>NC_057425.1:1252500-2505000 GCF_019457755.1 Venturia canescens | reverse complement strand
GTCATATTGAATAGGAGGCTTCGAGTCTGTGGCATTTCAGGAGACAGATATAGGCTCGGCCATCGAGTGGACACATGGGGCTCGAAGCTCGTTCAACCTCCATATAAATGTATACACGTGACTCCGTGAATACCTACTCGGAAACAACGTAGAAAGTTTAATGACTTTTTGTTAATTAACGCTTGGCGCGCTACCGGACAGACTTAGCCCCACGACGCTCGCTTCGTTCACGAATTCACGCGCGCGCGCGCGCGCGCGTACATACGAGCAGCTTACGGATCGTACGAGAGCAGCTAGGGCCGTACCGGTGCCCTATCGTTAGTCGCATGTGTGGGTTAGTCGCAGCTTTGGACACGATAACCCATTTCTCTACGTGCATGTATAATCCTACAAATAAACATGCATACATGTATCGCGGGTTATTTGTGTACCGAACTAGTACGGCAAGCAGCAACGGATGCTTATACGCACCGGACCGCGCCGCGCGAAACAATTTGCCAGTCGATAAATTTTTATAGAAGGGCACCAGCCAACAGCACCCCGATACCTCGCTACGTACGTAATACCGTTTCTGCAGGATTCTGTACTGCTGCGACCGCTGGCACGAGGGGCACTGAACGGTCCGCGGGGCCGGGGAGGGAGCCCGACATTGCGCTAGGGTTATGCACGGTCCAGCTTTTGCCCCGAAACGGAATTGAATCGATGTATTTATGCGTCGTTTACGGGAATGGGAAGCGTTAGAGAGTTGGCACTCGTGTAATTGCAACGCTCGCTCCCGCCTCGGCGTATCACCTTTCCAAAACTACCATACTGCGCTGCAATTCTCGTCCAACCGCACCCACCTCTGTGCGCGAGAATGGGCTGAATGTTGAAAATTCTCTCCGCACGAGCAGGGCTTGTCGAAATGTGAACGCATCTCCCCGCGGTGCAACCAACCCCAAACGCGCAAAGTCCCGTTCTCTCGTAATCGGAGCTCAATCCACCCAAAGTTTGTTTATTCGCCTGGCTCGCTCGATTCGATCTCTCATTCTCGCCTCCGCTCCCCCGCCTCTTTCTCTCGAGAGACACCAATTATTACTCTCGTCCGGATCATTCGGAACGATCGCGCTTTATCGCCGCGCGTACATTAGAGCCGAACGCTCGGCAAATGTCAGAGAAAAAAGGACTCGTTCAGACGTTTGCAATCACGCTGGTTCAAATGTCAAAGTATTCGTCAGGGGATCACCGACTTTGACAATCCGATTAGTCCAAATGCCATACGAATCGATATGAGCCAGTGGGGATATTACTGCCGAGCGTACCGAACTCTTGGAACATCAATTATCTAGAAAGTCCCAGCAATGTGGATTTTTCACGAAGCGTATACAAACAAACCTCAAGCTGTCGAGACTACCCCATTGAAGAGGGGCCATTCGCGGTGCAGACAGTACACGCGCACATTGATCTTTGTTGTTCAACTCCCTGTAAGATGAGAATAAACGAAAGGCACACGGTTTCGGGGAGTAAAAAGGTACAGTCGACGGAAGAGAAACCCTGGAAAGCGAAGAGCATAGAAACAGCACCTGGTTGTCTGACGCCTCTGACTTTGGAGGGCGGCATGAGCGAAGTTTGTGCGCGAAATATCATCGTAGCTATTGCTGTGTGCCATGTGATCAAGGGGTGAGTCGGTTGACGGTGGAAAAGCGGGCGGTAGCGGAGGGCGATCGGGGGAGTGAAGAGGCAATATAGGAGAAAGCTTATTATTGGAGTTCGCTGCTACGCGCAAGAGAACAAAATACAGGCGAGGCAGTGATTGCTGTTTCCAATTGAACTCTTGTGCTCCGGAGTGTGCGGCAAGAGTATGCTCTACCTGAATGAACGAGCTAGCGGAAAATAATCAAGCTCTGCCCGGAGCCACTATCCAGAAGCGTATTACAGCTATAGAATACTGCGTGGATATCTATACCCAGAGGTACAACAAGCTCTTCCAGTAAACCCCTCTGATGCCCCCGATATAGCTTTCGCTCAGTTCAAACCACGCAGCGCATTGGTTTGTTGGCTCGCCTATCGGAAGGCTAATTTAACCGCAGTCACTTCTTTCATTCACGAGGCATGTGAAATACTTGATTCCAAGCTAAAAACTCCTTCGAATACCATCAGTTTGATTCACTCCTGCAGGAAGTTTAAGCAAAGCTTGAAGAAATACTGATGCATGCTAGACAATCAGTGACCGAGCGAATGCCCGAAATACGAATCTCATCAATGCGCCAGCAGCCCCTCACCGCTTTGGGAAAACATGCATTTTTATGTTTTTACAGAGAGATGGTATGTGTAAGTGGCTCGAGAGATAAGGAGGTGGCTTTCGAGTGATGGGGTAGAGCCCGGGCTTTTCTGGATCGTCGCGACGAGCAGAAAGACACCAAGCGAGACGAGCACGAAAAGGGGATGTTCAAAACGAGATGGAAGTCGTATAGGCCGAGCGGGGATGAAGGGTTCGTTGAGAAGCGCAAGCGGGGTAGTACTCATCCGTTGCAGTGCTGCAACTAATGAGACATCGCTAAAGGGCACAAGGGATAGAGGCGGTAGTCGGTAGTACTGGGGAGAAAGCGCAAGGGAAAGAGTATAAAAGAGAGATAGTTAGACCAGTAGAGGCGCCCCAGCGCGCAAGGCATATGAGGACATACAGCACAGCTGCGTAGGAGCGAGGGCAGGCGATACACTTCACCTGAGACCCGTGGTAGACTTGGTGCTGCGAGAGATAGAGACGAAGAGAACGCAGACGTCGTCGACGACGACGACGACGACGACGACGACGACGACGACGACGATGGCGACGGCGACGATGTCGAGGTGGAAGAGCGCGAGGGCTGCGCGCTCAGGCACAATTAAAACTGACGCTCCTAATGGCAAGTCAAACGCCGACGGGCTCGAGAGATTCTTGACTTTCCAATGAAGCGATTGTTTCATATTCGCTTGGTGTTCGCTCGTCCTCATTCTCCCGGCTCTTACTCTTCGCCGTCGCGTATACTCTTCATCCACGACCTTCTCATCCAGAATCAACGTAGTCTCATCCCTTTTCCCATCGCACTCATCCCTCAACCTCCGCCTCTATGAATACTATATATGACGTGTATGGCTTTCATGGTATCGTAAGGAAAGATGAGGTAAAACCAAATAGTAAGACAAAATGGGAAAATGCTCTTGGTTAGTTTCTCAATTCCGAGCGAGGCGTCACATTATAAACCCTTGAGTAATTGTCATTCATATTTTAAAATATCCCTCAACGTGGATCCTCCCCGAAGCTGCGAGCACTCTCAAGTTATTTACACTAGAAACGATCGCTCCCGGAAGAACATTTCCTGATTTCCTTTTATTAATATAGACTAACGAAGAGCAAAACGTGCCAATCTATACGCTTCGCAATGTGTTCCCGCTGCGTCAAGAAATACCCGATGATGAAGCTAATGAGCGAGCGAGGGAACGCCTCGAAGAGTTTAGAGATATTCGAAGACGTTTCCCGCACATGTACTTCTAATACTACACCAGGTACTCGCGAATAGCTCTGATGTAGTGTCTGCCGTTGACAGACACGAGAGAAGACGAGAACCCTCATCGGGTCTTACGGGCTATGCGCACACGCCGCTCCCGAATCTGTTCACTCGTTCAACTTCGAAGGACCTCGTTGTCCTTGGACGTCAGTGCGCGCGAACGTACCGAGGGATATTCGGCACTCTCGGATGACACTTGACTCGCACTTGAGTCACGTCACGTTCGGTCTATATTGCGAACCTTGAAATCTCATCTGTAAGTGAATCAACGGAAATCGTTGCTTCGGTAATACAATCACATATTCACACAGAGATCCAATGTTCTTTGGTAAAATGTCGAGCTAATAATTTGAACAGTTTGAAAAACTATGAGAACCCCGCACACTTTTCGTACGAATAATCCGCGGCTCTGTTTGTCCGGGTTTCAAAGAAGGTGCATCCCGATGGCTGCCCTGCAGCGCGAATGCGACATATTACAAGAATGTAGCAACGCGTTGAAGGGGTCAAGAGTCACCAGAGCTCCCTAATAGTCGGCGGCATCTGTTCGTTTGCTCTTGCTATAGTGACCATTATCGTTGGGCGATTACCTATTCTTTCAGAATTAGCGGGAGCAGTCCGGATGTGCACGAGAACTTTGAATGAGAGAACAAAACCAAGATGAACGACTCTTTTTATACGTGTACGTGCTTACGGTGATATACACGCGCGTTCACGTGCACAGAGAGAAGACGCGGGGAGGGAAGGAGACATGGAAAGAGCAATATGGAATGAGAAAGAGAGAGAGGATGGTCCAGTGGAGATTCTATCCTTTCACCGAGCCAGACTCTCCGCTGTAGTACAAACAAAGCGTGCTAAGGCTTAGCCGCCGGTAGGTTTACGGCTATTCCTTAATTGCAAGGGTATCGCTTTTGTACTTCCGTATAATAACCTCCTTCCTGCGACCTCGACCATTAGCCTCGCTGCGAATGAAGGAATTGCTGCTGCTGCTGGTGAGGGGGGGCCTTCTTGCCCCCCGGACTTTGAAACGCTGCCTTCCGACTGTGCTGTGCTTCCTCGTCGTCGCATGTAGTACGGCATACTGAAATCTGTAACCGTTCGCTTCTCGGTGCGGAATCGGTGCTGCCGGGAACTCGTGCAAGTTCCCTCTTGGATTAGGTCGTAGGTTACTCCCGAAATACCACACTACGATTGTTTCCCAGGATAAATTATTTCTTTTTGTTTGAATCCTCAAGATTTTTCCTACCGCGTCGTACCGAAAGTCCTCCTCCTCTCTTGCACCCGGCCTCTACACCGGCCGACCTGTCCCTCCGTACACACACCCACTCTCTATAGCCTTTCGTCGACTAATGAGGAGCAAATCTCAAGATAACTGCGCGAGCACGCGCCCCACGGGCGTTCATCATACCTAAGCTGTATACACGAGGCGATGAGCGCACCGACGAATGCTCCTTGCAAAAGTGCAGTTATAATTGCCCGCGGTGATGAGCACCAGAACAAACACCGCTTTTTATCCTAGATACTCTCCGCTAGGTGTGCCTCCATCTCTTGCACCCTCAACATTTCACTCTTTCAATTCGACGTTGATAAGTTTTGCCAAATGATTTGTAAACTTGCACGAAATTATGGTCCCGGAGTTTTTCAGGCCTTGGTCGTTTCGTTCCTCGAGTCAACGCGCTCCTCTCCGCTTGGCTTCCGTTTGTAAACATCTAATTTGATGTTCATATACGAAAAATAATGAACTTTCGATGCTCTTCCTACGGAGACCGAAGTAAATCCTTATTCTGCAATAGGTTCGGCCAATCTGAGAGGAATCAAAGAGGTTACAACTTTGTGAAAGCTTCAACTGTAGCTACCTATTTTAGCGCAGCGCCCATCGTCGGATATCAGTTCAAGTGCTGTTCTATTTAACAAGCTTTTGCCTATTGTGTTCGGGACGACGAGGGCCCATCGGGGGTACATGCTTAAAAGGAAACCAAAAATGGGGACAAGTAGCCGCGAGCAGTAGCCGCCCCGAGGTCTTCGCACGAACGGTAGTCAGAGGGTGGCTACATGGCGAGAGAGAGAACCTGCCAAGGGACGGAAGGGCATGGGAATGTATATATAGGTGTGAGAATCAGTGAAATCATCGTGACACCTCGGGGCTCTCTCGTATCGCGTACTTTTTTAAGTGAGGAGCACCAGCACCGCACGACCCGCACTTGCCCCGTTCGTGCGCGACGCCTCATCGTGTGCAAGCAAACAATAACAAACAGTACTAATGAGGCTCTTCAATAGGAAGGAAGGAAGCATCGCTACCGCGCGACTGTACACACGGAGCGAGGGTGTCTGTGTCAACCGACAAAGTTTCTTCAAAGCTTGTATGACTCTCACTTGGCGAGCACTTTGACTTTTTCCATACGTTGTCATCGAAAAGAAAGAAACGAAAAAGGGAGGAGAGAATCGCGTGTTTTTTTTTTTCGTCACGTTTTATATCAATACGCGCACTCGCTGTTTTACAAGCCGTTGACATTTTTTTAGGCAAGTCCAACAATTCGTGTGTGCACCGCGAGCTGAAAGTAAATTCGAAAAATGCCGAGAGCTTAAATTCTTGGATCTCTCGGAGTAGAAAGAATTTGAGCAGTCGGTTAAATCAAATAGACGAGAAAAGAGGTCAAGAATTTTTAAGCGTTCAGGCGGACCTAGAGGAAACGGAATTTCTAGTTTTTCCCGTTTCGAAAGTAAAAGACGTCGAGTTACCGGTCCGTCTGTTTCTATACCTCCTACAAACAGCATCGCGAATGTGTCCACTCCCTTAACCCCTTCTCCCACTCCTCAAAGTGCTCGAATAAAAATGCAACTAATTGGTCTCCCTCTTTTCGCTCCAACAAAAAGACTTTCATCGTGCTCACTTTTCCTCGCAAATAAGAATGCGAGCAGAGCTACCCGGCACGGCCGGTATGTATCTTGTACTATGAAAAGAAGTAACTAAAGAACGAAAAGTCCGAGATAAAATCCGTGGATGAGGGCAAAGATAGCGAGCGAAGGCGATACGTAAAAGGGAGGAGAGAGAGAGAGAGAGACGCGCACCGGTACGCGAATAAGAAAAGCCGTATCTTCTCTAGTATCTAGAATTCTGGAGCATGTTGTATGCCCTGAACGTGAAGTGTGTGCCCCCTACCGACGACGAACTCGCCGGTAGGCTCGACGAGAGAATAGTTGGCTCCACTTCACCAGACTTACACAAGCGGCTATGTACGGTCGTTCTTTTTTTAGAGATATGCAAACGAAAAATTAGAACGTAGTGATGAGATGAAGTCAGCCAGAGCCAAGTTCCTGATTACTTATTCTCGGGCACCGCGGGAACAGCGACGAGAGCTTGGATCGATAATCATTTTTCATAAAGCTTATTTCCATTTCGAGCTCAGGCATTATTTTCAATTCATTGAGACGAGAGTCGAGTTAATCGTCGTGCATTGATTTTCCACCAAAAAACTCCGATTAAGGCCGCGACCTCTCACAGATCATCGGGGAGATCGCCTCAGACGAATACCTCCATATAGTCTCCCCGCCCCTTGCTCCGGCCACTGTCTCAACAACTCGAAGTAACTAATCCTTTCTCGAGCAGGAAAAGCATAGAAAAGGCCAAGTTCGCATTTCGGAAAGGGCTTAATGCGCGGAGAGACTTAACAATACACAAAAGCTGTTGTATGTGGATGGGGGATCGAAGAAGGTGATGAAGGCTCGGTCGGTCCTATGTATCGGGTGAACTGGGGGACATGGGAGGGAGTTAATAGGACCTCATTGTTACGGGAAGGAAATTCGATAATCGCTCCGCACACAGAGCACCGCGCGCGACGAGCGTGTTCTCGCGAACGTTCAACGTGTTATATGAAATCTATGTACGTGTATATCAACTACATACAGAGACTCGTCTTATGCTTCTTACTCCTTAACCTCTCAGTTATACGTAGCTCAGGGAAGAGGCGAAAGAGAAACAGCGAGAAAGGGAGCGGCGGGGGCGGGAGAGGGGGGGGGGGGGAGGGGGAGGGGGAGCAAGGGTGTAAAGCGACGCGCGAGAACCTTGGAGAACTTTGACTAAACGCTTGCACGCTTCCTTAACCTCCCATTAATCAATATTACATAGCCGAAAATGCGTTCCTTTGTTTATCGACTCGCGCTCCTAATAGGTTTTCCACGAGGGCGAGAACGAGGATAGGACCACGGGGCGACGAGGAGCTAAAGCCTTTATATAGCACCGCTCGCGTCGATGATGAGAGGCGTAAGGCATCCTGCAAAAAGGAGTTCGACGCCTCGGGCATTCGCGTAAGCGGGCATCAGAGTCTTAGGAAGAAACCTCTCTCTCTCTCTCTCTCGTCTCTTTTTCTCTTCGAGTTTCATAGCGTCGAATCTCTGCTGACGTCTTCGGAAAGTGTAAATTGCTAGGCCCAACCCTCTTCTTTGGCCTGTGATTCTCGACGTGAAACTATTTCCCTATCCACGGGTGCTAAACATCATTTTGACGCTGGAGCTTATCCCCTGGGCCTGGAGTAAACACGTTTCGTGGAATCGACGAATTTGTTGTCTGCATTTGAAAAAAAAAAAAAAAAATACTAAAAAGATTCGAATAGCGTGGACACTTGAATTTTTTGCGCGAGACGAAAGTTTTCCAATACTTTCCACACTGAGAGCGAATCCTCGATAATAAAATCCACAATTATAGTCAAAGATTGATTCGCACAGGCTTCTCATCGTCTTGTTTCCCGGTCGAACGAAAGATTATGTTTTTGGCGGATCGTTTTCGACGGATAAATAAATATCTGGCGTTGCTTCGATGCGCGCCCGCAATTCGGCGCATCACGATTTGCATTATGGACGAAACCGAGTGCCGACGAGCGCGCGAGGTACCCCGGAGTAAGGGGAAGCCGCGCCCAGCAATGAAATTTCATACTTCGCAGTAATTATCGTTCTTTCGCGTAGATGTGGCGCATAGCCTTCTGCGGTTATTCGCTGATTTCGTAACCCAAGAAAGTGCTCCGTACAACGAAAATATATAGCTGTGGATTAATAAACACCGTGAACGCGACTGCGAGATCAGCTGCAAAAAGGCACCGACTTCAGAATCGAGAATGAAGAGTTTACTCATCTCTTGCACGAACTCGCGATGCTCAACAGAGTGAGATATCGTTTGGGACGTGTTGATGAGAGCCAGGAAAAGAGACGAAAAATAGGTGCAGTTTATATAGATGCTGGAATTGTGGTAGCTAACGAAAACGCTAAACGCAAATGAAATATTGCTAAATTCAAACCAATTACCGGATAAATGTACCAATTTAGTATTTAATTATGACAGCAGGAGGCCTGGTGGGAGTAAAGTGCGGAGCAGAACGAGACAGCAGCGACGAGTGAAAGAGTAGAGCAAAAACGATGCTAAAACATTAATGACAGTAATGCAAAAAGCGAGTCTCGAGCGTTGATAAAATGTCGCAGTTTCGTGTCAAATAAATATGCAACTATTCGTATACCGAAGGAAAAACGTTTATTCGCAAATTCACGGATGTTGGAACGTAGTTTGCGTTAATTATGCGCATCAAAATCGTACGGATTCACACTCAAGCTTCAAAAAGATCAGGATTTTTGGAAAATTGATACATGGAGCTTCGAATGAATATTCCACAGAATGTTTCATTGGCCTGTTGAAACTTCGTAATAATTCACAACTCAATTACAAATGGAGCCTTTCCTAGTCTCCGCATCTGTAATTCGTATGATAAGCAATTCAGTCAATTTTTGCACCCAAAAACCTCATTTTCACAGAGACTTCACAATCCTTGATCAGTCCTCTCGATGCTTTTCCCAGAAAGCTGAATACCCTCGATATTGATTATGCAACAGAATGCGTTCGTGTTTACAGAAATCTGAAATAATTCTTCGAGCCTTCGAGCTGGATGACGTTTGCATTATTACTACGCAGAGAGAAGATGCACGTGCAAAAACGTGTCAGCCATCGTGGTGGTTTCTCTGCTTGTGCAACGGAATGTGATACCCATTGTTTTAGCACGTTTCTTCTGAGCTGTGACGTTGAATGTTAATTCATCTATTACTGAAATCGGCTACGAAATGCGCTCAAAAATGAGGAAAAAGAAAGGCTGCGAATCCAATGTGAAAAGGTGCAATAACGTGAAACAGCGTTCGTGGAGCCGGGAGGAATAAGGGTAGAAAAAATAGGATTTTAAAAAGGAGCTTTTCATCGGGATTCAGCAGCGTCTGAACCGAATCCCGTGTGTCGGAGTTTCTCTGCACACAGCGCAAAAGACGCGTAACAAGAGTCCTCCGCGCGGTAAGACGTCGACGACAGGATAAGAAGACGGGCGAGGATACAATTCTTTCCTAGGCGACATTTTCTCCGGAGCTTTCGCCCACGCTGGAAAATTAGCATCGATAAATTTTCACGTTCTCGTGTGAGAAACCCCCTCTCGAGAGACGTGTTAACATGTGTCGCTTCTCCGAGCCTCTCTCTCGCTTCTCCTCCTCGTACCGCGCCTCACTCCCCAGCCATATTCGCCATTTTCTCCCACGACGATGTAAAAACGTACTCGCGTATTCGTGTGTACAAACCAAAATGACACGATGATGCATAGGCGACTGTTTCGAGAATTATTTATTATTTATTGTACGCGGCTAACGGAGAAACAGCGAGCGAGCTCTCACGAGCTCTAGTGTAAAACAGCTTTGCTCCCTAACAGAGAAGAGAAAAGCTCTCGCGATGCCCGGATAAAAAGTACGTCGGCGATGGGAAACGGAATTTCAAAACCATCTGATTAATACGACCTTCGCCAATTATCTCCCGTAATTACGGATAATTGACTGCATTCAACGTTAATCGTTTGCTATATTCCGCCTCGTGTTCTTTGGCAACAAATCATTCTTATCGTTTCGAGTATTTCTTTGAGCGAATGCCTCCGCGTTCAATCAGGTTTTCCGATAACACAATAATTGAGACATTTCTCAAAGATGAGAGCACACTCGATTGAATAGTAGGGGAGAAAAAAGTGAACTCTCGCGAGCAAGTACGAACAAATGGATAAGTAAGAATAGTAAAAAGTGGAAAAGACAAAGAATGCATTTGTCGGAGGGAAATTGTACATTTGCGAATGAATATATTTCCGCAGTATTCAGTGCGGGTTCGCGAAGTTCGTCATTGAGTCTATCTCCGATGACGATGTCCCGACAGATGCAATAGGGCAATTACAGTTCGCCAGGCGCGAGAGGACGAATGCTCTCTCTCCCCTGCGAGTTTGGCCAGGGGAGGGTGGAGGGGACACGATGAAAATTGTCATTACGAGTTGGAGAGAGAACTGCATGACAATTATCGCGGCGTTCACGATTGCAATTTGCAAGCGTCTGGTAACGGTCTGGGATTACTCAACGAATCGTCTTGTAACTTTTAACTACCAGTTTGCGCGAATGCTGCTGCCACAGTGTCGAGTAGTTACCGCTGCCAATGCTTACTCACCCTCTATTACCATTTTTTCCCCCTCTGTATTTCCATCGCATCGTAAATCCCTCTTTGCACTTTTTCTACGGTCACCCGCAAAAGTTTCGAACGCTTTTTTTCCCCATTTGTGTGTCACTTGAATTATTTTACTATTCAAAACGCTCATAACTTTTGAGCAGATTTACAGTGTGGACAAACCCTTAACTTCGCTCAAATTGTCCTCATGAATGGTACGATAAACGACTCTCTTACTCTCCCTCCTCTCTCTTGGGTCAAACTTATTTTTTAAATTCGTAACGTTTCTCCAAGAAATTTTGAGCAATCTTCAATTCGTCGCTTCGTCTCGTAAAACTAACGTAAACAACTATAATTTTCGTCGCTTACCGACATATTTATAGGATCGAGTACACTTCCATGCATCATGCTCTCTGCTCGCCCAATCTATGTAAATATGACAAGGAGAAAATTCGAGGATTGGTGTGTAGGAATTTGTTGGCAATAACTTAGTTTATTTATGACGTACTACGAGGAGAGATACGCTGCGCCGTTTGGGAGCGAGGTAGCGAAAAGACTTGAATATGTAACGCATTTTGCTGATTGAAATTTTTGCAGGATTATTTTCGTAGTCAAGAGTTTGTGCAGAGGAAAAAGTCGGGAAGAAACTGGGCAGAGGGGGCTGATGTAGAATCCCCATTCTTCCTCGAGGGCCTCCCTAATTCTTCTCTTCGCTTGTGCATATCCTCTCTTCCTCTCTCTCTCTCTCTCTCTCTCTTCGAGTGCTCGCAAACACACACTACACTTTACACGTCCGGAGAGACAGCATTGTCTCTTTCCTTGCATCGCACTTTCGACCCCCAACCCACTGCAGTCTTCTTTACATCGCGAACAGACCTGAGAGCGGGGATTCTTCGTCGTTAACGTTGATAAATCTAGTATTCCGCGACAACATCGCCCCACGTCTTTCCAAAGCATCCATTTTTTCACTCAGTACAATTATATAAATTAGTTTCGGCCAAGGACTCAACAAAAGTGGATTATTACCCGTTCCGAATCAACTTCCATCAAATTTCACCAAATTTACACTCTCGACGTAGCGTCGAAATGGGGAAAAAAAAAATACCTAGCAATTGTGTACAATTTCTGGAAGCAAGAGGATTCAGATCATTTGAGGTCTCAAGAGGCGTTGGGATTAGAAAATTATTGAAAAAGTAAAAACAGAGTAAAGTTGATAAATCAACTGTAAGCTGTCACGAAGGAATCTAAAAATGGGAACCAAAGTTTTCCAACGAGAAAGAGTTTGAACTGATTCTTCGTGCTTGAAATCTTCGTGCAAACTTGCCCCCCAATGAAATGAGCAGCCTTAGATTCGAATAAAAATGCGATTTGCAATAAATTGGAAAACATTCGTTCAAGCGACACTGCAATTTCTGGTAATTCTGTGCTGAGGTTACGAAATAGAAAAACGATCGAGGACTCATTCGACGAATGAAATTTCATCTAATCGAGCGTTTGCAGTGCGCATTGAAGAGCTCTCGGGAAGGGAGTGAAGTGAGAAAGAATTACGTGACAGAATGGAGAGTGAGAGTCTGGTGGGAAGTTTGTTGAACAGGCATGTGTATATCTTGAACGTCGACGATACGGGGAAACGTGAGAGAGAATCGAGCGAAGAGAGTGCAAGAGAGGGGAGGATTCGCCGGTGTATAGCTGCTGCCGGTGGTCCATCCGCGCAATAAACTACAATCACAAATTACGGAGTCAAATAGTTTCGGCGTTTCGCGCGGAATGTCGCAATTTCAGCTCATGAGAGAGAGAGAGGTCGCTCCGCTCGGTCCCATGCCGGTTTCTGCCTTTTCTGTGTTGGATGATAGCGCGTACATACGTATAGACACATGGAACGAAGACAGAAGTGTAGGAACGATTGCGAACCAAGAGGAATCAGAGAAACGTGGGAGGAGAGAATGGAATAGGGAGAATTCGCCATGGTGCATAGAGAGAGAGACAGAGAGAGAGAATGAAAGGGAGAGATGGAAATAACGTACGAAGGAAAGAGAGTCTGCATGAGACATTCCTCACCAAAACGAACTGGAGCACGTCCCTCGTTCTCCATTTCATTTTTCGTTTACACTCATTTTTTTCATCGTTCCCAACGATTTTCAGTTGTGCAACAAGGATTTAATGAAGCTTTTAATCAAGTTCATTATTAGAGTCTGAATTTTGGGAAAATCTTCCTCAACATTCGATTTGAATAAACTGGATTTTAATAATTGTTCCCAGAGCCTTTTGCAGGGAAAAAATATTCGAAAGTACAGCAAAGATGACTGTGGACGACCAGGCCAACATGGAATTCTCCATACACCTTTTGTGCAGCGGAACATCTTTCAAGCTGCAGAGAGGAGACGGGAGATCGTAGAATGAGATGGAATACGGGGGTTTGTTTGGCACGCCGGTGTGCGCGAGGCAAATTCTGGAAGATGCAAAGGGCTGCGAAGGTTTTCGGGTCCTCTAAAAACGGAGAAGGAAAAGGTAGAGGAGGAGCTCCAGAGGGAGAAAGAGGGTAAGAAAAGGGAAGGAGAAAAGCTGGGGTTCTAATGAAGTTACAATAATTGCCAGCCATTGATCTATGGACCAAAGAGTTGTATGGGTTCTGGGCTGCCCTAACGGTTGTTACACCATTACCAAAGACATAGGCACGACCCTTTCACTTTTACACTACCAACACTGGCTCGTGCCTTCATCGAAACACGACCAAAGAGACCCGCACAGCCAAGAGTTGGAGACTCGACCTCAGCTTCATAGTCTAATGTTCTGGGAGAACACCGCGCTCGAGGATACATTGCAACCGGCATTAAAGTAATTCTCGGGCGGCCATACTTCCTCGGGGAACAGTAATCCCCTCTCGCACCGGTAATTCCGTCACCATGATTGTTTATGGTTTTAGCACTTGTATTCCGCGTTCCTTAAATTATACAACATTGTTCAGTTTTATTTTTTTTTTTTGTAATTAATATAATCAACCGTACGTAATATGGATTGGAGAATTGCCGAAAGATTCAACGCTTGAATATTGGCCGGCAAAGTAATTTATCAAAGGGCGTCTGTTGAACGCGTCAATTTTTTTGATAACCTTGACGGCGAGCCGCGTACATTTTTCCAGTCAATGTTCTCACCGATCGAAAGATAATCACCAACAATAGTTAGCAGGATCTTTCGCGAAGGAAAGCACAGTTTCGACACGCCACCGAAAGGGTTTTAACAGATAAGGAACGCGAGAAAAGCCATTAATTCGCGACCGGGAGAATATTGAGCTCGGGTCCTGAAGATCCTTGCTCGCTCTCTCTCTCTCTCTCTCGCCCCCTTACGTTAAGCTTCCTACTTTCTTCACCGTTAAGTTTAACCGCCCCAGAGGCAATTCGCACTATCGCAAAAACAATTAATGCCCGTTAAAAGAAATCCTTGATTTACGCTTCGTATAGGGGGTGGCGGTTTCGGGTGGTCTCACCCCTCAGATAACAGCCTTTCTATAGATATAGATAAGCAAAACCCTCCGCGTTTGGACGGGCATTCGCCTTGGCAAATCAACCCCTTTCTTAGGGTAGTTTCGTGATAACTAACAACCACGTGGACACTGAGCAACAATTCTCAAATTGCTTGGTTGCATTTAACAAGCCCGTCAACGCGGTAACGACGCACATTCACATCCGAAATATCCCCGAGATATCCGTTACTCCCATGAGAAAACTGCCAGCAATAACCTTCCAACGATTCATGAAAAAGAGGAAAAGTCTAGGGCAGCAGAAGCTCAAAATATTCCTCCGAATTGAGGATACACGAATATTCATTCTCAGCAAATAATAAACAGGAAATTTTCTGAGGATGTTCGATCGCTCCGAAGTAGAGACGAGCCGAGGTCGTTGCTGCGGATCTTCCACAAGCTCCCGGATATAACACTTCGAGACGCTGACAAAGAAAGGAGAGCGCTCCGAAATGAGATGGTAGAAAATTGGCCAAAGGACTCGAGGAATAACACAAGCGGAGGACTAATGGCAACAAACGCGGTTGTAGATCGCGTGTATATATCCTCGCCGCACCGAAACTCGGCTCTATAGCCATTAACGGGTAATTCGAAACAGATGCCGAGAGTGAGAGCGAATCTTTTAACATGAAGCATAAGCTTAATTTATAAAGTGCGATTATTTAAGCAAGAGCACAGAAGGAGACAGTCGGAGCCCGGTGTGTCCCTCGGAGCTTTCCTTGGAACGAATATACGCGCACCGGTGCACCTTCGAGACAAAAGTTTCAATTATTTATTATGCAAGACGCTGGATGAATGGGAACTTCCTCGCCGCGCTGTGCTTTACGACTTTCCTCAATTTTCTCAACAATTTCCCTTTGGATAGATACCCAGTAAATTAACCCTGGCAATATCAAAATGTTATTCTTTCATTGAAACAATTCCGGACGAAAAACATGAAAAACGTCATTACGGGGTAACCGGATTCGTGATGACCAAAATTTAAAAAAACAAACTGTAAAACGACCGATTCACCCTCGACGCAAAAGTAGCTGAATTTGTTGTCTCAAAGCAATAAATTTCGGAGCACTGCGATAAACCATAAACCGAATCATCTGGACTCGATCAAACTGTCAAAAAAAAAAGAGCAAGGCGTAAATCCAAGGCATAAGGACGTGCGTGGGCTCGTTGAAAATAGTTAATCGAGCATTCTGAAAAAGTGACTCACGGAGATATAAATATGGAAAGTAGGGAGGCAGGTACACGGGGTAATAATCATGAAAATATCACGAATTAATCGGTGGTTTTTCTAATAAATGTGTTCCAATAATACATAGACTGGCATAGAAAAAAATGGGTGTCCAGGTGAGACGTCGCTAGAAAAGCAGGCCCGTCGTCTCTCATCGAATACGAGTAGAGAATGAAATAAAGTATATTTGAGAGCGGAAACGAGTGTTGATCATGCAACGATAGATATCGGAATCTCTGATCGTCATAGAGATACGAAAAATTTTCCGTAGTCACAGAGACACATTATTTATAAAACGTTTAATTATTCATTGAACGAGGGAGGCCTTCGAGTGGTTATGAAATAAAAAAAATGTAAATGAAAAAGCACGAAAGTATTATAATCAGACTAAGAATGGGCAGAGTGACGGTTGACCGGGTGAAGAATAGTCCAGTTATTAATACGGATTTCTGGGTAGAAATTTAATCTCTTGGCGGATGCATTCGAGCGGAAGAGGAGGAAAACGCGATGGGGGGGGGGGGGGTGGGATCGAGCTCCGAGGGCAAAAATGATAAACAAAGTCATCGGAGATGCTAGACGGTGGTACGCGAACGCGGAGAGTGACGTGGCATCGGTGTGGAGAAGAGGACAGCGGGGCTGCCCAGCTGAGGGTCAGGGAGGGCCGCAGACTCGGCCGCACCCTTATCGCGTGGGTCGCCGGATGTGACAGTCGCTCTCTTTAATTACTCACACGAATATAAGGCACGCCGTGTGCTGGCAAGCTCGGCGGGCTTTTGCATCTATATCTGTGTATATTCGTATTAATACATATGCATATGTGAGCGGGACGAGTAGGGCATAAGAAACCGGCCAAGTTGAACGCGTGTACACGACAACGGGGACGCGTTGAAGAGTCTCGCGTTCGTCCGAATGTAATCCACGTATATGCACGTATGAATGGGTAGCTGGCCATATGCTCGAGCATAAAATGCATGAGTGAGAGGGGCCATATAAATTTATCTTGGGCAGTATATTATGTTTTGCGCGGGTTTCCACCCTCCCACGGGGCATCGCAATCACGTGGAGCCACGGGGCCTCCTGACTTTGCGGATGCTTGGAAGATCGCCTGGGTGGATCGAAAGCATTTTTTCCGAGTTCCAGGCTCGGCTGGCGGCGGCGGTGGTGGTTATTGAAAACGCAGAAAAAATGTGCTTCCGGTGGGGCGAATCGTTTTATTGGGTGAAAGGACCGATTCGATGAGCTCCGAGACAGCAGGAAATTCAAAGGTGGACATCGGAATGATGTCCTCTCAAGCGGACGATCGTAACTCACCCGTAATAATAATTACCCGCGAGTATATACACACCGGAAATGGTGGACCGCGAGCGTTACTTTTAGCAGAAGTCTTAATTCAGCAATTAGCTTAATGGAATGTATATAACAATTAGAAGTCATTTCGCTCCATCTTGAAAAAGTACGGAAGGGGCGGCGGCGGGGGGTGGGGGGGGGGGGGGGTAGTAGTAGGCAGCTTCTGATACTCAAGAGTTGCGGCAGCGATGGCGACAACGGTATGGAGGGGTCTAGGAGAATTCACCCTCTTACGCTTTCCTTATATATATACTCGGGAGCAGCGAAAAGCTGGGATGGTGCAAATGAAGGAAGAAAAGGGCGACCGCTGAAGAGAGCGAAAGGGAAAGAGAGAGAGAGAGAAGCTGGAGAATCCGAAGGTCTGCTGTATCCCGTAATTACCAGCTGATAATTTATGTTTATGTGGCCGTACCAGCTTACTTACTTACTTACCCCTTTGGTGTACAGTTGGTGTTTTGTCGGGGCGCGATGCATGCCGCTCCAATTCTACCAAAAAGCTTGTAATACTCCGTATATATTTATACGTATAAACTCATAGCAAAGGGAAGGACGTTCCAGCTACTCAGTCGCGCAACACCAGAAAGGGATGAAGTCTATTACTACACATTCTTACACGCGTCTTCGAAAAGCAGCATTCACCAAGGGAAAACGCGTTCGAGGGATGTTTCCTGAGGGTCTCAGTTGTACGGCGGTGTTTGTGGAGCTATCTTTCTTACGCTCGCTCTCCTACGCCCTCCTTCCGTCTACTTTTCTATAACGGCCCTCGCTGCTTGTACGTTGTTAAAACCCCGCGACTCCCATTACGACGAGAGAACACTATTTACAACCGTTTTCGCACTTTACCGCTGCGGGGAAGAATATCCTCGATTCCTGTATTCCCAGCACACAGGCTCGAGGGTCTGAGGAACTTTGAAAAAAAGCCGAGTATCAAGGGTAAAAGAAAAAGAAGCTACTGGGGCTGAGGATCTCGATGTTTCAAGTTGCCCAAAGCCCGGTTGGTTGTGCGTTAACCGATGATTTCACAAGGTGGCGAGAGCGATTATAAAAGCGTGGAATTCGGGATAACGCTTGAGGAATCTGGTTGGTCAGCGCGAGAAAGTCGGAGGAGTGAGATCGCAGCCTCGGACGATTAATTCGGGTTCCCGGAGGCGTTGTGTGCTTTTGCAACCCCTTCGACAATCGACTCTCCGTTGGAGGCTGTTTCTCCTATCACTGGAGCGTTAAAAGGACGGAGATGGAGGAAGAGAGTGCGGGAGCAAAGTTTCAGCCTCGATGTATTGAAGTCAAGCATTGTTACAGAGAGAGAAAAGCGATGAGTAGTTACCACACATAGATATAATTTAATCATCCATACGTATGAGTTGATGCATGCGTGTATGTGTAAATACAGGTGAGAAAGAGAACAAATGCCAGAGGAGCTTGACCAAAAGGCTTCGAGTGGCCTGTACAGTAGCCAAGCGAGAGGGAAACTCAAAAAGAGGAAGCGAGAGAGAGAGAGAGAGAGAGAGAAAGACTCGAGCGCGTTTTCAACGAGCGACCGCAGGTTTAATACTGGATGAATTGGAATTGAATATTATGCCGGCCTGAACAAACAGCCTCTGCGAACCGGGAGCGTGAAGCAAACGAGTACAACACGCCACTTTCGTATGTATATGCAATGTATACGTATGTACAGAGATATATAGATAAATAACGTACAGAAAGCTCTTCTATTGCTGGTGCAATGGTGTTTCAGGTTGGTAATACAGGAACCACTTTAGACGCACGTATAAATATATATGGAGGTGAGGAGTAGAGCTTTGGCAGAATCCACTACTGGAGCATACAGCGAACTGACCGGGCCACTTGCACGAAATTGTAATTACAACATCGGTAAGTAAATTATAATACAATGCCACCGCGTTGGGTGTTTGGTATTCACAAGATAAACAGTACGGTAGCGCGGCGTTAAGGTATGGTAGAGCGCGTCGGTATGGAGCCCCGTAAAGGACGTTAGAGGTCACCGAGGTCGTGGCAGCTTGCGTGGATCGTCTTCGTCTGACCACGCTTTGTGTGCCCTCGCCTCGAGGAAATCCGTCTCTCTCTCTCAACAATGTTATCCATCCAAGGAGAAGAGGTATATGAGGATGGAACGTAGATTTTACAGAGTCGTGTACTGCCTCCGCGCAGTTACGTACGTACGTACGTACGTACGTAGAATCTATTCGAGAACTGAAACGCGCATAGTTACTCACCTGTTCTTCTAAACGTATTCGCGTTACGTTTCCAACCGCTCGAGGCCAAAAACTCGCGGCGAACTCGTTCACAATCCCCCCGCTTGCCCCTCGGAAACGAGTGACCTCTCGCTGCGAGGCAGCGAATATACGCTGGCATCCTGTAACTTTAATAAGCTTTTACTTGATAGCGGCGTCTTTGGACACGTTTTTTGGCTTGCTTTTCAGAATCAACGGAGTTATTCCAGCGACAAGGAACGCGGAGTCGAGGCTGCAAGCGCCCGTTTTTGTTAACCGATCAATTTCAGGCTTGTTTTCATACGCGAAGAAATACACGAAAATCCGATGTTCCCTAACGAGTGTCATGCCTCGCAGGAAGTAAGAAGAAAATAAAAAAGGAAAGGAACATCAAAGGGCCATTCCCTTGGACGCGCTTTCGTGTATGCGGGAACGAAACGCCTCGAGGTTGTAGTGGAAGGATCTTCAGCCGTTCGTGAAAAAAAAAGAAAGGAACAAAGTCGTTCCCGACTTTACTACCAGAAGCGGGAAGGTAGAGGGGCGGAGGAGTTCACGAACGATCGAGGAACGATTAGTATCGACGAAACGAACGGAAAATAAAAACGACAATGAGGGGCTTGATGCAAGGCGCACCTGACGGAGCTAGCAGGCTCAAACGACCACTGTCGATTTCTTCCCTCACCCTCCACACGCCTTTCTCCTTCATTTTTCGCTCCCATGAATCTTCCCTCGTAACATTTACCTTCTCGCTTCTCCTCTTGGTGCAGAAGCGAGCATGGTCAAACGGTGAATATTCTTCTTCCTTCTCCCTCTCCTCTCTCTCTCTCTTTCATTGTTTCTCTTTGGCATCAACCCTTCCGCGCGTGCAGGACGAGCCAGAGGAACCCAGTAACCGAGTGTCTGTACTAACAATAAGTTCACACACATGCACTCGCACACGCACGCACACAAACGCGTAACACAACCACTGAGTAAAGTGCATCGATATATATAACGACGCAAACAGGTCTCTTAACGTCCGCTCCTTAATGACCATTATTGAAATTTTACTGCCGCTTAATTGGATATTAATGGCGGGTTACCAGGCATCACTCGTTAGTAAGTTAGCAAGTTGCGAACGCGAGTAAGTCGTGTTTAAGTGACTCTCTCTCGCGATCACGTCTCGTGCTCTCTTCTCTATGTACCTTTTACTTAGCCTTTATACATTCTTGTATGTATATGTCTTATGTTTATGCAAAAAAGCAACGCTGAGGAAAAAAAGGAGCTCCGATATACACGCTCTGCAATATATCTTTTAGTATCTCTTTACGAGCGCAAATTGATTTCGTTGATGAATTTATCGCTCACGTCATCTTTCAAGATTCTCTCGTATCTGCTTACATCGCGCTTCGACACCGTTTGAAAAATCGTGCTGGCCAATTACTCCCGGCGGTTACAATGGAGGCTTTTTTCGGTTGGAGAAATGTCGAGGACTCTGTTATCGAGCAGACTGTTTTTAATAGTTTTTATTTTTATTTTTATTTTTTTTTTTTATCGAGCTGAGGAATCCGGAGAATCGAAATATAAAAAATGTTGGTTTCTAAAGTCGAACGGCAAGAGTCGCCGAGAGCAATATAATCGAGCGAATGTCGAAGCGAAATAAATGTCGCAAATCGAGGAAGCAAGTGGTCGAATTCTTTTCATACTGCTTCGCTATTAGCGGTGAATTCGTGCGTGAAGTGTATACGCAAGTACGTTAAGGTAAATAAAGGAAGACTCAAAGTGAGTTGCCTTGTCCAATTATGCGTGCTGTCTCGCTCCAGTGAGCTCTCGAACGGAATTTAACCAACATCTGCGTCTCCGCTGTTTCCTTTCGTGGCTACCTGGCCCAGCACCGACGCTTGCGTGTCTACGTTTCTTTTTCATATATAAACGATTAAAGACTGCTCTATTCGTTACACATTCGCTCGGCCATACCCGCGTCTAATGTTTTCCTTGCGCGAGTTTATGCTCGACAAAGACTTTCTAAAAGTACACCTAAAAATTTCGCAACGACAATTACGATCGGCCCGAGTCAACGTCGCGAGGGTGAACGAGCACCGCAGCGACATACGGAATCGAAGAAAGAGCAGAAGGGTTGAAACACTTTCAGCCGCATCGACGTATTCGATAACACGCGACGTTCGCAATACTATGAAACAAGGCCACGTGGCCTCTATTAGATCGCACAAACTTTTGTATCCGCGAACGCAAAAACTAAAAGGGGCTTACAGGCCTCTTATTCCATGCGGAAAATCCACGTCTATAGACACCGCGGCTCGATATTCTTCAATCCCTTTTCATCGGGTTATTTGCCCTAACGATAATAGAACTCGTATGTAGAGCCTCGGAAAATAACAAGGGAGCGACCGGGGGGCTGCGTTGGCCAACTTTTCAAACGTTTGCTTGGAAACAAGGAACTAAAGACGATTTCAAAAACCAAAGGTTCTTTCGAATAGAAGCAACCTTCCTCTATCTCAGATGAAAATTTGAGTTTTTCAATTTAAAACGAAATGAGTTAAGAACGAATATTTGATTTTCATCCTCGTCATCAAAATCAGAATTGCAGTTTTTACGCACATAGAATTTTATATTTTTCAAGGCACACCTTGAGTGGGTCCATGTACGTTGACACATGTGTTAACCAACCCCATACCACTGTTGGCCTACTTACCCCACACTGCTGTTTTTACCAACAAAGCATTCTACCACCAAATTATAGCAATAATTGAGAAAAATATGTGTGAACAAGCATGTAGAAGATTATTCGAATAATTGGAAAAAAAATTCGAGGCAGCAGATAACATTGACGTAAAAATTTGGTTTGGTACCCAAATTTACGAAAATTCTGCACCGTTCCTAAACGACGCGTTGTCGGGGCACATGAACGAGAAAGAGGTTACAATGAAAAATTATATCAACCGGGCGTACGTTTTGCATTCCGTAGTTCGGATGTTATTGTTTATTAGTCAACTTGCCCCAATCTTCCCTATTAATCGTAAGCTTATTTGCCTTCATATTCTGCATGTGTGTAAACAGAAAATTCTACCCTGCAAATTGTAAATGTTACCTTTCAACGAAGCGTTTTCTCGAGTATATCGAAGCGAGCATTCGTTACTTAATGGTTCGCTCTGAGACAGATTTTTGATCGATGGATTCTAAGCTTTTCCATACATCTGCCCACCTCTGCCTCTGTCTTCGTATCCAAGCGCAGTATAGATATATATAAATCGTTAAAGAAGTACAGGTGCGTGCTCCAAAATACATGGGCTACCTATCCAATCTCCCCGGAAATTCCAGTGCTCTCCTAAAAGCTAATAGTCGTCCATCGTCGCGGTGATGAACAAAGGGCCAAAAGAGTAATTTAATTTTCTGCAGACACTATATTTACACGTTCCTCTGTGCCGTACTGATGCCTGTGAAGCTTCGAGGTATAGATATACCTCGAACCGGTAAGGCGTACTGTACACTTTCGAGGCTTGTACCTCGACGCTGAGTCTACTATAGTGTATGAATGAATCGGGGAGTGCGCGTCAATAACGACTTACGAAAGCGTTCGTTCGTTGCTCTCCCCTCCTCCTTTATTATTGTATCGTTTTTCTCACGAATACAAATATATCTGTATGCATCGGTAGTTGTTTAATATCCATAATCCCGCATCGATAATTAATATACTTCGAGTCTCGTTTCGGTCAGAGGCTCGTAATCGTCGATGGCTATTTGTTCCAGGCCATATAACTCGGCACTGATTCCATTCCCTCGGATATTCGAACACGAACTCGGTACCAGCGTTTCCTATCATTTGCACAGACACATTGGCGTTCGCACTCCCTCTCTAGATTCGCATTTTATAATTGATTTGCGGTAAAAGAATGAAGCTGCACGATATCAGAATATTATCGTTATTAAGCAGCTCGTTGTAAGACGAATCTAATGAATTCTTCATCGAACATCGGAAGGAAACGTGCATGAAGTCTCTGAACGAATTACTCCCAGGAATTAACTACTCGACGTCGACGTAATTGCGTCGGTTTGTTCTCACCTCGGTTTTTTAATAATCGCCCGATCGATTGATATTTCAATAGAGAAAGACGATTTTTCTTTAACGGAAACTCCCGCATCGGCAAATCCAATCACCCGGAACTATTTTACGAACTTGGTCCCCGACCTCGCCCATTTCTGTGACACGCGACGCTTACGCCAAGTCATTCTAATGCGACACGAAAGTCCGTCGGGGATTCTTGAATCACGCTATTAATAAAAAGCCTTCAGCAATTTAATAACGCGCAAGATAACGGTAGCATATCGATACGAACTTTCGTCGTCACACCCTCGAAATGCTCGAATTAATAAACTAGTAATGCCCGTTCGTGCGAAATGGGAAAAGATTTTCCGGTGAAACGCCTCTTCCAAGGAAACATGCTTTTCGCTCTCGCGGCGACGCTCTCATCCGACCGACATCTCAGATATGCTGAAAAAGTAGATATAGACGGTTTAGTTATAACGCGGAGATGTATATGGCGAATAGTTAATGCGTCCAGGGTCGCTCTCTCGTCAGGATGCCTCGGCATGCGTAATAAGTATGCATAACGCTCGTCCACCAGCACCAACATCGACGTCAACTCTCTCAATCTCTTGACTCTCTTTCGCCTTCGGTGTCGCTTTCATCCGAGCAGAGCTAGAGACTCGAGCAGCACAGACACCAGGACTAGAGATTGCCGAGGTGAGTTATGATAATTCCTGGCAGACGACGATCAACGACGTCGGGCAATCAAACATGGCGCCCGAGCAGCAATCGAGCGACCATCGCTCCCCTCCCTCTTTCTCTTTCCCTCTCTTTTTCTCTTTTACGCTGCATCTCGAAGTCCGCCAACGCCCGCCGGCGTAATATTGCCTGAGGGCCGTGGAATAACTCCGCAACGACGCTCAGACGTCCACGACACTCGCAGCATCGAATCGCACATCTATAAGAAACCCATCCCTCTGCTGGACCCGACACGGTACCAGAGACACCCGGATCCATGCAATATTTAAGTGCGAACACTGGACAACTCCGTGCTTCTCGTTGCAGCTCTGACCCACGCAAACACTAATTTTCAAGAATTTTAATCATTCTCCGAACTAGAGGCTGGCTGAGTATTTGCTATTCTCTTCAATTTGGGAAGCAGGCGAATGCTTTCGAAGAATTTTCCTTCGGGTAACTATTTTTCGAGCAAAACCGAATAGTTCACTTAAATTTGTTGTTAATGAGTGACAAGAAGGTTTCTCGGGTTCCGTGGAGAGCTGATAAATTAATCATTGAATTGGAGTTTTCCGGAGCTTTTCTGAAGCGCTCGTAACTTAGATGTAATTTCTGTAATCGTAGTTCACATCTGTGAAGATCTCTGAGTGTAATCATGATGAACACTTACCAAGTAAATTCATATTTGAGGGTACATCACTTGTAATAATCTGTCACGATTAATGATTTACAGAGAGATTGTAAAAATAGTGAGAGATTCAAAAACGGAATGAAAGTTTGATCAGGTTTTTAAAGAAGTACGATCTGATAACGAAATTTCGAAAAGTTTTATGCTGTAATATAAATTCAAGCGGGGACGCGAAAAGTTTGGGAAATTCATAAATTTTTAGACATCTATCGGGTAAACGAATTCACGGATGATGTTCCAGCGAGGATGGAAATATTTTATAAATCGAGCTGCGAAGGTTGCACGAGCACGCGGCGTGTTCCGCAATTAAAACTTATTGTAAAACTTGAGTGCGAGCACGACATCGACGAATCTGCGGGTTGCATGAATTGCTGAGGGTTTTGCTCTTAATTTAATCTTGTGTATTCCAACATATTATTTATTAATGAAATTTGTGTATGCGGAAACGCGAGTAATTGAGTTTGGCGACAAAATTTTGTTCCGAGCAATCATAAGATGTGTCATCAAGGCGCAAATGGTTCGAGAATAAATAAATGGACAGTGAGAAAAATTTAATTAGGGCGTTATCAGCTCAATATTTTCTCGCCCCCCCCCCCCCCCCCCCCACTGGCCTCCCCCATTTTTCTGCTGCTCAGCTTTTCTCACGTCGTATTACGAGACCGTTTAGCCGAGTTTTCGTCTTGGCGCCAGAAGCACATGGCTGAAAACGCGTCGAATGAAATTCTTTGAATTCTGTCAGACGTTCCATCCGCAAGTAATGGCCGATTCACGGACAGTTAACGGTGAAGCGAGTCTAAGATAGAGGGCGAGACTTTCGCACGTCCCCGAATCTCACCCTGACGCAAAAGTCACTTCGGAGCAGGATAATGAAGGGACCGCGAGGAGGGCCCCTCGAGAGTGCGGGCTTCTGGAAAAAGGTGTCACCGCGAAATGAGGAGCATTTTTAAAAGCAACGAAAATATTAAGAGAAGAAGAAAAATCGAGTAGAAAACGAGAGCGTCGTGTTCCGAGCACGGGGAAAAATGAGGCGAAATCTAGAATCGGTGGCAGATAAGCGCCGTACGAAAGGCGAGCGGAGAATATAGCGGGGGAAATGCCGATATATAGGATGAAACGACACACATACAAGCACGCATGTACAATTTTTGCTGGGACGAGCAGCTGAGCCAATGAAATCGATGGAGCCAATGCGAGTCTCGCCACTTTATTCCCAGCGGCCAATCGTGTTAAATCGTTTGAGCGAGCTCTTCGAGTCTCCGTTGGCGCGGGGGCCGAGTCCGAGGCCGCGAGGTCCGCGGTCGCGTCGGACGTGCTACGGGATCAGAGAGGAAGCGAACCGAGCGAGCCGACGGTACACGGTGCAGACAGATGGGAAAGAGAGAGAAAGAGGCGAAAGCGAGGCAAGGAGGGGAGGAGGAGAGAAAGAGAAAATGCGAGAAGCTCGAACAAGAGGGAAGAGGCAATTTTATCGAGGCATTCCCCTTCCCTCTGCCACCTCTTCGCCGCAAAACTGCTATAGCTTTTATTTCCTCCTTTTTTTTCGATCCATCTCCTCCGTCAGACTTTGTTGGAGAAGAAAGCGAGAGGAGGAAAGATCTCGAGCGAATATGTCATCTATATATGTACGTGGGAGAGAGGAACAACAAAGAGGAGCGGAATGGACTTTGGGAAGAAGGTAAAAGATGAAGAAAAGGCTCCTGCGCAGCCTCTCAGACGGCAATACAGCGACGTGTAGTATCAAGTAGTAACAGCAGAGGTAAAAGCGATCTGTGTATGTATGGACATATAGTCGAAGAGGAAAACTAGTTGAGTACCTGGAGGAATAGGTGGATCGTCTATATTGCTGCTCGCTCGTCTTATCGATAATTGGAAGAAAAAGAAGGGAACTGAAAGACGAAGCAAACGATAAGGCACCGGGGGATGGCCTGGAGGGGGGAACGGAGGGGAAAGAGGACGAACGACGATCAGAACGATCTCTCCATCTTTCTGCCTCTTTTTCCTCTCTTCTCGCGGCCTCTCCCTGCGCGACTACTCTCGCAGGAAATACTGTCGCACACAAGCTCGATATTTTATACGTACGTATACAGAACTGTGCCCTTCTGCCGCGCCGTTCGCCAATGCTCGTTTTTTTCCTTCTTTGCCATTCTTACCTTCCCACTCCTCGGCCTTGCTTCTTTTTCGCGATTGCATGCGCAGCTCGAAAACTTGTTTCTTTCTGTGTCACAGACCCGATGAGACTAGCTTTTGGTTCATAGAGCTTTTTCAGTGAATGTAAAAAATCGTGAAATTGTATTTTTTATTATTTTCGAGAGCTTCGCATCGAAATCCGTACGAAAAGTGGGTCCGCGGGAAACCTGAAAAATTTTTCCATTCGGCTTTCGAGTCCAGCTGACAACGGTGGCGCGAATAAGGCTACTTTTTTTCGCAAAATACATGCGGAGTACAAATGCGAAGGACAGAGATGGAATCAGAAGGAAGAGCAACAACCGCGGCAACGAATAATGCCCTCCAATAGCAGATCGCGGCATTACATTTATCTTTTAAAGGCAGAGGCAGGGCGCCATGCCAGTGAGAGGAGGATCGCCACGAGAAAACCTCCACAGACAAAATGCGCACAGAGAGAGCCGGGGAGAATGGACCGCGGAGAAATGGAAGCTGCAGCGGATATTGTATGGTATTACCGAAGAACTTTTCGCGGCGAGCATTGCAATATTGGTTTCATTTCCCCCGCGGACTCAACTGGACGCCATTTTCTCCTGGCCCACTCTACATCTATACGTAACGATGAACTTGATGACCGCGTAGCAACGCTATCTATGTACCGAGGCACGTATGATGGGAGAATCCAGATATTGACTGAATCTTCCATTGCTTTGTGTGCTTTCCTCTCTTTTCATTTCATCGCGGATTTTCATCACCGTCCACAGTCGTTGTGGTCGGATGGACTTCGATTTCGCTTTGATTATTTTTGTTTTTAATAAATGTTCGAGTTCATCGTCGGTGGAGTCAACTCTTTTGTATGAACATTTTGGAGTATGACGATCGCTGGACTATTTTTGGCTCTCATTCGATTTAAACTGCTTTCGAAAGTTTGTGAAAATCGTGCGAGATGACAGCGCCATGGGAAAGTCTACAAAATCGCAGTCGACAAAGGTGGGCTAGAAATTTCAATATTCCAAAGACGGTTGAACGTTCTCCAAATTCATTATTCACCCGCGGATAGCGTTTCTCGCCTCTCCGAGGTGCATTATCTCATCGGCCAACCGAGCGCGACTTCCGGTCCGTGATCGTTTCTCCTCGGGCATAAAAGCTTATTCTTTGGGTAATCGCACTTATCGTATTCGTCTTGCAGGTGCAAAAGATCGTGAGCTGTGTGACTAGGCGCGTTATATCAAGTGCACGTGCGCGTGAGACCCGCACGGGTTTTTCGTCTCTTTAGCGAGCACTAAATTGCTAGTCCCGAAAGAATTAATGTTCCCAAACACGTCTTCGCCCTCACACTCCATGCCTGAGTGACAGACCGTTTCTATTTTGTTTTACTGCGCTTCGACACACAGACACACGCTGTAATCAACCTTTTTACAGTTCGTCGTACGATGATGCTGCTTAAGAACGTTCGTTTCACCTTGGACACATTGCAATGGAACTTTTTCGAGCCCCACAAATCCGGACGAACCTATCGACCTTCCTTCCTCTCGCTAATTAACCAAAACATCATCAAAGCCCAACTTCCTCCTCGTCTAGTGGATCATTTCGTCTCTCGATCCATTTTAAACTCCTTATATCCCGAGTTTATTACAATATTTGCATGGCTCCGAGTTATAGAGGACTCGTCCCTCAGAGCAACTCGCCCCGATTATGCTCGTGTAGGAACTCTCTCGTTATAAAATCGTGTATACATATATTTATCGTTAGTTTGGTACGGGAAGTCGATCTTCTATTATAATATACCCTCACGCTTCATATATCTTAATTGGGATACGTAAATATACACACACACATATATATATATGTCTATAGAAATTTATGAATAAATGTAGAATATCTACGTTGAGGGCGATGGAATTAATTTGCGATCGGCGAGCTCCCAAGAGCCCAGACCATCTGCATATGGCCCAGTATGTGCGATGCAAGGTTAATGAGAGAACTGCATCGTCGTATGGTATGAAGCACAACGGTGCCTTGGGATCTTCGAGAATGGATCGTGCAGATCCGATGGGAAACTAGAATATTAAAATTCTTGATTTTTTTTCTCTCTTCACGTTCCATTCGGAGAACCACGTAAAAAACAAAAAAAAAAAAAACAAAATACAATGATTCAAAACACACGTTTCTCGACAGCTTTGGACGTTGGAATAAATGGTAGTTTTGTGACAAAAAATTCAATAGAATTTGAGAATTCCTCGAGAAATTCCCGATCACGTCGATGACGAGGTCTCGTTTCGCTTTCCTTCTATTTCGATTCTTATTTTCCATGAAGAAATAACCCTTCGGGCTGAGTGGAGTGTAGAAAAAATGTTGATGTGTGTACGGTCAATCGTGGAAACGAGAAATGATCTATGGCTCACGTACGCAAGCATCTGGGATATAAAAGAGAAGAAAGAAGGACCAAAATGGAAAAGAAGGGAAGAAAGATCGAGAGATATTCTCATCTTACCTACAAAGATCCTATAATACGGTAGCGCGAGCGATGGAGGAAGCTCTTTCCTGTAAAATTACTTTGCGGTGGCTTGTCATTATCCCGGTCCCCCGAGTTCTTCCTCCTCGTCCCTCTTCTCTCTCTCTCTCTCCCTATAATCCGCTTCAGCGGCATACACGAGCATTCGTGTCCACGGCCTTGAATAAAATAAGCCACGCTGCTGACTGATAGCAAGACGAGAAACGCGAATAAAGAACGTGTAGCACGCATCAACAGTTCTTACTAAATTATCACAACAATAAAGCCCCAACTTTTCAACGGGAATGACATTTATACGCATTTCCATCGAAGGTTTATCAGTTCACTGGAAATTCCTCATTTACGATTAGATATTGAAATGGAATGAAAAATCACTCGAATTATTCCGTTTACAAGATTATTCGATTTGGAATGAACAAACGAATAATCGTTTGCGTTAACTCGAAACAGCTTCTACACTTCCCTATCAAACATTGTAGAATTATCAACTCCATACAATCCGGCTCGTGTTTGTAAAACAGTTGGACACTCAGTCGTTCCGATAAAGTATCTTGGAGGAGCGAACTCTTTTCCATAAATGAGAAAGCGCTGATATTTGTGAGTGAATGAGATAAAATATGAAAATCGTAAAGTAATGAAAAATAATTGAGAAAAGTTTATTTCTACGAAGGAAAATTTCGGATGGAATAAAACGGTGAAAAAAGTGTGTACAAAAGAATGAATATGATTTGGAACGAAAAATGTGAAATCTGAGGAAATTAGAGGCTACGCGCGTCCTGAAAGCTCTCGGAGCGAAGGAAAAGAACGTATAATCAGTGCATAAAAAGGTAAACGCATCAGCACCCTCCAAGTGGTAGAATGAAGGAAGGAAAAAAGCGATCGTACCCCGAGATCAGCAAAGTTATAACGCGATGCACAAATGTGCTAAGCGTTTGGCGGCGAAATGTAGGAGGAACCCGGGCCCCAGGCTTCGGGACACACGTTAATGACAGGAAAGTCGGTAGATATATGCTCGCGCTTCGTTGGACGTGCAAGCGTTATTGCATTCAACTTGAATTCGCACGAGCCCACGCTAAAGTGCACACACGTGCATGTACGAGCTCTTAGACTGGACTCGACGAATCGCTCAGACGTATTTTCCTTTTTCACCGCATCTTTCGCTTTGTGCACGGACCCGAGCTTTTTCGTCACGGTTTTTCCGAAACGTTTTATCAACCCGAAACGAATTTCTCCCTCTTTTTAACCCAGAAAGAGCCATAAACTCATTTTTATCGAAGATTAAATGCATTTAAGAAACCTTTTATCAGAGCCCCTTTTCGCAACAAAAAATCGCATTATTTTTATCTTTTATAACTTTACAGTAATTAAAACAATTCAAAATGCCTCCTTATTGCATCGAATCTTTCGACAAACCGAATTCCGATGATTAGTATACTTTCGTACGAAAACTCTGAATCGATAATTATTAATGCACTGTGCGTTTTTAATATTATTCACCAATGCCACAATGCAAAATGTAAATGAACGAGATCCGTTATATTCAAGAACATTACCCGAGTATTTTCCATGCAAATATATCTGTGGAAAATTCTTTCGCTCTGTTACCTCGTGTATAACAGATATTGGAGAAAAATATAATGAGAGAAATGAAACAATCGGGATTTCTCGTAGTATTAAAATCCTTCGGTCATCATAAAACCAGCCATAAGTTTTCCCCGGCAGAATTCACATGCCTCTCAAAATGGAAGCCCCAACCTTTCCATTGCTATCGAAATACCCGTGAAAAAATAAAATCACAGCAAAAACATGATTCTTTTCGAGAATTTTATGCAAAATAACTTGGATAACGGTATAATACTGCATCGAATGAAGGCATGAAAATATTTGATATTTCAGATTCACATGAGGAATAATCATTAAAAGAAGAACCGGCCAGAGCAAATGGACTGTTCATTCGTTCAATTCGGGCACTCGTGCCCTCCGCTGCTGATCCTCCGTGTATCCTTCCACCACAACAATATGGCTCTCTTTTCTGTCTCGCGCCTCGTCCACATCTCATTAACTTCGCCGTTTCAAACTTTTAATCTCAACAGAGAGGCCGAAAAACAGCCGCGAAACGAGTCGAGCGTGAACCTTGCGATATTAATCTCTCTATCTTTCTCCCTCCCTCGCTCCCTCGGCCCTCTCTCTCTCTCGTTCTTTCTCCCTCTGCTGCCATAAATATATTAAAAACATATAGCGTATACGTAGAAACGTATCTACGTAGAAATATATATACTTTTGTTCCGTCTTTTTTGTCGTGGGAAAGAAGTCATTCGCTCGACTTTCATTGCACTGTCTCAAATTTTACGAGTTCTGGCAATGAGCTACATCAAAAATACGTACGCGTCCAAATGAATGAATGTGTAAATTGGCCGAACTCGTAAGAGTTTTCGTTTCTAGCAGACGCCCAAGTAAATCCATCATTCGTGAGAAGAAGCATTAAAAATGAGTTTTTTTAGAAAACTAACTCCTCGGTTCTCGCTTCCCCGGTTAACTGTATGCGCGGCCAAGTGACGACGCTGAGAAACCGGAAGAAATGGCGAATAATGGGCGGAGTGGGGAACGGTTAATGGAACGCTTCGAGTGTTTAATCGCGGAATATTAATTGGTGAATTTGGTTGCTGTTTAAGCTAGGAAAAGTGTCAGCTGGGAAACGAAATTTTCTGATGGCACATAAAATCATGATTTATTGTTTGTCTGACGATAATTAAACGAATCTCAAAGCGAGTTGTGCTTCTATTTTTTCGTCTGAGCGTTTTTTCCTCGTAATTTATTGCGTTCTCTATTATCTTCGTACTCATCAACTCGAAAGAGTATAATTAGCGTAGCATTGGCGAGTGAATACGGTGGAAATGAGTTTCGAAAAACGCTCGACATTCCGACGATGACTGTACATTCTTGGCGCAGACTCCTGGCCTAATAATTGTTTTCTCAGTCGGCACAGAGAGTGCCCGCTGACCGAGGCTGGAGGCCCTTTTTCGTATTTTCGTCCACGAGAGAACACGCATGAAATTGGCGCAGGATGCAAAGCGAGCCACGGACTCAAAGACAAACGCGTGAAAACGGGGAAAAATACTTCAAAGAAAGAATGAAACGTTGGAGAATTGAATCCGACCTGCGTTACACGCTCGTGCACATACGCTATAGAATTAATGCCACGAAACCTAATTTCACCAATAGCAATAAACAACCGACGTACTAAAAAATGTTCTCGTATCTTTGATCAAAGGTAGAGTCAGTTATCGAATATGGTTTTGTCCATAACGAGTGTTTAATATCTCGGAAACATCCAGGGAAGACAAAGGAAGTCAGTCATGTCAGTGAGATGGCATCGCGGATCGTATAAAGGTTGTACGCGCAGTCAACCAGAGCTTAATATTTTTTCTCTCGAGTCTCTCTCGGCCTGACCAATTCTCGCTCTCCTTTACCATATCCAGTCGTTTCTATTCTTTTACCCCCGACTTCTTTGCCATTCGCGTATAACTTCCTTTTGATTATCTCACACCGTCCTCTATTAATCAGCCCGACAGTTTGCGCTCACTCTTAATTACGCGCGCGCGCGCGCGCTCTTGGCCATACTCCTCGGCTCGTCATTGTCGCCGTCTTCGTCGTCATCGTTTTCGCAGATTGACCATAAAGATGACTTACCAGCGCGGCAATTTGCACACACGAACGACGACGCGGGCTCGCACACCGGCCGACATTCGCAATAGCAACGGAAGGGCATCACACGCTCGACCGGAAATAACCGAGCGACGACATTGAGAGTGTGAAGAAAATAAAAGCTACGCGAGCCCGGCCAATACTGCATAGAGACATGCACCAATCTCGCGTGTCCCGCTCGCCAACGATTGCCCGGAGAGTGCTAAACGGAGTAAAAAGGAAAAGCTTCTATTAAGATACCGTTCGTTATCGACGACTCTCGATGTATCGATCGAGCTGCTCCCCTGTTATTTTCCACATTTCGAGGGCCTTTCAATTCCCGAAGAAAACAAAAAATTCTTCAATTTTCCATCTCTCTGATTCACATCCTGCGCGATTTCCGTTCCGTCCTTTCAATTTTCTCACATTCACAGCACTCCCACTTACCCCATAAAAGCGTTGCGTCGTCTTGACGAAAATGAAATTCCGAATGCATAATCGCAGTCAGAGGAGATTCGAAGCCCGCAATCAACATCGGAAAATCCTCTGACAACGAAGCTGTACATTCCTGAAAATATGTCTGCTACGAATGTGACTGTAAAAAACATTGTAGCCGAAGAGAAAATGAAAAATGTATGTGCATCCATAGACACACGAGTAATACGAGTACGAGAAGCTATAGACAGTTATATCCGGCGGGCACCGGCAATTAATAACTCGCCAAGGCCTATTAATGCCATTGTTCAGAGACGCGTGACGGGGCACGGTGGTTCCACGTTCGTGTGTTCGTGTATTCGATACTTTATAGGAATAGCAGAGGGACTTGCACACCTTTTTAGTTCACTACGTTTGCTCCGAGCGTACTTACACATGCGTACGAACACGCAGGACGCTCCGCTGTGCTGATGTGTCTATATATACGTATATGAGCGTGCATCGAGCGCGCACACCACGAGGAAAGAAGCAGAGTGGGGTTTTATCCGTCAGAAGAGAGGGGGGCTCACACCGTGCGAGCAGGTGCCACAGCGCGGCACCTATCGCTTCGTATTTATATTTATATGCGCATAGACATACGCGTCTGTATGTATTATCACTCGGCGCCTGTCCAGGAGTGCATTATCTGCATCGCGAATCTATCGATCGATCGGTAGATTGTGAATCGATGCATTGCTCTCCCCTCGCGCTATTTTTTTTCTCTCCTCGTGAAATAATAAAAAGAAGACGAGATTCTTATCGGGTATGGTGTGCAAATACAAGGAAAAACACATACGCGCACACAGATGTCTTTTCGATGAAAGGAAGTTTGCAAACTGGCGCAGCTGACGAGAACAATACCCAAACAGTGCAACAGTCCGCACACAAACGTGCCGGCAATACACCCAACTGTTTCATGCGAATATATAAACATCGCGGGGATAATTAACCGCAAGTTTTGGATAATTAAGGGATTCCGTTTATAGTTTGGTAATCGGCTGATTTTGTTCTTTTTTTTTTTTTGTTTTGTTTTCGTTGGAGGTCGTCGGTGCGACAGGCCTGCGCGAATTTTGTCATTTTTCATATTTTTTTACTGATTTATCGCTCATCGATTGGTTGCTCGACGTGGCAACGCCTTGTCGCTTAAATGATAAGATTCCTCTTGTTTTAATCAACGTTTACAGGTGAAACTTTGAGTCAGGCTTGACCAAACGAATTTATCAGAATTGAACGTTCGAACGAACAAACAAATAAACACACGACAAAGTTGGGAATTCCTGAACGGTAAAAAAGATGAAAAAATAAACAGCGCGATTTCGTTCCTTATTAGCACGTAAATCATAAACTTCCGCGTATTAAAACTGGCGGTTTACAACTTTTTATCAGTCCGATTAAGCGCTATTTTAATGGGAACGTTCACACGAAGATCGATTCTAAGAGGAATTTCCGGGAAAATCAAAACTCGACGAAGGTACTGCTCTAAATATTGCGTTTCGAAACGTCGACTAAAAAACGTACTCAAATAAAAAAACTCCGAAATCGTTTGTTCGCTGGTGAAAGGCAGGACAATTTTAAGTTTCACATTCAAGCCGATTCGTGTTAATTCGTTTCCCTTTTATTCAAATGGACATGCGCGCATGACTCGTGTGATTGTTTTTCCCCTTTGGTCAAATCCGTGTCCAAAGTTTACAGCAGTGTGACATGGGAGCTCTTATGGTAATGCGCATCACGTATTCGCGTATCGGGACAAACTCGCGGCTGCGGATGTGTCCTTTGATAGCTCGGCGAACTGGTTTTCTTTCGAGCGATTTTACTTCGTTTTTGAGCTTATTTAGCCGCGATTTATCGTCGTTCGAGTGCACACGCGTCGAGAAAATAGTAAATTGAAAAATAATAAAGCGACGAGGAAAGCTTTCACGAGTTGTTCCGCATTCGTCGGTGATGACAGAGTGCGATAGCAGCTATCGAAAGTTCCTCTCTGCGCAGCCCTTGACCGAATAAAAATTTGTCGAAAAAAACATCGAACGCCGAACGATGATCGTCAAATCCGAAGCTTCCGGTTCTCACACAAGTATTTCAAGTATGAGAGCCAAGGGGCTGCTCCATCGAAGGGGGAACGCGGCGTTTTTTAACTACGACCCGCACTAGACGCTCGTAGGAACCAATAAATCTGGATCCAATGCAGCGGTCTGGATGATCATACGTGCGCGGCCACTAAGGCGCTTAACCCCAAGAGGACCTAAACGTATACAGATCCGTTCGAATGTGTGCATTACAATACACAACCCTCGGCCTTCTTACACAAAAAACTTTCATAAGAGTGCGCGCGTAATAGTTCCCATCGAACCCGCACACTCTTCCAACTTGCTCGAAAACTCATCGTTCGCTCGCTCGGTGTTGCTCTGCTGCCGCAGAACTCAAATCTAACTTATTTACATATCTAGCGATGCCGGTTAAATTACCATATCCACGCTCAACCTATTACGCCTATATCTATAGAGATACGTTTATGTTTATGTGTGTATATATAGTTTATATCGTACGTGCGTGTAGTTATACGAAGGGATACGTGCCAACGCATGCGAAGCAAAGAACCGAACGTCAACGACTCTTACGTTTCTGCTGTTTATACGTACAGGTATAATAGCGCGTACACGCGGCGATTGGGCAATGTCGAGCTTACTGGGATCTCACGACGCAGCGAAAGGCGTAATTCAGCCCGATTTCCGTCCATGCTTCTCACATATATATCCGTTCGTAATGATGTGAAAACAAGTAAATTGCGTTTTAGACGAAATAACTGCCGGAAATCGGAATTCGTTGATTTCTTTGTCGCCTCTTTCGGGCATTATCTTTCAGGCGAGTTTGTTGGCCGAATCGCAGGTTTTTCCATTGCGTCGGAACATCGTGCTGGGCGGGGCTCTTGGGACGATCGGCTCATGAGCGATTAGTCGCAATCGTACTTGCAGAAGTGGAGATTACAACAATGTTGACAGCTTATCTGCAGAAGGGCCAAAGAGCCTGCGACCCGCGCTGCTCGAGCCTACCTGCTTGGCAGTTCTCAATGCCAGTAGGAAAGTTTAGAGAAGACCTGCTGCTTCCATCGGACCAGGTGTAAAAAGGGACGGGGAGGGACGCGCATATCGTGCCAAGGTCGACGCTCGATGCTGTACACTGGTTACACGCATCGTCGGAGTAGCCTCATATGCCTTTACCATGGACTGCTCCGATCGTCGTCATCATCATCATCAACATCGCCGTTCTACGCTCTGGAAAAGGGTTGCCGGATCGATGAGCACGGATTAGCATCGCGTTCCGCTAATATTCTGCATATTTTACTATATTTCCTGGCCACGTAACGCTCCATGTTACTAAACTACACTATCCTATGGCGATGTGAACCAAACGCTCGATCTTCCAGCACAACTGAATTTCAAGCCTGGCTATGCACCGCGAGGATCGATCCAGCGTCGAGTCGAACGCTTCGTAAATGTGCGTGTGGTGAATCTCATTGGTTCGGCATAAGCCAGTCGATTTACTCTGACATTTGACCATATATTCGATCGAATTTTGTTCAATCCGAATCTATTTTTCAATGAGCAATACACTCTGATCAATTTACGGACTGCGATGAATCGACGAGGCACCATTTTTTCGGGGTCGAGTCATCGCGATTCCCCGACTCAGAACCGCAGGCAGATAATCGACTTGTTCATAGAAAAATGAGATTTAGGAGCTGCACTCTCGATTCAAGTCTGCTTTTCGACACAAATTTTCCTTCCTCCAAAACTCGTTTATATATGGAGAAAAAGGAATCTTACGAGTAGAGGGTGTGAGTCGAGGACCTTTTGTACACACGGAGCTGAAGAGCACAATGCCCACCCTCGTCGATCGTAACCGATCAATACAGAGACGGATCAAGATCCGAAAAGTCGCGTTGATCACGTGATCCAACGATTCAGGTAGGAAAGCCTTTTAGAAATTTTTTTTTTAAGAGCCGGGCGTAATGTGGCCCACTTAACAAGGCCTGCTTGAGACTCTAGAAACTCTCGTTCCAAACACAATTAAGGGACTTCGTACTCGTAGACAGATAAGGACGAGAATAGATTTCTCGTTAATTTTTTCTTGATCACACCGCAGTCTCGATTTGACTGAATCGTAAATAAAAATTTTATCTCGACTGGCAAGATTCTCGATTTTTCGGCAGGTAATCGAGGAACGGAATTCTGAAATACAAACTTAGTGTTTCTGTGCCATATCTCAGAGAATTCCAATTCGGGTAAGGGAGCTTCGACAACAAACGAGTCATAAAGTGTATCCACGATTTTATCTCGTATTTTATTTCCTTTGGAATTCTCTCTTCAAACACAATTGCGCCACGATTTTTTATTCTTTCCATATTACGTTGTTTCGACTGCTGTGATGGACTGGTTAAAAACATGATTTATAGATGACGATTGTCTAATATTCGCTCAACTGACGCTCGTCTCGTGGAAATAATCAGTGGAATGAGGCTCCACTGTGTTGAACGAAAATTTCATAAAATTTCCATCATCGAACCCGCTGATACAGAAAAACCACTAAAAAAAACAAATCATCGTCAAATCTTCTATTCGTGTATTTACGTATCACGAAAGAGAAAGAAGATTCTTCAACAACGATCTTACGAAATTCGATACCTCGAATGATACGTGCCATCGAGAGGAACTCGACAGATTCGTTCCACAAAGAACGACAGGTAGAAACACTTCTGGGATCGAAAGGTCCGAGAGAGAGAGAGGGCAAGAACTTTTCGAAGGTTGAGATCCTTGCGCACGATGCCACTTTCGTGTGCCGGAGACTAAACGCGTTTGCCACTCTCGGTACGAGGAAAAACACTGTGTGGAGGAGGCTTAAAATCGCATTGAGTCCGACACGGCTAGAATTTCCAAAGTCATAGATTTTTGGATTTGTGAAGGATTTTGTGAAGGACGTATAGGATCGAGGTATTTGTGTTCTTAAGAATTCCAATAAGACGCGTGGAAGAACGAGTTCCACGAGATCGATTTTCAGCCCAGCGGAACTTGCTCCTCTCGAGTCCAAGAATCGAATTTTCCCAAGTGAGATAAAACTGGAGCACAGGAGGACTGATGCAATTTATAATAAGATGAGTAAAATAAGTCTTCCGCCTCGTCGAACGTGATCGAGCACTCGAAGTACACCAAGTTCCCCGTCTTTGAGGTTCGCGACAGTAAATCCGTAGAGAAAATACATTATATTCCCTTCCCACAATGCTCCATGAAATAAAAATATTCAGAATCATAAAAAAAGGGCATTATTCGATGGAGTCCCATGGCATAAAGGCATTAGTAGGCATTTTAACCCCTTAATGTATTATTCTTGATTTCGAGGGCTCTTCCTCTCACTGTGCATATGCATATAGACATTTCGTTGATGCACCCTCTGCTTCGGTTCCTCACGCCGATATCCTTTCAATAGATGTATACTTCCATGTGTATCTTCCTGCTATGCCAGTACGCGAGTGAGAGAAAGAAGCGTCGGGTCCTTCCGTCCTCGAGAATGCTTGTGAGTGTTCTCCCCCCTCCTCCTCCTTCTCCTGCTTCCTCGTTGTATCGTCTCGTCGTCCTGGCAAATGCGTGGACGATGCAAATTTCTTCGTATGCAAATCGCCGGGAGGTATGCAAATTTTCGGAACATGTGTTCGTCTTCGAACCCTTCCGCGCGAGCAGCAACAACCCCCTCCCCATTCACTCTAGCCTTATCCCTTTCCCTCGGGTCTCTCGATCTTGCTCTTTCTCTTGACATATCCCTTCATCCCTTGCTCTAGGTGCGGCTGATACAGCACTCTCTTCCATACACCCCGATGCAACGAGGATGGCCGGCGGCCTCATCTCCCCATTGCTCTCTCGGTTTCTCGCCGCAGAATCTCCCCTCCGAAGATGATCGCAAGGTCCATTTGCATATCTCGGATATTTCGTCGCATTGTATCGGTACGTGCGTATTTTCATACGTCGCGATCAACGCGTATTTTTTACCGTGGGTTTTTTCTGTATCACGCATCGAGCATCCGGATGCGATCCTTCCTGATCAAGGATGCGAGCCATTAATCCGAATCTCTTTCAATTCCCTGTCCGGATTGACAGATAGCACCGAGTGTTCCCAGGATACGCGTTTCTACATATATGCATATTATTTATTTATTATTAAGGTGAGAATGTGTCTCTCGATGAGGGAAAAAAAGATGCGTGGCTCAAACGCGAAAGGAAATACTCATTCCCACTTCCTCCTGTGACGCATCATCGAATTCACTCTCTCAGGCCTATACTTCTTTGCTAGGAGCTTCGACTCTGCTCATCTGTCTGTGCAATACCGTTTTTATGCTTCCTTCGCGATCGTGGATAACTGAACGACGAATATTTCAATGTCACACTTCCTGTCGCAACGTATTCGAGTTGACGAATCTCAGATCCGAGCTGCAACACCTTCGATTCTTGTTATTCAGATTTCATGCTTTATTTCCATTTTTTATGAGAAATCGAAAGATTTATTTCAAATCGTGCTCAATTTTGTATTATCTTTAAATTGAAAGATCGTTGAAGTAATTGATATTTGGATAAAAGAAACACAAGAAGGCAGTCGAAAGCTTGCTATTCCTGTGAGATTGTTTAAATCAATGATACGAAGAACTCGCAGGAATATCCTCGGTCTCCGAATCGAGCGGAGTTTCTCACGCAATTAATATGGAATCGGAGCGTTAATCCGATGCAAAATATTCAAGGCAAATTCGGCTGGCAAAATAGAAAGTAAGTGGGGCGATGAGGCGAGATTGATCAACGGTAGCAAAATTAATTATTCCAAATTCGAAATATTTCATTTAGCATGGATTATGAATACAGACGGTAAAGGAAGGTTAGGCTACGTTGGAACGTGAGAAAAATTTGGATTCTCATTAGCATCGTAGAGTGCATGTTTTATGAGATAGAAAAAGAGGCGTAATAAAAGAAATGCCCCTCTAACGAATAAGCTTAGCATATCGAAATTACGAAATAATCGAGAGCGTATCGAAGCGACAGTGCACAACGCTGTGGCCTGGTACGCGTATAATTTTATTATAGTTATACCTTTTCTCGATGTTTGTGTGTTCGTGTGCCTGGTTGTTTTGTTACTGGGATGCGGCTCTCTTCTCTTTCGCAGTGCTTCGAGAGAAACGGAGAGTAGACGTTATTGTCTGAAACCAGTTCGGGATTTTGCTTGGTGTGCTCTCCTTTGCATACTCGTTCCCTCCATTCTTCTCCTTCCCGAATCATAATTATTGTTGTACTGCGAGAGAGAAAGAGAGAGAGACGGAAGGCCGCACGCATTGATTATTAAGCAGCTTATTATATGTGTCTCTGGCAATATATCTCGGTTTCGCCCCGATGCTCTTTCATGAAACATAGGAGCGAGTGAGAGGCGGGGGGGAACTTGTTTCGTAATCGTATACACCGACAGGAAGCAGTTCCCGTCGTTCCAGTCAAAAACTATTCAAATTCATTTTTTACCATAATTATAACGAGCTATCATTTTGGAATCGTTGTGTCGAGGAGTCTGACAAAATTTCTAATTATCTAGTGCTTGTGTCATTCGGCGAGTGCTTCACTCGCGTCGATGGTATAATCGGCCGAGAAATATAATGAATTTACCAACGAAAAAGAGGACGAGAGAATTTCATTGAACGCGCTACAACCGCGTAGAATAAAACGGATGTAAAAACGTTCATCGTGCGCGCGCGCGCGCGATCCCATAAATTGAATGTGCCAAATAAACATTCCCCGAAACGTCAAATAAATGTAAATCGACCGGTGACATTCCATTTTTCCGCGATATTTCGTGGCTCTCCATGGAGCTCGCGTTTAAGCGCCTTTTCATACCCGATCGTGAAACTTGGCGATTAGCGTTGAAAAGTTCGCGGTTATCGTTCCAAAGCGGGACACCCTCGATTTCGTAATTCGAAAAAATTCGTTTAATTCGAGTAGTTGGCGCGCATTGTGCTTCTGCTCCCATCGCTCGATGCTGTGCGTTGCGCACGTCCAGCTATTATACCTTGCTGATCCAGTGGCATCATTCGTCCTGTATACGTACGCGCAGCAGCGACGCAAATGTATCCGTAAGACGAATACGCGTGCAAATAAACATTGTGTAAAAATCCGTATAGATGTACAAAGCACTGGTAAATGAGAAGGCTCCCATAGACAGAGCTCCGCGCACGGAGTCGTCTGTGCTCCGTCCTTTGTGTCGAAGCCTTCGACACATTGATACAACCGTGGCGTCCGTAGCCGCTGGCAGTCGCCTCGTGGCTCGAGCCGCTAGCGATTGTTTTGCAATGTTGCTGAAATAATTGCTCGAAAACGCTTGAGCGTGCCGCGCGGCTCGAGAACGAGAAAGAGAGAGGGACCGACTGGCAAAACGAGAAAGAAAAGCGGGGGAGGAGGGATGCAGTTGCCACTGCAGCGCGCACTCGTGCGCTCGTGTGTACCTGAGAATTCTCGCATGCACACGAATATCGCTACGTATGAGGATGTACTGTGTATGGCACACAGACGTGTGCTGTGCATACGTCGGAAGGCTCTAGCATATACCGTAGCGATGGCCGCCGAGAGATAGGTGCTAAATTCCTCTTTGCTCTGAATTAATCTCGGCGGGAATGTGACTCCCACCTCGAGCCGACATGCACACTGTACTCTGTATATTTACTGGTCTGCTTATGTACTGTACACCTATGTCCATGTGTAGCTCTCATCTCTCTCGCTTGTTCCACTCTCCGCAGTCGAGTCGGCCTCCTCTCTCTGGCTCTTTCCGCCATCACGCTAGAATCGGAGCGGACACCTGAGGGTAAGCCCTCCGCGTGTGGGGCTCGTGTGTTTGTCGGCGAGCGCGTGTGCGTCGAAGTTTTCAGGCCTGACGCTCGGGACGACGACAGAAGCGTTGGGTCGCAGTCGAAGAGGTTTCGAACCGTTGCTTTTTTTCTTTCATTCACTTCGTCGAGGGTTTCGCCAATAAATAGTGAAATATTTAACGGATATTGCAAGTTCTGATAACTTCTCGCGGTTGAAGATTACTCAACGGCTCGGGCGGTTGATGCTTGAATGGCTATTTTATTTATTTACGGTCTCGATCTTACGTAACTTCCTTTCGGTACGATCGTATTTCACTTATTATTTGTATATTTAGTTGTTTATATTGCTGCGCGGAGAATTCGGAGTCAGCAGAAACGAAGTATCGATCAATTGCGCATCGTAATCGAAATCCGGATTGGCGACTGGGAGTGAGTCCGATGAAGACTCCGCGAAATTCGAATCGACAGTTTTCTCAGAAATGCTCGCACTCACATTTGCCATCGCCGCCCGCGGGGCAACCGAAACGCCGCAATTCTCAAATCTTCAATCGTCAAGATCGATTAAACAGATAATTATTGTGATTGTTGCATTGTTTTGGGACTTCAACTAAATAACGACAATATATCCTTTGTTTTCGATAAGCAATCGACGCGGTGGAACGCACGAACGGTCAAACGAAATTGACGCAGTGAAACGCACCGCTCAAGCACACTCATTTTCGCTCGTTTCGACCGTTTTGATTTCCACGTCCTTTTCATCGGTGAATTGGTAGATTTTCCTTTTTACTACGTTTCAGCGTTATTGGATTTTCGTATTCGATCGAATCTACGGAGCAGAAAGATCGCTTTGTTTCCCCTCGTTACATCGATATTCCGGAAAAATATTTCGAAATCATTCGACATTTAACGCATCGTTTGTCATTTTTGATTGTTACGTACAATTGGAATTATAACAATGATGATAACAATAATTTGCGTATAAATGAACTCAAAATTATACATTCGTTGAAACGCACTGAGCGTTGCAAAATAAAATAAAAATATCACGTATCTCTTTCGGATGTTGGCATACGATTATTATTGTTTTCATTTATACGCACTGATTCCGCACGAAAAATCCATGAAAATGAGCGCGAACGTCGTCCGCAATCGCGCGAGTTTATGCCCAAATTTTGTTTTAATTCTCGCTTCGCTTCTGACAAAACAGTCGTACTGTATTTTTGTATGCTTGACTTACGGATAATCGGGCGCATCGAAATCGAAAGTCTCGCGTACAAGTGAAATATTAATCTGCCGTTTCTTAATTCACGAAGCCGACGAATGATTTGTGAAGATTCGAAGTGCAGAAAATCCGCGGTATCCGGTCGGACGAGCTTGACGCAAAATCGATAATAATTCGCTTCGACATAAGTGACTTTCTACTTTTATTTCAAAAGCTTCCATCAGCACCTGGGAAAACGAAGGGATCGATGATCCAACACTGGAAGTTCACGGATTATCAAAATCTACGGAGCGTCATCGAGGGGCAATGAACGACCGGAAATCGAGCACTCGAATACGAAAATTAACTGAAAATTTATTCATTTCAGACAAAAAAAAGTACCTTCTCATACGATAAAGCACTGAATTAATTGAATAAATAGAAATTATCGTCCGGTTGAACATTCGTCGAAATGTCATTTTACAGCTTACGAATAATTGAGTTATATCCGAAAGACAGTTATTAACTATAGCTAGAAAGAGTCGCCGTCAGAAGAGTGAAAAAGCGCTGTTCAAACATTCAATTCAAATTTTTCCATCAATTAATATTAGTTTTTTTAAAAATACATCGCCGTTAACAGAGACTCGTTCGTCTCAGAATATATACATGAGGCAAAAACCTCGAGAGATAAATGAGTAAATGATGAATCGCGATGTCACTCTCGCGAGTCGATCATCCCGGTTGCATCGAATTAGCTGTCACACCGGTACGAAATTCGGAGGAGATATCTCCCGAATTGTCAGGTTTCAAGTTGCTAATAAAGTTGAAATATAAAATTTCCTATCTATTTCGATACGACGACAGCTTTCTCTATGGATACAGACGAAACGTGAGTGTTCAACGGAAAATAGCGATCGCTCTATTGCTCTCGCGGTGCAAATGTGAGCGTTAATTGATTCCCTGGCTCAAAAGGATCCATAAATGTCTGACGATGAGCCAAAAATATAACTGATTCGAGCAATCGGAAATAGCGACGAAATCGAGTCGCAGGAGGGAAATTTTATTCCAAAATTTGAGATCTTTAACGCTTTTTTTACGTAGAATCATACGAGAAATTTGTGCACCTGTGGATTCTGGAAAAGAAGATAAATCGAAGGAACTTTTGATAGAACGTCAAAACTTCGCTTCAGATTTCGAGGGATCGAAAAAGTGACGCGATAACGTCATAAAAACTGATGTGCAGAACTTAACGGCACGAGGAATAAGACGATAATAAAATATTGGAAGGAAAAGAGAGTGGGAGGAGGGAAGAAGGAAGCATCCAAAGTACGTCGAGAGGCACTCGTTACCTTGAATTCCGAGAATCTAGAGTGCCATATATCCCTTGTAATCGTCTATTCCCTCTATGACTCGACGACGGTTTCGTGTGTCACACGTAAGGCGAAATACGATCGCATGGACGTCCTGGAGGCCTAGATTGCGACTCTTTAAGATCGGGGAGCCAAGAATAAGAGCGCATGCAAAAGCTCGCAGTTCGAAACAACGAATGTGATTGCGGTGCAAAAGTGTAGAATCGTGGTCGGATATGGAAGCGTATCGATCGAAAGGGCCAGCGATGGAAATGAAAACATTGGAAAAAGCGATTTCGTCTTTGCAGGAGCAGACCCAAAAATGCAATCGTTGGTATGCGGATTTTCGATGAATCCAAATTCTGAGAGTCATTTAACGAATTTAATTTCGATACTGCTATTGTACGAGGAGGATTATCGAGTCATGAAATCACACATTTATGAAATTATTTTCGTAGATAAGTAAACAAGAGTGTGTCACGATTCGACACGTGTAAGGGAAAAATTGAGAGGTATGAGGCCAGTATTATTTGCAAAGTCGAGTCGGAGTCACGTGCGTATTTACGTACACGAGTATTCGTTCGCTTTTATCGGAAAATCGTAGTCGTTATTGTGTTCTCGAGACAGGGGCATTAAAAACGTGAAAATAGAAGAAAAAAAATAGTAACAATGGGTAATTAGCGAAGTGTAAAACGGTGAAACGACCACGAGCTCGACAACGCGCAAAGATTTCAATTTCACCATAATAACGGCTGCGTTTGTGCCAATGCGTGTGCGCGTGTTTGTGTGTGTTCGAAGAAAAAGCATGCTTTAAATAAGCGTTCTACAAATGCATATCTCATTGCCGGAAGCAGCGCACTCGGAGTCGATTGTTTATTATTATGTCTGAAAATGACGAAGGGAGCAGACTGCGTAATTGTAAGAAAAATTGTCACTCTGAGAAAATCGACTTAATCTCGAACGTTATTTCGCACCTGCGGCTTCGTTTCTCCTCTCAACGTTCCCGGATTACGCCACAGACGAAAATTTTCTTCGTAATAGAGACATTAGACAATTTATTTCGTATGTTTTCAGGTTACGGTACCGTCAGTCGAATATCGCGTGTCCAAAAAAAAATGGGATTCGCCCTTATCCCTGCAGGCACGCGATCCTCCATGCTGCGTACGTCATTTTAATGAAATGATTCATTTCTAGTTCGAAGTAACGAAAAAGTATGAAAAAACGATGATTTTTGGAAATAATTTTGAGCCTCTCGAGCATTTCGAGGGGGAGGCGAAGAACATGAGAAAACGAGGACGTTAAATTCTGCAGGTTAATCGAAATTGAATGATTAACGATTCCTCCACATCAGAAATGAGCTTTCTCTCGACGGGGAGAAAAGCTGCTGGGATAATACACTTTTATTCGAGTCTGTTTCACCATTCGCGTCTCTCTCCCTTTGGTATTTACCCTGCGCAATCGCTCTGTTTCCCTATGCCAGCGGTAAAAGCAGCAACAGCGGCAGGAAGTCGGTACTTGGTCGGAAAATCTCAGGAAACCGGAAGTCCCGCGCCGTTTGCATTCCCGTCTCCTCATCTTCGCTCCCTCGCTTTCGTCATGCCGCGGCATCGCTATTTCTCTCTTTCGCTCCCTCGCCCGCGCAGTCTGCTCTCGCTGAACGCGAGGCGCGAGATAGATCTGAGCGGAGGAGGTTTGGAAGAAGCGAAGTCTTATCGACTGAGCGGTAAGAGCCGCGCGACGGTGACAGGTGTCACACGAAGATAAGAAAGCCCGCGATCGTCTTGGAAAAAAATAAACACATTTTTGTGCATCCGGTTTCACACGTCCATAAAATCGGTAAGGAACGATCGTTTTTACCGAGAAACGAGGATTTTTTTACATTTTTTATCGCGATCAAAATGACGATTGTGGCTCGAATTGAGGCCCGTTGAAAATCGCACGGTATCGCGCACGTTTTTCACGTCCGAGCTGCACACTCACCTTGAACAAAGTGAAAGAGAAAAAAATTGGAGAAATGATTTATTTATTGGACTCACTTTGGAAAGTTTCGAAATGTAAAATAAATCGCGGAAGGCCGTTGGGGGAGCATCGACGAGGAAGGGAGACACCATGCGTATATAGCGGGAATTGTAGAGTATGCTGGAAGTGGGGAAAACAGAGGGTCAAACCTGCGCCCAAGTTCACCCCTTGCTGGCGCATGCTCTCGCCAAACCCCTTCCACTTGGCGCGCGCCGCTCTCTCGCTCTCTCTCTCTCTCTCTCTCTCCCTCTCTTTCGTTCTCATCCGCTGCTCCAGCAGCGGCATTCTCGAATCTCTCGCCCACCTCTTCGCTTCCTGAGGTTTGACTCCCACGATACTCCCGGCAAAAAGATCCCCCGGCTACTTTCCTATTCAAATATCTATGCCTATACTTACGTTTTTCAAAAACTTTATTTATCCCACACTTCGATACTCCGATGAATCTCCCCTCAAAATACCTCCCTGCTTTCTGTCCCTCTTCATGAATTTTTATTCCCGATCAAATGCTCATCCATCATGACATTTTTCAAGCCTTACCTCGAGCTTCCACCACTCAGAACGTACCTTTATTCAACCCTTCCCCCACTCGGCCTCGGCACCATGGGAAATTCGATCTCGCATAAGATTCATTATCATTTTCCTTTTCATGCTCCATTATTTTCAATACTTTTTTCTGTTCCAACTCTGTTTCCTCTTCAATTCAAAATCGCCATCGCTGTGAAACGCTTTCGGGTAAACTCGCAGTTTTACGAGGCTCCGGAAATCGATAGAGTTTCGTTAAACGTTGCAGCGACTTTCCATGAAATTTGTTTTCACGTAATCGCTCATATTTTTCAAATCGAAAAAATGCACTTTTTCTTTCTCACTCTTCCAACAAATCGTCAAATTTCATCTCCTCCGAATGATTCTCCCAACGTTCCGCGACTGTGCGCAAAGACATTTTTGCCAAATAATGAAAAATGATATTTTCGGTAAATTTCGAAGAAAAAAAAAAAAAAAAGAAAAAAAGAAAAATAGCTAAAATATAAATAAAAAGCCATTTGAATAATTCGACGATTTTGTAAACTGCGTTTTTTAATAATGATAAATGAGCATTTTTCCGTGACTGAAAAAACGAAAAAATGAAAAAATCTAATGACAAAGCTGAGAACTGGCGGTAGAGAAACGAAGAAAATTGAACTCACGTAAATACGGAGCGTACGCAGTAGTCCGATGATAAAGTGTACCCTTCTTTCCGATCAGGCCGTTGAAGTCACCGATACTTCCGATAAATACGGGTGGGGGTTGCAGCATCCCCGATAGGGTTTAGGATCGCCTCCCCCACCGGGGCTTCGTTCACTGAGAAAGGAGGAAAAGCGAGCAGGCGACAGTGTCGGGGGATAGGAATTGAGAGAGAAATTGTTGGAGGGCGATAAAGAGCGAGAAAGAGAGAGGGAAAGTGCCTTCGGATCTGCCGAGTGGTTGGTCGCGGTGGTGGGGATGAGGGTGCGACCGAGAGGGAGAGAGAGAGAGAGAGAGAGAGAAAGCGTGAGAGATCACCCCCGCGTTCCACAGCATCGAGAGTTTCAAGCGTAGTTTCACCGCGAGACGGCGCCACTCTACGGCGGCGAAACGCCTCTCTAGCCGAATAAATTTTGACACGACTTTCATCCCGGCAAGAACGATTCTCATACTTTACCGAAGGAACGATTTCAAGCGATCCATTTCGCAGTTGAAACATTGATAAAAAAACTGAAGAATCGGCGTTTGCGAACCGATTTTTTCTGCCCTTCCGTCACCGCGAATTCGCAATCCGTCCGAACCCTCGATCTTCCCGCTGATTCCCGGGACTTTTAACCAAACTAGCAAAAAAGTTGGAAAAGCGATCAATTTAAACGATTGATTTATCCCGCGACAGCGCCGATAATTAGTTGAGCTGACAATAATTTTACGGGGGTTAAAAAGTGCGTGTGGCGTCTGCACACACGGCAGGCTCGCTGCTGGCTGTGTGCTTCGGCGGATATGCCTTGGGTTTTGGCGTATCGCGAGGGATGACCGAGAGAGCGCGCGCCGCCGAGGGCTGCGGAGTACGAGCGCTCGAGTTAGTCTTGGCCAGAACACAGGCCTAGAAGGATCGGAGCGAGCGACGCGCACGCATTTCATGCGCCGCGTCATCGTGATTTAAAGAGAACGTAGATTATCGTACAACATCAAACGTTACGATTGAACTTACGTAAACATACGTACATATAAATAAACAAATTCTTTATATCATTATATATACACGCGTATATATAAGCGTACTGATAAATCAATTGAAATATTGAAAATAAATAAAAATATTCGTATCGTAATAGAACGGTTTTAGGATCCATAGAAAATAGTGTTCTCGTCGTCGTTATTTGTTCCATCGACAACGTGGCTCTTTCACCGCAATTTATTCATTTTAACGAGCCCAACACAAAAACGCTTCCACACACGACACCTTGACAAGTGCGCGCGTGTTATTATTTTTATTTTGTGGGTGAAAAGTTGGTGTCAGTGACCTATAATCGTACTATGTATGTTTGTTGGAAAGAGTCCGCTGAGACACTTGCATATATTCGCTTGTGAAACGTACGTATATATGTGTATTCTATGTATGCTATATACGTTGGGGGATGGACGATTAGCGGAGCTATGTGTTCGCAATTGAGTGTTTATTTTGAAGAATTACCTGCCAAAATTGGCCTTCTCGAGTCTCCGTGAAACTTTGTTTCTTAGGATCTTTCATTAGTCTCGATCTTTTTCTCTTCGAGGCCTTTCGAAAATGTGCGACGATTATCGAGTTTTCATTGCGAATGTTAATTCTCCTCTCGGATCTCATTGCCGAGAGTAAAAACGATGAAACGTTTCGTCATGTAGGAGTTACGATTTCATTGCTCCGCGGATCAAGTTTTCGTGAACGTCAGAGAGTCGGGGGTGAAGAAAATTATGAAGAGAGGAAAAAACGTTTTAGGAAGGATCGAGGATTAGGAAATATGAAGATTCTGGAGATTCGTTAACCGTCGGAAATGTAGCGAATGGTTACGAAAAAAAGACAAGCTGAAGGGATCGAATGAATATTCTTTATTCGACACTCCCGAATCCACCAACATTATTCCCACTAGTTTTGCTATTTCATTCGCGAGATAAATGGACACGAAGTCTGCACGTACTCGATCAAAAGTATTTCCGGAATCCGTGACACACATACGCGAGCGTTCAGTTTAACGTTGTTTCAAAGTTGCTTCGTTTGTGGCGAGAATTACGAGCGATTTGGCCAAGTTACGCGACAATCCAAAGGCACGAATTTACAAACCGGTGTCAGCGAGAGACGTTAGAATAACTGGACAAGTGTTTCGTTTCATTTCGTTCCTATATTTTTCCCTCCCCTCAAAAGAGTCAAGAATTGCGTAGTTCGATCGTATCGAAGCTAAAGGAAGGTTCGATACTTCGGGCCCAATGGCACAAAATATAATGAACGCGAGAAAGAGGAAAAAAAAATTTTAAACAGAAAGAATTATTTCGTGTAATTAAATTTTTCTCGACTCCAAACATTTTTAGTCACCGCGAAATAATTTTATTTGTTTTTTTCAAATTAGAATATGCAAACTCATGAAAACGTAAGCCGGTCAGTCGGGCAAGTTCAGACGTACTACGCGACAGTTCGAGCGTAAAAAATTCGACAAACACTCGGAATTTATTTTCCGCGATTTTGAGTCGCGCGTGCCGAGTCGCAAACGTTCGGCAAAATCGAAACAATCGACAAACGGACTTTTCCCTTGAAAAAATAGAATCCGAGTGATGGGCCTCGCGTGATTTTCGTTCTCACGCACTTTCCGCCATCACAAAAAACAATGCAGGATGAGTGAGGGGGGATTGAAAAGAGGAATAAATAAGTTGAAAATTCGAAGCGATAAGGTACGAGAAAGATCAGCATCTTTCTCGGGGCTTCGCTCCACGGTATGATTGCAAGCCCGATGGACCGATCTTCGTGTTTCCTCTGCGGGCATTCTCTATCTTATCCGGTGTAAAAATTCGCTTACGAAGAAAGAGAAGAAGTCGGATAGATATAAAGAGATAAATAAAAGAGAAAAAAACGTGACCGTGTTAGTCCACATGTCTTTATACGTGGATAGATATATACATAATTTGTAACATAAATATGTACGTACGTGTGTGTGTGTGTGTGTGTAAGTCTATCACGTTTGTAAAGAGACGTCCCTGAGCGAGGCTCTTGAACTTGCAAGTCCTCGGACGAGCAGCGCATCATTCGTGTCCGCCCCGAGATATTGTTACAATCGCGAGGAAGAGACAGAGACAGATATACGAATGCTTAGTTTTGTTTGCTCATTCCGAGTGTCGGAGAGAGATGGAACGCTCAAAGTCTCGCGTACGAAACACAAAGTTCCCTTCTAACTTGCCATCCGAGAGAGCCGAGGAGCGGGAGAGAGAGAAAGGAAGAAAAAGAGACTTTATCACGCATTCTGTGCTATTGAGTAGCGTGTGACCAGGGCGAAAACGATTCTCGTTGCTGTCACTAGCTAAATTCCTTTACGGGATGTAAGAAATTAAATAGGGGCGGCTTATGATAGCGAGCGTATTCGCGACACCTCGGGAGAGAGCTTTTCGAACTTTATCGTGTGTACGGCGATTTTTTAATGGAGACGAGACGAAGCGGTTGAAGCGAGTGACGTTGGAGAAAAATTCAATAAATTTCTTCGAAGTCTTATTAAACGTCATTCGTCTCGTTAGCGATGATCAATATTCTTGGAAACTTTCGTAGGCTCAATTCGCGCTTTGTCACGAAGTTTCTTACGTGATTTTTCGCTTGGTTTCAAATTATTTGGAGGAGTGAGTTTGAGGCTGGAAGGAGTTAATGAAAATATGGGAAATGAATATTGGCCGAAATTCGGTGATGGAAAATCCTCGGTGTTTTTCACGTCGTTCCAAGCGTTCTGGAATAACCGTGATTCTTGTTCCGGAAAGAAAATTCGACGCTGGCGAGTTTAATTAAACGAGTAAACACAAAAATATTTGTATATTAAACATTCGTTGCTTTCGAACGAGTCGCAAACACGAAAAGCGTTTCTTACCGAGCACAGCCATCTCATAAGTATAATTGCACACTGAATACTTCAGCGTGAACGTGTCTTCCGGAGATAATTACGATACTTTTCACCAGCTCTAGATCCGAATTGGCTTTCGTCACACGGGGAATTCATCGACATTAGAAAACATCGTGGCCCAACGAGCTGAAACGAAAGAAAATAAAAACGAGTTGAGAAAACGGTCGAAAGACTGTTACGGAAAACCTGGAAATTTTTCTCCACATTCCCGTGATCGAATCCACTCCAAAATCCTCCAAAATTACGTGCGAGTTTTACTGAAATAGTCAGATTCCAAATTTTTATTATTCCCGAAAAAAAAATAAAAAATGAGCAATCAAGAGAATGCAGATTGTTTTTTTGTTTTCGTATTAATTTCGTCACACGCGATTAGACACCTAGGACGTGAAGTCTATTAACGGAAGCTCATATACATATCAAGCTCTCTCTGGCGGGTGTCCGAGCGACGACACACTAATCCTGTCTCTCGCCTTCTCTCTCCCTCTCTTTTCCGTCTGCGTAAACCCACGAGTTTGCAACCGTTTGATAGTAACGTACCGGCGAAACGGTGCTCTCCGTCTCTTTCGCTCTCGCTCGTATCCGCGTGTTGACAGAACCAGTCGACGAAGTCTCCCCGAGACTTTTGGTCCAGGCTGCGTGTATCACGAGAAAATAATTCGCACTCGTGGTGCCGACGATTATTGTCGAACTCACCCAAGGAGCTTTCATCAGCGATAATTTAACCGAGTTGAATCGCCTCGAGGGGATCGAACAACGCGCGCAATGCGATTGTAATTGTTTCCGCATTAAATTTACCCTCGATTATAATAAAACGATGGAGAAGTGCGTTATCGTGCACTTTTTGTCAATCACGATAAAAAGTCCTCGAGGAAAGCGCATGACCCGGTTGAAAAAAGGTTGCCTCCGACACCCCCCACGATGACGACGACGACGACGACTCTCGATAAGTGTGTTTGAAATTTCGCGGCGGCAAAGCACTCCAAGGGGTGCGCAACTTGGAATAATTATATTCGTTGAAAACTCTCTCGCGGACTCGAGCTCTCCTGTTGTCGAGTGATTCGCACTCGAAGGAAAGGGGAGGGCTTGAGAAGAAGGGATGGGACAGTCCTGTCAAGGGGATGAATTCCTGAGTGCATCAGCGGCCGCTGTTTATCCACGGATTTTCATAGAATCAGTCTTTTTATGCGAGCTCATAGAACATTTTTTCTAAGGAGAAAAGAAAAGATCGCAGAGTCGAATTCTGTTCTTCGGCGGGGCTCGGAGCCTCATCGACATCTTGAGAAATTGATTTTCGCCTCATCCCTTTCACTGACTCTCGACAGTTTCTCCCGTTCGAGTTTGTTTGAACGCGCAAATAAGTACAGAGCACTCGTAATGTGTGAGACAACTCGCCCCTCCGAGCGAAGGGGCAGGGGCGGGATCGTCTCTACACCGCGCCATCGGACTAACCCTTTCACCGAGCTATTATCCGCACGCGTGTACTCTTAGCCTATTTTTTTATTTATGGCGAAGGGTGTAACGCTGACGCTGCCCTAGCGAGACTCGCTGCACCAAGCAAACTTTGTCGACGTAAATATACACGCGCACCGACACACCGCGGTTCACGCACCTCTCGCGACGACGTAAACTTCGACAAACGTTCTCGCCTCTCCCCGTCTCGATTTCCGAGCACACTCTCGTCCTTCGACTCTCGTTTGCTCGGATCTCTCATCAACGACGATTGATTTTAAAATACAGTCGAAAGAAGCAACGGGGAAAAGAAAATGCACGCGGCGAACAAAGTCTTTGACGAAGTTTTAGAAAAGTTTGAAATTTTCCGATAAATTGGGCTCTCGAATTCTGCAAACTTCTGAAAACTGTGACAAACGAAAGCTGGGAGAGAAAAAGATCGAGGGCAAATGGGCAATCCGTGAACAATAGCTCTGCTTATCAGTTATAATTTAAATTTAAGTTATGAGAATTACACAAGGTGCGAGATATGAGACTGAGGATGACGCTGAAGTTTGCAACGTTCGAGTCCAACCGAAACGATCTAAAAACTCTCGAATAATTTCGGTGAATCTCCACCAATCTTGTTCCCCGCCGAATTCGCAATTCGTAGTTTTCCAAGCTGCGCCAAAGATTCGTGAAATAAATAATTGCGGCGAATGAAAAATCATTTTTTCGTTCTATTCGTTGGAAACTTCAGTGTCATAGACCGAGGGAATTGTGAAAACGAGATAAATTAGCCAATCGCTACTATTTTTATTCGCTGAACCGTCAAAAGTGTGACCTTCCTCGACCTCGGGAATCGTAACTCGCGAGGTTGGATCGTAGCATCGAATTGATTCTGTTCAGAAGCACCGGGATTCTCGGGGAGTGTGTTGCTCTCAAAGAAATAAATGCGTTCTCAACTAAAGTGCAATTGGAAAAACGTTAACGCGAAGAATAGATAAATCGATTCGGCTTTTGAGGCGGCGTTAACGACGATATTGAGTAGATGAGGAAACTCGGACGTGGGAGGTCGTCATTGATACGTGTGCAGGGTAGTTGGGAGGGTTGCGCGGGGATCGCGCTGGTCCGGAGCGTCTTCCGTCGCGGCTCTGCGTATCGCGGGGTGGTCGGTACGGGAGATGGGCAGAGGGAAGGATTGAGAAAAGGAAAGAGAGCTGCGAGGGGGCGCCACGGGCCGACAATAGCGTAGCTGTAACGGGGGGCACCCCGCGAGAGCGACCGCAGAGAACGGGGGTAGGGGCGATTCGATAGAGAAGAGGAAGTCGATGTGGCAGGGGTCGAGAATGGTCGGAAGGGCTTCGAGGAATAAAAAGTAGCGATTGGTATAGGAAGACGGGGGTTGGAAAAAGGGTGGCAGCTTTGGTTGTCGTCGAAGGTGGGGACACGCCGAAGAAGTAGGAGCGTGTTGCGGAGACGCCGCCGGAGGAGGCCGAGGGGGAGAGTCGTCGGAAAATAATACGAGATCTCTGGCCTCGGTCGAGGGACCACCTCGCCAGCCTCCGATTTCTTCGGCGTTTCCCCTACTCGCGTACCAAGGGCTGTGGTAACGTTCTCCTTCCATCCCGTCGATCGTCACGCGCCGCGTCCACTCTCCCTTCTCCGCGCGATCCCACCTCCCCGAATATCTCGTTTTCACGGTAACGGGCGTTCCTCGATAGCGATGGTGGGGGACCGCGGGTGCCGCCTCATTGGTCAAACTCCCTTATGTACAGCCCCCACCAGCGAGCTGGAGCAACGCCCGCTGCCCCCACTCTCCTCTCTTGCGCCTCCTCCAAGCGATGCATCCAACGTTCCGTAGCTCTTAGTTTCAGGTTCGGAGCCTGGTAGGACGGGTCTCTCTTCTCTTCGAGATCCGGCACGGATACACGCAGCCTCAACATCACTGTTTTCCTTTTTTTATTATCATTATTATCAACGTTATCATTGACTCCTCGATTGGATAATTGACCTCGTTACTCGTGACTCGATCGAAATACTCGTATCGATCCCTCCGTGAGGAGAGTACCCGCATCGATCTGAGCGACGACGACGACAACAACAACAACAACAACAACAACAACAACATCGGCGGCAACAACGTGTCTGTGCGGGGGACCAAATTTCTCGAGATACAAAACTTTTGCTCGATCCATCGATCCCGTACCTCGACCGGACCTGAGGATACTTCGAGGGGGATCATCGCAGTCATCGCATCGGATCTCAAACCGTCCGATGAATCGATCGCGTGAACTTGTTCGCTCGGAACGGAGAAGAAAAACTTGTGGCTGTGGGCAAAACTTTGATAGAATCGTGGATTTCATTGAAAAGTGATATTCCGCGTTCGTGCTGTTTTTCCAATCCCCTTTGGATCAACGAGTCTCCATGTCAACGAGCGTCAAGTTTATCGACGCTTTATATTTCGACGACACGAACTGTTCGACGTTTCGGTCAATCGAATCCACGTCGACGAATGTCCGGGTCGGATCAAACGCCGGAAGCTCAATGCATGAGGAGTGTCGATGAACGTGTGCTGGATGTGTTGGAAGGGTGCGCGCGGAATATCGGTGGTGAACATTGCGAAAACGGGGTGAAAAGGATCCCCGTCGAGTGAGGGGAAAGGAACGGTGGCCCTGAGATAACAGCGGCGTTGAATATCGTTCGCCAACGTCCCAGTGCGCGTGTGTCTTCAGGATCATTAATGAATTTCGGTTTTTTGGATAATTGATCGAAGGAAAAATCGGCGACGAAGAATACTCGAAGGCGATGACACGCCGCCGGTCCCGTCACCGTCCACAGCGCGTTGATCGTCTCGACTGAGGGCGAGGGAGAGAGGCGCGCGCGCGTTCGCGCGCGAACGTACGCAAAGTGCGAACGTGGAGAGGAGCGAGTGCAAGTGTGTGTGTGTGTGTGTGTGTGTATGTGTGTGCGGAGAAAAGGGACGTTTGGGGAAAACGTTTGCAGAGCCGAGTGGAAGTACACGAGCCGCGGAAAGGTGGATTTGTGCACAAACGGAGTAAAAAAGTTGAGAGTGTTTGAGGGAATAAATAAAAAAAGGGAGAAAGTCGATTCCCCGAAATAAGGTCGTTGAAATAACGAGACTGGCGAGCAGGCGGGGACGTTTCAATGACGATTACGAGCCGTGAGAAAACTGTCGGAGTTGGATCTCCGAGATCCAAGTGACAAGCGGCGACGGCCAGTGTCGTAGTTTGTAGTTTTTGTGGCCATCTCCCGCTTCTCTCGGAACTCGGAGGAAAGAGAAGCGCGCTCAGTCCCCCTCGAGGAAAACTCGGCTGAAAGATACTCTCGAATTTAATGGTGATCCAAAATTCGAAACGATATTGTTTGTTATTGGTGGTATTCCGAGAGTGCACGTGTGACTGATATTTCTGAGTGCGTTCGATCTTACAAGATCGCTAAAGTGGCACGGCAAGACAGTGAGAGGATAAACGCAGTGGGCTTGGTGATTTGGTTTTTCGTTACGTCGAGGTAATCCTCGAATCCGTCAAAGTGGCTTCGTCACTCGGGCTCCAGGGGCCTTCAGCGCCGATCGGGGCCCAATTATTGGCTTCTACCGGTGGTAAGGATGATCATACGAGCGCATCTACCACCCTCGCCGTTTATCACGCTAATCTCGTAGCCGGTAGTAACAGTACGGTGACAGCGGCCCTACAGCAGTCTCCATTACTGACCTCCCTCAATTCGGCCGCTGCCCTAGCAAGCATGCAGGCCTCAGCGGAGGCCAATTCCCTCGATCTACAGGCCATGCAATCCATGGAATGGCTCTTTAAGAAGGAACGCTTTTACATCCTCGTCCAGTTCTGGCAACAGGTAAGTTTTTCACTGCCCACTTGCGTATCGATGTTACCCTAGCTCCAGCAGTGGAAAATCGTGTTTTTTTGACGGCCGCGAACCCACTTGGCAAAAAAGTGTGTCAGAAAGTCGTGTCGTTTTTCCAAATATCCAGAAAACGAGAATCCACGTTTTGACGTTGAGGAGATTCGGTGGAAGTAGAAGTGCGAAAGTGTCATTGGATCGGTGTGAGACATATATATTTTTCGACTGGAAATCGAACTAGAAAAGAAGCGTTTTAATTCTTTGGATGAATTAATTCAATGGATGAGAGAGCGAGCCAAGCAGTTTCAATGAGTCCTCTGCTACGAATTGAGTTTTCGTCATAAAAAAATATTTTTCCAACACTCGTCAAGAGTTTCCGTTAACGTTCGTCATTAATAAAAAATATTCGATTCGTTGGTAGTGGCGTATGGGGAGGCTTCTCGAAGGCGCAGATACGAAAAGGGAATAAATTTTGACGTGAGCGTTGTAAAAGAGTAACTTCGTGATTGGCTTATCAATCCGCTATCTCGTGCTCGTCTTCGTAACGACGAATAATAAGATTTCATTCGAGTATCAGAGCATCTTCGAAATATGGAAAACACGAGAGAACGAAGGAGGTTTTCGATCGAAAATTCGTCTTAATTTCCGTGTACGTAAAGTGTTTGGAAAATGTGTTGGGGCGCGTTCGAGAGGACGGGCCGGCTCTGCGGCATCGGATACGTACACGCGGGCGTTACATCAATTATTCAACTAATGATCTTTGCCGCAATTTCACTCGCTCGCTCCTCTCGATCTGTCTTGGTCGTTTCGGTACATGAATTCGATGTACTTGACGCGGTTAAGCCGCGCGCGTTTTAAATTCGAAATCACTTGCAATCCAGAGACGTGGATTGCACTCGATCGGTTTTCCCCGACGATTCTTCCTCGTCCGCCTCTAAACGCGAGGAATTCGAGATACGTATGATCTTAATTGACAGGCCTTGGATATCGTTCGGGTAATTATGGCATATAAATTGGGAATAAGCCCGGAGATTTCATGTCCCGCGCGTACTCTCTTCGCGCCGCTATCTATATCTCCTCAATCCCGGTCTCTGCTCCTTTTCTCGCTGCCGATATGATATGACGAGAGCGGGAGACGCGAGCGAGGTGATTTTCCTACGAGTATAATACCATCGAAACCGGATTAGGAACGAAAACGAGTCGAGTAAATGACTTACCTCGCGCTAGTTACAACGCATGCTCCGATACCGAGAGTAAAAATCGTTTTCCGATTACCTCAGGCATTCGAGAGTCTCGTTATATTTTGCATTAACAAACTTAAATTAGATACTCGAGCGGGTGAAATTATTCACCGATTCTGTATACAGATTAACGCAAGCATTTCTCATATTATTACCGTTAGATGAGCCTTGGAATATAAACAAGCCAATAATGTGCGGAGCGATTATCATTGGCACGCTCTCACTTTTCTTCGTTTATCCGGACAATAAGATTAGCCAACAGATCGGCGATAATCCGGGACACGAGCTCTTCAAAATCGCATCAAAACTCCAACATAATCGTGCTTAGGAGCATCAAATTTTTTAGTTCTTAAGTTGTATCTTCTTTCGATTTAGTAAAAAGAGGAAAAAACGTTTTCTCCTCTTTTTACTTCGCGTTTGCTGGTAGAGCAATTGAGGATCGGTAATTAGGGTGTTTAGCCAAGGTCAACGCTACGATCGCCGGTGGTTTGCCTGTAATTGCTGGTTGTTGGTCAGATCTTCGATCGCTTATCTCCGACTTTGGGTCCCCGCACGATATGCGAACTGTCTCCCTTTCTCTCGGCCGGTCCACGCGCGGAAGCGAGAAAGGAGGAGAAACGGTGATGGGAAGAGCGGCGAAAAGGCGTATATATAGCCGGCTTTGCGAGTTCCATGGGTCAAAGTTTCCCCCAGTGCGGTACTTCGGGTGTTTGGCGAATAGTTAGGCGATTTGGGGGTGCTCGCGTGTACCTCTCGGGCTTTCCGAGAGACAGAGAGTGAGAGTGAGCGCGAATAAGGGCAGAAGCGAGAGGGGCGACAGGTTGTCGAGCAACTTTGTGGCTTGCCGTGTTCCACTACACACCATTGCCGATGTTTCTCTCTCCTCCTGTCAAATTCTCGAGTACGCTAAACTTCGATCCTTACTACGAGGTGACGAGCATCGCTTTATCCTGATCTTTGAGGGATTTACTTCTCGAACCCGATGACTATTCAACGAGGTCAAGAGCCCTCGCTGTTTTTCATCGACTCTCTCTCTCTCTCTCTCTCTCTCTCTCTCTCTCTCTCTCTCCACTTTCAATCTTTCTTCGTAATTAACTGATTCATACTCCGGAGGGCAAAGACACTCTCGAAGAAAATGACACTTGTCGTATCGCGGTCTCGTAATACCGCGAGCTCCTCGGCGTCGTCCCACTCCGATAATGATTCAACCGTATTAGAGAGAAAAAAAGAGTCATTTTGTTGCGCAATTGACGTGTACACCGAAACCGTAAAAGTCGATCGTTCACCAGCGCCATCTTTATACTCTCCTCGAGTCAACGCCATTTATGATATTTTCCAATCTATATATAGCCAGAGCTTCACATTTTATATTGTGTTTTCTCTTATCGCGGTATCGAACGCGCCCGAGGCGAGAGAGCTGCGAGAGAGTGTTCACAGATTGAAAAAGATTAGGGGCCGTTTAGGAATCGGTGCTGTTAAAGTTGCTCGATTTTATTGAACCTCGGAAACAAAACACACGAAATATCGGTCTCGTCATTGATGGGATACATTTTTCCGTGACTCATTGATTGTGGGAACGCACGAAATACGGTTTTTCCCGATAAATAATCAATATGAAAATGGTGTGAAAAAGGAATCGCGGCGATGCGCGTACGAAGAAACGTGCGAGTTTCACCGCTCCAGCCAAAACGTTTAACACAGTTCTATAAATAGCTCGCGACATACCGCGGAATCGACGATTTCTTGGAAAAACGATGAGAAATAAATGAAATAAGAGAATCGTAATAAATCCTGCTCGAAGTTAGCCGGAGGCTTGTGAAACCCGAGCAAATAAGTTTGCGCGCGTGTTAGAAAATCGGTAATCGTACCAGGGAACGATTGGTAGCCCGCGACGTGAGGTAAAAGCGCGCATCGGCACGGGGCGTTTTCAATGCGTTGGAACAAAGGAATCGGAGAAATCGGAATTTCATCGGTCCGTATACTTTCCACCGGGAGGAAGAACCAGCGAGTCTGCGACGAACTCATTACCTCCGGTAGCTTGCGATGAATAATCAGTGACTAGAAAGGATCCCGCGAGTGGTGAATATCTCCAGAAAAAAGGCGAAGAGCAACGGGGTCATAAAAAATAGTAATTTACATTGTTCTTGTGCGAGTTGATGCGCAGATTGGAAATCCCCCTGGGAAGGAACGTTCGGAAAGAAGAGAGTGAAAGAGAGAAAGAGCGGCAGGCCCGCGTGGAGCGGCTTGGCTCGATGTTTCCTGAGCGAGAGTCGAATGCGTTGTGAGCGCGGAAACCGACAGATATCCGAGGAGAACACGGCGTTCTCTCGCATTCCCAATTAGTTTCCTTGGCCGCTGGAGAGGGGGAAAGCACGCGGTGAATGGACAAAAGTTTTGCCGTCTCGATCCCCCACCAACTCGAAGAGAGATGATTCCCCTACCATGCACGAAGAAAAGGCTCCTCTCGGCCGTGTTCTTGGTCCTTTAACTCCCCCACCATCGAGAGCAACTTCCACCACTGCGCGAGTGTCGGCGTGCTGCCTGTCCACGCACACGCACACACGCCCACGCTCACGTACAGACCACACACGGGTTATCGGCGTCTCCGTTTTCCCCTGGTGGATCGGCAACGTGGAGAGAAATCCCCGACGAACTTGCCGAAATTCCCGTCTGGCGGCGTCACCGTCCAACCCGCGAGTACGCGAATACACTTTCCGAAACGTCGTTCTCTCTGTGAGTCACACCGCGGCTCCGACCAACAACTAGACTCGCGGATTGTTATGCATGTCTATAGTCACACATGCCCAGACGCGTGTAGCGCACTTGAGCGAGCAACCAACAGCCGCGTCTAAGCAACACGTTTACACGTATATCGAGCTATGTTTATGAACTCGAAGAAACTCGCATGATGTCTTCATTTTTCGATGCGAGAATCCTCACTCTTCTCCTCATTTTACCGTTTAACCAGCACGTGGTGCTCCGTTGGACTCGAGCTACCGTACACCTACCCCCTTTAAATTAAAATGGAATTTTATCCAACCTTTTTGTTCTCTCCTTACGAATATTTCGTCGCTGAAAACCGGTTTCGTAGAGGTTTTTTTTAATTGAATATTATTTCATCGAATCTTATTGACTGGAGTTTATCAAATGTTTTTGTGGGCTTTTATGACTCTTCCGAATGGACATTCCTAGGCTCACTTTTATCACTGCGGTTTTATTGTCATTTACGATTTTAATGACTTGTATTGGAGAGATTACGAAAAGGATTTCGATATAGGAAATGATTTGGTGCAATCGGAGAGACGATGGTTTCTCGTCGCTCGGCGTAAAATAGCCGGGATTATAGAGCGTTCTTGGAATAAATGAAAACGCCGTACGCGAGCGCGCGACGAGGCTCGAACGCGTTTTATGACTCATCGAGCAGGGCAACCCGAAGAATTCGATGATACGCGACACGCGTTGGTCGCTTTTTTACTTCTTGATTTCTTTTCGTTCTCGAAGCCTTGTTTTTTTCGTCAATTCTCAACTCACTCACGAGCTTCGCTCGATTCTTTATGAATACCGTAATATATTGGCTTCTCCCGCGGGAGAAGATCGAGAGGCGACAGAAAAGCCGGAGGAAATATATGCGCGTAGAAAAGAAAGGCTGAAGGGGGCATTACCGAGACAGAAACGAAGGAGACGAAGAAGAAGAAGAAGTAGCAATAGAAACGATCCTCGTATCGTACGTGCACTGAGCGATGGGCCAAGTGAAAAAGAGAGAGAAGCTCCGTGAACGCTATTAATAAACTGACGCTTGAATTTTATCGTCGCTCTTGCCCTCTTCGTTAAAATGTCCGCGTGAATAAGAGAACACAAGAGCGGACCTCTCTCGCAGCTTCCTTTCTCTCGCGCTTGCACGCACGTGTCGAGTCGCCAGCGGACTCTTTCTCTTATAACAGAGACCCATTCGAAGATCGAAATTAGGGGAAATCGCGTATATACAGACCAGAAGAGACGCTTAAATATACGAAAGAAGATCGAAGTTCCTCGACGAGATCTAACGCGGACGAAAGATCTCTCGTCGATTTCGAATATGTTGCCAAGAGACACGTGTGATCTTTCGAGCAACACACGTATATGCCGAGCAGTCGCACTCACACATCGCTCATCCACCAAACGTATGCGCGAGGCTGTATCACTCTTCATGAGATTCGTTTAATGATCGCACTCGGATTATTCTTTTGCAGCTTCGAATGACGCACGGATTTGAGACAGCAAGAGCGATCTTCGATCCCCGGTAAAAGCGCTCGATCGATGTCGCAACGAGATCAGCCAACTTTTATTTATTGTCCTCCACGCACCACTCGCATTCAGCGTCCTCTTAAATATCGAACGAAATTCCACGTCTGTGCGCCGAAAAACTCGTTCTACATTCTCAAAACACTCATTCATCCAAAAGCCCCGCCGCGTCAAGGCGTCTCTACCTTATGATAATCCACACACGCGATACAGGCGATACAATGCTGCCATGCTAAACCATGCTAAAAACATAAAAATAAACTTCAAAATGATGAGAATTTTATAAAATTTGGTTAACGCATTCTTTAGTGCCAAATTTGACAATACAATTTTTTTAAGACTTTTTAAGAATAGCGTTTCCATATATACAGGTATAACATACATTCCGGGCATAAGAAATCTGTTTTAACGCGTATATAATTACTCGATAACTAAGCAGAAGAAAATTTTGAAAAAAATTGTGTTTTCGCACTCGATGTTGAAGAAAATTATCACCAAATCTGTTCAATTTCTAGTTATTTAGACTTTTGTACCAAACCTCCTTAAGTCTGTATACGTGAGCAGAGCGTACGCCGGAGCGATAGTGTTGTTGCAGATGGTATGACAAATCGACGCTTTGCCAGTCTCTTTCCTCCGTTCGTACGGATTTCGCGAGTTCGAGGACATCTCGTGCATCTTGTTTGAGAAAACATGCTGCGCCATTATTATCACCGCGGATCTTAAGCAGCCCACGCTCTCTCGTGTGTGCGGCGAGAAATAATAAAAACACACTGCGATCGCCCCGCTTTCGTGCTCAACATTGAGATTCGAAAATCCACTCGATGCTGCAGATAGCTTTTGGGAATCGGCGAACGAGGGGCTACCACTGCGACGCAGGCTTTGACATTAATAATAATGGAGTAATGAATTCGGGGAACACGCTCATCAATCACACAAGCTACCGTAATGACGTCCGTGTGTCTCACTCCCGTGAATAATCGATTCCTTAACCAACATGTACGCGTGTCCCACGCTCCTCGAATGTGTATACATATACGTACGAAAACGTACACTCGGGCATCGAGACACATCGACGTTGTCCAGTCGGCTCGGGAGAGTGCCTCGTTCTCAATAGTCGACCGAGAGGATTAATATCTTTCGAGAAATCAATCTGGCCCCCATAATTGATCGTCGACTTCCGTTTTCTCGAGTCAACAGAGTCCCCGCCTCCATTTATACATTCCAACTTACTCAGAGGTGTCGGGCGAAAGCGACTTTTCAGCGGTTTATTGCTCTCGCATCGATGCCGCACTTGTCCTTCGTTCGCTTCGTCTCTGTCACGATCGCCGTTCCCACTTTATACGCGCTACCATTTGATTAACCTCTCTTTTATCGAGAGCCCCTGCTCGAAATATCATCGGATAACAATCGAGAACAAGCGGGTTGACTGAGCTCCGCGTGTGCCATGGAAATCGTAAACTCGGTGAATCTTCCCGCGAACGCGACGAATTTGAGCGTCTGTAAAGCTGCTCTGCACAGCGAGAGAGTAAGAGAGAGAGCGCTGATTCGGAGGTAGCAAGCGAACGGTAAATTGGCACTGACCACACGTGCTCGTTTCGTAGACTATACGGACAAACAGTCGGAGCAACACGCACGATGAGGCTGTGATATAATACGCGAAGGTGTGTGTGTGTGTACAGTCCGAGCGATGTTATGCATGCGCCAAGTGCGTGTTGAGTCTCCATCCACCTATATTCGAATGCGCGTATATGTACGTGGATTTTGCAGACACCGGCTCGTCCCTGCTCGTACGTTTGCGTGGATGTGCAAGCAGTGCAACAGATGCGCGAGGCACGCGAGCCCACCGTTGGCACTCTCCGCATGGGACATACGCGATAGAAAGAGAAAGTGAGAGAGTCGGTCTCGCACGGTGGGTCGCGAACTCCGGACCTTCCGGTTCTCGGCGAGATCGACCCGGCGCGCCACACGAATATTTGGCAACGAACCATCGTAGCGATCCTTAGCTTCGACGTTTGTGAGACTTTCTCGCCTCGTGGCGACGCGTTGCGCTTAGGGGCGCCTGCAGCTTGCTTTGTGCGCGTAAACCCCGGATTTACTGATGGCTCGCGAAGTTGGAAGAAACAGAAATAAGGATAGGACGAAAAAATCGACCAGTTTTTCAACGCCGCCCGGTTGTCATCGGAAGCAAAGAGCTCTACGTAATTGAAATGAAATTCAAAATTGTTGGCGCTCTTGCCAGTCGTCATTTCTTTGTTCTCCCAACGAAATTATCGAATAATGAACTTCCGGTTATGGATATTCGATTGTAATCTTTCGCCATGTGCTTGCACCGGAAACGGAATATTTTTTATGCTCCTGGAAATTCAGTGGGCTCTTGCTCGTGTATTTCATAAAACTTCGATTGGGATGTTACGATTGAAATCATATTGTACGAGTGGGGGAACTTTCGTTACTGGAATTTTCACGGAATCGATCGTCACGAATCGGATGAGATTTAATATGCCATATATTTACTCCGAAGCACTGTTTACATTGGAATTTCGATACCGGTTTACACGAAATTCCATGGACGTTAGGCGCATAGCAACTTTCAACACCGATGAGTTGGCTCTCTGTGCAGCACAATTTTTTCTACACTGTCATCATTATTAATTTAATGAGAATGCAGTTTATTCCCGGCCTCGTTTTATCGAACAGACTTCTTTGTTATTGTTGTACTTTGTTGGCTTATTTTCGTATCGATGCATACGTATCAAGAGCCTATCTATTTATATGGATAGGAAGAAGAGGGAGAGTCGAGAGAGAGAGAGAGTCAAAACCGGGCGGATGCAAAGGTGTATTCAAAACAGGTAGCCAGTTTCTTTTCACTCTTCCTTTCACGCTTTTTACGTCTACAGGCTTTTATTTGATGCTTTTTATCTTCCTTTACCCTCTCTCTTATATTTTTCATTTTGCATCCTTTTCCTTTTTATTTCCTCTCGTTTTCTATCGTTTTTTTTTCTCCCGTAAGTCTCGCTGTGAATTTCACGGTTTCTTCTTGCCGTTATTCCTCCGAGTACGAGCCTATCTCTGTTCAAAGTTCGCTGCTTGGAACAGATCCAAAAAAAGTGTCGGTCGCTATACAGCAGCAGAGGGAAACGCGTCTCTTACCGCGCGTGAATGCATATCCCGGCTCGATGCGGATGCCCCCGGAGCAGCCTGCATTCTCGTCTTTAAGAATGATTTTTCTTCGTGGCTCCTTCGCAGCCGCAGACTCCCCGAGTGATTTTCGAGTGAGTCGTTAAACAGGGCTAAATCAACATCCGAGCGGGCGCGCGAGTGTCGTACCGTTGAACTTTTCAAAACTAAAATAAACCAATGAAGCGTGTCTCCGAACTACTTTTCATTCCCTTTCAATATTCTTTCTCACGAAACTCTTGTTTTTTTGGAAACAATTTCAATAGCTCAGCGTCGTGTTTCATCGGAACTCGACAAAATCCAACTTCCGATCTTCACCCCCCACGCATTTGCTGATACTTTTCATCGGAATAATTGCTCTCCGCTGCCTTCTCTTCCCGGCCGTCGAGAAGCGCGTGTTATTTCGTTCTATTGCTAGCCCGCAAACGCGCACGAGCAATTATCCTGGGAAACATAATTTACGGATTGTCGGGCGTTCGTTGCACGGTATGCGCAACCTGCGCGCTCTCTCTCTCTCTCTCTCTCTCTCTCGCTCTAAATATATATACACCTGCCACTTCTCGTTCACATCTGCCTCGATGTTGCTTTTCTTCTCTTTCTTCACTTCCATCAGCACCTTCTCGAGACAAGTGCTCCGCGTAACAGAGCGTCGGTCTACTCATTGCTATCAACTTACAACTTGTTATATACATATTTGCATTATATTATCCATTAACGTATAAATATGTGGGGAGTATTTAGTGCTGGCTCACAACAGCAAAATATATGGAGATATTTAAATGCAGCAGAGTCTTTGATATACGATCGAGTCGCCGCGCGATAGTTGCGTGCAACTTCTAACCTATCTAACTAAACCACCTTACAGAAACACGTATAGTTTTACGGGGATAAAAAAAACAGCGATAGACGTACAGGAGGAACGCACAAGGCGGTGGTCTCGTTGCCCGACCGGCTGCGTCAAAAGTAATGGTTATTGAAAATCGTTAAATCATGAATAGTCATCGTATCGCCAATTAGCACCGCGCCGCACTGAATGAATATTCACGCGACTCTCGCCCGGCCGATTCGAGCTGAAAGCCTCTCCGCGTGTACAAAGTTACCTATATTTGTGAGCTCGTGCATCTTTGCGTATGCGAGCCTCTACATTTGTATGTTGCAGGATGTGTGCCACCCACGCGTATACACGCAGCATCGCGTGGCTCCCGTCACGCAAACGCTTCTTCTATACTGATTTCATAATCCCGCTGGGCGATGCTGCTCATGGCTTCTTGTCATTCGCATTGCAAACGCGTTTACAAAGAAATAAAAGAAGGCGAGAGGCCAGAAAATATCGATAGTTTCTTGCATGGAATTAGCGATTTGAAATAACGATTTTCGAGACTCTGAATACGAGTTTTGAGAATTCTGGTTGTTTCTTTTGCTCTGGAATGATTGAAATTTCATTGGGGAAAGTTTATATATATTCTGTGAATAAGGAAAAAAATATTGTCGGTTTTTTACATGAAGATGAATTAAATTTGAGATGCGTTAGAAACCGAGTATCTTCGTGTACGTAAATTTTTTTCTACTTCATTTAATGTCGCGCGCATATTGGTTGTTTGAAGAGAAGATAAGGCGCGAACGGTACGCACGCAGAGTGTCGGGGCTTAGATCGATCCTATCGATGATTTCGGTTGCAAGTTTAATGACTTGGGCGTATTATATCAGTTCTCGTTAAAAAGTCGGCTCGAGAACAAAGCTTTGTCAGCGCATTGCCAAAATTCCGTGTATACGCACAGCCTCGAATTCGTATGCCTACGTTCACGATCGTAGCCGCGCGAACGTGAATACAACGATGAAAATGGTGTGTACGGTTCTCGAGCGCTGACGGCAATTAAAGTTCCCGAAACAAGCTAACTGCGGAACGAGACGATTGATAAGCAGCAACCGGAAGTCGATCGCGGCCGAGCGTAGCTAACGGGGTTTCCGCGCACACATAGTCCTTCGTTTCTCCCTCTCTTTCCTCTTTCTTTTTATTCTCTCGTCTCTCTCTCCCTCTCGTGCACATAATACAAACCCTCTTTGCGACTCTTGGTCACTCGTCTGCGGATCGCGCGTATGTGTCGATGCGTGTGACCCTCCGCGACTCATTCGCTTTCAATTTTCCGTCTCCGTATCACATTGCTTCGACGACAGATTCCACTGTGTAGAAATGACTAATATGTACATTACGTACACGTATTTATATTTATGTGTGAAATACACGAACAAAGCTCGTGTATCGATTCGCCTCCGGTCGCGAGCTTTGTCGCTCCTCGTTCTCTGCTCGCTTCGACGACGGAAATCCGATCCTGTGGTCGAACGATTGGTTTCTATCTGCACATGTTTATACGCTACTCGCTGGTGGCAGACCGTACACCGGAAGTTCCTGCGCGATCCTATCGAACTCCGATCGCTCGAGATCACTCGTTCTAACCCCTCCGCTTCGCTCTTCCTCTCGTTACTACCACACTTTCCCTCAATCATCGCGCGCGCGCGCGCGCGGTTAACGCATCCACTTGTACATTATCCCTGTATTACGAGACGTTCCATTGAACGATCGGAGAACCGCAACGCGACGACCATCGCAACTCGATACCACGAGAAAAATGAGACGAGATTATTGTACTTTTAATAGCACCGGAGCCGAGCATGTGTTCTACTCTCCATTGTCATCCGATACAATTACTATTTCGCCCCTCTCTTTATTTCGTGTCACATTTTCTCGTTTTTATCTCATCAATATATCCCCAGATCCAAATTCTGTCCTCCGAATTAACTTTTTTCGCTCATTTCTCGTCGAATTCCTCGTTTTTTAAAAAAATCATCGAAATTTCGTTGATTTTACGAATCATTGAGTCCACTCGCAGGGACACTCGTTCACTGAATTATTGCTTACTTTCACAAATTCCCATAAAACCGATTCAATTCCGTAACAGAGATCTGATCAGAGCGGAGTAGTAAAAACGTTTTGTGCAAAACGAAGATTGTGTTTGACTCTCTATTACTATTACGACTATCCACAGCGGAATGTGAAATTCGTTATGAAACATAAAAATTCATCTACAGTGATCTCTGGGTAATTCAGTTCCAGACTATTCGGACAGGCCTGCATGGAATCGGAAGAGGAACTGATCTCTTTCTCTATCTTTCCGTCTCTCTCTCGTGTGGCTTTACACCTACACACGAGAGTCATTCCGGTCGAGACCCGGGGCGTCGTTTTACGCATGTAAATTCATCCGGACGTGACGCGGCCCGGTCCGGCTGCTGCTCATCGTTCGCCATAGTATAGATAGATAGATAGTTACACGGAATAAGAGAGAGAGAGGGAGCTAAGGCCATCTGTACCAATCGCTGTCCATTAGTCGACACGCAAGCTGTACTATAGAGCGCGTCGAGGGCGCCGTATGCGTTTCGTGTTTCCCGGCATCTTTTTATTTTTCCCTTTAATCTTCCTACTTTTCACGTATATATTCATCATTTTCTCATCTTCCTCCTCGATTTTTAGGTCCACCGGTGTGTACGAGTATATGTTGTCGCGGATACTTCCAAACAGATATAAATAAATTCATGTGCCCTCGTGTCTATGAAGATGGACGATTTTCTGTCACAAGAGCTCAAGGAGGAACTGTTTTTTAACGCGACATATCTTCAACGTGCTGCGGGAGACTTTTGACCTGACGGATGGAATTTTGATGAAACTTTACCGGTTCGAATAGGGAGGTAGCCAAAGTTCCGATTCCTAACCCTTTTCAAGATACACTTCGAGGTCGTTTGTCCCGATCTTTTATCCTCGAGTGAACGCGCAGATTCGTGCGACACCGCAGGCACGAGTAGATGATTATTTATTCTAAACGTATCCGATTATTTGAACGTTTATTGACGTATATTTATTTATTTATTTATTTATTTATTTGTCCATGTGTATACCTACGCAACGTGGAGGAGGCAGGATTTTTAAATTGTATCTATTGGCTCGAAGCGATTGAAAGTAATTGAATGAAGCGGTCCGGTTATTTACGAACGTTTAAGCCCGAGCAAACTATCTTTCCATTCATTCGTCTGTCCCTTCATTCATTCATCATTCGCTGCTAGCCCGTGTACGAACGCTGCATGTATAGCAGTAGTAAAAGCCCATTCAATTGATCGGTGATTGTCTAAATTATAAGATTGCCATACAATGGCTCTCATCTCGACCTATTGGGGTCCCGTTGCTCGTTGCGTCATCACTTTAGGACCGGATCGCCAGCAGCGCGAACGCTCGCGACTTGTCTCTTTATCTCAATCTTTTTATCCCCCTTTAGCCACGTGTTTTTGTCACAGGTATTGAAGAGACTTGGATCGATTCATTGGTAGACAAATGTCTAAGGTCACCTGCGAATATTCACAGGTGACCTTAGGCCTGCTTACACACGAAAATTTCCTCGGAACGTTACTCGGATGACTCATCGGGCCAAATATGTCTCTGACATTGTCGTTCGTTTAAACTTCTCATCGAATAGATCGCTTCGTATTCTCATCATTTTCATCCCCACTCAAAATCGTCTTACTTTTCATTGCCCGAGTTGTGGCGATGCCACGTGAAACTGCCGGTGTCAACGAAATGATTCATTTCGCTAGAGTCATGGAAACGGCTGTGAATTCTCGAGGCGACTACGTCATTCTCGGTTTCACGGTGGGTTCTTCGTTCAAAAGAAGTTCATTGCTTGTGCCACCGAGTCGCAACTTCATCGCGGTCGAACAAACTAATAAACCTGCGCGAAAGTAGCGCGACGTGAAGCTGCATCGGGCGTATATCTGCAAAAGGGACGGCGCCTTCTGCTCTAATCCTCAAAACAAGCTTAATTAGCAACGCTATTTAACCGGATAATGGATATCCCTGCGGAGTCATCCACCGGATCGCAAACTATTCGAGAGCCCTAGTGCGTTACCTTAACTAAGGCGGCTCCGAATCCTGCCAAATCTCGTTAACAACCAACAGAAAATTCGCTTTCATTGTAAGCGAATTTGGTGGGTAAGTGCAAATGTGCGTCTCACCTGAAACCGGGAATCCCTTTCTCTCGCTGATCAACTCTCGAACTTCTCTAATTCGCACGGTGCATACAACTGTCTCGCCCGCCCGGACATATTCGAGCGAGAACTTTTTCTTGTTGGTTTTACTCATTTCGATCGAGTTGCAACGTCCCCTGGCTATAAGAATCTTGCGGACGTTAAACCTCGCAGGCACTAAAGATACAAGGTTGGAAATATATTTCGAATCGCGTCGTAACCATTTTTGGCGAAGCCGCGTAACGAGCATCAATGCCGAATCTTGGATAACCCGCGCCCGGTTATAATAGTTTGAGGCTTTTTGTTCTCGGCACATCGGAGTCCAGCATCGGATCCTTTATCCGTTTCGCATTACGTTGCACGTGTTTAGTCGTTGTGTCCCTTATCATTGGCCAATATTTACGTCCATCAGCGTGTATACACAGATGGGGAGGCCATCGAAAAGTGTTTTTTATTATCTCGTTTTCGATGTTGACACGAATCCCTCGCAGAGAGAATATCGGCCGGTAAGCGAGCCGGTGAACACGAGTACTTGCGATTGCTCCTGCAACTAATGTGGATATTCGCTCCAATCGGAACGGCGATTCGGAGCTCAAATCACCGGGGAAAGTATGAACTCCCCTGCGGAGAGACGGATAAAGAGAGAGAGAGGGAGCGGGGGAGGGAGAGAGATAAGGCCTCGGCGGAGCACGGGGCTCGGATCGTTCCACCGAATCGTAAAACGATTACGAGAATGTACATAGCGTGTATCAGAAGAGCATCGTCAATGTTATGTACGAGTGTCAGTTTTCATTTGGGAATGTATACGGTTGTGTCGGTCTCTGGGTGTGTAAGAAGCAAAGTGATGCGCGCCAATGCCCAATAAGTTACGATCAGGTTATACACGCCGCGGGAATAGGAATACAGCAGTATGTTGTTCGGCTGTTATATTGGGACGGTGGTGGTGGTGGTGAGCTGGCACGTTATCCGCGTGAATCGAGCGAAAAGCCAAGAGGATGTAAGTACCCCCGCAGGTATTAAGTACCTAAACGTGTGTCAATATACACGTATCCGCATTTGTGTACGAGTGTGTGTGTGTGTATGTGTGTGTGTGTATGTACCTAGGGCGCTTAGCGGCAACCTTCAACCTGTGTACATGTGCGAAGGGTACGTGGGGTCGGCAAAGAGCTTCGCGAAAACAACCCCAGGAGTATATCAAGGGTCAACGTGTGTATGCGTATGTGCTTGTTAAGTACGTACAGAGCATAAAATGGATGATTCCGAAAGAGAGGAGTCTCGGGAGAGGATCGAGGAGCTTTTGTACGTGTGGGCAAATGAGGAACTATTAAATCATCGATGGCGTAATTCCAATCGGTGGAAGGATGGTTATAGAAGTATTTGACATTCGTACCTGGACACGTGTCTTTTCTATCGATATACAATATTGTAAAACAATCGGATCCAAAGGACAATTAAATGTTTTGTTCGGTCCGAAGCAGCCTGGAAGTTACGAGTTCTATCGAAACTCCATTCATCCAGACACGCATTTTGTCGTAACGTAAACGGATATTTGTGGGCACATGAATTAGTACGAATGTGTACGTATACTCACAGGAGCGCCCGTGTACGGGAAGCGCCAACGCGTGGATCGCTGCAGCCGCGCAAACCGACATCGAGCGGGTCAATATACCTATGTCGTCGTATGACGATACGTGTATCATCGCACAGACGCACTTTAGGACGCGGCACGCGTGGACGCACACGAGAGGTGGTCGAGTAGAGTGCTCGCACAGTCTATCGCTCGTACGCACGTGGCGATTTGTGTGCACGATATTTTGTGGCATGTAAAATGATACACACCAGCAGCAGCAGTAGCAGCAGGGTTGAAGTGTATCAAAGCTGAAGTAGCAGGCGACAATAAACGCGCGATGAGAGAAGCTAACCGCGAGGCCTGGCTACGACGACGCTACTTCAACACCATCATCGGAGGAAGCCACTCGAAAAACGGCTCGCATAAGCATCAATATACGGATTATTGAGCGCAGTGGCCCTCGCGCGTTTTCTCCCTTCGTTTCTCCGTCTTCACCTTCTTCGAAGTCTCTCCCAGTCCCATTCGCCATATTTCATTTTTTTTTCCCATTCGTCGCTCCACCCGAGAGATTTCGCGCCTGATCCTTTCCCTCCGAGGCCATTTCGCCTGCTAACCATTCAAGTGGAACCTGCAGATGTCCAGGAGGCCATGACGCCCCGACAAATCAGAGGAAACCTGAAAATGTCGGTGTACAAGGCGGGCGCGAAGCGAAGAGGCGCAGGAGGAGTTTTAACGGACGTTGAAGAACGAAGAAACTCGGAGGATCGTAGATATACATTCGGTCCGTGCCCGTACCGTCGACCTGGAACTACCAAAGTATATGCATATATATGCAACGCTGTATATATTGTGGGCACAAATCACCGATAGCCTGGCCTTGGACCGTCCGTTTCGGACATGGACAATGGACGTGGAAGACGGGGAACTCGGGCCGCCTCGGTTCATACATACGTCGCGTCTGGCATCGGTCGCTTCCCTCTCAGTTCTCCGATAAGGAATTGGAACCTCTCAACCGTACTTCCGCTCTACCGAGCATACCTACTCTGTATTTCTATGTACGTACATACATCTTGTACGTGCAATAAGCGTAACTGTGTGAAATATACCGAGCGACGTAATACTGTTAAGCGGTTATAGGCCACGATACAAGAGCGTGTGTTCTCGCGGTGTGAACCTGCCAGCTCACCGCACGCTCTGCCACGTATATTTACTGTTTCTCTCGTACGATCGAAGGAAATCATAAAAACTTGCTAATGACGACTCTCCGTTTGGCTCTTTTTATCATTCGGCGTCTGCGCGTCTCTATCCGAGCAGCGAGCGTGTTACAATGCCATTTTTTATGGATCGCGACGATTCCACGGCAGAGCGTTTACCCTCGTGTTTTTCGCCGCCCTATTGGCCGAGTCATTCGCATCATCATTTAAACGAGCGGGATAATAGGCTGGAAATAATATCCAGGTATCGCCACCCGACCAGTCACAGTGACAGTGTGAAAACCCATCGTTCTCGCTCGCGATGCAATTATTCGAGAAATCAAATATTCCACGATCCGTTTCACATCGAGTTTATGTCAGACGGCCACCTCCGCGGCTAGCTGAGCAGGCTCGTTAATGACCTCCCGTGTATGGATCGGGAACATCAATGACCTTTTAAGTAGAAAAAGATTTTATCTCGAGTTCTCTTCTTCGCGCTGTTTCTTTCTTTGTATCCAAATGCGAACGCGCAATGAAATAAAACTTAACTACTAACTTGCCCGTTCGAGCATTGTCCGAGCCGAGCGGCACACAATGCCCAAAGTTTATTTAGTCCGTTCTCGTAATTGCCTCGCGGTTACGCCAACAAAAAATATCCTCTTCGGCACGCATATACGTGCGGGGATGATAGACAACGGAGCCATTTTATTTGCAGCCCCCTTCGCGGCCTTTCTCCCAGCACAGGCGAGCTTCGTCTACCCTCACTGCGCTCTTTGGAAATACATTTTTTAGTCTCCCTTGCATTATCATTGCGCGAGGTGTTACACGCGCGATGAAATTATAAATTAACAGGTTTGCGTTTAACGGTGCGCGGGCATTATATTTGGATTGGCCAACGGCGTTATTGAGTCTTGCACGTGGTGAACGAACCTCGGAGGGGTGGATTCGGCTTTTTTCTCGTCAAGGTGTCGCGGCGCATGGAACCTGGGCAAGGGCGAACGCCGAGGTTGTTGGGAGCGTGGTACCGAGAGGGGGAACATTGGAAAACGCGGGGTTCGAGAATAGTCAGCAGGAAAGGGCGGCCAGGGGGGACGCGGGGAGGAAACCGGGGTTCGAACACGCCTAATTTTAACGACACCCGATATGCAGATCTACGAGGCGCACTCAGCCGCAACGGGGATCCATGCAAATCGCGCTAAGGCAACTGACGCGTACTAGTGCGTCTCGTATGTGCCACATTTGCCCACCCGAGCCAACTGCGATCCGGGCTCTCCTCCCGCTGTCTTTGTCCCTTGTATTGAGAGTGAGAAATAAAAAAGCCGAATCGGGCGACCCGTACGAAAACGAGTTTCCGAGGCCATAACCCACCGCTGTACCGGCCTCCATTGCTGCGTTAACACGTCGCACGGGATGGCACAGGCCTGCGAGAGAGTAACGCTCCGATAATATATCGGATGCGGATCACTTTTTTGCACTTGGTGTTTTATGCAAGGGGGGGGGGGGGGAACACAGAAGCAATGCGACGCTCTTTGTTGTAACTCGCATTATAACGACACCGAATATCGTCAGAGTCGATTTTACAGGGGTTGAAATAAAGCCTGCGGCAGCCCGGCGAGTTCTCGCTACGGAGGTCGTGTGAACTTATCTCTGAAAAACGACAAAAATCCAGACTCGATGAACGGCCTTGTCCAGCGAGCCACGACCCGAGCCGGAGAAATGAAAACCTCTGAAAAATTGGGCGCGATATTTTTCACTCGAAACAACTGGAGCGTGGCATCCAGCGAGCGACGACCGAGCCTCCGTACTTTTGTTCCTATACAAGCCGGTGCTTCAAAGAATTCGGGCAACTCTGCTAATTGGATTAACAAAATGACGGAGGGAGGAAGAGCAGGCTCGGGGACATCTCGAGATTTTTTCCCGGTGAAGTTTCGAGTAGTCAAAGCCGATGAGAACGCGACCTCGGAACGTTCGCGGGACCAAGAGTGACGGGGCGCTCCGCGCTCCAGGAGCCACCACTTGGAAGTAAGGCGGCGGCGCCACCGGGAAACGCGAGAACCGCCACTTGTCCGACACCATTTTTTCAGAGTCGCCTTCAACCGCACTTTTCCCCTGTTGAATTCTATACATATTTCCATCCGTGTAAATGTTCTCCGCTCAATCTATACGTATAGTTATGAGTTTATACAGACTTCCAGATATACGGAAGCGGCAGTAGCACCCTCGAGAGCTTTAGCTATATACGGCGTTGAGACGGCGATTCGTTCGCGTGAACGCGCTCGCTTAAGGGCCTGGTTTCCTTCGTCTCTATACAGGCATAGACCGTTTACACAAAGTGGGGTGAATATTGATGGAGTTTGCCATCCCTCACGTTCACTTTCTCTTACCTTCCCGTCCCAAAGCTGAGGGTAGTAAGTCTATGTAAAACCGATAATCCCGAAAGGTCTTTACGGCGTTAAATTGATACTTCGGGAATCCTGTTCCGGATCATATACACTTCTTCGACCAAGTATATGCCCCTATTCCGCCGAGTTTATACTCCCTTGAATATGCTCTTTAAACTCACAAATTTAGAGCTATTCTCGCTCCGTATCTTCGCACATATTGTGCGCCTTCAGATTTTTCTTGGCCTTCGAACGCTTCCCTTCGCTGTTCTTACGATGCTGAAACTTCGCGATTCCTCGTGATTGCATTAACAATTGTTTCTTGTCTTTTTGTTCCAGGTACGTACACTCGCTTACATTTGGTGGCGGTTCGATGACTCGATCGAGGTCCAAGCCCAGTGAGTAACTCAACCCCGGCACGATGTTAATTTAAAGAAATTTTATATTGGAGTCTCCGCTGGAAGATTGTTGCGCTCGGGCACACGCGGCGATCTCGAGTCCGAGAAAAAGCTGCACCAGCAAAATGCGTCGCGTTGGGTTGATGAAATCATTGAAACTCATAGAGACTAGTTGAATGTACATGGAAGCGTGTAATCCACACGAACAGACACACATTTAGCGGGTAACGAGACGCGCAAAGATAGGAAGAGAGCCGCTTACGCGTTTAAGTGCAGAAGAGGAGGAGGAGGAGGAGGAGGGAGGTGTAACAGCAGTAGACCGATGCTTCCTCTTTGGCGCCTCTGTAAGTGCATAAACGGAGCTGCAGATTCGCCACGATGAACTAATCGACGATCATACCTCCTCGTGCTCGTTTCATTCCGGATTAGCCGCGCATCCATGTGCGGCCAATTCTCGATCGAGCATTTTTCATTCTCTTTTTTCTGAGCCCACGTGAAAAATCATATTCTCGTAAAACTCGAGCCGATACTCTCGTTGAGCGCGGTCCACGTTTCCACGGGCACTTTAATCCTCCGGGACATCTGACGCGGCAGGAGCGAAAGCAGGACACGCGGCGATATCTCAAGACCCGAAGGATCTTCCCACGGAGTCCTCCCGCGATGAAGCCTCTTTTGAGAGGCATGCAACATGCGCGCATGTCCCAAGATGAAAAAGCGATGAGTGTGCTCGCGCATACCGCGACAGACAAATCGCGGCGCAGCACAACGTCAATTGGACGCAGTCCTCGATGTGTGCGCTTCATCTTCGCACAGACGCGCGCGCGCGCGCGCACATGAAAAGGCACCTGCGAGAGTTTGTACACATGTGAAACGCCAGCGGTTCATCCACTCGGCTATCATCGCATCTACTGTATCACACGGTACACACAATACCTGTTCCATGCATACCGAAAGTTCACGGCAACGCTTAAAACACCATCTGCCAACGACGCGAACTGCTCGCGGCTTCAAGAGCCTCCCAGGCCCCGTAAATGGCCAATGCCGTACTTATGCCCCTATGTGTACACATATATTTACGCTCGCGAGTGTGCCCGTGTACTCGAACGCTTTTGCACCTTCGTACCGAAGACTGGCCGGTGTCCGCTCGGGGCCACCTCTCCACCAGCTCGCTCCTCACCCTCGCACGTTCACATTCATCCGCAGCACACTCACCCACCCCCCTAGCTGAGCTAACGCGTGTGTGTGTTACTCTCCGATGCATTCTGACGTGTGATTATTGCACGCGGAGAGCTCTCTCGCGAGCCGGAGGATCTATGCCTCACTGCACATCGCGCATATCACGCCATTACTCCAGACGCGTAGTCTCCGCGTTCGTATCTTCGCTTCCAACCTCTGTGTCCCATGCGCGAGGATTCATTTTCGTTTATATGTGTGAATGCAAATTTATTTTCGTATGTGGATATATCGCTCGTATGCTAATTCCCTGATCGTAGAATTGATGGTGCGAAAGAACGAGGATGCTCGAAATATAAGCGTGCAAGTCTCAGCTTTTCGTCTCCGGAGAACAAACGGCGTGGAACGCTTGCAAACGGAATTCTTATTTCTGCTCGACAAAGCCAACGGCTTCGAGTTTTCAGCTGAGAAAATCGAGTGGCGAATTGCAGCGTAGCTTCGTCGTTGATGAGCTCTCTCTCTCTCTCTCTCTCTCTCTCTCCCCTCTTGGCGAAACAGTCTCTTCATAACGCGAGTGACTAGCAGGAAATGGATAATTTCAGAGCTTCGGTTTCTTACACGATACATCGAGCTCTCGCGACGGTGTCATCTGCGAGCACCACAAGTACTTTTTACGTAATTCTCAGACCGATTGGATCCCTGGGACACCGAGAATCTCGTGAGGATCGTGGTGGACTGGGGGCCGAGTGTATTTTTCACGTGTAGCAAAACAGAGAACGAGCGTTAAGACGTCTTCGCTAATAAAACAGAAAAAAACGTTGCTTTACCGTTTCTTCAGGCTTCTCTCGTGATTTTTATCCCTTCCGTAGTTGCCGCATTGAAACACGATTCTCGTTTCGACTTCGCTGCGAACATCATTACGAATACGTGACTCCCTTTTATACTCGAGTAGCTTGACACACTAATCCCAGAGTATACAATGAAATACTCGACGAGAAATACATTCGCAGTATTTGAACTAGCAGCATCAATTACAGCAGCCACTCGCTATAGATATATTCACGCGGATCGTGTCAACGAAGTTCATCAGTATTTCCTCAATAAAATCGTGAAAATTGTCAGGAGGGAACAGATGCGAGTAGCTATCACGTCGAACACGCGTGCAGCGTCGTTGTGTCTGCCGGAGTGGATGCGACATCTCGCTCTCTCCGTTACATTTTTAAGGTACATTCATAATACGTGCACGTAATACGTATAAAAGTGAGTACATTGTTATGTAGGTTGTGTGAACAGAGGCGTGGTTTAAAAATGGGGGCGGAACCGGTGAGCTCGAAGCGCGATATTTCATCTCCCTCCCTCCCGCCTGCTCGCTCCTTCGGATCCTTTGCCCCTCTTGCCGCTCGATCGCATCGCAGCTGGAGAGAGATAGCAAGAGCCGCGAGGCATCGAACTCGGCAACAGGACCGCGGGTGCGACGGCGGATCGCTTCGCGATCCAGCTCCTTTTATCGCAGAGGCTCTTCCTCTCGTTTTCTCTCGGTGCGTCGGTCTCGCGAAAGTGGCGTCGAAAGATGACGATGGACCGAAGAAGCGTGAGATTCGTGGGGGAAAGCGGTCTCGCGGTGTCCTGGCACGTTTCGTCGATTTTGAGATATCGATTTCGATGTGTGTCGAACAAATGCAACGGAGACGAAATGCGGACGGTGAGAAGGGGGATCGAATCGACATTTTTTGATGATATTTAATTTAACTCGTACCACGACAAAGTTAGTACCAATAATTCATTAATTTGAAGAAAATTTTCATGAAAAATAAGTTAAGAATATCGATTTTTCTTCGAGTTTTACGCTCTTCCCATTTCCGTGCGGGGGATCCTTTGTGCACGGCGAGTTAATCTGTGTGCAGCGATACTCTCGCAGGATCTCGGCGAAAGGCAAGATGGAGCAGGGCGGGGGAGATAAGGAGAGGATTTAGTCGAGATCCAAAGAGACATCGACGTAGAAACGCGTTACAAACGAGAAAAAGGTATCGAAAGACGAGATGAAGCAGCGTTGATGCAAAGTATAATCGACAGAAAGAGAGAGAGAGCGAGTGGAAGAGGGAGAAGGATGGGAGGAGAGAGGGAGCTCGTCAAAAGAAGAGGTGGACAGGCAGCCAATAAAATGTCTTGGCTTTATCTCCATACGTTTATCTCTGGCTGCTGCCGGTGCTGCTTGTTTGCCGTGTATGTTTAATACACGTTTACATCGTCTCTGTATACATTGCTCTGAACGTATGGAGACATTCGTATGTCTATATCTAATGCGGGACAAGGCATTTGGCTCGCTCTTTCATTTGCCTTCTCGCCGAATCAATGAAGAGAGGGAACAACGAAAAATCACGAGGGAGGATGCTGTCTGGAGCGATGGAGGGGGGAATGTGGGCACCGATGTCCAGCTAAGAGGAGTATTAAGGCGCGCTAATTACCGAACGGTCAGCAGACTCGGCGGAGGCAAGTTTTGACGGTGGGAGTGATCGCGACACGTGCACCCGTGGCTTCCAGTCGTTGCGTGCACTCGGGGAATTCAATATTCGAAATAAATTTGTTTTTCAGGCCAAAGCCCCATAAACATATTTCGTAGGCGATAAATCAATGGAAACGCATGAAAGCGAGGTCAAGAATAAAAGGATCCCAAAGTCTCGTGGGACGATGGCGCAGATAGGTCACAATGACGCGGGCTGTATCCTGCTCTGTGCACCGGAAGCGATTCTTTATTTTGCTTATTATCGAATCCAGAAGCCTCGCATCCGGTCTGAACGAGGAGCGCGGAGCTGATGGCTTCATCGTCTCGCCGATGGAGCCGCACGGAGATCTCCGTCTCACTTTCCTCGCTGACATCTCACGCGCCTCGGCATTTTGTCACATTTATAGCTTTTAGATCCGTGTATGAACGGGTCAATGGGCACACGTATTGGGTTTTATTTAATAGCAGAGCGTTGCTATCGAGCGAAGAAATAAAAGGGGAAAGAGAAGAGGAGGGAGACGCGAGGGAAGGATGCAACAAAAGAGCATGCGAGCATTCTCGGGCGTCTGCACGGAAGCAGCATTCACAGGGTCAAAACAGAAGCTCAGCCTCTCCTGTATACAAGAGTCTCGGCATACGTACACCGAGACGAGAGGGCGATCGCGCAGCGGGGGCGCCATAAAAATATTTTTAGATATTCGAAAGTCTCTTCTTCGACTTCTCAGGCCCGCTCGACTCGAGCTCTTATGTTCTCTCGATTCGTTTTTAAAGGGGCGAAGAGCGCGAGTCAAAGACGAGCGGAAAGTATAAGAAAAAAAGGACTCGTCGGACGGTTCGAAAGGAAATGGTTTTTGGGACGAACGATCGAAACGCGCGAAGCCACGTGCAACCGATACATCCTCCACACTGCAAAACGCACTTCGAAACTACTCACGAGAGACCCTGCTCTCGCTTCCCTTGCATCTCTCGTCCCTTCTCTTTCTCCGTCCTCTTCTTTTCTCGATCCCCCTCTGCAGCACAAGGGGAGCAGCTCCGGGACAAAAAAACTTGGAGGACAAACCAATCTTCGACTCTGATGTCTTCTTATCCATATGTACGGGGACGTCATCTTCTTGAAAAGTGTCCCTACCCCGGCCCCGTCTTCTCCTCCTCGCTCTGGCACTGAATCATTTTCACTTTTGCTTTTCCCAGGGCGAACGGATACTCTCTATACATCGGTGGGTGATTGGGACCACGTGTGACGATTTTTTATAGTCTCGTGTCTGTGCGCAATCCCTCTCGAGATAGATTTTAATGAAAGCCACACACATTTGTTGAGAAGCGATTTCGCTTTTTCTTTCTTCACTGAATATTTTCATTTCAACAATTAAACGTTCATGATCATTTCTTTCCCAAGAGATTTCCCATCGATTATTCTACGGAGAGTAAAACGGGCGCCGCTTTCTTCCCGGATGAGAGGCCCGCTGGGCAGATGCACCTCGCCTCGTCCTCGAAACTGCGAGAGTCTTCGAGTGGGCCACTCCACGATGTTTTTTCCAATCTCGCATCTTCTTTTTTTTTAAGCACGTTGCAAATTTTCGAAAAGACACATCTGCTCCCCTTCTTCGACAGGGCCTCGTGCCTCAACCGTTTGTACTTCTCGTGGAGTACTCGCGTGCTCGATCCTCGCATTGTTTACGATTTTCACGAGCAATTGGTTCACCATTGAATTCAGCTCATAGATCGATCATTGGATTCTCTCCGTATAACGCGCGCGTACACGCGTCAGCACAGTTTCAGGTCTCCCTCGACGCTTCGGAGCCCTTTTTTCCTCTCCCTCCCTCCCCCCGACGGAAAACTACCGCTCCTATAAACGTGCGTGCTGCAAATGGGATATTGATATATTAACGGCACATAGTATCGATGTATAGACAGGAACCACAAGTGCCGAGTCACGCCTTGACAAACAGGGATGTCAAACAGATGTCTGCTAACCATATAACGCAGCACCGAGCTATATGAATAGACATGAAGAGAGAGAGAGAGAGAGAGGGAGATCGTTGTTCGTCCTGATCGTACGCCTTTCTGTGAGACCCTCTCGATGTTCCCCTATTACGGAGTGTAATACGGACGAGACGGGATCGTAGCCCGGCGAAGTACGCTGCTGGGAGTTCGAACAATCTTCTGCTGCTTCTTCTGTTCTTACGGAACTGTGTATACAAATGGTGAACGTCATTCGAACCTGGAGGAGTCCGGGTTCTCGCAGATTCCGGAATCCCCCCTGCGATCCCTCAAAACACGACTCGGTCCCGGTTCTCATCCATGCAGATTTCCGCAATGTCATCGGTTCGTAAAATCGCGAATAATTCTCTTGTAAAATTCACTCGTGCGGAAATGAACTTTTTCGTTATTTTTTTAATTGTTTTTTTTTTTTTCAATTTTATACTTTTTGTACCCGGACCGGTTTTTGATTCGTGTGAACGAGACGTCAAAACGGTGTGACGGGAATGTCTCTGTTACGTGTATGTCCGAGCAATCGCGAACGTATTTATTTCCGATTGAATTTCGAGTTCCAGTGGAAAGTGTTAAAATTTTCGTCATCGTGATTTTTCTTCTCACTCATTCTGCTCCCCCACGATCCCGCAGTTAATTGTCGAGTCTCGCTTGCACCACATGTTTTATAACGCAACAGGAACAGAAACGATACGAGCATAACGAAGAACGTAAAATTGATATGGCCGAAAGGGAAAGAGAAAGAGGGAGACGCCGCTCCATTTTCATCAAATCCAAGCTTTACTCCGTTTCATCGGGGATTTTGACGCGAGACCGACGCGTCCCCCGAACGGAGTTTGCATTCGACGTGCTGTCGCTGCTCGTCAGTGGCTTTTCGAGCCCTCTCTGACCCTCGTTTCCCCTCACCTGTGTCTCGCACACCAGCCAACACTGATCGAACTTATTTACGTCCTGTTCACAGTTTAACAAAGCATAACCCAAACTGAAAATACTTTACAGCGAAAACGCTATTATCACGTACAAGACGAGCCCTTTTTCGTGAGACAAATATCGTTATTGTTACGTCCAATGAGAGCTTTTACAAAATTCAAAAAAACCCCTAAAAAATCGATTTTCTGTCAATTTCTTGTACCAAAAGTCTCGAATGATTGAAAATTCATGTTCATTCAAAAAATTGCTCATCGTGCCACCGCTGAATTTCACTTTAGTTCGTTTTTCTCAAAAATTAAATTTTTCTACGTCAAAAATAATAATAAATTTGACGCAATAATGATAATAACTCGAATAAGTCAAAGAGAGTGGCACGAGGTCTCGTTCGAGGTCCGTGACCGTGGAGGGAGAAGGGGGGCATCTAACTCTCTCACAAGGATCATTTTTCATGACGCATTACTCCCGCGAGATAAAGCCCCTTTCCCCGGGCCGTCGCCCTTCTTCTCGCCCCTTGGCGTCGCCTCTCGTATTCTCTTTCTTCTTGCGTTCGCGGTGTGCGACGATCGCGCTTATCCGAACAGCGTCAGCTCCGGGGGCTTCGCGACGTTACACGTTCGGCAGCGACACCAACGCACGAGTAACGTAAAAACAATACAGCTTCGCGAGATAGTAGCGCAATAAAATCGCGTTGTTTATACATCGAGGAAGATCGTGAGCGAGAAAAAGAGAAAGAGAGAGAGAGAGAGAGAAAGAGAGAGAGAGAGAGTGAGTAATGGGAGAAAAAATAAATGATATGCGAATATATCGGTTAACTTTTGTTGTATACGAAAGCTCGCGTGTTTGTGTGCCCCTCTCGATGTCAATTTCGCGATGTTTTGGTGTCAGACGTGTATGTGCGATCTTCACATGTCACTGATGTACCTCGAAACGCAAACGAAACGACGCGCCACCCACGCAATGAGCGAATGTAATTTATAGTCGTCGTCATCGTCGGTCGATCCACGCGATACTAATTATATTTGACGAGTAAAGATCGTCGTGTTTCACGTGCACCTAATTCATCATGTCCCCAATACCAGGAACGATATCGACTATCACCTAATCGCTTCGAGCAAAAAATCTCGGTTCGATTATTTTTCCTTGAGCCTGCTCCGATAAGATAGCATTGTTCTCGTCGCCTGCGCCAAGAGATTTTTTCGTTTCGAACGTTTCCGATACTCCGGTCATCGCGGGAAGGCTCGAGGCTCCTCGGGGGTGGAAACTCACTCGGAATGTTCGATCGACTCGTTCACCCGGAGTAGCGGAAGCCGATCGACCGATTTTTAGTCGTTTTAACGAATAACCGAGATTCCCGGCCGATGGAACGGACGTGAAAGCAGAGGGCGTACGAATACTTTCGATACGTACTTCCGCTCGCGTGGTCGCTTTCACCGCAACCCAAAGTGCGAACGTCCATCGAGATACGCCAGTGTGTGAACAACTCCCATGCGTAAGCACACGAGCTCCGGCTATTTTCAAATGCACCGAGCAACAACATCCATTCGAGAAAAAGAGGAAGAAAGAGCGAGCTTCGATAGCGCGCTCCTATCGAAGCTGATAAGCTGTCGCTTCGAACGCGATACGATAATGTATAAAAAGGCATGCACGCGAAGCTCCGGAGCGGAAAGACAAAACAGCGAGTAGCAAGCGCACGCACATTGCTCTAATGCTCCGGCGATTGTGATGAATTTCGAAAAAATCCTCTTCCTGCTAGAGCACCCGAGACTTTTCTCGCGGTCCCGTCGATCACCAACGTCCCACGATCGTTAAGTTTCCTGCGAAAGGAATCGCAGAAACGAGATCTTCGAAACGAATTTGCTTCGAAATAAATATCCGCCCGGATCCCTCCTCTCGTATCGAACCGAAAAACAATGAGTTTGCCAAAGCAAGAAATAATCAAGGAAAAAACAACACAGCAGCTCAGAGCCGTTAGCGAATTACGTTCGTTTCACACATCCGCTTCCGCTCGCTCGATATTATAATATAAAATAATATAATCGACGAGAGCGTTTGAGGACAATGCGCCAACGGAACGCTCACACATGGAACTCGGGGCTCAGAGATTGAGGGAGCGAGCGAGAAAGTCCGCGCGAGACCGAGGCAAGCGCCCGGAGGAAGAGAAAAAATCGCACGACGAGAAGAAACGGGGGTAAACTTAGACCGCTGCCCCCGCCTTTCTCTTTGCGGACTAGCGCAAGCGATGACGTGAAAAAACGAACGAATTCCTCGCGTATTTGTTTAATTATCAACCGGTAGCGCATTAACTCGTTAATTGAGCGTCAGGCTAGGCGCATTGTGTCCTCCTGACACGCTTTGTGTGTTCGAGGCACATGGGGAAACCTACGTGGGGTCACAATACATAGACGTAGATATAGAGACGAGCATGTGCGTGGAATAGCGCGCGTGTGGGAGTTGGTCCTTCGCTCTCTCTCTCTCTCCCTCTCGGCCCCTCCGTGTCCTCAAGTTTCTTATTCCCCTCCGACTCTTCCTGTTAACCTCGGCCGCGACTGCGACGAAAAATATTTCGCAAACTCGCGCGTGACCGTAGAAGGGCGTAAGTCAGAGAAATTTGGATGAAAATAAAGAGGAATCGCGACCTTTTGTCCGTTGAGCAAAACTCGCACGCACACGGATCCGAGCTTCGCCCCCCCGAAACGTCGTCTTTGTCCACGCGGGCGTTTTAAATATATTATTCGTGAGATTGAGCCAACGAGATTTTCCTTTATTTTTATTTCATTTTCGTTCATTCGCGCTGCTCTCGCATATGCCTCGTCGCTGCTTGTCGCTCAACGTGTATCCTCTGCCAGCAACGGGGCACACACGCCGCTATTTATCGCGTATATGCAATACGCAAATTAGAACAATGAGTGGGTGGTCATTATATGCTGAGGATTTATTATTCGCTCGCTCGATAGAACAGAGAGAAGGATTTTTGAATGACACTTGTATGGCACCGCATTAGCGATGCAAGCCCGTTCCTCGCACACTCGCTCTATTTCTATTTTTTTAATGACATTTTTTACACACCAACCAGCACCGTTTTTCAGTTCTTTATTCTTTCTCTTTCGTAATACCCTACCAATATTGAGAATATTTGATTGTTTAACCCCGCCCGTTGAAACGGGCCAACGAGACAAAACAGAGAGCGAATACGAGTAAATAAATACGCCAAATTCCCTCGGCGTTGGAAGATGAGAACGCCGCTCTCGCCAACGTGTAGCTCACCGCACTGGAGAATTATTCGTTAAGTAGCTCGAGAGCTGCCCGAAGACAAAGAATTTCGGAGAAGAAGCCGCCAAGCATATTTTTAGTACACCAAATATAAAAATCAATCGAAAATTTAATATAGATAATCTAAAATTATACTTGTCGCAATGAATCAGTTCTCCCATGAAATATTGATCGGTGGTAATTGAATGTAGGGACAAATTAATATCCCACCTTCCCCCCCAAATATTTCTGGGCTGAAAAGCTCGCGAAGACGATCTCTCATAATGATTTTTATCCGCATTTGATTTCGCGACTACGAACCCGAATTATCGAAACCTGATTTTTTCGTCGCTCGTATACGTTAAGGGTGTTCGGATACAGCGCACAGGGGCGAAGATGCGAGGAGGCTGTATACACAGCCTCGTTCGCAAAAGTCTTCATAAATATTCTCTATTCTTTGACTATACGAAGCAATGGATAAACCGAATGGATAATGAGAGAGGGTTCAACGCGGATAAGAGAGAAATAGCTGGGCGCAGGTGAAGTATAGATTCGAAATGCATTTATCTTTGTATTAATACGATTCGTATATTTATACGAGTGTGTACAGTAGCCGAGTTAAAGTATATCGGAGTTCTGATTAAATGAAGGGCTTGAGCGCGAGCGATGAAAGAGGCGGGAGGGGGAGATAAAAGGTGGCTCGTCATTGGCAGGAGGATCGTTAACGAATTTTCTTTTTTCTCGCTCTCGCCCCCTCGTCCCGGGGCATTGATGAGAGTCAGATAACTCTCGAATATGTATCAGCTCGTACAGATACGTATATACAAAGGTGTGCACGTGGTTGCGTCGTTGCTTCGAATCCTCGAGCCAAGTACCCCGAACGCCCAGGCGGATGCAACTGCAGCGCGTGGGGAACGGGAGGCTGGGAGAGGCTTGAGAGTATCGGCTCAGCAATCTCTATGCCGCGCGACTATGCACTCCAATTGAATTCAATAGAAAGACGTCACGCGCCCAATGAAACTCGAGATCGATATTTATTATGCGGAGTTGCATTAATTATCGTACATCCTCCCGCGTATCGTATGATTTCCATAAATACCGAGCTCAGCCGAGCTCCGCGCACGTAAAACCCTGCGAGTACTCGAAACTCTCCCGGGATGCTCGCGAGCCTGGCTTTGGAGTTGGTCGTGCCGAGATGAAGAACGACGCTGAGAATGCGTTCGACGAGCGAAATAATGTTTTCCACGTTCAGTTGCCCTGCGTTTTCGGTAAATTGACTCATGATTTTCGGCAGCGACGCACTCGAATGCCGATTCGTAAACGAGAAAACATTCTTCCCTGGCAAGCGCGCTCGAGCCGTGTATTTCGTACAAGTTTTATTTTTCATTCTTTAAAACCGACCCCAATTTTCGTCGTCCCGTGCCGCGTCCATCGCGAATTGAGATCCCGCAAGTATCCACCCTCCTGTTTCGGAGGGTCCCCGGCGGCCCGTAACGCTCTTTGCTTTCCGCCACGGCTAGACACTTGACCGCGCTACAGATCGAAGAGTCTCCGCGTATACGTATATCGGGAGGTACTACACATACGGTGAAAATTAGACGCTCGCGGGTGAGTTAAAATAATTAAAACGTCCCAGGGAGAAGACAAAAGCGAGTTTTACCTACCTATCTCGTGTGGGAGCCGGACTTTCAGGCGCAAAGAACATAGGCATGGTGATGTAAGGGTACGTTGAGAGAAAGGATATGATGAGGGCTCCGGAGAGAGGCTGGGTCCAGATAGAGCAAACGAGAAAACTGGAAAGAGCTGCTTTCGAGAGGGATAGCCGAGCGGCAAGAAAAACACAGACTTGATCAAAGTGAAAATACGTATTGCCAGCCATGTGGGTAATTATCCTGGACCTTTGCATTAACCCCTTTGCGCCCCTTCCTCCCTTGTGCACTCTTTTCTACGTCGATCTCTCTCACCCTCGTTCCCTCTCTTTTCCCGTTGGCCGACGATACTCGCCTCTTCGCGCTTTCTCTCGATTCGAGCTCGCAGCTACTTCCCCCCATTATCCCACCCCCTATCACGCCTGCTCACCCCACTCTCTACAGCATCCGAATCCACGCAGCCGCGACGTCCGTCTCCGCTTCACCGCGGTCTTTCCACGGACTCGACTCAACCTTTCTCCTTTCCCACTTTTTTCCATCCTCCTCCGCACCCCCTCCCCCTCCCGGGCTCCCTGCACAACCCTCTTTATCTCGTCTCAACCTCGCTACTGTGTCTACCTACATGCTCACCATCGGTAGCTGAACTTAACACACGCGTAAAAATCTCTTTTGATAAAAAACCTGCTCTCATGCACCCGTTGCGGATTCACAGTAATTTATACCTCCTCGACGTTGAAGCCCCGCGCGCTCATTAACATTAGCCGCATCTTATTTAGTCCAAATCGGAATGTTTACCCCCTCGAGACACGCTCGTCCATTCGATCGATTTTTACTCTGATATTCCTCTCGCGAAATAATATACAAATTAATTGATACAGAAGCTCGAGCAGCCAGACTCGCCTTTCCCTTGCTGGCTCAGCCCGTCTGGCACGTTTGGCCAAGCAACGAAACTCTGAGTGAAGGATAAATAGTACGAGGTGAAATAAAGGGGGGAAGAGATCCGAAGAGAGAGAGAGAGAGAGGGAGAAGAATTTTCGTGGTAACGCATAGAACTGCAACTGTCGAGCGACAGAGACTGCGATGGCGAGGGGATGAATCAGGACAGATTTTGTAGATGAGGATGGATGCTGAAATTCCCCCGCACCGTGTGGGGGGGGGGGGGGGGGGGGGACTCGCGCGAGTGGCAGGAGTAGAAACTCAGTAGTCGGAGGAGCGAGTGGGACGGGGAATAAAACGAGAGAGCTCTAATTAGCTAAGTAAAGCTGGAGCATTATCACTTATATTCAATCCCTCCGCCATCCAACTTCATCTCTTCGTGCCCATCTTTCTCCCTCTGTCCTCAGTTCCATCTCCGTTTTTTCCACTTTTGCAGCGGAATGCCAAGTTTTCTTCTCGATTGTAACCCGCTTCCGTGCACGCGTGTGTCGGGGCTCGGTGAACTTGTTCACGCGCCAGCCCGCATCGCTCGTCACGCACGCAGACGGTTCCCAGCATCCAACGTGATTCCGCACCTCTCTCCCAAGCTCCGGTTCCAACCCCGCGTTACGCCGACGAGATTTGGCCCACCGAATTTGTTTTCGTTCGTGTCGAGCTGCCTCGAAACCGCCGCGATTCAAACTGCATCAATGCGCCTCTGACGGATCCGCAAGCAAAACGGATCCGCGTCAAGGAATCGGATCATGCGGCGCCCGGTGGCCTTGCGCACCGGGTTAAACTGTCGGAATTCCCACTCCCACGACTCATCCCCGGACACACACTGCAATCCACTTTCTACGCGGATAAAAACCGAAACCGCGTGGCAAAGAGGAACCGCGATTCAACGCCGCTGCCTCGCGATCCATGCTCGTACCCTTCGGCTCGTCATATATCGCACGCGAATTACGAAGGGATGACGGTTTTACATCCAGCCGAGGGTTTACCCCCCATTAAACCACCGTCGAGCCGCTCACCTCTGCCTCCCGCGCCACCTTCTATACAGCGAAAATCAAAAGCACCGGAGGTACGCAAGTGTACGGCGAGCGCGGGATATGAAGAGTATTGTGGAACGGCTCGAAAACTCTAAGCTAAAATATGATAAAATCGTGTTCCTTTGACGGATGGATTCCTGATGATTGATAAAGATAATTAAGCGGGCATTCGTATTATATACACGGATGGCTCCGTCTATACAGCTATATTGATATTCCTACGTAAACGTATATCTGCAACGTTGCTTCCCTGATTTCGCCTCGGGCTCCGCCGACGCGCGCGCGCGCAACCCTTTGATTCACGACCCAACCTACTCCCGCGTGAAACCGAGCGAGACGCGCGACGTCGCCGAACTCTTTCCCTCCCGCGGGCCCAACCGATGCTTTGAAAGTCTCCGCTGCAGAAACGATTTTCTGCTCCTACCTTTCGCCTTACTCATCTTACTCGGCTCGTATTTCTTTTGACCTACCCCCTTTCCGTGACTATGATGAAGCTTGATAACTCGACGTTAGCGTTTCCTAGTTTCACCGGTGACGCTGCGCCCTCGCCTGCTGCGACACTTTTGCCCAAAATAGTTGTTATGCACACATTGCCAAAAAAAAAAACGAATCCTATACGACGAGAAATCCTTTGAGATGGGTTACGTCGAAACCGGCGAAGAAGGCACATTGAAATTTTCGCTAATTTTGAAGAACGTCAGAAGCAAGAACTCTCGTTTCGGGGGGATTTCGGCAAGAATTATTTCGACATCTGGCACGTAGATGACGAGAGGTTTCTCTTCCCTTATTTCCTCCCCTGCATCTGATCGCGAGGACGTTGAAACAAAAAGCTGTTGGCCGTCTGGTCCACCGGAGGCCGTACGCGTTTGATGGCGTTTCGAGTAACCCTTTTTAGGTTTCACGTTCCCGCGCGCGTTACACAAAGGGTCGAAACCCTCGCCGTTGTCCAGGCAGTCGTATATTATAATGCTTATAACCCTCCGAGTACAATGAGCTTGTAATAATTCAAAAGATGGATGAAAATCGATAGATAGCCGCGATTCTCCTTTCAGCGTAGGAGCTCCGAGTCTTCAAACGGATCTCACTCGATTCATTGATATTTCTTTCCTTTTATTGTTCCTCCCGTATTATTTAAAATTCATTTGCATGTCACGCGGTTAGTGCAGACTTGATTTTACATACGTTTCCGAACGAGTGTGCGTGTGACTTTGTACCAATAACGAAGTCGAGTGCTATCGCGTCCTGATCTATGTGGATTTTGATCTCTCTGATCAAGAGGCATCGAGCTCCGAGCTTCAAACCTGCTTCACGCTGCTCGCATTTTTTTTCTTTCCCTTTTCGTCCCAGCCCCCCTCCCCTCGCTCGCTTTCTCTCCACGCGTACATAGATAAGAGACGTAGCATCAGCGCTAGTCGTTCACAGACGTGCACTCGCCCGTGGTGGGTCGCCAACTCGGCTGCATATGTAATAATCATAGCAGCGCGACGCTGACTCATTGATTGCGTTAGCAGATACACCGTCGAGTGTGGAATTAGCATTTCTTTGTTTCAAGCCCCATCGACCCCCGTCGCCGCCGTTCGCGTCCGGCATCCTTTTCTTTCAAACGTACTATACGCTCGCGTGTCCTCGCTTCCTATTATATACTCCCTTTTAGGAAAAGCCCTTGGGTTATTCCATCGGGCAGTGCAGCCACGGTGAGCAGCGAAAATTTCCCATCGAGAACCCATGCAGGGCGCTCCTTTTTCTCCCTTTTCCAAGCGCGATCCCACACCGCTCCACACGGCCAAATCCTCCTTTTTCCGACTCTCTTACTCGACTCCTTTCTATCTCCATCTCCGTTTCTTTCCTTCTCTCACCTTTTGCCTCCCCACCCTTTTCTCGTTTTTCTGTAACACTCTCGACCCTCTCTTCCGCGCCCTCCTCGCACCCTTCGCCTCCAGCTGGACCGCCCGCCTGCTTACCGCTCTCGGATCGTTATCGAATGTGTCGTAAATCATCCTTCCGTTCGTGCGATTTTAAGGTAGCTACGTGCGCAACGAGTGCTACACGCGCCACCACCGATACCTCCCTCTCTTATATACTCGACTTACGTACGTCGTACATACACGTATCTTCCGCTGATGTATACCACGCACACCTCCGCTCGGCAGCTTTCTGCGTGAGGGAAAACGAATCTTTCTTTATCGGGAAACGATATAAATCAATTTCAGCCAGCAGCAGACTCTCGATGTAACGCGTGTGTCCATGAAAATGATACGTTTCGATCGGACTCGTGTAACTCTTTCTTCGCATGCGGAGATGTTTTTCACGACTTTTTTCCTCACTCGCTCTCTCTCTCTCTCTGAGAGGTCAGAGTCGGTACGGTAAAGTATTTCCTCGCGAATCACAAACGCGCAGTCAAGATCAACTCACTCTCCCATCGACGCATTTTCCTCGCGAAAATCCCTCGAAATATCGAGAAAAAACTACCCACTGTAATCCCGCTCGCACAAACGACGCTTTATTCGCGCGCGCATGTGTGTCGTTAAGGGAAAGTGTAGAGCGTGGAACAACGACGCCGCGAAAAGTTCCCTTCGAGTACGAATATAAGCCCTCGGTGAATTGAATGCGAAGAAATTGGAGGAATTGAATTAACCACGATGGGAGTTTTCATTATGGGGAAAATTGGCAATTTTCCAGTGCTAAGCGCCGTACTCGGTGCTACGAGTTCTTAGCGCTCTTCCCTGCTCCCTCATATAAGGCACGTTTATCCATGTGTACGTATATAGATAGGCACATAATATGGGGCAATTTAATTGTAATACCGGATCTTTCATTAACGTAATAGTCATAAGAGAAGGAAAAAAAAACGCAAAACGTTGGAAATCATACTTTCAGCATAATTTTTTTGTCTCGTAATGAACGACATTATTTCCCACGTTGGATCGGACTTTTTTCAAAAGGTTTCCTCGAAGTGGCTCGAACCTTTCGAAAAGTGTCAGGGCTCAGGGTGATCGATATTGTTTCAAAAGATCGATCCCCAATGTTCTTTGCCAGACGAGATAAAATCAATTTCGTTTCGTCCGCAGTTAACGCACGGCTCGCGGCAGGATTCAGACGTGATGCAGCGAATAATACAAATTCTCGGTGGGATGAGAGCCGACAAACGCGCACGCCGCCTCGCTCTGGCGACAATTAATTTTTATTATCGGCACCGGAATCCGCGCTAATTGCGATACGACGCGAATCGAAGCGAAATGACGATCCGCTTTGCTACAATCAACTATCGCTACTATACTCTTATGTCGATGCTCGATTGTCTCGGTCGCTTAGTCATCTCTATAATTAACCTTTTATTATTTGCTCGTTGATAGAGAGATATTCAGTTCGAAGAAAAGCAGCGTCGCGACTCTCTTCGATACTCCAAAGGTAGCCACGTCTATTACCTTCGTTTATTAATTTTTTGTTGCCCCGCGCGACGACGCGCCAGTTGAATTCGTAACGATCGCCTTTGATTTCATTCGAATGATTCGAATGAAATTTATTTGCGATCAATCACGATGAAAGGTCGTTTCGTGGCAAGCAAATTTTCATGCGCCAAGTTTATTCGCAGCCAATTCTTTCCCCGCCGGCTTTTTTCATCGCGTGAGCCACAGCTCGTAGGCTCAACTCCCAACAGAAAATCCGCGGTGGTGTGCGACGGGAGTTTTGATTAGACGTAGAATTAATGATTCGAAAATCAATACGAGCAACCCCGCACGACTCGTTCCGCCGCCGCGACACCCTGGTATTAAGACACAGCAGGCTTTGCCCAAGGGGAGTATATGAGTTGATGACAACTCAATATACGGTGAACGACGGGAGAGGCATAAAGACAAAGACAGAAATTTTTCATACCCACAGCATCGAAGCCTACTACCGATCGCAGAAGAGAGACGCACGCGTAAACGGAGAACGAAAGAGAGATAAAGGACGAGCGCTCTAAATGTATACGACGCTGTCGATGCCCGTGGGTTATCAAAACCTTTCCTTATTGGAAAGGAGGTTTTACGCTCGCGAGAGAATGAGACGCGCAGTGCGGAAAGGAAAGGTTTAGACGAAGAGTTTCAACGCGTAAAGCTCGCCAACTTTCTTTATACACATTTACGTGTGTACATTAGTATGCGCGCGTATACACGTATAGAAGATTTTGTCACCAAACCCTTCTTCGGGCCTTTGATAACTAATTAGTGTTTTACCCCCACCGCCGTCTCTTTTATCGTCCCAATCAGAGAGTCTTCTAGGTCTGTGACAGAGGGGCGGTGGGGTGAAGCACTACCTCAAAGTTCGGGGGATCCGCGACCCAGGGAAGGATCAGACACCGCGGGAGAAAAGCCCTTTTTCGAGGGGGGGGACGGAGAAAGTAAGAGAAACGAAGGCTTCCTCGAGGGACGTTAACGCGCGCGGCGCGGTGGAGCAAGAAGGAGAAAATTCCTCGCGAGAACGACGCCGCCCGAAAAGATCGGGGAATCAAAGGATTTCGCTGTGTGCGAAGCGTCAAAAGCGCGAGCGAGAGATTCTCGCGAAAAGGAGGACTGAAAAGGGGGATTCGCGGCGGAGCAGCGGGACCTCCGGAAGAGTATCCTGAGTGTAGCTACTTTCCCATTTCAACTCTTCACCCAAACCCCGCACTATTACGCAAGACTTCCTCCATCCTCCCTCGCTCCTATTTCAAGCTTTATTCATTCATATATACGTATATATAAATTAATGCAGTGAATTCGCGACGGAGGCCCACTGATGGAGCAGATGAGAACGGGGTTGCGCCTTGGGGACGATCGACGATGAGGCTTTCGATCTTATTCCCCCGGCTCTGCTCGCCTCGATCTCATTCTCTGTATAACTATAAGCGTAATATACTGCCTGTAATAAAGTTCCTCCTGAAAACTCGTCACGGTCATCGCCGGCGCGGCGACATCGTCGTAATAGTCGCCAGAATCCTTTCAATGCCTGCAATTAGCCGACCGAGTGTAATTACCTTCCTAATACACGCGTATATAGTACATAATATGCGACATCTTGTGTGAGCGATAAAAGAATGAGGGCTTTTCACGAGAATCTGCTTCGGTATCGTTGGATCACGCGAACCCCTTGCTCGTAATCAAGATGACCGCTTGAAAATTCCATAGATCTTTCATTATCCGTATTCATACGATAGGTGTGTGCGTATATATACGCGACACGTATACGCAGCGCGATCCGGCATTGGCTGAGCCTCGTCTACAACAGACATCATAAATATCGGAGCGTTCTTATATTTTCATCACGGTCATCATTAAAATTTATGTTACGACGAGAAGTGGGAGAGAGAGAGCCGCGGCGGGCGCGCGCGTTGCGGGAAGGGCTTCTTGCGCGGCGGCGAACGGCGCGTGGCGTTAGGGCTAACCGGGGGTGGTGCTGGATGCAAGAGGAAACAAAATAACAAGGGGATGGCCGTGCGGTGCCTGCGGAGTGGTGGTAATATTGTAATCTATGTGTGGAAGAATGCGAAAAGAGGAACGAGGAGAACGAGACATGTGCGAGCGCTAAAGAAAGATGAATCGAGTGGGAAGAGGCTGCAGGCTTTGTGCTCTCGCTTTCCGCCGTAAGGGTGCTCTCCTCTGTACTTTCGGCGGGGATCACCGCCGCGGCTCCCCCCTCGCTCGATCGCGCGCGGCGGCGGCGGCGGCAACGGAAAAAAGAAAAGCCGGGAAAAAGGCGTCACACACCCCACGAAGAGATGAAGTGCGTTACAGTCGCGAAGGACACACCAAACACTCGATCGAAAAAAAAGACGCGAAAGAGGGTGCCAAAACACGCGGGCGTGCGAAAACAATGACGGCTATACCGAATCCCTCGCCTATTTTTTCCGCAGGCTGCCATTAACTATCGTAAAAATATTTCTCCACCCTCGTTCCCCCGCAAACATTTATTATTTTACAACACCGAGCCAACGCTCGGTCCCGACTTTTTTCCGGAAGTTCGATTACGCACATTTTTCAGTCTTGGAGTTTTAAAGTGGACATTTTTTAGTTGACGATCCTTTGGCAAACGAAATATTTGAGCGATCGTAACAAGAGAATGGTGAATCTCAATTTTTTCTGGTGTTTCAATGATTCCCTCAGATTAGGAGATTCGTTGAGTCACTTCGAATGAGGAATCGAAGTAGGGAATAATGTGCGTCATCCCGCGCCCCGGTTGTCGTGCCATAAGCACGAATAGATGGCAGGCTATGTCGTCCGATCATGCGTTTCGAGTCATGTAATTGAGCAAAACAATAGAGAGGGATGTGGGGAATATAAAAATGTTCGTTGGATGCTCAGTGACGAACGGGTTCGACAACAGAGAGTGCCAAATCGTTGTGCAGTACGCGCGTACCAAAAGGATCACAAAGATGATTGGCTTTGACGTTGAAGGCCCATTGTCGGCCATTGGACCGCGGCAAATCGAAATGGCAAACGGTAACTCGATTTCTACGAATTGCCTCACGGATTGCGAATTATATTTCTCGCAGTGCTCACTTGCCTATATTACATAGATTGTGGCCATGTATACGTGCGCATGTATTTATGCAGCCAGCACGCGGTGCCAGTCGCGCTTTTCTCTTTCGTCTCCTCCGCGTGCGCGGCGGTGTATACGTGTGCACAGTAGTCGGCAACTGTGTAGGCCACGTCCCGGCCAAACAATCGTCATCGATTCATGCAAATTTTAACAATCGGTGGACGAGTTCCCTCGGCCTTTCCCTCCCGCCGCCCAACCAGTGTCCCCTTCTCTTCTATCTCAACCGCAACGTAAAACCCTCTTCGGATATTCCATCCTCGTCTCGCCCTCTCTCCATAATTCTGCCCTGTGCGCGTCCCTCTATTTCTCTCACTTTCATCACCTCCAGCTATCCGACGATCCGTGTCACATCGAATCTTCCATTGTTTTCGTCCTGCGATACAGTTTTCCATACTTTTAACAAAAAAGCCTTCGGTCCTTTCACCAAATTTCTACATGCTTCGAGCATCGCTGCGTCGATTCTGTGTCCGCACGAGTCACAATCGCTTCTGCGTGCTTGTTTTCAAATTTCAATTTCAACGCGGCCGCAAAGATTTCGAGAGATTTTTTTTCAACCGCCCCGCACTCGAATTTCGAACGAATGTTTCTCGACCGAGGGCTCGTGGAATTAACGAGACAATTCTCGCCACAGGAAAATACGTTGGCTCGAATCCTCACTGTAATACAGTAACTAGAAATTTATCGACATGGAGCGAGAGTGAAAGAAAAGAGCGCGCGGGGAGGAAACTTGGCAGCGGAGTTCTCTCCTGTCTAATGATGTTTAAGGAGGGACTTTAATTTTTCATTAAGACAGCAGGCAGTCGAGAGGACATCAAAGGCGGAGTATCTTCATTTTTTAGCTCATGCCTCGAGGCTAGATCGGGGTTATAGGAGGGGCAGGTATTGTCGAGGTTGTCATCGTTGTCGGCGAGAGCGCGACTACGGAGAGTTTACTCGAAACCCTTCCAGCATCGAGCTTTCATCCCCTCACCGATTTATTGACATTTCTTAAATATTGTCGCTCGACGCGCCCTTATTGAAGCTGAGGAACATCTCGACGACGATCCCGGCGGCCTGCTCCCTGCAAGAGTTCTTTATCTCGTACTTGCCTTTCTTCTCTCGACGATCCCCTCTCGCATTATATACATTACTTTCTCGTTCAACAGCGCGGCTCTTCATCCCGCATTATTCGTGGGAACTCGAGTTCTTTTCTCGCGATGCGCGCGCGCCCTCGATCCTCGTGACAACAAGAGACAGAGACCCAGAGAGGAAAAAGAAACAGATTTCATCTTAACTATTAAAACGCACACACGACCAATTGTCCCAATGCAAACTCGGACGATAGAGAGAACGAAGAGATTGGATCGATCCCCGTCGGGGCAGAGGGAGGCCGGGCTTTCTCTTCGCTGCGCTCCGCGTCTATTCCATCCACATTATACTCTTGCATCCTCCTTCACTTCTCCCCGTTTCCAGCCGATCTGCACTTGAAATCTTGAAACCCATCCTACTCTCGTGGCTCTCCCCCTCGAGCCCCCTCGTCCTCGTTGGAACGGCTAATGATCCATCCATTGAAAATATCTTCGTTAATGCGAAGACGAGGGCGCTATCGAGAAAACAATAAGAATCTATATACCTACCACTTGAGATATAAATATATATGCATACTCAAGAAATAAAGGCATTCTCGTTCGGTACATCGACGCTTTGGCTTTCATGTTGCACCAACATCCACTTTCATTGGAGATTTCAAGCTGGCTACATTTTTTCCTTGCGATTCAATCATTTTCGTACACTATTTTCTCCTCACTGCTCAACGTAGTCGAACGTTTTGATAATCCAGCTCGCGAAGAGCTGGAACACATTTTTCTTTCATCCCAATTTCTGCGTTCATCCGAAATTAACGAAAAAACCATTTGTCATTCACCAATTTTTTTATTTCACACGTTGCAGGTTGAAAAACTACAAATTGTAAATTCGCCAGGAAACGAAGTTGGAGAATTACTGGAATCATTTGAGGGTTTTTTTTCGTTAGACTCAACGTTGCAATCTTCAGTGTCATCTGTTTGTCTCGTTATTCGGATTATTTCCATCGGATTAAAGTACGATCGAATCGATTACAATACATATTTTCGTTTTTCTCCATTCACTCCCCTCGCAGTGTTACTCGGTGTAATAATAAAGCTTGGCAATGGTGCATATTATAATACCGCGAAGATATTTCATCGCGAGCGATACATCTTGTCTCTCGCTCGTATAAATAATATTCTGTATCCAGTGCAGTCTCTTATTCCCTCGCTCTCCGCATCTCTCGTTATATAGCTTCGAGTGTAAACTATGCCGACGCGAGGCTTAGACCGATCGATATCTTAATAATAAATACAAGAGGGGTGTTTTTGTGATGGCTGCTTGGTGTGAGATTAAAGAGGGGTGGTGTGAGCCAGTGATTGGTAAGGGAAGGGAGGCTGCAGGAGAGCCGAAGTAGCTCGGAAAGGCCTCGAAGTTGGGGAGGGCCGAGGGGAACGAGGAGTCGAGAGAAGACATCATTCGCACCTCCCGATGTAATGAGAAAATTTGAAATATCGCACTTGATGCTACGCTAGGCAAGCCCCCGTGTCTTCCGACGTTCGCCGTTCTTTTTTCTCTCTTCACCCTTTGTCGTTAGCCAGGGGAAAAAACAGGCGCGGAGTCATAACCGGCTGATCCGTCCCGCAGTCCCTTCGCGTCTTTTTTCAACCTCGTACGTATAATAAGCACCGGGACCCTCCACCGCAAAAGATTACAAGACTTTCGATCGTGCTTTTCATGACCCTGTGCATGCCGCACGGATTTTAGTAGATTGGAAAAACTCCATTAAACTCATTTCGATAGTCCGGTCGATCCCAGGGCAAAAGCAAAACCACAAGAAAATCCACTTCAACTCATTTTTTCGATAAATATATTCGAAATGTAATCTCCGATGTAAAAATCGATTTATCGGATGATCTCCGTTTTTAAGCAAAACTCATGGTGTTCGCCAGCGCAGATGCAGGCTGCTGTGGCTTCGTTTTTTGCGCGAGTCGTGCACGGACCCGAGGAATTTGGTTGTTCAAGACCACACTCGGGGGATATTCCCAAGATAATTTATCCCGCGAGGCTCGGGGTATGCGCGGATTCCGAAAAATCCATAAATAATTACGATCGAATAGCGCTCGCACGAGCGTTGATAGTAATTGGTCGAAGTTGCCTGGACTCTCGCGTCCGTTGTCGCTGTCGCGCCTGCGGTTCAGGTTCCCGGTAGCCCCTCGTTATATGACGGAAGCTCTCCGGATATTTTTCCTCTTGGCGGCGAGGCGAGTGTGCGGCCAATCGTGTATACACGCGGAAAGAAATCTCGTCTCAGTAATCGCGTACAAATACACGTCCGCGAAGGAGTAGTACGTACGGGGGGGCAGAGTAGACGAAGCCGAGAAAGAAACGATTTTGAGTTGAAGGAAATAAGGAGAGGAGCGCGCACGAGCTGGCGGGAGAAGGACGTCTATTTGAAGTGTTCCCGGCTCACAAAGAATGCTCAGCGTTTGACGAGGCACGATCACGAAGCTCTCTCTCTCTCCCCCGACGTTCTCCGTCCCGGTCGCTCTTTGCTCTGCTCCTCTCTCGCTCCCTGGCTCGCTATCCGCTCGGCGAGTATGCCAGCTGTTGGTCGCATGCTCGACATGACACTCGCACCAACACAGATCGCGAGGCGAGCGCATGCACGAACGCGCGTAAATAGAGGAGTGTGACACACGGGAGTATCGCGAAGTTGTGACTCGCACTGGGTGTGCGACGTGGGTATATCTCGAGCGATGGCTAAATACTCGAGACGTCGGGACGAGGGTGACCTGGACGCCGCGGAGAAAGAGGAATCTCGAGGCATCATCGCGGTATGACGGAGCAGAACGAAACGGGCAGAAACTCATCCGGGACGTTTAGAGCGATGGGAACGTTCGGTTAGAACCGAAGCTTCGGCTGGCTCGATGAGCCACGACCACGAGCTTGCCAACTGATCGATTATTCTCATGTGCACTTAAGATGTGTCTCATCTCCATCGGACGGGAATCACCAAGTTTCGTGTGGTGTAAACAAGCGCGGGAGGGTGGGCGAGGAAAGTTCGTGTGGGAATTTGGCGTCGGGTTCTCTGGCGTTCTCTGCTGCGATGCGAGGTCGACGTACACATGGATTGATGCGCGCAGCATCCAGCCCTGACGAGGAGACCCACACAAAGTCCCATGGAGAGCTACTCTCGGGCTCCGATCGCTGGTAGCATCTGTAGAAATAGCTGGGGCGTCGATCCTTTTATTTCTCTCATTTTTCTCCATCCTCGCTTCGCTTCGTCTTTTTCTTATTGTACTTGTTCTCGGGCGGCACGTCGAGAAAGACGGTGGCAAGGAAGAAACCCACGGAGCGAAGAGAGTGGGTGGGGGCATGGTATGACGTCGGGAAGTTCTCGGTGCGTCGATAAAAAGAGCCCGGCAAGAAGGATCGGCCGCACCCCGCGCGGTGGGAAATCCTCAGCCTTGACTTCTTCGCAGTTTCGCAGCTTCTCTCGCTCCGGGCTACTGCTGTGCATGAAAAAAGGAAGCAGCCGCGACACACGCTCCTCTCGTCTCGGTTCATCCTTCGTTTATTCGTCGACGGAGTCGCTACCAAAAGAGCTTCGGTGAACCTCGCGGAGCATCGAAATTTCCCATTTTTTCCAAATCATTTTCACCGTGCTGAGATTAGAGATCGGTAGATCGGCGCCTTCTGCTCCGGAGTCTCATTGCATTTTGTCAATTTTTTCGATCGCTGCCCCGAGGGCCATTGCGCGGAGCAAGCCCCCAATTTTCGGTGCCCCATTGCGAATCGTTGAACAGCCGCTTTCTCGGATCGTTTAGAATCCACGGCCGATGGGTGCCGATGAGGCGTCCTCTTGGCGTGGGAGGGCCCCCCGTTCCCTGCAATTTCCGAGCGGCGAGACGAAACAGCGACACGATCGAATCAATAATCGATTGGGAAATTCGCTCGCACGTAAATATCCCCCTCGCATAAACGTGTGGGCGGTTCATCTCGCGTCTCTGTTTGCACACGTACTTTTCGAGAAGTTTCACTAGCAACGCTCACGATCCAATCAATCGCGTAGATCGACTCCTCTACGAAAGAAAGACAGAGAGCGCGTTCGATTCTTCGCGACATGCGTTTATGCCAACGCTAAATTTCCTCGTGGCAGTAGCCTGCTCGCGTAATAACAGAGAAGAAACGTTAGGCTGTTCAGAAACGATATTCGTGTACACACAAATACTTCTTAGGCTTCTCTTGCCAAGCTTCGATCTAGTCGTTACTCCAGCATCGCGTATATATTTACCTATGAAAAATAGCGTATAACTCTCATGAGCGCGCGCGGGGTAATGACTCGCATCACGGAACCGTCTTCGAGATCTTGCTCGCGTATTTCACTCCTGTCTAAATTTTACTTCAGCCTCGCGTTCTTCTTTCTTCGTTAGATGGAATTAAAAATCGATATTTATCGAGCGCGGTAAACGAGGCTTTTCGATACCGCGACGCAACAATAGAAACGAACTAATTAAAGCGTCAACGCACACGCGGAGCGGGCTCGTTGTTGATCGCATCTGCATATAGGCGCGAGTGCACATAACATATCGTATTAACTGCAGGAATCGAGATAACATCGCTCAACTGTGGCGTACTGCAGTCTCCGTGTCCGTAATGACAACCACATGGGTTTTTTCTGTGGCCTTCTCACTTTCTCTCTCTCTCTCTTTCTCTCTCGTCCCCCTCCCTCGGTCTCTTTCTTATTGAGATCTATATATTTCGTGGCCCGTTTCGCCATCAGAACGAAACGTCGTTTCGAAACTCATGCTCGTTCGACCAATCGCATTCGACGATCTACGAGTATCGTAGCGCGATTCCCGACATATGTTCAACGCATTAATCAGCATCTGGAGTCAATTATAATAATTATATACACGAATTCGGTACAGTGAAATCATCGTCGTGTCCACTCGCCTCGAGTTCTTCGCGGGCTTCCTCGATCTTTCTTAACTTTATTCCTTTTTATTTTTTTTCTTTTATTATTCTTGACAAAGTATCGAGACGACTCCGCGGGACGACATCGCCTGCAATTGACGACACGTTTTTATCCTTGTACCGGCTAATCTTCCGATCTGAAAATAACACAGTTCCGAATGTATAGCAGAGGAGACTTCGATCTCCCGGTATGGCTCGTCGGTTTAATACATCTGAAAGATATTTACGATCTTAGGACAGGATGTGGATCGTTTCGTATCAATATAGTAGTCGTTTGCGTGCGAGTCTCTTTATACCAAAGACACCGGAATCGCCGTACGCTTCATACGTTCCTCGACGTCAGAAATCGCTTCGAATATGTATACCGCAGCCAGCAGCACCACCTATATTTATACATCCCGTATCATTCCGTAATTATCGATAACATCGTCAAGGCTTTTTGTGGAAAACAATGGGTCATTAATGTACGAGTTTACGTGAAATATGTGTCATATGCTGCGATCGGCAGAGCGGTAAGGGCGTATCGAGTCGTGTTTTACGTGCGAGGAGCAATCCTTCCGTGCGTCTTTGAACAGCAGCAGCAGCAGCAACAGCAGCAGCAGCAGCCTTTACACATCGTTCATAAACGCGCATGTAAATATACATGTATCCCCGAGTGTCTTCGTATACAAAGGTATAAATATAGATGCGCATATACATATATGATGTATTCGATGCACGTTCAATCCATCGTGAAACTCGGGGCGCAACACCGTTCATATTAAAGCCCGCCTACCAGTTTCTCATCGCGTCTCTCTCACCTCTTATACTTTGCCTGTCCATATATCGCCCCATATAATCCTCTATATCTCTGTCTCTTCGATCACCGCACACGTTATACATTGGCTATGATTCATGAAAGCTCTCCTTCTCCGGGCCTGCCGGTGGCCCCGCGCGCTCGGTTTTGTCTGTACATCCGCACTCGTGTGTTTCAACCGGCGATCGATATATAATGCCTCGATAGGACACATCGCCGAGATAACTATACCCGCGAATTGTCTTTTATCCAACTATAGGTACAGAACACACGCGTATATAAATGTACAACACGTTTCGTGTACGTGAGATAATTTATATACTGGTTGGCGTATAACCCAGAAACTAAAACCTCGCACGGTGTGCGCGCGTGTGCGAGCAGCACCGATCTCGCCATTGTTACACTTCTTGTTGTTTCCTGTAGACTCGCGCTTCTCATCGGCTCCTTCGATCTCTTCCTCTATTTCAACGAGGATCTCACGATACGCGCGGGACTATTGGCGAACTCGCCGGATTTATTCCTTTGACGCACGACACGTATTAATGCTTTTTTTTATAAAGAACGATATTTTTTCTCTCTCTCTTATTTTTTCTTTTTATTCGGGCTGGCAAAGCATCGGGAATTTAGCCTTTCTTTTGTCAAGAGCCTGCTCGAGGACAATTAGTCTCGCAATAATATAGCCGTACTCCAGTCGCCGACTCGACTCCGCACGCTACTCCCACTCCGCTATGTCTATGTGGACTACCATTGTAATCACGTGTGCTCGCGCTCGCCACTCACTTCCAACCCCCCGCCGTAGTGACATTAACGTATATAGAGGCCAAAAGATGTACGCCCGCAGGTTGTACTACGGAGTTTGGCATCGCGTGACCCGTTTGATCCTTTCGAATGATCGATAACTCTGCCAGTTCAGCCGGTCAACTTATCCCGGCGAAGGCGCACGAAAACGATGCCCGAAATGTGCGAGTGCAAATCGGAATGCGAGAAGGCCTGGATTTTCTGGAATCCGTGAGAATCGACGATCGCTTTTTATTTTTCAATTATAAACGCTCAAAAATGCATCTGCGCGGGAAGCTTGTTTTTCTTGAACGTCTCCGATCTTACACTCCGAGAAACTCGCTCGCACCCTCCATTTCTATTTTTACGTGACTCGGTTCGAGGTTGCAAGAGAATGTTCCGAGTTTTCGGTCCCGACGAGAACAGCAAACAGTCGTTTTGCTATATATCCTCGAAATTAGGCTCGCCGCACGGCGGAATTGATTGATTCTCACGTCTCACGCTTCTCTCTCTCTCTCTCTGCGAACTTAACGATCGTCTCGCGACGAAGGAACGCCAGGGGGAGAGAAATTTCGCCGAAAATTTAGAGATTCGAGTTACGAGCAATTGGACACGTTGATATTGTTTGCACGCAGCTCAACGCGTCGCATATACCTCTCCGCACGATTATTCAAAATCCTCGTCGCTCTTTGCACACATTCGCGAATACTCGTACGACCTTCTACCACGAGCAAGAAACTCACCGGTCTTTCTGCTATCGGAGCCAGTCGCGGAATGCTATTTCGACTCGCGATTGGCCTCACTCCCGTATCGGCGCCCTATTAGCTATAAATTCTGAGCATAAACGTTTCCAAAGTCTTTGAGGCGTGCGTGTGTGAGCTCTCATTGTAAAAGCACTGTAGCGCCATTGTAAAATTGCCGTATCGAAAGCTTGTACTAATGTAGAACCGCGTCGAATCGCACGTACGAGTCGATTCCCGTTCGAAATGCGAGGAAAAAGCATAAAACTCGAGTCTCTATCGAACGAATTTCAAAGAGATTTATACAAAACGTTGACCAACATTAAATTCCGTTTTATTTTATTGCTCCAGAGGGCGATGCTGGCCGAGAAGGAGGTGACGACGTTGAAGGAGAAGCTCGCCGCGCTGAGCGACCGAGGTATCAAGACTGAGGGACAGCAACAGTCCCAAAATGCCCAAAGCGGGGATCACGACTCGAGCAATCCGAGGAGAACTCCGAACAACACGCTCGAACAAGAGCTTCAAACCAGGGACAAAGAGGTTGGTCTTTCAAGTTATCATTCAACGATGTAGCACTTTGCGAAGAATAAATCCCTCGCGCGGGAAGATAAATCCCGAAACCGCGGACTCGAAACACGGAGAATCCGATGCATCGCGGATGCAACGATATTCGGTGTTAATTGATGCGTGCATGCACGTTTTTACTCTCGCGCTCTACGAGCCGCCGAGTGAGCGAAGGTAGATGAGGTTAAATCATGCGCTCGGCTTCGTCATTCATTTCCGAATGAATAGTTCGCCGTTGGGCTCTTCCATACACGTACCCCGGCATTAAACTGTTGCACGTATAGAGAGCCCGAGAGGGTGAAAGCCAGGGTAGGTCTTGAGCGGGAGCAGCAGCGGTGAGGGAAAGAGCTCGCTCCGCGACTCACTCCGATCTATATAAACTCGACGTGTATAGACAAAAGGGCTGAGCACGTGTAGGATCTCACACCCTCGACCTCGCGGCCGGGCAGAGTGCGAGGTCGACGAGTGTAAAGTGTGAAGTAACGAGAGTGCACGCTCTTGGCGCGCGCGCGCGCGCGTACATCCATTAACCGCGTATAAACTCATACGCGAAAAAAAATGTGTTACGCGAAAGTTGGAACCGAATGGCCGAAGCGTCGGGACGAGCGTACCGCCGACTCGTGAGCGGTGGAAAAAGGGCTTCGCTTCGATGACGACGAGGGTTCAGCTTTCGCAATCGAAATCATTGAAAAACGAGCGGAAACAGACTAGGTGGGATAAAGAAGCAGTGCGCATATGCTGCAGGTTTGCTCAAAAGCGCAATACTCCGCGAGGTACACCGTGTGTTGCTATTAATTCGACATTACGACGCGCGGGGATCCCGTCGATTAAAAACCTTCGCGTTTTCCATTCAATCCTTTGCGGCTTTATTTATAGATATCCGAACGGTTTTGACAGAGTTTCTCTCCCTTTTATTCCCGAGGAAATAAGAAGAGAAAGAAAACAAGGAAAAAAAGGAGAAGCCCGTACAGCGGTTCTCGGGATCGTTAAATGCCAGAGCGAGAGGAAAAAAAGTAGGGAGAATGAGATCTTCAAAGAGAATTTAATGGTTTCTCTTGGTTTATTGTGATAATGGTAAATGGGTTTATTGAGTCTCGTTCATCTCGAAAGAGTTAACTTCGATGTAACGTGCTTATTTAAACTGAGAGTTCGATAGTCCAGCATAAATAGACTGACACACGCGCACCATTTATAAATCTGTGTATACGGCTCGACTATAGTGTAGGTTTCTCCCGCCAAGTGCTCCCTCTTCGTTCATTTCGCAACGTCTTCCTCGTTTCTGCTCACGCGAGCGTATGTGTACTCGTTAAACCCAAGAATTCTAAGCCCCGCGGTCGCTCCTACGGCCTTTTATTATCATTGAACCTTCTCTCGTTCACGCTCTCCGCCAACACTCGACAACCAAATTTTCAAATTCGCCAACTCTCTCTCTCTCGGTGGGCCAACGAAAAAACGAAGTTAATGATTATCGAAAACCGACGACTCGCAAGACTAACCAAAGTCGATGCTCGCTCTGTCGGAACGGAAAAATCATGAGCGTAGAACGAATGGATTTTTCATAATGTGCTCGGTCTTTTGAGCCCGCAAGTGGACTCAGGAGAGGCTCGCACGTTTCGGCTTTTATCAGAGCCTTGCACTCGGGCTCGTTACGATAAAGCCCTTCTCACCGGACCGAGGCCGTAAAAATCTTTGGCGCAAGGTGTCGAGGAGAAGAAGAGCAGGTTGCGGGGGGCGATGGAGCAAGAGCGAGGTGCGGTAGAAAAGCCAAGATATCTGAAGAAGCTGCGAGAGTCGGTGGGATTGTAATTTGTACGACTTGAAGAGTATATTTAGTGGAGGAGATCACAGCAGCGGCGGCAGTAAAGAGCGAGGAAAAAGAGAAGATGAAGAGGAGGGAGAAAAAAAGTATCGTCAAAACGGAGAGCTCGTCGCGTCATTTCAAGTGGAAGTAAGAACAAGGGGATGTGATAACAAACGAAAAGAAAAAATGGAGAAGCAGAAGGAAGCGAGACGCTTAAGGTTCAATAAGTATTCTCCTTGAAACCAATAACGAAACTCGCACCCTCTTGATCCAACGTAACATTGTGTACAGTCTTTATATACAGACTAGTGTAGAAATGAGTGAGTGAAAATCAAGCCCGCGACTCTTAAGATAGAGAGCTGAAAATCGTTTGTTCGCGATGGCTTCGCGTCCTCTGGTGTTTTGTAATCCCAAAGCCGATAATCGCGAATTCTCTCAGTCCCATCGTCCAGAACACCCTCTTTATCCAGCCCGTTCCCACTCCTTTCGCGGGCTCCTCGATCGCTCTCTCGAGGCAGAAAAGCGTCGTCGCTTGGTCGGTGGGGTTTCACCGGGTGGTGAGATCTCAACAAAAATTCACTCTGACAAAATGTCTTTATCGAGAATCCATTGACCGTGTTGCTCTAACGCGGAGGGAGAAAAAATCAACGGGGACAAAAACTCGATCGCTTTTATTCTCCTCTCGTCGTCCTTATCATCAATAATAATTCGTCAAAGACAAAACGTCAAAGGGATTCGAGAGCGGGCGAGAGTTCGATAACGATTTCCATGCTCGAGGACACAAAGTACAAATTTCATCTTCTCACTGTCTTTTCATCTCGCTTCTCCTCCCCGAACACCGCTCGTATTCCAGCGAACCAAAATGATTGGCAGAGTGCGATATCGAGTGGACGGGGAAGAAGACGATGAAAAAGGAGCATCGCGCCACTCGATCGTGCATGGCATTAGTTCGACCGCGACAATATGACGAGAGCTTTTGAAGAGTACGAAAGAAATGAGGATTACAACATAGAAATGCGGCGTGGATGAAAGTTCGCTCGACAGGATGCTGCCGCATATTCGGGCATATGCAGGAAACCGCATTCTGCCTTTTTGTCACACGTGTTAACACAGCGATAATAATGATATGCGGAAAAAAACGTCGAGTGAAACGTATATAGTAAGTAATTGATAAAGGGACGAGATAACGCGGTGTCGCTTTGGTCCAGACCGATGGCCATAGCTTTAGCTTCCGGCGATACGTGCGTGTGCGTCTGGGCGAATACAGAGATAGTGTGCGTTGAAAAAAGAAATAACTGTAGACAAATTTCCGCAAGCAGGACGTTAGTCAATGCAATTAAAGTTCTGAAAAGCCGCTGCGAGCTCGTTTGAGGAATATCCTGGGATATCGATAGACCGGGCGCGAGCGAAAAACGTCGAGGCCGAACCTGGAAAACCCGACGAAAGCATCGTCCGCGTTTTCCTTATTCGCGCGACGAACAGTAAATTCCGAATAAAATGATTAATGAAGAGAGATACAAATAACAAATGACGCCAGATAAACGCGCGTGCGCGCCTATCGATGAGAAAGAATAAGAATATTTCCTCGCAGCATCGAGCGCGCTGTTCAACCGCGTCACTGTTTGCACCCGGCGAGATAACGTTCCTGAAAGAATAAATCTTTTAAACACTTTCGACAGAATCACACTCTTGGACGGCGGTTTATACACGCGGATATCCCACGTGCCGAACACGTTCCCTCCGAATCGAGAGCGCAGCGTTGACACAAGCATTTTTTTATTGCTCTCTCCCTCTCAAGTGGGCTAATTTTTTGCGATATTTACTCACACCCGCGCAACGTAACGAGCTGAATTATCACGTAACCCATTGGTGTTTGTCGTGGATTTCGTTAGCCGCCTTTCCACCTGTTTGTTCTCTCCTCCGCTAACAGATTAAACAGATTTATTTGTGTTTGTTACTTTATTTAATCCGGTTTTTGAAATCGAGATTATTCGAATATTCGTTGGTGGTGCGGTGCGCCCATAAATCGATTATCCAACTGCCATCGTGCCTCCTGATCGCACATAAAATCTCGAGCTCTCCCTATATTTAGTTACGATGCTCGCGCGCCTTCGATCATGTCCTCGAATCGAAAAAACATGGAAAAATTGTTCTTTGAAGCTGGTGAGAAGAGGATCGCTTTCATCTTTGAATTCCCGAGCGCGACGCCCGCGTGTGACAGGGTTGAATGACTCACGCGGGATGTACCGAAAGATATCATGCCGCAAATTAGCATCTTCGAGGGCGAAAATAAGAGCAAGCTGCTGGGAGACGATGACGAGTGCAAGATCACTTTCCGTTCACGAAGAGCCAGCGCGGACTAAATGTTCAACGGGGAAAAAAAGAGGAAAAGGAATAAAGTCCGAGTGATATAGACACGCACGTGCATTTATGCACTTTCTGTACACTACAAGCGAAATGGATCTGTGAACGCTCCGCAAACTGTGCTCGTACGATCCTCCACAGATCCACAAAGGAAGAGACACATCGTATAGAGATGAAAGAGAGACCGATGACTCGGGTGCCAACACAAATACGCGAGCCGAGTGTTTCAAAACACGTTGGCTAATGTACCGCGAAAGAGCAACGAATCCGCGGCTAAGAAAGATGGAAAAAGATAGAGAGAAGGCGACGACGAGCGAAGAAGACGGAAACTCGGATGGAGAGGCCAAGAGAGAATAGCGCGCGAGCCTAAGGGTCAAGAAATAACTGCTACAAGAGCGCGGGTGTGCTTTCCAATGCGAAAATTCTCCTCTTTTCCCTGCGCTCTTCCTGCACCGATCATCATATTCTCACCAATATTTTCCAATCCGATCCTCCCGTTCGAACAAAGTTAACCTCGAGACCTTCCTTCATCGAATTTTTTGGAAAATTTGACCAATTTAACGACTGGTTTTCAGCTTCAACAGTGGTTTTCTACGCAGCAGTTTATCGTAACTGACATTTCTGGTGATGCTACGATAATGGTAACGCCAATAACGCGGTATGGCATCACCGGTTATGTTGATATTAACGATACGTATAGGCATTACCATATTTACCTCGACTGATACGAAAGATTTGCTGATAATTAAGCGATAAGGAGCTATCGGAAGAGGCGATACGAGGAATCATGCGAGAATCGTGGCGAAATGCGTACTCGAAAGGAGGATGTACGTGGCACAATAACGTCGCGCGAGCGCGCGTCTTTGAGGCTCTTAATAACCGCGACTGACGTTACTAATTCCAAAGTTCCAGAGTTGAAGGTTAACCCGGTTACGTTATACATCCAGGACTAAATCTAGAGTCGAAAAGTTCGCGAAAACTTTTTGATTCGATGCGGATTTTGCAGGAGTTATGAATTACAAAAGTTTGGCCAATTATACCCACGAGCTTCTCGTTACGCGCCCGGTCGTCGAGTACTTTCAGCTCTTATTCGTTCAACTTCCTTCGTCAATGGCGACCCCGGGGATTGAGAGGAATCGAAAAAATTTCCGGAGACTTGGAAGTCAAAAATGTTGAGCCAATTTTGTCTTTTTCGATCGAACCCTGCTGGGAGCACGTTCAGTATGATCGTTTAAAAATACATTGAGACGAAGAGGCAACTCGACGGTGTTACACTTTGAAGATCGTCGTTATTATTGGGCCCGCATTATCTGATGCTCGGTTATCAGTGCGTCTCGGCCAGATTTACCCTCGAATTTACGTACCGCCTTTCGTTCTGTGTACTTATCGCCGCTGATCGGTCTTACCGTTTTTTCCGTTTCGTTATTTAGACATTACTTATCCTCAAAATTGAACGTGACATTAATATCGTTTCGAGACGCGTTAAATTTGACGCGGGACTTTGGGAATGAGAAAACAAAAAGGAAGCACGAAATAAAAAAAATAAAAAAAACTGAACAAAATCAACGTACCCTCGCTCGCTCCCGACCCAGATTCAGCCTACGCGACGAGCGCACACTTTCTCGTACGCGCATTCCCACACACGCGCACACCGGCAGCGCTGGTGTACTTGTGTTTCACGAGTTGTCGTTTGTCACTAGCGTCTTTCACCCGTTTCTTGCTCCGCGCTCGTTTCTAACGAGGGCCCCTTAAGAAGCGGACGTATCTTCGGGAATTCGACTATTTATACAGCCTGTCACCCCTGTCGAATGAGCTGAGTACGTGGGCGTTTTCGGAGCCACGAATCCGGTCTTTTCTCATGGAGTTTCCGGCGACGGATTCCCCGGTCGAGAGCAATCTTCTGAAAGAGCATTAAAAACTCATCGATTTCTTATCGCGTCTATCGAGCCTCGAACTTCACGCGTTGAACAAATACTAAATAACGAATGAGAAATTGCCGAAATGATGAAAAGCCTGAGCCTGGCCCACGTGTGATACATCACGGGAATCGGGAGCTTCCGGCTCCCGCATCAGAAGCTATACGTACTTGAACAATAGCCATAAGCAGTGTGGCGAAGGGTTACGGAGGGCCAAGCCGAAAAGCAGGAAATATTTGCACTCGAGCGAAAATGACGTGGGTAGAAATGTGCGGAGGAACGAAAACTGAGAGAGAGAGAGTGTGTGTGTGTGCTCGGTGGAATCTGCCATGTGGCTATGGGTGGTCCATCCGTTTATACACATTAATATGTGTAGGAGGAGTCGAGAAATCCACGAAGCTTGTGCAGGGAGAGCCAATATCGTTAGATATTCATTTCGTAAGTTTCAAGTGTAGAACAAAATATAGAAGCTCGGCGTAGGGAGAATAACTCTCGGCTATTCACCGGAAGTAGAATGGGCATGGAGATGCTTCGGTCATTTTTCTTTTTTTTTTCTTTCTTTTTTTTTTAATGGGGATGGTGGCAGCTCCTCGCGTCCACCCAAGCACCCCGTTTTCCTATATATCTCTGCATCAGGCTCGTACACACTTTTATAAAACCGTACAGCCGCGCACACTCGTACGGATATATTCGTAAATATATCTGGACCAGCCCTTTCTCTTCCACTCACAATTTCTCGCACTCAAGCGTTGCTCGTCCTCGTGCTGTAACTCCCGAAATTGCGTCTGTAATACCTCGCTCCGGCTTCCTCCATGAATCCTATTCGTATCCGCACCATCCTACGCCAACAATCGTACAGACATGTGAAATATAGCTCGAGTCCTCTATCTCGACGTCCAAGAGGATCCTGAAGCAAACGAGTGGCTTTCGCGGAATCCAGATTTCTCATTTTTCCCCACATTACCCCTCGCTATTTCATTATATCCGGGCACATTATACGCACGAGAATATTCGTGGATATTCATTCCTGCGCCTTTAACAATGGGGGAAAAAATATCCGCGCTCGCTTCTTCGCTTTCGGATGAAAATGAATATTCTCTGTCGCGCGCAACACCGTTTTTGTGGGAGCTGAACGGAGCAGCAGAAACCGAACGAGTGCGCGACGTCCGCGGCGTCGTTGACGCGTAATCGCGGGAACATTAATAATTAGAACCAAAATCATGAGAATTCACTTAAGTTCCGCGCCGAGAAAAGCTTCCGCGGACGACTCTCCACCCGTGGGCTTCTCCGCCCACGGAAATTTAAGTAACCGAACAAAAATGCGTGTATCAATATTTATTCACACGCGCAGGTCTCCGTTCGAAGAGCCCCCGCCGCTGCGTCCCACTCGCAGCGCGTTTACACCCTCCCCTTGCAGGCTCTTTCCCCCTGAAAAGGGGGTGCAAGTGCGGTAGAATGTGCTCGGATAATCCGTGCTTTAAATCAACCAAAGTTCTCGCTGCCGAGCCACGCTTTTCGAACGAAAATCGATCTCATAATCGCCCCATTGACGCGGCCGCCTCTTTTCCACTCCGTTCGTAGATGCCGTTTCCGTGGGTATGGAAAAATCTACCGCATTTATAGAGAGGAGGAATGAGGAGAAGTGGGCGATCGAATAAAATCAAAGTACACGTTTATAAAATACGAGAAACATTTTTGCTCCCAGTGAAATTGGACTCCTGCGCTCTTCCTTTTCCCCCTCTTGACTGATTATTCTACCGGATTTCTTACGTTTACAACTTTTACATAAATCCAGGCTGAAGTAACCGCGAACAATTAATCGGCAAGATTTATTGAAACGTAATACGAATGCATGCACGTGTATGACAACGCGGTTTATCGTGACGAGTTCGGGCTTCGTGACGACCTGCCACTCTTCATATCCTTTCTCGAGTCGTTTCGCGAGCACATATATATTTATACGGGAGTACACGTACATAAAACTGTCGCAGGAAACGAAGAGAACGATGCGGTACAATAGTCGAATTGAGAGGACAAAAATGAGAAAAGAGTTCTGTACGGGATTCCAATAGCGAGCGGGGGCTCTCGAAGCCTCACAAAAAATATTGTTCGACGAAAAGTTTGAATTGAAAAGCACCTAAAGTACGTTACTCTGCATACATCCATACAGAGATATTATTCGTACGTGTAGATGGAAAGCGCGAGGAGCGATAAAAGTTCTCATCTCATTATGGACTCGATGAATATATAAATTTCCACGTAAATCCAATCCTCTTGCTGGCCCTTCCCACTTCGTCTGTCCGTACACCAAACGCATATAAATGATAAGACAGCGAATGCAATTGAAGTCAAGACCGAGGATAAACGAGTTTTACGTATGTGCACGAGGGAAAGAAGGGCAAACAAGCAGCAGCACCGGGTTCGACGCACAACGCGAATCTCGAAATTAATTTTTCTTCTTTCCTTCAGCGCTCGTACACTTTCACGAATCTCTTTCCCCCCTCTCTCTCTTTTTGCCTTCGGAGATAAAAAATAGCTAACGAAGTGGTCGACGGGGAGCTACGTACATGGCGTATATTCACGCAACGTTCGGGGTGTACGAGAAAAACTCTCCTCGCATCCCTCGTGAAAGGGATGCACAAAAAAAGCACATTCGTTGTCCGTATTCGTATCTTCGCGTACGGATACGATCTCCGCCCCGGTGGCGAAAGCCGGAGAACAAGCTTGTGTCGAGAAAACGTTACGCGATACACGATCGCGAGAGAGAAAAATGGGGGACGGAAAAAAGGAGAGAGAGAGACGCGCACAGATGTATACGGACCCGTTGGAAATTAGATTCATAACTTTTCTGTTTCACTTTCGAGAGAACGCAGCTCCCAAATGCGCAAGGGGAAAAAGGGGTGGGAGATATCAGAAGCTAGTTAAAAATTCCGTGTGCTCCGCTGCTAATATCAATCCTCGCTCGCTCGCCCCACCTCCCAGCATTTTACCTCCGCATACGGTCTTACTCTCATAAGCCAAGAGTAAAAGCCTCTCTTTTTCTGCGGAAAAAGGGAAAGAGGAGGAGAGCCGACATGAGAATAAACCGGGGATGCTGAGGAGTCCGATTCAACGAGTTTCCGTGAGCTGTTCTTTCCAGCCACGCACGCATCCCCCCACGTATCCATATATCTCCGCATGATTCCTACCTTCGGTATATACACATAACTCTCATTTCCGTCTGACCGAATGTTTGAAAAGCCTCTAATTAGTGGATCCGATATCCACCGTTCGATGAAGACTTTTTTGCTCTCTTCATCCTCCACCGCCACTCGAATTTTCCTCCAGGCCTCGCTTATCTAAGGATTTAAAGGAGCAACAAAAGATTCTAATGTTTTTAGAGACACGAGGGCTCTCGAGAACGGATCTTTGGCAAGAAACTGCTCGCTTTCGGTCGCTCATAAAGTTTCGCTCGTTCGTATCCCTCGTGGATCATGAGATGAAGCGCGTAATGTCAGCAGCTTCCACGAGATATATTCAGACACTCGGAGGGTTTGCACGAGAATGTACACGTGCGAGGAAACTTCCGAGCGCTCTGACCAGCGAGCCACCTTCTTTACACAGTCGCACACGAGTCTCTCCCATCCGGACGAGGAAACGAAGACGAAGAAGAAGAGAAAGAGTAAGAGACCCCCCGAACGGGGATTATCTCCGTTTTTCCACCGACGTGATTAAGCTGAAACGCCGTCTGGTCGACGACTCGGCGCTGCTGCTGATGCCATTCTCCTCCGGCTTCCGTTTTGACTCGACTTCACCGTTTGAACTTTTGCTCGTACGAACTGCGAAGCGACATGGAAACGTTTTATATATTCATATATTTATGAATAAATACTCGGAGGAGGATGAGCAGTGATTAAACATTTTTAGTTGCTTCTCGAGCAACGCTCGCGGAATGCTGGGCAGCGCGGAGATTGCGATAAATCATTGGACGATACTCAATTAATCGGGCCTCTCGTTACAGCCGATAAGTTGATGCTTTTGTAGAAAAAATTCAAACGTTTTTTCTGTCGCAAAAGTTCAATTACAATTCGAGTGCACCGGGGAATATTTTATTGCAAATGTGGTCGGTGAGTCGGGGAATGTCTATTGGCGCGTGATGAAAATTTCGCAAGAATTCGGTATGCAAATATCTCATCGAAAATCTTCTCACCCTCCCCCGAAGAGTCAGCAATTCGAATATACACAGAGAAGAAAACGTCTTTTGGCTTAACGTCAAGATTGGCCGATTCGCGCGGGTGGCCTGCCATTTTGACATCACTCATTTCTCAAAGTCGCGGGGGGCTTTGATATATCCAGGGAACGTGGATTATTTTCATTGTGCGAGTCCCTCACATTATTTATTTCTGATTCACGAGCTGCAGTTCGAAGAGCTAAGTTTGTGCAGGAAAATTCGTAACGATATCGAATTGAGACAAAGGAATAAAACGATTTTTTCTCTCTTTACGAGGAGATGAAAATATTCGAAGAATTTTCGTCCATCCAGCGAGCCCCGATCGCTTCCTTCCTCCGCGCATCCCGCGCGTTCTCAGCTTCCACCAACATTTTAAAATCCTCGTCGAAGCCTTTCGCGAGAGAAGCGTCACTTTTAAGCCTCCCCCGGAGGTTTCGCGACTCCGCAGAACTCATACCGCACACTTCCCCTCACACGCGCTCTTTCTCTTTCCCCCTTAACCGTTCTTTTTTTATTATTTTTCATTTTTAACGCGAAAGCTTCCACTTTTTAGTCTCCGGCAACGGCGCAAGTATATGATATTTAAAATTAATCCTTCCTTTGTGACGTCTGCTCGACTGTCTGTCTTTTTATCGTGCCGATATGAGACTCGTATAAATTTTACTCCATTATATTCCGGTCTTGTACGAGGAGAGAAACGGGCCATCTGTGCGACGCGAGCAGGGAGGAGATCCACGAGAATCGAAGGGTTGGAAAGGAGTGACACAGAGGATATATACCATCATCCCTCGCGTCGTCTTTTTGTCTCTCGGCGAATATCCCGCTCGAACGTAGCGCGCTTTCATTTCACGATTCTCAATCACCGACTTGCCACATACTCGGGCGAATCTCCGTGCGCATACGTACGTATGTATCTATGACAATCAATCACAATTGAAATCCTGTAAGACAGAGAGAAAGCTTGGCAAGGGGGGTGGGGGGGGGGGGGGGGGGGGAGACGAGTAAGTTTGATCAGGATGGGGAAGCGCTAAAGAGTTGGAGCGGCGCATACCACGAAGAATATAATCCTAGACTCTCGTACGTCATCCCGAGCAATGGGATCCGACCGCTTTTCCTCGGATATTAAATAACAAAACCTCTTCAGAAGCGATTGGAAGAGGCAGGGAGGGAGTGAAGGAGAGCGATAGAGATGGAGACGGAATGAATTTTTCAAACGTTTCGTGCTACCACGAGACTTGCTATTTTCATTCAGTTATTTCACCATTTTAAACGCAGATTCGAATATATATATATACATCGTAACGCGAACGTCTAATGAGAATTATCGAAGCGAAGTTTAGACCGGCCGAATGTGCCACCATCGAGAGGGCTCGGAATAATTGGCAGCCGAGCACCAAATGCTCTCATCGACGTACATACACACACGCGCGGCCATAAATGGCTTCGGTTTTTCGCATTAAGCAGCGAATTCCTCGTCCAAGTCGTCAGAGGCTGGTTTGGCTTTTGCGTGTGCGACGTCGATCGGCGCTAGAAAGCAGTCGGGAAGAGAAAACCGAATGGGCAGACTCCCGAGGATGATGTACGTATAGACATTTATTTGTACATTTTAGAAACAGAGGGAATCCCAGGCAGCCGGAGCAGAACATCCGAACAGAGAACGAACCTTCACAACCGCCAACAAGCCCGTGCATGTATACATCCATTCACTTGCACGTGCTTTCTCTGCCTACCTTTTGATCCTACCCTTTCCTCCAACGTCCCGAAGGATAATGCGCAAACCAAAAGATAATTCCCGATACGAGCAGGACGAAATCCGGGAGACCGAGGGCAAAAAACCCTTATTTAAAAATGTATTTACCGTCTGGCTTCCCAAGGACCCCGCACTTTTGTAGGTGCACACCCACGCGTAAATACGACGCTATATTATATAGCAATTTCCGCTTTTCCGCGGTGAACCCATCGCCGGCAAGTCAGCTCTTCCATCAAATATTCTTGTTTCATGCGAGTCGTCGATTCCTTCACGACGTACGAGAAAGAATTAAAATATATCTTTCCGCGGCGATTTTCATCAAGCATTTATCGAGTTACACCGTCCTCGCTCAGCTTCCATCGAGTGTATTGATTGCACGCGTCAAACTTTTATGCTCGTTAATAACGCCGACTCCGTTCATGCGTCACAAGGCGAATCCGGAGTTCCGTGCTTTTTCCTGTTTACAAAGTTGCTCTTGCGCCCTATCGAGAAATGTTTTCTGGCCTGAGTCTAAATCAATTATTAAATAACGTGATGAAATAACAAAAGTACGGGGCCGCGATGTAGCGCTGCGGCTTTTACAGATATTTCGCCTCGAACATTTCTATGTGTGTGTGTGTGTGTGTGTGTGTTGTTCGCAGCACATATTTCCTCGGGCCTTATTCAATAGCAGCGAGCAGAGGCGAAACATTAAATTGTAATAATTAAGGCAAAGTTTCGTTTGCGATGTTCATCGGAGCATAATACACGAATACATGCGAGGGTCCGCGTGTAGTACAACGAATACGCAAAAGTGTATTCGGATCGAGGGCTGCGGAGAGTTGAGGAGAGCAGCCGAAGCCAAAACCCGAAAGGGGTGTGCAAGGAAAATGCGTTATTTTCATTTATGCCCGAGATCCGTGATCCCGAGCGAGTGATTGACCCGGCTAATTTCAAACTCCCTTCTGTGCGAACATCTCTGCACTTATCCCCCTTTCTATCGAGCCCCAATTTCCCGAGCCTCTTTCAGCCCCTCTCGCTTCTGCATTCGTTTCAAGAGATATCGATCTAATTACCATATCTAACGCAGTCTTGGTACAAAAACCTTCTCGAGTCAGGGAGAAGGTCGTTTCGAAGTTTTTCAAAAACCCTCGTGCACCGGGGAGCGTCCGTCCAAAAATAATAACGTGCATCGCGAAACAAAAGCGATTTCGTAAATCACGAGCGTCGGCTGGGACTTGAGAAAGAAAAAAGCACACGCTCGTGGTGCTTCCCAGCACAGCGGAGTGAGAACGTTTCGCAACGAGGTGTGAAGCGCGTTGAATCTTCATCGCAAATATTACTCACGTCGAGAAACTTCTCGTTAACAAATGCCAAAAATTCGTATATGAAATATCGGACTCGAGGAAAATTGACGTTGTTCGAAACAAGACTCGCGCAGCCATTGAACGTATTTATATCTATCAACGAAATCTGACAAACATATTTCAGCCGCGAGACACACGCGGAGTGGATGCGAATGAAATTTTATTTGTGAACCCCGAGCACGGGGGGTCGCGCCCCTCGCAGCATGGACTCGTGACCAAAATGCCGCTTCGTTTCGTCATTAGCGCAACTACACTCGGCACGAATGAATAGAACGCGCGAGGACGCAGGTGCTGGCGAAAATAAAAAAATAAAAAAAATAAAAAAAAAAAAAAGGAGCGAATGTGCGGAGATACGTGAGGTAAAATATGCCCGGGAATATCGTACGGCTTCGTATCTACGTGGATTAAATGTAACTATCAAAGTTGGTGATCGCAAAAGTTTCCAGGCCCTTTCTCCCAGTCCCGAAATCCCTCTGTATATAAATATTGCGCTTCCATTCGCTGAAGCGTATCTCATCCATCCTTAAATATATACGTATATACGCGTGAGCAAAGGCGACTACTGGTTCCGATCCGGCCGGCTAGAGCCGAGTAGATCGACCGCCCCGAAGGGCCCCCTCCCGCCTCTCATTCCAGTCGCTTCCTGCAGATTCGTCCGCCGTCGTAGCACGCTGGTCCCTCACAATTTACAATTTATATTACGGATGAAGGTGCGCGCATATAATTAATTTAATTGAAGATCCCGCGTTGAAAAGCGTCCTCGGTATTAGTTCGGCAACTTTCGTCGCTTTCTGGTTTTGCTCTCGGCAGCTTCCTCCGCTGCAATGCACACATCTCGGCGTGCGATAGCAGCTTCGTACCGTCGTTTCCATTGCTAACGTACGAATTCTGGCCCTATATACGTCGCCGCACTCACCCCATTCGCGCTCGTTCGGCCAATCGTGGAGAATGAAACGTGCCTTAATCCGGAATGCGGCTCGGCGACCTCCCAGAAGTATGCTCATTTTTCCTCGCAGCTCCTCGCGTTAATTCATTAGACGACGAGATTTTCTAGCTCGGATAACGCAGATATAGGAGCGAATAAATCTCAAGTCGAATAGCTCCGAGTCGTCGCGTGCCAGCGGATCGACCCTCCTTTCTCGCTCTCCTGAACACACACCGTGCTTGCACACTCCGCTTTGCTACCCTTTCGCTTCCCTCTCAGTCCGAGCGATCGGACGTTTGCTTACAAGACCCGTACAAAGTTTGGGAACACCGAGCCACTGTGCATTCGACTCTCGCTGCTTTATGCGCTGTATGCACATTGTACCATCACCTTCCCTCCCCTTCTCCAAAGATGCCTGAGAACAGCTTGTCTAGGAAACACGAAGCAGCGCGCGGCTGAACAAAACAGCGGAAGTGGCCGGTGATACAAGCAGCGACAGTGGCTCCCAATTTCGCTTCCACTCGCGCGCGCGCGTCTTCTGTTCACTTCTGTTCACTTTTTTCTTGCGAATGAACAATCGGTGACGCAATGAAGCAAAGTAACGTGACGCGTGACGTCATCATCGGTTTGGGTAGCAGAACAATAAACGTTCTCCGGTTGCTCCATTTTCGTGAATTTTCCTTACTAAAAAAGGTGTCTCTTTGGAGGAATTTGATAATAAAAAGAAACTAGGAGAGTCGTCTAATGATTTTGGATTGGAATCAATCAGAGTTAAATTGATTGATTGGGAGAGATTTGCGTGAGGAAGCAAAAGGTGTCGCGTATAATGGAGAGCCACTGTCGGTCAGCTCCAGATAGGATTCGGCTTGATTTCCGGCACGCTCGAGCGACCTTCCCTCGCCGATAAGGTAAGGGCCGAACAGTGGTCCGTTTCTCAGTCACTCTTCCGTCCTTTCTGTCCGCATCCCCTCGACGGAGAGCCCGTTTTGCTCTCCATCTCCGTCCTTGGAGCCCGTACCATCCTGAGAATCGAGACTAAACTCGAAAGGCCGTCGCAGCGGGATTCTTGGCGGGGAGGAGGGAGGAGGAGGTTGGTGTTGCTACTGGTTTCTCTTGATGCCGGGGGACATACGGGATCGCGGTATAGTATCGCAAGCTCAGACGGACGGATGGACGGACAGATTGCGGCTAGCCTCCAGGAAAGCTGCTAGTCCGACTCGCGAAGCTTCCAGCTCCACCCCTTCTCACTCTCGGCCCCTTTCTCCTCCTCCCTTGTCCCTTTATTCTACCAAAGCCATCGCTGTTTTAACCCCTCCTAAATACCCGAGTACGACAACAGCCGAGAGAGTTCCTCCGCAGCGAAGAAGCGTCTCTCCGTCTTGCTCTCCCGCTTTCTCTTTGTACACCGACTCGTACTTTGTCATTTGCTTAGGGCCAATCTGCGCTGTCCGGCTGGAAATCCCTCGGGCACTTCCGTGTGGCACGATCACCGATCGTAATTCGATCTGACTCGAAGGCACAAAGCCATCCCGGCACATCGAATCACTGGGCGCAGAGGGCGAAAGCAATGATCATTTGACATCGCTCTCTTGCTCCCTCTCCTTCTCGCTCTTTCTAACGCTCTGCTTTCAAATCCTTCGCGTCCCCTCCGATCGCTCTGTGTATGATGCTCCGCTATATATACATAAAGACCTCGAGATCCTACGTATTGATGTGTATACGTACATTCATCGCATTGAAATAAAGCGAGGATCCTCCGTCTACTGGCAACTCGTAATTAAATTGCTCGAGAAAGAACATTAGTGTCCGGTGCTGGTCTCCGGCGGAAACAACGCCGTCAATGCGAACGAGAATTTTCGAAAAGCGCCTGCTCGCATCAGGGCGTTCTCAGAATACGTGATAACGGATATTCGTCCCTACACACGTACGTCCATTCTCCAAAGTTGAACCGCCGTTAAAAGCCGCATTTCGAGTGATAATAAAAAAGTATAGAAAGAACACGTCATTCGTTAATCGTACCCCCCCCCCCATCCCCCCCCCCCCCCGCCCGCCTTACTCATTACTTATCAGCACGTTATAGTCGATTAACATTGGACGATTTCGCAATCGGTAATCGATGCCTCCTCGGTCCTTCATTTTGAATCTTAAATCACGAGCGAGATACGTGTCTCGATAGAATTTAATGTCGTTTAGATTTCGATGCTTGCTCTCGATGTACAGAAAAATATCCGGCGGCAATGACCGCATCGCATAACAGGGAAGCCAGCGCTGCTTGGATTCCCGGGGTTATCTAGGTTACATATCGACGATGAAGAGAGAAAAAAACGACGTTCGTGTTCATATTTCGGGTAATCAGTCGCGGAGCCTCCACGAGTTCGATCTTTTTCACTCCTCCGCATAATATAGTTATACTTTGACTCCCCCACTTCAGGCCTGGGCCCGTGGTCCATATGTTACACACATTTTCGTCTCGACGAGCGACTATATGCTTCGTCGTCCAATAAAAATAAGTGGCCACCACGACGAACTCGTTCGAGATAGACGCGGAGCGGAGAAAAGCCCGATCGAAACTCGGCTCATCGCGCGCGTTTATTCTCTAGTCGAGATTGTTCAAGAGTCGCGAGAGTTCAATCATGTCGCATCGATTGTCCGGAAAAAGTAGCTCGGATAATATTTACTCGGAATGTGTAGCGGTGATGCGAGCTCCTCCAAATAACTCGGATTAATAACCAAACTCGGGAAGACTCGTGTCGCCAGGGGAGTCTTCTATGGATCATGCCTTTGTGGATAACTGTCGCACAAGTAATTAGTTACGTGCGAGATATTCCAATCAGCTTTACCCGGTGAGTTGTTCGTTTTAATAACAGCAATTAAGAACCTTGGCGGCTTCACGTCCCTCGATTCCTCCTTCATAACTCAGGCCTTTAAAACTGTAGTCGTTTGTATCAATTCCCTACAAGCTGGCGCCGCGCCGATCAATCGGTGCGTTCGACTCTCCGAATCCCTCGAGCCATTCCTCGCGAGCGGAGGCCGCGCGATCTTCCCCTTTCGACGAGCGCTCATCGACGGTCCAACTTTTCGATCGCTTCCTCTCACGCAATCACTGAAAAATTCGAATCGCCGAGCTCATTGGAATGCACATTTCGTTCGAGCCCTCGCGAATAAACTGCGCGTATATATGAAAACGTGATTGATCCTCGCGTGGATAAGCTGACGCGAAATGTCAATAATTCAGAAGCAATTGCCTCAATTATTGCTTATATTTATACGGATCCATAAGTCTCCTCGACTTTGTGGAAAAAATGTACGGAGAAAGCGAGCACAAAGCAAAGTATACGTGTCCCGTGGAGTGTACGCAGACGTGTCTCTATACGTACGTGAAGAAGGAAAATATACGTAGAGGCGTATAATGGGGCGGAAGCGTGTACACCCTTCTTACAGGGAGGCGCTTCCGAGCCGACGATTTCACAGCTATACGAGCGAACGTCATATCTACGCTGTACGAATTTGAATTGAGCACGTTCGCGAGAGGCGCGAAGGATTAATCTCGTTATCGAGCCTGACAATTCGACATCGGAGCCGGCGACGTCGTCGTCGCGGAGTAACGTCAATTAACCGCACAGCGGATCTGGCCCTTGCAGGCTCACACCCACACGCTCCGCTCGAGGAGAGTGCGCTTCGTCTCCTGTCCTCCAATTCCCTTCCGCGAAGAGAATTGCCAGGAGTCTGTACGACGGAGAAGCGGAGGGGAGGAGCGTCGGGAGCACGAGAAAAAAAAAACTCGATTTTATCGACAAGCCTCGATGGCTCGGGGCTAACAAGGTCTCAAAACTCCGTCCACAAACTTTTTCAAAAACTTTTACCCGCTCGCGTCACACCCGATTTTTTCGAATTCCGCGTGAATCTCACGCACTGTGTACGAATATGATAATTACCTCGAAAAAGCCACGAGCTCGTCGTGTCCCAGAGCTCAAAGTTACTTTCGCTCGTAACGTTGTTTCTAGTTTGTTTTGTTACAACGCTTCTTTCTCATTCGATTGTAATGATTTTTTTATTGTGACACGTACAACGTCCTCGATAAAAGGTATCGATGTAGCCTGAGGCAACCGGCACACGGTGCACAACGATCGGGGCTTATTCCTCGTTCCTGCTATCCCAGCACTAATGTCTACGTGTACATCCGTTACACTATCGTACGTATAATACGTATTAGTACGTGCACGTCGAAATATTAGAACTATCATACTTCGCAAACGTTTGTCCCCTGATCGAACATGTCCGCGTTCAAATAGTCGACAACGTGTCGAAACTATACTCGTATCAACATAAATATGTGTCTGTACGTGTATCAGACTTTGACGAAGTTTCCGGCAGTCTATAGCGCCCGAGTGCCAACCTATAGCTCCTTTCAAATAAACATAAGCCTCGCGAATCGCCACGTCATCTGTACGGGGGGGCCGGGCCCGGGGAGGGGAGCCAACCAAAAAGAAATCTATAATGCAGTTATCGCCGCTACACTGCGTTTAGATGCGACAGTCTCCTCGAATGAGGAGACCAATCCGACTTCCTCGACCATCAATTCGGCTATCGCGCTCCATTCTCTTCTTCCGCTTCGTTCTTTCGCTTTTATTTCGCTCTCTCTCACTTTTCTATAAACATGTAAGTTGTTCCTCGAGGGATAAACAAGCAATCTGGACCTGGCTTTTCGTTCCTTCTGCCGCTACTTTCTTTCTCGCTCTCATTAATGCCGACGCTATGCTCCGCGTCTCGGCCGAACACACATTCGTTTCATCGCTCGGGCGTCCGCTGTCTTTGGAGGGGTTTGACATTTTAAAAAACGCACAGAAACGTCGATTCGACTCGTTGGAATCGATCTCATCCGACGACACGCCGATCGATGTCGATGTTTCGTCGGATAGAGTTTTTGAATTTGGGTGAAAAGGTTTTTTTTTCGTTAGACAATGATCCTGTGGATATTGTTGTGAGCGTTACTGGGAATTTGACGTTTCATAATAATCCGGTGACAAGAAAATTTGATTGCATTGGTTAACGAACGGTTATACGAGATTCGCAAGTAAGAGAAAAAGTTTGTAAGGTTTTTACGAGGATTGCAACAAGACGAAAATCACCCCCCGACATTTGTTGCCCGATTTCGTATGCAGGCTCCCAAGTCGGAATACACTTTGGCACTCAAACGTGTTTTTATTCGCCTCGATTTTTCAGCGTGCTTTTCATCCCCAAGCCTTGTTATACCAGCGCCCTCGAAGCTCATCCCGACTGTGGAGAGAGAGTATCGATGCCTCTCCGGACTCCCCCCGGCCGCTGCTCTTCGTGTGTCGGAGAGCAACGGAGGAACGGGAAAAGAGGTATGGGAAGTGCACACACAGAGCTGGCTGTTTAGCCACCATTTTCACCCCCGGCCACGGGCACTCGACTGCAAGAATCGCTCCAAGGACCGAAGAGAGGTGCGAGAGAACACGAGGATTTTTGCTCTTCAGCTGCTTTATCGGTAATCGATAATACGTGCGGTATGGGAACGCTCTTTCCCTTACTCCGCTCGTTTTCACCGCGGTGAAACAGTCACTCGTGTAGTTACGAGAATCCTTCCTCGCTCATCCCACGACCCTCGCCAGCCTCCCTCGCTCTCTTCCCTCTTCGTGATCGTTGACTCTTTTCCTCTCGCCTCCTCGCCGTGTGCACGGACCACCGCGTGGACGGAAATTACGAACTCTGCAAAGAGAGATCCAGGGAGGCAAACGACGGTGCGCGGTTGTGCGAGAATAAAAAATTAGGTGGACAGCAGGTCCTGTGTCTCTTGCCCGATTATTTTCCACTGTCGCTTTTCTTCTGATTGAACGAGCTCGTTGCTAATTCTCATGTAGCCAAATATTCAAATAGACCTATCGCAGCTTCGATTCATCATTGGAATTCGATTGCGATTCAACTGTAAATTGTTATCCCCCGTCGATGAGAGCATTCGCCGCGAGTGGGATTATGCGTTATTTTTTAGCCCAATGAGAATGTTCCGACTTGCCGAATGTCTTGCCCCACATTTCGAGACAGAGGATGGGAAAAAGAAATTGGAAAGCATCCATTCTCCATTTCACTTGAAAAGAGCACTCGGAATAAAGTTTGCCCGAAATAACAATGCAATTAAATTGAGATCGCAATAATCTGACTTTCGTAAAACACCCTCAACCCTCTTCCACTGGTATTGCTGCGGCGGTTCGTCCTCGTTCGACTGATTAGAAACTTGTGTGTGTGTGTGCGTGTTCCCAGCGTCATGCCATTTCTTTCCCCTCCTCGCGCAGGGCGATGTCTCAAACCGTCTTCTCCTCGCCCTTTCGTTGGTTATCGTTGAATTCCTAATCTCACGACACCAGCAACGAAATTAATTTGTTCTTCGCTAATGTGGGTATGTATGTGTTTGTATAAATTGAGAGTCGATTGGCGAAGCGCGTTAGAATCAGTGGGAATAAAAAGAGAAGAGAGACGATCGGTCGTTCGGGGGTGCTTTCCTTGCGATGTTTCGCAAGGGTGAATGGTCTCAGGCCTCCAAACTAGTTAAGAGGATAAAGTGTGTGTCTGTGTGCGCGTGTACGGAGAAGGGTGGACTCTTGCACGGGGGAGTAAACGGCAGTTGTGGGATTACATTTTTTAAGGCGCTATGCCTCGTAATTTCTTGCTTGTATCGTTACCGAAGATTCGACTGGGCGGGAGGGGCTCCGAACCGAGGAAATCTCTTGCGAGAACGAGCTACCAGTCGAACGAGAGTCTGAGGCAGGAGGAATCTGATCGAAATTAAAATTAAAGTCGTACCCGCACGAACCGTGGAGGGCCGGAGAACGTCGCTTTCCTCTCTCTCTCTCTCTCTTTCTCCCTTTAATCACGATTTCGTGGTCTCCCGCGTGCCGTTATCCCAAAACGAGATACTCCGGCGCTCCTTCGTAGATGTGTATTCGCGCGTATGGAGGAAAAAATCGTGAGCTTAGCGGCACGTGCGCCCCCTTCGTTCTAATTAAGCTCTCTTTTCTCGTGTGTCGCCGCGCGCGTTCGAGCGGTTTTTCTCGTTTTACGAAACTCCAATATTTAAAATAAAACTTTGAAATTTCAATGAATTCGCAAAGAGACACGAAATTCTACGATTCCTTCGAACTGGAGACGTCGAATTCGGTGAGATTTGCGGTCAGCGCCCCCCGAGAATTTCTTGCCCAATAAATTATAAGTGAAAGCCGATAATTCCGGGAATCAGAGATCTTATCGAGGCTCGGCATTATCAGGCAGCGATGCTCTTTTTTCGTTCGTTCTATATGTCGGCTCGTTAAATCTTGGCCGGGTGTAATGTTCCAGAAAATTAATCGTGTCCAATATACAGGAAAGTTCGGGGGGTTGTTACGCGTCTCATTGCCGAGGGGTAAAAGGCTCGCGAAGAGGTGCGCGGAAGCAGGCTGCGGTGTGTATGTGCGCGATTGGACGAGAAGAGGGAAAGTACGAGCGGGCCGGCGGTGAAGCCGAGGCGGTAATTTTCGCACGATTTTATGGGAATTTAAGAATAATTCAATTAGGAAACGGGGATGACTTTCCGAGATATGCTAATTTCTGAGTGAGAGAAAGAAACGACGAGCGCGAAAGATTCGTAAGAGAGACGAAGACGAAGAGATATTGCCGGGTCTCCGTGCGGAGACTCGAGGGTGAAAAGAGGACGATGAGACTTTGAGGAAAAAACGCGCGAGGGAGGAAGCTGGCCTGGGAAAATAGCGTGGAAGCGCCAGGGTGGGCCGCACCTCCAATTTAAAAATCTAATCTTCAATAATCGTTTGCAGTGTCCGCGTCGGTGAGGGTGCTCTCGCCCAAGATGTAAGGGTGCAAGAGTGGAACGCCATCTTCCGGTGTATAAATACGCTTTTGGCTCCCGGTCGACGCGCTCGGAGCTACCGTTTTCTCCTTCAGCCGAGGGCGAGCAGGCTTTCGGCTCGGCGCTTCTTCGCCTCATTTTCATTCGTTCTGATTAAATTCATTAGTTTTATAGAGGAGTATCAATATCAGTGAGGCGAGTGATTCTTTTTCGGCATCCTTTTCCTTCGTTTCACTCGGCGTGGCGCGGCTTCTTGTTTCATAAATATTCACCGATACGCTGGCTTTTTCGTACCTGGCTCTCCATCACCGAAGATCGAGGAAGAGCGAAGAGGCTCCGGGGCAAAAGCCGCAGGCCTCGGACGGTTGGGGCTGCTTTTCGATGAGCTTTCGTGGCTTTCCCAGTCACCGAGTATCTTTTTTCCTGACTCTCTTTGTCCGTATCACGGTCTCATTCTCTCTTGGTGCGCGAGACGAGAGAAAACGACGAGATACGAGGAGCAATAAAATTGGAAAGAATTACTCATTTTACTCTCGCTCGTGGGCTGATCGAGCCGAGAGGGTCGACCTCTCGAACCCGGTACTTTTTATCTTCGCTCCGTTGCATCACCGCCGCGAGTCTTATATCCGCACGATTATTTTCGATTATCGAAGCCCGATGCGATAACGAGAAAAACGGAAAGTCGCGCCCTCCTCGAAGCGACGATGTTCCGGCGAAACTCGTCAAGCAATTTCGTCAAAACGATTCGTTTTCCTTTGGACAGCGGTACGTGGATTTCCGCGCGCCGCGTTCGGAGCTAATCAGGCAACGCTATTCGCCGGAAAAATTACTGGCGAATCAGGTCAAAACTCGAGGCAGCAGAGAGAAGCTATCCAAACAGAAAGAAAAGAAAACGCGAAGCTCTCTGATCAAAAGGGTCGCCGAAGGCAAAGTGGACGAGGTTCAAGGGAATCGGAAGTAGCTCCATGGGTAAACATCGGTTTTAGCCAGATTGAGCTGAGATATTCTAATGGGCCAGAGAAGAGGGCGAGAGCGCAAACCCACACACCAACAGGTACACACATCTATCGGTCCCTCGGGTACCCTCACGTTTAATCGTTACTATATCAGCGAACCCGGCTGCTCGCTGTCTAAGTTTTTTCACCGGAAACTAACGACGAGAGGAGTCGCTTTTTTGCAAATGTTGTGTACACAAACTGGGATATATTTGAGAAAATATTCGCGGTCGTTCGATAGCGAAACCGAGGCACATAACTCCGTCGAGCGTATCTGGAAAAAAATTCTCACACTATCGGTCAAAAAGATTGGCCCCCCGACGTCGAATTCGACGACAGTGTAACGATGAATAACATTCCTTGGTAGAAAGCCCAATAGAATACGGAGCGAGAAATATATCACTTTGGACAAAAAGGAGGAGAATAATCTGGAATAATTCTCATTAATTGGCCTGAAAAAGGACGATTATCGTTTGAGTTTCTCCCGCATTGAAATGCTCGCCGTTTGTGACGATGTCAAAATAAATGTAGCGTCCGCGACCTTCCTATTTTCGTCGCGAAAGTATTGCTCCGTTGTACTCTGGCATGTGTGATTTTGTGCGCGCGCGCGCGTATGTGTGTCGACGTTCCAAGATCGTACGATCACGGAGCGCGCGGCTGCGTGCGAGCGGGCGCGGCGAGCACAAAAAATCTTCTCTCCCCCCTTCAACCCTCTCTACATTCTACAAATGACACTAATCGCCTTCCTTTATCTTCCCACGGTTTCGGAGCGCGCTAACGATAAAAACGAGAGACGAACGGATCACTCGCGGAGCGCGGCTCGCTCTCCCTCGCGCCGAGACTCCGGACGCCGCACACCGAGAGCTCACAAACACCATTGAGCGCGGGCGCACATACGGGGGAACACGATTTACCGAGCTACGAGGCGACTCGACTCTCACTCGCGAACCCGGCCAATTCGATAATTATCCCAACATTTCTCTAATAACTTCTGCGCTTGCTCTCACACGAATCAAACGCGTCCTTTCACTCTACGTACAAATATATCCTCGAGCCCGTCCATCCTCCGGGGATGATGATCCCGAGGATTCGCGGACGTTTAGAAAAAAGAGACAAAAAGGCTATTCAAAGCCAGCAGAATTCAATGTATCGCGTACCATTTTTTTTCAATCATTTACGCTCTTACATGCGCGAACAGCGCTCGCGGGTTTCACGCCGATTTCAAAGTATTCGCCGTCGATTAGGACCAATTGATCTCGCCTCCGAATTTCATAGATATACGAATAGGAGAGAAAAATAGAGGTCCGCGCGAGGCCAGTTTCGCTTGACGGGTGGGAACGCGGTGCTCAAAAAATCACACGTCTTTATGGGAAATTTATCAAGGACGCAAACTCCCAGCGAGATCGATTAAACGTTTGAGCTAATTTCGAACGCGCGAGTGTAACGAGCGAATGAATCATCGTTCAATTTGTCAGTCGTCGTGCTGTCTCTCGATAACAAAAGAATTTAAAAATAATCTCTATCGCGTTCGCAAAGAAAGTTCCCGGAATAACGCGGTCTCGCCTAAAAATAAAAACGTCATTGCTCGCCATCGGAAGGTGCAAAAAGCCAGGCATTTCGTTGTGTCCTTTTTACTCTACTTTTTTGGCCACTGCGCGAATCAGAAACGGAAGAGCTCGAAGGAGAATCTTGAGTTTCTCATAAATCCGTAATAGCGGCAGCTCCGCCGTTGCGACTTCTCCGTCTCACTTCAGCCTGTCGGGAGACACGAAATGATAAAGAGCGCGACAGGAACGCGGAGGCGAATCGCGAAGGAGTTTCGAGGCGAAGCACACACCGCTGAAAAGTTCGATCAATTGTCGCACGAATTTAACGTGGCACGCGATCCAAACTTTGACACTGCCCTCTTTTCGCCACGACATTTTGTATCGCTCCGCTGTTATTGCTCCTATTTTTACAACTCCGTCGCGCTTATCGCTGCGGAGGAAAAAACACACACAGACACACAGGAAAGAATGTGGGAACCGCGTCGAACGAGTTTCCAGGGTGCACTACACGCTATTGCGGAATATTGGCTCGCGAGGCTTCGGGAACTAATAAACGGTGTATGCATTACGACCGAAAACTTTTCAACATTTAAACTCGAGCTATAGGAAGCATTCGATCATTCAGACGTGCTTTATGAACTCGTACCAATACAGTTACACGCTCGTAGGAGCATCAAATTAAATCCTGTTCACGATTGTCCTGAAGACATCAGAAACGAATCCAAAATAGAGGCTTGACGTGACCCGCCAGCAAAAAAGGAATGAAACGAAAAAAATTCAACGAAATGCATGAATGTTCAATAAAAATGTCAGTCCATGCAACCAAAGTGCAAGGATCCATCCCCAGTTATATTCGCTTCATCCTTTTGCCAATACAATTTCTAACCAATTGCTCGCTCGCGTCCGCTGTAAACATTTTTTTCTCTCATTCCGCATCCGAACGTATTCTCACGAAATCAATGTCCATTCGAATCGAATCCATTGTACTGGGACGTGGCTTAAGCGAGATATATGAGGGCATGAGCCCCAACAGTTGCGCACCAGACACTCGGAGACCCTTTTAATTCACAAGTTCCATCATATGCGTATGCCCACCGACGTATTAACCGATCGCTCCCGGAAGATATAGGTAATTTCATTTCGGCCTCGAGCGAAGCCTGCGGGTTTATTGTAACCGATCCCACCGCAGTGGCCATTTGTACCTTTTCTCTTTCCTCCGACTCCTCTTTGCTTCTCTCACCCTCCCGTTTCTCGATCGTCAATAGAAATGGTGACAGTTGCCATTCCATAACAGCGTGAAAAGCACAAACGTCGCAGGAACTGTTTGACTGAAAAAATTCCTGCAAAAACTTGACTCGGAGTGTCCCCGTGAATTTCAACGCAATACGATGCTCGATACGGATTGCTTATTCGTGCCAGAAATCGTGCGAGTAAACGAGAGCGTTCTCCCGCGAGTCGAGAAGACTCATGGCCGCGCATCGAGGCCCCCCAAACTCCTCGGTATAATCGCGTCGTGGTTTATACCGTCACACTCCCAGGCTCCCTGGTCAACCTGATAAGAGTGGGGGCGCAAGGAAACGCACACGAAGAGCCTTAATAACTTATGGATTGAACTGAAAGCGTTATTGAACGTTCTGTTAGAATCCGGGCATTATCGAAAGTCCGAGGCGAGCGGTCTCGTGCGAGCGGGGAGAATCGCTCTTGTCCGCATATAACGACGCGGCGAATGGTCAGAGAGCATAAACGAGAGCATTATGTCAGAAGCTCTTTTCACGTATATCTATAGAGCCGCCGAATTCACATGGTGCTGGAGCTACAGGGTGTCCGTGGAGTCGCTGCCGATGGAGCGGAATCGAGGCCCTCTGGGAGTGTAAAAAAATTCGCGCAGGGTCAATCCGCTGGAATTTCGTAAGTGAAAATTCGCTCTAAACTTTTGGAGCGGTCGAGTAACTTTTCTTACGAACTTCAGCGCCGCTCGAGTCCGCTTCTACGACACCCTGTGAACGTGACAGCACTAATAATACATTCGTATATATTTATATTCATAGAATGTCAGAGGCAGTACAAAGATGCCGATTCGAGCGGCACACACGAAGTGCGATCAATCACTCGTGGTGGGCCCGCGAGAGCGCGTTAACACGCTTAAGCGCTTTGCCGTGCTCGGGGAGAGCTTTCCCTCTCACTTCTTCTATACTTTGTCGAAGCGAGTATGACCAAGAGAAGTGTTCCTACCTTCGTTATATCGGGGGTCGAATTGCAACGGAGTATATCACGTGTCCGCCGTGCACGAGTGGAAGCGAGCGAGCGCACATACGCCACGGATATCCGATACGTCGGCCGCGGCGGGAGCTTTGATTTTTCGCCTTTTCCGATTATCCTCTCGGTTAACGATCCATTAACCACTGTCCTGTTGGAATAATGAAACATTTCAAAGTCTGGAATTAGGCCAAGTGTCCAAAACGTCGAATGACCGCGGGAGATTGATAAACGAAAAATTCATTAATCACAGCAATTGGAGCTCGTTCGGCCACGGAGCTCGGGATTAAAGTAATCGAAGAAGAGAGTGAAATCCCTGAATTGTAACGCGCGTCGCTGATTTTTGCGTCTTCTTATACTCGCGGCTACTTTTTGTACTTTTTTCTTTCCTCGTGACTACGAATGTACACACGTATACACGCCCGTTCCCATCGCCTCTGCTCGCGATCGTAAAACCGTATTTACCCCGCTCCACGATTTTGTTTGGTTTTCCCGTTTACGCCTCGCCCACGCACACGCCCCACGTCGCGATCCGTGACCCGTGTGCTGGTGTAATATCGCGCTTAGTTATACGCTCGCACACGCGAGTGTGTGTGTGTGCGTGTGCTCGAGTACGTGATAGCGCCAGGAAACTCGCGCGGCCACCCGCGACTTCGTCGACGCGGGTACACATTCGTACGCCGATGAGCGTGCGCTCCCGTCCATGAGCGATCCTCCTTCAACGTTTTTCTTCACCTTTTTTTATGACCAACGTCATTATAAATCCGTGCAATACACTCGAACCCTCGAGCTTTCCTCTGCGCAACTATTCCTTCAGCACGAAAGTCCTATCGAGCCATCAGCCTCCCTCCCACTGAGCCCTGTTTTACTTCGAATCCCCAAATCCCCGAGTCTGATAAAAATAAAAATAAATTAAGTGTTGTATATCCGTGATGGCACCCTCTTTCCACCGGTCGCCCCTCGCCCCCTCACTATCCGTCTCCCCCTTTATTTATTATGAAATTTCTTTATGGGTTTACAACGCCTGTCAACGAGAAAACCTCCCAGCAGCGACGTTCCAACGAGAAAAAGCGACGTTCTCCTCGTCTCTGTGATACTTTCACACGTTTTATCCTCGCGCATAGACGCACGCACACGTACGCGAGGGTCGCAACGACACCGAATTTTTGTCCTCTCGTTCAACGGACGAGCTCGGGAAGAGCCACGGAAATGTACCTGCACGCTTGAACGCAGGTCGAGCTGCTGAAGATCGAGCGAGTTGGGGCACACTGCGTAAGAATTTTGGATTTCTGCGGATTTTCATTCGTCGTATGGGATTAAATTGCTCAGTGCGTATTCGAGAGACTGAAATCTCGCAATTTTCCTCAGGAATAACCTAAACGACGAGAGACTCTTCGGCGTCGCATGAAAAACGCGACGATCAACGTCCAGTCATATATTCCACATGGACACACACTCGCCGAGCCCTCGTTTCCATTTACAAGCCAACTAAAATATCGTTTATAAAGTAATGGCCGAATATATCCATGTAAATATTACATGGACGAATGCGGACACCGGACGCGAGCGCGTTTCCGAGAAAAGCAAAGCGAGCATGTGAGGCGAGAAGAGATCCCGTATATACGAGTCTGTATCCGCGGGACGAGAATGTTCGAAGAGTGACGTTTACAGCCGCTCGGGGCAGCCGACAACGTTTACTCAAACGACCCTGTACCTCTATATCACGCGTATATCTTATTCCCTCCCTCCCTCGCGCTCATCCCCTTTTTCGACTCTTTCCGTTGGCGTAGACTGAGATTTTTTACGACACACGCCTGAGCGAACCGCCTCTTGTGTATGTCATGCGGGGGTTGTAGGCGATAAAACGCTCCTGTTCGCGGGATTAACGTCTTCGTGAGGTTCATTAGCCCTGCGCTAGAAACTCGCGCGCGCGATACTCAACCCCTTGCACTGTCTTTATCTCTTTCCAACTCTCCCTTGCCCCCTTCCCTATGTTTCTCTTTCACAGACACACACAGACACACACACATCGCTCTTTCTCCTTTGGTCACGGGACCTACCGATCGATAATCGAACGCCACTCGCTCTCTCGCCCACCTCCGAAGACTCGACGATACTCGAGCTCGATTTCATGTACGTATATTTCAAGAGAAAACCCTCGAGGATTAAATTAATATTACCCAATGAATGGAGAGCGACTGCCATCGAAACCAGATTAATTATGCTTTTTCACTACCCGACGCTGCGCTCCACAAACTTATCCTTTTTTCGCTCTTCCTTCGTCTAACGCGATTGAAAAAACTGACGATGTACAGCACGAATCGTCAATCGGACTCGCGATCCCAACCATTTTTATTCACAACCAACCATCTTTCCAACAAAACACAACATTTTTATATTCGCTCTATAATCGATCGTGAGCCACCGAGTCAATATTTCAAAGGGCTAGCCTCTCCGCAATTATCTGCATTATTGATAATTAATATTCGAAATTCGCAGCGATTATGCAACCGATGAATGCATTTCGTATAACGGATTTCAATGAAAATATATGAAAAGGGTGAATGATCTGTATCAATTCGTCGAAACTCTCGAGAGACCTGTCATCGCGACGAGTTTCTGCCGAATTTAATTAGCGATCGAACAATTGCCGGTTAGCAATGAAGCCGATGAAGCGCCCCGCGCCACTTCTCTTCCTGTCATCGCCACGAGCTCAATCAAATTTCCGCACAATTCGACCCCTCGATTTATCGACGAGGGAATGCTTAGGCTTCGATGATTTGACTCGGTCCCATTCCCTACAAATCCGTATTATTCGTGCTAAGAACAACGGATTAATAATCCAAGTGCGATCTCGATCGAATGCTGTAAGATCCGATGAAATTTACCGAGGACTTTTATTTTGTATGGACAAACAAAATTCAATGGCAACGAGCCGCACTATACCGGTCCCGCTATTTCTCCGCAAAGACTTAACTTTGGACGAATCTAACGTGAATTATTTATCTGTTTCAGGTGAGTCGAACGACGATGGTAAAAACGCGAGTGCGATTTTCCGAGAAACGAAAATTTCGTGAGTAGAAAACCGCGCTTACTAATCATAGCAAATAGCAAATACGAAAACGAATAAAAACATCGCGAAATGGAAATGGAACGCATCGGGCCCGAGAGCACGCAGCGAACACATCGACGAAACTCCACAGTGGCACGTTCCTTAGCTTCCCTCGTTTCATAATTAATCCCACAATTACCGATCGCACTCTATGGCGGTGGATAAACCAAGTTCGAGGAAATCCGGGTCCCAAGGATCCCCCACGCAGTGCTGGGTTAAAGCACCGAGACAGAAAACTATCTATGGACGAGTATATAAAGGGCAAATTAATACGTATACGCAGCCGAACACGCGTGTACATGGAATGCTCACAGGGCACAAAGGTAGAGATATACCCGGATGGGAAACAAGAGATTCTGTGCAAGAGAGAAGCTCTCGAACGATGCCAAATGGATGATCGTGGGCTGACTGGTATGTACGTATATACATGTGCCGAGCAGAGAGAGCATCGAGAGTACAAGTACGTGTGACTCTGTTGCGGTGAGAGGCACCAAGGCGGAACGGGTATCGGTGGAGAATCCTTAATGCCTAAAGCATGTGTGTGTGTGTGTGTGTGTGCAGCGTTAGAATCGAAAGGTGCGGACCTCGATAGGAATGAGTTCGGCACGTTAATGCACTAATCAACCCGGTCGAAGGTGAATGTATTGGAAGCTGTTCTCGACGGTGCATACATTTGTGAGAATATACACCACCCAGACAATTTACACATATACAGATGCTTCGACGGATATATCGGTATTACCGTTGCATAGAGAAGATACGGCCAAGAGGGATTTGGTTATAATCGACGGTTGCTCAGGGGCATCGAGAAGGAGACGATCAAGCCCGATGGGGATGGGAGGGTGGTACCTCGTAGATGCTTTACGAGAGAGAGAGATGCTTGGCTCGGACGTAGGGATTGTGAGGTGAGCTAGGTCGGGGCCAAGAGTTGTCGAGAACGCGAGGATGGTTGCGAGGCTGCGGAAGGTGAAGTTGAGAGAAAGGACGGGGGGGGGGGGGGGGGGGGGGACAAGGGAGAGAAAGAGGAATCGATGGGTACACCGCCATCAGGAGATGCCCATCCTCGCTACACTCGTAGCATCGACATTCGTGTTGTGTGTAGTATAGAATGTAAATTTCACCCGCGCACCCAGCAGCACCGTATCTCTCCTCAACCTTATACCGGATTGGGAAAGGCAAGGGGGTGCGAATCCTCGTTTTCTCCGTTACTCTGACAGACCGAAGACCGGAAAGAGAGAGCGAGAGAGAGAGAGAGAGAGGGAGATAGGAGGCCAGAAGCAGTGTATCGCCATAGTGTACACCGCGCACGGGAAACCCTCCGTGAACCCGCACCCCTTCTACTCCTGTAACTCCTCTTCCTCCTCCTTCTTCTTCTCACCCTCGCCCATTGCCCCTCTGGTACGTAGAAGGAGTACCCATGCACACGATATAGAGAGGGTGCGGAATCAAATCGATAGCAGACTAAGATATACCTATCAGTCTAATTGTCAGTACAGAAAGACCGAGCGAGACAGTGATATCGGAAGGGTTTCACTCTACGGCGATGTTGTATATATATACGCATATAACCATGGCCAAAGCTTTTGTGTATTTGTATATGAATATCCATGTATACATTAAGAGTTATGTGATGTATATGTGGCTCTGTGTATGCGAGGCTTGACTATGTCTATGTGTATCGAAGGATCGTTGGATATGCCGCCGCGGCGTATAGCTTAATCACCCTCCCCGAGCCTCCGCGCGACCCTCTTCCTCCAGCTCTTACAGCTACCGTACTGTGGGCTAAGTTTCCTCCTCTCTCTCGTACACTTTCTCATATATACTGGCCCAACGCCCGTTCTTCAACCCCTCTCGAATCCACAGAAGCAACGTGCGCTCTGCTCTGCTGGTACCAGCAAGGCAGAGCCCTCCACCGTCACGGGCTTCTCTCTAGCCACCGAACCCACCGCCGCCCAAACCCTTCTCCCTCCTCTTCTCTTTCCGATACCCATCTCTCACTCACCGCTCGTTCGTCGTATTCCACTCACTCTTGTTCCAGATCTCCGTGTCCCCTCTCTGGCTCATTCCCTTCCTACACTTCGGCCACTCTCTTATTCGGTTTCTCTTCTCTCGCGAGCTCACCAGCTTCTATACTACGTTGCCGAGTAGCCCCGCGCGGCCTTTCGTCCTCCAATAATCAATAATTATACTCAAATAAAGAGCGAGAGAAGACGACAGAGGGGAAAGTGAACTCACCCAGTGACGAACTGACGAGCTACCGTTCGACGGGGGTGCACGGAAATGGGGGAACACCCTGGCTAAGCCTTCCGGAAACGGGGACACCTACACACCTTCCTTCTACCACTTTTAAGCCACAACATCTGCATCCGAATCTCAGCATCGCTTGCTCACCAATCACTTACAGCTTCAAGAAAATCCAGCCCACTCCTCGTGGCCACCCCTTCGAACTACTATTCCCAACAAAAAGATTATTTTTCTTACAGTTTCAGAGCCTCGCAGGGAGTGTCGAATCGTCTTTGGCGTCCAACCCGCATGTGTCATTAATTCCTTCAATTAACCACCGACCTCTTTTCTAATATCGTTACAACGAATATCTACGTAGTATATATACGTTTGTACCAATGTATATGATTCCTCGAGAATATCCATGTATATATTGCTCGGATGCCGCAGCATTAGACTGAATCTCGAAGCATCGATGCGGGCTTCTGTCTCGCATTCGAATTATACTGCATCCCTTTATTTGAAGGAGAGAGAGTGATCAGTATCCAGAAGCTTCATCCCCGGGAGCCTGTCTACTCTTTCACATTTCTCTCTCTCTCCCTCTCTGTCTTGATGCTCCTTGTTCTCCTCCCTTCCTCCTTCCCTGGTTCTCTTTCTCTCTGCTGCTGCTGCTGCTGCTGCTGCTTATCTCCACTGACGTGAAAATAATTCGGACTCGAACGTCGCTCAAGTGTCCTCGATCCTCTCATCTCGGTCCACCGCTAAAGCAATACGGGCGCTGGGCTGTATTGGGCGAATGTTTCGTCGACTAAAAGTACATTCGGAGGTTATATATTGGAAAATCGAGTGACTTTTCTGGCTGAGAGACATGCGGGAATCGAGATTTTTTCATTTGTTTTGGTAGAATTTCAAAAGCGACGAAAGGGAACAAGTTTGGAGAAAGTTTAAAGCGTTGCTCGTCAGGAATAATAGCGATAATGAGATCGATCGATTGAGGTTCATCGGAGGTTTGCAAGCCCCGGTATCGGTGGCTGAGCAACCGGTATGAGTCTTACAATTAATCAGTTCGGTGCGATTCCCAATGTAGTAAACTTCGGCTCCTAAAATCCCTAATGTCCTCCTATTCGTCGTTGCCGTCTATCGTCGTCGACACGAGCTTCCTATTCTCCCTGTGTTCAACTCCTTTGCCATATTCATCGCGGAATATCTATCCCCGAATATATATGTACGGTATTTAAGTTTATATAAAGGAGAACCCCGCCAACGACGAGCTTTGATTGTACGAACACGTACTTGGAGGAACGAAATTAATCGCGATATCTAAATCACGCTCAGGACGACAGTGATCGACGAGCACGCGTCCGCGTCTCAACGTCGCGGGGAAGCTCTCGTTTCGTTCTGACCGAGGAATCAGGCCGTTCTCCTTTCTCCGTATTTCCTTCGATTCGTGGCCTCCTCTTTTGTTCTTGTCGTCGTCGTTGCTTTTTTCGTTTCATTCTTTTTTTCTTTCTTCTTATTTTATTTTTTTACCTTGCTTCCATATTTCTCTCGAATCCCAGAACTGTTTCAATTTCAATAGGAACGTCAACGTCACGATTCCCAATGCGATATAAAGCGACGAGAGACAAATGTGTACGTTCGTCTATTAAAAATTTCAGTTTCTTTTTCAACTGCGTGCAGAAAAAGCGTCTCGATAGGCACGCACGACTTGCCATCGCGCTCCTTCCGGATAACCTCGAGCTCCCTACCATTATTTTTCTTGCAAAAAAAAACTTTTTTCATCCTTCAATTCGATAGCCTTAATATCTATTAGTTTGGCGGAGTTTATATTGAGGATGAAATAATGAAAAACAACGTTGATCAATCTTCGTAAGCTGCCTCCATCGACGGGACGCTAACAATGTTTTATAGCTTCCGCTCTCCAGTGTAACACTTTTTCACGTTTTTCCAATGGCAGGGCCGATTTAAAAAAATATCTTTTCCACCCCACGAAAGCCCGGAACGCCTCTATAATACCTGGAATGTACACGTCATTTTTCTCATCCAAGCTAATGCCCCCGTGTTCATCCAATTTTGCCCCCACCCCGTGCGTTCATCTCCCGCATTCTTCCTCCTCCTCGTGCCACGCGAACTACCCCCGATCCTTGTTCCATCGTGCCTTCCGTCACAGCCTGCTGCAACTGTGGAAAAAGCAGCTCACACGCATACCTGCACGCTAATGGCGCGTGTCCCACACGCTTCTATTCGCGAACGCAGAAACACTGTTCTCTTGGTGTATGGACGAAGGTATATATACATAGAGAAAGATATTATACGAGCTCGGAACCCTCAGCCAAAGCGGAGAGGGTGCAACGAGGCTGGTGCTGCTGCTCGATCTGTGTCAGCCGATAATCACGTCCTAGTTAAACGGGCTCGCCGTTGTACAGCGCAAGTGGAAACGCCACAAAGCTCACTTTCACCCCTTGACGGGAGGCGTGCACCACCCGCGAGGAAAACATCGAGAGTGGCGCCATGGTCCGACACCTCTGAGCGGGATAAACAACGAGAGTGAAACCTGCTCCCAGAAGGGATGGAAAGTGGGACGGGGCAAGCGATAATGAACTCTGGCTTTGAGCACGTTCCTCGCGTATTCTTGTTGCTTTAATTCCCTGCAGCAGGTTTAACGCTGTGCGATCGACGGAATACGCGTTGAGGCTGATCCAACTTTTTCATGGCTTTGGAAACTTTCCCGGAGATAAGTAAACGCTCAAAGTTTCGGTGGCTCTGAAATATTGAGAGGATTCTTTAGAGCGCTGGGCGAGCGACGCGTCGGAACTGTGAGTTCGAACCCCGTGAATAATCGAATAGAAGCGCAGATCTATCGAGCTGATAAATCATTGATCGTGCGGAGAGAATTAAAGCTCGTTCGGATGTGTTTCGTAGCGTATACAAACGCGCTTGTACCAGAACTACGACGCAAAGGTTGCGGTACGCCCGCCAACTTGGTGCTCAAAGGGGAAGATACCGCGCTGCTGCTTCGATTCCTCAACGCCGCACCGCGCTCTCCTCGTAAGCGGGTCAGAAACTTCTTTCGACCTATCTCCCGCGCAGATCGTCGAGAAGTTGGCTTAGGTTAGGGAGAGACGAACCGCCGCAATAGTGGCGAACGACCCACGCGTTTGCGGCCGAAACCGAGACGCTCCGCTCCTCCTTTTCTTTGTCGAAAAATCTCCCTTACTGCTCAACTCGGAAAGTCTCGCTCTCTCTCTCTCTCTCTCTCCCTCTCACACCAGAGGTTGAGTGCTTTCTCTGCTGTTCTTCCGCATTTCCGACCCTCACCACCGCGAGGCCTCTGTCCCTTGGAGCCGCGCTCTCGACAGCGCTCTTTTTTTATTCTCACCCTCCGATTCTTCCACTGTATCCAAAAGTCGCTCCCTCGAACCTGTTGGTTTTCATTCCCGTCACGAAGCTTTTATGCCCTGTGCTACACACAGATATAGACCCGGTCGAGAAGGTGTTTGACAAGTTCCAATTGAAAGAGACACGTCGAGCGAGGATGCGTCATCGCTGGAGAAACTTTTCAATCTTCGACGCGCGGTCTCTTGCTTTTAGTCCGAGGAAAATTTGATTCCGTTGACACCTCGCACGATCCTCGTGGTAGTTTTTCTTTGAAGCTTTGAAAATTCCGCGGTAAACATTTTTTCGAGGGAATCCCTCGCGGTTGGCACGGAGAAATTCCGTTGATCCGCAATGCCTCCCGCTCCATTGTCGCGAACGCGCTGTTCATTAGTCCGCGTACTCCGCGAGCAAGAACTCGAATTCTATCGATGTCGCAGGTTTAGTGATGCGAGAGGAAAACTTCAAAGGGAGAGCAGGGCTCGATACTGAAATTATAGAGAGATTCGTCATTCGCGTACGTGGCTTTCGTTGTGGTTGAAGGGAGCCCATGATTGGGACACTAGTTCGGAGCGGGAGAACAAAGCGCGAAGGGGTATTGATCAAGGAGGCCGCGCAATAAGTTGGGGAATCGGGGATCAGGCTTGGACGTTGCTAATATTTCGAGCGGTGAATGTCGTCGAGAAGGCGAAAGAGAAGGGCTCGAAGACCAGCATGCACGGTGGATCAGAGGGAATATCGAAGGGGCAGATTCTGAAGGGAGCGCGGCGGGAGGGAGGCTGTTGCGATAAGGGGTTGCCCGTCACGCCGGGCCGTAGGACGAGAGATTCGTTGGCGCGGATCCTCTGAAAAGGAGGGTCGTGGAACACGCGGTGCGACTAGTGTACGGACGAATACACGGATGGCTTGTAGCGAGGGCGGTGGCGGCGGCGTACGCAGGGATGGAAGGAAAACTAGAGAGGGAGAGGATTGATCGGCGATAGGGAAATTTCGTTAGTTTCAGTCATAAAAGGTGGAGGTGAGCGAGAGGCCTAACTAAGGGAGAGGATCCGCAGGCGAAGGGTGTTTTTCGTCATATACATGCGGACGTGGAGCGTTAACAAAAGTGAGAGACGGAGCGATGAAGATGGGAGAAGGCGGATTACGAGTGAAAGGAGAGGCTCGAAGGAGAGAGCGAAAGAGTTGGCGTGCTAGCCGTCGAAGCCTCAACCCGCCACCCTTTCGCATTTCACCCCTTCTGAGAGTGAGCCGAGGGTGCGGACGCGAGAGAGAACTGCCACGGTATAGATGTAGATTGTTCGGTGCGGGATCCAGTGATTGCCAGAGGGCCAACTACCCCAATTATTGGCTATTCACAATTATTGGCATACACGCGAGTGGAATGTTTTTACTGGGCGAGATACGAGCGTTGTAGAACCGACGATCGCTGCTCCGCTGTCCGGCCGTTCGACTGCCAATAACTCGAACCTCCAGCACCGCGTGTGTTACAGACGTACGCGGAAAGAGCGCTGAGAATCGCGATGGAATCGGCGCATGAAAGCAGCACCCATCAGGGTATTAACGAAAATTTGAACCAATCAATGAGAAGTTCATTAGCCCGTGCTCCTCTCTGTGGGATCCCCAACGAGGGCCCTTCTCTTCGTCTTTCTCTCGCCGCGTGCGTGAGAGCGCCTCCGTCTGTGCAGCTAAACGAACGGTTCGCCTCAACCACCCACCCTCCGCCCATCGCAACGCTTCCGATCCGCCTTCGCTGCTGCTGCTAAGCTTCGCCACTGGAATCTCGCACCCTTTCTTTGATCAGCTATCGAAAAGCTATCGCGAACTCCGAGAACGGGAGATCGCGGGAATCATTGATGAGAATCAAGAACGTTAAAACCTTTTCAGCCATTAAATTCCCTGCTTGGCGTCTTGCAATATACCCGAGCATTTTTCTTTCCAGCAAACAATTCGCTCGGGCGTAAACCCAGCACAGAAAAGCGCGAGATAATAAAAAATATTCGTTGTTTGAGCGTAATAAAAAATTCTCATCAAAAATGGAATCTTGTCTTTTCAAGGGTTCTCCCTGTACAAAAAGCTTTATTGATATTCTCAACGAAGCTAACGTAGCACGTTGTTTGCCACCATTCGTGCATACGTGTGTAGAGGCGCCAGAGCCATAAATACACGTACACGTGTGTATATACGTGTCCTGTATAATTTCGTCTGCTCGCTGTGCTAAGGGTCCGCTATTCTGATTCTCACGTATGCATTTTTTTGTACTGTCATTTGTCTCCAATATCTCTCGCGGCGGTCCGAGCGATGTACGAACCACCCTTTTCCTGGTTTGTAACGCTGGTCCCGGGGCCGAAACGGACAGAGGGAGGGCGAACGAGCGGGATAAAGTTGCGAAAGACAGAGAGAGAGAGAGAGAGCGCGCTCACTTTCCGAGAACCGGGGACGATATATCGAATAAGCCACAATGACAAAAAGAGTTGGTGTGCGCGAGTTGGCGGTGCGGCTACGATGGGAAGGAAGGGGCGGCGCTGTGCGGGCGAACGTATAATCGGCATTAGTGTGTATGCGTGGAGAAATATATGGAAACGTACACAAGTTCGTTCGGCTGCTCGTAGATGCTGCGCGGGGTTCTTCTTTTCTCCCATCCGTGCGGAATCCCGGCTTGACCGTTGGCGAACGCACAGAGGATGAGGCGCAGAAGAAAAGAGACGGACGGAATTATTTAAATGTACAGAGATATGAGCGGCGCTCCCCGCGCGAGTCCCATCGTCGTCGCTGCCCCGTGCTCGCGCCCGGAGCCGCGCGAGACTCGCGGAAAACGAACAGAGAGAAAGAAGCATGCTCCGTGGCGGAGGCGAGCGAAGAGGGAGATTTTCAAAGAGAAAGACACGAGAATCCTCTCCCTCTCGAGGAAGATAGATGGACAGATATACGAGGGTGGAAAGGACAGCACTCGGAGAAAAAGAGATTTGCATTCGCGAGGGTGAGACGTACACGCGCGGCCAGTCGCGACTGCACGACCCGCACCCCTTCCTTCCTTCCTTCCTTCCTTCCTTCCTTCTCGTCGTTCCTCCAACCAGCCCCGAAAAAGGGTGTTCGAAGGAATCAAAAGTGTAAGAGAGAAAGAGCGAGGGGAAGGAAAAAACGCGCGAGGTGCTACGGAAAATGAGAGAAAGAGCGAGAAGGCCTGCTGCCTGCCTGCCTGCCTGCCTGCCGCGACGACGGGGAACCCTGGGCGTGGAACGACACACGTATCAAACGTGGCTCCGTACAACGACGGACACGTACGTCGATATCACAAAAGTTACTTTTTTTATGGCTGCCAAGTTTTCCCTTTGCGTTTCTCGTACGAGCTCTAGGGGCTGGTAAAAAAGGGCAAGGCTCGCTTTCATACGGTTCTTGTGGTCGCGGATGACAAAAGCCGGTGGTGAACTTGGCGGTTTCACTAATAAAACCGTTTCACCCTTTTTCCTTACTCCTTTTTTCTCTCCGAGAATCATAAACTTCCGCATCTTATAATATCCTTCGGTATATACACCGGCTATATATTCCGTACACTCGTGGTACGGATATAGCCCACGCGAATAGAAATACGCGAATGTACACCCCGGACACTGCCACTTTTAATCGATAGGTTCGTGACCCTCAACCCTCCGCTCTGTTTTATCCACATTTTTTTCCGTCTTCGATTCATGACCCTGCTGCGACTTCATTCGGGGACCATTTTTTCTGACAATCTGACAGAATTCGATGCAAATCGATTCTGCGTGCTTTTGAGATTTTTCAACAAAACCCAATAATCCGCATTCGAACGAACATTGTTTCGTAAAAACGTTTCAATCCAAGTGCCGAATGAGCGTTATATTCTCTTTTCATCGATTCCCATCGCAATATTCGATTAATTATCTGGCTGTACAGTGCAGCAGATTTTCAGAGTTGCTCGTGAAAGTCCCCTCCTGAAAATGCGGTGCTGTACAACTCGAGCATTCGTCGCGACTTTCCTGTTGCCCATTTTCTCTCCCCCCCTTCCGCTTTTCCGTGATAATCTCTCGACACAACCTTTGCCAGGGACGCTCGCCGTCTTCTCTCTTTGCCTCTCCCATTTCGTCTCTAATTCTCTGCCCCTTTTCCCTCTCTCTCTCTCGCGTCCGTTCCATACATCGCCAGCAACCACTTTGAAGCGCAATATGTGAAAGGGCGTCCGTACCAAGAGACTGGAGGGCGCGAGGGAACGGCGTAAGCCGAAGACTCGTACTCGCCGCTCGAGTCCTTTTGACGCGATGAGCCAGTATCGATGGGTCCAGGGAAACTCACAACTTTCTCATTAGCCACGGCGACAATGCGGCAGCGTTAACGCTAGGATAATAACGCGCGTGTGTGTGCGCGCGGGTCGGACGATCGCCGCTCGTCTGCGGCAACTCTCTCGCCTCATCCCTTGCTCGGTCCTCCTCGTCTCTGCTTTCGGAGGCGAACCTCCGACCTCGCGAGCGCGCGCACACATATGATACATCGGATGCATAAGACAATCATAAATTCATGTACGCGCTATAAATCTCCACACGGCGTTGAGGAACAAAGGGGCCGAATGGTGGAGGACTTGGTATATAATATGTAAGGTTACAGGCGACACGCCCTTCTGTCAGGGAGCTCGAGATATTCGTGCACGAAAGAGACCTATCGCCTTTAGATATTCACTCCCGAGGGCGGGAGAGCGCACACAAAACGCTATAATAATACTGGCGATAGGTGAGCTCGAGGACGTAATTCTAGACAGAATCGCACACCAGTTCACTTTCTTTCGTCGAAGCCCGCATAAATGTCAGAGATTAGCGGGAGCGACTGCGAGCGTTTCGTATCGAGCTATTCTGTCAATAATGCACACCAGTCACAATGGCAACGATTCGAAAGCTGCTGATTGTGAAATAAACGCTTGACTCTCGCGGGGAGCCTCCCCAGCCTCCCCCAGCATCCGCAGGGCAACACACGCCCCCTCCCTCTTCCTCTTCCAACCACTTTTCTATCCCTTGTGCACAGTCCTCCTCTTTACATCGAAAGTTTCGAGACTTTCTCTCCCCGGTGGCTGGTGCGCTTTCAACAGCCACCCAACTCCCTTCCTCGCTTTCAGTCTCTCTCGCTCCTCTTTCACTCGCCATCCGCAGCCCTCGGTAAGCAACTCTGAGATCCCACAGTTACACATATGAGTCGTTTGTAACATGAGAAAGAGCGAGCAAGATGGAGAGTCGCACTTGACGCGACAAAATGTAAAACGATGTAGTCGCTATTAGCTTCTATCTCGCTGCTGATGCTCTTTCCATCCCTCCTCCTCCTCCTCGCCCTCTCTCCATCCATCTCCGCTTCGTCGTTCTGTATCCTCGTATTCTAGCCGCCGAGTTCGCTATCGGACGAGAGACTACGACGACGAGACAGGGAATAATCGTGTAAGTGGATGTTGGAAGCACGCAAAATTGCTCTCGAGACAAGAGTCTGTTTTCATTTTTTTTTTTTTTTTTGTACAAAGTATTTTTAGATTCCTAATTAAGGGAAGAGAAAATCGACGGAGAATTATTGCGAGGGATTTTGGAAAAAAGTGACGATTTGCCTGAAATAATGGGAAACATCGCGCGATATCCCACAGGTTATTAATAATTTGTATTTTTCTTCGAGCAGATTTAATTATGCATTGTTACGTGACGCGTAGCTCGAAATTACAAGCACGAGAAGGGGTACCGGAAGTTTTTTACCTTCGTGTTCTGGACAAAATATTATTTTTCCACATATTCGCGGAGCTTATGTAGTACGTCGAAAGGTTCCTGGTCAGTTGTATTTCCGTTGGGAAATTCTTTGTGGGTATAGAGCTCGGAGAAAGTGTTTTCTGGGCTCTGGGTTTGTCGATGTCTATGGGGGATCCTGCTCGGGAAGCCTTGAGCGCTCATTTTCGACCGCATCGAGGAAGGGATCTATTTTTTCGCATTCCTCGTTCGCCGCTCTTTTCCGTCGTTTTTTTTCTTCCCCGTATTTCGTGGTTCTTTTTTGCCGAGCATTATATCTCGTGGAGGATGAGTTTGGTAAAGGAAAGAACGAGTGTTCGGCGGTTGAAAAAAATTCACCGGAGCATTACGTATGTGTTCGAACGGACATCGCCGGCATCTTTTTCCTTATCGGCTCCCTTTTCTACCCTTCGGGCTTTCCCGAGCGTCCGACCAACCCTTTTTTACATTTCTTTCTCGCGGCCTTTCTTCCTCTCCCCGCCCCACTTCGATACTCGCCCCTTCCACGCGAGCGTGTGCATAAAATGTTATCCACCAAACCGGTCGCGAAAAAAAAAAAACATTTGAAACGGGGCGCGCTTCGCAATCCTGTTTCAAGGCTTTTCCACTCCATTTTTTTCCTCGGCTCGTAACGTCCAATTTTTTTATTCTTTTCCTCGCTATCTTCGCTGCATTTTACATTTTTCAGTGCACCGCCTCGCTCTGCCTCTATCCGCGTCTTTATCACCCTCGGCATACACCCCAACAATTTGCCATCCGTTGCATAATAATCCCGAGGCAAATAAAAGATCCGCTTTATTTCCTACATCCAAGAACTGCTTGCGGGATATATTGTTTCGAAACATTTCAAAATATATGCATACTCCCCCCTCCCCCCCCCCCCCGCCCCCCGCAAACAAAACGAACGCACGATATTCGCTCCCGTTGAAAAGACCGCAGGTATCGGTACTCCGAAGAAAAGATGAGTCTGGAGGGAACGATTGCGGGTTCGGAGCTCTCGCGAGGATCGAAAGAACAACGGCGAAAGCTTTCAGGGGTTTACTAAAAAATGCATGCATGTAAATAAAATTCATGCAAACTCTCTGACAAACGATCACTGACTCGTCTTTTATCTTACGTTCGTACGAGCAATTGTATCAACGTCTCGCATATTCGAGTAAATATGATTCAGGATATAGGCCCAGCGTGTAAGTAAAGTTTTGAGAGCTAATTTTGACTGATATTTCGACGGTCTCGATGGTGCTCGAATCAGAGAGGAAGAAAAGAGTGCGGACGAGGGGGGAGGCTGGTGAGCGTTGAACGAGAGCAGGACATCGCGATGAGAAGCGGAGGAGATGAACCGGAGAGGTTGGCTGCCGCTCGACTGGGCCTTGCTTGCGATGCTGCGCCGGTGTTCGCTGTATAATACGAGAAGGAGAAGAGACCGAAGAGAAAGAGAGCGAGAGCGAGGAAAGGCGAAGGGAGAGATGAGAAAGGGTTGTGCGGGACCGCTCGAAGCGCCCGATCAGTCATTAGACAAGTGGGTATTCACATATATCGAGTTGTAAAATCGATAGGGGTGTCCGTTAGCCCTGTATTTTCTAAGGAGAGGGAGGGAGAGGTGTGTATGAGAAAGAGGGTGGTTCGGGGGGGGGTTTGAAGAGGGATGAGAGAGCGGTGCTGTGTAGTACCGCTTCTGCTTGGTGGCTACGCCATCGGAGCTTCCCGTAACTGCCACCCCGCGTCCTCATCCTCCTTCGCTTCATTCTCATTCTCCACCTCAGCGATCGCGTTCTCTCTTCCCTATATATTTCCCCTTCGACCCCTTTTGTTGCTTCGTTTGCCGCGCGGCCCCAAACCAGCCGGCACACACCGCGCTGCTTTCCTCCATCATTGCCCTTCTCGCTCGCACCTCCCGCGGAGCCTGTGCCCCCCCCCCCCGCGTCCATACATGCCAGTTTACGCTCGTGTGATCCTGCCATGAGCCCACACACGTATACGTACACACAATATCACCGCAGCGCTGCCACCGCGCTCTCTCGTCCTCCTACGCCCCCGCGAAACAAGCAGCAGAAGCAGCACCACATCGCCGACTCCGCGCTCGCTTCCATCCTCCTCCGTAAAACCTTCTCATGCCGCCGCCTGCTCCTCTCCCCGCCCGGCTGCCTGCCTCACGTATCCAGTCCTTGCATATTAATCCTCCCCATAATTCCCACTTCCCAGTTTGGGCAACCCTTCGACTGCCGCCACCGCCTCACCAGCACACGCCGTCGCGCGAGAGACGAAAACACGTATATATATCGGGGTGTAAACGTATATCTATTCCAGATATGGCCACGTATAATATCGCAATGAGAAAGCGAGATGGTGACTCTCGTAGCAGCGGGCCGCTTCCTATCGATTGAACTTTCTTTCCCGAGGCCCTCTGGCTTTTAATTGGCATTCTCTCGTGGCGAGACGGAAAGCGAGATGGATTGTACGCGAATCCATGCTTTCCCATCGAACAGCCTACAAGACGTTTATGCGCCACGCGAGCGTATCCCGAGGCTCTCATTGATCCTCGCGGCTCGGATCGTCTCTCAGGCATCATCCCTCGAGAATTAATCTCTCGAGGAAGGAAAGAAAAACAATGAACTTGCCGCGGAGCGTCGGTTAATCGCAAGATAATTAGCAGCGTAGTAACAAAGTTTTCCGTAAGCTCAAGAATGTCTGAAAAAAAAATGGTGATTCCTGCGTTAAAGTTGCCCGTTCGAACAATCCCAATCCGCTGGGACTGCACTTTTCAAATCGTCCGAGTACAACGAGTACGCGGTTGCAAACTCGTGCGCGCGAGATCGACGTAAGAGCTTGTTTTCCGATTGCCCGCGGTACACGCGTAATAGCCGAGCTAGCCCGCGGTGTGTACGCCCACGCGTGTGTGTGTAGGTGTCGCGGAAGGGGTTGGACAGGGCGAAGCCGAGGGTGAATGTCGTACGGAGCCACGAGGAGATTGATTATACCACGCCAGGCAAAATGTGATCAATATACAGGACGCAGCAATCCGAGCAAACAAAAGACCGCGACGCGGCCATAATGCAAATAGGAAAAATCGACGAGGATTAAGGCTGCCGCGCGGCTCCCCCTCCGCACGGATTATCTCCTTTCTTTTTTCCTATCTTATAATCGATGGTCGAATGCCAAAAGGCAAAACTCGAACGGTTTTTTTCTCCCTCGATCGACGAAAACTCCGCGGAGAACTGAGATTCCTTGCCCCCAAAAAAACTCGCCCGAAGAGAGCTGAGCCCGCCTCCTTCATCCCCGCACGCAGGCGTTTGGCACACGAGTGTAAGAATTGGCGCGCATCTACGCGACTCTTATATCTCGTCCATCAATTCGGTCCATCGACCCTTTCCGACCGTTTCTGAAGTCTCGACGCGACTTCAAAAATCCGAAAAACCGCCAAAACTTTAGTCCCCCATTCCCCAAACACCTCCGGGATCGTCTTTCACTCCACAAAATGTACGAGTTGGAGGTGAAGCTCGACGAATGCGTCAGATTCGAAAGGGTTCGAGGGCGTACGGAGATTAGCGATGTTCAGTAATAACAAGACAAAAGTTCAATCTCGATGGATTCGAGGCAATCATCCTTCCCGGCTGCGATATGACTGCGGGCAGTTATGTTCGTCCGAGGGGGTTGCACTTTTTACGGACACTCGGAGACATTAAATTTAACAGCCTCGCGAGCTATGTGGAAGTTCGGTGGATACGATGCTGGTTGAGATTGCGGATAAGAGCGAGTCTTCTGGTCGCGGGGTGGCATGCAATTTGCCGGAATAAAGTCGCGCGCTCTTTTGTTTGTCGAGTGTCGACGCGCCCTGGAAAACCGCACGATTGCCTCGTCGCGGTCGACTTCCGGCTGGGGTTTTTCCAACGCTGTCGATACTCGAACTAATCTGCGGGTTCGCATCGACTTTATCCATAAAAAAAAAAGAAAAAAAAAAGAAAAAAAACGTAAGAACCGATAAAAACGTGCTCGCCGAGACCGAACGCTTCGTATACGGCGGGTCTTTTCATTAATATTTAAGTCCTGCACGTGTACGTTTGCTCTCGATGATTACCGGTCAAATGGCCTAATTCATAATGCACGACATAGAAATCGATGCGAAGCCGTTCGAATAAGGAATTAACATGGGAAGAAGCGCGTGTGTGACAAATTCACGATCGAGAAATCAGCAAGCGCCCCTCCTCGCGATGGCCCTGCTCGTCGCGCCAGGCCCGGTGTATCAAGAAACGACGATAATCACCGAAGTGAGAAACATTTCGTGCCGCCGGGTTCGAGTCCTCCGTTCGACTTCGAGCCACGGGATCGCTCGAGGGGAAGGCGGCACGTCGATTGTCCGCGTATAAGGGTGTTAATTCCACCTGTCCTTCTATCGGGCTTTCCTACACATCCGAACTGCTGTCGTTAAGTTAAAACACTCACCCTATCGTCTCGTGCACTAATGACAAACACTATTACCCCTCGACTATCGAGAATATGTACATGTATACAGGCCTCGAGCGAACTTGGAGAACTCGAGTCTGCTGTCCGCGAAGCGAGGAGGGGGCTGTTATCGAACGCCGATTCTTGCATGTTTCGCTCCCCGCGCGTACACATCCGTATCAGATATATGGGTGATTTCGTGCCAACTTTGCCGACATCTCGTTCCCACTGATCCTCGCGATTAGTCCCTCATTTTTTCGCGTCATCCTCGAGCTTCGATTCTTCCTTGAGCGTTCTGGCTCGCAGTCGTTCAATCGCTCATTCAACTACCTTAATTCGGGAACAACGAGGAGTTGGAAATGGCGATGAGGAATCGCGGCAATTCCGCGGCTTCAGACTTCCCCTCTGGGGTGCGATTACGTATTATTTATACGCGTGGAAAAATCGCCGTACACGCGAGCATCTCGTAACGTACGTCGAAGCTAGCGAATATAGAGCAGATATTATTGCTCGCCGTGTAACTTCGATACTGGCGCGTTACCGAAGCACATATATTAGGTCAGTTACGAGGGCTCGTGTGTACACACGTGTACTCGCGTTAGAAGTGGAGTAACCTGGCGAAGCTATACAGTATCGATCATGGGCAAAAGAGCAAGAAAGAGGGTGGGAGAGCGGACAATCGACAGGTCAAAGTAGTCAACCCTCCCGTGTACATCGCGACTTGACGACTCGAATAAATAAACCAACGGGGTTGAAAAGGCAAGTTGTTCGGTGCGTCAAGGTTCTTCGATCTATCGCGCCCGTTAAACGCGCCGGCACACGCTCGCTAAACGCCCGTATCGATGAGCGAGATCCTCGCACCGTTATCTATTTTCTTATTTTATTATTTCCAACGGACTTGTACTTTGCGGCCGCGAAGTGTTGGTCGAGAAATGTGATCGTGTAGTATTTGTGGAATATTAACTTTGCAGTGGTAATAAGTGTGTCATTAAATGCAAGAGACGCTCGAGCGTGTTATTCCGTAGATGAATTGATTTGTACAAAGAATCGTTGAAGCGCCGTTACCTGCTCGACCGGGCTCAATAGGAGTCGTCGTAACGCGTGGAAAATCGGTAAGGAAAGTGAGAGCCTCCCCCATTGTAATTCCTCGATTGATGATAAAAGGGTTGAAAAAGAGGGATGAAAACGGTACACGAGAGCACACGGTGGTAACGCACGAATAATTGACTCTCGGCTGTTGTGCGAATTTGCGAATAGGTAAAGGGACAGAGAGATGGGAAGAGGATGAGAGGGAAAAAAGGTTACAATCGACCGATCGTTTTCATCCCGCTCGAGGTATCCGGTGAGGGCCTCGTGCACAAACACTCCCGAGTGCGAGCTGCTCCTCGTTCGTCCCTCATACCACAAATATCCCCGCGAGTGCATTGCGCGCCGGAGCGTTTTGCCTTTGCAGTTTGCCGCCGATACCTATTTTACGTACGTACATAGAGATATTCGTGTACGAATATATCGTTGTGTACATGCTGGATTTTGCCTCCGCAAACGTGCAATCGGAGGTGGCCGATTTCACCGTTTTTTCAATACCCTCCTTTTTTCCTTCTTTCGCTTGTTTCGTACTCTTTCTTTTATCTCTCTTCCCAAAGGGGTTGAGGATTAAAAACGTGTTTGTGCATACAGCCGAAATCTATATTCGCGCAGTGATCGCGTTTTCCACGGGCACATACACCCGCATTTCTTTTACAAGCTTTCCCTCCGCGCGGGCTTATAAATATGTGAGCGCGCGTGTGCAATTCGAGTGTTGAAGTTCGATTGATCATGCATTCTCGCCTCAACGACGATACCTCCGATAGAGCTGAGCTGAGGGGTAACAAAAACGTGTTGCAGCTTAAATAATTGTATATACACGCGTGGGGCTGTGCGCGCGAGCCCACAGCTTTTCGAAAGTTAGTGACGAGGCAATTCTTCTTTATTCACCCACGCGCCAGCACCGATAAAGCTCTCGAGAGTCATCGAGAGCAGCCCCCGCGAGAAAGAAAGTACGTAACGGGGGTGGTTTTCGCGTCATTAATAAACCCACTCCCGTAAACGAGACAAGCCCCCCGCCGACTTTGATCAAAGAACTCCTTCTCCTCCTCCTCCTCCTCCTCCCTTGTAGATACGTGTGCGCACTCGCCCAACTCCAATTTCGCCGGTGCAATATCCTCGGGCATGCATTCGCGTCTCCAGTTATTCGTAATGAAGGACGTTTTGTTCGCTTCATCAATTCGCGCAGACGTATTTCATCAAACGCTAAAGACGAGCAGCCTCCCCTTCTCATCTTAAATTCTATCAATTTCGTGTATCGCTAGCTCCGTTGTGAACTTTTAACCCGTAGACACCACACGCTGGTGCAAGCTTGCACTCGCGAAAATGAAAAGAAAAAAAAACCAGATTTTCAAAATTCCTTTCTTCAATTTGACCATTTTTCTATAATAAAACTTGATTTTTCAATTTTTTTCGTTACTGTAATCGATTACTAAGGAATTTTTACCCCTGAAAAGTCTCGTTGTAAGATTAATTCCATACATTAATGGATAAAATATAAAGTTTTGAAAAGTCCAATTCGGTGACCTCAAAGGAAGTTGGCCTCTACGGGTTAATGATTTTCAAGTAATCACTTTATACCATTGAGCATTCGTCTCTTGAAAAGGCAAATTCGTCGTCGTAAATGCACGATCGCAGCTCGAATTATAACGAAATAATACAAAAATGTTAAATCGAAAGAGTTTCCCAACGCCGAGGAGAGTACTATAATTTATGATTTAGGGGACCGATCGTTCGTGTGTCCACAGGATCATTGATAGTCCGATCATTACAGCAGACTTCAAAATTCGAGCTGGCTGGTACAGTGAAGCTCGATAATGGCTGGTCGCGTATGTGGAAAAGCTCGTGAGAAGGGGAACGTTTAATAAATAATAGATTTGGAAGAAGCCTGGAAAGGGCATAATAATCGATCGTTCGTGTAAGCAAACATTGTGGCAACGAGAGTTATCCGGGGAGCCGGGGTCAGAAGTGTACAGTAAGAGGATAGCCCGTGGTATGTTTCTAATAAATAATTAGGGGGTGATCGCGGTTCGAATGGCCTGCTCGGCAATTTGCCGCGGCCAACCCGATCGGACGTTATTTAATTTAATCCCTGATAATTACATTCAGTAACGGCGATTAACGAATGCCTCTCTCTCTCTCTCTCGCTCCTTCGCTTCCCCTGGCCATTTTCCTCTCGAAACTCCCCGTTCGCTTTTACTCCTCCCATCGCGTCCTCTCATCTCGATATCGTCTCATGCTTCTTCCTCCTTTCTCCCTCTATCTTCCTTCTTCGGTGGTTGTGTCTATCTTAAAGCGAATATTATTATACGTTCTCGATATAATTGATAATGAGAATCCGAGGTAAGCTCCTTATATTAAGAAAACTCGGTGGAAATTGGTCCAGGCGACTCCTTATCAGTTGGTAATTGATTCTTAATGTAATTCGATCAATTTTTTAAATAGTCTCGAGCATTGAGAGAGCAGCTTCTCGAATAAGTAGGAAAAAGCGTAGCGAACATTGGGCTACGAGGGATCTAATCGGGTCTCATTGCTCGCGAGGATATTTCGAGGGAATCGAACATTTTCCTAAAGTTTTTTTCTCCCATTGCAATTTCAGATCAGTCGATTGGTCGAGGAGGTTTCGAGGTTACAGCAAAGCCTGCAGCGTCTTCAGGAAACGAGCTCGCAGACGGCGTCGCGTCTCGAGGAGGAGCTCGAGGCACGCCGACAGCACACCGCCCGTTTGGAGGGCAAGCTCGAACGCCAGCGTGACTACGACGATATCAAGCGTGAGATAAGCATTTTGAGATCGGTCGATCTCTCGCAAATACCGACTGGCGAACCCGGCAAGAGCCTCGAACATCTCCTAATGGAAAGGTCCAAAGCGTTACAACAGGCCGAAACACTCAAACCTCCGAGCACTCCGGATGCGCTTGGTGAGTTGAATTCCTTCTCAAATCTCACCTTCCGCGTACGAATAATAAATCAATTATTATTAAGAGATAGAAATATATACAAAAAAATAATAAGAATCGATTGAGCGACTCGCTGCTGGATCGTTGGCGCCGCCAATCCTTCGATATTATTCGTTTGTATATGTAAAGATGAGCAATGCAAAAAGCTGTCTGCATAATTGTGCAATTAATACTCGCATATCTATCGATTCACCACGATCTAACGAATTCATCCGCAATAACATAAGATCGACAAACCCCCGTATTTTCCTAACGATTTCTCTTCAACCTAGTCGCATTATTTGCCTGAATTTCGTTCGTGCGATCGCGTACGAAATAATATCAAATGAATTGTTCTCGCTGGGTCCTTTGTTCCGTATTAGTTTTCTCCCTGTACGCGTAAACGCATTTATTTTCGCGCTCGGGAGGGTCGTTGACTGTGCGCGAAGAATGAAAAGGAATAAAAAAAAGAGAGAAAGAGAGAGAGAGAAAAAGAAAAAAGCGAGAGAGAGGAGAAAAGATTGTGTTGCAATGTTCTCGAGCCGCGATCCCACGTTCACGTTTCAATTGCGCTGCTCGGGGTCTCTCGTTTCGCGGATAATCTCCGCGATTTCTATCGGCTTCTATAACGTCAGCGTGCATAGAATTTGCTGCACCGCGAGCAACTATAAGTGTCTCTCGTTTCGCAATTGGGCAATGAGAATCGAGCGAGATGGAGAGAGACTGAGAGGGGGAGCGAGGGATGGAGAACGAGTTCATCGGCTCGAGAACTCGCGCCCGCTCGTCTATATAACGACGTGCGTGACAGGAGGCCAACGCACGCGAATATATATGGGATCCCCCGGTCTCCGGAAGAGCGTTGTACACTCTCGACGCGCGTTTACTCACCGTATACTTTGTCGAACTATTTTATTTCACCTTTCGTATGGGCACGTATATATTAATATTCTCGTGTACACACGTGTCTATCGACGAGCTGGTTCGCTCTTTACGAGTCACATTTTCCCGTCTCTCTGTCCTTTTTATCACTGTTTTATTTTCATCGCATCTTATTTCGTCCGTTCGGAAATACTTGCACGTAAATGCCCGGGGGATTTTTAAATCAGGATAAACAGGTCGAAAACGTTGGATAACGAAAGATTGATGAGCTGGTGGGTTCGTTATTCGATTGATGAATCATAGGTAACGGTATGCGTTGCAAGCTCTCGTATAAAGCAACGCTACAATCAAATATCCCGCACTAATCGTGCCAATTTACCATCAATATTCTTATTTATTTAGAAAGTGTTTAGACGTGATCGCAGTTTTTTACGAGAGCTTAGACGGTGTATTTGTAACGCTGCAATGATGTTATGATAAGCTGATGAAAATGAGCTGACGACCGGTCCCCCCACCGCCTCGTACATCCTCAAATAAACACACACACACACACATTTATATAAATCTCCATATTTGTAATGCATCATCGCATACTAATATTTTCACGTTTATATAAAAACATCACATGTGCTGTGCTGCTCTGATCTTCGGTCCTGACTCTCTCTCCGAGACTCCAATTGTGAAGCACCCTAATCTTCCACGTTTACGATTATTTTTCATTGGTTTTTTGTTGTCATTTTTGTTTTTTTCAATTTGTTTTTTTTTTTTTTCGTTTACGTATATTGGCTGTAACGAGTTCCGATGAAACGAACTCATCGGGGCATTCGAGAGACGTTCGGTCGTCGTTAGAGACACCTGAGGAGCGAAAAATCTTTGAAAAATATATAAAGTTAATGAAAATCGGGGATGCTCTTACTGAACGCGTAACCCTGCTTGTTATCGTGTTTGCAATTAATAACACTTTGGAATTTCGTCTCTTACATCGCTCTCATATATCTTTGAAACAAATATAATATGTGCATTTGCGTAATATATATGTTACAAATCACCCGCAGGCTTGCAACTACTTTCTCTCTTTCTTTCTTTCTCTCGTTCCATTTATCTTTCTGTCTCAACCTCTCGTTCTTTTTTCATGAATTTTCGTTATCCTTTCGATCCTCTGTAATTCACATTTTCGCTCTTTCACACACGTTCTCTCCCCCCTTTTCTCTCTCCCTCTCTCTCTCTCTCGCACACTCCGTTTTTTGTTTTCCTTCTTTGCTTAGGCTGCACTTTTTATTTTCTCCCAAAAAACCACCAGATCCGTCTGCGGTAGCGAGTGCAAGGCTATGGAAAGAGGGAACGAGGAGCGGGCGGGGGTTGCTTCTCGTCTATATTTATACGTATACACATTGTATACTTTCGCGTAATACCGCACCTGCAGAGAGAGAGAGAGAGAGAGAGAGAGACTGACGCACACCAAAAACATAAGCAGTTTCTCCCGCATCCGCCTGTGTACACTCAGAGGTACATCCTCGCAAACCGATCCTCAAAATCTCCCGCTCAATCTCGCTCTCTCTCGCCATTCCATCAGTGATCTCTCCGACCCTCTTAACCCCCCTCCTTCGCCTAGTGCACGCAAATTTGTGGACGATATTCGCAATATTTGCCCAGACCCGGGCCATTGTTTCAGGGGGGGAGGGGAGTAGAATACCCCCGTTCAACCACGAGCACCCCATCCCCTTCTGCCCACCCCAACCCCCGCCACCGACCCCCTTGCGAACTTTAATATGAATCGATTCAGAGTGAACACGTTGCTGCTACTGAGAGTGCTGCTGCTGCTACTGCGACTCAACAGACAAATATATATGGATATATAAATATGCTAGTTTTATATATACATATATATATATATATAAATACCTATATTAAATACATACATACAGAGATGCACGGAAAGATTGAAAGATAGTATCTGTTCGTATATATACATATCCATGTGTATATACAAAAACATGTAACATGCGAACGAAAAGAGAGAGAGAGAGAGAGAGAAAGGGATATGCCAGAGCGATACTGCAACGTCAACCCCTTCTGAATCAAACCAACGAAATCCGAGCACCTCCAAAATCCTGTCTGTGTGTCTGTGCGTGTGCATCTGTATGTGTATGTATATTTATATGCTTGTGGCACCATTCCTCCATCCCATCATTTTGCCCTTCGAACACACCGACGCAACTGTTCCTCTCCTTCGACCCGTTATCAGCCCGCCCGCCCGCCCCCCCCCCCCCATCCCCCCGGCCGCCGACCCGCGAGTCATCTTTGCCTTCGAAAACACTCGACCCCCTCGGCCCGTTTCCTCTGTCGCCACCCCATGATATTACTGCTGAATTCTCAAAGCCGCGATTGCTGTTCTCGTTCACATATTTTTGCACCGGTAAGTCAAATCACCGGGAAACGTAATTTCGATTATTTTTTGAAAACGCAGCGATTTTTGGTGGGGCGAGGACGCTTGGATACTTTCATACGTTTCGATCTAATCCGATGGGCTCTCGGTAGCCTCCGACTGCGCGGAACTCGAGGCGATTTTTATTTTCGCTAAATATCCAACGCGGTAATTTCTCGCGCTCCATCGGTTGCAACGGCCGCGTAAAATCTTAATCGAAATTCATTCCTTCCCATATCGAATAAACGATCCGGGTTTTACACCAACATTCGGAGCCAGAACGCACTCAGAACCTTTGAATGAGGAATGTTTTCCTATTGTTTTATGTACTTGTGATCTCCTCCCTAAAGTTGCTATATGTTTTCACCCCTCTCTCATTTAGTTGGGCTCGCTCTACAGACAAACGATCCTTTTGTTTCGATGTAACGGAGCTTTGAAAGAGAGTCTCGAGTCCCGAAGTAATGCCCTGTACACATTTAATGAACTTTGCAAAGGATATATGTGTATAGATACTTAGAATGAGGGGGGAAGGGGAGGGGGGGGGCTGGAAAGTCGTCAAAGGTTGATAGATGTATATTGAAAGAAAGCTTCGAGACGGGGAGAAGCCTCGAATGATTGAGGGAAGGCCGAGAGTTTATCGTGCGGTATATGACGGGTGGTCCCTCGTTTGTTTTTCGTGGTTGCAGGTGGACTAGCCTCACCCCTTCAGCGCACCGCGACCGCTTCACCCCACGCTCTTGGTGGTGGTGTAGGTGGTGCTGCCGGTGTCGTGATTGGTGGGAGTGCTGCACCGCCACCCGCGTCCCTCGTCTCCTGTTCCCAACAAGCAATCCCGAGTCGGTCGACCCCGACACCCTCGTCGGCAACTTCGACTGCCTCGTCGCTCCTATTCCCACCACCTCTCCAGAATGTCGAAACCTTTGGCTCTTTCCTCGGCGAGGAGATCGTCGCCAACTGGAGGCGGTCCCTGGAGAGATCGATCATAAGTCAGCAGCAGCAGCAGCAGCAGCAGCAGCAGCAACAGCAGCAGCAGCAACAACAACAACACCACCAACAACAGCAGCAGCAGCAACAGCATCAAGCCCAACAACAACTTCCTCAGCAACAACAGTCGCAACTACAGCAACAAGCACTACCGTTACAATCACAAAACCAAGCTCTCTCCCAGCTCCAGCAGTCACAACCGGTTGTTGCAGCTGCTGCTGCTGCTGTTGCGGTGCACCAAGCCCTCCAACAGCAACAATCGATGCACTCGTTGCATCAACCGACGACAACGAACCTAAATCACCTTCCATCGCCAACAGATAACCCATCGTCGTCGGCATCGTTAACGAACACACCAGCCAAATCGAACACGCCACAATTGGGGGGTAGCAGTCTCATGAGCGGCGGCGGTGCCAGCGGCGGTTGCCTCGACGCTACGGAAAAGGCGCCAACGCCGATACCCGGCCACGAAACACCCGCGCCACCGACGCCCTCCTCCACCGTCGCCCTGACGTCACCCTCGATACCAATGGCCGTTAATGCCCTCCAACCACCGCATTCGGCATCGACTGCGACCACAACGATACTTGACACGTTGCACACGACCAACACCGGCATCATGAACGGCTCGAGTATAGGAATGTTACCGAGCATGCTCCCGACGTCGCTTCCACCAAAGAGTCCTCAGGAGGAATCCTGTCACAACAACAACAACAACAACAACAACAACCACAACAACAATAACAACAACAACAGCCATCATCTGGCGAACAACAACATCGGTGGCCTCAGCGTTCTCGACACCCTGAAAAGCCCTTTCCGATTCGACGACCGAAACCATCCGTTCAGATTCGGGGACGAATTCGGCGCCGCAGGAATGGCTGGACGACTCGGTGAATCGCTTATACCAAAAGGCGACCCCATGGAAGCGAGACTCCAAGAAATGTTGCGCTACAACATGGACAAATACGCCTCGCAAAATCTCGACACCCTCCACATCGCGAGGCGAGTCAGAGAACTCCTCTCGATACACAATATCGGCCAGAGGCTCTTTGCCAAATACGTCCTCGGACTGAGCCAGGGAACGGTCAGCGAACTACTCAGCAAACCGAAACCCTGGGACAAGCTCACGGAGAAAGGACGCGACAGCTACAGGAAGATGCACGGATGGGCTTGTGACGAAAATGCAGTGATGCTCCTCAAATCCCTCATACCGAAGAAAGGTGAGTTCAACTCCGTCATTAAACACAAACGAACAAAACGAATCCCTCCTCGCACGAACCCCACCCCGGAAGGTTACCCCCATTTTACTTGATCCTTGGCAACGGTTGGAACATCCGAAAACTCTTAGGATTCTGCGAGATTGCTCCCCACTCGGGTTATCGTATCAAATTTATTTTTACTCGCACCGAGCTCTCTCTCTCGTCAGAAATCCACTGATTTTCCAACCTCTGCCACCGTGCTCAAAGGATCCCACCACCACCACTGCCGCCACGTTTATCCCCCCCCCCCCCTCTCCTCCTCCCCTTTTTAATTCGTATGCTCCAAATACTTGCGACCCTCATCATCATACTTGTGTCTTCTTTCGCCTTTCGCACTGCCGTATTAATGTTTCATCATTAATTTACTAATCACGAGCGCTCTTTCATCTGTAACTCCATACTACCACTAAAACTACTACTGTCGTCGCCACTCTTCAACCGCTACAACTACTGTTGCTTAATATATTCCGTGGCTCGTTGGTACTTAACAGTCATTCATTATCTCAATCTCTTTTGTCAATAACGGCCTCAATCGCGTTCGCACCAACGTACAAATTAACGCCCGATACCTCGCGCGAGAATGCGCGACTGGGTACGCATCCCGCAAATGACGAAAAAAATCCTCCTGCAGAGCTCGGTTAAGCGCCGAGAACTTTAGGACCGCGAAGCAGGATAAAAAATGGGCTCAGCTTCAGTGAGATATTTGAATTTTCAACCCCCTTGAAATCTCAGGCCCAGCGCCCTTCGGCGGATATTCGCTAGAATTTTAATCGTAAGGAGAATTATTCCGCCTCGAGAAGCCAACAGGCCTGTAGAAGCGCGTCTTTTGGACGCTTCGCAACGGGTTTCGAGAGCGCGCGCGAGAATGATATTAATTACCTTGATTAAATTACACAGACGTTGGGATATAGAGAGGAGTATACCTGGTCTGTATCGATTGTTCGCTGCGTTTGGCAGCCATATTGTTTAGACTAATAGCTCCTGGGAATAGGATCTCCGCGCGAAGCGGAGCATCGAACATCCCCTCGTCCTCGACATCGTCTGTACAAGAAAGGGTTGCTCAGACTGCCAACGAGGACGACAACGAGGAGGCATTTTATGTAATACGCATATATACATGGAACAAAGAACGCCGAGAATTCGAAGCTCTCTTGTACAACGAGGATGCAGCGGTAGGAGCGAGAAACTCGGAACTAAATAAAGATAGCGAAATGCCAGGAAGGGGGGAGCGAGGGCGGGGAGAGAAAAGACTGAAAAGGGCCATCCGCGTAGCCGTCCGCAGAGACGACGAAGCTGCCAAGATTTCTAATTCCTCGAGTGTCCGCATACAGAATCATTCGATTCGATGCTTTTTCTATACTCTTTGTGAAAAAGTGTAATAATGAAACGGGGGGGGGGGGGGGGGGGGAAGGAAAACAAAAGCGACGCGTTGCTTTTCGGACAGGAAGGTAGATCCGAAAATTATGCTGTTCCGGGGAATTGAATGATTCGAATGTGCCGCGACCATTCGGGCGTACGTTATGATCACGTGTTTCTCCACGCATCTCTCGAAGCCGGGGAAGCGTAACGCTGCTGTGACTCGTATTTATTCGGTTGTTTTATTCTCTTATAAAATATATAAATATCGATGGAAATATTGAGTTTAAATAAAGGGATAAAAATGCCGGTCGGTGAACACATGGCATCGCATGTAACAGGGGTGACGTCCTCGACCGGCGTCCGGTCGAACTCTATGAGAGCTCTATTGAAACATATATACAGATATCTTTTTTATTATAGGCGCATATTAAAATACACGCATGTGCCTCTGGCCGTGCGTGTGGGAGCACACATCACCGCGACAGGATAAAACAACGTGAAATATATTCAGTAATTCACTTTGCGGTGACAACGAAACGACTCCGGTGAGACTCGTCGTGCATCAATGGCTTGTCGGTTTCCGTCGGATCTCGCCGGCCGATAATCACGGACTCTCGTCGTCGAACCGTTGCGAAAATCCACCCGCAGAACCGTAACTTCTCGTACGAATATTAAAAAATATCAAATCGAACAAAGAAAGCTCGGAATAGTCGTGTGATCGGCAAGAGGGGCAGGACAGATTGAATAATAATGGAGACAGAAAATATCCAGCAACCTCCGAGGGAAAAAAGCAGCTCGGAGGCGTGACCCCGAGCGACTTCCTGAACCATGAAATTACGGGGGTACTTGTCTCGACTCTCTTCAACTATCGCGCGTACGCACCGTCCAGCCAACGGACGCTTTTGAAAAATTCGATCCGACGACCTTCCTCTCACGATCGCCCGGACAATTGCTTCCTCCGCGTACTTCGTGTTCCTTCGGGAAAAAATGACGGGCCGCTGCGGCCTTCCCGATCCGAAGGATCGCCGCAACGCTCGGCATACCTTCGCGCGAGCTTACTCAACCGGCGATTTCGTTCATGGCGCAAAAGACGGACGATCCTCTCGTCGCCACCCGGATTTTATTCTCGCGTGTGAAAAATCGCGCGAGAAACGAACGAAGATCGGCCGCAGACGCTTTTCCGCCGAGCGCGATGGAGCGCTCCCCATTCGGAAGACTCGAACTCAAAGAAACGTAACAATGAGGGAAGAAACGTTTCGAGACTTATCGCGGGAGCCGAGTCTAACGCGCGATGTGAAAATACAAATATGTTTATACGCGTATTCGCGATGAAACGGTAGGAACAATCGAAAATTTCTCAATAAAATCAAAGCCTCGTATATCTATAGGGGGATCGTGAATGCCGAGTTTTCACACGAAACGATTTGTCGAATTTTGTAACGCACGAGCCTTTCCTATGAGCAACGTTGCACCATTGTTCAAGTACGTGTTACAAGTCCGGCATGTTTTTTCCCCTTCGGAGTGTTTTCGTGTCGGGAAAGTTTCGTCGCGAATAAACGCGTTACACATGTCGCGCTGCGCTAGTCTTTGGACCGAGTGCAAAAAATTCATCATTTCTTTTGGAGGAGTTTGGATGGCGTGGGGCACGATTTTCACGAGGGATATTATCGCCAAGAAATCTCATTTCCCCGCGTACGAACGAGAACGCCGGGCTGCGAATCTTGTCGCAAATTACCCAGTGAGAATAACTCCCGAGGTATTTTGCGAAAGGTCTTAACTCTGCTCGATCTTCATTGTTTAAATCATGCGCGCGAGCCAGTTATTGTTCTTCGGATACATTTTCCGCTCGGCTCCGCCAGCTCCGTCCGGGGCTTTTGCAACGATCCTTTTTCCATTCTTTCTCGCACTCGTCATTCCGCTCGCTATTCCGAGCAAAGAAAATCAGCGCGTACGTGCGACGAGCCAATTGCGTAATCGAAAGTATCGTTCGAGCGGAGAAGAACGCGCGGACGTTTAACCATTCGCGGGGCTTTGTGGAGTCGCAAAATCTCGAGAAAATCGGTTTTCTTTCAAAATCAATTCGTCAAATAATAGCCCCCCTCGTTTTATTTGCCATCGAAAACCCCGAGCTATTCCCTCCTGGATCGTTATTTTTTCGTAACGTTTCCTGTCGTAAACGACCGATCGAACGATAGAGAAACAAAACTGATACAACGAACTCGAGTGTGTTAACACACTTGAGCACCAACCGGTGGAATAATATGTGGCTACGTCGTAATTCGCGCGGTGTGAACATGCCACGGGAACTTTGTTTCGCCAAGAATACTCGCCAACGGAAAAATAGAAAGCCGAGCGCGCGATTGCTTCGTTGTGCACGGGAATAAACGTGTGTGTTTGGTATCGATAGACGCGTATCCTACAGACCAAATATCGCGATACTCGTTATGGATCTGAGTGAAAAAAGGAGAAGATAGAAAACGAATTGATTAAAAAATTGCCAAGAAACAATGAGGATTGCTTCAATGGGATCGGAGTTTTCCGAGTTTCATAATATTTCATGCATCGTTTCGTAATGAATGTCGTGAGAAATGGGAAAAGTAAGAAAAAATGGGAATAAAGCGCGGTTGAAAGCGGACGATCGATCGCGGGAGGAAAAAAGCATGGGGATATTCAATCACGTCGGAGTATTTTTTTTCCACGAGTTCTTCGCCAGAATTTCTTGGGCTGCACCGACGAGAATAAGAAAAAGGAAAAATTCGATTTTTAATCAAGCTCCTCTGGAAGAGTCGATAGATATTTGCGCAGAAAAAAACTAGACGTCCTTGTTTCGTTGGCAGTACGATGTGAAGCGAGAGAAGCGGAGGGTGCATCGATAATGCATAATGTACAATTAATAAAAAGAAGGGTTAAAAAAGGAGGGAAAAAAGGACGAAAATATCGGCCATAGCTTCGTGAAACTCTCGCTCTCACACTCCTCCTCGGCAAGCTTTTGTTCACCTCGAGGGGGTTCACGATGAAAATTGTTTATCGGAATTTTGTAATCCCTTTTGTTTAAATTCTCGAGAGAAGAGGGCGCAGAGTTATGGATAAGCAGGAGGGAAAAGGGAAGAGGCGGAGGCGAGGACGAGCGTTGAACGAAAGAATATCGATATCAGACATGCCCTTCCTATCTCTCAGAGCGACCGGACGTTCCGCACACGTGATATCCTGTCCGCAGGATTTTTCCCTTCCCCGAAGGAGGCAGATAGAGAAAACGGTGAATTTATCGAGGCATATTAATTATATATCGACGCTGATGCTCAAGAATCGGAAATCCAGTCTGACGGTATAAAACGAGTAAAAACCGTTCTCTCATACCGGAGCAACCCTTTCCACGCCTTCGTTGAAGCTAATAAAACTAAATATGCAAAGCTCGTCGAGCTCCGTTCCGGAGCTTTTACGGTACAAACATATTTCGAAGAAACGTTCGATCCACGTCGACGTTGAATCGCGGATGCCGATCACTCGACAGCTGCATTCATCGAATCGAAGAATAGTAGATTTCTCCTCGAGCACCTCATTGGCTCCGCTTCAAATGAAAAATAGCAGAAACGGTGCGTAATCGCTGAAAAAAAAAAAAAAAAAAAAAAGCATGCTCGAATAGCCGCAAATCGCGAATTGGCATGGAAAAAACGAGAGGCGCGAAGAGCGCGGTCAATAAAAAACCGCGATGAATACGAAATCTCGAATGACGTCCGCACAGACGTTCGCGATCGCACGATTTCACGATGAGGAGAAAGAAGGTGGTACAGTGGAGAAACGAGAGCAATCAAAGGCACGATCGATGGCTGATTCATCCGAATCTTGCGGCTGATTGGTCAATTAGTCGGGAAACACGTAGAATTTAGAGGACACATATTTCGTGGAGTAGGGCTTCGAAGAGCAGAGGCAAGAAGGGTCTGCGGAGGAAATGTTAGAGGAGAGAAGATCGAGGGACGGAGGAGTGGGGGGGGGTATTTTAATTATCACTGCTCCACACTCGACTCGTCTCTTCGCCCTTCGTTCTTCTTACATGTTCCACATATAAATCTATATATAGTTATGTAAATGCTCTCTTCAAAATTGATTTTAACGTGCACACATGCAGAGCCAATGTATACGTCGCATGATCTTAATTGCTTCGTAAGTTCCGATCGAACCCAACTCGGTGACTCACGCGCGGGAGCCATTAATCCAAATTGATATTCGTCAAACTCCCTGGCCCGCGTACGCTATTGGAAACAAATGTGAAGAGAGAAAAAAACTTGGAGCTCCGAGAACTTTGAGCTCGTTCAATTCCCCTTGCCAAAATAACTCGCTCGATCCATTTGTCATATTTGATACTCGTACACTGATAATTTTGCCTCAAACTCGTACTTGGTTGTCTAAAATGTCAGAAAAAAATACTGACAACGAAAGGAGCGCTCGTGGTATTCGGCAAGTGTCTGAGCATTATTTTCTGAAAAATTTCGATAATATTGCCGTTTAATTGCATCGCAAGTTGCAATATTTTTTTAGCCCATCGGTGCCGAGGAAATTTCAATTTATTTTTCAAAATTATGACGGTTGTCTACCCATCGATCCGTTCTCACTAGATTTAAGCGCTTGTTTCTCAGCTTTTTAATATGAAATTTGAGGCCCGATTCTCGCCGTACAAGCGATAGTTTAAGCGAGGAAAAACCTTTAAGAACACACCACCAATCGTGCCCTCACCCGTAGAGTATGTTTCAGGCAAGGAGCAGGGTATGCCAGCATTTGGACGTGCTCCACAGGATGGTGGCACGAATGACATGAGCGACGAGAGGCTGGCGCACATACTTTCGGAATCCGGGCACCTTCAGATGAGCAGAAGCGAGCACGATACTTCGAACGACGCGGACAGCAAGAGTCCGAGCAGACTCGGATGTCCCAGTCCGTTTGGCAAGGACCGAATGGACAGTCAGAACAGAAGACTGAAGAAGTACGAAAACGACGACATTCCCCAGGAAAAAGTTGTACGAATATACCAGGAAGAGTTGGCTAAATTGATGGGCAGACGACCCGACGACCTTCGGGGACCGCGAGATTTTACATCGAGGTAAGACATCCTTGTTATCGAACGTATCGCGATAATTCGTAAGACTTTCCGCATACGGGGAGTTTTTCCAAATAAGCTTTTCCGGGAAGGTTAAAATCGTGCGCGAATCAGTCAATCGAGTCGCGTCGGGAGCGCTGAATTCCATAATTCCTTTTATTTGAAATTGAACAAACGAGCGGCGAGTAGACTCGAAAGATTTCTTGGAACGAGAAGAACGTAATAATCGTGCACGAATGTGTACAGCGAACCGGAAATTGCACAATTTTGTTTTCCTCACGATCGTTCCCAATCGGGGATTATCAGGTCTCGAGACCTCCCTGGAGGTCGCCTCTCGCCCTAAAATCTTTCGTTCCATTCGTTATTCAAGCATCCGCACGAGTCGCACGTATTTCGGCGGCTGCTTAAATTGTGCTCGACACGAGTGAGCGGTGCGGCAACACGCGAATTCGCGAAAAGTACGGCGCGAATCGCATTGATCCGTCTTCCAAGAACAACGATGAAACGCGCGCCGGGAGAAACGATTTAGCGCGAAAATTCCATGATTCGTGACTAACTTTCACCTCGCTCGCGCACTACATTAAGCCGCGTGTTATGTCGAGTCAATTTTGAGAAAACTAAAGCACGTATAGCCTCCTCGTGATAAAAGTACAAGAAATAGGTGGACGCGGTGAGAGACTTCAACGAGCGTACATTAACGACGCAAACGCTAATGAACGCGTATCTTGATTTTCCATGACCAAAATTTCAGCGCTCTCGCATTCTCATTAAATATCCATGTTTAATTGTATTTCAGCCTGAGCTGATTTAGCAGATTCTTTCGTATTTTTTTTCTATACCGTAATCTCGTTTGGCGAGATTCGCTCAATCTTTGCGCACACTTCGTGCCACAAAGATCCTCATTATTATTTGTTTTTCTATATATTTACCTCTCTAATAGACTCGACAATTACAAAGAAAGAGCGTATCCGAATCAAATTGTCGGATACGTATGAGACTTTGTTTAATCGCGGCGGACTAAGAGAACGCACGAATCACGATTTCGCACCGGCGGGAGAAGACGAGCGCCATATTTTTTCGTTTATACTCTTTCCTATATAGACGGGGGGCTATGCGCGCTATTTTCTATGCCGCTTTTTGTTAGACGACAGATTCGTGTGAATTTTTACCTTCCGCTGGGTGGTGATGGAGAGCGCGCGTACAAAAATTCATTTATCAAGAGCATCGACGAGCGTCGATTTCAAAGTCTCGTAAACGAGGATTCGCGTTTTTTTTTTGGATGGATAAATGAAGATTTGTCGGTGCTGGTGGTGAACGGCCGCGGGCGAAACCGTATTGAATTTTATTGAGGACAGCAAATTAAACGTCGATTGATGGTAGCGCGATGTTTCCACACTTTTTCAGTGGTGCGCAGGGTCTCCAAGGGATCGAGAGGACGCAGGAGGACATAAGAATGGCTCTGGACGCGTATCACCGCGAGTTGCAAAAGCTGAACGTAACGACGGGCCAGAATCCGGGGCTGGCAGGTCTGGGAGGTTTGCCAAACATCCCCGGGCTGTTGGCGCTGCAGCAGCAGGCGTTGCAGCAGCATCACATGGCGGCGAACGGGGGAGTAGTTCAAGATCTCAGCTTGTCCAAAATGGATCCTCGCAACAAGATGATGAACGGCGTTACGGAGGAGGAGAAAGACAAAATGGAGGAGGCGATGAGGCACGCGGGTAGTGCGTTCTCGTTGGTAAGACCGAAGCAAGAGCCGAGCGGGCCCCAGTCGACCCCCGGCGGTTCCAGCGCGAGTTCCCCACTCGGAAATTCCATTTTACCACCGGCAATGACGCCGAACGAAGAGTTCCCTGGTGCGGCTGCAGCGAGTCCGCTCCAGAGAATGGCGTCGATAACGAACAGCCTGATAAGCCAGCCTTCGACGCCGACGCATCACGCGACGACGCAACGACCCCTTAAAGCCGTTTTGCCCCCGATAACTCAGCAACAATTTGACATGTATAACAACCTCAATACCGAGGACATTGTAAAAAGGGTAAGTAAAACGGTACGTCCCCTATCGTCGCGACGGAAACGCGCCAAAAGCAATCTCGCGGGCGTTTTTTAATAAAGAAACTTGGTATTCTTGTGCTTCCAGGTGAAGGAACAACTCTCGCAGTACTCCATTTCTCAACGTCTCTTCGGCGAATCCGTTCTCGGCCTCTCCCAAGGCTCCGTATCGGATCTTCTCGCCAGACCTAAACCGTGGCACATGCTCACCCAGAAAGGTCGAGAACCGTTCATCAGGATGAAGATGTTTCTCGAGGATGACAATGCCGTGCACAAATTAGTCGCTAGCCAGTACAAAATCGCTCCGGAGAAGCTCATGAGGACCGGCGGCTACGGCGGCCTGCCTCGTAAGTTCAACTCAGGTTAATATGGATGTTTTGTTACCACTTTATTCCACTGGGTTAACAAAGAATCAATTGCGCTCTGGTCCGAAAGCTTACGTTGCGAGAACGCTCGCGTCCTCATAACCGGGGGAGGGGGGGGGGGGGGGGAGAAGCCAATTGCGCGTGTTCGAATCTGCTCGGATTTTCTCATCCGATTACATAAATATCGGAAGCTTTCGGATTTCATTGGTTCTTCCAAAAAGCCAAACAGCTCGAGCTAATTTGTTTCGTTTTCCGCACTTTCTGTGTTCGCAGCATGCGGAACTCCCATGAAGCCCATGCCACCGACGAAACTGGTACAGGAACAATTGCAGAACGCTGCAAAAGCCCAGGCCGCTGCCCAAGCCGCGGCCCAGGCAGCAGCAGCGGCCCAGCATCAACAAGAAAACCAGCTCCAGCTCGGCCCGCCGCAACCCAGTGGGCAGCATCCGTCGCTTTCTCAATCGACGACTCCGCTGATGCTGACTCCACCGGGACCCCATCATCCTCACGGCCAACTGAGCATGCAAGAGTTGGCGAAAAAGCAGCAGCAGATCCAGCAGCAGCAGCAGCAACAACAAGCGGCGCAGCAACAGCAGCAGCAGCAGCAGCAACAGATGGGCCTCCACTCGCCGCATCATCAGATGGCACCATCGCCCTTGCGGAATCTTCACCAGCACATTTCTTCGAGCGTTTACGAGATGGCGGCGTTGACGAACGACCTCGACACCCAAACGATCACGACGAAGATCAAAGAGGCTCTCCTGGCGAACAACATCGGCCAGAAGATCTTCGGCGAAGCTGTACTCGGGCTCTCCCAAGGCTCGGTCAGCGAGCTCCTCAGTAAGCCTAAACCGTGGCACATGCTCAGTATAAAAGGTCGGGAGCCCTTCATCAGAATGCAAATGTGGCTCTCGGATCCGCACAACGTTGACAAACTCCAGGCCCTCAAGAACGAGAGAAGAGAAGCGAACAAGAGACGGCGAAGCAGCGGCCCCGGACACGACAACAGTTCCGATACCTCGAGCAACGACACCGCCGAGTTCTATCACGCCTCCTCCCCCGGTCCGGGACTACCGTCCGCCAAAAAGCAGCGAGTACTTTTCTCCGAGGAGCAGAAAGAAGCCCTGAGGTTAGCCTTCGCCCTTGATCCATATCCGAACGTCGCGACGATCGAGTTCCTCGCCGGCGAACTCGCCCTCTCCTCGAGAACGATCACCAACTGGTTCCACAATCACCGCATGAGACTCAAGCAGCAAACTCCTCACGGACAACCGGAGCCTCAGTCGCCCCGCGAGCCCGGACAACCCTTCGACCCCGTGCAATTTAGGCTACTCCTCAATCAAAGACTCCTCGAGATCCACAAGGAACGTTTGGGCATCGGGAACGTGCCCATCCCCTACGGACCATACTTCAACCCCAACATCGCTACCCTCATGAACAACGCCCTCAAGGAACAATGTTCCGGACTCGATCTCTCAATGGGAACCCTCAAGCGGGAACCGAATCAGGAATTCGAGGACGAGGACGCCGACGACGCGATGAGTAACCTCGGCAGCGAAGATTCGGACGGCTCGGCGAGCAGTATGAAGCGCAGCGATACGACCGACCTGAGCCAACAGCCCTCCGCGCCCACGACCGCGAGGTCGAGCAGGAGAAAACCGGCGGCCCCCCAATGGGTCAACCCGGAGTGGCAGGAGCCCGCCAGGACCGGTGACGAGGTCATCATCAACGGCGTCTGCGTCATGCAGACCGACGACTACGGCGTCAAGCGAGAAAACGAGGAGACCGTCCGGGTCGAGCCGACGCCGGTCCAGGACCGTTACGAGGAAGACGCCGCCAGCGACGTCTCCTCCGTTTCCGGCAACAACGGCCAGGACCGCGAGAGCCCTCTGCCGAGTTTAAAATCCGGACAAAACAGCCCCGCGACCTCGCCCAGACCACCTTCCAACTCGCAACAACAACAACAACAGCAACAGACCCAACAGCCCACCGACGACGAGATCCCAACGAAGGACATCGTCAAAAACGAGCCCGAAGAAACGTGGGATTATTGAAAAGCACCACCACCACCACCACCACAGACTTCTTCGATTCGATTTTATAAAAAAACAAAACCCCTCGAGCGGATCGCGCCGTTTCCCGAGACGCCGATCAAACAAAAATCCGCGAGTTCGGCCACCGCTCGTTATCCGTCTTAAATAAATTAAAAAGAAACTTTGCCAAATGGACTAATCGACGAGTTTCAAAGTGTGAAAAACTAACGGAGCTTAGCATTAGTATAGTATCGTTTTTTTAGCCGAAGAGAAGCCAGCGATAGGATTCGTTGTAGGACCATGACGAGTCCTGCCTATCAATTAGGGGCATTATTATTCGGGAGAGCCGAGCGCCGTCGTAAGCCGAGTGTCGAACGCGAAACTTTGGCCAATCGCTTACCGCGGGCCGAGATAATCGTGAAGGGGAGGGAAGAGGGCTGGAGGAACTCAAATTAGAGGGTGAGCCCTACCGATGGGGAATGGAAGACGATCGGAGCAAAATCAAAAACGCGACTTTGACACGTTATTGAAGAGATACTAAAATAAAAAAGGGAGATTACGAAACGAAACAGTGAGCGACGAACAAACAAAATATTAAAGAATATATTATATACAAAGTGTCGGTGTGCGTAATGAATCCAAGTTAATTTAAGGGTTCCCCCTTCCCCCATTCCCGGGGCCCACGTGTAAGCTCCGTGAGATTGAACTCTGGCCCTGCTGCCCCGTCCCTCATTCCCGTCTCGTCTTCGACGGCTGTTGCTCGCTGTTGATCTTGTGATTTTGTGAGGAAAAAAAAAGCCGTAAGATATCGTGAGCACGTGCAGTGACGATTTTGTGACGAGACAATGAACGTGCGAGGAGGATCGTTAACCAGAACAAGATTCGGGTTCACTTTAGTGCAATCTTTTCCTTTTTCCTGCCAGTTTCCCCGCGCCCCCTCTTCCCACCATTGTTGGAATTTTATCTTATTCATTTTTTAATATAAATATTAGGACGGAGGAGAGTGCGCAACGAGCGCGCTTTCGAATCGCCAATTCGATTATAATTATTCGTTCTATAAACGAACAAACGAAAGGAGATGAGAGTGAAAAGTATATGCAATCGTCATTGATGTTATCGTTTCTATCACACTTTCCTCTCCCAACCCTTATCCCCCCGCAGCCCTTAGAAATTAAGCTGTTGATGTTAAATATTTCTTACTCGAGTCTGACGTGCTCCAAAATCTCATTTCATCCTTTTTCTTTCTTCCCTCTTTCTTTTTCTCTCTTCTGTACATTTCGATAAGGTCCAAGCGCCCTTTTCCCTCTCATTTCATTTTATTTTATTTTTTCAATTATTATTCCGCATCGCTTCTCGCCCTCCCGGAAAACCTAATAATCGACAATTTTAACAAACGAAAAACAACCTAAGCCCCATCGACGCTTGATACGTCACGTCGCTCTTTCCTTTCAATACGACATTAAACACGAGAATTAAAATTACAAGACGAAGATTAAGAAAGAACAAAAGAAAAATCACTTAAGACCGTTACCAATGTTATTATTATACTATTGATGCGTATTTTATTACTATTATTATTATTATTATTATTATTATTATCATCATTGTCCACATTATTATGTACGATTAATTATTATTATTGACTATTACAATTAGTTATCGTGTGACCATCGTATGAGAGCGCGCGAACTGTTACGTGCCGATATATACGAATGCGAGCTCGAAACGACGTAGCCAAAAAAAAAAACAAGTAATAAGGAAACGAGCGGTGATCGTTCGACGTAATATCATTTTTATTATTCTCATGCATCGTTTTCATTTTTTTTTTTTTTTCGTTTTTATTCTCTTTCTCTTATTTAGGGGAAAATTAAAAAAAAAAAAAAAAAGTACGATTACGTTTTTAATTGTCGTATTAATTAATGGTTGGAGTATTTGGTTAATTTTATCGCTATCGTCTATTTTATTATTATTATTATTATTATTATTAATATTATTATTAATTATTGAATTATCTCGAAAACAAAACGGCTTGTAAAGCCAATGTGATAGAGCTTACGTGCGACGAGAGAAAGAAACAAAGATGGGATTGCCAATTCCACTGAAATACGTATGGATGAGCGCGCGTGTGTCCTACTACGTCCGTATGTGATTGCGTGCATGGAGGGAGTGTATGTTTGTATACGAAAACGTCGAGAGGGCGCTCGATATACGCGGTTTAAATTTGATTGAAGCGCGATACCGATCACTCCCCCCGTATTCGAATTTTCTTTGTAAATAAATTGTACAAAACAAAAAGCTATTGAAAAAGAAAAAAAAAGAAAAACAGGAAAGAAGAAAAAAAAAACAAAAATGCGAAGACTCGAGAACAAGGATGATAAGAAGATGATGAGAATACGAAGAGCCGAAGCGCCGCTGTAAAGATGAAGAGAGGCGGCGTGTGCTGCGAAGATCGAAAAAAAAAATGAAAAAAAAAAACGAAAAAAACAATCTCAGATACATACACGTACACGAATACACTCAATTGTATATTATATATTTACTTATCACATTTAATCCTCCATAGGCGTAACGCGTGTGTGTGTGTACATATATTTATGTATATATGTGCGTATGCATACGTGAAAAGTTAAGCAAAAAAAAAAACAATGAATAGGAGCAAATAAAAATGAAGCATTAGTCCGAGTATACATCGAGGTGAAGAAAAAAATGGTAAATGAAAAAGAATAAAGAGGAATCGTGAAACCGGAGACAATTTCAAACGTACCAGAGAATGAGACTTAGGCCTACTGGACGGAGAAGAAAAAGAACAATTACGAGCAAAAATGATCATTCGAGCAATGTCATATATATATATATATATATATATATATATAAAATATATATTTATCAAATGAAGATCGTAAGTGTAATAAACGATCGGTATGTTAAAAATCTTTTGTCTTGTTTTGTTTTCATTTATCGGGTTTGTTTATTGGATGCGAATACGCCCGAGAGAGAGAGAGAGAGCGAGAGCGAGAGAATGAGAGTGCGAACGCTTGAAATTTCCAGTTCGATGAACAAAATCGTGCGTGACTGCGTAGCTGCGAATGTGTACAAAAACATTTAGAATTCGTATGTTTGCCGGCGGAGAGCAGAGGGTAGAGGGCAAAGGGAGGAGAGAAGGGGGGGGGGGGGCGAAGAAGAACAAAAGACAAGGGTTTATCCTCGATATTGCAAATCAAACACTAGTATTTATCCGACTAAGCCGCGGTTAATCTCCGATTAAAATCTAGTCCGCAATTTTAATAAACGAGAAATAAAGATTTAAAAAAATATTGAAATAATGAATAAAGACAGAAGTGAAGAATTCATTGGAGGAAAAAAAAAAAAGAGCACGCGAGGGAGCTGGTTTTTGATAAAAAGACGAATAACTGAATAAAGAATTAATGAAAAAAAATGGAAAAAATAAAATAATAATAAAAGTAATAATAATTGTATAAGAAAAAGGGCATTGCGAATGAAAGACCAGTGACGTTTCTTTATTCTTCCAAGTCTTGTCATTCGTTCGTTGAATTTGCCTTTGTTTTACAATGTTTTTCTCGTTTTCTCGTTTTCTCGTACTCGCGACTTGTTTTATTTAAATAGTACGAAGTCTCCTCGTAACGATGATTGTTTAATGAAAAATTGTAATAACTGATACGTTAAATCTCGCATATCGACCGAACACGACGCGCAGATTCGTTTTCTCCGGCACAACGAGAACTGCCCGACGATTGGCGGACTCCGAGCCCATCGTCATTTTTACGATAAAAACATTTGAAGAAATCACATTAAATATGATGGGTTTCCATCGAACTCCGCCGGTCGCCCCGTTCATTCGGACATTAATTAACGATCGAAGAAAAAAAGCCTCGGGGAGCAAAGCGACGCGATCTCAATTGCGAAAAATCTACAACGCCGCTTCAAAAGTTCATAAAATTCTATACAAATCGTCGAAATAACTTCTTCCAATTTATTTTCATTGGAATAAAAAATAAACAACACGCTGTGACTTTCTGTACAAAAGACGACGAACGAACAAAAGTAAGGTTAGGTCCCGCGAATCATCGTGTCAAATTCATTTGAAACGCAGAATCCCGAACAAAGACAAAAACCGCCAATTCATATCCGCGTGCACATACCGTTTATGAGACACATTTATTCCACCGATTCCGACGCGTTTCGAGGGGGAAGAAAAAAAAAAAAACAAAAAACAAAAAAGTTATCGAAAACTTTTATTACATCGAATATAATTCTAGTATTCTGAGAATTTAAAAACGTGAAGGCTCGGATTTCACGCGTAACATCAGCCGCAAAGTATTTATTCACACGCGTTTTTTTCCAGTTTCCTTTGTTTTTTCTTTTTTTTTTTCGTTTTTTTTTCTTTTTCATCACTTATCAATTTTACATTCACCGAATCAACATAACTAGGGTCTTGTAGATATTAAAATTAAAAAAAATAGAAACGTATAGGATTATACGATAGCTTTAATTATTTAAACGATATTGCTTATAATCAAGAGCAGATTCGATAAGATTATATAAACACGAGAGTGCGAATCGGAGGAAGCGAGAGCGAGAAAGAGCGAGCGCGTGTGCGTGTGTGTGTGTGTGTGCGCGCGCGTGTGCGTGTGTGTGTGTGTGCATGTGCTCTGAGAGCGAAGCGAACGAGCGAAAGAAGAGAAAATCGAAAGGATGAATATTGAAAAGTGTGCGAGAGTTAAAAGAATGAAAAAAAAAATGTAATATAAAAATGATGGTGAAATTCGTAATCTTGGTAAGGATTAACGTTCAATCCGTTATTGATGGAGAGAAGAGGAAAAAAAAACAGAAAACAAAAAAAAATAAGGAAAAACGGTGAGGAGGAAAAAAATCATATCGTAAACTTAATAATGAATATTTTACAAAATAAAAATGTAGATAGACATTCAGAAGATTATCGAAGCCCCCTCTCAAAAATTCCCTCCCCCTCTGACCCTTCGACAAACGCGAGGAAGAAGAAAACACGCAACGAGACGACGGACGGAAACGCAACGATGATACAAAAAGAAACAAAAATAAATAAACATTCTTCCCGCAGAAGTCCAAACCACCTATGTTCCCAGACATGATAAAACAATGCGATGCGTGACAAGAAAAAAGTATATATATATAACGCACGATCTACGATCAAAAGATGAAAAAAAAAACAAACTCCGTCATCCAGTAGTGAAAATGAGGTATTATAATAAACGAAAGAAAAGAAAACGAAACGAAACAAAAAAATGAAAGATCACGGAGGAGATGAAGAAAAAATGATAACCTAAAATACTGGTTTATTAATTTGTATCTTTTTCTTTTTTCCAACTGTATTATAGCATATAAAGAGTATCCTGTACATTGCATAACACATGAGCACTATTGTTTTAAATTGTACCTTTATGATTATTATACGAAGATAAAAAGAAAAATAAATAAGGTATACAAAATATCACACCACCCGACTCGTTACTTATTCTTTGCCCTCTATACATTTGTCTGATTGAAATCTTACCTTTTTATTTGAAGATCGTCGTACTTTTGTGCATGAAAGTTCCACATTTCGAATATCACTCTCCATTTTAGGACTTTCCGTGGAATAGTTCTCAACCAAATATTCACATTTTGCGAAAAATTTCATTAGGCAAAAAATCCTAATGAGAATGCTAACAATACGAAGTATTAATGATTTATAGTTTCCGTGTGTTAATCAGTTCACTTATGTTGAAATCGATATCTTCAAGTCAAATAGATTGGAACAGAAACTTCGCGTATTACATCTCTCATATTTCTTTCTTATTCACCAATGTTAATGCCGCAATTATCACTGTCTGGCAACTATCGATATGGCTTACCTATCACTGAAAAATAATTCCGGTCACGACACGTTTACCCGCGGAAGAACACAATTTATCACTGTACGGTCTGTACGGAATTCTTGAAAAAAAACCGTTACATTTGACGGAATCAGCCAGTGGCGCCATCTGCAACATTTTCAATAAAATAAATGATCACGTGATTTCACAATCCACATGTAAGGCTACTGCACATGAAATTTCCCGTCCTAATATTAATATCGAGTTAACGCGAGTTTTTGATTGGCTTTCAAAATTCATTATTAGATTCCAGTAATCACCAACCAATCAGCTTTCCTGAATCTTCGGATGTTCCTTACAATTTACAATTGGGAAAAAATACGCGTGGCGACCGGTCTAGAGCGGTGTTTCGTAATGGTGGAACCGAATTTACAATAACCTCGTTTCATTTGATTTACCGTGCACCGCAATTTTTATTACAAACTTGTTTTTATTAATTGACAGCTTCTGAGTCTCACAGTGTATCCAGAATAATCGAACTTCCGTGATAAATCGACATTCATCAGTGGATATAACGAAACAGTTACAACTCGATTCGGACTATTGTCATCGAGTTTCTATATTTTTTGCGCTTATCTGTAACAATGTTTCTCTACTAGCTGCCGTCTTACCGAAATTAGAATGGCAACGCTCTTCAAAGGCCGTGGTACTTTCAGTATCGTCAGTAATTTTTTGAAGCCCAGGTAAATATTCATAGTTGGTTTGTCTTTTAATCAATGGTTCATTCTCTGTCATTGAAAACCAATTTTTAATTAAAAAAATGGAGGCTAAATTACTCTTTTTTTTTTTTTTTTTTTTTACAGAATCGATCTCACGAATATACCCAACCGAGCAGGGCCCCGGTTAAACATACCAAAAAAACAATATCCGCCATGGTTACCTAAACAACATCGTGTGGTAAGCAAAAATTGTATAACGTGTTGGTTATTGTACAATCTATTTACCTTATCACTCTGATCATACTTCTAACCAATTCTAATAACATTATATGAATTTTTTCTTGCCAATTCTGCTACGATTGAGAATTTTTTAAATCATCCCATACATCAATCAAATAGATCATTCCAAAGTTTATTCATGTATATGTTAATATAGCCTGACACCCTGCCTGATATCATATTCACATTCGCAGCTTCACAGAGAAGAAGTTACTCGTGAAAACGCTAAGTTTGTCCAAGAAGTTATAGAAGACAAGTGGGGACCCCGTGATATCGGTATCGGTATGACAAATCACAATTCCCCACTGAAAGCTGAGCCCATAGAACCACAAATGGAATGGGCACCGGATTCTACTCGCACTGGTGTCATAGCAAAGAAACTTGGAATTTATCCAATGTGGTTGAAAAATGGAAAAAGAGTCTTAGCTACATTATTACAGGTAATGGGAAAGATTGATAAGAATTCATTTCAAAGAAACAATTCTATTTTAACGCATGAAATTTCCAACTTAATTTTCAACAACAGGAAAAACATCACCACTGTAAATTTTCATTGTCTCAGATTATTACAATTATTAATAAATAATACAAAAATCTCGCGATAAAAAAGACCATTCATTTCAGGTTGCTGATAATCATGTTATAAAATATATTCCTCCAGAAGACTACAATCCTAAGATAGGGAAAAAACGTCCAAAGCGAAGGCTCGGATGTTTGGTTATTGGTGCGGAAAGCGAAGATCCACAAAAGGTGCGTGAGAATTGGATACACAGTTTTGAAATGTGTAATGAAATTGTTTTGGAAAATTTATTCTTTCACATAAACTCGAATTCAGAGTTATAATTTTTTTTACTCTTTTTTGGATTGCAGTTCACAAAGGAATACTGTGGAATGTTTACAGAAGCCGGTGTAATGCCAAAAAAATTACTGGCAAGGTTTTTGGTCACACCGAACGCTGCTTTACAACCTGGCACTCCGCTGTTTGCGGCACATTACAAAGCAGGAACTTTTGTTGACATAAGGGGGAAAACGTACGTAATCAAATCTATGAAAAATGAATAAATAAATTCAAGCGAAAAGGAAACTCCAAATTACTATTCTAATGGTTCTATGGCTAATTCTAAATGGTTTGCATATTCAGTGTTGACCGTGGTTTTCAAGGAGTCATGAAAAGATGGGGATTTCATGGGCAGCCAGCGACTCACGGACAAACAAAAACCCATAGAAGACCAGGAAACATCGGCTCGGGCGGTACGAAAGCGCGTGTCATGCCAGGAACGAAAATGCCCGGTCACATGGGCAATCGTTATCGAATTCTTAGAGGAGTTCAGGTGATTTGTCTTCACACATCAACACTACCTCCTTGCGAGTGCAAAAGAGGGATTTGGGCAAAATTCTATTAATTCTGGTTTTTTTTTTTCGCACAGATCCTTCGCGTCAATACCAAGTACAACGTTTTGTGGGTAAAGGCACAGAATCTTCCAGGCGAAACGAACACCTTGCTGCAAATTTATGACACTCTATTGCCCACGAAAAAATTGAGAGAACCTTGTAATTTTCCTACGTACGTACCAAAACCTGAAGAAACTCTCCCGGAAGAAACCTACGCGGATGATGTTCATCCATTCAACGCACCCTCAATAGAATTCAAAGAAGCATAACCGTGTATAAAAATCGAATAAAAACGTTTTCGAATAAATATGTATCCTCAAATAAAATTCTCAAAATGCCGAAAAAGAAAAAAAATCAAGGAAATGTGCAAATTTCAAAATAAATATCGAAACTGAAACAATTTGTGCTTATTTTCCAATGATAAAATTTACAGTTGTGAATGTTAATCGGCCAAATTGATTGAAGTGTAACGTAGTATTAATGCAAAATGCGTTTTTCTCTTTTTTATTGTTTTCGCTTGTTCCGTACAGAAGAACGTGTTATCATATTAATTAATGCCTACTAATCGCGAAGTAGTCAATTGATTCATTTATTTAGTAATCCAATATCACTATAAATTTAACTTGCCTAAAATATACACGAAACGTATGTTTTCTCAATTGTTTTCTTTTTCTTTCATTCAAAGTAACACGAATAACCAAGACACCCGACCCGTACGAGGGATCGATGAAGCATCATCGATCATGAGAAAAAACGTCTTTTTTCTTTGTCTAACGTGCAGTTGAAAAATAAATCAAATTATCCATAATTACACGTTTGTTTTGTTCTTCAAATAGGAATATACGAGTGTCGTCATATATATCTAGCATCAGTAGTTTTTATTTTGTTTGTAGACTTGTTACTTCAATAATAATATGCAATAAAAATGTAATGTTTATCAGTAAATTAAATGGAAGAAGAAGAAGAAGAAGAAGAAGATGAAAAGAACAAAAGACGGTCGATTCGTGTAAAGTTTATGATAACTTGCTCCTTTTGTAAAAGTTCGCGTTCATACTTTCTCGGGGCTTTTATCTCGATTGATGGCCACGGATTCTCGTTGTTATTCTTCTCGGTGATACATGCGTTCAAGAAGGCCCCCGGTGTTTGTTGTTTACGATTTTTTTTTGTTTGTTTTTTTTTTCGTTTTTCGTCTTGTTACTTGTTTACCAATGATTTTCATCGTCCATGCTATTTATTCTCATAATTATTTCATCCGTTGATGCGCATGCATCACACGAAATAAAACTATGAAATTCTTCGATTCTCGATTGTTACGATGGCCGTGGCCGTCACTTCGTCATATCATCGGAACAAAGACTTCGTGTCGGTGAAGGAAAGAGGAAGCAAAATCGCTCCGCTGCTGTGGTGGTGATAATTATGTTTGTCAGGGGACGGCACGATTGGATAGGGAACGATGAGGTCGTCTCAGAATTTGAAACCTTCGCTTGGAATAGTCGTCGTGGGATCGAATTCGAAAGCTCCTTCTCCAACCGGCGGTGCAAGATTCGTATCGTCAGCCTGAAAGAGAAACGTCATTTTACGATGAATTGAAAAAAATTCATTACTCGAATATTCTCTAGTGATACAGTTCAACAAGTGAGTCTCTTACCTCTTCCGAAAAGTATTGTTCAATAATATCGTAAGCTAATTTGTAAATGTCTACGTTTTCGTGGTTCTGCAGTGCCTCGATTTTATCCAAACCTGAAAAGTCACGAAAGGAGTGATTGATTGAAAATGGAACTATATTATCGTGATAATTTGCGAGACTATTGGGAGGATAACTAACCGGAACATTCTTCGATCATGTTGGCCAATTGTTCAACCTCCGGCCCAGCGAGTCTGAGCATATTATTGATACCGTCGAGTACTACCTGTAGAACCTGGACGTCTTTGCACGAGAGAAGCTCGCAGAAAGGTTCGATAACGCCAAATTGTATCAATCGTGCAACCTGGTCCCTGTTGCCGCTTATCGTCATATTGCTAATTGCCCATGCTGCCTCCTTTTGAGTTTGGAAGTCCGACTGTTCCAGGAAAAAGAATTGACAGGGAATTAACCTTGAAATCCCGAAATATTGAGAGAAAGAGTTCTTACGAAAGATTAGTGGAACAAAAATCAATACCTTGGATAAGTTGCGTATGATGAGGGGCAAAAGACCAGCTTCTAATACAGCCTCGACCTGCGATTGATTTCCTGCTGTTATGTTCGATAGGAACCACACGGCCTCTTTGCAAATTTTGTCCTTCGAGTGAGTAAGTAGATTCGGGAAATGCGAAAGTGCTTGACAGTTCAAAACTGTTTGCGTCTGTTCGTCAGTGCCGGTTACGATGTTTCCAACTGCTCTTAAGGCAGCCGTTTGAAGCTTTACGTCCTTGTGCGATAGTAACGGAATCAATTGTGGAACGACTCCACTGTCAATGACCATTTGGATTTGGTCGTTACCACCATCGGTCAGGTAACTCAGTGCCCACACCGTGTCAACGAGAATCTACGTTAAATATTTCATTGTTTAATCATTTTTATAAAATACAATTCAATCATATGATTGATCACCATCACTATTCAAAGTTGGCTCAAGAAAGATTAGGATGGAACAACTTTTGTAACATTGGTTAGTAATTAATCGTACGTTTTTTTTATGATTAATCGACTTACGTTAACGTCCGTATGATGAATGAGGATGTTAAGAGCTGGCAATATTTCTTTTATCGTTTGAACCGGTGGTGGTGGATCTTTATTTCTACATAAGTTTACGATGACCCACGTGACGTTGCGTAAAAACGTTATTGGTATGTCGGGCTTAATAAACGTTAACAGAGGTTCTACGACACCAAGATTAATCACGTAATCTCTCGGCGCCGGTCCATCACCGATAATATTACCTAAGAAACAGAATTAATTTTAAAATATCTCGATTTTCAAGATCCTCCATAGTCGTTAGTTATTGGATGAATTTCAAGCCAAAGTTTTTTCTTTTCAATAAAACAAAACGTTAGTTCGCATAGATGTTCGAATTAATTGATATCAATTGTTGTTAAACAATTGAATGGTATGCAAAAAACTTACCTAACGCCCAAACTGCCTGTTCACAAACATTTTGTTGACTCGATAGTAGCAGATGAAGGAAATGTGGCACAGCACCGGCAGCTACGACTGCTTGCGTTTGTTCCGATGTTCCACTGGCAATGTTCGTCAAAGCCCATGCAGCTTCAAACTGCAGGGAAGGACTGAAACATAGAAAAAAATTGACATTGAGCCTTTCAAGCCTGCCTGAATTTTCAACACACTCTCCATTGTCTGATATATTCATAAAAAATTCATAAATATAAATTCGAAAAATCCAAGTATGAAAAGAAGAACAATGAACAAAATATCGTCAATTGAGGATTGACTGATCTCACCTATTTTCCTGTTCAAGACAATGTACCAAAATTGGCAATATTCCACTCTCGATAAGCGGGTCAATTGGTGGATTCCGATCTGATGAAAGTAACTTCCGAACGGACTGTACAGCTTGCAACTGTTCAGTTGGGTTCGAACTGGCTGCCTTCTCAACGAGTTCTTTCAAGTTAATCTTTGAGAGTGTTCTCTCAATATCGTCTTCGTCTGAAATATGATATTTAATTGATTAATTCACAGATATTGTTTCTCTATTCTCTATTGTTAAAACTACGCACCCGTTGAGTCTGTTATAGGTACGTTTCGTCGTTTCTGAAGAGTCTCCTCTCGTTTGTTTTTTCGTAATTCGACAGTCACTTCGTTTCGTCTTCTTCTCATTTCCTGGGAATCAAGTTTTTCCATTTTAGAACTTTTCAGTTATAAATGTTGAAAATCAACACACAGTAATCACTAAGAATTGTTTTGGTTACATTTTAAACTTCTCTATAAACTTTTCTACAATATTTTGAGGTTAATTGTTCGATAAACAATTTTTTAATGTTTAGCTCAAACCTAAAGTTTGAATTATGAGAATTAAACAAATTTTTTTTTGTTCAATATTAGATTGTCAGAGAAATCAGGTAATCTTGCTCAATTGCAAAAATTGACTTTGGGTAGTCAATGATAAGTATTGGTCGGATTTCCCATAAAATTCTAATGAATTTTCTACATAGTTTCGTTATTCAAACAGAACGGTGAAAGTTTTTGACATAAAGCTTCATTGGAAATATTCAAACAAAAGCTTTCAAATGCAATAAGAAGTTCAAAGGTGCATGCTTACGATTCAGATTTGACACTACGCAAATTATAAAAAAAGTGATATTCATGAGTAGACAAAATGAAAAAAAAACAAAAATATTTTCTCTCTCCTTAGAATATAAAATGGGATTGACTTTTCTGACAGATTTGGTACAAGGAAATGTGGAAAAACAATCATCTAATTTTCAGACTCAGTGACCGCAAATGAATATTCAACTTTTGTTGTAATGCAACAACACAAATTTAAGTAAAAAAATTTGGAAGAAAACATTGAATTCAAAACGAAATAGTACATGCTTATTACCAATTTCAACTCAAAGTAGATTTGTTCGAAAAAATTTCGAAAAATTAACCGTTACGTTGAGTTTTCATTTTACCAAAAGAACAATGAGAAAAATGGTTGATCAGAAAAAAATTACTTCTATATCACAATAATGAAAATTTGTGCAAAAATATTTGAGACACATGATCGTGGGCATCTATGGCATTGCTCAAAATGGCACGCGTTTTCGCGGATGCTCGAATTATTGTGTTCTCGGATACATGCGGGAAGAGATTAGAGGAATTGAGAAAAAATGGGTGCAAAATCGGAGAGGCTAAAAGCTGTGGAACAAAGTATCTTAGGAGAGGGGGAAAGTTAATGAAAAATTAATATATTGCAAATGATAAAAACGTGGGATAAAATAATATTGAAGGTGAATCACACGCGAAGTGTGGATTCGGAACAAGAGCGTTGCGTGCTAACGAAACGTGAGAATTGTGTGTAGCGAACGGCAAACGGGAGTTCCGTGAGTCAATTCAGTGGCGATTTTGGAAGAATGTAGGAAAAATGGTGTGAAATGATGTTAGAAAAAATTGAAATTTGAAATACTTACCTCCTGATCTTTTCCTTTGTTCTTGAAAACCATCATACGATTCTTGTTTTGCATTTCGGCCGCCATTTTTTTTCTTTACAATAACCAATGTCGTACTCGAGTATGTGAATTGGTACGCCGGTTACACCGGAGTTTTTGGGAGAGCACGCACGTCTCCGTTACAACGAACACCACTCCTGTCGTCGATCGCTTCGCGCACTATATCTGTTTTGTACTTTTGGAATACACACGCGCGCATATACACTTCTCTTCAACGACGTATATTTTTATTCGCTTTTTTAACCTGCGTGTCGCGTTTTAACGTGCCGTTTTACCTGCTCCACGACGGCTATTCCCTACTTCAATGCCCACCTATTTTCGCAACTGCATAACTACTACAAAGTCGTACGTGTATTAACGGTTAGTGTCAGCTCGCTTAAGGGACAATTTCATATGCAAATAAGATGCATACACGCGTTTTTTGTTAAACGAATTTCTCGTGTCATTCACTTTTTTGGCGAAATGGTTTTTTTTTCTTTACTCGAGTCACGCACGTTTTCTGTCGCTGTGTAAAAGAACCTTCCGGAAACCGCACAGTTTTTAGCCCCTCGAGCGCCGTGGTATCAGGAGAAAAAAACACCAGAACCAAACGAAAAGGCGACTTTCCAACGCGACGTTCACTCCTGTGATTTTGCGATCCACTAATTTCGCTGTTTATTCCTACAGCGAATTCAACGTTTGTTTACCCTATTTTTTGTGAAATCTAAATTCTTCGTAGCACTATACGAGTCAGATTTTTTTTTTTAATCAATATACATAATCCCTTACGTTGAGCAATGTTGTGTATCATCAAGAGACTCGCGGTAGAGTCCGGGGCCAAGTACAATTCATAATTTTGAAAAAAAAAAACACGACCCATAGCATTTTCATAAAGAGAAAAAGCATTTTTCAGAAACTGCAATCGCGATTTTTTCATTGGTCCAATTTTTAAAAACTGCCAGGTATTGGTTACTGTTAGTATTTTCGATAAATGCAAATAAATTTACATCTATACACTCGCCCAGAAGAATGTAATTTATCCCAGATAAAAAACTATCGTCCTTGATTATTGAATAATAGAAAGATTTTGACCAAGTCCGACATCGAAAAAATTTTATAAAAAAGTCCGTTTGAATATTTCTTTTTTCCAATGACAGATATTTGTTTTATCATCCAGATACCAAAGTAAAGATAAATACGATCTGTCATGTGAGATAACAAAACTCAAGATAGCGATCGTGTTATTTACATGTTTTGAGCGAATCAATGCGAAAGCGATACATTTTCGAATTCAGTCAACAGGATACAGGATCAAAGTTCTTAAAACGTCATTTCTATTATGACATTGCAAACATGATTATTTGAACAATACATATCGCAATTGTTATTGACGCTCCTCAAAAGTTTTATAATATGCCACTAAAAAGGATTAAGGTATTGGAACTTGCGGGTTTAGCTCCAGCCCCCTTTTGTGGTATGTTACTCGCGGATTATGGTGCTTCGGTCATCAAAGTTGAGAAGGTAAATAGCTCCGTTTTTTCACTCTTACTACCGACAATATTTAATTTTTCACATCTAACAAATTATCGAACGTTCTAAACTCTTTCAAAATTAAGACTGGATCGATCGGCGGATATCCTGATGTTCTCGGACACGGGAAAAAATCCATTGCACTGAATTTGAAGACCCGCAGCGGTGTAGAGGTTTTCAAGAAGTTGAGCGATCGAAGTGATGTCATCATCGATCCATTCAGAAGAGGTTTACATAATTTGCATTAATGAGTGCCATTTTTTTAACCAATGTGCATGTAGACTTTATTTTCTCCGTATTCAATTCATGCTTTTCGTCGATAGGTGTCATGGAAAAATTGAATTTGGGCCCACAGGACTTAATGGCTAGAAACAAGAGTTTGATTTATGCAAGATTGACAGGATTCGGACAAGAAGGACCTTATGCCGATATGGCTGGACATGATATTAATTTTTTGAGCTTATCAGGTACTGGACTCATCGTCAAAAATGAACACGAAAGTTTCTCATCCATACTATGAATTAGTGAAAGAAGATCAATAGTTGACAAATTGATTTTCATTCCAAGGATTATTATCGTTATTTGGAAGACAAGGTGAAAAACCAACACCACCTGTGAATTTAGCTGCTGATTTTGGTGGTGGTGGATTGATGTGTGCCTTTGCGATTGTTATGGCCCTTTACGAGCGCTCGCAGAGTCAGCTGGGTCAAGTGATTGATTTATCAATGACGGAAGGTGCTGCTTATTTGGGTACTTGGTTGTTTCGATCGCAGAAAGTGCCAGGGCTCTGGGGGAACCCGAGAGGAAAAAACATGTAAATGAAATTATAAATAATAATATTATAAAAATGAATATTAAAGCTGATGATAATGTTTATCTCAATTTCAGACTAGACACAGGAGCTCACTTCTACGACACGTACGAGACCGAAGATGGAAAGTACATGGCAATCGGGGCATTAGAGCCACAATTTTACAACCTTCTGCTAGAAAAGCTTGGTGTTTCGGACGACGAAATTCCGCAATATTCCGAATTCGAGAAAAATCGGGAGAAGCTTGCTGCTCTGTTTAAAAAGAAAACCAAAAAAGAATGGAGTGCGATATTTCATGGTACCGATGCGTGTGTTACACCAGTTCTGTCATTGAAGGATGCATCGGCTAATATACATAACAGAGCGAGGGAGAGTTTCACTTTCTCTATCGATGGTACAACGACTCCAAATCCTGCAGCGCGTTTGTCTCGAACACCTGGCTCTTCTATGGCGCACAATATCAATCCAATGCCAGGCGAACACTCTCGAGAAATCTTAACCGAGTTTGGGTTCAGTGCCAAGGACATTGACGATACTATCGCCTCTGGTGTCGTAGAACAAGCGAAAAAACGAGCCAAACTTTAATTCTCATAGAATAATCAAGTCGAATGTCGTGAAAACGAAAGTCAGTAATCCAGAAGATACAGATTTACAGATTTGACAAGTCCAACGTTGAATAGTTTTGATAGAGCTCTGGAGAGTGCAATACTTTTTAGAAATCCAGTCTTCCCGGTGAGCTTATGCGATTAATAGAGGCTTTATTTCCGTTCTAATGCAAAAGCTCGTACACAAATGGAACTAGAGACTGTATGAAAATGGCTGAAGGAAACTTCAATTCAATCGAGAATAGAGTTTCGTTCCATATTGTAAAAAATAAGCAATTTTTGTTTATTTCTAATTTACACTTGCCTGACGAACGAATTAAAAGATTTACGATTGCATTTTTTAGCATTTATTGGATAAAATATTCAATAACAGAGATCAAAGATTTAAAAGGTTGTTGCTTCATACAATATTTACAAAATATAGTACGCAAGTAATTTGATAGAAGTTTTATGAGAGTTCATAAATTTTATTTAAAAAATGATTGACGTATCGCAATCAACAAGGATTTTTTCATGGTTGATGTAATTGTAATGCAATTTTTATAGAATATATTGTATCTTGAATAAAGATTTATATTATTGTTATAGAGAACGAAATTTTAAATATTTTTTCTGTAGCTGATTATTGCCAAAAATAAGCAGCTATTGGGCACACAGAATTTTATTCTCTTTAATCCCGACAAGTTCGAAAACCAAACTTGTAATTTGTTAGGCTAATTTATCCGGAAGCTCATCGGACGTTCATTGGCTGACATTCATCTTTGAGATTAGAGCTCGACCAATCCTGTGGCGCGGTTAGCAGCAGCAGGCAATATCGCGAGACATCAAAATACGTCCTAGTGGCTCCGTTTACATAGTGAGACAAGTGAGAAAAGAAGGGCATTGAAACTCACCACCCGGGTCGCAGTGAATTGACAACTTCCAACTGTGTGGTGGCTTTTCTTGAGAATTAAAGATTCCAATTGAAAAGGTAATGAACTAAAAATTCTTACCAATCAAGTGATACGAAAAATGATTTTATTTTTTAATTCAATACACTATAACTATGGCGATACAACATGATGTGAGGATGTTTTTATAGTTTCTGTTTGAGGTTATGTTGTTCTGCCTCAAAATTACAAAAGTCATTTCCATATAACGCCTAAAGCATTCGGTTTTGAAATTTCATCGAATAAAGTCTATATTCGCATTATCTTGTGAATTATCGCAAGCATCTAAAGGTCGGTAGAGAGTCAAAAATTCAAGAGGGAAATTCTAATATGTAATAATAGTAACAAATATCAATCATAGATCATTGCAATGCACAAAACAATTTCTGAGTGGTGATTTAAACCCAATTTTTGGAATTATTAAAATACAAATGTGCAGTATTTAAACATTGAATTTTCCATATTTTTATGAAATAATGTCATTAAATAATCCATAAACTTTTATCATTGATACTGATTTCAGATGAAAGTAAAAAAACTAAATGTTATTGTTTTGTTAAAATTACTCAGGCAATCCATGATCCGTGATCTTGAAAAATCAAAATGAAAAAATGATGTATCATTTTTTTGAGTTTTGTTTCTTGAGCTTTCATTGAGCTGAATTAAATTGCGGTAGATTGCTAAAGCGTATTGAAAACTGGATAATTTTATTCCAGCTCGAACGACGGAAGTGCGGTAAATCTCTATAACAAGAGCGAAGAAAAATGGGAGTCCCAGGTGCAAGAAATCCGGAAGCTATGGAAGTGGAGGTGGCGAGTACGGAGGTGGTGAACGGAGAGGGAGATACGGGTGACAAGAAAGACACGGATTTGACGACGATTCATGATTTGCGCGAGCACACAAGGCAGATAGAAAAGGCGGTCCAGAACAAAGAGCCCAGATTTATATTGAGGGCGTTGCGGGCGTTACCGAATACACGTCGGAAGCTGAATCCGACTGTGCTGCGAGGAGTCATCGGTGGATTTTACACAAGATCAGCAACGGAGCGGGAGGCTCTGTTAGCTTGGGTGGAAGAGCCGATGGACATGGAGGGAACTCAAGCTGCGATCCAGCGTTTCCGTAGCTCAGCATTGCCCCTTTTGCCTGAGATCGACGCGTACATCCACTTGTTGGTCCTCGTGCGTTTAATAGACACGAGAAAGTACAACGAAGCTGTGCAATGCTCCGAGGCGTTGGTACAAAAGATAACCGCCCAGAATCGTCGGACGATAGATCTCATTGCAGCGAAATGCTATTTCTATCATTCACGCGCTTACGAGCTGACCAATCAGCTCGACAAGATCCGTGGTTTTCTGCATTTACGTTTGCGCACGACGACCCTTAGGAACGATTTCGAAGGTCAAGCCGTGCTCATCAATTGCCTCCTTCGAAATTATTTGCACTACAATCTTTACGACCAAGCGGACAAGCTCGTGCTCAAATCTACTTTCCCCGAATCCGCGAGCAACAACGAATGCGCGAGATTCTTATATTACGTCGGTAGAATAAAAGCGGCGCGACTGGAATACTCAACCGCTCACAAGTATCTCGTGCAAGCGATGAGAAAAGCCCCGCAAACAACCGCCGTCGGGTTCCGTCAAACCGTCCAAAAGTTGGCCGTCACCGTTGAACTGTTGCTCGGCGATATTCCCGAACGTCAGATTTTCCGACAGGCTGCCCTCCGCCGGGCTCTCGCACCTTACTTCCAGCTGACTCAGGCCGTGCGCCTCGGAAATCTCCAACGGTTCGGCGAAGTTCTCGAAAATTTTGGTCCCCAATTTCGCACCGATCATACCTTCACTCTGATTCTACGGTTGAGACACAACGTCATTAAAACCGCAATACGATCGATCGGATTGTCCTATTCGAGAATATCCTCCGGCGATATCGCAAGGAAATTGGGCCTCGATTCCGGCGTCGACGCTGAATTCATCGTTGCCAAAGCCATCCGCGATGGAGTCATCGAGGCGACTCTCGATCCCGAAAACGGCTACATGCGCAGCAAAGAAACTACCGACATTTATTGCACCCGCGAACCTCTCCTCGCTTTTCATCAACGCATCACTTTCTGCCTCGATCTTCACAACGAAAGTGTCAAGGCCATGCGCTATCCCCCGAAATCGTACGGGAAGGACCTCGAGTCCGCCGAGGAACGCAGGGAAAGGGAACAGCAGGATTTGGAACTTGCTAAGGAAATGGCCGAGGAAGACGACGACGGATTCGCCTAAATCACATTTTTACACAGCTATTAAAATACGCATACGTGAATCACAGACAATTTATTGCTATCATCGTCATACAGCGCTGTTGAACGTCAACTTTACTTCGTTGGATGCTGTATCGTTATTCAAATATTCAAATGAATAAAAAATCCATTTCGATATTTTATCCTTATTTAATTTCATAATTCAAGGTTCCGTCTGATCCTCCCTCCAATTAGGCCTATTTACGGTCTGACGTTGAAACAACCGGCTCGTACCAAAATTACAATTCGAAGTCAGAGAACAAGATCCAACGGATAACTCGGGCGCAGATGGCGAACGGCACTTACAGTTTGCGCTACTAATCGCTTCGTTGCTAGAGCTTTTCAATTTTTTTCTCAACCACGAAGAAAATTTAAGAAAATACTTCTCGCTTTTTCTCCTCGGGTACTCTTCCTGTGGAGTTTACAAAAGTTCAGATCACGCAGCAGAGGCTAAAGTCGACCCAGCAGTCGGTAAGTCAGTGCGAGAAATAAAAGTGAAAAGTTTATGCACGCGTTTTTTACGATATATGGGACGAGCGCTTTTTGTAATTCAAGAAAAACATATGGACCTGCTTTTTTACCGACCATCGAGAAATATTTCACTTATTTTCTGTCTCAGTTCATACCGCTTTTGAGATTCCGATACTCGCGTTTGATCGAATGAAATTGTTACCTCGTATTTGGAGAGCATACGCAATGAGAATATTAAAATTTTATTCCGGGCTCGTAACTTTAATTTAGAAAATATTTCGCGACATTTTTTCAGCTCGGAAAATAAAAAATAAAAATCGACACAGCATTACCTTTGATAGTCTCCTGCAGTACGAACGTGCTAAATCATCGATTTCGAGTTTCAAGCATGTAGTCTCGGGAGGAAGGTCTTCGCGTTGCTCATTAAAAAGTTGGTCGACTTTACCATCGATTTTTATTGATAGTGTTTTTGGCAAAATAACGTAAGTTCGCTTCGGTCGATTGTTCGCGAGTCTCTCATCACTCAGTAATTCGTTAGATGTCACGGCGGGCTTTTTCTCGTTACAGTTTGCCTGAACAAAATTTGTTTCTTGAAAACCGTTTCCGTTTTCAGCAGCCATCACTCGTTTTGTCTCAAATGTTATATTTTCCTGATTGTGGCAAACGTTCGGTGACGATTTTTCCGTAAATTCATTAGTTTTGAGAGAACAATTGATTGTTGTCGGCGAGTGCGAAATCAGTGAAAATAAACTTCCACACCGCAGCCATTTTCCCGCGTTCTCCTCGCATGCATCGCAGCGTAAATCGTCGGTTATGCTGGATTTTTTTATAAACGTCTGAGTCTCTTGAGTCTCGAGTCTCTTTTTTTGAAGATTGCTCTTACAAATTTCATTCATAACCAAATTTGCTATGATCTCATTCGTCGATATCTGCATTGGGCACATATTCGACGCCTTAATGTGAAGACAGTCCGGACAACACTGAGGCAACGCCGATTTTCTGTCATTCGTCGCACTCCTCAGTACCTTAATTCCCTTGAATTTTTTACTCCGTTGACAATTTGTTGGGTGATAATCGAGCGAAGTTTTACTGGTTAATAGGCCAGAGCTCGTTGTCGAGTCTTCGGTCACAGCAGCAACGCATTTTTTCTTCTCGGCGTTCTCGTCAACGCTTCGTCTACAATTTTGATTTGGGGTTGTTTTTTCCTTCTTTGTTTCATCGTCGGAAGGCTTACGAGATTTTAGAATTTCGGGCAATTGATGCGAGCAACGACATTTCTTGGGCCTGGGTACGCGCGGCGAACATCTCGAGCTGTCGTCCGACGAAGACGTTGAGAGTGTAAGTTTTTCAGGCCTTTTACGAACGGTTTTTGCACATTTTTTTCTGACTTTCGAAGTTTTTCTTGTACTCGATTTCACTCTGGGTTCGGGCCTTTGGCAAGGCCCGTAATTATATTTTCTTTTGTTGGAAGAAGGAGAAGTGCAACGACATTGACGAAAGGAAGGTTCTTGCGAGCAGAACTGCGCGGAGCACGGCGAGGTTTGAGCAGAGTAACGACAAAATTGTGAACACTTTTTTTTAAGGTTACACGCGGTGTCCCTGGAAATAAAAGGAAAAACATTTCTCCTAAAACACTGTGTCAATTTTCGCAAGGGTCCGTTGTCTCGTGTTTTTTCGAAATTTTCACGATCTTCTGAGCTCCCGTCGTCCGAGCTCTGATCGGCGAAACTCGTTTTCAGAGACCCGATTTCTTCTTGAAGCTCGTCGATAGTCTTTGACAGTATTTTCACTTGATCGATTACTTTATCAAACTTGTGCCTGTTGCAGTCGCACAGCTTCAATGGCATTCCTATTCCTCATCATGGATTTTACCAGAGACCAAATAAACAGAGATAAATCATAAGAGTCGACGCGTTTCCACGATCGATTGTAGTCTTTCATGGTTTTTTGTGATTATTCGGTATTCCCTCTTTGTAGGTTAGGCGACACGTCAACCTCACGATTTTCCGAAAACTGACGATTCCTTAGACGTTGTGAACAAAGTTTCGAGTTACGTCGTATCGAATTTCGCGTCCTCATGGTCGACTAGAACGAGCGAGGAAAGAAATCAAATAAATTATATATTTTCTTACCTCCGCTCTGTCCGTCCTTCCGTGATACTTACGTTTCAAGACTGCGTTTTATGCTCTCGGGATTTTTATACGAAGGGGACTGGTCGAGTTATCTCGAAACCAGGATAAATAATAAAACTCGCATTTGGAATTATGTTTTTTGTCCTTTTTTTTTAGTTTATTATCAATTATCAATTCGATTATTCTAAATCATCATACGTTCTAAGGTACAATCGTCATCAGTCGTTGTCGTGCGTCATATTCAGACTGTCTATTATTTCAACGATTGCAAGCTTCTGTAATACCAAAAAAGCTTTCTCCTCCTTCCGCTACTATTTATAAATTCGTAATACTATATATTTATCCTTCATCGCGTTCGTTTCTTTTGATTCGTGAAAAAATGTACAGTATTCAACGCACTCGGGATCCGTTCGAGGTTGTGGGAGCTCGAAAATATTCCATTTTACTCGGGGTCCTCTCGTTCTCACGCGCGCGTTGTTTTGTTTTTTTTTTCTCTCTCTCTAGTTTCGCACTTTCTCGAGCATTCATCAATAAACACAAGACAAAAAACAACACATGTACGCGCATCGACTAATCGAGTTGATGAACTATTGTCAAGTGGAACTATTAAATAAAGAACGTAAAAAAAGTGGATGTACACAAGCGATTTAACAATATTATCAGTGCGGCTAAGAACTGTACACGAAGAAACGTCGCGGTCAACACGGTTCACGATAGTTTAGCTTCTTATTACACTTTTCTTACCATATTCATGGCAACGATGGACAACTCTCGTTTCTTTGGAAAAAGAACTTTTGTCATATCTTGTAGTTTTTTGTACGAATTTTCGTTTCTCGATCATACGAATGAAGGAATCTAATTTCTCCCATTATTTTCAGTGTCCCTTTCATTGTTGATTTTGGCAAAAAACGTTATTTTCGAAACGGATATAAACAAGTTTAAATCACTAAGAAACAGTGTGTAGCGTCGTTTTTACCGAAATATCAAATTACAAATACTGCCCTGGTCAATAATGAAATGTCGATAGCATTATTACAAATTAACCTAAAAGAGACGAGTATTTAATGAAGCCTTTTTGAGCGAGGAAAACAATTCTTTTTTCAAAGGAACAAGAGACGGGCAATCCTGGCGTCGAATTGTGACGGATGATCGATCGAGGTCTCATTTCGATTTCTCGCAATGTGTAAAAAATTATGAAATCGCCTCATCTTATTGAGGATCCAAGCTCTCTCCTACAATCGAGGTAATTCGGTTGCTCTCTAATCGTTCTCTCGCAGCATCATAATAATTATGATCGTTCCACTTCGTTCTAGCAGACGTGGCAATCGCGAAAATAAAACATTTTGTTTCACATTTTTTCACAACTCGAGTTGACTCGGCATAGTTTGAGAATTTATCTCGTCACTCGGAAGCACTTTTTTGTGTTCACTTTTCTCCTCCCCGTCGATTAGACGATTAAAAGGGAAAGCACGACTGTTCCATAAAATAAGTAGAAATCAAGTGTAATACTGTCTTCGCTATGCAAGTTCGAACGCCCTTAAAAGTCGCCTCGTTTCTTCCAATATCACAACACTTTACAACAAATTCAAACAACTAGCACCGTGAACGCGCTGCGTCGAGTTCGAAGGAAGAAAAATATTTCTCGTCCCTCATATTTTCTGTTCAAATTGTGTCAATGCAAAAATCTAAACTACTCTACAATCTAAAATTAACAAAATTACTTTCTTCGCGTTAGGACCAAAAGCAGGAATTTGAAAAAAAAAAATAGGATTTTGCTCTTGTTCATTCGAACGCCTACAACCTTTGTAAACCGTTGCCACGTACTGCTCAACGACAGACGTGTCGCCCTCTCCGTTCCGTATTTACAAACTTTATTTTCTTTGTTTTCATCATCGCGCAGACGCCAATCGAACGCGACCAATTTGTTACTTTATTATCCTAATTTTCATTATTTTACTTGCTTCGCGTTAATACTTCAACGACGAATCCTTAAAGTACAGAGTCTCGCGGTATATAAATTAATAAAAAGAAAGGAATGGATGTGACGATATGAGTTTGAGGAAGAATTGAAAGGGGCGGGCGGGGGGGGGGGGGAGGAATCACTGGTAGGGAATATCGCGAAGGGTTTTCAAGGGAAAACAAAGTAAAATGACTGATAGTATCGATGGATGTGTGCGAATCGTCGAGTAAACGACGAAAGCGTTACTGAAAAATATGAGAGAAGTTAAAAAATATAAATACATATATTTTTTTCCCTAAGTTTTCGAAAGCGACGTCACGAACTTTCGGTAAATAACCTCCAAGATTTTCCCGTTCTTCGTATCTCAGGCAATTCCCATGTGAGGTTGAGAGATGAGTTATTGTTTCGATAGTTGTTGCTTTTTTTTCTTTTTTTTTTTTGTAATTTGTGGATGGAAAAAATGAGCGGCACACCGGAGACAAAGAGACGACGGAGTACGCCATCGCGCAAAGCCACGGAACAACGCCATCTCTTCCGTGAATCGGTGTTGGTTTCGCGGAAAATATCCCTCCTCCATTGGCTGACTCGTCCGGCTCAGTTCGGTCTCACCCTTGCATGGACACCCGCTCGAATCTGCGGCTTATCCTCTCGCGGGCGACATTTTTTCGTTTGTTTTTTTGATTCGTTTTTTTTTTCAGGCAGGCAAGCTAGGTGCGGTGTGTGCTAGCTCAGTTTAGTCGGCCGGAATACGGTCTGTCGGGAATTCGGGGAGGAACATTGGGTACGGGGCGCCTACAACATAGACACATTATAAATTCAGATTTAAAGAAAAATCTACTGAAATAAGAAGACAACAAAAATAAACGTAATATTCGAGTAGGAATCATTGAACGTAATAAAGAAATCGAATAATTCATTGTTATTGCAAAGTGCGGTACGTGCTACAACGAAAATCAAAGCCAACGAATTTTTAACCTATGCAAATATACAAAAACATAACACATCCAGTGGAGACGAAGGAATAGACCAAAAACGGATTCCAAAAATATTGAGAACGTGAGGTATTTATTAAAAGTGCTTTTTAAAATCGTGTGCTAGGATACTCGTCGTTGAAAACCCACGGAGATCGAACGTTCGCCGAGAGGAAAAAATATGTCGACGTGTATGCAAAAATTCACGATCTCTTGAGGTCGAAAGAATTAGCCAAAGATCTAACTCTCTTGCATACATCGATCCACATATTTTATCAGTTTTTTTCCGTCTCGGTGTTCGGTCAGAGGATTCGAAATTCGGTGAATCAACAAAAAATTATCCAAGGCATGCAAAAGCGGTAAGAAATATATTGAGAAAATATTCCATCGTGAATCAAATTTTCGAGACGCTTCAAAACAACATCGTCTGTCTTAAAAATTTGTTTTCACGTTAAGCACTCGTGAAACTACAGGTTTGAGGAATCAGCCCGGAGGAACGAACAGACAGGTGACTATAATGAGAATGTAGAACGAGAAGTCACATTTATTCATCGTAAAACTTGAAGAAATGTGTGCTTCTTCGTGCTCGCTGTCTTTATATTTTTATCATCTTTTCTTATTCTTATTCATTCGTGTGTATATATATATATATATTTATATATATTCACATAAATACGTAAATATATATACATATGTATATGTGTATATATATATATTCTATAACATGTTAATACCTATATACACATTTATATTGCAATAAACAGTGTGTACCCTTCATACATGATGCATGGTTAACGTTAATCTCTCATGTGTTTGCTGTTTTTTTAATTTTCATTATTAAATACACTCTCGGTGAGAGATATTTTGCTTGCCAAGCAACTCCGAAACTGTCGTTATAAATTTTAGTTCCATTTATATATTTCATTGAATTTAATCGTTAATTTTCATGATTTAAAGCATCGATGTGACGATAACGCATGTGTGCTGCGAGATATTTGGGTTTTTCAACGTACTGGGGCAATTTCTTGTTTTTTTCCTCAATTTGTAGACATTATTTGGTCTCTTGTTTCGACGCTGTGGCAATTATTTTTGAATACACGAATAGAAATATGACAAACGACGGTAATTCGAAATTAGTGTTTTTTCGTTTTTTTTACGTTCAAAGGGTCACTTGGCTCGCTCGGTATCTCACGTCGAAGTGAAATCTAATCGTGGGTACGAGTGCTCGAGATTTCCCCGATTCGCCATCCGCTTGATTTTCTTCATTTTTCTTCCCCTCTTCGTCGATGGTTTCGTTTTTCGCTCGTTTTCTTTCGCTGTTCTTTTCTGACAAGTTCGTCTCTCGAATGCATCGTGTACACCAATCGACGAGACTCCATCAACGCCGTTTTTTTTTCCGCGCAACTCGTTTTCTTTGTTTTCTGTATTGTGTCGAAGCTTCGTAACTAGAATCTCTTATAACGTAAGGCTCGTTAGATGGAAGCATGTGTTCGCAACGTGTCTTCCGCGGAAGATGTACGCGAGTTATTATTTTTCTCTTCTTCTCTATACTTTTTTCATGGCATTGACACATATTTAATATTGAAAATTTGAAGATAAAACTGAAGCAAAATGGGACTTTGAATTTCAATTCGGATCTCGAATTTTCGAATGAATATCAATTCTATTCAGATAATTTTTTTTCTTTTTCTTTTTTTTTGCTCGAATACACGACTCGCGCTCTATACGCACACTTCCACTCATCTAAATCCTTGTTCCTTATCGTTTTATCGAAATTTGAATCACGATGATAATCGTCGATGGGTGTATTCGAAAATGAAAGATTACCGATGTCGATACTAATAATATAATAATATTGATGATACTATTATAAATAATCGTAAATATATCTTTATTACTATAAATGGTGAGTGAAACAATCGGTACGACGAATAACGTACTCGTTGAGGTTATTTTCAGTTAGTGACAAACACGACGATTTATCGTCCACGTTTTCTTTATTTGTATTTTATTCGTTCCGTTTATATTCGTGCGTGGTGGCATAACCCGTTCTAAAATTCGCATCGATTTGCTTCGTGTGTAATCAGCTAAACACTAATTTTATTTAGATTCCTTTTTTTTCAACCGTCACTTCGCACCAGCGCTGCCAGCGCCGCGGACGACAAGTGACGACAGTATTTTCCCCCGCCATTCTTTCATAACCTTAAAAACTACGTTATTATCGCAATAAAACGCATCAACGGTGTCGTTTTTTTCTCGTTTCTTATTCTCTTCGTTTATTTCGGACTACGTGAGGTTTTCGTCACAAAAGCGAGCGGCGGCATACATTTTCATAGACGATAATGTCTCGATGCGTTCACTCGAGACGGTGGCCGTTACCGCTTTTTAGGAGAACACAAAACTATTTCGTAGCTCCGTCAAATCGTTTCAACGCAACAAGAAGGATCATCCGGCCAAATTATTCGCTTTTCTTTCGTGTAATAAAATAGAAATAAAATAACGGGACAATGTCTCGATCGAAATTTACGAGAAAACTTTTATATATATTATATTATTTGCTTTTTTGAGAGAAAAAGAGAGAGAGAGAGAGGACAGTTTCGATTAATTGACTTGCGATTATCGCGACAAGGAAACACACATCTTATACTGTCCATCACAGACATGTTCCTTGTTTTATTTCATACAGGCGACGTGTCGCAAGAAATGTATATATTTTTATATATATTAGAAAGAGAGAGACGTGTGTATAGCATAATGACAATAATGAAAATAATGATGAGGATAGCGACTCTCGCGTATTTTCATAATTGATCGCACCCGTCCAACAAGCTTTCGTCAACAACCTCAATATGTATTTTATTTTTCTCTTTTCGTTGTTGATTTTCTTACTGCGCGTTCCTTGGCGTTCGCTGAACAGTAAAATTCAAGGATCCGAGGACGATTGTATCGTTGAAAAATTTCATTTAAACGCAATGGACGAGAGTGTGTTTTGTGAGTGTAACGAAAAACTTGAATAACCGTTATAATTGAAAATAAAATAAACAATGAGTGAATATTGTTCGTTGACAAACCGAAAGTATAAATACGAACGTTAACCTCTCCACGTCACGCGCTAAATGCAGCTAAATTGATATGCTTCTTTCAGGCTCGCTGTAAGAGCGCCGAACAAATGATTAACTTTTATCACTTTTTTTAATTGTTTTTTAAATAGTATCTTTATTAGCCTCGTCTCGTGCTTTAATTCAATGTTTTTAACATCCACGTGAAATGGCTCGCTACGACCTACCGAACGTTGGACGAGGTACAAGCTACAAATAATTCTACCAACTTATTTATCGATAATGTTCAATAATCAGCAACAATAATAATAAGTATCGTTAATAACTATATTCTTCTCTTTTCTTGTTTTTTTTTTGACGAACGTTTTTTTCCTTCATTCCCCGATGTACTACTAAATCGGGCGGTTACCAGTGCATGGAATGATTAAATATATACGTTTACACTGTACAGTAACAATACAATAACAACACTCGTGGTTGTACGCAATTTTATTCTCCATATTATTTGTTTGTTTTGTCCCTTTTTCGTTTTCTCGCTTAGTCGTCATGTTTTCTTTTTTTTTTTTTTTTCGTTATTCCTAGCGCACGATGCCTTTTATTCGTGAATAAAAAATAAACCGGGCACAGAGAGACGAGGGCACCGACCAACGTGTTTGTCTGTTCGAAATTTATGCAATGTTTCGATCTTTGGTCAATCTCGAAGAGATTCGAGAATTTCCAACGAAAACGGTACACCGGTCTGAATTTTTCAAGAGTGGGGGGGGAAAAAAAGGTCTTTCTATGAAAATAGTTAGGCCTCGCTGTTCGTTTTTTGAGATTCTCATTCGGCAAACGAAGCTTTGCACCGATCTGAACAAAAAGGACAGCTTAATTTATAGACGGCACTGACATCTGCAAAGTTTCTTTGATTCACTCTTTTGAGGTTAGTTTTTTGCAAATTGTCGAAAGTGGAAAATGCGTGGTGAGTCGATGCCCGCATCGCGATCTCTCGATACTTAACTGCGATTCAATATTAGCGTAAGATATACATTTTTCTTTAAATATATATATATATTTATAATTTGTTTTTAACATTTTGACACGGTGCATGTTACGAATTGTGATCGATTCGTAAATAATCATCGTATTTACATCATGTATTCGATCGGTCATCATTTTGAGGTTAGGAATATTTCGAAAACGCCGCCTGAAGCCTTCGGGGTTGGAAGTTTCCAAAAAATGTCTCTTCTCTCTGTATTTACAGACTAGTTCAAAATCGTTGAGAATAATGAAAAAAAGGGTAACGGATATTGAGAAAATGGCAATTTCGATTGAACGTGAGGTCAAAATTATCAGAATTTCCATGAGCAAATGGCTTCCACAATGTATTTTCGAACAACTCTTAAAATCGTGAAAACGCGAGTTATCACTGCATTATAGTACGACGATAATTCATCTTACGGACGATTGAAGAGGCAAAAAATTAAGGAGGAGCAATAGGAGATTCACCAGTTCATGATTTTCATGGAAAAAAAAAACACGAAACTATTCTATAACCCTACAAACGGTGGTGGTAACCTGCGCGCTAAATCGGATTGCGAAATACATATCTCACTCATGTATATTTGAAGTATGTATAAGTAAGGTTTTCCTATACGGCATTTGGGATATCGTAATACAGAAGAAAAATTTTGAGACTCAACACTCTTTTACAATGAATAATTTAGTCACGAATTTCAATCGTACGAGTTTGTAACAACGTCGATCATCCAACAGCATGACATTTGGCTACTCAACGTCTCGTATGGTTTCGTAAAAGTATTATTGAAAGTACAGTAAATGTAAATAGATCATTTTTACGCCTTAAAAGAACGGTGGTAGACTTTTCAGGTAATTTTGTTCGATTCACCGAACATGTGTCAATGGTTATGTCTATTTTTCGTGCAACCACCGAATAGGCAACTACTCATTGGAATTATTGTATAAATAAAAAATGGTAAGATAATGAAAAACTTGATAAATCTCATTAATCGATAACTGCGAGCACCAACGATCGAGTCATTTTTCGGACGAGTGCTCGCGTTCCTTTTTGGCAAGTAACTTGGACAATGGATTGGAAAAGCGAGATACGGAGAAAAGAGAGAAAAAATTTCATGGTAGGTTGGAGATCGGAGAACATGCGGAGATAGAAAATGGATATAAATCTTTTGGCAAATCCGTTGCAAGGAATTAACGAAAATAAAAAATCATTATGGTTTTGGCCAATCATCGAACAATTCATTAGTATCTGCATTCTCAACCCTGAACAGTCTACCGTCCATTATACTACGTGGAAATGTTGCTTTTTCTTCCTTCATTTATTTATTTCTTTCTTTAGGAAATCTGAGGAATGTTTTTGTGTGTTTCCTTCACGATATATATAATAGGACACGAGACTTTTTTGCACATAGAAAGCTACAGCATTGTTCTCTTGCACGTGTTATGTTTGTGTGATTTTGCAGGTGAGTGTGTTTTATATTAATAATAAAGATATTCTTTTTGAAATGTGTCGTATTTACTTCATCCTGAATACATCCATGAGCTCGTGCGTGGCGGCATTTACGGCGGCCTGTGTCGCTGCCTGCGTCACTCTCTGCTGAATTGCACCCCCACGACTAAACATACCACGTATACACTCAGATTTTACCAATTATCTCAACAATTTAGTTGTGTTTTTGCTTCTTCAGCGTTTCATGTCAATTTATCATCTTATTTAATCATTTTACATCTACGATAGTAAGAATAATAATAACAACAGTATTCGTGTAGCTATTATTTCGATTTGTAAGCATAACAAATCGGCACGTACGAAATTAGGCTCTGCACAGGTTAGGTCCGCATTTTTATCAATAATATTCGATGTTTTTTAATCAATGGCGTATTGACAGCCAATTGTTGTCTGAAATGATGTTTCTGGAGGTGATTTTCAGGATGAAATTCGTTCAAAAAGATCCCCGGGATTCTTCTTTCTGGCATTTTTCACACATATTTACTTTTCGTTTGTGTTAATTTTAACGGATTTTTCGATTCATAAATTGGCACGTTTTGGTGAAATCAGTGTAAATGTATACCTTTGCAAAAACGTTAAGAAACAAACTTGGATGGTATTGAATTGATTAAGTCCTTAAAAAAATTTCTAAACACAATTTCAGACGACAAAACAGCGTCAAGACTCATTTTACTCATAGAAGCGAACAGGCATGACGAGCTTGGCTGAATCAACTCCTAATTTTTGTAGCAGGCACCGACAAATTTCGTACATTTTTATCTGTTGTTTTTTTATTTTCACCTGCCATCAGGAGTTTGATTTTGAGAAAAGTGAATTAAAACGGCGGGAAATCATGGAAAAAATTATGCTCAACGAGCTATTGTCAAGAACAAATTTGTAAATATTCATTATAAATGGAATTGGATACTGAAAATTGTTTGTCATCTTGGCAATGAGCGAACAATCGAGGAGGACAAAAATAGAAGCGTTCGGCTGGGATTTTTGACACTTGTTATTGGTTGCTTTGATCAAATTCGTAATTCATGATCCCTTTTTCCCATCTCTCCCAATTAAACTTTTGATGACTTTTAACAATGAATGTTTTCGAACCACCGTGACACCTTTGATGAAACAAAAATATGATGATAAACGACCGAGTGTCTGAACTTTACCAGAACGAAATTTATTCCTTCGATGGAAGCAATTTAATCATGGAAATAAAATACACAAAAGTCCTACTTTTCTATGTACACAATCACGTCATATTTAATCTTGTTACAAAATTGAACGAATAACATTGTTGCTATTAAAAAGTCTTGAATAGAATAAAAATTCCTTTGAGTTCAGAAACTGAGTAGTTTACCACAGTGAATGACGAAGCATGGAAGCGATGCTCAGGTTTCCTTTTTCAAATATTTTAACAATGCTCAAGTATTTTGATAAATTCTGAAATGTCATGCTGTTAGTGAGCGCTTTTCGGAAACAACATTCAAATAAATTGATTATTCTCTCCCAATTTCTCATTATCGCGATAACTGCAACAGCACAATTTGTTCGATACTTTTTTTTTCATCATTATATACATTTTACCATGTACAACATTGCGTACACCAGGCGTTACAGAGTTTCACCGTGAAAATTCGTGTACAAATTTTTCTTTCCTCAATATCCGGATAACGATTGTTTAAATTAAAAACAAATAGAGGACAGATTCCTCGTTAAAACAAAATGTTAATTGCAAGAACCCCTGTACAAATTTACTCAATTTTTTCATTCGAATCATTGTTAGCAATTATAATTGGACCTCATCATTATAATGTGTGAATTATTATGACGGACAGTAGCACAAGCATCGATGAAGAATGAGCGAATTTTGTTTTTGCATCGAGTTTCAAATTTTGAAAGGAAACTTGATAAATGAAATCCCTCTAGATTGATGCTAAAAATGCTTCGTACCATTATCTACTTACAATAGAAACGTGTGTACATATATATATGTATGTATCTAGATCATAATCAACAATATCTCATCGTATATAGGCTTTCGGGGGCGTGCCAGATAAATCGATAGTTCGAAATAGAGATAATAGAGGGGATAAGAGACAGGAGATAGTTAAAGTGAGACGATATACAATTGTTAGCGAACCACGTCGAACTCTAAGTATGTTAATTAGGACAACGTATATACCGATTAGTTAGCGAAAGGATAGTTATGTGTGAGTGCTTTTCGCGTTCAATGTCTTTTTGTCTTTCCCTATCATTGTATGTATGTATTTATGTGTTTTTCTTTATGTGGTTAGTGCGAAGACTTATTGTCGGCGCCTGCAATAAAAAGTGAAGTTAGCACCAAAGCCCAAGTAACACACATACACGCTTTGTTTTAAAAACATCTAACTTTTCCTTTTGATTTATCCCTTTTTTGCTAATGCTCAACGTAAAATAGTCCAGTTACGAGGACCGGGGGTTCTGCGGTTATTCACAATTTAGTCACTAACACGGAAAATGCAGTGCTCGTTTTTCATGGTATTCGCTTTCTCACCCTCATATGAGAATGTCCCCGAGCTCACATGCTGGACTTTATGTGATGTACTGCGAATAGTCGATCGTCCGAAATATTCGTTTTCTTTGTTTAATTTTTTCCGAGTGAAAAAAACTGCACAAAAATAATTCCGTTTTTGAAGCTTTATTTGAGAAAAATGTTCTTACTGGCACAAGATTTTTTATAGTTTCATCTGAAACATTTGAATCAGAGACATTTTTCGTTTGCTTTTCTCTCAGCATTTTCTTCGCCCAATATTCGAGGCCTTGCAAATACTTCGGAAAATCGACTTTCCACGTAATCGCACGAATAAGTCAAACACAAAATAAATTTTAGCCACGAATTATTTCTTTTTGTACTTACGATGGGATGAGAGGAGGGGGAAGGCCCGGGGTGCCCCGTGCCGGTGGCGGTCCGCCGGGTCCTGGTCGGTTTGGAATGGCCGGAGCCGGTCTTCCACCAGCCGGGACTGGTGGTGGTGCTCGGGAGCTCGCTGGTGGCGGTGGTTGAGACATCCCTCGTCTTCCGCCGCCCGGAGACGGTGGTGATAGTCTAAAACAAGTTGTTGCATTCCCGTGAGCAATTGACCCGTGTTTCTCTTCTATAGCGAACGAAATTTCGCAAATTACGCCGTTACGGTTGATCCTGCATTAATGACTGTGCGAAAAAACAGCACGAAATTTCATGGAAATACTCGTATCGATATTCTCCGGTCGATCGATTTGAATTTCTGATTCTACGGAAGAAATGATCGTTCGGTTTTCTGTGCCGTTTTTTCTAAACACGTTCACTCCAGATTGCCCGATCATTTTTGTTACTTCGAAAACTACCTTTTGAAAAGAGTTCTTTTGACTCGAGAATATCGAGCATTGAGATTGAATATTATTCGTCGGATAATCAGCCAATTTTTGTATTCGATTCGTGAAGCAAGTTGACCGAATTCAACGAACGTAGGTGAATTTTGGAAGAGCTTTCATTCGTAAGTTATCTTTTGAAAGGCAATCCGGTAGCGAACGTGTTACGAAAATTTACAAAATGAAACATCATGCTAATGTTGTGCTGCTTGAATGCGTTAGCTCGATGCTCTTCGAATATCTGATTGAAGCTTCTAAGGAAAACCTAATAACGGATCGATCTAATGTGCTTCGTATCGATACAGTTTTGAGCTGTAAAATTAGGAGCGAGACGAAGAAAGGAGAGAAGCCCGGGGGGTGGGGGCGAGGCTCGAGGGAACGAGGTCAATACAATATTTGATCTTACCCAAGACTGTAGCATTGACGTTTGATTGTGTGTGGTTATCACGCGTAATAAAGAGTTTAGAAGATACTGAATTAGTGATAAATCGAACGAAATATTGAGGAAAGGTCGTATTTCGTTTTGTGCTTCGGTAGACTTTACCTTGGATTTTCACCCGACGCTAACCAGTCGTTTTTCACTGGTGGAGGAACTGGCGTTGAGACTGTAGCCATCGATACGTCACCGATTATTCGGAGAGCTTCTTTGCAGGCGTGATACATTCGCAACATTTCTTCGCGTTTCTGGGCCTCTTCCGGCGATTCTTCCATCATGCTCGACTGTTAAAAAACGTTCAAATTCATCGTCACTCGATTCTTCATTGTTTCGAATTTTCGTTACGAATTCATTCATCGAAATAGTTTAAGAATTTTGAAAAAAATCACAACCTAGTGCACAACGTGCAAAACTTGAAAAATATTTTCGTATTTACCTGATCACCACTCGCGTACAGATGAGCCAAAAGCTCACCATTGATGAAGTCCTTGGCATTATTTATGATCAGATGCATGATAGTCTTTGGAACAAGGTCGCGAGTAGTTTTCGTCACGATCTTCATGTAAGAATCAACGAGGTTTCTTATCGTTTCGACTTGGCGTTCCAACTGAGGGTCCATCGAGGATTGGCCTTCATTGCCGCCCTAGAAAAAAATCAGAGTTGAACAATAAAGAAGACAAAATATCATTTCATTTGCTAAAGTTTCGCGATATCAAAAAAGTGTGTGCATCGTTCGAGTTGGAACAAAAAAATGGAACTAATCGGAGACAAGTCTGATAAAAATTATTATTTTTCTTCGTTAGAATAATCAGCGTTGGAATTTTTTTTGAATCGATGCACACTACTGCTAAAAAACATTTGCAACTACGAAAAACAACACTGCCTAAGAAAAAGTTGTACTCGATATTTCGAGTTGGTCTCGTGTTCGTGTGAAAGTGGGTGCGATTTGTTTCATGTGCATACTGTAATAAATATCAAAAAAATCGAGCATATTATTCATCGTGTTTCGTGTGTGTTGATCTGTATTTCGTGAGATCACTAGCAAAATTCATTCAATTGTACAAACCTGATATCCTTCCTTCAATTCGTTTCAAAATTTGTGGAAAAAGAAGGAGTTTAATATTTTTACGATTTCTCAAAGAAAAATTGAAATTAAAAAAAAAAAAAAAAAAAAAAAACGTATACGTTAGTGAAAAACAGCATTAGTTTTGTTAGAAGAATACGCAAATTGCGAATTTTTATCTCAGGACAAATTCGAAAAATGATCATTTCGCGGACTACGATATATCTGATGATTTTTGGGGGGAAAGAACAAGCGAACTATCGAAAAAAGGAAAAATCTGATCTCACCACACAACCAACGGGACAAAACCGTGATTCAACTTATCTAAATAATTCGCTAACTCACCCGCTGCTTATCCTAAAAATGAACGAAAAAAACCAAACTCATGAGAATTAATCAATGCACCATGGCGTTTCGGTTCTCGTACCGATGATGCAATCTCATTTGCTTCAAAATATATTTTTTTCTTTCATTTGAAAATAAAAATTGAAAAAAAAAAAAAAAAACTTGCTACGTCGCTCATTTGGTAACGATTGCTCGCTTTTCTTTTTTTCATTTCTCACCTCGCCTTCACCATTCGCCTGCTCCGTGGATTTTTCCGGATATACACCGGCTCTGAGGAACGAAGCTTTCCACGAATCAACGTCGTCTTGTGTTTCGCAACTGAGCTCGAGTTGCTTGTAATCTTTGTACACGTTTCGGCCTTCAGGATTGAAAAGTGCAAACAAGTGTCGTCTCGACATGAAACCCTGCTCGAGATCGCGAAGCTTCAAACCGTCCAGTGGTAACATGTACTTCTTCTCACGTTCCTTAAAGAAGACAAAGACAAACATACGGTTCATTTCCATCATACCGAAAACATTGGATTTTAGTGTTTCTCTACATTCTGTGATTGAGAATCAGATTTTATTATAAAGGGAAAGTGTTAAGAGAAAAGTTACCTCTTCATCTTTGAACCAAGAGATGCTTTCGGAGGTAAGGACAAACCAGTAATCGCGAGAGCCTCCCTTCATAATACCCAAATTGTGTATGCACATGTAGCCTTTACGAATGACCTGATTACCAAGGGTGTGACGTCCAGCCTTGACGGCGTTTTCCGAGGACTGCTGGGCGCTGCAACAGAGAAGACGTTGTACTATGAAATCCCTTGTGATATCGTGAAGTGTAAAGTCTTTGCTTTCTCTCTCTTTCCCTCCAATGTAGCTTTTTTATTGCACCAAATTGTCACCGAATATATATTTTTTTTGTTTTTTTTTTTTTGCTTTTTGCTTTTATATCCTCCACTAAACAAGAAAAAGAAACAGAAAATTATAAAATCCGTTCACAAGATAACAATGTAAAGAATAACTTAATCCTAGGGCGTCTAATAATCTCTTCTGTCATACTGAATAGATTTGATATTAAAATGGTGCAAAATCAAGTAAACTTTGCTTTATCGGCTGGATAGAGAATTCAATCACTCGGAAAAAGCATTTTTGTCTCTTTCGCTCGCGCTTGAAAATTCATTCTGTTCCAATCTATGCCCGGAGTTGAGATCTAGCGTCATCTGAACACACCTTGAGGCCTTTCACAAGAAGCATCTTCAGAAAAAAAAGTGCATTTTTGGTTCAACAAAGTAATGTGGACCAAAAAAATGTGGAAAAAAAAAACAACTAGAAAATATTTTGCTCTGTGAAAGTATGAAAACCATAGAAATAATAACACTCGTGATATTTGAACGCAAAAAGTCTCATGCTAATCAAAAGCTCCAAAAAAGCTGTAAAGAAAAAGAGAAGCAAATTTGAAAAAATTACCATTGTTCAACAACAACGAAAGAGAAATAACGAATAAATATATTTGAATTACTATGTAAGCTTCAGAGCACGATTCAAAGATTTTGCGCGTGTCTCAAGTACTCTGAGCATTTGGTGCGAGCACTTCAATGAACAATTTTTAAAAGTCTTTTCAATAGCGTTGCCTTTCATTTCTTCATCGAAATACATGACAGCTATATGAGAGGCTTTCAAGTACTATGCAGTTTCTCGTCAACATATGTTGTGTTTTTCATTGAGATGCTACTGCAAAAATAAGCAATAGAAAAAAAAGCGTTCTTTCTCTCTCTCACAGAATTTTGGAATATTGTGGCTCAAGCGAATATGGTGGGGTTCAAAATTAGCCTTGACAGATAGACGTATAAAAATATGAGACGAAAAAAAACCATTTTTCTTTTTGTATCTCTCACAGTTATCGCAAAGCTCTTTATCGTTTTCTTTTCTTTTTCAATTCTTCATTATGCACATATCAAACAGTAATAACACTAGACAACTACATTTATACAAGGCAGGCATGAAAACCGGTCATTAAACTAGCCTGTCAAGCATTGTCCAATGACACCAGTGATCAGCAATTATACTTGTTAACACTGTGTCGTCTAAATGTGTGCAATGAACTTTATGATGTCACGAATTTACTTGTATTGTATTCTCGCACAACACACGTCACATACATGATCAAAGACATGTCCTAATGTTATAAAAAGAAGATAAAAAGAGAAAAATAAATAAATGGTGGATTCAATAGATCGTTTCGAAAGCGACAGTTCTCATTGGACCGTGCCCTAACCTATAAAAATTTGTAAAAAATATATCGTTACTGTAAACGAGAGACTACGATTATCGGTTGATGGGAAATACCAATAAAAAGTGTGAGAGTCCGTTTTAGTGTTATTTGTGTCTGTCTGTCAGTGCTCGTCGGAATTTGTTTCTATTCTTTAATTTTGTTTCTTTTTTCTATATTTATTGTTTATAAATAATTTCTTATCTATAACCAGTGATAATGCTCGAAAACTTGAATTTAGTTTTTTTCATTGTTGCGTGCGCCGCGATTGGTATCGATCGCATAACCCTCGGAAAAGCTCGATATGACATTGATGAGATGGAGTGGTCATTAGAGAAAAAGAAAAACTGATTAAGAAATGGTCGAAATAGCGCAAAAGCATACACAAAAGTATATAACGAAAGAAGAAAAGAAGAAGAAAATTAACGAGTTAGAAGAATCAGAAGAAAGATAAAATAAAATGAAAAACAAATCTTTGGAAGCATAAGAATTAGGAGTAGAGTCGAGTTTTAAAAAAGATTATATTGTAAGGATAAACAGCAAAGGTAAGAGAAGAAAAATTAAGAATGTAGTGTAAATTCTCCCTTTTTTCGATGTATGTTGATGCTCTTACCTTGCATTATGGCAACTGGCCGCCGCGCTGCCGGTATAATTAAATAATTGTTTTTATTCGTGAAGTACAACATAGTCGATTCATGGAAATAGAAACATAGAAAAAATAAAATGTTATGCCGAGAGAGGGGGGCTGAGGGGTTTTGGAAGGGCAAGGCGTAAATGAAGCGCAACGATCAACAGCGGATTTTACTCTTTCCTCCATCCAGCAACAATTTTCTGTTATGTTTGCTTGTCAAAACATTGAAATTCTCCAAATTTTGCTCTCCGACAATGATCTCTTTTCTAATTGACTTTGAATCGTGAATTGCTGTTACGCTTTGCCCACTTTTTTCCGTTTAGCATCGATAAACCTTTTCCTTTTAAATGGTTTCATTTATTCTTGTTTTTCCTGTTATTTAGGTAGATTGAGCAACTGCGGATATCTATGAGAAAGCCTCTACAAACCAACCAGTGCATAAAGCTAAAATTTACTATCTGAGAAAGATTTTTCATATCAAGAAAGACTAGAGGTGATTGAAATTCAAACGGTTCATCATTAAGGAACACAATAATTCTTAATATTCGCTGAAAGCCTCGATAGACTTATGCAAAGGTTGCTTTATTGTTTGCTTGATTTCGCACGATAAAGAAAATACATTAAACATGAATTACGTGAAACTGAAAGAAAGTAAGTATAAACAGTTTTCAGATTGTAGTTATTATTGTTTCATGTTTTTCTTCATAGGGAAGTATGAAAAGATGCGTAAATATGGCAGAAAATATACGATTTTTTGGCGCAACCAACCTAGACTATCAAAAGATAAAAACGTAATATGGAGTACGATAAAAATGAAGGAAACGTTCAGGAAAGATCAGCAGTGGTTTTTGAATAATCGTTTTCAGTGAAATTTCTCTGGTTGTAATATATTTACAACTTCATAGAAGTAATCAAACGCACGAAACATCGCGATACAAATAATACGAAACTAATTTGGTGACTGAGCATTCACGAAAATTGAAACTTTTGTTTCGATGCAGTAATAAGTTGATCATTTTGTGGAAAGATTGTGTAAAAATATTCAAGATTCATTTGTTTAAACTTTCATTCAGGGAACGCGTAACGTTCTGAAAAAAAATTACGATTTCGCACATTTGCTACAACTCGAACTGATATTCTAAATTTAGTACTCAACAATTGAAAGATGAAAAGGAAATTTTCAATTTTCTGTAAAATGCGTCGAAAAGAGTGATTTTGCTATGAATATTTGAAACTCTCGCTTTTTGCAAGCATGCATAGAAAATCAACTGAACCTGACCGAAAATAAGAGAGAAAAACCAAAAGCCCTTGTTTCAAATTGGAAATCGAGTGACCGTGGCGAGCGAGAAGAAAAGTAGCGATAAATAATACACGGAGGTGAAGTAAGGTGTTGTCGATGAGGTAGATGTAAACAGACTTGAGAATATAATTTTGTGTATGTGTTTTCGGATACGTGATTTTGTAAAATTCGAAAGAAAAACAACAGTGAATTACATGCGAATGATTTCGTTCGATTATTTTTAAAATGAGAGTGAAGATTAACGAATCATTGATTAATGAAGGACCATCGAATTCGTCATCTTCGCGAAAAACATGAATTAAGTGTCCACAGAAATTTCGATTTCTGAGCATTCAGCAACGAAAACAAGAATTCCCTCGACAAGTGACAGTTTCTTCGACTCACAGCGCGATAACTTGTTCGTTTAAATATCTCTACGATGTCCGTTAACAAATAATTTTAGTGAAGGGCTCGGGCACACATAAGAGTGTTTGAAGAAGGGGAAAATTAGGTTAATCGTTCGCGTGAAGTGATGAATCGGAAAAGTACGTGTCTCGCGAAATGAGAAAACTTTCGACGGGGATTTAAAAACTACAAGCGATCACCAACGTTCTAGGACAATGAGCACATTTTCGTATTGTTTGTTCCTCAAATGTGTGTCTTTCACTCGGTGCAAAATACATTATTTTTCGTGATTAAAACGGACTATTGTGCATAGCTGTTTGTGCGAGGTTTCAAGCGTGAGAGGATATATATATATATATTTTTCATCTACGTGCAAAATATGCTAATAAATATTCTAATGTATGTATATAGTTGTCGTAAATTCGGAGATCGCAATAGTCGTGTGAAATTTGCAGATGTTATGATTAATCCGATAATTGATTGTGGCAAAAAGAATAAAAAAAGTGTTCGATTTTTCATTATCGTGTAGATGAATTTTTTGAATATTTCTATCTCAAAATGGTTTCCGATGGCCACTTTCGGGACGCGTTTTATACGAATATTTTGGTGTAAGGGAAAGAATGTCGTCTTCTTTATAATAATGGAGCAAACTGAGCGTGGTGCTTGTTTTGTCTCTATAAAAAAGCTTATTTACAATTTGTTTTACCAACGAATATTTCAATCAAAATTTTCAATGTTTTTCTTTTCATTTCCTACTCTTTTAATCAGTTTGTTAAATTGTAATTATGGTATATTTAGTTAGTTGACACATGTTTATGTGCAATATTTATACACCATTGTTGGCATATATGAACTAGTGAGATATAGAAATATTCATGAATGAATATCATCACTTACTTGGCAAAACCAATGAAATCTTCGTGATTCGTGTTCATGTAAGCGAGCTCGCAGTCAACCAATAGTACCAGTTGTTCTTTGCACATTTGTTCACGCTGTCTAACGTATGTCGTTATTATACGCTCAGTCTCTTCTCTTAATCTAGGGTAACGTGACATCTGGAACAGAAATTTTTCATTGTCGATGTAGACAAATAAACTTTAGCTTTTCATATAATTTTGACATTTCTCCAACTTTTTCAGGTAATTTCAGATAATTCAAGGTTTTTTGGGAATAAAAAAAAAAGCAAAGTTCTACTCACTCGATCTGTACAAATACGAACGACGTTGCTTAATTCCTGTACGACTAGGTCCACACATTTGAGACTCGGCTCTTTAAGCCGATTTATTTGTTTCTTAACTATGGCCTCGAACGCCATATCAGGAGTGAATAAACCAACCCTGATACCTATAATCAAACGATCAAACGTTTAATCAAAGCCCATGAGGCACAAAATCACTTGCAGTCAATTCTAATTGCACAATATCTATTTTTTATTTTTGCTAACCATGAATGTTCCTGATTGCGAAAGCAATTTCTCTCCGTAATTCTTTCTCGTCGAACTCCATTTTGACGATCTCGAAAGGGAAACGTTCGTGAAACAATCGATTGATTTTTGCACCACCGCTGAGTTCGTTTGTGTTTATTTGAGCGGATCCTGAGCCCTCGATCGTTCGTTCAAAGTCCGATTGCAGTGACTGGATCATCCTTTAAAAAGAATATTCGTTAACGAGTGCGTTCGACGCGTAGACGAACGAGAAAAAGATGGCCGAAAAAAATGAAGAAAGCTCGATTGTTAGAAAAAGTGGGTAGAGAGCCTCGTATTTCGTACAAACAACGATTTGATGCAAAACATTTGGTCGATCGGATAGTTTTTCTCTATATTATTGCATTGGCATCGATCAATTAATCTCTGAATACAATTAGTTACAGCCGAAACATCTATTCTATAAATAAGCATTATTTTAAATAGAAAACTCTCAACGAGAAACAAGACGGAAGTGCACACTCGACCTGCGCAACTTGCGAGGAATAAAATTAATCGATAAGTCGTATTAATATTCACGTTGAAGCTAGATTAAGTGTGACATGTAACTCCACTCCAGTAGTACACAGCATGAAAACAAGTTAAACGAAAAACGAAATTCAAGTTGAAGAAAAAAATAAACGGAATAACGCCGTTACCTACATATATAATTGTATTGATCTGAAAGCAAACAAAAAATACAAACGTTCGAGAATATTGTATGACGAAAATAGTTATCTGGTCTCTCTACCCATGTCGAATTACATCTACGAGAAAAATATGGCGTGTAAATTGCGTTCGATTGTACACTTCGCACGAAACGACTAGAAATTAATGCCAGTGACATGTATTGTGTAATTGCGCAAGTGAATGACTTGCGAAGTTTAGTCATGAAAATTCCTCTCGTACTTTCGTAGTGATAGGAAAAGATTTTGTGCGGGGGAAATGCTTCGTTTTTTTACGATCAACTATTGCGAATAGCACGACGATTGTTTCTCGATTGTCACAATTTTGAAATTGTCATTATAACGTGATTATGGCTTACTGTAACATCGCTTTAGTCTTGATCGCCGGATCATCAGGCCTGAAATGTTTGTACTGTTCGACATCTTTCTCAAGGGTTAACAGCTGTTTCTGTAATCTGTCACGAAGAGCCGGCAGTGTGTCTCGTATGTGATTGGTTAGTTGCTGATTGAGTACACGTTGTAAATACGGTGTTCCAAGTCTGTCTGCTATATGCCGATACGACGGATGACTGCAAATTGTAACAAACCATTAATATGTTTACTCACAAACGAAATTTGCCAAAAAACAATATTTTTTCCAGTTACGTGTGATAATATATTTCGGTGTTTCACAAGTTCAGCTTCTTCATAAAATGCTTTTCATTAGTTTTTTGAAAAGAGATTTAACGATGAACCGTCTATAAAACGAAGATAGTTTTCGAAAAATCGCACGAAAGAGGTTGGATATGATGAATTTATGGAAAAATTATCCATTTTTTGGTAAACGAAATTCAACCGATTATCATTTAAAGTTTCCTTTTGATTTTAGTGTTAAACGAGTTATCAAATTGTTTTCCATTCGTTGTTTTAAATTCGGAAAACATTATTGCGCGATAGTTGCGTAGCGAAGTTTCAACACGGATGCCCGTCCTGTATTGCCCATCCATTATTTTCAAGCCCTGAAGGAACGTGCGACTTGTTTTGCATCCGGATGAAATTGTGAAATAAAATTATAATATGTAAATTCCGTCGAATTTAGATACACCCGTGGAGGGAGTTATCGATTCGAAAGAGCTTTCTACTCGTACTCGCGTTTTCGAACCCTCCCATCGTTGCATTGATTCTTCAATATCATGGCAATGAAAAATCATTTTCAGGAATTCTCTCACCTGAGGAAGAACTTTCGTTCAGCTGCCAAAGCGTTTTTGATGTCTTTACGACCTTCGATGTCTCTCTGGCTTCTGTTAACTACGCCTATGTAGCCCCTGCGTAGAGGAAGCAACTTATTTTCTAAAATGTCTCTAGCATCGGTACCATCATCCATAAGATCAAGTTTGGTGATGACGCCAATGGTACGTACGCCTTGAAAAAGGGATAAAAACAAATTTTCGATAAGTATTCGTCGGTCGAGGGTAACGACGAGAACCGTAGATTCGTTTTGGAAAAATAATCTACCCTGTGGATCAACTTCCTTGGCAAGCTTGAGTGCATCGCTGTTGGCGAGATCAGTATTAGCCGGGGTTACAGCCAATATGAGGCAATTCTCTTTCTTGATAAATTGAAATATCATTCCTTTGATCTGCGCCTCAATGTCAGCCGGCTGATCGCCAATCGGGACCTTCGTCAGTCCGGGCAAATCGATCAAAGTCAGATTCAGAACTGCAATCAAATTTGTACATTTTTTATTTTTATTTTACAGATATGGAGCGGAGAAAAAAAACGTGGCAGGAAAAAGTATGAAAATCACAATTCAACTCGTCAGGACTCACCGTTGGGCGAATATACCCTCAAATTTATGGGCACGTTGGATATCCCTTTGTTGCTTCCGGTCACGCGATCCGTCTCCGCTTCTATTTCCTTCCTGACTTCGTCGAAATCCACGAATTTTTTGCCTTTGCAGTGTAGAAATTCGGCGGATTCTAGAGAAAAAAAAGACATGAAAAAAATCGATGAAATTGTGTAAAACAGTGTTGATTCTTAGAAAATTTTTAATTCATCCAAAGTTCATAGACCCTTCTTCGGAAGAGTCGAATCGTTATCGAAGTTGAACGTTATCGTTACGGCTCGGAGGATGCAGGATGCAAGATAAATTTTAATAAGCGATAAATCAGCGAGTCGGGAAAATTCTGTGTATCGGTTCGTGTGCTGTAACATTTCGACTGTAACGTTTCGAACGCCTTTTTCAACTTGCACATTCAATTCGAATCTCTTGTACGTAGCTTGAACTTGGCTCCATTTAATTCGTATCAAATGAGCTATATCGATAAGATTAAAAAGGTAAATTAATACAAATTGACAGCGAAGGACACGAGTTTAATACGAGGGACGTGTAGGGTCCTCTCGGGATCACATTTCTTGACCGTATAATGAAATACGTGTCGAGTGAGTTGGCGGTGAGACGCGACAATTATTGATCATCTATGGATCGACGTATTCTTTCTAGCTGCTCTCATAAACCTCTCTTCGATAAGACTTTCGTGCATTGATAACTGATAACTATGCTTCTCACTAGTCACGCCGTTACTGGAAATTCTTCAATTTTTCGTGACTCACCACTGATGCTGTTGATTAGCTGTAGAATGAGTGGTCTTCTGGTAACGATGCCTGAACCTCGAGGCAAGAAGTCCCTGCGAACAAATGAACAATCGTATTTTTAATAAATTCTTTTTTTTCATATTCTGCAAATTATAAAATAAAAATGAGGAGATTTTCCTACAAGGAACAGGATTTTTAAGTGATTTAATAAAATCGAAGTTCGTTTTCTCTTCAATATTTTTATGCCTTTTCAATAATCTTTTCTTTTATAGACAGTGATTCTCGTTGGAATGTCAATAAAGTGCGTCATTTTTTTTTGCACGAAATAAGCAATTCCAGATGCATGAATGATGAGAAGGAAAAATCAGTAATTGAAATATAAACAACCTTTGAATGAAAATTCGATTAAAAACTTAAAACATTCGTCATGAAATCAATTAAATTTTCGTTAAATGTTCAACAGAATCAGCAAATTGATAGTTGAAACGAATTTAATTTTTCTTTTCCGCAATAGCCAAGAAACACGAAAGTGTGAGGTTTTTTGAGCATTGAGTTCTTCATACACTCTTTCTACTCTTCTGTTAGATACAGTCGAGGAGACACGAGCAAAGATTCTTGTCAAGAAGATTGATCGAATGATTTAACAGGTGATTATAGAGCAAGCTCGTCTTTAAAGATGGGAAAAGAAAAAAACTCTCTTGAAGCTTGTGATGTCATAACAATGTATATTCTTGCAACGAATAGGTGTCAGTGTTGTGATGTCATTGGTTGTCTCAAGTGCATCACAACATGCTATAATATACCTCAACACGAGTCATTTATAGTTTGCACTCTGCGTTACTTTGATTGAGAATTTTATTGGCTATCCCGGCGTTTGATATAAATGCTCTTGAATGGCTATGAATAAAATTTCAATAAATTTGACAAACCCAGAAATAAAATGCTTCGCTTCGTGTTATTATTTGTGCAAGGATTTGACTATTTTGTTACAGCAGCGCTGAAGATGTTTCCTATTCCAAAATTAAAATTTTGTCAGAACTCTGCCCTGCTATGTTCAAAAACGTGAAGATTCATGTGACATTGGAGTTTGTTCCGTTGAAATACAGCAGAATTCAATCGTTTTATTAATTCAGTATCAATCATTATTTCCCACGTCGGATCATGAAAACTGGATTAGCGAAAAAGATTTGGATGATTTACAGTATCAAATGAATTCAGAAACGGAATGCCATTTGCTGCTGCATTCCAAAGTTTCGATAAAAGTTTGTATTGTTCCCTTTATTGGTTTGCGGCATTGGGCTGTGGAAACCTTTTTGGGTTCCGTTAACATAATTTGTGACAAAGACTTGGACAGTACTGAGTGTGAAGAACCTCATAACAGTGGGAGAATTTTTATGTTGCGTTCCAGCAGTCCATGACAACATGAAATTCGATTTTCTCTTTGCCTCAATTTCAACTTGCGGCCAGATTAAATTTCAGAAATATCCAAAGACCCAGCCAAATATTGCTGTAGCTCAGAGAAACTTTAAAAGTTTTAGCATCGGAAAGCCTAACCGAAAACAATGTTCTAGGATCGGAAGTTTTGTGAAGATTCATTGCGAAAACATCTTGTGTTACTATGAAAAAGTATTGCGTCTTGGAGCTTCGTCAACATTCACAATATTTTTTGTTTCATTAGAAATATCAAAGGAACATTGGCATTTCGAAATTGTGTATTTTTCACACAAAAAATAATCATCCAAGCGTCACAGCCAGTGCTCCATTGGAATTCCCGTTCGCATTTGATTTCCGAGAGGAATGACCTAATTCGAAATACTTCGAATTTGCGCGATACAACAAATCTGCGTGAAATTCCGAAGGACGAACATTAACGTTACTCAACGATGATAAAAACCATGGAACGAGTATCGCAACAACAAAAACGGTCAATATGGTGCTGGATGAAAAATAGAAACAGAAAATACATCTCGAATTTTATTTGACAGCTCGGACTCGTGGCATGACGTCACGGACACGACGATTTTTCGTCCGGATATTGAGAACGGTGAGGAAAATAGGAAATACAGGAACGAGAGTAGAAATCCGTGATTTCTCATGCATAAAACGAAACATGGGAGTAGAAAAATAGCCGCGAAGAGGTAAAACGGAAACGTATATATTTTCATCGTGTATAAAAGTGACGAACTGTCAGATCGATATCATCGATCTGTACGAAGGCTGTGCAGCAGCAGCAGCAGTAGCAGCAGGCACCGAGACTAATCGTTGCGTTGAGTATTTGATAAAAAAAAATATATATAACGGTATTTAACGTTACGTAGAACAAAAAGAGAAAGAAAAAATGAAATAAAATAGACCATGCGAGATTTCTAGTGGGATATTCATCGCCACGCCTTGAATTCAATCTCGTAACGACATATATTATGACGTTATTTGGGTTTTTTCGAAAAAGTCTTTCTGCAAATATACGTGATCGGAGGAAACTTTTTTGTTGGAGGGGGTAGTGCGGGTGGTTCGAAATAATATCAATTTTTTTTACATATGTACTACACGTTAATATCGATCGTCTCATCATCATTATTATTATTGTTTTATTTTCATAATTATATGTGTGTGTGCATATATATATATATATATATATGTATATATGGCGATGTTCTGAAAAAAGGAACCGCGACGTACGAAGGACGTACTCATCATTGTTGGTTTTTTAACTGGTATTACTCACTTGCCAACGAAATTCTCGAGTACGGAACTCTTTCCCGCACTCTGACCGCCCACAACAGCGATCTGTGGAAGATCGAGTTGCATAGCCACACCAAGCTGGGTGAATGCATCCTGGAGTTTGTTAACGATCGGGATCAACTGCTCCATTCCCGTATTTCCTGCCATTTTTAACGGGTTTCTTTATATTCACTGTTTTTTGTCACCGGGGCTGAGCCTCGGAAAATGTGCGTGTTTTTCGAACTTCTATTATTATTTTGTAATTTTGTTTTTTTTCGCGATCTCACTTCCACGCACGCATCGACCCGCGGACGACACACGGGACGAGGAGTTTTTCTTTTCTTTTCTCTCTATTCGTCCTTTCTTGCTATTATATCGAAATTCTCGCGACCGTTGCGTCCCGTGGGCAACACCGAACTGCCACCACCTCCTATCGACGGTAGGGGTAGCTAAAGCAACCTAAAGTACACCTACTACACGATATAGAAACGCAAATGCTTGCGATCTTTATTTGATCGTGTGTGTATGTAGCGATGTATATATTCTTTTTCTCACTATACTAAAATGGCCGATTTCGCGAACTAACGCGCACGCGCAGACTTACGCACGCGCGCGACCATGCTTATATATATGTATATACGTGTTTGTACGTAAATATAACTGTGTATATGTATAATAATATGCATTGCCTTCACCACATTTTTCAAATAATTATTCGTTATCGACGCGTGCCGGCTTTGAAAATGACAACTGAATGGAAAAAAAGAGAGAGCAAAAGGGTATGGAGAATGTTAGTGATAAAGGAGAACGAGGATATGGGAAATATCTCGCCGTTTACTTTGAAAGACCACGAGACGGCGGATATAATTGCTCCGAGCTTAGCGGCATAAATGAAATCCAGCGGCAAGATTCGCTGAGTGGGAGTCTCGACCCCAAGATCGCAGAGGAGGAGTAACGCGAGGGATGTGTGGAACGTTGTAATCGATAATCGAAGCTTGCGCACTACTGCCGTGACCCACTTTTAGGACGTCTTCTACACCCCCGAGATAAAATCCATATCGTTGTAGTTATATACTTCTTTCCCTCCTCTTTCTTTCTCTCTCTCTCTCTCTCTCTCTCTCTCTCTCTCTCTCTCTCTTTCTTCCGTACTTACGTATTCGTACTGTTATAATACACATAGCATACAAATACTTTTTTCACGCGGGTGGACCACGAGTCCGACCCCGGAAGCAAAGACGCCTATATGTATATATAGAGTCTACTAAATAAGTTTATTGATTATTCACACAATCCCTAGTACTCCAAAATTCTGAATGAGGAACAGTTAATTTTTCGCTCTAAAATCGAATAATTCAGTCACTTATTCTATTTAAAATAATCGAGGTTTTTAATTAAATTTATTGAACCAGTCAAGTTTTGTTAATTGCTTTCATTTTATGGATCATGTTACAGTCGTTATCATATATAGGTGACGAATAGTAAAGTAGAACATAACGGAAATTCCCCAATAGATGAATAGTTGAAAAAAGGAACTAGATTTTCGCCATTTTCTGCGAATATGACGGCGCGCAATGTGTCCATTTGAATGTTTTTTTTTTATTCGTCGCTTATAATTTATTGAATAATGAAATTTGATTTTGTGTTGATAATTAAAATCATAGTCATTTCGATTGTGACAAAAAACAATACAATTCAACAGTTTGCTACCTCCACGAACTTGGCCAAATACTTTTAAATAGAAAAATCAACGACAAAAACTCATGTGAAATTAGCCGATATTTTTAAAATTTTTACAAAACAAAGTCAGAAATCCGAAATTAATTGGCCAAGTTCACAGAAGTTTGTTTACAACGAATGATTTGTTTTTGCGCGCATTGTTTCAAACTTTAGAAGTTTGATTTTGCGCTATCTAGTGTCAACAAACAAACGTCATATTTGTACGATTCTCATCTTCCATCTTCAAGGAATCTATTTTTTTTCATGGAAGATTCAAAATCTAACCTAACTAGCGTAGTCGTCTGTCACTCGTCACTCTTGCATTTCGTATTTCCGACAGAAAACTAATAGCTTTGCCAAATTGACAAATTACCAGGTGTTCTTCAGTCAACAATTGTGAATCAAAAGTTACCGATCGAAAAGATTACGACAAAGTTCAACGATTCCTAAATCTGTGACAACTTCGTTGAAATTCGGTGACAGATTGTTGTTTTTTTGGATCATCATGGCAGAGGCCACAGCAGCCGAAGAACAAATGTCAGTGAGGCATAAAAAGGAAAAAAAGGATTTACAGGGTATGATTTCAAAGCAAGTCAAAAAATTTCAGATCTATCATTATTTATGTTGAATTTTTGAAACATTGGAAGGAATTGTAAATTTTCCCTTGCCTCCCAACAATGCGAACTCCAATGCCATTTTTGGGATGATAACATATCAAGAGCAGTGAAACAAAATAGCTCATCAGTGAAATTTTTCTAATGTTTTTTTCTGCAAATTTCAGCACAAATCCAAGTTCTTAAAAAATCAATTTGCAAGGGTGATAAGAAAAAGAAAAAAGAAGTTGCCGAAGAGATAAATCGTTTAGAGTCAGAACTGGATACCCGACACAATGAAGAAGTTGCAAACTTGAAGATGAGTCGGGTCACATTAACGGAAGCATCTGATGAACCTTCACCTGAGCCGGAAGAAGAATTTGTTGAGAACAAAAGTGTGGAAAACGCTCCCAAAATTTCAAAAGCTCAGAAACGTCGAGACAAGAAAGCAAATGCAGAGAAGGAGCGGAATGAAAGAATAATTGAACAGGAGGCATTAAATGTTTTTGGAAAAAGAAATGTTGAAACTCAAGCCATAAAAAAAATCCTGATTGACCGGGACCTCATGATTTATGAAATACCCAGCGACGGACACTGGTAAATGGATGATGAAATTTTTTTATTTATGAAACGTGTTTTCCTTCAAATTTACTCAGTTCAAGACGACTGCAAAACTTTTTCATTAGAAAAATACTTTTTTTTAGTCTCTACAACGCAATAGCTCATCAATTGAAAATCCTTGGTGAAATTCCATTGGGCCTAAAGGATCTTCGGACAAAGACATCAAGCTACTTACGCGAAAATATGAATGACTTTTTACCGTTTCTGTCGAATCCTGATTCCGAAGAACTGTTTTCGCTCGAACAGTTCGAAAAATACTGTGATAATATAGCTTTCACAAATGCATGGGGTGGAGCTGTTGAGGTGAGAATAATAGAAACTTCTGACTAATTGTACTTGCTCGCTTAGAAGCCATCCATTTAAATAAAAGAAAAACAATTGACATTATTTATAAACTTCTAACCAAACTTAACAATTTTTTGCCACAACCTGAAAACTAAATGTGGGCAGTTTCAGTAATATTCAAATTGATTTCCCTTGTACAAAGATTGAAACGTTCAGAAAATCGAGTTTGACAAAACTCAAAAGAAACGCAGAATAGCAAGTTCGAATACTGTCGCAGTAATGTTTATTTAAAATTTCGTATAATCGATTTAAAAATATTCAAGTTATGCTTTTGTTATCCAAACACAGCTGCAAGTGCTTTCTCATGTCCTACGGTGTCCAATCGAAGTTGTCCAAGCGACCGGAGCTCCATACCTCATAGGGGCAGAATACACGGATAGTAAAAAGGTAATTTTAACTTATCATCGACACATGTATGAATTAGGTGCTCACTACAATTCAGTAACAAAATTTATAAAAGAAGAAGAAAGCTGATAAGCATTGACGAAAAAAAGGAACATTAAATTTTTAGCGTTATTTTCTCGAGATTTCAAGCTTTCAACGATACCTTTTTTTTTTGATTTTTTCACCCATGAACAATATTAACTTTATCTTAAGCATAACAAAAATGAAGAAATTAACCCGTAAGAAAAACTCGAAAATTTGACAACTGGTCATTTCCTCATGAACAATTACAAATCTCTATTTTGCCTATTTTTTAAATTTTGTTCTCTTCAAAATCGTCACACATTGAATGATGACAATTTTATATTTCGGTTCTACAATTTGAAACTATTGCAAATGAGTAGGTAAGAAAAAACCAAATAAACATCGAATTTCTCGTATTTAGAGATTGGTACCAAAGGATCAACTTAAACTGAAAAAATATATCATATTGAATAAGTGAATCGATACTCTACAAGATTTAAAAAACTTTTTGACAATTCTACAAAAACAAAAAACCTCCTGAAAACAGCAATGCTGTTTAAAATGCTCGTGAGAAAGCAAAAAACGAATGTCTGTGAAATATATTTTGTTTTTTGAACTTTTCGAACGCATAATTATGCACAAATTTCGTACATTAGCGAATAGTTTACTTTTGTTTACCGAGATCGATTGTAACAAACGTTATTCATTCCTGGAATATCCACCATTTGATTCTACAAACCGAAATAACAAATTCTAAAAGTACCTCTGTACAAACGATCAATAAGCTGCCACAAATGAAATTACATCTGTTGTAATGTGTTATCCAACGAATTGAAGATAAAAAAAACGAAAAATGTTTCGCAATTCGAGGGTCAGTGTTCGAAAGATCCCTCAAGAAGAAAACAAACGAAAACAATATTGCATATATAAAAATTCGGACGTTGAGAGATCTATAGCTTTGTAGAAATCGTATTTCTTCGAAGAGACTTAACGTTCAACGTTACGATCGATGTGATTTGTGACGGTCAAATAATAACTGCCAAGAACTTGAATAATTACCGATCGATGTTCATTGACCAGCTCAATAGATCTAAATTATCATTTCTGTAAAAATCTTAAAATAAATAATCAGAATTATCAATACTAAACTTGAAGTTCGAAATTAGCTTGGACTTTCGTAAGTAATTGTAACGCGTGTTCGGTGGGTGGGAAAATAAACGTAATTCTGGTGCGAAAAACATTATTTTTTTACTTAACCATCCACCTCCAAATTCCAGTTTCTCCTGAAGCCAAATTCGTCCCAAATTCATTGAGAAATCAAATACTTAGTCGATTATGAGTAGTCGAGAAAAAAAACCGAAAATTCCTTTCAAAAATTTCCAGTATTTTTGTCTCCCTCCTCAATTATTTCAAGACATATCTTAATTATTAGTGTTGAATAAAAAATTTTTTGCATAAAATTTGTTTTCATTCAATCGTTTTTATTGACTGTCGCGGTACGCGTCTTTTGGAGATTATTTCTCTATGTTATTTGAAATCGTTGATTTTTCGTCCTCTGCCGTTTCCTTACCTTTGGTAGGATCGTCCGGTTTCATAGCAGGGAATAGCAATACTTCCTGTGAAAATAATTTAAAAAATTTAATTAATAAATTCGACATTGCTTCGACGTAAAAGTAATGTATTAATTCTGTTTTGATTGAATTTTTTTTTTTTAGTTTCAATGATATCTCTAGTATCCATCGAAGCGTTGAAATTTAAATGATTTACTTTGATATTGTTGGAGTCCGTAAGGAACATCGTGAGACGATCAATGCCCAAACCCCACCCGGCTGTAGGCGGCAAACCGTATTCTAATGCCGTACAGAAATTTTCGTCCACGAGTTGAGCCTCATCATCACCCGCTGCTTTGTCCTTGGCTTGTTGCTCGAATCTACATATAAATTCGATTGCAATGATGAAAAATATCATAATGAAGGTTCCATAATGTTGTGAAACACTTTGAATAGCTAATTATTTGAATAGAAAACTCTTGGATATTTCGTTCCAAGTGGAACAAAATGTCTAGAATCAGTTGGCTGTTCTCACCTTTCTCTCTGTACGAGGGGATCGTTCAGTTCGGTGTAAGCATTACAAATTTCTTTCTTCATAACGAATAGCTCGAATCTCTCCGTGAGGCCTTTAGCTGATCGGTGCCACTTGGCTAGAGGAGACATGACTTGAGGATGATCGAGAATGAAAGTTGGATTTATACAAGTTTCCTCAATGAATTCACCGACTAGTTTGTCCAATAAACGAGCTCCGGTTTTGGGTGGTGGACAGTCGACGCCATGCTTGTCGCAAATGTCAGTCAGGATTTGCACAGCTTCCGGCGTGTTGAGTTTGTCAGCTTCGGGTAATTTTACTTTAAGTTTTTCTTCGAGCGTTTCCATCATCTGAACTCGTTTGAAAGGCGGGGTGAAATCAATTTCTACGGGTTCACCTTCTGGTCCATCGGGATGATAAGTGATTTTATAGTTCCCATGAATACTTTTGACCATACCGGCTATCATGTTTTCGGTGATGGTCATGAGGTCGTGATAATCAGCATAAGCCATGTAGAACTCGCAAGTAGTGAATTCCGGATTGTGGGTCATATCGATACCTTCGTTTCTAAATTGTCTACCGATTTCATAAACGCGATCAATTCCACCGACGACAAGCATTTTGTGATAGAGTTCAGGCGCGATCCTCATGAATAAATCCATATTGAGATCGTTGTGATGGGTGATGAACGGTTTGGCAGTTGCACCGCCAGCGATCATGTTCATCATGGGCGTTTCGACCTCAAGGAAGCCCATCTCGTCAAAGAAACGACGAATGTAAGCTATGATTCTAGCTCGGATGTGAAACTTTTCTCGTACTTTGTCGTTCAGTATGAGATCAAGATAACGCTGTCGGAAACGTGTCTCTTTGTCCTTCAACCCGTAATGCAAATGTGGTAACATGTGCAAACACGGACTCAAGAGTTTTATACTACTTGGCATTATTGAGAATTCACCTTTCCTTGTTTTTCCTGGTTTACCAAAAACTCCAATTATATCACCTCTTCGAATTTTTGCTGTGTCAGCAAAAAATTGATCCTCGCTTTCGTAACTTCTCGCATTCGCCATCACCTGAATCTTCACTCCCTCCCCACGGAGATCATAGAATATCAACTTCGCGCCTGATTCTCGTATCGCGTGCACTCGTCCAGCGATACTGTGCAGTTCCTCAACAACTTCTCCATCTTTCAACTTTTCACTATATTTCTCAATGAAGCTTTCCAGCGATGTTGAAACATGAAATTTGTGCGGGTACGGATGATCATTCGCTGCCTTCAACTGACTTATCGCTTGGGTACGAAGCTTGAAGTATTCCTGACAAAATATTATGCTTATTAACAATCATCACAAAACTCGAGTTTGCAGTTTAACCGGCAAGCAACTCGTTATTGATATTTTTTCAGAATTTGAGTGATTAATCATCTTACTCAATTCATTTTTTGTTCTATTTATGCATTATTATATATCATGGCTATGAACAAAAATGATTTCAAAAAATTATTTGGAAAAAAGGACGATCGACAAGGAATTTATGAATCGTTAGAAAACTTTCTTGTTTTAATAGTATGACAGCAAACAATATTTAGTTCATGAACTGTATTAGAATATTTAGAATATCTTTTGCTAAATCTGTTAGATGGGATTGTTGAATAAAATGAATGAATAAAAATTTACGTGAGGACTAATATCTTCTTCTTTCACAGCGTCCTTTTTTTCTTTGGGCGGCGTTTTGGGTTGAGAGGCAGTTTTAGCAACATTTTCTAATTTTTCTTTCTCCTTTTGTTGAATTTTGAGTCGCCTTTTCTGCTCACTAAAAAAAAAAAAAATTCCCAATGATCCACTGTAGATAATATTTTTTCATTGAAGGTACATAGATTCGATTCTTTCTTTAGATGTTGCATTTTCGGTCATAACGATACGCACTTTAATGCAGGTCTGTGAACGGAAATGTGACGCAATTCTAAGATTCCAGTCGTTGCGGATACATGGCAAAATACCGGTTGTGCGGTAAACCTCACACTTTTGGTTAGAGAAGCGAACATTCTTCAGTCTGACAAGGCAATCGTACGGAGCACCGGATCAAAAGTTTAAGTCGCTTGAGACATCAGGCGTTCTAATACAAAACTATTTTATTCCTTTAATTCGCGGAAGAAGCCGTTGATTGATATGGAAAATGTTAAATGTATCCATACGTCAAGCATAGACATGTGCAAGACAACGTGGGAGGGTGATCGGGCTAAATATTAATGCGAAACTTTGATAGGTTATGTCTATGAATAACCTAATAATATTGTATTATTCTTGTTTCACGATCAATTGCGAGTTTTATTACTGAGGTTTATTACTTTTAAACACATGTTTACTTACTTTTTCGATAGTTTTTCACCCGTTGCCTCAGCCATGGTGATAAACTTTTTTGTAGAAAGAACACAGCAATACCGTGTTCTGTTGGTACAATTTTGTTTCCTCTGAAATATCTTGCGAGGCGAGCTTCTTCGTTAGTTTGACCGTTGGCCGTCAGAGTAATGGCGCGAGAAAATACAATTTTGAATGTTCCTCTTCTTTTACCACAAATATGAATGATCCTTTTTCTATTTCACTAAATAAAGGAATCAATTAAAAATTTGAAAAGTATTCTCTCTGAAATTTGCCAGAGTCTACTTGAGAAATAATAAAGCTGAATATTGATTTTCTTACTATTTCAGAAAGGAGTTAAACTGCGATATGGGAAAAACAACTTTATTGAGGAACTTATAATTACAAACGGAAGAACTTGATGGTTTGCCATTCAGTCGAAGGAAAGGATGAGACCCTCAAGTCCAACTTACACCTATTGGTTTTTATTATGTACATTCCATTTTATCATTGAGACATGTTTCCATAGAGACCACATCTTGTTGATATGACGTCCATTCTTCCCTCTCTCTCTCTCTCTACCACTGATCAACATAAATACTGTTAAATAATTAATTCACGAACGAGGCTCTACAATAATTCATCTCAAGTTCAAGTTCATCGGAAGCTTAAGTTTGTTAAAAATGAATGGGGAATGTTTTAGTTTCCAAGACATCAAGGCGCTGCAACAACTGGTAGCACCGCCAAAAGATGATTCAGATTCTGAAGATGATCTGCCCCAAGCCGGTGCTAGAAAATTGGGTGAGAGCAGAAAACCAGATTTTTAAGTAAATTTCTTATTTATTATAGATCCAAAGAATGAACGCAATCAGAGTGGCTTAACCGGTCCCTGTAATCGGAGAACATGAGCATGAGAATGACCTAAAAGTAGAAAATCTATAAATCCAAATAGAGGAAGGAATTAAATTTTTATGTTGAAGGACCTGGAGATATTGGTGCACCGAAAGGAACCTTGCAGGAGCATGTGGGACCTCACGCTCCACTTAAGGGTGATGGCGATGAAATTTGGCATTCATCAGAAATAAACGCAGCCCCAAAAACCGAAATTCTTGATCCTCGAGCAGTCCCAGAATATGAGATGAAATTTAAGCAATCAGTTAGTCCTGAGGACGTTTATCTTGGTGTGAGTTAAATAGGCATTAGCATCACGTGAACATGGGATATTGAAAAAAATTTCCATTATTCGCCTAGAAAATGAATGGAACGCCACGAAAAGTCTTTCTTTTCGAAATTTGTTTCTTGTTTCTAAAATATGCTCAAGGAATTGGGAAGAAATTTCATAGCCCAAAAAAAGGAAAAATGAATTTAAGATTGACGTTCAAACTTAGCAAACTTCAATTCAGTTTTTCGCTAATTAGATGAACTTCAAAACTCCTGGTTCTGCGTCCTGCGAGTGGTTAACAGTGCTCGTGAAACTTCCCGGTGAAACGAGAGAGAAAGTGGAACTTTCGGTTGAATCCGATTTCGTCGACATCCGCAGTCCCAAGTAACAATTCTCTGCACTTCTTATTTTGTTTCTCTCATCTTTTACTCTGAAAATACGTAACACGTCGAATGAACTTTTTTGTGCAGATACAGATTACATTTGTCAACACCTCATCCCGTTGATCCGAACGCTTCGTCGGCGAAATGGAACGTCGATCATTCGACGTTGGAAATCACACTTAGAATGACGCGCGAATTAGATGCCATCAATTTTTGAAGACGCAGGCAAAATAATTTTACGAAACAATAATGAACGGTCAAAAGTGAACTCAAAAGTGAAATGTCAAAAATGTTCCAAAAATGTTTCAAAACTTCTCAGTCGATCCTAAACGCCTTTCTCCGCCTTTCAACAAAGTTTTGCTGAATACCCCAGTGCACGAAAAATCTGCGAGTTTAGAAACATATCGTCATTGAAAATTCTCATGGGACTTATCGTCGAAATGAAATTTTCTGAAATTTCCTTTGAATCATTTTGAAAAAAGATAGAAGCTTGCCATCGATACACTGATCAATTTATTCCGAGCAATGGCGGGGGATTTTCGTAGACAGAAAGACCGATAAAATGTTGATAAAAATGGTGGATTGTTTTCACTTCCGCAAAATTAATTGACCGATTGATTTGTTGGTTATGGATGGAATATTTACAGTTAAACGATATTAAACTGCTTCGTAAGCTAAAATTCATATTTATGTAATATTATCAGAGGTTTTCGCGGTGATAAATATACGATATTAAATTTCGGTCGAAACTTATGCATGAAACAACACACAGTGGTGGCACGGTGTGAATTTATGAATGCTTTTGAACCTTCGAGAGCAGAAAACCTGCCTTGTTGCGGATCTCCAGCGCTGGTTTTAATTAAACGCGACACGGCGACGGCTAATTAATGAACGTGTTTTCTCCCTTTTCGGACTCGTGTGTGTACGTTCAGGATAAAACACGTGTGAAGAGGTTCGAGGACGTAATTTACAACGATTCGAAAACTAAAAACCATACCCCGTTATTAAGCTAGTTTTTTTTTTAACATTTGATGTTATTGAAATTATTTGACCTCGTTGAAACTTTGAAATTCTCGACCAAATACGTTCTACCGTTCAAACATTGAAGGAGTTTTTCGATTGTCGATAAAACGTTTTTTTCAACAATTTGGGTTTTTTTTGTTACCGAATGCAATTTATGAATAGTTTTGTGTAGGTGAATCATAATCCTAACAGGACTGAGCGTTGATTTTATGGTTCAATGATTTTTCCTCGAACCATATCGGGCGTAACGAAACATTAGTGGAATTCGAGTAATTCCACGAATGTTCATTGTGAAAATTAAAAAAAAAAAAATAAAAAAACGGATCTGGTTCTCATTTTGAATTGTAAAAAAAACGTTCGTCTTTTCAATGCGATCGATTTTTTCAAATTATCATTTGCCATCGCAGCGAAACAGAATTCTTACTTATCACATTCTGTCTTTGAATGGCACCACGGTCTTACATACAGGTCTTGAAACGTAGCCAGTTTTCTATAGGACGGCGTGGTTCTCTTATTGTCCGCGTATTAAATGTTTGATATGGTCGTGGCGTGGCGCTGCAATCTAGGGATGTACGTAGGTAGGGATGAAAACGTACAACCTATTTTTAAACAATTATCTAACCTAAAATCACTAAAAGCAGCGAGTGCGTTATATGGTCATACCAGTACGACAAATAAATTCCCTACTTTTATATTATATTGAATTTCTATAATTCTTAGTGCTTATCGTGAGACGTTTGAAGTGAAAAAAAACGAAAATGGTTAAACCATGTGCGGTCCCGCGGTGGAGATTTTATCGTATATACGCGATTGTTTATTACATTCCTTTGCGTATGAGGCAAAATGTTCTTCAAGAGAACAGAAAGTTACAACCAAAATTTGTAGTAAAAAAAATGTCCAAATTGGTGAACCAATAAAAATAACGCCGTATTTCTTCAAACTACATACGTTTATTTCATTTATAATCTCCGTAAATACTCTTGCCTCTAATCTCCATATACGTATCATTCATAATAATGAAATCATAATAATATTCATATTAACTACTTTTAAAATCATATTAATTAACTACTTTTATTCATAAAAATTCAATACTTATAACAACAATAATAATAATATTTCTTTTTATTAGGGCTATTGTGCATCGCGCATGCGTTGATTATCCATCCCTCGATCACAACGCCGATCTGGCGGCCACAAAGTGAAATAATTGAGCACACGTTAAGAGAGCCACCCCCACTACCTTCGTTTCAAGACCTGTATGTAAGACCGTGAATGGCACAAAGGCTTTTGCTACTGCGGTGGCTGCGGTGCATGTTTACCGAATGTAAAGCTCCCTCTATTATTCCCAACGGCGAAGTTGTACGCGAGGCGCTTTCAATTCCCTTCTATTAGTCCTGGCTGTTCAATGCCCGCGACTCAGAATTGTTTGCATACCGCAAATCCTCCTCTCAGTAGTATGACGAAAAAGTGCAAATGCACAACAAGTGAATCTAGTGAATTGTCCGAAATGACGTGACACACAGAACGTCTGCGCTCACCACAAAGAGCTGTCGCAGTTTACTTGTAACGTCAAGTGTTTATCGTCGTGCGTGATCTCCGTGCGATCAAACTTTCATCGTCAAAATGACGGATAAAATATTTGAAAAAACAAATCCCCATATTTTCAATGGCAATCTTGAATCCTGGATGACACATCTCCCGCCAGTTTTGAAAAATCTCCCTATAATCCAACTCGCCATACCCGGTAAGTTTATCTTCGAATGTTTTGTTTTTTCGAACACTTTCCACGTCGACTCGACGTTGAACTTGTTTTCTTATGATTGTTATTCATCACTATCATTGTTTCAATCGTTATCATCAGTTTGTCGTCACACGTTTTAACTTTCTTCGATTCCATTTTGTCAAGCGGTTTCAAGATTCCAAAACAATTCATCTAGTTATCTAAAGTTTTATGCTTGAAACACTGTTGAGTTGATAAACACCGATGACCTTGAACTATTTCGCGGTAAAATTTCCATTGCATCGTTCCTGTTTTTGTTGAGCTGAGTTAAAATTATGCAAAAATACGATATGAAGAGAGTCGAAAATCGATTTTCAGTTTAACGAGAAAAATATTGAAGTATATAGAATTCCGAATAATTCCGATTACTCTCATTTCCTTTGTTTGTTCCTTCATCACGAAAAAAATGACGCTGATCGTACCGGTCGAAAGAAAAAATAGTAGTAGCCTTGAAAGTATAAGAATAATGAGTGAAGGCTTGTTATTGTGAATAAAACGTAGGTTCTCACAACACGATGACATACGGGATAAAACGTAGCAACGACGTTGGTCCGGACAAGCCAAAGTGGCTGCGGGTGCTCAGTCGTTTTTTCTCCTTCATTTCGAAGCCAATTATTTACAACTGGTCGGTGACTCAATACGAGGATGTGACGATACAATTAAACGGTGGAATAAGGTGATGCATGCAACGAAAAAAAGCCACTCATTCACTCAATCGTGTCTAGAAGCTCTTGCTCGATAAATATAACAAAGGAAAGGAAGGTTGTCCTTGGCAGATTTTCCCGCAGATTAGAAGCCACTTCCGAAGCAGGCTGCGTAATGAAAAATGCCTGATTCACGTTCCCATCGAGAATAGCATGAAAAAGCGGAGATCCCTAAGAAGAATTCATAATTTTCCCACTTTTACTGCCTTCGAAAGAGTGATTTTTGGATGAAAATTTTCAGGTACCTCGATCTGCGGCTGGCCACGAAATCATCGAACAACGAATCGATATACTTCGTGCACGGGCTTTACGGTTCGGAGGTCACAGAACCGTTGGAGTCGGTCGATCATTGGCTGACGGCGCATCCCGAGGAGGTCGTGCTTCTCGACTGTCAACATTTTTACGAATTCACGAAGGAAAATCACCGTTATTTCGTTGATAAAATAAAACGTATATTCGGCAACAAAATATGTCCGGCTACGCGAAATCTCGTTGATATCAGTTTGTCATGGTTGAATGAAAGGAAATATCAAGTTTTAGTGATATACAGAAACGAAATAGCGGCTGGGGAAAAGCACGTTTGGCCGAGCGGTTTGTGGCCGACGCCATGGCCAGATACGGTCGATCCGGACAAAATGCTTCAATTTCTCGAGCTTAGAATTCGAAATCGCACCCCCAACGTTGGCTTCGTCTCGCAATGTCTTTTAACCCCCAACTCAGCTTACGTCGTCAAACATTTGTGGGGAAGTTTGTACAGAGACTTAGCCACTTTGTGTCGGAACGCGTCACTGCCTTGGATTCGTCAACACAAACCTGGAATCCTTGGACTCAACGTCGTTATCACAGATTTTATTGCTTACGATAATTATCTGTTCTCACGGACGGTAATTCAACGTAATAACGAGCTGCTCAGGACTCCGCAAACAGCTCATTCCCCTTAACACTCATTTCCTTTTCAAATTCAATTATGAGAAATTCTATTTTATACAAATTTTTATAACAATACGAAAATAGTTATAAAAAACGAAAAACTTTCGAATGTTGCTTAATAGAAATTAACGAAATGATGCTATTTGAGGATCTTTACAATTGACAATAAATCATTGGAAGAAACATTTGAAATGTGAATTGCCCAAAACCGTCGGAGCTCAGTCGTTGAATAAGTGGAAACAACATTTTTTCCTCTGTAAATTATTTATTCTACTGTCGATCTTCGCTGATCCCAGAAATTGAATCTCTGGAAGGATTTGCACTTACCAACTGAGCGATTATTCGAGTCGTTTTGATTATTTTTTATTTCACGCTCTTTAAAGAACGTTTCTGTTGAGTAGGAGTTATTGAAGTTTTTTTGTTGTCAAAACCATGGTCACAAAACTCGTTTTTTAACAAATTTATACTCAAAATCTATAAGGTTGCATATACTGCGAAATAATGTAATTTTCTACAACGCTATGAAGCTGTGTTAAAAATTGTTAGCCCAGTTGTCAAGTTGGGCATGGTTCTGTCACAAAGCTCATTCTGTATATGCACTAATTACAAAAATGATTAATAAAGTTTCACACAAAATGTTCTTGAAATGTTTTTTCATTGAAAAATCGATTTTCTTTCCACTTTTGCATTGCGAGTTCCAATAATGCGATGAGATTCTTCCAATTTTATGTTCACATACTTTGAGTGTCAGTTCATTCACTGTTTTTTCGAGTTCGTAACGCTAGCATGGCATTCGGTCAATTTTCATTTTAAATTTATTACTGACCACCGGATAACGTATTAACTTTTGTGCGAAAATTAAAAAAGAACAATTCAATATTCACTGGGGAACTACACAGAAACGACATTCAAAAATGAGTCAAGGTAAAAATTTGATGAGCCCGGGTTCACTTTGCTCTTGATAATCGTAACATTAACATTCGGTGTAAAGGGAATAAAATGGGGCGAATCCCGCGAATGCAAGTTGTATCTCAAGGGCCAGCGGGCATCGGTGATGCAGCTGTGGGCGCAGAGAGCTGTTGACATTTGTCTTGTGTTTTGTTCGTTTTTTCCTGCATTGGAGCAGCTCCCCTCGCGCATCGCGTTAGTTTGTGTAACATTTTTTTATTATCCCTTTCGCGGCTGTGCAATCATTCTGGAGTGGGAAGGATTTCAGTTGTACACACGTTTATGTATCTGTCAGATTCCGTTATAGCTGCCGGCCCTTTCTCTATTTCTCGCTCTCCCTCCCTCGGGGTGTAGTAGCCTCTATCACGGAAGTTGATAAAGGGGACGCCACCGTTGGGGGTTTTGTCGCTAGCGTAGCATGAATACTCTTTGAAAATAGCGGAGATTCGTTGGATATGGCTCAGTTCATGGCAGACGCTACCGTTACGAAACACCGAACCCTGCTCCAAGCGCGTCTTTCGTCAATTTGTTTTCAAGTTTTTGTTATTCTTCCATTACCGAACCATCGTTTTTTCCTTCTTGTGTCTCGCTATGATGTCATATTGTAACCTAGTCAAAATGCGGACCTCGAAATACAAAAATAAAATGTTTACATTCGATTGGACATCGTCTGAATTATGGTTTGTGTTTTTTTTCCGATGTTAAATTCAATCTATTTGGATAACCATAAAACGAGTACACTTTTAAAAGATTTTTGTTCGCTGAAAAGGGATTGATAAAAACTATAGGGAGCGATTTGTTTTTTTTTCGAGCCGACAATGTTACGGTTTTAATCGAGAAAAAATGCACACTGGGTGAACGGTATGGAAGTACGAGCTTTTTTTTCATGCCTGTACATTCGTACATTGATAGATCAGGAGAAAAATCAATAGAATTTTTTAAAATAGAGTCGTTAGCGAGTAACAACTCATTTTTGTAGCTTTCTCTATCTCTCTCTCTCTTCTATATATCTCGTTAAAATTCCCATCCGATCGGCTAGTTTTTTTAGCCCATTCTCGTTATCCGTGGGACATTTTTATTCCGTGTCAAATACGCAGACTCGCAAATGCTGCACACCGACACGATATTTTTTACGCCTCTCTAGCTTTTCTTTCATTTGGGATGAAAATTTTTATTTTCACCTCGCCCGATATCCACCGCTTCTCTTTCCCTCTCGCTGTACAGCCGGAACGAGATTGGCACGCAGTTGTCGCAGTTGCCATGCTCGACCGATGAAACGCGGATTAACGATGATGCGACGTGAGCTTTATTTTTTTATCCACCGGCACGACCAGCCACTGCGTTTCCCATTTTCATCTCCATTCTCCATTCTCCCTCTCTCTTTCTAGCTCATCGTTTTTGTCAACCGGTTTAATGCCCCTATTGCTTTAAAAATTTAATCCTTCTCTTTTTTATTCTCGAACCAGACGAAAAATAGGTAAACATTTTCGACCGAGAGGTTATTGCGCCTCAAAAGTTCCCATCTCGCATTATAGCTTCATTTTGTTGGCATCGAAACAGTTTCGCTTTTTCATTATTCGATTGGCTTAACCTCCTCGATGTATTCGGATCCCAGTTCATATATTCCGAATGAAAATTCTGTGCATCTCCAGCTATGAGGCTTGCTCTTTACAAATAAAAATGAAAATGTTATTCGCATCGTTCTGAATTCTCCCGAGTAAATCCCTCGCCGCGTATTTGGAGCGTTGGTATAAAAACAGCGATACTGTGAAATGGCAAACGATAACAGAATCGATTCAGCTGTCAATTCGTTCGTTTTTCGAATGTGAAACGATGCCGAATTATAACGAGGCTCGATATTCCATTGATAAATCATTCCTTCCTGTGATTTAACGTCTCATTCGTTTTCGCCGAAACATTTTCACAGCCGTACGTGGAATATCGTCGTGAAATGTCATCGGGACGCGATCCTTCGACACGGAAGCGAGAGCGGGGACGACGGTCGACGCGAAGCCAGACAAAGTTTCGGAGTTCTTCGGAGCTCCTCGCAAGTGTGCCCGCTACGAAGGTCACGGGAAATCTAAGCTCTCGTCGGTTAGTCGCACGCACGCACGCACGCACACAAATCTCCCGGCGCTGGCTCCCGAAACACGTGGAATTTCCAAGCCCTTGGAATCCACCTCGCACGAAACATTGCACGACGCGGTGGAAGCGAAGGTGAGCGGATAAACGATGCATTATTAATCGCTTACGACGCAAATGCTGTCCCAATGCTTTCGTTCGTTTATATCATTTATCGAGATTAAAACTCAAGCTCAATTTTTCATAGGGTGCGACCTCGAAAATGCTGATGATTTTTTTTCGAGGCTACGAACCGTCAAAACATTAACGGCGGGGTAAAAAATGACGGCTGCCCTTTTCCCCGGCGAGCGTATTCGAAACCGTCTTGACGTTGACTTGTCAGACCTCCCAGCAGACGACACAATACTCGAAGCAATCTTCTTGTCGCGTTTGACAAATAACTCGAGGATCCGCACCGCCGAGTGATGTGAGAGAAACAACACGAATATCTTTGGCTGTTAGCATGAAAAAATTGAGTGGCTCCTCCGCCGCTGGAGCTACATTGATTTTCGTCGTAAATATCGCCGCTTTCGTCGAAGCTGCTTCCCTTCTGGCTTCCAAAGAGCGTTGATCGGTGTGCCATAGAGTTTTCATGAGGCGATGGTAAAAACGAATACTTGGTCAAAAAACGATGCATCCTTGAAGGGTTTTTCTGTCGTTTTACCCCGAATTTATCATCCGAAGTATCTTCAGTGGCTGTCAACGTGTCTCTCAGGAGTTGACTCGTCGAAACAATATCGCTTATCGATACCGCACGAGCCGCGACGACGTTCCGAGCCTAATGACTTTTCTTCGTCTCGACTCTTCGCGAGAGCACTTTTCCCTCAAACCGTTTCTTACTCCAATGCAATTAACGTCAACTCGATTCTTAATTAATCCAAAGGTAGCGCAACGCTTGCATCGCGGATGCTCATCCACTGTGCTTCCTCCAGTCGCGAGACTATCCCTTCGCCTCCGGAGCCAATCGAGAACCGCCTTTCTTAAGCCCCCTCTGAAACTTTCCAAATCAGAGCAACTCTCTTTTCCACCTGCTGTTACTGCTGCCTCGCGGGGTGCTCCGTTTCACGAGAAAAACTTGGACGTCTCTCTACCTTCGGTTGAGCGCGCTAACAGAAGCTCCCTCCTTCGTCTATCGCTCGAACTAGCTCACTTTTATATCGCTCGAGCGGGGATATAAATCTTTTATAATGCATACGTTTCGCTGTAGTTGGAGAAAAAATAACAAAAAACCGCTCGAATTAGCAGCGGTAAAACGAAATTGGGAAAAGAAAGGTCATTCCTCGGAGCTACTTGCGGCTTCTCTTCTTTCCTGCAACAATCTCATGAGCATAACTTTCTGATTAACTTACCAGGACGCGCTATCGCTCGAGTGCGGTTTTTAGACTTTGGAATTCGGAATATCCGCGATAATTTTATTGGGAAACATCGTGGGAGCGTGGTTTAGCGAATTGACTGGGAATGAGCTTTCATTTTTTATGCATACACAGTTATAGAAGAGCCCAGAGAGCGACTGGTTTTGAGCAGTTGAATATTTGGCGACCAGAGGTCAGACCGAGACTCGTGAGTTCCCAATAGTTATCTAATTGCTCAATAACTGAAAATTCGAATCCTCCAGAGATTATCGATATTACGTTAGGAATATTTATGACCGAAGTGGTGAAGTAACACCGAAAATTTTGTCGTTACGAAGTTCAGATGAATATTCGTTGGGGTCGATTAAGGGTGAATGATACAAAAGTCGAAATAATTAGAAATCGATGAAATTTGGTGATAATGTTCTTCAACATCAAGTGCGAAAACACAAATTTTTTCAAAATTTTCTTCTGTTTAGTTATCGAGTAATTACGCATTAAAGCAGATTTCTTATGCCCGGAATGTATACCTATATATATGGAAACGCTATGCTTATACACGTGAACTTTAGTGATCAATTACTCGATAACTCTACAGAAGAAAAATCTTAAAAAATTTGTATTGTCAAATTTGGCACTAAAGAATATGTTCACCAAATTTTATAAAATTCTGATCATTTTGAATTTTTTCATGTTTTTAGCATGGTTTAGCATGGCAACATTGTATCGCCTGTGCAATATATCCTTAACGTATAATAACGTTCGTGAAGGAAGAAAAAGAGGCTCGCGCGGGCTCTGACAGTCTCACGAAAGGTTGAATCGAATGTTTAACGAGCTGCAGATACACCGTAGTTAGAGGTGAGAATCCTCTCGCTTTTGATTCCATCTTAAAGAGCATCTCAGTGATGGAACGGTTAGTGTGCAGATCGCATGTAAATTGGTCGGTGCGGATAGGCCAAAGGAATTCTTGCTAAGAAACCTAATTACGTTGGTGTGTCCGTTGAACGATCCTGGAGGGTGTCTTCTCGTTATACAACGAATGTATAGACGCGACAGTTAAACGACGTGCAGCATCGTTGTTGGACGGAGCTGTCGTTCAAGATTTCATTATATTTGTACATAGTTGACACAGCACGGTATAAACTTCCGCTAGACTGCGCGCTCCGGAGACCGGACAATCCTTGTGTACAGCGGCCACTCACAATCACTGTAACTTCCTCGTTAAACTAACTTTGCCCAATAAACAGTCTCGGGACGCGACATTCGCCTAACCGTTTCAACCCCAAATTTCATACGTTCTTTCGAATTCATCTGCGTTGGGATGACCGTCGATTTTAGTGGTACGGGGGCGACCGGGGCAAGATGGAGAACGTACATTTTTATTTTTCGTTCCATCAGTTTTTCATATATTTTTTCAAAAGTCACAGAATAACGAATTCTTTCAAAATTTCTTCATACTTTTTCCAATTTTCATCCACAAAAAAGGCTTTTTTACATTCTTTTTTTATATATTTTTACACAATACACATTGGCGCTACTGAAATTAAGCAGTCGAGGATGCATTCGAATGAAAATACAATCGTTAAAAAATTTCCCACATTTCGAAAACATTCTGCAAAAATTCTCTGTTCATTTCTTGGCGTTTGAGCTCCCCGAACTACCCGAAGGGGCCCAGTTTTGGCCCGATTTTTCCTACCAGCATTTCAGGATGGTGCCAAAGTCCAGGCTCGGCCTCGACTCCATCTGCGTTCGGTTGTGACGCTCGTTATTTCGCGTAGTTACACATTCACTGCCGATTTTAATTTCTTGTCTTCGCTCGGACCCGGTTTGTAGTGGTTTTGAGTGGGTTCTGTTAAATTCTATTCCCATTTGTCGATGCAGACTCGGCTGATAAAAACGACGTGCTGATTCTTGAGGAGAATAATGAACGAGTCGAGAAAATATGGCAGACGATGATGATTCAGAGTCGTTTGATGTGCACACATATGAAAAAAATAAAAGAAAAGAAAACCTCACTCGTTGCCGCGTGATCGTTATCGAGAATAATAGCGCTGACCTTTGATTTGGTGCAAAGGGAAGAGCGAGACTGGCGCACTGTCGCGGCCCGAAGACAGAAAGCGAGAGAGAAGCGGCGAGGGGGGAGGCGGAGAGTGACGGAGATGGGAGGAGAGGAAATATTGGATCGAAGGCAATTATTGGAAAACGCGAGAGAACCGCACTCGCGGCCGCGATATCGTTGCGTGGAATCTATGCCTTCGACGCGTCCCTTCGTATCATGTCCATTTCCTCGTTGTACAGAGATACGATTATATATCTCAGCGACGATAGAAGCACGCGTCGATCCTTATCCAATCATCTCCCTTTTCAATCAACGCTTCGTTCCATTAACTCAATATTCTCTCCGTTTACAGCCCCCTTTTTTGCGTTTTTAACGAAAAAAATCGTGATTAAGCATTTAACTCGTAACTCGTTGACATTTGCTATGACAAACGTGTACTTTGGGCTCGTACTTTTAACAGTAATATTATTCTCCGTGCTTGAAACAATCGTAGTCCAATCGAGACTCGTCGGAGCGCATCAATTCGTTCGTTTTCATACGTTTTGAGGTGGATCGAAAAAAATTTAAAAGCATTCGTTTGGCCTCCGATTCGAATCTATCGTGGCGCATGATTATTTTCATTGCTTCAAAAGAACCTTCAAAAGGCGCCATCAGCGGATGAACCTTCGCGTTCCCGATCGATTCACAATTTTTGTGAATTCATCGTTGATAGGATCGAGCTCGTATTATTGCGAGAGTGCGAATCTGTAATTAAATCTTCGGATCAGCCGATGCTCGATAATTAATCGAGATCAATGAGATCCCGATGTATTGTGAGTCCGAAATTGATTAGCTTTTGTACAGCGAAGCCCCATTTCGGAGGGTTTGATTGCCGCCCAGCAAAAGGTGCGCTCGCTAAAAAGCTCAACCAATTTGAATATTCTTCGTTTCGGCGGAGTTCTATTCCGAGGGCGAGTCAAAAACGCGGGAGAGTCCAATTATTCCGAACGCTTGAAGCAGCAGCGAACGGAGCCGAACTCTTTCTTACTTCAAACGCAAATTCAGCGGTATTAAAACGCGAATTTCCTCCCATCGCGTTTCGTTTTAAACGAGAGAGTTTTTTCAAGGGAGCTGTGGAAGCAAAAACTGCACTTCCGCGTTGAGCGTTCATAACTCGGAGGGACGATGGTGCAGAGCCCGCATCGCTGTCCCCGTGACGAACTTGGTGCGATGATTTTTTAACCCCAGCTTTTATATTGAGCGATCCACTTTAACGACGTTCCGATGGAACGCCGCGAGAGCTTGTTTTTTCCCCCATTTCATTTCGCACAATTACGTCACAAGCGGACGCTCGGAAGGGTCCAAACTGAACCAACTTTTCAGCACACCAAATTCAGCGAAAAGTCAAGTCCGCCGAAGTCCAAAATCTCGAAATAATCTCGCCGCTTGAAAATCGGAGGAGAATCGAAATGAATTTGACTCTTGATACTACTTGATCGAAGCACAATGTTTTGCTCCAACAAAGCTCATTTAAAGATACTTTTTAAAAGAGCCATAAAGGTAGAGATTTCAAGCTACCGGAGCCATAAACATCGTTTTTATGGGTATTTCTCCGGGAGGTAGCGAGCGTCGTTCGAGAACGGCTTTAAAATTCGGTGCTAAAAAGTTGGGTCCTCTGATTGTTTCGAGTTTTTAAGTAGCCTCGCTTAACGCGACATAAATATATTTAAATTTATTTCTCTCCGCAAGAAAAAACGCTGAAAAACTAGGAAAGTGCTTTTTAAAATTGAGCTGAAGTATCGGCCAGTCAAACGCGCAAAAAGTCCAAGTCGAGAGGGGCCCTGAGAAAGCGTACGTTCGTATACACACCTTGGCACGGTTTATATCGCTCATTATGTGACTAGAAGCCCACCATGGGGATGCTCGCGATTTATATTTTATGGCGGGGAACCACGGAAATGATAGAGACGTTCGGTTTAATGGCTTTAACGCGTTAATAGCGCAAGTTTGGGGCTCCCTGGCGAGAGTAACTGCTCGGACGAGCATACTGGTCGATGCAGCCTTTAAATTCGACTCGGGAAAACTCGATAATGAGGTTGACGAGGGTTATCGTCGTCTCCGGTAGGACGCAGGTGGCAACGGGGCTAAAAATGTATCTTCGAGGTTTCATTTATCTGACCAGAAAGTTCAGAAGATTTAACCTGTTGCAGTATCAGCGAGTCGAACGAAAAGTACGGTTGCTCGGTGGAGGCATTTTCCTACCGCAACTTTGAACAGACTCTCCGTATTTTCCAAATTCGTTTCCATTTCGTCTTTAATCTTTTTCCCTCTTCCTTTCCGTTGTCCACTTCCAGTCCAACGGAATAATAAATTCGCTGCGTACATTCGAAGCTGTATGTATACGTATACGCGCTCGAAGCGTTCAGTCGTGAATACAAACTTTTCCAATAAGTGTCGTACCGAAAGAATTCCTCGCCGAGGAACCCCCGTTCCTTCAATCCGACCGTAGGATCTCCTTGAATTATTTATTTCTCGTATACTCGTTCCAACAAACTCGAATTATTTACAATCACGTACAAATAAATGTTAACGCAAACCTGAAAATGAAAAAAATTAACTTCACGATTTAATGGATTCAGAAGAAATGGAGTTTTCCACCGAATTGAATAATTCCACTTTTTCCTCTATTCTCATCAACGAATGATAATTTTCCATCAAACGTTTTCTTTACTTCAAACAATCTTACGCACGAAAACCACGAGGAACGAAATCTTCGAAAAAAATCGTTCGTATAACAAAGACCAGGAATTTTGTCATCAGAAAATAGTTCCGAGATTCTCAGAACCAATTCTGTGACATCGATCCTACGCTCTCGTGTTCTCGTTATCTGGATTCTTTGATCAGTTACTAATCGTGTGATCCAGAGTACAAACGTCTTTTACGTAACGAGTCGCCGAGCAGTAGCAGCTCCCCCACATTTTCGTATCCCATCCACAGAACTAGCGATCCGGCTCGGACTCGTTTTCGTCATTATAATTGTTTAGTATCATCAATAGCCAGGGAAAATATGATTTTAATAACTTTTCTCTATCGCAGGATTATTTGCTCACACAATAAAGGAAAAAAAAAGTTTGCCCCCAGAGAGATTTGAACTCTCGACCCCTGGTTTACAAGACCAGTGCTCTAACCCCTGAGCTATGGAGGCTCACACGACCATTTGCTCGTAGCGCCGTACAAGAGGCCGCACAGTAAAATGTCGCTGTGACATGCTCACCAATTCATCGATTTTCGATTACTACGAATTTTTGTTTATTTTCCGTTTCAACGGTGACGATGATAATTACTCGGCTGATGTCATTTTAACTGACGTTTTCCGGTATGTCAATTTACTGGAGGGCTCAACGTGAAAATTAGCACCAATTTGTGGTAAAATTTAAACTTCAATTTACGATTAAATCGTCGAGACCGTTGTTTATTGATTCAGAAACTATTAATTTGCAATGGCAATAAAATTATTTATCGTCGTTTGCCGCGGGGAACTGGAATTTTGATTTTTGTTTGCGGTTTCGAGCAACGAATATTGCGAAAGTGAATAAAACCGATGGGGGAAAAAACGTTTCTTAATAATCTCAAAATCTTCATTTATTGATAAAATTGAACATTTGTTTTCAATATTTTAGTAGCGTTTCGGCGGAAGGTGATCGAATTAGACTCGCCAATAATAATCATGAATATCGCATAAATTCCCAAGTGTTTGATATCCGAAACGAAACAACCGTGGAGCAAAACAAACAGCATATAAATCTCGGGTAATCCTTCCACTAATTATTTGCTCGGATAATCGCATTGTCACATTTCCCGTTAATTATCGACCGGAATGAGAGAATAGTGAGGGAAGATTCGTTACATAATTTCAAACATTCTGCTCGTTTTTAGAAGTGAGAAGCACTGGTCCAATAATATACAGTTTTGACGTATTCCTCTCGCTGGTTCGATCAAAAGTGCTTAAATTTGGCGTCATAAAAACTGGGTCAAACCTGCAAAGGTTCGTTTTTTTATTTACCGTAAAAAAACATAAAATCCGAAAGAAGAATGTGTAATAATTTCGCGAGGAAAATTCCATCAGCACTTATTAAACGAGGAAATGGTGTATAATTGAAATTTCCTTTTGTCAAACGAATCTGTCCGGCTCGCGAGGGAATACGGAGCCAGAAAAAAGCACGAATGATGTTCATCTCCGGCCCCCGGTCCATTGGTATGAACACACATCCAGTAGCAAGCGTATAATTAGATGAAAGAACATGCTCCAATTGTAAGTTAGCAGAGAGCACTTGCGGCTTCCGCGCGAGAGTTTCACCGGGGGCACGTTCGCGTACACAAGTCCCTGATACACTTGCCGGACTCGACCGGAAACTGGAGCGCGCTCTCGAGCCATAAAGTCGTTTTCCAGGGAGAAGAAATGCCTCTGTGAAAGGGCCAACTTTTCAGGAGGTTCTTTTTCGAGGAATCAAAGCTCCGGCAGCCTCGCGAGTCTGGGCCATTAGGGAGCTGAGAACTCGACAGCGATGATACTCTCGTCGTCGCATACCCCGTAGAATTCCATGCTAGCCCATCAGGAAGCCGCGGCTATCCGTGGACAGATTTACCTTCAAGCCCTTCGACACACTTTCACATCTACAGATTAAATTACAATTGGCTCAGACGGGCTTCTTCGCTCAGCGCACAAGAACTTCATTAATTTCATCGATGATTAGACTCTCGTTTAAGCGGATAATTGCTCGACGATATCTTTCGCCAGAGTTATTAATATCGACTTCGCGTTCTCCGGCGATTATTAACCGTACCCGCTTTCCCATCTGGATTACTCGCCAATTTTCAAACTGTAACAATTTTATCAGCTTCTTAATCAACTCTTTGAGTATCGGTGTAATTTTTTTACACCAAAATTCGGATTTCCGATCACATTTTAAGTGCCGGTTTCATGAGTGAGTCGATACAGGGCACTGTTCAAAAAGTTATTCGACTCGATTGAGTGTGCGTTTACTGAAGAAAAACCGAAAAAAATCATTTCTCGATACGAATCAATGGATTTTGGTATGAAATGAAATTCGTTAACACCGAAATCTTTCGTGGCGAGCTAAGCCCACTATCTCGGACTTTCTGCCGGGACACAATAGCGTTCGTGAACAGCTTCGGTTATAAGGTTTTCGGAACTTTTGGAACTCGATTTATAACGTTGTCAATGGGATCACAAAAAACTCCTATTTCAGGGGTCTTCGCGGGGCTGTGAGAAAAGACGATTATTCGCTTTTCAATGGCGCTCCGTTCATTCGGGGAGTCTCGTGTCCATTAGGTGCCCCATACACTATCACACTCCGGGATCATTAGAGTCCGAGGATTTCTCTGGCCGAGAAATAATGTCGAGAGGACAGGAGGAGAAAGTGAAAGAGTGCCGGGCCAAGAAAACCGATCGAGCTTTATAGATTAAGTTCTTCCGCACACTCGCGTTCGCACGTACACACACCGAAGTAGATGAGCGCGTTGGTGGAGAGTGCGAAAAACGAGGAAAACTCGGTGTAAACTGTCCTCAATATTTAACCTCCCCAGCCCGGTAAGACACCAAAGTATCAGTGTGAAAAAATAGCTAGTTCTTGTGTCTTAGTGCAGTTGAGAAAATTCCGCGATGTGTGTCAGCCCCACACACACACATTTACGACCCGAAGAGGCTCACAGCGTTTTACAAAGTGGGAAGCCGCCTATCGAGCTGAGAGGTTTAACGTGACCCAGTGCCCAGGGCTGCTTACATTCCTTCCCTCGTGAAATTTCTATCCTTGCCTCGTTCCAGTCTCTCCTATATCGTAGGAGATCGCAGCAGCCTCTCGTCGCGTGTCATACCTCACACAGAGAGTACACCAACGCTCGAGAAAAGCGAGCTATAGATTGGGCGCCGAAGAGGACTCGGGTTAAGAAACACAAAGGCACACACAAGTCCCTTAAGGCATCGGACCAATTCGCTATTCACCCGTGTCAAACAATGCAGTCATTTAACGTTGCTTTATTCCCTGCTTTCAATTAAAACTTTTTTTCGTCATTCAGGAGGAGTTGATTTTCGAAGAAAATGAGAAAAGTAGTCGAACATTTTGACGTTTGTTTCAGCGTGCTCGTGCTGAACTCCTGGCTTTTACGAAAATGTATTTTTCATGAGTTTCAAACGGCGAATGGCAAATGCAAGTAGAAAAAGAGAAAGAGAGAGGGAAACAAAGTTTCGAAGGAAGAGAGTCAGGTAAGCGAAATACGGAGTACAAGGTTGCCCGAAGGGTGTGTTTTACCTGCTCGAGATGCGGAGGCGTCGAAGCGACGAGGCTCCAGACGTACTTTAATCGCGGAGGCTTTGGCGTTTTTCTTTCAAAGTGTTGCTGCGGCCTAAAGCTCCAAAAGTTTAAACGGTGGCTACTCCAAAAGGAATTAACCGATCGCAGTTTATTCGCTCGCCCTTATTAGTGGCTTTCAACGATTGGCAACACGTACCGGGAGCGACGGAGCAGATGATTTTGAAATTGGATCGTTTAGCATTCATTAAAACCCAGAGAATTTCCAAGCGGTCCTGCATTCATAGCGATGTTTATTGAATCGAGCGCAAACTTCTCGTTTCAACTGCCGACCTCATCGTCGCAAATTCGTTATCAAGTGCATCATTTCGTACGAGTAAATCCTCCGCGGCTAGTCAACCGGATCAGGCTCCGGGCGTGATTTCTTCTTCAAGAAAATATCTGCGCAGAAGTGGCCGAGGCACGCGCTGCTCTTCCGAGGAGCTTGTTATACGAAAGCACTGACAAAGCTCACTTCCTGTTCCAACGCACCGGCTGCTAAAAGATTTTCAATGCAAAAAGTTGCTCCTAAGTCTCTGCCTACAGGTGTTTTTTCGGGCAAGGCTGAACTACGACGCGCAGCGTCTCTGCTTCAACATGCAGATTTCCGAGTCATGCATGTTCACGAAGTCTCGAAAGTTAATTATTACTCGGAAACTACGTTGAGCCGGCGGTTCAATGACGCTACCGCTAGAGCGCGCTCGATCGTGGTCACAGATGCTTCGAATCTGGTGGCTGAGAGTCTTTTTCTCCTTGTCTCGTGCAGTCTCATCCGACACCAAACTGCGCCTATCTTGGTCCACGAGTACTTCCCGGTTCTATTTAATTTTGGAGAGTAAACCCACGCGATAGACAACTTCTTTTTCGACTTTTCAGCAACGTCGCAACTTCGAATAATGGAAGCTCGGTGGAGTTGGACGCTGGTCAACGGCTCCTTTCGTTCTACAAATACTCTCTCGACTATTTCGTTCGATCTTATTGAAATACTTTTCTATTTGTTACTCTAATAGTTTAAAGTAATGATCGGAACACGAGAAAATAAATTATTCACTACAAATATAAATAAATCGAAATGCAAGCGACTAAGTACTTTTTCGTGAAGAATCATTTCTTCGAATGAATTGAAAAACCAAAAATATTGCTGTTGCTTCTCAGCCTTGATTTGCCCACTTGAAAAATTGCTGTTGAATCAGAAGGACATTGCTCAAGTTAACAAAACAAAAATTATTTGGGACTATCAACAAAATGGCGGCGTTATTAAGCGTCCTCAAACGCCGCTTTTTCGGTTTATTTTGAGATATTATCGTACGTATTTTCGTCGATGCTTCATCAGCACACCTAATGCGAGAACGATATTCAAATTCATCCGGCTTTGCTCTCGTTGCCAGAAATTTCGATCTCCTGTTCACCGCACACGCAGGCGCTGTCATTCAAAATGCAACGTATCAATAATGAATACACGAGTAGCTCGTAACTTGCACGTTCTTGAAATATTACCACGTGTAAGTGAATATCGATTTTATATAGCGTTGCTGATTTGTTCATGAGATAGCGCAGCCGTTCAGCTCTCAGATTGAGCTGCCAAAGAATTTCGATTTTTTACATAACAATTGTTTCTTAAATAACTGAAAACACGAGAAGAGATTTTTCAATTATTCACGCCATCACTTCAATGATGATTTCAAACAAATTCGCACTAATTCTACGATAACGTGAATTTCCATTATCCTTTGTAATCACTAAATCAAATTTCGTTTTCGATTCTCATCGCCTTTCACCATCGCGGATTGCGTCGGGTCTTTAATCATTTATTTCTCACGCTTCATGAATTTCGACTTCTCGTCAAGTTTGATAAATTATCGATTAATTAGGTGTCAGAGGAGAGTTGACGATGGTTTTTTGGCCCATTTACAGGACTCGGTAATCTTTCAATTCCGCACGATGATCAGGAGAAGATAAAAAGAAAATTATAAACTTTTTTCAAACGTTGTTCTAGGTATTTTAGTATCTTATTTATTAAACGTTTCCAGAAACCCATCTTTGTCTCACAAGCGTTTCTAAGGGAATGAATAACAAAACATCCGAGTGTATTCCATATCAGGTCACTGGCCTCTGATCACCACTCGTCAAAGTATGTTAGAGGGAACCAAGGAGTGCAATATTTCCAACAATTATTTTCACGTGGAAATGAAAACCAGCTTCGTGAATAAACAATAAAAGGGACGTGGAATATCGTAATTTTTGTATCCTGGTAAGCAGTGAGGGTCGCTGGGAGGGTGAGGCAGACACGTGAAAAGGTGTTTCAAACGCGTGGAAAATTTTATTACGAAATCCTGGCACAAGTTGAGGAAACCGTGTTTATTCTTTGAGTTATTAATTTTGTTATTTTCCCGTGTGTCTCGACTTCCTTTGTGCTACTGCAGGGGCTCCTATGTCGTTATTCATGAATGTATAGCACACCTGGTTTATATGCGCATACAGTACGCGTATACATGTGTGCATGTGCAGCCTGGTAGATCCTGTAGCCGCCCTTTAATAATACGGCCCCTTCTACTCCTGCTACGAGCTCCCTTGGTTAAGGTTCGACCTCTTCCTGCGCCTCTCTCTCTCCATCCCTGTGTTTCGCGACTTTTGTCGGTTCTCTATTATTCATCACGTAACTCACACATGTACGCATCCTCCGCACGAATCTATGACGAGTATTTCATTAGATACTCTTGAAAACGTCTCGTGCAGAGCCCGGCGTAAATCCGCAAATGAACACTAAAATAATCGATTATTCTGATTTGACTTTTCGTTTTTGTGTCAAGTGGCTGAAGCACTATTACCCTTGACGCGAAAAAATTTAATGAGGGACTCGAATCAGATTCCGACTAAATTTTACTCAAATATTTTCCACTCGGCTGGATGATAGTTTCGAATGGCGTTAGTTTCATCCGATGTGGGATGATGTTGGTGCGAAGTGCAGCTCCGATGAAAGCTTCGATGTCAGGTGAAGCGAGGCAAAACACATCGCGATGAATTCATTGCAGTATCTCCATACGTTGAATAACATGAATTAGTTAACATGAGAAACGTCAGTGACAAGAAAAAGAGAATAAACGATATTGAGATTTGCCCCTTGGAGTCTTTGCCCCTGAATTCGATTTGAATGGAGCCTCGGGAAAATCGATATTAAACTATCCTTTAAGCCTGACCCCGATGAAGAATGGATATGAGCACGAGTAGAATTGGCCGAAGGGGAGTTTGCATTCGAGCTGAGAAATTGTTCCGCCCTCATGTTTATTCGAGAAGACTGCATTTCCGGGGAGTCCCGGCGAGAGTTGAGGAGCGCGGCGAGGGCGCGCGGAATATAAAGTTCGCGTTACTTTTAAGCTCGCATATACATCCCGAGAATCCTTTCGCTCTTTTGCCTCTCCTTTTCCAACGCTCGTCCACTCCAAAGCACTTTTTCCGGATGCACCTTTCTCTCTTGGCCCTTTTCCCGATACACGAAAAAGCGTGCGAATATAGGAGCGCGGGAGAACCGGCTTACCACCCGGTTTGTTCTACTCTGGGACTCTTATTTCGCTTCTCTTAGTCCGGATAAACCATCTTCCGGTAGCCCACAGCGCGAGACCATTGTCTTTGTCCCTTTTTCCTCCGGTCACCCAACCATTGTTATCCTCGAGTGGCTTTGCTGTAAGCTACTCTTTCCATTTGAGCTTTTCCTCTATCCCTTATAATGCCGACACACTTGAACAAGTGAAAAGCTCCTGAATTACTACACCTCCTCCCCCCCCCCTGCCCCGTGCCATGTTTCGCAGTTTTATTAACCGTCCGCTGCCTTAATTATGAAACAAACAGAATAGAAAACACACAATCTTACGAATATTCTCTGTTTCGTGGTGCTCCTGATAAAACTCAAACCCAAACGGACCCGATCGATATCAACATTAATTCGAGTGTCAAAATGAAATTATATTTTGCCACTTTACAGAGCAACAATCAAACCAGCATGGACGTATGGTGTACAATTGCAGGAAACTGCCAGCAAATTTAACATGGAAACATTACAGAGATTTCAATCGAAAACTTTAAGAATAATCGCAAATACGCCGTGAACAATAAAAGTCTGCACAACGATCTGAAAACACCATCATACGAATACAGCAGGAGATACACACGATGCAATGGCTCGCAAACTTCTCGATCGAGCCAATGAAATAAGAGGACTGAAACGTATAAAGCCTCTCGACCTCATTAAGGAAGTTGAGGCTGTACAGTCATTTTTTTTACCCCAAAAGTGATGACCTGTACCTTTCAAAAGTTAGGCCAGTTTACAGTTTGGCAATGTTGCATACACTTTAAAGAAAAGTTGGGGGAAAAAAGACGAAAAACTGGTGAAAGCTCAGTCGAAAACACGAACGGTGACGATCCTAGCCTCAAAAAACTGCACGGAAAACAGATTATTATTAATATAATCTCAGCAAATCTCCTAATAAATCTGAAAAAAATTGACATTATTCGGCAAGCCTTGCTCATGTTGCCCAAAAAATTTCATATTTTTGGCATCATTTTTAACGGAGATATCACTGAATGTGTCTTGACTTCCATAAGATTACATGTTATTTGGCCGAAATTGTTATTGATTTTTCTCAGCAACGACGCTCCTAAACTGTCTGAAAATTTAACTGATTTTTTTTACACTTCACTTTATAAGATGCAATCGGTTTAAAAGCGGTGACATCATTTTCATTCTAATGCCTCAACTTCCTTAATTAAACAAACCACTAATATGAAGAAAAACATATAAGATCATCGAGCGCAAACGCGCAATCATCGCTAGACGGAATACATCCTAGACCATAAAATAAAATCGACAAATTAAATCGCACGGTAAAATTGAAGAATGCTCCCCACGGAAGAGATTGTAGTTTATTAAGCATGTAGTTAAGTTCATGATCTTTTGAAAACAAAGCAATCTTCTATAGTTTCACCTTCGATCCATGCAAATTCAACGGCTCATCGAGAGTTTGCTTGGGAAAGAAGGAAAAAAGTGGTCGCGCGATGCTGGAAGTAAAAGGGAGAAGATGCTGCGAGCATTATTTCTTCGATTCTGCGAATATGCAGGGAAAGGAAAGGCTCGGAAGTGCGCGTTACTTCGCTCAGACCGATCCTCGTGCGTGGTACGTGAGAATCGTATAAATATGTACGAGTGATGCGAGCCTGTCACGTACGTAATTCCTCTCGATCTTCGCGCACTTTGAAGGCGCGAGTAAAGTCTTGACTGAATTTCTGTATCGAAGGCTGCGTTACCGCGATGAGTGATCACGACGAAACGATCGAAGCCGCAATTACTGAGCAAGTACGAGAGAGAAAATAGAGCAATTCTGAAGCTCGTTCCAAGTCAGGCGAACATCGAAGCTCGTACTTCATTAGCATACTAAATTTTGAATAATAATATTCGCACAGATTACTGTATTTGCATGTGAAAATCGTGCCTAGAAAGGGGGCAAGAAACGTGGCTCGGTTCCGACCCAGACGAGACGCTTGATTTCAAAATGCTCGTTTTTTCTAACTTCCGTATAATCGAACGGCCTCGCTGTCAGTTTCAACATTTCTATGGAATAATGACCAAGGAAAAGGCAGTTTTATCGTAATTTGAAAATTTGCCTAATTAAAACAATCATTCGGAGCGGCAGCGATGATTTTTTCGAGGTGATCAACGAAGGAAAAACCGCATCGAGCTCCTCCGCTTAATTGAGCTCCGTGCACAGCGTCCGTATTCCCCAGAAAATTAATATCTTCCAGCGGTATTCGATAATTGTGAGAAAAAAAAACAGAAAATGCGGAAGAAATATGTCCTCGCGGACGAAGGATCCCGAGGACGAAAATTGTATGAAAATAGAAGCGCGAGACTCGAGCGACAGTATTCTAGACTCGTTCGCCGGTAACGAACCTAACGTCGTCCGAGACGCCCGTCACGACCACGAAAATACTCGTTATTTTATTGCTTTTCTACTCTTATTTTTTCACCTGGATTAACGAAGCTTCGGAAGTGGTCGCGAAAAACGTGAGCAACGAAAAACTCGGAGCAACGAGCCGTTATCCACGAGTCTCCACGAATCTTGTGATTCAACTAAATCATTGTTCTGACAGTAAGAACATCGAACACACTAAAATTTGTTGATTCATTTACCTCGCTGATGCATCCTGGTTCCATATTTCGGAATGCGATGAATTTATGCAGCTTTGAATATTTAATTTGTCACTCCATGTTTCACTGTGGCCTGCCTATGCGATTATTCACTGGAATTATATTTATTTATTCATAATAATTCGTGTAATCGATTACCATTAATAAATTCTCACTCAACGCGAATCGCACAATACTTTCAATGGTACAGATCTCGTGATCTCGTTTAGGGAATTAAAAATCGCTCGTCACTTTAATGAATTTCGTATGAATTTGAATTTCAATATGCGGGGCACTCGCTGGTCGCAGGTGCACCCGCATTAATACGCTTATTTAAATAATGTAGGTGAGATGGGGTGAAAAAAAATTGTGAAATTTTTCCCTCCGGTTGCTGCTAATAAAAAGCTTTTTTGATGAAACAGTCGAATTCGTAAGCGGTGAAAAAAAACGAAAATTTAAATCATTTTTGAAGCAGAGATTAAGGTAAGATTTTCGTCTCCCCTAAATTCGATTGGATCGAAAAAAATATTTAGGTCAATTGCGATTGATTGCAATTTTTCAATACGGAAGAAAACGAAGTGTTAGGTCGGAACCGGATGTGAGCAGAGCGAACAGGAATTATCGGGCATATTCTTAAATAATTCAGAAAACTCTGTTATCGAAGGAAATGAAAATATATTGTAACGCATAAATACATTACATTGGAGGATGAAAAAACGGATGCAGCGGAGCACGGTGGTTTGCATAACAGTTTTACCACATTTCCTTTATTTTTCTTCATGGTATTTTCGCTCACGAGAACACTCTCGAGGCCCTCGACGTAAAATATTTATTCACCACGTAGCGGCTAGTCGCGTTGAAGCGAAAAGCGTTTTTACTACTCTAGCCCCAGAATTTTCGCGGATCCCCGCTCCCTCGTGTCGATTCATCTTTTTTCCTTCATTTCCGTCTAATTACGCGAGCCCGGCTTAATGGGGATTTGGTGTCATGCTTTTTCATCCGCACTCCGGTTTACGCGGTGGCTCTTTTCGCTTCCATTTTTTCATCTCATCCCATTAAAAAACCATTTCATCTGCTTACTTCGACGGTTTGACAATTTCTCGAAATTTTGTGGTTTCGTGGGCTCCCGCGATCTTTTTCTCAGTCACGAATCATCGATTACGTTTATTCGAGGATCTCGACTCCTGAAATTATCGTTGGATTTCGACGGAACGAATTTCCCTCGCCCAAAACGTTTCGCTCCATCAAATTCATTTCGATCAGCATACCGAAGTGCCTTAATGGAACAATACAATATTTATCATTCCGCTTTTCATTTTATACCGAAATCATCGTTACTCGCGAAACGTGAAATTATTATAACATTCTAAAAGATTAATCCGACGTCTGAAGCTCTCAACGAAATGTTTTTTAAAGATAAAAATCAGCGCGAAAATGGTCGGATCAATTATTTATTCGAAGCCTAAATCATTTGTATTTTTCACTAAAAGCGAGCAGTTACCAAAACCGATCAATACCTCCATCGATATTTGGCATAATCGCTGATTTTCCGAGAACTCGAAACAAGTTCGAATGCATCGAGACCTCAAAAGGAGAACATCGAGCTAGAAGCTCTAATTCCAAGTATTATTCGCACTATTCGAGTTGAAGTATACTATTTGTAGTAATGCATCATCGGAGCACTCATTGACCTACATCTACAATGCCCGGAGAAAATCTTTGGATGTGCAAGCAAAATTAATGCGTTTGGTGCAAAGTTGTCGTGATTTAACAATTGAGCAGCGTTATTGAAACAGACTAACTGCAATTGCTTTCGCATCGTCGAATTTCCGACTCCGCACACCATATTTGAGAACCTCATATTGAAATATTCGTTGTAGATAAATTATTAATTGTCGATCTATATACACGTTTGTGCGCACGTTCGACTAATTATCTCTTTCGAACCCACTTTTAGTTCCCTTGGGCCCGGGCGATATTAAATTATCGATAATTTAAGAGAGTTTACAATATTTTCGATAACAGTATCCCTGCCAGGGATCCGAGCTCAATGTATTCGTTATTTATAGTCGCAAAGTTTGGGGATTTTCAATGAATCGACCCCAACCGCGAAGTAGCAACCGAGGAATATTCTCTTTGTGCATTTTGCATCTGTTTCGTACAGGGGAAACCGGGCGGAACGGTGTACTTGAAGAATGTGTGGTAAATATTTTTTCATTTTCTCAATTTTTCAAATTGATCGAAAAACCAAAAGAACGTAATTTTTTCAAAATTTCTTGAAATATTTTCTGCAATTGTTAGTTTTTTTTTTAAATTATTTTTATACTTTGAAACGCATCGTATCGGAACTGCAGCGAGGGAAAATACTTTAACAAATTTTCGAAGGGTGCCGAAGAATTTTTTCTTTCATTATTTTCTGAAAATCCAAAAACATTTTCCTTCCTCGGTCTTTGGGAGTTAAAAATAGAAGGAGCTTTTCAAACCTTTGAAATTTACAGTTTTTTCCAGGGCGCTTTGTTTTGTTTCGGTCTCCCCTCTAATTATTATCATTTAATCGGATTCGATTGACTTATCATCTGTACAGAAGAGCCCCAAACCGTGCCGATATAATATCACGAATATATTTCGCAATCGGCTTACTCCGCTGAGCCTCGGACTTTGTTAAAGTTTCATCAAAACAGTCATTCCCCCAATAGGACGATAAGCTGCAATTTTGCCAAGGAAATTGCGAATATTATTTGGCTGTGGGTTGTCTGAGTACACTTTTGAAAATATGCAACATTTGAGCGAGTTCTTTGTGCATAGATCGAAAGTAAAGTTGAATTAGATCGAACAGCTAAAAAAAACCTCGCAAAGACAATGCGAAAAAAATGGTAAATCCAAACAGGATTCGAGTATTGGATCGCGTCCGAAGGCGAGACGGGAGAGTGTGCGGAAAAAGGGAATGAAAAAGGGTTTGCATAGCCGGAGTTTCCGCTCGAGTGAGTATGGACAAAAAGATGCAGGATTTTGTGTACCCCGAGAACTCGAGAAGTTTGGAGGTTTATCGTCGATACCGCAAAATCGATCGAGTGATTCATTGGCACAGAAGCCCCCCGGGCATCAAATATTATACGCTGACCTATGCAGCTGTGCATCTTCCTATTTTACTCTATTCGTCTTCCGATCGAGACTCGAGCGGATTTCGTGAAAAAAATGGAGAAAACAAAATGCACGACAAATTTTCGATACCGGACTTTGCTGAAGATTTATAATCCGAATAAATAGTTGGTCGATGCTGGATTGTGCAGGAGTCGAAGAAGGAACTTACCCCGATAGCCCGAATACTATTTTTTCGTTATCGACGCTCCCAGTCCCAGGCAGAGTCTCCCGCGCCTTTTCAGAACTGCGTCTTTTGTTGTTTCCCATCCGGGATTTGGATCCGGTTCTTTTGTCGATTCGCGGTGTACGCAGAGAAAAGGAATTATTTGGTTCACCAAATAATCGATGTTTCCACGAACAGTGGAGCATGAAATGAAATTCGTTGACTCAAAATTTGTTTAATTCGCTGCCTCGAGTCAATGGTCCTCGTTCCATATTCAATCCGCGAATCAACGAATTTCCGTTAATTCACCAAAACGCTCGGTGCGACGCGAGCGAATCGTGGCGAACAAAATCGACAGCTTTCGCGTCGTGCATGAAAACAGCTGCACGAAATGTCCGCCGAAATAGCTCGTAACGAAAGAAATATTTGGGGGATCGTACGAGAGAAGCAGAGTGATACGAGCTTCTGTTGAATTATTTAGAAGAAGTTGTACATTGTCGTAATGCAGTGGAAGTCTGAGGGAAGAAAAAAGCTCCGGTACAGTGCGACGATGATGTGGATGAGGAAAAGTGCGGGGATGCGAGGGGCGGAGTTGTTTCCTTTCATCTTATTAATGGAGGTACTTGGCCATGTACATCGCGTGTGGAAAGTCTCGAAAAATTTTCTTCGTCCCTTGTGTATAAGCTACTCGAGCTTTTTGTGCCTCTCCGTCTCTCTCCTCATTTCCACCAAACCCTTTGTTCTTCGTCGAAAAACACTTCACTACGACGCTGCTTTCAGGCTCGCCGAATCAAATTTATCACGCTCGATACATAGTCACCGAAAGCTCTCTATTTTTCAGCTGGTATAAAAAGAATTTTTTAAAATTCACATCATTCGATTAAACTACTTTTGCCCACGAGCTCTCAAAGCAGTCGTCGATTTTTCAGAAGGAAACATCTTTTCTTTGTGGCCCTCCGTGTGTTCTCGTCCGCGTACTCCTTGGCTCTTGAAACGAAAAAATTTGTTTTCCCGTTCTCCCCAAGCGTGCTGACTCCCTCTTCGAGAACAATATTAACTACTCTCTTTGTATAAGCACTCTCAAATCCTGTCTGGATTTTCCGTCCTCTCGATTATCTTCCCGGTATACGCAAACAGCGAGTAAATTCCAAAAGAAAACGTTCTTTGCGTGTTTTTTCGTTCCTCTTTCCACCAGTTCCACGATTGCTCACTGCCTATGTATACGGAGAGCGAAAATTTCAAAAACTTCGCTGCCTCACACTTTTTTCCACGATTCTAAAACCGGAGCTGCCCGTTGCGTCGTTTTAATGCGGATATGGAACACCGCGAAAATTGATTTTACCATTAAAATGTTGTTGTTTTTTTTTTCGGCAATTAAGCATTGTGGGTTTTAGCTCAGCGCGTAGATTCGGCACGTCAAATAAGAGGGTGAAACTGCTATCGCGTGGCAGATCAGATATGCACGCCAAGTTCCTCCGGCTCCGCGGACATAAATAAGGTGTGGTTACTCGGATGGAATGTTTTTTCTGTTTTTTTTTTTTTTTTTTTCACTCGACCATATGCGTGCGGATCGTAGCCCCCGGTGAAATTTCATCGGTCACGACAATCGCCGGAGCCCCGTGACTCGGCTGGCGCGGCGTCCATTGATCACGTGCCTTCCAAAGATGACAAGCCATTGAAACAATGATCGCGATGCAGAGCAAATCACTCGCGCATAATTCATCGCTGCTTTTGCCCCCTCGGATTTGTGGACGAACGTTTTCCTGACAATTCCCGACGGGATTTTTGTTTTTGACGCGCGCACTCGAGCTGCGTGACAGATTTCGATCGTCACGGGGCGGCGAGCGAAACGAATTGAAAGCTTAAGGGATTGTTGAGCAAGGCGAAAGCATAGCCGAGCGAAGATACACGCTGCTGCAAGTACACGTATCTATAATTCTAATGGTTAAGGAGCTTTGTACACGGGAGAAAAAAGGAGGAGGACGCGGGGGAAGAGGAAGGAAGAAGGGAGACTGGGATCGCGTTCTTGCAGATCCGAGACGCGGAGGAGAGCTTTTGCGCCACTCGCTGGAGAAGCTCGAGCGTCGTGAGAGTTGCGCGGTGCTGCGGTTCTCCTGTTCAACACACACACACACACACAGTTCGTAACGTGCCGGCAACCCGCGCGTTCTCTCCTCATCAGAAGAGAAAAAGCACCCGCAGTGTCCGGTCGCATTGGACTTTCGAATGATGCCGATAATATCTCGGCGGGAGAGACTATCACGAAAGTAGTTCGATCAGCTTCGGCTAAAGTTATTTACTATCGAAATTATTCACTATCGAAACTAAAAGCATCCGCTCAAACGGATCGAGCGATTTTCAATCACCGAAATCCAATGAAAATAAGTGACAAGTGTTATTTGCTCAAGTTCGTTTGAAAAATCAGCGCCCTCGGGAGTTGTCCGAGGCGGAAACTCCGAGCCTCGAAGATTCGGAAGCTCCTCGAGAAATGACTTGTGCATTCGACAGAAAAAACACACACTCCCTGGAATTTGTTCCCGTTTCTTATACACACGAGTGACAGTTTGAGGAAGCAAGTGGAAAGAGTCAGGTCGAGTGGATAGTGTCCGGGATAAAGTCGCGAGAAGAAAGGACGAGGACAGTGAGCTCGTGTATAGACATACTTTGCAGAGTGTTTGTCCTCGGGTGGACCAAAGTTTCGGAGACTTTTATGCTTCGCTTCGCGCGTGTGTGTAGGTGCATGTGATTTTGTGAATGTGGATGGTGAACGCGAACGAGCCACGAGGACGTCAAAGTCGTCAGGAGACTCTCGAGACCGAAGCCTCTTTTCCCACGAATTCTATAAAGGCGGGAAAAATCACATTGAATTTTTAAGGCTCGTGGACACTGCGAATTCGATAACGCCAGCTCCGATTTTCGCTGCATTATTTTCGTTCAATTTCACTCTTTCTGTGCCAACTCAATTCAGATCTTCTCTAATCAGAGGTTTATTGAACGAATGATCGATCATAGTCGGTGGCTCTTTCACACGAAACATGATTTTGAACGCTTCCGTTAATCGTGAACATTCGAACTGCAGGCTTTTATCCAAACCGGTCTGGAGTCTACGTAAGTACGATAAAACGCTTTAATTGTTTTCGAACGAATAAAAAAACGGAGAGAAAATTGCGAGATTCTCATGCGAGAATATTCCGAGCGCGCAGGATTCTCGTCCTTCATTTTTGACAAATGTCATGCACGAATTGAGCTTGAAACAACTTTTCCATCGGAATTATTCGAGGGCCCCTAACTAATAAAGTTTCTTGAGAGACGCAACGAAACCCTCGATTTTCCTGAACGCCTTCTCGACCTATTTCTACTTTTGTCTCCTCATTTGACGGTCGTACCGCCGATCAGATTTTCCATTTAGAAAAAGCCTGACGGTCGCGAGGGTCTTTGACGAATGGACCAAGTATTTTCGGTAGGTTTGGTCACTCGATCAAACATTCTGGAATTGACTCGATTCGACTTCTCGGTCAATAGAATCTTTGATTCGGATTTCCTCATTCCCCGACCTCGAACTCTATAAAATGAGGAACTTGAAAAAACAGGAGGAGGAAAGAAAATTGCCCTCGAGGGCTGCTGTAACGAAAAGGCTCATTCGAAGGAAAAACTTGATCCTTTCGTAGGCGATTAATAAGTTCGATGGAACCTGAAAGAGAAATGATTTGGCATAGTTCGCCGATTGAAAATTGTTTGCTTTGCAGAAATTCTTGAGAAACTTCGAATAAAGCGATGTTTTTCTTGGTGAAGAAGAAGAGTGCTGCAGACCGCATTCCAGCGGTGGCTTCGAACTTCCCGAAGCTTTTTATCCTCTTCGAGAAAATTGAGCAGGAGCAGTCGAATAAAAAATCTTCATTGAGAACTCGTGAATAAAGAGATTTCTCAGCGCAAATTCCAGTGGCGAAGGTGCTTTTTATATTTTTATAATCAAATTATTATTATTCACATCAGTAACGAATTATTCCCTCGATATTTCATCCCAACTCGCGGACACTGCGAGACTGAAATATTCCGAGCTCCGATCGCGAGAAAAAGCTCGACGTGTTCATTCGTTCGTATTAATTATCGAAGGCTTCGTTATCACAAATAAATTAGAACGTTCTCCCTCGGAGCTCACTAATTCTCCCCTTTTTCTTACTCAAGGCTACACTCATGAGTTTATACGTTCAAACATATTTATACGACGCTCTGTTTCGATACGTCATAAAAATCAGTTTCCCGACCGCACCAACGAAACACTTAAAAATAAAACTGTAATATGGGCGCATTGGTTCGTCGAGCTCGACGCTCGCTTATTGATTAATCAAATCCCTTTTCATCATTTTTTCAAACTATTTTCTCTTGTTCGACACACACTTGAAACTTGACGGAAACATTCAACGAGAATTAAGATAAAAATAAAGTGCTCGAGCTGGATAAAATCATTAGCACGAGGCTGTGATCGTAAAAACAAGCAATAAGGTGAACGATCATTCATTTGTACAACCGACGAGACTAGAGACATAAAAATCAATCATTTCATTTCAATTGTTTATTCGCATCATTGGTAGATGAAGAGCTGTTACGGGCAGAGGCTGCGAAATGAAAAAAAAAAAAAAAAAAAACAGATCAAAGAACGACTTTTCAACGACACTCGCTGTTACTCGATGGATTCTGTAATAGCGAGGCTTTCAAACGCTTCGTCGTTATTATTTGTTTGAATAGTGTAGGGAATATCAGCTAGGAGAATAATTGGATCTGGAGATTGTATTGGAAACTTTGGAAACGAGATTTATCCCCGAAATTGGTAACTCGAATAGCCAAATAAAGACAAATTAGCTTCATAACATTTTAATTAGTTCACTCAATTTGGTAGAGGCTGAACCGTGATTACATCGCTAATTCGTTAATTAATGAGTCGGATGCATGTAATGAATCATGTTAAGTGTTGACCTATTATTGTGGGTGATCCAATCGTCGATCACCTGCTTGTATTACAGTAGTCGATGTTATTTATATCGAAGGTTCTAAATCGATTAACTCGCAGCTACCTTAATCCAATCTGACATTGAACGCAGCTCTTCGACGAAAATTTTCATAGGTGTTCAACCTTCGCATAAAAGTCGAATTTGATTGAATTATGAAGAGCCAAATTGGATGAAAACACGATCCATGGTACGTCCATAGAAAAATGGCTTTTATATTTTATTCTTCTACTTCGGGATAATAAATGTAGGCTACCCTGATTGCATATAAAGTATTAAGGTAGATCATGCCCGAAGGATCATATTTTATGGGTGTTTAAATTCGATCGATTTTTATTCCCTGATTAAAGATATAATCACTTTAAATTAATGTCAGAGTTGTTAATTCGAAATTGTAAATAAATTTTTTCAACTTATCTCATGGCGAATGAAATAACAAGCCATTAATTAACCGCGGGGATCCATCACTGACCGAACCCCAAATTTCATTCGTCCCTCTCGAAAATACTACAGCTTTTTATGTAAAAGATCGCACTAGAAAGCACAAAGGGAAAACACAACGGTAAATGGATCAAGAAAAAAGTATGACAGGAATGAGCCAAGCCAAGAAGAAAGAAAATGCTGAAATAAGCAAACGTGAGGTCACACGAGTGCTCATTACCAATTTAGTTCAATCTTTAACGCAATTTATCTTTATTACTTATAAGACAATCGTCTCGAATTTTTTCCCAAACCGAAATTTCAAGACTTTCTTAAGAAAATATTTTCGCGCATAAACTACTTTAGCAAACCAATTGAAACAATTGAGGTCGATACAAAGTCGCTTCGTCAATCAATAATTAACGGGAAATCATTTCTGTCGTGTTTATCGCTTTTCACATATATTTATAGAATGTTTCCGAATTCCAAGAATAATTGTTAATTACCTAGGAACGTCGAAGCGACTATGAAAGTTTTGAAAATTCAATAAATATCGTTGACATTCAACGCGATAGTAAGAAATTTTGCATCATTGATCGGACCGACGATCGCTGTCTCCGAGTCCCCATTTTCATGCGCAGATGACGACTCATCGAGAATCGATAAACTAAATAATTTGGTCGACTTTTGCGATAAGCACAGAGCAGACGTTTTGGAGTGTTACAGCAAACGAAAAGACACAATTGTCGTCCACGGGGCGGCATAAGTAACGAGAAAACTTAACAAACGTGTAAGTTATGCCATCACAAGTTTTCGAGGGATGCACCACGAGTCTTGAACTACCACTGGGAAAAGGTAGAGGCAGCTTCCTCTCAAGACTTTCACGAGGTGTATATGAACTGCAATCTATCCAGTGCTTTCGAGCGACTGTCTATTCGCTTTCTGCATTTGTTGAGCCATGAAATGAGGCAAACGAGCTCCGAATGATCGATTTTCCTTCGGATGTAATTTGCGAAATAGTCCTTTGAAGCTCAATACAAACGTCATCGTCAGGCTTAAATTACGTGATTATTAATTGATAACGTCGTTAGAAGACTCGATCGCGGAATAAAACGCGGAGATGAAATATCGATGGATGAATTTTCATTCGAATAATTGCATCGTCAAAAGATTTCGGTTGGAAAAAAATGTGCGGGTTTTTGGCTCTATTTCGTCCGCATGTTTGCTCGAAAACCATCAAATGTTGGAATATTATTTCTTTTTTCGTGAATGAATCGTAAAAAATGGCTTTAGGCCTTTTTACTGGCAGCACACGCGTAAAATGCTGTGTTCTCGAGAGATTTCATAAAAAGTTGGGAAATATAAGAGAGGATTTTACAGCGTGCTGGCGGGGCAGGGGATGAGAGAAACAGGAAATAAAACAGCAACATGACAGGATTATTGAAACGACTTTCGATAGGATGTAGCGCTGCATCGAAGCTCAAACGTGGTCGGAATGCTGATGCTGCCGTTGCTCCAGGTGGTGTTCGCGGTGTTTTTACGAAAGAATCGATATGAGCCAAGGAGAATAGCCGCTCTTGAAAATCCTTCAATTCCTTCATTCTTTACGAGACTGCAGGTCAAAGAATGAAATACTTTTGCGAATGGAGCTGTTCGAGTAACCCCGAATTCGAGGGAACCTTCCCTCTCCTCTCCCTTTTCAGTGGAGACTCGAAAATAAATTTTCAATTTTAATTAAAACCAGAGCAAAAATGGAATCCGCGTTTCAAATGAATGAAATTTTCTCATTAAACAAACTTGATTAAGCCGTGACAGAAATATCAAATTTACCAATGAAAATTTACAGATTCGTTAACTGAGATCCTCAATTCAGAGTTCCATAAATTCCAACTTTCCATTGACAAAATGACATTTTGTAAAAGCAAAAATATGGGAATTCAAGATGCAATTTCACGAGTCGGAAGATTTTGCGGAGCACATTTGAGTGATGAAAAAATGACCTTCACGAGGCAAGCCCCATGAACGTTGTCAACAAAAATAATAATAAATAAATAAACAACAAGGGTACGCGGATAAAAAGTAAAAAAATGACTTCGTTCGACAAAATAAATAAGTGTAAAGTAAATTTTATGAATCCGTTTGATAAAACATATAAGAAGAGGCTTTAGTTGCGGGTGCGGGGCTGATGCGGTAGGAGAGAGCTGCGAATTGAGAGAAACATCGGGCAAAGTGTTCGCCTTGGTGTGTGGTAAAGCGGAGAAGCCGAATGTGCAAGCCCATTACACGAGGGGCATGTGGAACATCGAAATGCTCCGGTGTGTGGCTCGGTGCCCACGCTCATCAGGCGAACTTGTTTGCCTGCCTTTCTCACTCGTAACCGTAAATGCAAACATAAACGTTGTCGCCGTAACGACGTAACTGCTATAGGCGTACCAGCGTCAGATTAATATGTCTATACGTTAGAAAATTTACGAGAAAGAGAGACCCAGCGAAATGCGGCTCGAGTTAAAAAGTCGAAACAATAATAGCGCGGATGGAATAGAAAGTCAAAATTAATGGGGCGTGTAACGACTGTGTACGTTTTCAAGACTCCTGCGGTTATTGTTTAACAACAATTTTTTCACGTGCTCTGTGACCAGAGTGTTGAAAAGGCACAGACGATTGAGCCGCTGCTTGTTCCTAAGAAAAGCGTTAATTTTCTAGCAATTTCGTCCAAATTTCAAGCGTCGATTTATTTCGAATTCGCTATTGATGCTGGTGTAGCGATGGATAATCGCTCGGATTATCAGCGCGATAAAAATAACCGTTGAACTTCCACGCCGGCTCATATACGAGACAAGACGAACACTTTTGCAAGCGCGTTAAACATTTCTCGATTACCACGAGGCGCCACAGGCTGCTGATAATGGCGATAGTCAGTCCTTGGTCCATTTCCTTTATCAGCGAGTATCCGTAAAATTTTAACCTCCTCCTCTTCCATGTGTCTCCATATGTGCAACTTTAGGCATATGCACACGGGAGAGGGCTAAATGCTCTCGCGCCCTGGTAACGGAGCCCATCGCCGATCCACTGCCACGAGTTATTGCTCACTTTCCTTGGATTACCCTCATTTCGAATGAATACAAGCTAAGCCCGTGCAAAGTGCTCCCATTCTGGGGTTTCGTTCTTATCAATTTTGCACTTTGCGCTTCGACGATGCGTCTTCAACGGCGGAAGAGGATTCTCTCCTCTGTTTTTCTGACGCGCGTTCACCGATTCGTTTGGCGAAACATGATTTCAGTGCCCAAAAATCCTCAATGCAAAGGGAAAAGTTACACTGAAATTTTGCTCCATTCATTCGGTCTCTGGAACCGCTGAGCAGGATTTTCGAAAAATTTCGAGCAGTTTCAGTGCTCTACGTAGCCCGAGTACCGAGTCGACTTTAAGTTCGTAAGCTCCCTGAGACTCTTTTTTCACGCTATTTTCTCAAGCAGATATGCATGCGCCAAAATCCGAATTCGCTATATTTTAACGCTCGCAGCGTTCCGCTTCCATTGCCACTGCAGAGACGCGATACTCTTTGCGATTTAAAAGAAATAAAGCAGGACTTCCAGCGGCGAAGCGTTCGGAGATGCTGCAAAGTGCGGTTTCGTGTCGAAAGACCGCCAAGCCGTTCTCTCTCCGCCCTTTCCGTTTGCCTAAGTTATCATGTTCCTCTTTATATCTATACGCATTTGGAAAACTTTGTGGCTTCCTTTCTTGACTTCTTCGAAAATGTTACCACCCTATTTTCGACGCTGTGCTCGAAGCTCATAATTTTGGCTCCGGCAAATCCTCGTCGCTCGTCCATTCCTTTTTCACCTCACGAGGCTGCCCTCATCTCCGCGAATTTCCTTCAATTAATTTTTCCAGCTTTTCGACTTCGTATCGACAGTTGACTCGACCGATCGAACTGCTGGCTTTTAAGTCATCAATTTTTTATCCAATTACATCCACCCCAATTACTTCATCAACGAACAACGGACAACCCTGCTTGTTTACGTCGATCCCGGACTCGTGCGCATAAATACTCCGTACGGTAAAGAATTATTTATAGCCACGACCCACATCTCTGATCTTTCCGTAAGCCTCAGATGAGATCCTTAATTTTGTATCGAACAAGCTGATGAACTAAATTCTTCCTCATCGAACTATTTAGTATAGAAAAAATGTAGTTCACCGAAAAAAATCCTGGACATCAACGGCTCTTCGAAATGATCGATGATTGAAAACTGATCGAACAGAATTCCTCTTTCGACTATGAATCGAGGGAAACGGAACGTCATTTTGCAACCGAACAAAACTCTTGTTGATCCAACCGAATTTTTCAGCGTAGTGAGAGCAACGCGCTTGAGTCAGCAGACATTGAGTGGGCTGAATCAGTCGAATTTTTGTCAAGTCAACGGGTTTCATTTCGACCCCCACAATTCGTTGAGTCAAAGAATTTTTTTTCATTACTTTCCCGCGTATTATTTTCCAGACGTTCGATGGAACGATTAATCGAAAACGACAGTTACTGATTTTCGAAATTAAATCTGCGAACGATTATCCCAGATCGAAGGATTTACCAGATCATTTTTCGATGGAACATGCGAAGCTTTTGAAAAAACATCACTAAACTGCGAGATATGCAATGTCAGAGTTATAAAATCAAAATGCCTGCAAGAAAGTCGCTCATATTTTTACATGTTTTCCGGTTTTTTATCGTAGCTTGTAGCAGCTCCGCGAGCATAAGCGAAGCTCAAAATGTATTCCTTATCTTGAGGATGCAACGCGCATATAAAAACAGAGTCACGTCACGCTCGTAACGTGATTCGATACACAAGCAAAACATTATTTCGTGTTACGGGAAGCGCGTTTATTTATAATATTCGTTCTGAGACATGTTTTGCAATATTGTCAACGCGAACGGAAGAAAAATCAACTCTTAACGTACCGTTGAAAGGTTCAGGCTCATCCTGCTCAGGTCCTTTGAAAGTTCGTAATCTTTGCAAATGGAGCCGTGTCTTTTACATTATAGATCCGATTTCACAGCGGAATTTATCGACGTATCGGTCGGAATGGGTTCTCGCGGGCGGACCAGTTCCCTCTCATTTACCATTTCGATCGGATAAGATTCTCACTCCGTTTGCATATGTATTCAACGTATATGCACATAACCGGTCATTGGGGACCGGAAGCTCGCTTGACCGGTCTCCAGTAACGCCTAACGGAAGAGAAGCGCAATCATTAATCACCTTGGGAATCGGATTGCGAGTGTAATTAATCGTCTCTCCATTCCATCCGAGTCTTATGGGACCCGCACAAATTTCCCTCAGTTTAGGAGAACGTGGATTTAGTTGAATGAAAAGTTGCAGAAAACTCTAAAGTTCCTTTTCCAAAATGGACTTCCCCGCATTTTCAAATCACGGGAACTTGGAATGAGCGTTCGTTCAAGATCGTGTTGTTACTCAGATCGTTGCTTGCCGAAGTGATTTTTCGATTTCAATCGTTTTTCAACAGTTTCAGTATTTTCATTGAAATTTTGCTCACGCGTTTCTGGCTCTTCTCAGTGTTGAATTTTGTGAGGGCTGCGTTGAAATAAGGTACGACGCACGAGTTTACTTTCAGTTTGTAAAGCTGAAAAGATATTTGATCAGGAAAATTGTACTAACATCGTGGAATACAGAAAGATGTTTTCAAGAGAGTTTTCATTTTGCTGTTCGGTACACTTTTCTGTTTTAGACGTTTGTTTTAATTTCGGACACAGTTTCCTACTTTAACAGTGCACATGTATTTCTTAATCTCCAACGAAAGTGTAGAATCACAGCAAAAGGATTTCACGAGGCAAATTATTTATTCTGCGTTAGCGCGCTATAGCAGTGACACCAACGCAACAGAAAATTAGTTCAACACCAACTGAAAATGGGTACGAGTTATCGAGAAAAAATCAAAGAATTCCATCTTCGAAGTATAAAAATCTATAATGTTCGTATCAGTGCCGTGAGGGTTTGTAGCAGAACCAGAAGGAAAGCACCATTTTAGCAAGACTGCGACACGATTATCGGTTGCTTTTCCGCCCTCTTCCGCCTCGCTGGAAGCCTGATCATCGGAGATCATTACATCCCGTGAAAATATTTTCCGAGTTTCAATTCCGCATGCATCGGAATTCAAATGAGCAGGGTTGTATTTTTTTACGGCTCCAAGAGAGTCAAAAGTGTAACAACGTCGCGGGGGGGACGATAGCGAATGCAGGATGATATTCGGGCATGAAACTCGGTGCACTTTGATCCTGTATGGATGCAGGTGCATGAAAAGATAAGAAAGAATTGGAGTCTACTATCTGTAAAGAAAAAAAAATAGCGACAAACGGTAGGAGGAAAAAGTGCATGCGAGTGAATGACGTCGAAGGGAGAGAGCGTCATTGGAGCATCGTAAATTTGTCACTTTATGGTCTCGCTGCGACTCGTTGTGCCCACCTATTTTATATATGTATTTATACAGTGTGACTTTGGAATGTTCTTGACGTTCGTACAGAGTGCTGTAAAAGCAGGGCTGTCTTATTTAAAGCCATTTCGCACCCTCACCCCTTTTTCCCTCGACACTTTTTTATATGCGAGCGTGTTTTTTTCTTCGTTGTTTTTTTTTTTTTTTTTTATTCATTCATACATTTCACCCTCTTTTGCACATTATGTACTCCCTCGTGAGTCTTAACCTGTCGTTGAAACTCGTGCCTTTTTCACCGTGTGCCTCCGCATCGAGCCTTGACAAGACCGGAGAATCGTCACCCTTTTTCACCCTCGTTCAGCCTTGCCCTCTCTCTTCTCGTTGCTTCTGCGGACATATCTGACGCAAAGTGTTCTACCGCGTCTCGATCGAATAGCCTGCATCGCTCACGAGACAAAATCATACCACGATCGGCGTGGGTACACGATGGAAATATTCTTTGTCTATTTAAAAAAAAACGCAACCCAGAAAAAAGCGTTTTCCACTGCTCTTTGCACGCAGCAGTTTTTTCGAAAGACCTTTCACCTTCTGCGTGCGCGCTTCCACGCTCGGTCAATTATTTCTCAATACACTTTTACTCGCGACACTTTGTTTCTTGAAAAGAATTCTCTCCTGCTAGGGAATTTGGTTGGCTAGTTTTTATAGCGGATCGTGCGGAGTCTCGGAAATTTTTAATAAATCATATTTTATCTCGAAAGTCCTGTACGCTGTTGGGATTAAACCGGCTGCTTTTTGATTCGCTGCACTATATTTCACTGCGTTAGAAAAGCTTGTCGTCCTGTCAAAGTTTCAGCGATCCCGGATGTGTTATGCTGTGTTAAATCTTTAAGGATGCAATGAGCCAGCAGGATGTTCTCGTTTAGAGGGATAAAAATCGTCGGAGGAGAAAGGAAAATGAGAAAAATGTATTTCCATGAAAAACGCGAGGCCGAAACAGACGCGTGCACATTTCGTGAGAGGAATTTTCGAAACAAAACCGTACAGAAATGCCCCGTCGCGTACGGCACTAAAGAAGACATTTTGTTTGCGATCCCCGAGCCTTTTTCGGTGTCGTCGCTTCTCGTAATACTTTGCAGCGTATCCGCGCAAGTAACAAACCATTCTACACGTTTCTCTCCTTCTCTTCGTTTTTAATATTTCTTTTCACAAGCTTGCAATACCGAGCAGGAGTGAATCGGAAAAAAAGAGAGCTTTAGATCCGTCCGCTGACTCGTGACAGCTGCATGAATCCACGAACAAGGGAGGCACGGGGAGGGCAGAAACCAGGTGCAAAAAGCTGCAGACGTCTATATATGCGAGAAAAGTGCAGTAGAACGAAAACGCGGAAAATTATATAGAGCGAGAGTTCAATTGCAGGATCTCTCTTTGATGCTGTAAATTGTCGATGGAAAAGTTGGCGAAAGAAACTCCCATGCAGATCCGTGATGTAATTAAATTCTATTGAATCATCGAATAAAAGTAATAAGGGACGCTGCTGCTCCCTCAGACGGGGTCATATACGTGTTCCATGCACTCGATCTAGTCCACTCGTCGAGTACGCTGAAAATCTCAAATTCATTGTAACACTCGCTCCCCTACGGGTGAGTCTCGATACATTTTCCTGTTAAAATCCAATGAGAGGCTCACTCATTCGATTTACTCTGTTTTCACAAGCTTAAAAGCATCTCCGTCTCCCCGAATATTGGAGGCCAAGTTTTCCGCATATTCAACTTGTTGCAATACTTATTAAGGGTCCTATAAACGAATCTTCAGGCACTTGAAAAATTTCAGACGAGAGTGACTGTCGTGTCATCGCGAAAGATATCGTTTTGTCAGAGTATAGCGAAGTAAAAGAATAAAATAACGAAAAAAATATGGAAATTCTCATCAACTGAGCGATAGAAACGAGGAACAAACCCGAATTTTGGTTCTTTAGGGAGCTAAAGTTACTTTCGTTAAGAAAAATTAAATTTCAACGATTATGCAATAAAGATTTTATTTCCATGAAAACGGACGGTCAATCGAAAATACTAAAATTTGAGGTCGTTTTCCCCATTTCTATATCGTAAATTTTTCAGTAATTCGTAAATTTAATTTGATTTTTTTGAAGTAGTTTAACGTACAGTATTTTCGGGTAATTGTTCCTAAACTCATTCCATTGTTAAGCAGTTAGAAAATCGTTAGAAATCTCCAATGAATCTGAAACACTTAGGTAATTCTTGATAGTTGTTGCTCGAAACTGCGTTACTATTTTCTTGAGTTTTTCCCTGAGGTTGTATCCTCGACGAGTTGTTACCATGCGGCAGTGCTTCGTGGAAAGTTTTTGCTTCGTAGAGTGGAGTTTTTCACGACGATTGTTCCGAGAGGATCTTTTTTTTCTGTTTTTGGTACAGTTGTTCGCTGGAGGGTTGTAAATGGGTTTCTTCGTCGATTTCAACTGCGAAAGTAGGTTTCGGAAGCATCAAACCTGCTCGGAGGATACTGGAAAATCTGGCACATATGACTCCGTGTCTGGCACTATTTACACTTCGATATTCCATTGCCAAAATCGCAGGATTGTTAGAAAACGCTCTCGACTCTTACGGTCGATGTTGACCTGGTATTTCTGTGAGGCGATTTGAAATGCCTCGAGAATAAAACAGCACAAAATTATGTTGCACGTTTTTGCACTGAGTTATTCAAATGAAATCCGCCTGATTGAACTGACGCCCGCATACGAAATGAGTTTCATTAAATGAAAACAAATTGAACAAAAGTTTCTCAATGATTTTCAAATGAAATGCAATCGACAAGAGTGATGGGAAGCCGAAGAAAAGTAAAAACTTGCAAATGAAGCCGGAAGAGAGAAACAGAGGAAAAAAGACGCGAGTCTCGGAGATTTTTGCTCAACGATGCAAAATGTAAATGACATGCGACACCTTTGGGGAAAAGTGCCCTCAGGAGAGATAACGATGAAAAGAAGGAAGGATGTGCCTCCCTCCGCGGTTCCGCTAATTAGGTCTTCCCATCGTCGAATCCCTGACGACGAGACCTCCCCGACAACGGGAACAGACAGAATACACGAGAATATTACAAGAACTGTCATTCTACCAGGGCAAACGTACAAAGAAAGAGGAAAATAGTGATCTCGACGACATTAAACGAGTCAATTGTTCTTCGTTCAAGGGGTTTCAACTTCAAACTCTAGGGGTTTGAAAACAGAGCTATAATGCAGATTTTTTTCCGAGTTGATCAGAAGAAATGGCCGACAATTATGGCGACTGAAAAATCAAAAAAAAATCGCAATTTATCGTTCAACTGAGGCAAACGAACCAAGTGGATCACCAAGTGGAAACGCGAAGCTCAATCGCCACTTTGGGTAATTTATGAGCAATTAACGATGGTGAAATCGAGAACTGTTTCGTTACGAAAAAATTTCATTCCGTCGCGATTTTTTTTCCATTTTTTAATTAGAAAAAATTTGTTTATTAGAAAAAATTTTGAATTCAGGCTCCTTGTCTTTCTAGTGCTTTGTACCAGGCATCGATACGTCGTCAGTTGCGAGTCCCTGGAATATAAAATCTGGCTGCGATTCATCGAAGCTTTGATTTGTTTGTTCCACAAGAAAGAGTCGGGAGCGAGTGAAAAAATGCAATTGTCTCTTCTCCTCGAGATCTGAAACAATTTGCCGCGACAGACCTTGAGCGAATGAATGAGTTTAATTGAAAATGTGAGGAAGGCGTTGGTGAAATCGCTTCGTAACGAACTTTGATCCTCTGAAGTGACTGTTCCAATTTATACGAATCTCCGAAGTGGAAAATGTCACTCCCCGATGATCGTGACACACAGAGAGAAGCGGAGGCGTTTATAGTACAATTATTTTGTTATGCTGTGTGTCTCGTGCGCGCACACGGACGCGGACGCCGATCGAGATGGAAAAAACGGAGTGCCAGCAAGAACACTCGATAAATCAGGCGCTTTCAATTATCGTGAAACTTCATTAACCCTATTAATGAAAATTTATCATGTATGACGAGTGAAAATGGCTCGTCAAGTATAACTAATAGAGCACAGACTTATCTTACAAGCTCTTGGTCCGATTACTGACAAGAGCTCTCGATTAATATCCCTCGAGTAGCAGGTTGAAGAGTCGAGTGGTCTCGAATTGAGTTTCATCGGATTTTATGAAAGGAGAACTACGCGTCGCTTATTCAGCTCCTTTGCACTCGAGTCTCGTGTAATGACGTCGATCACGACGATAAGAAATATTTGATCCCGAATCATTATTACTCCGATGGAAAAGAAAACTGTGGCGCCAATTAAATCCGAGCCTGCAACTCCGATAAACGAAGCACTTCGCTCGAGTTGAGCCAGTGGCGTCAGAGCGATGAGACGGTGTCGTCACAATTCAAAACTTCGTACGGAGGATCGAGTTGAATTTGAGAATACGTAAGTCCACCATTCGTACGTTGAGAATAACTCTTTGTCGATGTTTCCGGAGCTCCGGAAAGCCGTTGCGCGAACGCTGCTTTCTTCGTCGTTGATATTCACCGAATTTCTGATTTTTCTGCTTTTCATGTCAATCACTCTTCCGTTCGGCGTCGAATACGCTATCGATTTTGCGCTCGCACTTTCCGGATTGCTCCATTCGGACCGAGATTTTGATCCCGGTTCAGTAAAATCTGTCGTTTCGTTGACGTCTCAATTTTTCTTAATTCAAACAAGATTTTTCGGATGCGGACATCTTGCGAGTGGGCGAGTGGCTCGATAAATGTTTATTCATATTTTTTGCTGGAGAGTAGACTCGCCGAGGTGAATAGGAGATGGGGATTGGCATCGCGATCCTGTCACAGGTACATTGGCTCGGATTCTTTATGTATGTATAAATCCATAGAAAAATTAGAGCGTGATGTACAGTATTTTTACGGCAATTCAGGGATCTTGGCGCGAGTCCAAACCCCTGAAATCCGGTGCGGTCGAGAATCCTCCGACCTGCCACAACCGTCGGCTCGCAAACGGCCCTACCACAGCGTTTTGTTTCTCGCTTTCTCTCGTCTGTCTACGTTTTTTTCCAGTGTATAAAACAAATTCTATATACTCGGATCCACTTCTTCTCTACTGGCAAGCCCATCCCTGGCCCGAGTGATATTTCGTGGCATTAGAATCGTTCGACCCGGCGCTCTCGCACTACACAAATAAAGGGGATCGTTTTTTTTTAGTGATTAAGAGCGAAACGTAATAATGGCTTCGGAGAATATTCGAGGACAGGGAAGTGTGGATCGGAGCCGCAAAAAATCGAAAACTCAGTCCAATGAATAGGAAGGTTGAACGAATTTTTTTCAGATCCGAAATTTACTGGGGCGTTGAATTTCCCTGTTTTTTCGGATCATTCCATCACGATTCATGGCGTTTCTGCGAGAGTTTTCGTGGCATATTTCAAAATGAGATTTAACAAAATGGAAAAGTCTTTCGAAGATATAAGCAAAATCGATAGGTCGACAGAACGATATTACCGCGCGGTTGTCGACGCTTCTGACGTGGGGAATTTTCGATGTACGGAGCCCCCGTTTCCGGGAGCTTATATTCGGAGAACAATGAATGTCTCATTTCTTTGAGAAAGGCGGAACTAGCGAATCGTACGTCTTGACGTTAATGTTCATTGTCTTCAAGTGCCTTCTACAAAACTCTTTGGAACGCACGTTTTTCGTAGCCAGCACCGAGACGTGGCCTGTCACGTTCAATCCGAACTAGACAATGGACCTTAAAAACGAGGAACGTGGCTTGGCAGGGTGGAAACGTTCGGAGAAAAACGAGGAAGCGAGTCGGAGCGGATTTGGAGAAGAAGCATGATTTCCTGGTTTAATCTCCGAGAAAGGGGAGAATATTATTTAGTGATTTCAATTCGGTTTTACAATGTTTGCGTTGCCATCGCTCTGAAGCGAGTTTTTCTAATCAAACTTACTGGTCAATTTTGGATTTTCGCTAGACTCTTTTCAACGCAATTCCCAAAGCGAGGATAAAAAAAATTCCATCTCTTTTTTCATGATCTCGTAGAGCTGTTTCTCAACGCGTACTTCGTCGGATTTTCCCACAGGAGCTTGATTTCTCTTAGTTATTAAGAACTGGCTGCCGATGGTGTACCATTTCAGACGTTCAAAAAGTATGTTACGTTTGTAACGAGGGTAGATCGAGAAATTTAACGCTCTCGAAGCATCGGTAGTAAAGCAAAAGCTTTGGTAGAAAGTCTGAGGAAAAGCTTTTCGCAAAAGCAGCAGCAGCAGCAGCATCTCTACGTTCGTTTGGCACAGGTCTATATATATTGCAATCTGCAGTGTATAGCTGCTGGTAAGAGACGAATAGCTAGGAAAGGCTTCCTTCCATGGCTCAGAGGCTCGTCGGCTTGAGCGTCCGATCTTCGCCAGCTGGAATTAAATTCTGGGCCGTCGGTTCGTTATCCAGAAACGTGTCTCGCTTTCGTTGCGCACAGAGTACATATCCCTCGTTCCGTTTCGTGTAAGCTGCCTCGCTCTCGGAGCGTTGGATTCGGCGATTGCCACGAGCGGAGCAACATCCTCGGGGCGGCCCATCCCCGCTTTTTCCCGTGGACGATATAGCATTATCTACTGCCTGATCCCATATGGACAAAAGTAACTCGGCGCTATTCCCCATCCGTTTTTTCTCTCCGTCTCTCGCCGCTTTGCCCGCCTTTGTGCCCTTCTTTTCTCTCCTGTGTTCACGGCTATCCGAGCGAATTGCGCCCTGATTCTTGCCGTATCGAAGCCATCTCTCTGCTGCAGCCTCCCGCATCGACTATCCTTCGAACCGTGGGCTATCCTCATGGGGAAATGAAATTGTAACGCGCTCCTCTTCAACCTCTCCTTCCTTCCGCTTCGATATCTTTTTCTCTCTCAGCTCTCGCTCCCCCGGCACCCGCTGCATGCTTCCTCTTGGCTTTTTCTTCAGGAAAACGTATCTCGTTCCTCGTGATGCACTCTCTTTTATTTCCTACCAAGAATTTTATACTTATGACCTTCCTACCCAATCCTCGATGGATTTCTCCTCACTGTTTTTCCACGAAGTTTATATTCATGGGAATTTTGGCACGGAGAAACTTTATTCAATCGCTGGCCAGAACTGTCGGCGCATATTCTACATGCCAGCCGGAATACGCGCCCAGGCAACATATAACTTTCTCCAGTTTCTTTATGCTTTTCGCTCACCTCGTCAACCTCCGACGAGGAAAACCTCGCTTTTCTATTATTAACGCATCCCAACCATCAACTCGATCCCCTTTTTTCATCATTTTTAAGCCATCCCGGAAAACACTGCTCCGATGTTAAGATGGCACAGCGATCGATCTACTCGAGACGTGGCTTTCGATACACGCCGCGACAATATTTCAGTTACGGCTCCCTCGATCCAACCGTAAACCTTTTATGAGGCGACGAATTCTCGAAAATGTCTACGAAATGGCTTAAAATTTGTTCGTCTTTATAATTCAGTGTTTCGGATAAAATTAATGAGAAGATTTTTACTCGGAAGCGTCTTCGAAGCGACTTTTTCACGTTTCTTGTTAATCGATTTATGAAAACAACTCTGAGCTGGTTCCGCGGGAATGAATTTTCTTGAAAACCACTCGAGAGATTCCAGCTCCTCCTTTTGCTGCATTACTTCTGTAGTTTATCAGCGTGCAGCGTGAATCTTCCACGACTTTATCGTAAATAATTAATATTCATAACTTATTATGTCGGAAGCGAGTTCGGGAGGATTCGGCAATTTTTCAAGTGGCTTTTCGAAGTTATTCTTGAATTAATTTTTTCCATCCGGCTCAACATCCTCGCCCGATGGACTTGATAATCATTTCGTGATTAAGGCAGATACGGAAGTTGGCTAACTTTTTTCATTTATCTTCGAGAACATTTACATTTTTAGCTCCCTTTAAATAGCAATTTCGTATTTCCATCTTTTCCGCAAAGCTTATCGCGCCGTTTTTTCAGTTGGATTTCCGATAACTCACAACCCATTAAGAATCAGTGACTCGCGGTTTTCCAACCGAAACACACAGACGTAGAGAAGCCGTCGTCATGCACAAATCCTCGTTCCACAATACAAAAAATCCATGAAATTTTCACACTTCAAAGAGCCAGGACTGCCGTGGATCTCGACTTGGATCCCGTAATTGGTACAAGAATACGATTCATACATTTCTAATCATTTTTCCATTTTACGTGGGAGACAAAAATCATTATTGCACTTACAAATAATTGTTTTTAACCGTATCAATTATGGACGTTATTCAACCAAATTGGACATTGGATATTACAGAGAAATTCAAAGCTTTTCCGACGTGTGTGTCAATACTCCAGACACCGCGAAATTTTTCCGTCCTACTTTCACGTACAAATTTCGTTCTGCCCAAGTATATTGGATCCTCGATAATGAGATTCATTATTAAGCATCGTACACGAGGTACGTGAATTGTGTCAAAGGCGAGGCTCATTGTTGATGAAATTTTCTTCGCCCCGCTGATAGTGCAAAGTTTTTGTCACTGAATTGTTTAATTACCAGAAGCTGGGAGTAAGTTATTAGCATAGTTGGAGTGCGCACCACAGAGAAGATTGTGTTTTCCAAAGGTAACAGCTAACACTCCAACAATATTGCGCCACTAAGTCAGCCAAAACTGTCCGTTGTTTGGCGTACATGGACCTGACAGAGAGAGTGCTCTTTGAAAGCCATCTTGATATAATCCTCAACATCATCCATAACGGAAATTGTAGGATCCAGGGTGCCAGGAAACTTGCAACTTCCGTCTCGTGTTCTCTCGCGCTTTGTTGTGACGTTAAACGTGTCAGACTCTTCTTCTGTCGGATAACCACATGTTTATAAATATATATGACGTCAGATAGATTCGAGCGACGAATGCAGTGGACCAGCGTTCCGAAGCGAATCCACTTTCGATCTGTGGATACTCGCCGTTGGAGCACTCGACGCAGAAGTTGAATTTTCGAGTGTAAAGTGTTTTTAAGGAGGTTAAGATAATTGAGAAAACTTATTGCACGGAGACGCGAGTGTTCGCGACGTTGTTTGCCATCTCGTTAAATAACTCGGAAGGTTGTTCATCTTTCGAAAAATTCGCTCTGATTTCGTACTGAGAATATCAACCGTGGACTCGACAAAGTTGTTTCGAGCAGAAAATGGCAATAGTTTTTCTCAGTTTCTCTCAGTCCAATTATTGATTCAGACTTCCAGCTTTTGCCGTGCCGAAGGACTCGAGTCATTTCCTTTGAAAATGGGAGCACGAAGTAGCGAAGAAAAACATTAAAAATTATCGTACGTATCGGAGAAAAAAGCACGATCTTGCCTCCGCCCTTGCGATGATTAGACGCGGATAGTAAATGAAAAAAAGTTGGGTTGATGCGACGCGACGGGAGAAAAGCGTGAAAAAAACGCACCGTCCCGGAGTGCCTTTCGCGCTTTTTCCCCACTCATTTTAATAATATCGTCGCAGAATTTACATCGAGATGTTAATTTGTATTCAGGAGCTGGTCCACAGGGAAGGACGGTTTTTATTACACCGCGACGACGGGATTCCAAACTTTTCGAGACTTTCATTTTTACTAACCTTAAACACACGCGTATATACGTACCTCTCTGAGCTCCCTTGCATTCAAAGTAAAAGTTTTTTTCGCAACTAAAGAAGTACCGCTTCCGCGAAGCTAATACGTTTATCTATAATAGTGCGCCCAAGATGCACAAAGAGTTATTATTCCACTTTTTCTTCGCTTCACTTCGATCTCAATTCCATCCCGACAAATTCTACTTTAAATGCATCGAACACCCGGAGAGTCAGGTCGTTTGCTTTTTTTCAACATGTCCATTGTCTTTGTCCCACCATACCTTAGATCTTGGCTCTTTTGTCAACGGTCTTAGTGCGTAACGAATGTTTATCTAGAGCGAATGATCGCGTGTTGGAAAGGGGCAAGGAAAGCCTTAAAAGTTGGTGTATTTCAATCGTTATTATACGATTGATATTTATCGAACGATGTGAGGAAAAGTATAATTATATTTCAAGATTAAGGATTAAAAATGTTATTCTGGAAAATGCAATGTGCAAAGTTACTGTTTCACTTTGTTTCTCTGCGATCGTAGGATCGAGACACACTTCCAATAAGTAATAAATTTGTATTTATCGTTTCGTTTCCAAGTCGATTGGAGAAGGTAAGAAAAGTTGATACCGGATCCGTAGCTGAGGCAACAAAATATAATCGTAAACTTGAAAATCTATGGCAATATTTTTCAAAGTTGGTCTTTATTTGCGCGGTCTATGGCGGGTGCGAGCCTGGCAGTATGTCCATCGCGATAAGAAGGAGGAAAACTTTTATCAAATTGTCTTTGGGAACCACAGTGGAATAAAGTCTGGATATTTCTCTTCAGAGTTATCTTCAAAGGGAATCTTCTGCTTACCTTACGGACAGATCTTATCGAATCTTTTCACGATGGAGATTCGGCCCTGTTTATGTGTATATTTCACGAGTTTTCGGAGGGTTGAGCCGAGTGCGAACTTCCTACAGCTTCCAAAGATAAATATCCGTTATCTCAATTACTTACGCTCTTATATCATCCCGCTCCGTATACAGTGCGATGCGTATTCTCTACAGTATTTTCTCTCTAATGAAAATCCGCGGAAACAGGGCGCTTTGTGTCCTGAAAAAGGAGGCGAAAATGCGAAAGCTCGTTCCTCGATTTTTCAGTTATTCGATAGCTCGGATTATCTTCTAGAGAACATCTAAATTCTAGTAGCAGAAAAGTCGCATGCGGATGAAAGTTTATTTCAAAGGCTTCTCTCCTTTTTTTCCTTCGTGTGGAATTGGGAATCCTGAAAAATGCGTCTGTAGTTTCCCTTTATCAATCACGTCCTTTGCATAACAAAAGTACCGTGTGATCTCGACTCCTGGGTAGAAATGCTGAAATATTGAACCTCGACATGAAGCGGGTTGCGCGCGCGTGTTGGTACCCCCTTGTACTCGACAGGGCATGAAACTTGTGTTCCTTTCTTCTTTTAATATTTTTATTTCCGCTGGCTCCACTACTTTTTCTCATCTCCCAAGACTCGTCGAGGTAAACAAACTTCTTTCACGTAGTCTCGACCCGCCGTTGCCTTCTACCATCAAAAATATTCGTCTTGAAATATTCACAACTCGGTACTATTCAAAACGAGTTTCTTCGCCATCACAAAGTCGGCTGTTCATCTAAATTTTAGTGGCTTTCGATTTTTTCACTGGAGAGAGCTCCATTCGAAGACCCCACTTTGGAATGCTTCTCGGTTCTACGAAAAAGCTTCAAAACTGTTACAAAATCGAATGAAAATATTAATAGGTCAACATGGATTTTTACAATCGAATTCATGATGCTGGTAATTTGGACTTCAGCTTGAGATGCCACGTACAGATATACCCGAACAATTTCTCTACTTTTTATCTCCAGCGGTATCAACTACTTCAACTTTTTACTGTCCACGAACGTGCACTGTGAAGTTTCGCAACAGAACAAACCGTGATTGCTTTTTTGAGAGCGATTTTGTTTTTTCCGTGCTCCCTTGCAGCCTCGACCATTCCATTCCTATTCCACATTTGTTTATCGAACGGAATTCTATTTCGTGGGCAAAAAAAATTTGCGTCCAACGACGCTTTTGTTTTCTGGTCTCGCTGATGAAATTATTTTACATTAATTTTTTCTTATTTAAAAAACTTTTCGTTGACCTCCCAGAAATAAGTATTTTGGTCGATAGAAACAAACGCAATGAAACAGATAAAATCTGCTCGATTAATCATGGCTTCGCCATGTATAGAGTTTCATACCGAAACGATAGTCGTATCATATAATCGTATTGCAAATAACGTAGAATAATAGACCGAGACAAAAAATGAATAGGGACTTGAAAATATTCTGAGAGCTAGGCAGCCATGATTCGTTACGGCCATTAACGAGGCTAATAAGAGCAACATTGATCCGGAATAAGGAATAATAAACCGGAAAAAAAGCATTCGTTGATTCAACAGGCCTTCCGCTGATCCGACATGGTTTCAGTCTCGGCAGGCAACATTGAATTGAGCCAGAAAATCAAGTGACCGAATAAACCGAATTTTCCTCGAGTCAATGAATTTCATTTAATTCGCTACGATTTGTTGCTGCAATAGAAATATCCTCCAATCACCAAATTTGTGCTCACGGTGGTTGCTTGCAAATCGAATCCCCGAAATGAATTTCTGCGAGCCATATTGACATCTGGCCACGAACGGCATAAAAATGTTGCCGGTGAAAGCGCAGCAAGAGGCTGGTTTATCTTCGTGTACTCGAGTTCTCCACGATCTCGTGGCGTTTAAAGAGATGGTGGATCATCTCTGTGAAATATCGGAGGAGGCCAAATTACCACCTTCGTCTAGCTATACGCGAGTTTCGTGTGCACCCGCGACTGGAGTGTAGAACGACTGGCTCTGCGGGCGAGGTCGCCGGAGAACGAGTGACGCGTTGGGTGGCGTTACATTGCTCGCGATAAGAATCGCGCTAGTCCTCAATGACAAGATGAAAAGCGAGGGGTCCTTCTGCCAGCATTCTTTATCCGTTTATCCGCAGCTTCCGCCGTCGCAACGCTCGTCGACGGCATTTTTCGTCGAAGTAGCTAATCCTTTGTTTCCTTCAGTCTTTTCTCTCTTCGTAATTGTACAGTTTTTTAACACCGATGAGGCGATGTGATGCGCGAGCGTCGAAGAAGCGAAGAGGGCAGCAGAGTTGACGTTTAATTGGATATTTTATAACTGTTTTTACGACCTTCCCTGCGAGTGAAGTTTGTTTTTAATTTTCAACGATTTCCAGAGTCCCCCAGCTATTTATTGTTCCAACTTCAAAACGTACACTACGAAAAAAAGGCGAAGATCGATGAAGAGTTGATGGAACGTTTCGAGCTCAAGGTTTGAACAAAACGCAACGATTCAAGTGTCGCTCGTTCTTTCGCAATTTTTTTATAAACAAACTGCATGCTTACACGAGTCTGTGGAAACTGGGCCGCACGAGAGGAAAATCTATACGTGGAACTTGCTATGAGAGTTGTCCTCAAATAGCTGTAATTGGACGCGAGATACTCGAGGGGGCTTCAGAGTGTATTCATGTGGAAGCCATAATGCGATGGGTCAAATATTTATGTTCATCATATTTTTCAAATAATAAGATTTTATCCTCGGGAACTTTGACAGAGAAAGAGATGCGATTGGAAAAATAATTGGAAGAGAAATTGTGGAAGCTTTGCGCGACTTTATTATGGATGTGGCTGCAGTAAAAAAGTTGCTTGTAAATAAGTAATGACTGTTACAGTTTTCACGTGGTTGAGGAATTTATTTCCCTCAAGTACAGAATTGTGAGATGAATCAGCAAAAAAAGGGTGAAGCTTGTAAGAAAGTTGCAGGATTATTTGCTCCGATACGATGATTGATTACTTATTCGGTACGGAAAATTCGCTACAATTCCCCGAGCGATACGTGTATACAGATTCGGCAGAGACTTTCATTTTTTTCCATCGTATTTCCGAAAGAGTATCACGGAAACTTCCAGACGAGCGATTCGGTTCGAACGAGACTCGAGGATGGAGCGAGAGTGCTCAAAAGTTTTGGCACGTTGAATCCGAGTAAGTAGCTGCGACGGGGATTTGTCTGACGGGCTTAGATGCGAGGGTCCGAGCAAGACCGGGCTGCTGTGTTGGGTTTCAACGAATTTGCGGATGTCCCGAGTGGTCGATGTCGAGATTGCAGCCTCCATAGGAAGTGGCGACGATTCTCGAGAACTCGTGAACCGAAACGTCGGTTATTTTATTTGTGTCGGTGGTAGGCAGCGCCTCCATTGTAAGCAGAAGAAAAATGTCCAAAATATGCCTTCTCGTTGTTCAACGTATCAACCAACATTAACAAACTGCTTTGCACAACAAATTTACCTCAAGATACAGAAGCATTGGAATTGAACAGTTACACATCATTTGCAAAGCATCGGAGTCAAATGCCCGAAGGAATGTTCCTTCAGTTCGTACCAAAGCGTTTCCTCTCGACTGCAGTCTGGTGCAAGGCTGGACCACGTAGCGAGTCTTTGGATATATGACGAAAGGTCGTCTGCTCGGAGCCGGCGACGGTGATACAAGACAAGTGCAACCCGGCGGAAATCCGATGTGCAGGCATCTCGGAAACCGTCGTCTCTTGGCCAACTTGCAAATCCTTGTACGAGGAGGAGAGCAGTGACAGTCGCATGTGCTAGGAATGTTGGATACAGCTTGAACAAGAGACAGAGAGAAAGAAGGTGAAAGGCCAGCAGAGCGAGGAGTGCGTCGTGCGAGGGAAACAGAGTTGGCGAGTTAGAAAGGAGAGACCGGAGAGAAGCTTCAGTTTATCCATATTAATGCTTCCAATTAAGCTTTAGGCACCGGAGTTTCCTCCGTTTCGTCACACCTCCGTCCTTCCAACTTCCTTCAACTTCTCGGCTCTCCGAAACCTCCTGCTTCGCTTTTCTCGGTTCATGCACACACCCTCAATATCTACGTATCTTTACGAAGTATTCCAAAATAGTATTGTCTTCTGGGCGCCATGTATCTGCGGTTAATAAAACTCAAAGGGGCGTAACATTTATATTTCTCCGACCAATCCCATTCACGCTGCGCACCTTTTGCTGCATCATTCGCATCGTTACGGTTGAACACATGTGTGTGCTTAATATTATATGCACCGGCTCCGACTCTACATCTTTAATACGTCCACGTGGATACGACAGTAATATTAGAGCTGCTTTGAACTTGCTACCGAGTTTTTAACCTCCAGCAAGGTTTTGTACGGTGGCTGCAATTCCCCTTGGCGACTTGGCGTTCCGCGCTCCACCTGGCGGAATGGTACAAAAAGTCAATATTTCGGATGCTCAATAACAACGGTTAAAACGTGGATGCAAACGGAAGCAGTGAATCATTTTGGTCTTTTCTCCGCTCATGTTTTGAGAGATAAATATTTATATTCTGACGAATGGTGGTCATTGGTAGAAAGAATTGGAGTCATAAATGTTGGAGCATACTTAGGAAAAGTGCCTTGTCGCGTGATCCATTTCCGTCGACATTGATTTGCCATTTTTTGTGGTCACCGTGCCGTGAAATTGTACGACGAAAAGATATGCGATAAGAAGTTGGAGAGAGGGAGCTTTGAAAAGCCTCTCGGTCATATATTTATCGTGCTGGGTCTCTGTGATTTTTTGCTATTAAAAGTCAGCGATATTATGAAAGAAAAGAAAGAAGATCGAGGACAGATGAAGCTCCGGCGGTTTGTGTATGCCTCGTGAATTGGACGAAAACGGGCTCTGAATACATGTGACGAGGAACCTCGAGAAGCATTCGTCTGTGTTGCGGGCCAAGAGGCCCGCCAACTCGGAATCCAATAAAGTTTTTTTGGATTCAATCTTTCGTCTGTGGCTCACGGCACGGCGCGGGGTTGAGCAAATAAATATAAGTATACATTCGTGTTTCAGTGGATAAAAAACGCGCGTTTGTCTTGCTTCCCCGAATATAATTCGTATTGAAATTGCTCGCTGTGAATATAGGAGGGTCTAAAGAGCACGAAAAGAGGCAGCTGAAGAAAAATGTTGATAAGGGAAAAGGAGAGAAGAGAGGAAAGGAGGATTCATGGAAAAGGATAAGAGATTGAAAATGTTATATGAAAATACGATTCACCCGTGCCGCTTGAAATTCTTTTGACTGTGAGCTTCATTAACCGACATCGTTACCTTTCATTTCAACTTGGTCATCGTTTTTTCTCCTTATTTTTTTCCTACTACTTCAATTTCTGGCCGCGTAGGGCCACATGCTTTTGCTCCGGCGACCTCTAACGATGAACTCAATTTCGACGATAATTACTACTGGACTATTCTGCAACGTTTTATGCACCGTGGCCTTTATTCATTCATTACGATGGGGATCCAGGTCACAAATTTGTTTTAAAAGTACATAAATGTTGGTTTATACGATACGCTCGTTAATGAGGATTTAATATTTCATATTTGTGCAACTTGGATTTCTACACTGACTAACAATACCGATAACTTCAGCGACCGACCTTTTTTTCATTGTTTGTTGTTCCAGATAAGAACCAAGAGAACTTTTTCATCCATGTGCGGAATAATTGATGGATTTAATCTAATGGTGAGTTTGCTTTAAACTTTTATTTCCTCTTCCTCGTTATTTCCTATCCGTACAGCCATTTCAATTCAATGTAATATCGTCACTACTAATGTTATCGGTGTAGCGAGCAATTGTTGAGTATGGAATCGAATTGCGAAGCGATTATGCTGCTGCATTCGCTGGAAACTGCTGATGGTAGCTAACCCGAAACTGGAGGGCTCCTCGTCGTTTATTTTCACTTTGCTTTCTACGCCTCTTATCTTCTGATTCTTGTGTTCTCCTTCGTTATTGGCTTTCTATCCTACGCCGTTTCCGGCGTGTGTATGCGCGAGAAAACTAGTACGCGAGAAGCGTCTTCGTACCCTTCGGCTTTCCTCTTGTCCTTACAATCCTCGAATAGTTTGCCAGTCGAGTCACAGCTCGTGCACTTGTTTAAGAACGCCGTCCTTCATTATCAGCACAGTCGAGTTCTCTTTCCTAAAGCAGTGCAAGTCTGCTTGAAGTTGTTTTTTCCGGAATGCTGGCTCCCGGTATGTTTGACGCCTCGAAACTTCTCTCTATTTTCTAGGCGCTTCAAAACAAGCCTCGTACGCGAAATCATGCAATCAAGTTTCGTCTCGAAAAACGTTAATTTTTCATTGCAACGTTTCATCAGGACTTTCAAACAGCAAGTGCAGTAGCTGCGCACAGCTCCGGAGTAGAACCACAATTTAAAAGTTATTGTTACCGTTGCTTAAGCGAATGATTAATCATCGCGTTGGGAGAACATTATGAAAAGGTGGCTCTTTTTAAATTTCAACAGCACTTGTTTGACCCTCCAATATTGACTGCGGCTCCGGTTAACCCGACCATATGTTACGCGTCTGACTTGGTATACGTGTATAGTGTGTCGAAGACGGGTTCTCAATTTGGGTCTCACAGATGTCGCTACGAATTGAAATAGTGTCTGGTCTTAGCAAGTTATCGCGGTACACGGAAGGTTGGTATGTTCGTGGCGATGCGGACAGAGGACGAAATCAACTGCGGATTCTCGCCCATTGTCGCTCGAGGCCATTCGAAGTGGAGCTACAAGTTCCTTGTCCAAATGTAGGGAGCATTGCGGCAACTACATGCCTGCAAACAGAGATTACCTAAGCCTTGGCCTTTCCTGGAGATGGAGGGACAGTTGAATTTTCAAGTGCTCGCTGTATTGTTCGTCCAAAACTTACCGCCGTCCGGATGGATATTTTCATCGTTCCCATTTGCGTCGATGTTTGCCTCAGCGGTGAAGCCTTGTCCAAACAATCCTGTGCGAGGTGGGTGGTTTGCGGCAAAGAATAGAATGAAAATTTCAACGGTCCTACGACGCGTAGCCATTTCCATTCGCTTTCATCCTTACGGAAAGTGTGCTCAACTATCGCTCCGGGTGAACAAATATCTACGACTTTAAGAGTCGCAGAGCTCTGACAATCGCATAAGATGTGCAGCCACTTGAGCGAGAAGCCTTTCCACAATTCCCGTAGCAGATGCACCGCAGTTACTTTGTGAACCAAGTAGGACAAGCGTCGGTGGATAATGCGAATTTGCGCTATTGGTAGCTCAGATCTAGGAGGGTCTAAAGACGAAGAGTCGTCGAATATACATGCGTGCTTGCAGCACAAACAAGAGGTATCAATATCAGTGGGATCGAGGGCCTGTAAAGTTGTGAATGAGGTGAAGGAATTCACCCAAATCATATAACACCTCGCAATCCTGAAGAGGATCACCTCACGAGTATCGCAGTACATGTTTGGGGATTGAATTGATGCAGGATAACCTAGATGTCGATGCAAGATTATCGGACTGAGCTTTGGCTCTCTGGTATCTCTGCGGTCTTCGCTGGCTTTCTAGGCAGCTCGCCTGTTACAGGGTGATACGAGAATGTTCTGTTCTCAACGTGCTATGTTTACTGTGCCTCAAACAATCTTGGTGTTATGCCGCTCTCGGGCTCTTCCTACGGGCCAACGCATCACAATCTGCACACACGCAAATAACCAACCGGGTTAGTGTAGCTGGCGGCGGTGTTGGTACGTGAGGCGCACTTCGCGACGAGAAAGGTTCTCCCCTCGAGGATAAATAGTTTGTGGCGTTTCGTATGTTTGCACGGATGCAAACAGTTTTCATGGGCCGAAGAATCCGGTTTTGGCAAATTTAACGTTTGGTCCAGTGAACGAGGAGTTTTCTATCGACATTTTCATCGTAATGGCTCCAGGTCGTTGATCCGATCCTTAACTCGGTGCAACACGGAGCCATGCGACTTTCTGCATAATCCTGCACATCTATTGACAATGATTATCGCTAATCAACAGTAACTAGGGATTAACCGGGTGACCTGTTGCAGATCGACGAATCCCATTGATCGTATCATAAGCTCATGATCCACCAATGACGTTGGCATAACCGAAGTATCTCCATTGTCTGGTTTATCGACCAGCTATTCGGAGAAGTTGATGCAAGATCCATGAATGAAATATCCTGAGATCCGTTGTATCGGACAATCACTTGAAATTCGAAGCGTGGTTAATTAGCGGTTCGCTATGAAATTGGGCTTGTGGCTAACGAGGAATTCACTGCGTTCTATCTCGGCTCCCAGAAACCATCGACTGTTTCGATTATACTATGCCGCCGGCCATTCCCGGTTAATACTGTGGCACTGTTAATCTGCTTTTGCGGTTGTAATTCTCTCATTCGTGTCATTTTTCGACGCTCTCGATCCTCATTGCTCTGTACTTACCGGCCGGTCATCCTCCATTCCGAGGAAAGCTGTTTCGAGGAAATTTCTCTCCTCATCTGTCACGTGACCTATCCAACTCCTGAATAATCGCTGTGCCATCGTCCTCGGTATTATGCTCATCTAATAATACGTTGCGGAATAGATCAAATCAAGGTCATAACCTATAACTCTGCTCTATAGAGATCCCTTGTCTCTTTGATGTCCGACAACGTGTAATCTCTTCATTGGCACCGACTGAGAGCAAATGTGCAATTCTGTATTGAAACATTCGATAACCTCTGGCCAGCTCATTCGAGGATGTAGCAAAGTGAACCAGTCCGGCTGGCTCTCGGTCAAACTCGGTTAAATTGCTCTCTAGCTTCTGTTCATTATCTACTCTCATACATTCTGCTTGCAGGACTTTGATCCTGGCAGAAGCCCTCGAAAGCAATCGATCCCGATGAACTTTGGGGCCCGTCCAGTGCAGCACTATTCGAAGTCTTACTTTCGGGATCCATTTTCGAAAACATCTTTCACAAAAATAGTCAGGGATTTTCGTTGTTCCTTCGACGGTTATTATTCCCTCTGCTTTTTCAGCGGACTCAAAAAACAGGAAGATCGTTATTTCTCAAACTAGAACTGATTTTTTTCCTTGTTGTCGGCTTATTTGAACCAGGCAGTTAGCACGTTTTTCAACATCTCGTACGTCCGGTTGCAAACATAATACCCGTTGCTTAATGTTTCGAGGGAAGCCTACGCGAGATGTTGGATCTTCCGTTGCATTGAAGATTTATCGCGGTTTTCCTGTGCTTTCTCGATACCTCAAAATTCTCTCTCTCTCCTTCTCGCAATTTCTCTTCCTCCGTCTCTTTTACTTCGTATCTTTCGAGAAGCGAGGAACGGAATAATGGCGAGCTAGGTCAAGTGTAGAGTGAGACGCTGCAGCAAAACTCCGCGCGCACTCGTGCTCTGTATACCTCGAGCAGATGGGTTCGTATGCTAAAACATCCTCGGGCGTGTAAACCATCGAGAATCCAATGGGAGCCGGGCTTGTATACGTATTGTGCGATAACTGCTTCATGCATCGTTTGCGTAACTATGTGATTCACGGCACACTAATAACAGTTGTGTGTTACCTAATGAAGTTTCAGCACAAAATCATTACCTCTGATATAACTAATGAAGGGAAGGATAACCGCATCACAAAAACGAAAAACAACTGTGAATAAAAGAATTCAAAGAATTTTAATTCATCAATTGAAGTTTTTCATTTAATTGAACGAAGCCGTGATTTCGATTCACGTGCAATCAACTCGGAAAAACCACCGATGTCCAAAAAGTTCGGTACTCACCCCGGCCAAAGGTTTCTCATTCCTAAATATTAAATTTTCAAAAGTTTTCGTTCCGGAAGAAACCCCGTCGAGACCAACAACTGGAATGAACAAAAAAATCTAATAAGAACGGAAGGAGGCGAGGAGAAAGCCCTGCTCGTTTGGCATATAATTTCCACCTGTCTTTGAAATAGAGCCGGGCACTCAAAGGATCGTAGGAGGAGTGAAGCGTGCAATTGGGGAATAAGTTCGTGAGGAATGTTGTTCGAAATACGCTTCTGGATGTATATGAGCGTTTGAGCATATAGAGGGTCACTTACCATGGACAATATCCTTCAGGATTTGGAGGCATGGAATCCCGCAGAATACGCTTGGTTCATGGGTTTTGCTGGGCTCCGAAGTGTGTACACGTATATCGCATGCTGCATGAAAATGGGCTTGATAGCGACACGAGTTACGGGTGGTGGTAATACAAAACCTATTAACCCCAAGCCGTTATGTGACCGTATAACACCCTCGGTACACGCTACCCTTATCCCAAGCAATGTGGCCGAGAGTCCTCGAGACTGTAGATGAGGACGTCAGGTTTCCTTCGGAGGTCCTGTGCGCTTGGTTACTACGCTGCTGCTGCCATCGTATAACGGGCATCCCCCAGTTCGCTTTCTCCGCCATTTCCTATATCGAAGTTGTTCTCCTCGCTCAGCTACCCCTTTCCGTTAACACCATTTTCCGAAGCACGAAATCCTGTTACTCGATACCAACAAATTAATGGTCCCGAGTATCTCGACGAATTCAATAGTTCATCTTCACCACATTTATGTTTCTATCACGAACTGCACATAAATTCAGTTATGTCAGAATCCTCCGGACCTTGTAACGCAATACCCTCCTGCGTGTACACAGCCGTTTGTACGTGTACAAAGACCTTTTTGTGTACATACAAATGACGACAAGGACGTGCGAAATTCTGTACAAGTGCGCCCGAACCTTCCAGCTATCAACAGGTCCATTTTTTGACTTCATTTGTTCTACTTGTTCGTGTGCGATGCCTATTGTTTCGGAGCACGATTCCAAGCGATGGCACGTTCTGATGGACCCTACAAATTACCGGTATTGAAATCGAGCCTCAACCTGCTGGTTAGCTTAAATCCAGCTCCATTGTTAATTCCAGTTTCGGAAGGGAATGCTTCAGGAACGTGACAGAATTTTTCTATCACTCGGCTATTCTTTGTTCAAAGCTGTTCCTTTGTTCTGATTTCTCGATCATGTTTCTGTCCTAATTAGTCTTACCGGTGAAACGACGTTTATTGGTTCTACTAATTCTCAGTTAATGTTTTTCATTCTTATACATTCATATCGTTGGTCCATATCGAAGGATTATTCCGACGCTCCAGACACCGAGTAATAGTGCTATTTTCCAGTCGGTGCGAACTCCTGAAATGGCTAAATAGCTGCGAACTGCAACAGCGGAGCGAAGATAAACGCAGATATAAGGAGACTGATTGCATCTGGGATTAAGACCGAGGCAGAAAATTCTTCAGCCCTATGCTGAAGCATGGAAAGTGTGCTTGTGATAAACGTGCGGAGCTGGGAGAGATAAATTTTTCCCTGCCACTTTTCCACTTATCTATTTGGCAAGCTCTGCATTCCTCCTTTGTTTCCTCATTCTCTTTCTTGCTATTACTCCCTGCTGGAAAGTACCTTTTTTGCGGTCGTTCGCTGTAATCACTTTCTGGGCCTGACGCGAAATCTCCGCGAGTGGAAGCACGCTGCTCGTTAACCACTGCTTGTTGTGCCATTGAGTTTTGCATTTTCAGCCATTATGTTTGCCTCGTTACATTCTTTTTTGTTCTTGTTAATGTTTTTCATTGTTCTCTATTAATAGGCAAATGCGAGGGTGGGCGTTAAAGCCGCACGAGCCTTTCCAACTTCCAGTTTTTCCTTCGTTATTTCCATCGAGCCTGTTTTTTTTTTTTTTATCTCGACTCACTCGTAATTATTTGCGAGATATCGATGCGCTGTTCTCGAGTTCGTTTCACCAGTTCATCCAGCCCGTGCTAACCGAATATCGCGGTTGTCTCTGCAACGAATCGATGCATCCGTCGTCGTTTCGAACTGTGCATTTTCACATCGATATTGACCCTACGTCGAGAATACGAATTGGAGAAATTACCGTATTGGGACGAGCTATTTGTAACAGCATCGACAGCCGTCCGACGCAATATCGTCGTGGGAAGGCTCTCGTACAAACATCCGATGCTTCTATAATATACGTGGATACCTATCAGGCCGATCCTGGTGGTTACATGGCCACGTTGCCTCCTGTCGTACGTTAAATTATGGCTCTGCCATGTTTGTTATCACTCGATACGTTAATTCCTTCGTTTCCAAGATATATATATCCGTAGCAGTTTGTCCAGCCAATAGTAACGTAAATCTGACCTACGGGTCTCCGGAATAGCCGGCGGATCGTCTGCAGGACGATTCCCTTCTACTCGGTTTGGTCTTTAAGCTCATTCGTCGATTATTCATCCTGTCAATATGATTTTTCGATTTTTGGTAAAATGATGACCCGAACGATTGAGATTTTTCGTGAAAAAGAAACTGAGTTGAGTTCATTGATCGCGAGGCAGTCCGTCAGGAACGTCACATCGACCGAACAACCGGAAGAGCTCGATCCTCTGGAACGTGAATTGAATTATAATCAATAATTCTGAATATAAATCAAAGAGATTGTCGAACACGACACTCTCAGGAAGTCTCGCCCGTTTTCTTTATACTCTCTCTATTTCTGACCGCATACATCACCGACTGGATGCACCGTGTGTTGCACGCAAGGCGCAAACGGATGCTGCATGCATGCCTCGTCGATGCTGTAATATATTGTAGGGAGATTGGTATGAAAAGGTGGCACAAGAGTATGGATTTTACTGGATGATTGAGAATGCATCTTCCGTTTCTCTATCCTTACGAGTATAAACTCCGGCGCGGTTCTATTCCGTGCTTGAGGTCGAAGAACTCGCTGAATATGTGGGGAAACGAGTGTGAAGCGTTGAATTTCCTGCCCCCTCGCGTGTGCTCGAAAATATCTCGACACGCAGTTGTATCCACCGATACTTGAGTGCATATTCCAATTCTGTGAATGTCGAAAAATCCGATATTTCCTGTTTGCACTCGTCACGCCGGTGGAAATAATAATAATAATAATAATAGTGTCAATAATACCAACGACAAGGACATGAAACTTGTATCAATGCCAGCTCATTTTGTATTCAAATATACCGAGCAATCGATACACCTGTTTTCATACTTTAAATTTACTTTTGCGTACCTCTGCTTTCTGGCTATTCACGAATGTCTCAAGAGTATGTATGAATATTCTTTGGAGATGCAACGACTGTACATGCGACATGTCCGCGGTGTTCCATTGGCGAAAGGCCGTTAATCACAGGCTTGAACAATCGGAGCCATAAATTCGTGTCATTTCTGTTCTCGATCCGGACACTCCACCCCCATAAATCTGGATCTCGAGTAAAAAGAAGCCTCGGTCCACACAGGATTTGATGAATTCAATAATTATGCTCGTCCATCGAGATGAAAAAAATGGTCTTTCCTTTTTCCTTTATTATAAATAGATGCAATTTGCATGTGCAAATGAATTGAGTCTTTTTTCCACCGAGGCGTTTTACTAAGAGTGTGTATTGTTGTGAAAAAAATGTTGCGCATATAAACGAGAAAAAGTGTAGGAAAGTATATCGCACCCATGAAATGTGTATATCTTCCAACCGCATCGTCCAATCTTCTGATGTGTACATAAATAGAGATTCATAAAAGCGCAATTTACACGTAGAGCTCGTGCAGTCTCCACTGTAATGGTGATTCATAGGAACTCGTTAAGAGACGCGTGCTCGGTTGAGAGGCAGCAACTTTGTACCTGGAGTACGGGAGCATGGTTTTTTCCCTTTTCCTTACATTCCTATATACATCTCGCACCACTTTTCTACAAGAGCGAAATTTATGGATGCCGTAGACTCGGCTGGGTGGTACCGATTTTACGGTCAGTACATACAAATCCCGAAGGATTTCAAATCTCGAATCCACTGAAATTAGCTCATTTTTTTCTACCTTATTCCCGAGCTCGGAGCCTCATTAATCTGCACTTTACTCCTCATAAGTTATGAAACCAAAAAACCTTTCAAAGCTCCGCTCCGCCAGGCTCCGCTTTCCCTCAACATTCCTTTTCCCATCCAACTTTATTTATCATCCACGTTAAAATTATGCGTACCCGAGCAGCTAATAAAGCTACACCGAGCAAACAGTCAGCTTGGTTCATCAGTTGGGTTGGCGCAGCTGTGGCGAAATACGTCGACCCCTCATTCCGGAGCATTGAATACGATAGAAACTCCTCCAGCGACCGTCGTCCAGTCAAAATCCTGCACACGCGTCTCGTTGGGTTTCAAACTCTGCACGAGTCCTTCACAAACCGATTATTCATGAGGAATTCCGAAAAATCCTGTTCTCGCCTTCATCTACGAAAGTTTTGCCAAAATTATTGAACCCCTCGATGACTCGTTGAATAAACCAATCGTCTCCACCAGGTCCTCCAAACGAATTCGTTGAATAAATCGAAAATGCCCTCGCGACAGTGCTCATCGAAATTCAATGGCCCTCCTAGAAGCAAAAAGGTCAATCATCCTCGGAAATTTAATACAAGAGATCGAGGTATCCGGATAATAACGAAAGGACGCACGAGTGTCCAGCGAATACAAACAATTATTCTCGGCCGAGGTCCGGAGCTAAAATCCCCAACATGGGCGATCTCCAGCGGCGCTGTAAATTTCAAAGGTATATGCGAAACGATGGTAACAACAGCTCGAGCGGTGCGGAACATGACGTGTAGCTCGGGAGTATCGGTATTTGGTGGTGGTTGAAGTTCTGCAAGGCGTTCCCCGGCCTAGAACCTCGCTCATGCATATTCATTGAGACGTGGGCGTATCGCGTCCCAGGGGTGGTTTTGGTGTCGTAGGTATTAGGTATCCACTTGGATATATAGTCGGACGAGAGGTTTTCGATCCTCGATATCGATAGTATACATTCTCGAGGTAGAAGCTTGGATTTCTTCGTAGCGGAGTATATCTACGTATATATAGAAATGTGTGAAATAGAACAGAGAAGAAGCAATCGAATTTCGTAAAATGGAACGGAAGGAAGTCGAGTGGTCCTCTCTGACTTAAAGTCGTAGGTTTAGACGCATACATATACACGCGGAATATGGTAAGTCAAAAGTTTACGAGGCAAAATCGCAGTTGCAAAGTTCATGCGGATGGTGCTGGAGCACCGAGCAATTTGCTATGCAAAGTCGAGGCTTTACGAAGTAGCATTATTGGAAACAGACTAACAGAGAAGAAAATATGGCTCGACTACTTCCCTACTTTATTATTCACTTTCGAACATCAGACACCTTCGGAACATGCTTATTGTGATTCACAAGATTTTTAAGTTATCTCATGCTCGCGTTTATGCATCGAATCCGGATGTCTTGCTCGATTTGATGAGTGTCGACAGGCGACATTCGGTTCCCTCTTCGTCCATGGGACCAAAATGCATGGTAGCAACTCGGGACAATTTTTCGATAATTTCAGCATCACCACGGGCAGAAATACAAGTGCGTTCGTCAAACGATAATTGGCAAGGAGGATTAATTAAATGAGTCCCTCTGATAGCCAAAGAGAAAGAGAGAGAGAGAGAGAGGGGACAAGATGAAGCTGCAAAGTTTGCTCGTTACTTTAGCATTCATTTATTCAGAGAATAGTATCTCCGGCACACATTTATTCATACACATTTTAACGGATCCATTTGCTAGTTAACCACTTAAACTTCATCACGTAATATAACTTTTCACACAGCTTCAATCTATCGGCGTTCACATCGGTTGACTCGCGCTTAATCGTAACTGTACCCATTGGAACTTTATCAAAGCAGTCGCACAGAGCAATAAAGTTTCTTACCGGTAATCGCGACGTAACCGCAGACTAGAGTAAATACGAGGTTATCGGAGTAACGATGATGGAAAACTTCATCGTGAGAAACTCTCGACTTCTCTATGCTCGTTCTGCTCCGTACCGTCAAAAGGGCTTCGAGGAAGCGTAGGCAATTCTCGGTGCATCGTTAGCAAACATTTATATCCGCCACTGGACACTGCCATCACGATTCTCCCCTGCACATGCGTTTAGACCTCTCAGGGGTATTAAAAATTGGAGTAGTTCAATCAAATGCATTCGGTAAAATAGAGGACTTTCGCTTCATCCAGAAATCGCTCGCTATTTTTAACCTCATGATCGATTTTTCACAGTCCTCCTGGACGAACGTCTCGTCGTTTCGTAACTTATTCTTTCTTTTTGTCCGTTGAATGGTACTCGTAGAGAATCGAGAAAGCAATCGTAGCTTGGGAGCTTGTTGAAACGATTAATCAGTACCGATAATTAGTCGTTGAGGGGTCTACTTTAATTAGAATTTTCAAAAAATTGATTTTTTTATTGCATTTTTCGAAAGTATACACGTTTGAAAGTATCATACTAAAATTTTATAAAGATCTGAGCAATCCGAGTGTACTTTTGAGCGACGTGTACTTGACTGTCTGAGCACGCTAATACGCACTACGCAGTGCGCTACCGCGTACGCGTTTTTCTCAAAATTACGTTTTTAGACGGACGAATTTTGAAATTTTTAGTGGAACAATTTTTTTCTTTGCAAAAAACGATAAAAAAACGTGCTTTTTAGTAGTTTTTGGAAAAATGGCCGCCACTTTGTCATTTTTGAAAAAATAAAAAATCGTATATGCGCTATAGCCATTTACTTATTGAATCTAAAACCACTTTTTTTTCTCCGATCGTCCGTTACAGAGATTTTGTCAACAGGACACACCCATCGTTTTTTTGGACCGCCCCATTTTTCTGTACGAAAACTGAGTAAAACAAATATAAAAAAAAATGTTTGTGTATTTTAAGAATGTATTTTTTAGGCCCAACACTTTTTATATCCATATTTATAATTTATTACACCGGTCGAAAAAATTTGTGAAAATAGTCTTTTTTTTGCCCGTCTAATTAAAGTAGACCCCTTAATCGGAGAAGTTTCCTTCTCGTTCAAAAACTGCTCCACAACTTTTGGGTGTTAAAATATAAGGAATTTCAATGCAGCTCTGTTGGTTTTGGCTCCATGATACGATCAGTAAAATCGAGACAAAATAAACTGAGACCGATCTTGAAGGCTTGTTTTCTTAGGTATCGTCAAAGTTGCAGCGTTGGAGTGCGAGGGAAGTTCATTCGAGAATTTCTCGTTTACCTTCGCTATGGGGAAATGGACGCACGGATGAAAACGAAAATGTAGAATTTCGACGAGCAATTAAACTGAGAGCTGCGTGTTCGCGTTTTGGTCGGCGAAACGTAACCCGATAGCTGCGGATTAATATCATACGTATTTGCGATGTTTCGGCAAACAGCTGACAAATTTCGCTTCACAGCGGAATCATTGGGTCAACGAAATATAATGGAATATTTGCATGTCCAATAGAAAGATTCGAGTCCTCGATGAAATGGGTTTGTTTATAAACACACAGCCTTTTGGGTACCAAATGAAGTTTAAACCGTGTGTATACCAATCGTATGGAAATCGATGCTGGGGATATTCCCATCGGTGAGCTCGGGTCCCCTGCGAATGCTGAAAAAACGACTGTAATGCTTCGTAGAAGGCGATCGATATTATTCGTGCATTGCACCGCGTTAGCGACGTTTCATTATTATTTTTGAATTGCAAATCATGTGTGGGGTTTCACAGTGTTTTTGAGAATCCATTGTGAAATTGTCGTTATTACGATCCTGCTGTTGAAAACGAACGGGACTCATTAACTTTCCAACGTTCCACTCTCAATCCGAGGATGAGAATTTGTCGATCCAGATAAAGGCGAAGCTCGCCTTCACCCGATTCGCTCTTGTAACTCAGACCTCGAGACAAACCCCTACGAGGCGAAGCAAATCCATAGCCATCGTCGGTCGCTCTGATTGATGCTTCCCATTTGTGCTCACGAACAGAGGGCAACCCAATCGGAAAATGTATCTCGATAGAGCCAAGACGAAAAGCTTTTTCGAAACGGACAGAAAAAGCTGCACACTCCAAAATTTCAGCAGGACAATCAACGCTGCGTATACCAATATCAATTCCAACTCGACAGTCTCCTGCTTTCACAGGGTTCCGGAATGACCGAACTCCGACAGGGTCAACGATGATTCATGCTCTCATTGAATGTGAATTTCGTCGCTGGACATGGCCAACTCGAATCAGGGGTGCACACTCGATCGGATCTCTTCATCGCCAATTCTCGAAGGACAGATATGGAGAAAAATCGCCAAACAGGGATCCAGAGCGGGCAATAAAACAGTAGAAAACCCTTGAAGCGAATACCAAAAGCATGAGCTTTACTCATGATCAGCCAATTTATCAACTGAAGGGATCGAAAATTGGGCGATGAAAAAAAATTCGCTGTTGGCTGCAAAAGCAACACGTTTTTATTGCTGTACTTCTGAAAACGTAATTTGACGTGACTCCAATCATTTTTCTGCCTGCTCTGCAATTCGATTTTCATGGTCGATATGTCACAGCGAGGAGATTGAGCGAGAAAAAGTTGGAATTATCGGTTGAAACGAAAAGAGCTCAAAATGTCATATTAATGATGATTTTTGGGGTATTTGAATGGCCTTTGAATACTGGATTCCAGGAAGCATCGAGATTAATAAAACTCCGAAAATAGGTGATTCTTTCACACGTTTTTGAAGCGGTAAAGTCGACCGGGCATAAAAAGTGATCATTTTCGAACATTGAAAAGTTTTCACTCAACGAGCTCGAATTTAGAGGCTCGTATACACGAAATATTGCATCCAGGAACACACAACATCCGCGAATGTTTACAGTTTTCGTGAAATCTAATTTGAACGTGGGGTGAGAAAAGCAACGTAAAACATCTTTATCGGATCTGTCGCACTAGGCGCGTACTTTCTCTACTAGTGGCTGACCGTAAAGTCGCTTATCTACTGTTCCCGGACACGCTCCAACTTTTATGAGCTGCCGCAATATTGAGTGCGTACTTGAGACGTCTTTCGAACATAAATTATTTATAAGTTTGCCAAAAGTTCTTTCGTATCTTCCTTCGAAGTTGAGCCAAATGAGAAATTTGGCAATTGATTTGAAAAGATTAAAAAGGTTCGTGCAGAAACCAGTTTTTCGTATCACTCTCATGAAAAGCCAAATAAGCATTTTCTCGAAGCGTCAGAAATTCGTTTTCAAAAATTGCCGAGCAGTTGCGAGCCAACTTCTCCGATGATTCCACCGGAATTCTGATCAAAGACTCGCCCCTTCCAGTAAATACCTTAATGTCTATGCAGCACGACAAAACTCCCACGGACAGAACCTCCGCTACCGTTTTAGCTGGAACTCGAGTATATGTAAATGTACAAAAACGTCGGGACGAAGTTGTTCGAATGCGCCCTTACAAAAACGGGGCTCGTATACCTTCGACTGCGCGGTATTGTGGTCCATTATATGCTTGTTATATGGAAATATACACACATATATTGGCTGATATTCGTGAATATTTAATGTTTGCACGATTCGTGACGAGAAACTGGGACGTACGAAAACGATGCCATGAATACGAATAAATGCATGAAAACTTTTGCGACAAAAGAATTCATATACAAGATAAAGAAAAATAGCGCGGAAGGTGGAGCCGTAAATTAAGCGTAAGCATCGTTCAACAATCTCTGGATTTCGAGGCGACTTCTTCCCCTTTATTTCTCCTGGAATAAAAACTCTACTGCTGGTTGAACGTTTAAAAACAAATGGATTCTCGATATCGCACGACGTCAATCGGGACTTTTTCGCTCGGAAAAACTTGCCGATGATTGTTTCGTTGGCGTGACTCGATTGGCAGTGATGCGGCGAAATTTCGGCTCATTTTTTCTCCGAGTTTATTTGAACATTATTCCCGTTGAAAAAAAGTTTCTCACATGCGTCAATAGATTTGGTGGACGCATCTCGGGAACGTGTGTGAATTCATCGATCTTCCAGTTCGTACAAATTGAAAGGCTTTTACGTGTGTACAGCCGAGTGCGAAAATAGAACGAGGATGGAGCGCGCGCGGAGACTCGTTCGATAAATTGAAAGGCAAATCGCGAACTGGGCGTTAACGTAATCTGTCTTCATTTGTACTATTCACTTGGGTGGCATTCTCCCCAATATGTAAACCTACCTCCGGACTCCGGATTCACAGTTGTGCGAATCTCCGCATTGAGTTTACTCCCGATACATGCTGTACGATTGAAATACGAGGGCGTCGCACCACGAGCTGTCCAGGTGCAATCGAATCCGAAGAGAGACCCAAAGAGCCAGCAGAGACAGAGAGATATGAAGCCGTTCTAATGCATCATTGACGAGTCGTCACGCTTCGATCCTCCACCTTTGATCAACGCGCACCGATAACCCGGCGCGTTCGCCAAAAAAAACTACAAAAAATTTCAAGATACAATCATTTTGGTGCGTTCCTTTGCTCGTTTCTCCCAAGAAGTATTTTCTCACAAAATTGTCAAATAATTTCGGCTTATCGGAGATTTTTTGATTCTCATGTAACGAGGACATTTTGAGACTTGACAAGAATACCCGGCCCGGAAATCCGGTGAAATGCTCTTTCATCATATCCGCGCGTTTCCGATACTCGACTGATTATTTCCAGCGAGTACTAATCGTCGGATAATCTCTGCAGAGTTTAATAACATTATAATGAGACGGTAGTGAGGAGGGTGAGTATAGCGAACGCTGAGTGTTGCCTCGATTGATTTTCTATTGTGCAGGTGAGCGCGATAATGTGCATGGCACGGTCGAGACAATACCGGCGTCGATATGGAGCCGCGGGTATAATTCAGGATCTTTATAATCACTTTCGTTTTCGTTCCTGCCTACAAAAAGTGTGGCTCGCCTCGAAAAAAGTTTCATTTTCACAGTCGCAGAATAGCTAATGCCCGAAAAACTTTCTTGACGTAAAAAAGTGTTTTTTTTAGTTTCTTATGAAGGAACCCTTCGAGCTTGATCCCTGCACTAATGAGCTTTACATAAGGTCGAAAAAGGGCAAACACATTTGCGCAGCATCCGGAAGCAACGGTGTTGATGGCTTAAAAACGCACTCTCGAATACCCTTGCGAAATTAGAGCCTCGCGTCGTCCTTAGGTAAAAATCATGAGGTTAGTAGAGAAAAAGAAAGTCGTGGGCGGAGATGGAGAAAAAAGCGCGGTTGAGTGCTCAGAGAAAAATCGTTATCGTGCCGTCGCTAACGGTTATTAGCAGAAAGTAATTATCGATAATTAGACGGTTACGTAAGAACTATGGCATTATCCAGTGCTCGTCGTTTCCAAGAGCCTTCTACTTTCGTGGCTTGAGAGAGGATCGTATGAAAATTTCACTCGTACCAAAGTCCTCGTGCTCGTCCTGCCGTCCTCGCCTGTACGATATTCCCCAAGTGCAAACTGAGTTAAATGGATTAAAGTATAGCGTTGGGCCACGGTGACCCTTTAGCGAAACTCCATAAAAGATTATACGTGTTACTCGCATTTAATCGTCGACTTCTTCAAACGTCGGATGGAAAGTTTGCCAAGCAAACGTATGAAAGGAGAAGAAGAGGAAGAAAAGAAATATTCCGGCGATTGAAATTAATTGGAGAAAGTCAAACTGGGAAACATTTTACGAAGAATTTTATTTCGTATGAAATCTTTTAATCTCGTCACACGCTACGTCAGAGTGAAGAGAATCAATTAATTTGATGAATTACCGACCAATACGCTCGGGATGACTGCAGGGAATAAGTTCCTTCTGCCTTTCTGTCTTACGAAAGTTATTTTTAACACAATTTTCTAAAGCTCCCTCTTTCGACAAAGAACACTTTGTGAAGGATTAAAATCTCGACGTCGCGTATTTCTCGCTAATTTAAATGAGTTTCGAATTGAAGGAGGAAGGTCCTCCCATTCGAGTTGCTTGGTATTTTCTTCGCAATAGGAAATCTCATTGGCGCAGAGATTGGCACAGAAAGGGAAAAGTCAAGAGAGAACCACTGTCGAATTTATCTTACTTCCCAAGGAGTATTCCCTCAATTGCTCTTATTTTTATCTTTTTGTTTCTCTCTCTCTCTCTCTCTCTCTCTCTCAGCCATCCCTATTCTCACTTTCTCGTTTACATATGTATGGGCCAACAGCAAAGCCGAGCAGGATATTCATTTCCCATTCGAGTTGACTCGGTACAGAGATTAAACTCGCTACTCGACGGAACACCGAGCATTAATCTTTCGAATATAATTTTCCGGTAGCACGACTCTCCGGGTATTATAGCTCGTCCAGCAATATCCACCAACAGTGGTTATAATAACTTGCGAAAAGTTGCCGAAACGTTACGGATCCATAAACGAGACCGAATAACTTGTGATTTTCGCTTTATCAATGCCCAAACGTTCATCGTCCCAAAACTTTTAACAATTGCCAACTCCTCTATTCCTTCACCGTTAAAAAAAAATATACAATGAATTTTTAACAACTGTTTCTCGTCAATTGCACTAGTACCAAATTTCGAAATATCTATACAAACTTTTACCCATTTCCAGACCCAAGTTTCTTCCACCGCAAGAATAAATTGTGTCTAAATCGCTGTTCTATTTCATTTTTCCTATTTACAAATCGTAAGAATTATATTATCCCAGATAGATTAATGAAAAAGCGTTTGAACGTATAACGAAAACGGATATACGAGACTTGGAGGCAAACTGGGGAAAAATGAAGGGGATATTGGTTGCACATATTTGAAAATAATATCGATATATGTATAGAGTAAATAAGGGGGTCCATTATTGTGGTGAGGAAACGTGTTACAGTGTGGGGAAAGACATACTCACAATTCGTATCGGTTCGAGGTTCGGCGACAGACGTTTTCGCTCTCTTGCCGATGTATATTGGAAAACGTTCTGCGGATACGGTTCACCCTCAAACTGGTACGACAAAGTCACTCGTGAGGAGAAAAAAAGGTGCTTCTGAAAGGGAAGACACGGCACCGGCTGTTGCCGTAGTCTCTCAAATCTTTAGGGCAGCAGCGAAACGTCCAGAAGCTGCTTCAAAAAAATACACGACTTTGGTGAAACCCTCCTGACCTTTTTTTATCGGAGGGCTAAATTTCCCTGGTGCTTGTTGAGAGTTATAAGAGATTTTGGAAAAGTGCGATGGGAATGAAGAGATAGCGAAGATCCGCTAAGATCTTTACTGAAAAATTGGTAGTTTCTTTCCAAGTTCGTTTGCTGTTCCATTTCCTAATATAATTATCGCACTCCCACGTCTTCGTATTTTCTTGTCATCTTCGTGCGGCCTCTTTTCCGATTCGTGAGACTCTTCATTGGGACGCGAAGCTGAGCTTTTTCTCCAGCGCTATAAAGTTGTGCTACAAACTTATCTCCGCGCGTCACCCTTCGGGATTGGAGCAATTTATTATTTCTCAAACTGCAGGGGTCGAGGGAGAGCTTTGTCGCTGAGGAAAAGACTTTCTTCGCCAATCGAACTTCATTTCTTCTTCCTTCCTACTTCGCCGCATCCTGCTCCTGCCTCTCAAATTCTTCCTTTTCGTTCTAAACTTTTTCCGAGTGCATGAAATTCAGGGATATAAAGTTTCGCTTGGACGCTTCGGAAATACGTATGCATCGTATAAGTTTTCTACAAACGAGAAATAGATAGAGAAAGAGAGGGAAACAAGGGCCCTCTGGAAAAGGAAATACAGATTTATTTCTGTCCGAACTCCAATGCATTATTCCTCGGTACACTTGTAACTCTGGATCTGGCCACTGCTAGCTAAAGCACGGTTTATCCAGAACTGGATTTCCATTCGACTCGAAAGATCGTCGTATCAACTACGTCGACAATCCCCATTTTTAAATTGGCTCGATGGGCTCTATAAAGACAGTATTTTCCCGAGCAGGAAGCTCGGAGGAAGAGCATCGATTGTGAGCAGATTTAAACTATTTTTGTTCGAAGCTTGGGATAATACGAAGAAAATATTCGATCTGCGAGTCATGTCCGAGTCGAGAAGCTGCTTCTATATTGAATTGTATCGCATTCTCCATACACTTTGAGCAGAACTACATTTTCAATAATTCTCGCATATATGTTTTTTGTTACAGTTGAGGTGAAGTGAAAAATCACAATGATGAGGTGCCTGTGGATATGGATCGTATTCGCCGCCGTTCTGCCAGCTGCGGTCCCATGGCAGGCGGATCGCAGTAAGCCCAGTAGAGTATCTTTCACTAACACACTTAACAACTTAGAATGAAATATGGGATACGGTTCGAGAGTGAATTTAAGGAAATCTGATATTATTATCGTCACGAGGAATTAGGGTGAAAATGGAAATACGGGAGGAAATTCGTTGGCTCGCTCGGCGCGATCGTTATGACGCATTTGCTTCGTTTTCGCTTTTTTCTCGTGTCGAACATACCGAATGACGAAATTTCGTGCGGTATCAATCTCTTTGACATAAAGGCTACAAAATGGAGTTTGCTAGCGCGGCGCGGTTCGTAAAGAACGAAAGCGAGGGATGAGATAGCGATGTACAGAAGGTCTTATCGTGTACGATAAATGCGATGGTGAAAGTATCGAATACGACTCCGAGTTTCGCGGCAGACGAGGCTGAACCTTTCGAAGAAAAGCTTGGAAACTTCTTTCCTCGCTTTTGCGTCGGAGGAGAAAAGCATCGTGAGGCGAGGTCGGAGGAGAGACGACGACGTGGGAGATCCGACCCGCATGATACTTTTTCGCGAATCTCGTGTCTCACCGCCACCAGGATTTTGTTCTCAAACATTATCACATAGATATATTTTCGTGTATTTACGTGTGAACATGGATTTCGCACAAAATCCCATTACCGAAAGAACCGAACGAGCGATACGTCGCGGAATCGTGTTGTCAAGCTTCCAAATAGATTTTTAATGGAAAATTCATTGCTTCGGGAATTTATAAACGTTGATTAATCGGTCGTGAGCAAACTTCGAATCGCGGCTTCGAGCCTTTTGTTTACTCTCGAAATTACGGACTTTGTCAGCTGCAAGGGAAAAACGGTTTCCGCAGGCACCGCAGAGCGGGTTCGAAGCTTCAATTTCAACTTGATAAAACGCTCAATAAATATGGCATGCGAATATTAAAAAAAATTTTATTGCAATTTAATTATCGCTCGAATTTCATAGCTTCGGAGAAATGTCAGTCGGGCGATAACAACGCGATCATTTCGAAGGTAAACAGGCAACTGATTACGGGGTGATCGGTGTTGAAACGAATGAACCCGCTGGAAAAGAAACTGCGGTTAAAGTCGGAGAATCGAGGAGAAAAGCCGGAATGTGAATTTTTATATGTTTACAGTGCCGCGCCTGTACGGCGACAGAATTCCCACGAGGGTATTAACACCGAGCAACAAAAAAGTTCAGAGAAAGATCGTTATTTACCACAACTTTTTTCGAACTCGGGTCACCCCAACGGCCGCCAACATGCTCGTTATGGTAAGCTGCCTTTTTGTTTGTTAAACTGGATTTTTTTTTATCAATAAGAATAAAAGGGTGGTTTCGAAATTCCAAAAATTCATACGAGCGTTGCGAAAATAACGATGCAAAGAAAGAAATAAAGCGTGGTAGTTTGAGTTGGCAGACGCACGCGACGCGAGTTGCAAAGTTGAGCGAGATTTTTCGACGTTCGGGATGACTTTTACGTTCGAGGGGAATAAGTTCGTAGGTTGAATTTGCCACGATATTTGTTTATCTTTCGGCGAAGCTTCATTTCGAGGTCTTTCGTGCGAATAAAAAATTCCCGCCCGCAACGTGCGTCTTTCGCGTTTTTTTTTACACAGAAACATTCTTTTCTTCAACCCTTTCCTTTTTCAGGAAAGAAAAAATTTCTTTCGCGTCATAGTCCCTCGTTTTTTCGGTACTGAATATGCTTGAGGAATGTTTTCAAAGCATTCTTTGTAAGGAGGACGGAAAGAGGAGGCGTTGAATGTGTACGAGAGGGCGAAACTTCCCTGGAGAAAAGCATCAGCGGCTGACCACGTAATCGTTTCACCTCTCGTACGTTCACTGTCTAAGAGAAAGGAAGGGCGGAGAGAGTTGTTCGGTTCACTCGCGTACCGGTGCAAGCTCAAACTCAGCCAGTCGCTAGACCACCCTCACCAGGATGAGCAATTAAGAGGGTTCGCTTGCCGCTCGAAGCTTTTGCGGTGATCTCGTTTTCTCTTTCTCTCTGAACACGGTTTTCGTCCTCTCTCTTCTCGCTCCCTCAACTGTCCTAACATCCTTTTTATTTTTATTTTATTCTCTCTTGCCCCTTTCATTTTCTACACGAAAATGTGAAATCGACGCGCGCGCGCGCTCTCTTAGCTTCGGTGAACACTCTTTTTCGTGCTTTCAATTCTCCGGCTTTGTTTTTATTGGCCTGACGAAAAAAAAACAGCGTTCGAGCTCGAAACGTCGGAAGAATCTTTGTATCTCGTAACTGATCGTGAATCGTGATCTTTCGATAATTTTTCTTTCCCGAATTTATTCATTCGTGCTAAAGTGTCGTACGTCGAAAATGTCATTTTTCGTAATTTTCTACTCATTTGGATGACACTTACTTACTTTTGAGATGGTTTATAAAGTTTATCGAAAAATACTCCGAAGAAGCACCCTCGATTCGTAGAAACACGGATTTTAAAAAAACTTTTTCGTTCGCATGATTATCGTATCAAAAGGGAATTCGCGTTCCTCAAAGTACGCGCAATGCACTTCAGCCCCATCTCATTAATATTTATAAGATCGTTTGTTAAAGAAACAAATCTTCGAGCAACACACGCACGCCCATACAAAAAAGGAATATTTATAAATGAACGGATTGCTGTATAATTTGATCGATTTCGTTGATGACCCCGCCGTTGAATTGATCGAGTGATTGCATGGATTTCGCAAGCTCAGCTCCCCGCAGAGAATTTCCTCTTGCTGTTCGCGTAGCCGGGAGGGTCGTTAGTACATGAGCTATAGTGCATCGTTATTGCCAGGAGCTGACTAACAGCTCCATTACTTTTACGGATAAACGAGCGGAAAAATATCGGTCAACTTCTCGCGTTCTATAACGTAATCCTTACCGCGCGGGGTGAATTTAGGAAGGAAGTCTTTACTCGAGCGTATAATCACGAACACGAAAATAATTTGCTTAATTATTTTCAACATAATTAACAAGCTCACAGAGTAAATTACTTTATTACACTTTGTGCGATCTTTGCTACTTGAAAAACGAAAACGTTACGTAATCCTTAAGCCGCGCAGTTTCGAATTTGTTATTTAAATTTAAACGAATAAGATTTCCAAGCGAGCAAAACGCGTTTGTCGAAAAAACGCCAACTTTCATGCATAATGAGCACACACAGGAATTGTATATGCGTTAATAAATTTCCGTGAAAACGGGGTCGCCATTTTTTTTATCGTCTCATTCAATATTCATTATTTCACGCTTATGAATAAATGCATTTATTTTTTGTGCTATGAAAAATCGGTTTACCATGATTTTGATATTTGAGAGAATTCATGAGAGGCCTCAACACATTTTTCAAACGTATTCGATTCCTCTGAATGACAGTAATTGGTCCTTATTTACTTTCAAACGTTTTTTTGACAAGCCACGAGAGAAAAAAGCAGCTCGCATTGCTGGGCTCGTCGAATTGAAAAGTGCGAAATCTCCTGTAAATAGACTCTACGATCTAATGCTCTCCGCCATTTTCCTATCGTACATTCTGTTCTCGATTCTCGGTTCGTACAATATGGAAATTCAACATTCCAAAGAGCATTCATTCGTAATATCGTATTCGCTCGATGCTCCGGAGTTATATACCTCATCTCTTTTGCCTTCTGCTCTCTGCTTGGCGTCACTCCATTTCCGGTGAGCGAGAGATTCTTCCACAAGTCAAGCGAATTTTATTTCGAATTTCGTCTACTCGTTTCGTTGCCACCTTTGCGATCATCTCGAGACGTGAAAAAAGGGTGGAGTTGTGATCCACGCGGAGTTCGAGTTTTTATACGGGATCGAATTTCTTCAGAGATTCACGTCTGTAAAGTATGAACAGACAATACGTAACCGTGAGACTTTTCGGGTCATTCGAATCGTCTAAAAAGAATTCCTTCACATTCTATCGATTTTAAAAATATATATTGGAAAAAATTTCCAGTGTTGGCTCAAACCTCCGCGTAGATTACGAGCTATTGAGCCAATATTTTCTATCTGAATACGCAAAGAGATCAAGAAAATTGCTATCGAATTTGAAAAGCATCATGGCGGGATTTATTGAAGATTTAGAGTACGGTTTCTATTTCCATCTCCTAAGCTACCGGTTCTTTCGTCTTTATTTTATGGCATCGTTCGAACGTTAACGTTGACGATAATAAATAGTTGAGCCAGTCGCTTTTACGCAGATTTTCATTAGGTCAAGGTACTTCGAGACCCTCGACAAGGTGATTAAAGATCGAAGAGCTCAATCGAGATTATTAGCGTACCTCGAGCTCGAAAAGAGTAATCTAAATTTTACTAGCACTTCGCTCACAAGCATATCCGATTTAAGATCGAGAAAATCAGTAGTAGAACAAAAGAGGGGTCTATCGAGAGACGGCGATGAGTTCTATAAAGCTAACATATACCATGTTTTATTAGCTCTTCACTCACTCAGATCGAAAATTTTACGATGCCATGTTCCAGTGTCGAATGTTATACCTGAAACGACGAGTTGGAACTCGAGACCCATCGATTTGTCTTGTTTCATGTTACAGAAATGGCACAATGGAGCCGCTAAAGCGGCACAACGATGGGCCGAAGCTTGCTACGCTCTGACCCACGACAATGCCACTGGACGACACATCGATGCATTCGGAAGTTGTGGCCAAAATATTTTCATATCAACCGCTCAAGTCCCATGGTGAGTCGAAGATTCCTAAAAAACATTCACGCAAAATATTAATCAATATTTCACTGAACGACAGTCATGAAATATGGGAATGAATGAACGTGATTAAATCACATATTGTTGGCTGAAAATAACTGAATTTCTCAATCAATATTCTTCGAAGGATAAGAGGAGCAGAAAACGAATTACTTTGCGAATTACTTTTTCGAGCAAAGTTCAAAAGTCGTTCTGTTTTTAATCACAATTGTTTTCTATTCAGCGATTTGTGACCGAAATTCTGTAAGGAATTTCTGACAAAAGATTTAGAGAGACAGGATATTGAGAAAAAAGATTGGAAATTGAGCGAACGAATGGGCAAAGTTTACAGTCAAAAGTCAAAACACAATTGTAATTCGTTAATTGGACTGTGATTTTCTTCCTGATGCCGAGTAAGTTGGAATTCAGATTCCAATATTAATTTTTAGCTCGCGTACGGTGCTTACTCGCTCGGTTTTTAATCGCATCGTAAAGTAAAGAGATTGAAACTTTTTAAATAAAGTACAGACTGAACTTGATTCTCATCCGTTATTCCGTTTTTACAGCGACTGCTTCGTTTTGCTTATCGCCTCATCCTTTCGCATCCCGGTGGTGTTTTAGTTGGCGGTATTTTCGAGGCACTTGCAACCTTTTTTCGTCTTAATCTTCCCGCTGTTTCTGACATTTCCCAGGGCTATTTTTTCCTAAGAACCGTTATAAATCTCGAAGCTACGATTTTCACGCCACCGCTGAGTTACCGAGCCACTTAGCAACACGGAGCGGAGGAGCGAGGTACGCTGTAAAAAATTCATAAAGACGTAACTCGCCCATCTTCTCAAGCTCCGCGGCTCACCGCTCTCTTTTTTGTTCTGCTGCACTCGCCTCTCGCCTTATTCTCTTAATCCTCTTCCATTCGTTGGTTTCGGTTAGTGGCGGTATTGAGTAAACCACATTCTCAAGTGCAAAAGATTAACCACGAAAAGTAGCCGGAGAGTACTCCAAGTCCTTGAAAGCCTCGAAACGTTGCTCCTTCATTATTGGAACATTGATTGATTCAGCGGCGGCGTTTTGCCGTTCAATATTGAATCAACCATTTCGTGTCTCCAGGATTAATTTAGTGCCGGAACGTCGAATTCGTTCAGATCAGAATATACGGTGTGAAAAGTATGTAAACTTGGTCCGAGCTCGATGTGTTTTGCCCATAGAAGCCAAGATGCTGGTGCAACGGAGCGGAGCGGTCACCTGATTTTTGCTTAGTTTTCAACGGAAAATGTCGAATCACAAATGACATCGGAAGCGAAAGGAGTTGCAGGCGGTCGAATCGAATCGGAGATATTACATGCGGCCCGGAAAGGAGACGACAGTTTAGGAAAGTGGCCCAGTTCGTTGTATACATCTCGGGTATATAAGCGCGTCGTGCAGAGAACGCGGTCGTCTCCCATCCTCGTCTCGGTTGGTATAGGAGCGTTGCAGGAAATTGCAACATCGTGCCACTGGAACGCCCACGCTCGACCCGTGTCGTGCGATTTTCTGCTCGATCCAATCTCTGAGAGACTCTCCCAAGTAAAACCGAGAAACTGGAAAATATCTTGTGGAAACCGCGTAGCAGGGCTCCGCGATTTGGCAGACCCGTATCGCTCGGAACACGCTTTCGAATGCACACGCTCTATTGAAGCTCATTTAATTTTATAGCCGTAGCAAAGCGGACGGACAAACGTTTGGAATCTGCGAGGCTGGTCTGAAGAAATCTTGCCAGTTCCACACATAGCGTACGCGTCAGCATTTTTCGTCGACCAAACTTCTCGGGCTGGCCTGGCCCAAAACTTTTTCTCCCTTTCAACATTTATCTGTCCTCGTGAATATGCAACTCGCCGCCTCATCCTTTCGTTCTCCTCGTGTCCCGCACGAATCATTCAACCTCGAACCCACCTCTCAACTGTCCTCAATGTATATCGAAATCTCCGCAACAGTTTCACCCACAGCTTTTGTCGTTCGTAGCGCACACCACTCGCCAGATGAGCCACCTGTTGGCTCCATCCGAATCGACAATCACCGTGTTTTCAGATTATCCGCATCGAATCAACGTTTGCAGTTTTCTTCTTCTTCCATAATCCTTCCGTCTGAATTTTGTAGCTGGAAGCAAGCGGATAGAAGGGTCAATATCGCCTCTAAAAGACTCTGGGGCTCTCAAATGTACGCGAGAAAAAGAGTTTCAGCGAACCATTCGAATTAATTCGGAAGCGATGTGGCCTTTTGCCAAATCCTGTAACACACACAAATTCGCACAGTGTTAATGATAGAAATGGAGTTTACTTTACAACATTTGCCATCCAGTCCATTCGGACCGGTGATTTAACGCATTTACAAAATCGTATTCTCGAACATAACTGGAACTTAGCCGAGGCATTTGTCTTTCCGTGTGTTTCAGGTTCTTCGCCATAAAAGCGTGGTATTTGGAGAATCAGCTCTTCAAGTATGGACCACGAGCAAAGAACGACCTGAGCAAGGTCGGCCATTATACGCAAATGGTTTGGGCGTCGACTCATCGCGTTGGTTGCGGTTGGGCAAAGTGCAACGGCACCAGAGGACCACGTGGCCGACCTTATTTCAGCTACGTGTGCAACTACTGTCCCTCGTAAGTGCCATTGGCACACCTTGCTAAACTCAATTGCACCAGATTCCCATCTCTCCTAACCATTCGAGCATCTGTTTTAACCACTTGGGACCATTTAAATAGTAATTACTCGCGTCACGCTCTCGAGGCGAAGAAATTTCCCATCCTTAGATACATCGCCACTCGGTTGCACAATGCTTGCCAAACGAAGTTACGGGAAGACTCGTTCTGTAAAGAGAAGAAATTTAGTTGCAAGGATCTGTAGCGAAGTAACGAAGTTCGAATATTTACCAAAAGTGGGAAGTTAATTGTCGGGATCATTCGGAAAATCAATAAAAGATCTCAACTGAGTGAAACGTCATCTTCTCGTACCTTGTACTCTAAATTTGAAATAATAAGCGTACTTCCTAATAGAGTGATCTCGAATGAACAGCGAAGCGTGAATGAAATCCTTCGGTGGCGTCCCATTATCGAATCGATTCTCGCACCAACGGAAGTCCACGAATCGAGTATCTCTCCGGAGTTTCAGTCAAATTGTATCGGAATACCCATGATTCTCTTCCGGTCTTACGAAGCCCAATCCCTCAAGATAGAAGAAACGCTTTACGAGGCTTTTTCCGGCAAGCTGACTCGATCGATAATTGAATAATTTAGTGTTTCTCTCGATCTCCACAGACGAAATCTCGTATCGTTCCGAGGTACTGTATCAACTTGTCAAGCCGGATGCAAATCGGTTGAATTTTCTCGAACCCTGTTGAAAAAATCAACGAACGCGATTAATCGGAGGTCGGATTATATGCGTTGATGAATATTAAATCCAAAAATTTGAACTTGCATTTTTTTTCTTGACGAATCGAGTCCGACGGCTGTATCCGTGTTCCGTTTTAATAGTCATGAAACAGAGACAGAGTTGAAAATATTTTTTACGTCGCGGTGTTACCGAAGGAGAATTAAATAGATTGCTACAGTTTTGAAAGGTTGGAAGGAATAATTTAGCAATTTGACACTTCCCCTCGAACGAGCACATTCGTGTTTCCTGCTGATACCAGACGAATGTGTACAGGCGAATAAATCCATTTGTATGTGAGATGAGACTGTGGCTTGGCAATTTAACGTGGTTAGGTATAGGGACGGAGATAAAACTAGTACGGTTGGCAGCCTCTGCATAATCCTAGAAACACTGAGAAAGGGGAGAAAAAAATGGCACAGCGGAGGAGGAAAAAGCACGGGAGAGAGGGAGGAAGAAGGAGAAAGAGAGATGGCGAGCGCGTACCGGTTCGAATAAATTCAGAGGGTCGACGTAATTCACGCTTTTTACCAGAGGTGCAGCGCTAGTGAGGAAGGTACACGCGCGCTTGGCATATACTATACGAGTCTACGAGATATATCGCTTGGAAGTTGGAGCTTGAGAGACGGCTTATATTGGGAGGTACATGGTAAAAGAGAGAACGAAAGCCGCACGATGGAACTCTGTGGCTCCGGGCCCACGATCACCCTTCGAAACCAACCGAGCGTGTACACATACGTGCCTATACAGTTATATATATATATAGATATAACTGTATTCATAAACCTATAAAGATAAGTAATGGCAGGTAGCGCAAAATATCGGTTCTCGAAAGACAAAAGCTCCTCCCGAATGGATGAGGGTCAACGCAGGCCTCTCGCACGTTTCGCGTGAGATATGCGATCCGTGGGGAGATAGTACGCAAAAAGTTGGCTCGAATGAAGAAATTTAATTGTCAAAAGAATAATTGATCTGGTATTAGGCGACCGCAATTTTTCGTCGTTCTACCGAACGAACTTCAAGATACCATGCGGAAGGAATTAGTCCGATTGAATTCAACTATAAATATAAGTAAAGCCAGACCCATGGAATCCGGTTCTAGGAGAAAAAACTGTCCGGAATCATTGGCTTGTTTCAGGCTTTTTTGACACTATCATTTCTCACTCGGAATGGAATTTTGTTTCGCGTACATCTCGTGGCAAGTTAGAACGAGAAAGTTGGGCTGATAAAATCTGGTCGGGTGGCCTCGTAAATCTCTCGGACGAGCCTGAAAGCACGAGCGGTGTGTGGATCAAGAGCCCCTTAGTATCGGCCAAACACGCTCCTCGGGATACCCAGCGATCCTTATATCGCCACCTTGGCGATCTGATCGTAGGGGGTGTAAGCACAAAGATACCGCTGCCGCTTTGAGACCCATGTCAAACGTTGACGGTGATGTATGTAATGTGTACACAGCTCCTTGCGTGATTAATGGCGACGACGTGTGTGGCTCACGCCCCGAATCTTTCACGCTTACATTTTCTTATGGCGTCTAGCAAATGCTCGCGTGACAATTGTAAGACGCGAGTCTTCGTGTTCGCGATGAATTTCGAAGGGTCAAGGTCGCCTTTCGAGCCTCCGGAGAAGTCTGAAAAAAGAAAATTTTTAATAATGAAAAACAGTAAAAAAAATTGTGCTGCTTATCCAGTGTAAAATTATCCGAGCGTTCCGACCATTCGGAAAACTTCGTGCAGCGTCACACTACTTGAGTATTCTGTGCCTCGGTACCGATGATTCAGGCTGGTTTCGAATTGAAAACGACGCGAAAAAATGCTCCGGCAATTAAATTGATTCTTCAAGCATGATTGGCGAGTGAAAGCAGGAAAAAGACGATAAAAAAAATGGGGAAAAAGGGGCGGGAGAATAGCAGAGTGCGGTAACGGGATGGCTTTCGTTAATGAAGAGCACACAATCGAGATCGGGAAGCAGGAAATATTCCCGTGGTCATCCGGCCATCGAGGACTCTCCAATTAACATGTTTGCCTTTGTTCAACAATCCCGCGATAGCTCCAGTTATACCGTTCGTAATAAAGTCCGAAAAAAAAATTTCCGAGGAAGAATCAACCTCAGAGGGCGCCCCGGCTCAAGCTCGTTTTTTATAGACTTGCCTTATCAGTATCGTACTAACGCTTTCAACAATCTCTGCAACATCCTCCAACATCGCTCTGTTTGAAAATGGTCCGCGAACTCGCTGCTTGTTTGCACAACACTACAGCTTCGTAGCGTTCTATTCAATAGCACGTTATGCTGGATGAACTCCTCGGCTACTCGATCGTCTTTTCGAGCCTCGAACTCGCATTGTGATACACGACGACGACGAAACAACTCTGCGAATAATACACGAAATCCAATTATTAACGGTACGAAACAAACGTCCAACTTCAAGTCTAATCAGAACTGCTTTTCTCTTCCACAAAGCAAATTTCACTCCGTGTGGTTTGTGCCAATTTCCCTCTCATCCTTGTTGCTTATCGAAATTAATTTACCTCATTTCATTGGATAACAAGAAAAAAATACTTTTTCTTTCAGAATCGATTTATCGATTCGTTTGAGCGTGGCCTCGGAGTCGAAAAATCATCGAAATGAGACAAAATATCGAGAAGTAGCGTTATCGGAGGCTCGACTCCTCATCTTAAATTTTTCTTGTCCCGAATCCATGTTTTCCGTTCCCCGCAGAGTTTCTGAGTGGCAGAAAAGGAAAATTTTCGGTAAGAAGCTCGGGTCACGACTCTCCGTAGTCCTTTGATTCCCACATCGGTCCCTGCCGAGCGGAATCCTTCCAATGATGAGAATTTCGCGGAGAAGTATGACTGCGCTGAGAGCCGACCCGGCGTGTCCAGTTTCGGCTCCAGTTGCTCGAGAGATTCATCGTCAAGTCGTGACCCTCGATCGATCGAACGACACGACCTAAGACCTGTCTTTTCGGAGCACTCCTGAAATTGCTCCGACGGAGCCACGCTGAGGGAGTCAGGCGAGCGGACTCGGTCGAGTGTTTGGGAACTGAAACAAAGTAAAGGCGACAACGGCTCTGAAAGCGATGTCATAAAATCGATTAAACACAATGAAACAGGGAAAAAGCTTGGCGAAAAAATATCAATTTCCTAAATACCTCTATCTCACATTCCAATACTGATCGTTATAACGATATTTGACAAGTACGTTAGGATTCTGAAAAATTATACGAATTATTGATCTCGGTTTGTTCTTCCATTGGTTTTTTTCCACAGTGGCAATCATATCGAGAAGTTGAGCACGCCGTACGTGGCAGGACCTACGTGCAGCAGCTGCGAGGGCCATTGTCGTCTGGGTAAACTCTGCAAGAACGCCTGTCCGTGGGCCGATCTCTGGGCCAACTGTCGCCAACTTTACGACACATGGCCATCATGGCTGTGCCAGAGCGACACCGAGCAGGGACGTGAGAGACGACAGTTTTGTCGGGCAACCTGCAGATGCCGAGACAAGATCGTTTGAGCTTCTTTGTAACATTGGCTCGTTCGAACGTGGAGCTCGAGGGTAACGGGGGAGGAGCTCGGGGGGGGAGGGAATACGCCACGGCGAATTGTGCATGCTTGGGAGCAATGGAAAAATATCCCGATTATGATGAACTTTCAAATAATGACGTTTCGCGAAACGATCTTCAGGAAAACGTTGAAAGAACGCCACTCGCATCCCCTCGTGAGATTCACACATTTTTCCAGGCTTTTCCAGATCGCTGAAGCTCCGACAAATTTCTCTCCCTCGTCCAATACAATTTAATATGGAATTTAATGGAATTAATAAACCTTTCAACTATGAATGAGAAACTCGGCAATTTTGCGACAGATGCGAGAGTCTCGTGCAGTATTTGAACTGCCAGTTAATAACGAAAGTGTCCGGAGCGAGCACCGGTGTGAGAGAAAATGACAAAACTCCGAGAACCCGAGTGCAGGGATTCTCGTCGGTTTTCAGGTCCGAATTTCCCCCGCAAATATTCCGTTTACCTTTCAGATTCCATCCACTTACGGAAAACCCCCAAGAATCCGGCAATAATCTACAAAATTTGTTCACGTGGAAAGCTGAAAATCATGCTAAGAGCTTTGGACGGTTACGAACATGCTCTACCCGCCGGAATTCTCCTCCCTCCCTCAACACGCTGCGGAGTTTTTTGATATTTGTAAACAATAAGCTGTCTATATATTTATGCATGCTGTGTAAATAGTTAAATAATATGTACGTGCATAGGATTATCGAGGTGTAGGTTTATCATAGGGATGGAAGAAACATCGAGGGAGAGAGAGAGAGAGAGAGTGAGATTTTAAAGGAGTGCCGAAACTCACTGGGCCACTCTTCGCTGGTTCGAAACGGTAATTATTCGTTTACCCATCTTAGAATTTCACATGATCCACAAAACAATGAATGAAACACTTAAAAACTCGGTATTTTCAATCAACAATGATTACTAAGTGGATAAAAAAACGAAGAATAATCATTTCGGAGTAACGAGAGCGACCGCACGTCCGGGAACCCGAGTAAGCAACAGCTGGAACGGACATTTTTCAAGTTTTCGCCGTTTGAAATCTCAAGAAAACCTCCGAGAAATTCTTCGGAGTGTGACTCTTGAGATGTACGTATTTCGAGTTACTTTCTCTCCACGGGATAACTTTAACTAGATACTTCAAAATGTTGAAAAAGTTTGACTTGACGGAAAAGGAAGTTTCGCTCTATTTCGAGACGCCCAATATCGTGTGACAGGTTTGAAAAAGCTTCAGCTGTGTAAAAATCGACCAGAGACAGTTACACTGACCGTGCAAACGCAAATACACAAAGTCGAAGTCACTCCGAAGCTCGAAGTACGATTTCACTCTGAAGAATCGCTTTCGTTCGTGAAAAAGTATTATCGCCGTTTGATGCTTGCTCGGCGCAGTGAAGGCAAAAAGAATTGAACGTTCTGTAATCGTGAAATAAATGCGAGAGAATCAATCGATAATGTATTAGTGTATTGATCCATAATTCATGTTAATATTTGTTCGTAAATAGATGATTGACAAGTCGAATGAATATCTGAGAAATTTATCGTCAGCTCTAAATCTGCGCTATGACTTTCCGAATCGTGTCAAGCTAACTGGATCATTTCGTACTTAAACTTCGATCAACAAATATTGATGCATATTTTTTTCGTTCGAACTTTTGTGCATCACGTGAAAAGAATGAAAACAAAAATCAATTATTTTTCTAACTCGACTTCCTTGTCACGAAAAAACGTGATTCGTAATTGAACGTTCAACCGTCATATACTAAATGTTTATTTTCTAACAGATTATACGTCTATCCGTTCATGTTGCGAAATTTCATCGATTTTCAATGTGAACTTTTATCGATTTGGAAGATGAATGAATTCATATACGTAGAGAATCTTGTACCGTGATATGGAGAGGTGGCTGGTGCGACGAAACAAACGTAGAGGTGTATTATATGTAGCGATATTTACTCGTTTCAGTTTATCGCACGAACTATTCATCGCGAAAAGAGTTCATTATGTAAGATCATGATAGGCTATGGTATGTAATAAAACGTTATAAATCACATTTTCCTTGTCGAGTTTTCTCCCCCTCGTTCATTTCTTCTCTCGTCTCAACTTCGACCGTTATCAACTGTTGGGGCACCCACCCATGATGACAAACCTCAGGGCAAACGTTGGAAATACTTGGAAAAACCTGAAACCGTAAGAAGAGGATAATTCTGTCAACAAGTATAGAAAAATCAAAAGAAAAATATCACGGTTTTGATTGCTTATTTTGTCATGACGAACTTCTTGCGAAGAATTGTGAAGATGTTTTCTCAAGTCGAGTTTACGACAATACTTCCACGTTTATCGAGACGCTCCTCCGGTCGCGCATTGTACGACGAAGAAGAGCCTTATATACTCAGTGGGTAGTTTGTTCGCAGTTTCTAACTGAAGCAGAAGCGAGTTTAGTGTTAGCGGCGATTAAATGTAGGTTCTCTCTAGTACCTCTCAGACCCTGTCAACCTTCTTCATTCCTTATCTCTCCCCAAGGTCCTTCCGGAATATCTGTTAATTCGAACTATATTGACCTGTGACCTCTCACGTACAGGGTAAATAAGTACTCGTATCTTTCACAAAGGCTTCACTAATAGAATTATTAACTCGCTGTGTGGCCTTCGCAATACTCTATTCTGTTAAAATTCTCGAAATACGAAATCGAGGCAACTTTTTCCTCATTTATGGAGAACACGAATCGGTCAAGCTCTCACGTATTCCGACGGAGTTACGGTCGACGAGGTGGACAAAAAAATTCCCTGTAATCGGATTATCGTTTCGTGTAGCGGATTTTCGAAAGTTCTGCGAATTATTGAGTTGGGGAAAAAGCGAAAAATTTAGTGGTATTATCCTTGGAATAATATTCCTCATAAAATTCTTAAAAGACCAAAAGAAACTGAAGATATCGAATTTACGAAAATGTTGGAAAGCTCCGACTTGGCTGACTCGGCGCTGTTCTATTTTTCACTGTATACTGACTATTCGATAGCGAACCTTCACCAAAAGTTTGTTGGCCCGGTACTCAAGGGGGATCATCGTAGTTCTCCTCTCGGTCCCTGGGTGTTGAGAATTTACCTGGGACTTCTCAAGAACATTTTATACACGTGTAACCAACTCGGTTACGTTCGTCGGAAGTGAAGAGGGAGAGAGAGATCTAAGGGGTCTGTTTGGAAGTTGTCCGAAGCGGAGCGCACCCCCAGCAAAAGCCGCGTCCTCTTCATTCGGGTAAGTTGAACTTCACTGAAATATGTATATACCCATTTTAATACCGCAATGCTGTCTGGTTAATCTCAAAGTCTGTGGAGTTGGAACGAGGGATTTCGGTGTTAGGTTTTCCACGATAGAATTGCGAGTGCCAGAGATGAGAATTTGCCTCCACGAATTGAAGTTTTCGTGAAAGCTCACAAATTTTGACGTTTCGAAAGCTTGCGGAGGAACAGATTTCGGGGTGACTCAAAATCCTCTCCACTTTTATCGCGATTCCCGAATCTTGTAAAATTCCTGAAGTACCGATCAGAAGGAGCGCTGGAATGAAAAAAAGTGTGTAAGTCGATAAACTTGAACTATTTTTGAGAAATTGAAAATCCATTTTTTTTTGAGAGAACTTTAACCCGACCGAGGTGGAAACTGAAGGGTGAACGGGACTGCAAATATTTCTGTGAGGCTGCATAGAAATTTGGTTAGAATGCTGCTGTCTGGTGTAAGAATAAGTTTTCACGAGTCGGTGTAAAGCTCACGGGGCACACGATATCGCTGTCTGTATCGCCATTCCGTTGAGCTGTCCTCGCTTTCATCGAAAAGTTATGAGGTTGTAATATCCGGGGTAAGAGTTGAAATTTCTGGAGGAACTCGAGCGTCGAGAATTCAACGAGATGTATAGTGGTATATTTGGTGGGTCTAAAGGGGTCAACAATACAGAGGTGGAGGCGAACAAGAGAAAAACATGGGCATTAAATGTCCCGAATTTTTGGCGAGCGATGCAAAAATGTACTTTACGACTGGCAATTTTCGTTATTCGTTATAATTATTATGGTGAATGAAAGGACAATGAAGTTTTTAATTTATTAAACGAATGCTTTATTAAATGGAATTCTCTGAGGGGGTTCATTTGTACCCGGAAGTAGACTGAAAAAGGATGCGAATAAAAACGAAAAAAAAAAAAAACGATAAAAACTCTTGAACGCGTGATGAAAAAGTTTGCTATTATCTCTCGAAATAACCGCTTTATTATGATGAGTAATTAAACAAAAATAATCCGAGAATCATTCATAATGTTTTCGCGTACTGCGACGGGTTTCCGTATTTTTTTGTATTGTGGGGCATGGGCGATCCGTGAAGGAACAAAACAAGCATCGAAGTTCAGCTCAGTGAAAAAAGAAGCTACATAATATAGTTCGTTTTCATACGCATAATTATACACGCATGTATTTATTATGAAGGAAAGAAGAGATAGGCGCACCGGAAGTAGTCTATGTGTGTATATGGTTACTGGAACTCTGAATAAACAAGTATGATAAAAATGCTAAACTAGCTTCAAGATACGAGGTTGGTTGCTTTTGCACCGCGAGCTCATGCGAAACGACTGAAAATAAACGCTTTCGTGAAAGAGAAGAAGAGCACGAAGAGACCGAGAGTGGGAGACGAAGAGTACAGAAATACGAGATATAGCAAAGAGTTGAAGCCGGGACGAAAAAAAGCTCTAGAACTTGGTACGAGGAAGGGATGAAAACCGGAGTTTCTTATTACACGTGGTTGGGGTGCTGCTGGTGGTGCGGCTGTTGCCAGAGAGAGAGAGAGAGAGAAAACTCCGGCTTATAACGAGCCTTGCAATTTTCAATATTTAGTAGCATTACCATACACCTTCCTATATACATATTTTCTACTCGTATTTTTCTTCCGCCTCTTTCTAACAGTTCCCATAATTTCTCCTGTCTCTCACTCTCCTTCTCGCTTTTTCTCTTTGCCTAACTCACTCACTCGCTTCTTCTTTCTCTTTCCTCGTCATTCAACTCTCCGGGAATATTAAAAGTTTCGGCTTGAAAAACCGTGTCACCGGAACCAACGTGCTCCGTAATATGTGTCCACGGTGTTGCACTCACGTTTCATCCACGTACTGTTTGTCATCTACACTATCCTCTTCCCAGAGAGTAATTATTACGCGGATAAAAATAAACGTTTCAGCCCAAAAATGCGATACACCGCGGTGCAATCCGACATACTTTTACAGAATTCACATTTTTTTTTCTCTTTCGCTTCCGGGCGTATCTGTTTTTAATTATAAAACGACTGAGATTTCTGACGTTCGTGGACTGGAATCTCCGAGAGCTTTTCGCGAGCGATTTCAACTCGAATTGTTTTCAATTTACATAAAATAGTGATTTTTTCTCTTTCATCGACTACCAACGAGCGAACGTAATGCCCTCAGAATTATTTGTCAGAATAAAATATAAGCGAAACGGAATTTTAAAAAAGCGGTTCAACTCGAATCAGAATGTTCCATATGCTGTGGTGCCTGATGTTGTTAGCCAAGAATTAACGCACAAGAAACGGTAATCTCGTAATCGTGCTTATGTCTGGTCGGTTGGAAAGTTCCTGGCCACTTTGGAATTAGAAGTAGTTTCTGAAACAAATTTCCAACTTGGTACTCGTATTAGTCTTGAATTTATAATCGTCGTAATGGCACTATTATGAATTTCGTAATTAGCTATTTTTCTCGGTCGATATTCACGGAAGTTTGTCACTCGCATTATCAATTATTATTACGTTGTAGTTTACCATTCGTGAATATCCAAGCTTATTCGAATTATCTTTGTCATTCCAGAGTTACTGAGAATCAAGGCTCCTGGGAAAACAAACATTGTACGACTACTTTTGAGTTTCGAATTTCTAAATGTTACTCAGAAAACCCCCCGTATAAACGGTCCTAGCACAGTTTTGGCGTAGCGAAGGCCAATTTCTATGTCCTTGACGACTTTTCTTCTTTTTTTCTCTCTCATCGCAACAGCTAAATGAAAAGATTAACCTCATGCATAATGTAAATAATTATTTGCCTAATCCTAGATTTAGTGTCCGTGAAATAACGAAGTGAGATTCATCGAGAGCGAAAAGACTTAGGAGCTAGAAGGGTTGACGTCGATGTCAGGTAACGATCGTATATGCTGCTGCTACATATATCCTGAGGGAACGCCCCTGGAGCTTTTTGTACACTGTAAAACTTCACAGAGTCGTACAACTCTTGAGCTACTGCAGATAAATTCTGTACCAGGTATTACGCGTTGTACAAGCGAACGATTTCGTATTTAAATCCCAAAACTCAAAGACTCCTTTCCTATGGGCTTTGATAAAGCTTTCAGAGAATGCTACATTTTTTATATTTCGTGTATGATGAATTTTTAAAACTTCTCTTGCTAAGCAAATTTATTTATTTGTGTAGCCACATTTATTCTTTTTAATTCTATCATAAAAGTGAATTACACAACTTTTGAATCCGTATGTCAGAAAATAAAGTAAATATTAATACTAAACGTTAATATCGAAATGACAATCTTTTTTAATGAATGTGAGACTTTTCAGAGAATTACAGTGGAAATCAATTATTAAAGCGACAAAAAACTTAAAAAGGAACAAATTTTCGCAAAAATAAAATCTACGAGAAAAAAAGTAAGTATACTCAAGTAATATATATTCAAGTATTTATAAATAGTTGAGTAGTATCACGTAATACGATCTTTTTATCTTCTTTTTTCGCACGTCGAGACTTTTTGCATGATTTTCTTGTGCTCATAGACGAGTTGAAGCTCACTCGGGAGTACGGTCCTCTTCCGAGGGTGTGAAGTACGTTCGTAATCAGTCGATGTTCAATTGGCGGTCGGCGCTAAAGTTTCTCATGCCACCTACCTCGAAAATGTTAAGGCAAAGCCACAAAGGCCGTCACTTGTATGCTTTTCGATCGTTTGACATGCGTATCGTTGCTACCTAACGCACGAACGGCCTTGAGCTGTACCAAGCTTTACCACGAATTCAAAGGTGAACCTGCAAAAGAGAAGTCAATGTTTCTAATCCACTCTACGAAGATTACACTTTAGCGCAATTAGTGAACGAACATTTAACGAATCTTTCCACGAGATCTGTTTTGGTATGGGAACAAAACTTATAGGAAAATCGATAAGACTCAAAAAGAAACTATTCAACTAATTCAAGGAACTACTTAAACTGAGATTTTTTACGTCTTCGCTACTCCGGTAAGTTGAAAAAAACAAGGTACAACGAAAACAGAATAAAAATAGTTCGTGATCGTTGTCTAGTTGCCGTTGGTACATTATCATGCCTCCAGAGCTACGAGAGGCTCTGTAAACAAAAAAAGAGACGGAAAAAAGGTAAAGGAAAGTGGACGGTTGGATGTACAGAGGTCGAGATGGTCCGAAGTGGTGCTGGGCAATTTGCGCAAGTAGCTAATTACATGGCTCGTTACGGAAGCGAAGAATAATTTCATTCGTATTTTCATGGAATATTAAATTACTTTTCTCTCTCTCTCGCTCTTTCTCCTTATTCCGAGAGTCGTTCTGTGTATCCACTTCTCCAACGTCCTTTATTCAGTTTTGTAAACTTCCTTCTGCATTATATATGTAGATACACATACGCGTGTACATAAATATATAAATATATTCAGCAAACTTGCAAACGTATTTACACAAATCAGAACTCACGACGATTTTTTGATGTTTGCGTCCTTCTGCCTCCACCAGTTGTAGCGATTATTTTATTCATTTGAGCTCAAATCAAGGTTCATATGTAAACAATTTTGCCAGTGTTTAGAAATGATGAAAGGGTTATTTTCGTTTGGGGAAATGCAATTAGAAACTCGTTTGAATGGAATTTTAATACTTCTGATTTTCTGCTTCCGGAATACAGTCGCACGCGACTGCTTAATGAAATTGCGTGCTACCACTTTTTCGTTGCGAAAATCTCTTTATTTTTATCATTAATTTTATTTCATTTTGTATTTCCAAAGGAAATGTCGTTAAGAGATTTGCAACTTTTCTCGGCATAATTCGCATTTGTTGAAATGTCAGAATTTTTTTTCAGTTCGGAGTCGGCTGAATATTATATGAAGGGAAGCTCGGAATGACCTATTTTCGCGATGCGTGGATGATCATATACGAGTGCTCTTTCACGTTGGCAAAGATGCTCAACTCGCAGTGCATTAATCGTAGACTGTTAAAATCGCATACGTACGTCAAAGCGTTCTCTTGAATCATTAACTGATAATCGCGAATGAATCGTGCATCAGTGAACATAAACAGATGAGAATTCATGCATTCGAACGTTTGAGTTAACATCCTAATTGCGATTCTTGACGTAGCGCTTAAATTATAGACGTGAAATGCTTGACTGCGTGCGATTTCGAAGTCATAACTAATTCATTCGAATTTCTTCCCTGAGCACTAGTTAACATTCAATTAATTTTTTTCTCTTATATAAAAATAATTCAACTCACATGTGAACTGTGAGCGATACGAGTTGGCAGCGCCTAAGTCAATCGATTGATAATCTCTCCGCGAATAGAATTGCCGAAACATTTATGCAAATTTGCATTTTTAGCGAAAACTTTGCGGTAAGATTTCCAGATTAACTTTTCGATGCGTCTGATCTTGTCCACACCCAGCCTGTTCCCTGTCAAATCGACAATTGATCATATTACTTTTAAAATAGTCATTGAAATTGATTTGTTATTTTGAGGAATAACGTACCACTTTTGAACAAAAATGAAAAAAGGTTCCGCATGACGAGTTTCACAGCCTTTCGAATTTCTACCCAAATTTCGTAGGCATAACGTTCGCATTTTGGGTACACTCTTGATATGAGAACGGCGCTGCGTGACGCCATTGTGTAAGCTGCTGACTCGACGGTCGAGCAAATCACTTCGAAACTATTTATTTTTGCGTCTAATACAATAGGCGATAATTTCAAAGCTGCAAAATTCCTCAATCGCATCACGAAAGCTCTGTCAATGCAAAAAAAAGTTGTTCGTCAAAAAATTATTTAAATGTACTGAAAAATATATGAAAATATCAATTTTATCGAAGCTACAAAATAAGTAACCTTTGTTACTTATTTTTTAGCCTATAAAAAGCCTCCCCTTTGGGAGGCTTTTTTGATAAGTGTCCTGATTTAGGATGCTTGAATAAAATTCTGATATTATGTTGAAAACATACTGAAATAGTGCGGGAATAAATTTAAAAAAGTATACTGAACGTACTGTTGTTCGTTTTTGTACTTGACGCACTGCATCGACTTGTTATGACGAAAATCCACATCCGTAAAAACAGGAGATACTTGTAAGGTCGCGCAATCAATGCGGTGTCCGAGGTAGGAAACGTCCTCGGTCGATTCCCACCGGCATGAAATTAAATTAGTTCGTGTTTTTGAGATGCTGAAACGGCAATGATATTCAGGAACCCCTTGCCTTATTTTCTCCATAAACCTAGGAAATAAAAGACCAATAAGGATAATTTTTCAAGTTACCATTGTTAACAAAGGGAAAGTTCGACTGAAATGTTACTGACTCTTTCGCTGCGTCTTTTTTATCAGTGACGTACAAAAAATCATCGACGTATCTTGCAAGCAAACCAGAGTTTCTGGTAATTGCAAAATCTTCTCTCATCATGTGACCATAATAAATATCCGATAATACTGACGACAGTGGGAATCCTTGAGGAAGACCTTTTTTAAGGCTGTAATTCGTGCCTCTGTACGAAAACTTCAAAAATCATTTAATTAGATTTTCATTTGTACTTGATTTGAATTTAAAAATTTGAAAGATTTTCATTCAATCTGATACACTCACGTTTTGCTGCAGAATATATTTTTTCAACAGCAAGCACATGTCTTCTTTGAATATAAATTTCCTCGTGTGCTCATCATCTTCTACGCGTGAGACTAGCGAGTGAGCGGGAATTTGAGGCAGTGACGAACAATAACTGCACCATTGAATGTATTCAACTTCGTTTTTCATATCGGAAACGTTCGGTTTCAGTACTGCTAACCACTCTAAGGCAATTCTGTCATCTGGGATTTTCATGATCATTTCATGCACAATCTCGTATAATTTCGCTACAAAAAAAAACCAAGGCCGTGTGACATGTTTGGCAAAAGAAATAAAACCCATCACAAAAGACTTGAAGAAGAAATTACTCTGAATAACTGATCCATAAGCATCGGTGATATCAGATGAAACGAGAAAATAGGGATGATCAGGATCTTGCTGTTTTTTTTCCACCAAATTTAACCACTCGGGATACAATCTCTGAACCGATGACAACTCGTTTTCTTGGCTGTATAATTGTTGTAGGAATGCCTTCAGCATCATCACCTCATCGCGAATGCCCTTTCTAAATGGAAAAGAACTATTTTTATTTATTCTTACCTCAAATAGTAATCACAAGAGAAAGGAGACAATACTTACGGAAGCGAGTAAACGCAACGTACACCATATTTCTTTGGATGAATATTACAAATTATAAGTTCGTTTTGTAAGGATTCAACGACAGGACCTTTTTCCTCTATCGCCTTCTTCCTCTTCAGTGTCTTGACATATTGGCATGTCCGTTTTTTCCATCTTGCTGAACTGAGGAAAACCTTCTTCTCGCTATACAAGTCTTTTTGCACTCTAAAGACGGTTTTTAATATTCCCAAGAAATAGACTTCGAACAACCATCTTGCAATTTTTGCAATTATCAACCACTGTGTTTCAACATCTGGTATCGATTTCAGCCAACGAATGCAGGAAATCTATAATTCAGTTACTATTGAAAAACTATTGAAATTCAGTTATCATTGATTTGTCATGTTCAACACTAATGCCGAAAAACAGCTGAGCTTATACAAAATTTATATTTTAATTTCTTTTATAAAAAGATTTTGAGAAAACCTTGAAAAATAATGTTTCTCTGGAGGATTTTGAAAAGAAGTAAGAAATATGATTGAGACGTAGCAAAAAGAATGGAAATTGACATTAGATTCACATTCTCGGACTTACATTCATCCCTGTCACATAACTTTTGAGAGATAGGTTTTCTTTCCACGAGGAAAGAAAATATTTTTTCAATCCTTGCCTCAGTTTCTTCAGATTGCGATTGTTACCAAACAGTTGTTTAGGAATGACACAAGCAGTAACGAGATAAAAATATTTTTGCAACTGATTGATGGAAACGTTATGATCATTATTTTCAGATGAATTTGTCTCTGTCATTACGGTTTCAAGACAAGAGACGTGGTTGAATTTCTTGTGTCTTTTATGAAAGTTTTCCAAAATAGGCTTTAGCTCTTTAAAACAGGCACTGTATTTCGTTTCTTTCTGGCGTCCTACATGAGTTTCCATCATACAATGGAACACTTTTTCATGATCCCACGATGGACGAAGATTTTTCGAACTAAGGAAGCTCAACTCTGGCATTCTATCCTTTTGGGTGTAAAGCAGATCGAGACAGATAAGCAAGTTTACCTCGACTGATAAATTTTTTACTTGAACCTCAGACATGTCTTTTTTGGGTGGAGATTTTTCAAAGTCGATGTTGACAATTCTCTTTAGATTTTCTGTAAGCATGATGGAATGGGAAATATTGAAAATACCATACAAGCAGTCGCTTACACAGTAAAGACAAACTAAATTGGTTTTGACCTGGAAAATCGTAGCAGTTGCTTTCAATTTGTGATACTGGCGAATGATTGATTTTCTGTTTTTTCTTTGATGGCTCCCCTGAACTTGAACATTCGTCGTAGGAAATTGGGACAATTTTGGCACATTGTTTGAGGATATTAACATTCGAAACCATGTAAACATTAGGGGCTAATTTGTTTAGCTGTACATCTTCATCTTTCAAATAGCTATAAAAAAATATAATGAGATCTGTATTATTACGATACTTTTCGAGGACGAACAAGAAAACTGGAAAAAGCATTACCGGACTACTGGGTCGCCGTATCGTGATTCGATCATTGACCAGCGGACTTGATCCTTCATCATTTTGCGTTGTTGTTTTCAGGATATTCCGAGAAAGCTTTGCACTTTCAACAATAATAATACTTTTGTTATCCCGCTGTTCTTCACACTTTTATCAATACAGCCTAGTAGTCCAAGCTAACCTATGCTTGGCGCGTGCTACCAGGCAGAGGTTACGCGCCAAAATAACTCTTTCTTTTCCGCTTCCGCTCGGTTCGGACTATATCGCACAAAAACCCGCCAAAATAGTAGCGGGAAAAAAATTATGGGTCACCAATGCATCTGTCGGGATGCTCTAGAAACTATTATTGTAACGCGCGCGTGTTTTATTATCTTTGCGGTCGAATCTCTCAAGGCCTCGGATAACAATGAATAGAAATTGAATAAATATCTTAACCAGACAAGGAACGGGGAAGTCCCGTCAGCCATGAATCCAAGTTCCGCCCACACAGAACCAGGTATTTATTTGTCACAGTTATACATAAAAAAAGTGATCATTCGACCAAAAATCTCGGTCAAAACTAATATAACCTTCAAACACATTATCGATTTCTCAAGTATAAATAAGCAAAAATTGATGGCGTTATTACTCCGTGAGCGTTTTGGTTACGTAAAAAAAAGCTTGCACAGCCGAAAGCTCCCGAATTTTAGCGTTGCACTGCACATATATTTACAGAAAGATTTTTGATATTCCATGAGCAGCAAACAAGATTCATGAAGGAGTTGAGACCGACCACATGTGTAAGAGAATATTCCGCGAACAAAATAGATTCGATTTGCGGTAGATTGAAGAATTTCAATTGCTGGATGGCGAATGAAAACACCAGTCGCCCATATAGACAAACGTTCGTCGGTTTACACGCGGGTATGTTTGCATTAGTTTCACCATGAGAGCAGTTTATCGAGTGTACCAGCAAGAATGCTGCACAAACAACGTTCTTGCGGTACACTTGCTGCTTTATGGAGTGTACAGTAAGTGTCGATATGGATGGACTAGATTCTCTTCGTCGTGCTGTCTGATCAAAGACATACCCTGCTGGCAAGCCTTATGCAAGAGATCTCCGAACTACTTTGTAAAGAATTTAGTTGATACCGCTCTTTACGTGCCAACGAAAACAACTTATGGGTTACACGCGGAATCGGGCATCTCAGGAGTCGCTCGAATTCCGCAAACTCTCGGGCTAATTTACGCGATCAAAGCCTCCGCTGTTTCACCCGATGCGCTCGAACCACTTTCTCTTCCCATTCCTCCAAAGGATTTATTCGAGGTTATGTTTGTCAGAAATCGTTTAACCAGAAGAAATGCAGAAAATGGAACGAGACTACTAACGACACGCAATTCGCTTTTCATCGAAGCAATTATCGTACGGCGATTCGTTGAGAAAGTGCAGGACAAAATTCTTACGCTATGCAAATTTCCAGTCCAGTTCAAGTGCTGACGTAACCGAGTCGCAATTCGTCTCACAACTGAAAATCCATTTCCGTGCTGCTATCGATTAATCGAACAAGTTTTTCGGTCCAAGTGTCTCATTATTTATATTATTTCGACGACTTTCATTATCTATGATTCGGTCTGCGCTGGAAAGATTGAAAAAACCACAAAAGTGACGTGCTCAACGAAAAGAGGTTAATCAAGAGTTTTCTAACCTAAAAAATCAAATATTCAGGGAATCGCGTTCGAGGGTGGTTTTTTGACAGTCGTGCATCTCGCTGTCGGTCGCAGATCAAAGTGAAGTTTTATTTACAATGTGTTATTAATAGAAATCTACAAATATGAAAAGCACAGAGGAGTTCGTCGCAGAAACCTGTCCGGGTGATAACATCGGGGCAAAATGTTTCAGTATTAAGCATCGCAAACGAAGATAAATGATTCCACGCGGCTAGTCCAATAATTTCCAATTATCCTCCGTTAGTCTCGGACCAACATATTTATGCTGCCGCGGACGAGTGTGCACATATTTGCAAATATATACAAGGAGTCGTGCCGTGTTCATGAGTGTAGAAACAACACTCCGGGAGCTCCAGACAAATATGGGATTTTCTGGTGGCCCTCGTGAAAGCTGGAATCTCAGTAGACTGACGGACTGAGCGGCCACGGATATTTTCATAATTTCGCTCTTCTCATAAACGCCCCAAATTTATACCGAAACATTTTATTTAAATGTTATTTCAAAAGAGTGAAATTTCCCCAAGTGGTCCGATTCGTGCATAAAAAACCGATGCGTCGCGTCTGCTCATGACTTTTATATGGTTCGCGGCGTATTTTTACTGCTGTGAAAAATACAGTGAAATTCGGAGAGGTAAAACCGAATGTGCGCGCTTTGTTTGGTGCCTAAAATGCTGCAGTTATTCATGCACTGCTATCACATTCGAAAGCTCCTTTCTCGAATAAACAGACTGACCGAGATTTTACGTTTATCAGCTAATTCTCGCGTTCGTGATAAGTTTTGTAGCCTCGGCCGTTAAATCGTCGTGCATCCAACGAGCACAAATTACATCGAAGCTGCTGGCAAACGGCAATTCGCTCGTAAAGTCAAATCGGCCGTGAAATCTTTCCTTCTTTTTTCTTGAGCGCGCTGGAAAATCGGTTTTACTCTCGACAACGTGCACGCACAAATAGTTCAAGAGTCGTGGGGAAAAGCTTCATGGAAAAATATAAAAATGATGTTGCTTCATTTTTCACTGTCCCTTCCGGTCGAAAACTGAGCCAAAAACCAATCAAAAAATAACATTCGTAAATTCAGTTTTACGATCATCACAAACGAAATATTCTGCCGGAGGGTACGCTCTTCGAGTATGGAAAAACCGATTCAGCTTCGATTCGTTGGTCGGAAAATGTTGTAAACTCCGGAGCGCTGTTCAGCGTTGTCCATTTATTTTTTTGCTCATTGACGTAAATTAATTAAGCAACGAATTGATGAAATCTCTTCTAAATATAAAACAGAGCCAGTCGAATGGTGCTTACTTTTTATTTTTTCCCCAGCTACACACCGAAATGACCCCTTAAACTTTGAACTCTGCGTAAAAAGGTACTCGCGATTGTGTTTTCCTCATTTAGAGAAAGTGCTCGTAAAACGAGGTAAGTTTTACGATCCCGGGGTCGTCAATGATCACGGCTCTTGTTCATTTCGTGCGATTTCGAGCTCAGCCTCCCCACCGGATGTTAGTGCTTTTTCGATATTTATGCACATTTTCTTTAATCATCGGACTCATAAAATCGTCCAAGATTGTTACAGAATTGAAGGAAATTCGAGATGCAGCGAATAAGCCTCTGGAAAAAATGGGAAAAAGCTCTTGCAACGATTGAAGACGCCAAACTTGGAACGCGCGTGCGACCGGAAGTACCCTCGATCCACTAAAGCTCAGAATATAGAATTAAGACCGGGTCAACAGTCTGGAAATAAAGAAAAGGCAACTCGAGGAAATAGCACGCACCGCACCACTGCGTGATAACTCACCGTGCTTGAATACACCCTTGGGAAATTATATGATGAAACTACTCAGTCGGAGGCTGGATTTCTCGCTCCATCGCATAATCTCAAAGAGCTTTGTCAGAAGTTACGATTTTCCGGCACGACTCAAAGCCCAGCAAGAGATGTCAAAAAGGGCTGAACATCCACTCGAAGTGAAACGTGTAAAACAGTGTATCGTGAGACGTGAAAAAAGTTGATGATCTTGGTGAGGATAATTCGAGGTTCGAGACGACGAAATAATGATTTTCCAGAATTACAAATAACTCTATTTCATTTTTTGGCTCATCGTAGTTCTCTGACTCTCGAGAATAGCATTTGTGGCTCGAAGGAATAAAGCTCGAGGTAAGAAAAGAGCGATACCGATTTAAGGTAGCTACGAGATACTCGAGACAGAAGCTAAAGCCATTTGTCTTTTTGTCTCTTTTCAGATGTGGGATTGCAACAGCTAGGTCAAGGAGTCATTCGCCATTCGCTTGGCGAAATGGGCGGACTTGGATTACCGCATTTGTCACGACGTCTATATGCACTCTGCCCGAACTACTGAGCTATTCTACGCGACGTTATTCGAGTGTTCACGAGGAGTCAGCTAGTTGAACAACTCTCCATCTTCCTGTCTTACATACGATTCTCATTTTATTCCCTCGTATTATAGTTTTGTCCACGGACGCGTCTTATTTTTCTTCAGCATCTCTCGCCCCCTGCGTCATCAACTTTTTAACAATCTTCGATTCCACTGCAACAGTCATTTTGCTGGAACAGATTGAACACGAGTGAAGAAACAATCGACCGGTGATGCGACGGGAATCGCCAGAGTCAAGCAGATTTCGATTCACCGAAAACAGACACCAGTCGAGTGTACAAATGCACCGGCTCTTTTAATGAATGTCGACACACTCGAATTCCATCGAGCTTGGAATGTTCCCCATGCGTCAGCTGTGTGACAAAATGGTATGCAGATTCCGTATGCTTGTACGCGAATCTTTAACGATAAAGCGCAGAAGCTCGCTATCCGTGTCAGCGAATCCTTGCAAACGTGATGTTTGATGAAAGATGAGAGCTCCGGGAAGCGCTCCTATCGCTGTTAATGTTATTACAGCTCGAGAAGTTCACTGACAAGTTTAGTCGTATCAAGCAATGGAAGGAATGTATATTAATGTCTTTATGTAAATGGGAAAAGCTCTGGCGTAACTAGTCACGATGTACACGTTCCGAAAAAGCAAATTCCTCGCTCACGATTCTGCGAAAGACGCGAGAGTCGTGGGAGGGCTCGATTCACTTCCCGGAAATAGTATGCACCCAGGAATCGAATACGAGCGAAATTTCTCTGGTTTCGTAATAAATCATGTTTTAAATCCAATAAAAAGTTACACGAGCGGTCAACCATTGACGCTGATGCAGTGTGCAATGACATATTGAAAAAAAATAGCGGCAGATATATATGATTTGCACGATATTTCACAGTTTTTCCGATAATTCCCCGTGACACGAGGCTCCCACGAAGGGACAAGCTTTTTTATCGATAGTGAAGTAACCAGGGGTTACGCTGCTTCGATCCGTTAAGCCCTACCGGCACCGCATCTCACCTCACTTGGCATTCATCTATACCTATGGAATCGTCCGTACAAAAAGAAGGCGAATTCCAACAGGAAAACCCGAAAAAAGGGAGCGAGAAAAAGTTGGCACTCGACGAAGATTTCAACATGTTTTGGCAACCCGCTTGAAAAAGCTCTCGAGAAAACTGATAGTGAGAGAATGAGCATCGGTGCATTAAATATAAAGCGCTACAGGGAATGCTTTTATAGTATGTATTGCCAGATGAGCTGGACTTAACGGACGCATTGAAAATGGAACTGAGCGTAGCAGCTGATTGACTTATTTTCTCTCCGTAATTCCAAAAGTTCGTTATTTCCCGAAGAAAAATTCGGCCGGAGGTCGGAAAACGAAGCGTTTCATTCCGGAACGAGAACATTCGATCGATTACAATTTCCAGCCCGCCATCGGCCTTTTTTGAGCTCCTAAACCGAGTTAAAGACCGAGGAAATCGTGTAATGTCAGTTTGCAAGTGCCGTTGGTACCGTTTCCGGTGGATATATCTTGCGAGCACTCGCTGCAGATAATCTCTCGATGACTCGATTCCCTCGGGCTCGAATATAGGTCCAATGTGGCAGGAATAACTCGCGTGACTCCGTGGCCCTTGTTGGGAGGGGGCAGCGAAATAGACCGATAAATTAAGGGCGGCGTGGGCCGGGAGGGTTGATCTAATGTCCCGCGAGCATGGAACAAATTCAAAGGTTCCCCATCCCGCAGACATTCCCAACAACGATAAATATTGGCTGCTGACCCCGAGCGAGAAGCCAACTTTAGTTTTGTGCGTCGTTCCTCGCGAGCGAAACTTGTTAAACAAACAGGTAAACACGAAGCTCCGTTAACCGAGTCGCGACTGTCCAAGTTTTTCAAACTTTCTTTCATACTTTTCTCAGAGTATATAAAATAAATAATCAGCAATAAAATGAAGTTTGAGGAAAATTATAAAAGTCTTTAAAATGTGAAAATGGAAATAATATTGAAATAAAAATATACAATTATGCTCCTCCTCGGTTCGACTAATCGGATTATTCTTCTTGCGATACTTTTCCTCCATCCTTGCAAGCTTCCCCGGTGCTTTCGACATATATCTATAAGCAATCACATGTTCTGCGGTTTAACTTGGCCACTCCGGCCTTGGAAATGTTCCAAACGGTCCCGATGCATTTCCTCTTGTATGCTTCCTATCGGAATAGTAATTAGACTGCTGAGAATAGAAGTGAATCCGCACGAACGTGAGTGTGTGGACGAGTAGAGGAATGATTAGAACGACACGTTAGCAGCCTAGAATCGCGTGTAACTATTCGCACTCCCTCAGCCAACTCCCTCATTATCGGCTGGTTCTTATAGAAACTCGAGTGATAGATATACCGTATGAAAAAACCTCTGAGTCGTTCATTATTCAACCGTTTTATATTTATTTCTTATTTCTGACCCGTTGAACGAATTCAATCATTTTTTCCGAGCCTCGATCCGAATAACTCTATTTCGGTGGACTATTCTTCTCCTAATAATGTGCGAAAGAATTACATTTATGGCCGTTTCCTCCGACGTGATTTAAACTCGGCTCAATGTTTTTAACCCCCTTAGTGTGCATCTGGGGTCAGGTTGGCCCCAAAATTTTTTTCTCACATGAATAGTATTTACAGATGATGAGCATCTCATAAGTAAAACTCCCAATATTAAGAAATCGTTATCCCCTCTCTAAAAGTAGGGAACATAGCCACTTCATACTCCAAAATAAACACACTTTTTGGAACGGTTGCAAAGTGGACTATTTTTCCCTTAAAGCATGGATCCTTGTCTGTGAAACTCTGTAAGGATTTTTTTCAAAACTCGAAATTTAATTTTTTACGAGAGATTTAATCGAAAACGTGCTTTTTACGCGCACTATCAACTTTGAGCACGTTTTTGAACAATGAAAAAAGATCTTTCGGAAATCCGACTTTGCAGCCTTAAAGTTGGATCAATTCACTGCAAAAAGTGACTAAACCTTTTATTCCGAAAAGCGCATGGTTACCGAGATATTCGGTGTCAAAGAAATGACCTGGGCTCAAAGTGACCCCATGTGCACGAAATGTCTCGCTGTGAAGGTGTGCACACTAAGGGTTAATATTATAGTTTGGACGCAGGATGAACTCGGATTAAACTTGGATTAACGTTGAAGATAACAGGGGTCAGTGAAAAACTATATTCGATTGGTCTTTAAATAATATGAAAACCCTCGTTCTGTACTGACCCTAGCGAGTCACTCTGACGCGTTCGATATTCCATTAAGGTAGATGGGTGAATATTCGCTATCCAAGATTACGCGATTATATTTTTGGTAGGCAAAAATGAACACATACTGGATAGACTTGCAAAATTTCGACGCTAGTTACCGTGTAGTTTAGCAGCAAATTAATTATTGAATATCGATTTTTCTCTGACACTTATCACTCCGGCATATGAAAGCCGTACAAACATGAAAAGTTATTGAATTTTTTCGTTAGTTATATCCAAGATTTCGCAAAAAAAAATCGATCGTTGTATTTCGTGGATATTCAAGAATACATGAGTATTGATTGAAAATGATTGAAAATCGGTTGAAATGTGAAAAAATATCTGATGAGAAATCATTCGGATTACACGACAAATGGATCAGTAACGTTTGACAACGCTGCATTCAATATACGCTCGCATGTGCGTCAGTTCGACCTTTTGGTCATATTTTGTCGTTCGTTAGCTGCGCCACGTGTCCCGGTAAACTTTTTGATCGTTCATTTTTTCATTTTCCTCCACGGCAATACTACTTTGGACAGTAAACTCACTTCATAACCTATAAAATTTGTAAACAAAACTGACAGCGTGACATCAACAGCAGCGGTAGCTGCTGCACCACGCCAATCAAAATGAACTCCTCAAACGTTTTTTTAATAATAAAATTGTATAAAAATGTTGGTTCCTTACCAATTATATTTATAAAATAATAAAATTATTATTTTCAAGCAAATTTTCTTATGAAATTTTCGAAAAATATAGTTGCTGCAAAAATCACGTAGCCGTCACCCATCAACCTTAAGGAATATCGATGGCAGCCGAGGTCTACTGCCCATTTCCATAATATCGTTTTCTTATCTAGAGTCGCTGCTAGAGTCATTACAGGAGCGATAGTGTTTTCAGTTGTTTTCCATAACTTTCGAAATGCATTTTATAAATAATTAAATAATTGCAGTAGTTCAGAGAGCAAGTTAACGTATTTTTATTATTATTTTTTCGTTCGATCGCGACCTCTTCGAACTCTGTAGCTTAACGCATTGAAAATATATGAATTATTTATTTTTCTGGACGCTGAACGCAATCTTTTTTGCATCTACCTTCCATCTGTGGAAATCGTATGTAAATTATTCTTTGATACATCGTGGTGCGAGGACGTGCCATTGATTTTGGGGACTGGGAGGAAGTCGTTTGAGTCTGAAGCAGCTGAAATTATCACGTAATGCGAGAGGCTTTTGGATAATCTTGGAACAGGTGCGAATGACGTTGCAAATTCGTTTCCCAGATAATGCCGCAGAGATGGAAAGATCAACAGGTTATCACTACGGGGACGTCGTAATTTCGGGGCTTGATTGATTGACGCTTTGAAAGACGTTAACGTCACCGTAATTGGAAAATAACCGAGGGATATTGTTTAAATCAAAAATAGCTTATGAACTTTTTGCCCCCATAAATCTTGGGGCTGTGTTAAAGCTGCCAGAGTTTAATCACCTCGTACACAATCTTCAACTATAACTATCTTCGTACGAGAACGGAGCTTGACGTAATTAGAGTAGCAAAAAGCTCGCCGGATATAGAGGCGCGCGTCCTTTGTTCAAGTAGAAATACTCACTTTGCAGTCAGCCACGAGTCCGAAGACCGTCGTCCCTGTAATCGTGACCGCAATTAGAAAAAAATGTCCAGGAAATTGTTTCGTATACATTTGGTGCTCTTGCCATCCCTTCCGGAGATGCTCATTTATTTCAATCTTTCATTATGGCGTTTCGCATTTTTTTTTTCATGGACTAAGAAACACTTTCGTGTCATGGTCATGGTTTTTTTGGACTTGAATCGTCGATGGAGAGTCATTCAATTTTTTTCAGTACGAATAATCCCCTTTGAAGTCCAACATGCCATGAATCTACATTTGACTTTCGCTGCGACGATCCTTCATCAGGATTATCTTGAGTGGCATGAACAAAACTCGAAACTTTATAATCGTGCAATTAAATTTTTTGTTGACTAAAGAAAAAACGCGATTCCATTTGCATTAAGTCTCGCACTTAAATTGCCGACTTAACTCACGCAGAAGATTCTCTCGACTGTATAGAGAAATTAGGTATGCGATAAAGTAGAATGAAACAGATTGGAATTTTAATTCAAGAAAGTGCTCGAGCCTCCGCGAGCACCTTCAACACACACAGTGGCTAAGATTCGTCTCGCTTTCGCGGAGTTAGTTGGTCCAATCTCGCAATCCGAATATCTCTTGGACGTGGGGCTCAAGAACGGCGTACCCAAGGGTCCCATGGTTCCTTCTTACCGAGACAGTACATTCGAGAATACGAGAGAATTTGTGCACATCCTTCGCCACGTTCGCTATATGAAGAGAGTTTACTTCGCAATCTGGTAAACTGCAAAATAATATGAACCTTCGTGATTCAAGGAAATTCACAGCTCTCTAACGCGATTCGAATTCACTTGATATCAATCAAGATTCAATTATCCAGAGGACTCGTTGCAAAGAATAAAAATCGACAAAAAGCTGTCTTACGATTTGGGAAAATTAATCAAAGTGAAGTATTTCGAGTTCTTCTCGACTCATTTCGAAATTAAATCTTTCATCTTATAAGACGCCACTCCGGTGAAGCGAATGAGCAAATATTTCCGAAAATTTCTCTCTCTCTCTCTCTCAGATGTGCTCCGAACCCCGCAGAAGTTCGTGAGGTGAAAAGTCACTGCAGGATTCAGCTTCGGTGTACCGTAATAAAATATCGCTTTCGTATAATTAAATTCCAAAGTGTGGATAAGCTGAGCACATACTTGAAAGTAGCCGACGAGTCGTGAGATCTTTCTCTCCTTTTTGCCCCGATCCTCCCGCAGTAGAAACGTCTCGAGAACCACCAAGTACCATTCACAGTCTTGGTGCAGTCGAAATTTCAGTGAGTATCAGTTTCATTACGCGGCCGGAGTGGGTCAGCGCGTGTACATTGTGATTTCATTGGCATGTTCGGCGTCAGATTGTAAATTAAAGAACACCGGAGTATCTTCAATTGGAATTTATTTTTATCATCGTCAAATTGTTTCTCAACATTTTTACTGTTTACCTTCGAAGAATATTTTTCAACCTCGCGCTGGTTTTCCTGGCGAATGACTCTCCAAACAGCATCATTTTCATGTGTTTTTTCTCAAATAAAACGCGTTTTCAAGTGGAAGAGAATTAACGCTTTATGGCAATAACGATTTGGGCTAAATAAACAATGAAAATGTACTTTTTACGACGCTAGGGGAACGATAATTGCGAAAGTTTGCTCCCAAATTTTGCTCTATTTTCGAAATCATTTTCCTACAATGAAACATCAAACGACGTATATGTGCTCCTATCAATCCCTCCTCACGCCAAACTCCAAACACAGCTTACGTTTGTATCTCCCTTGTGGATGATCACTAATCCGTCAGCACTTCTGTGGCCCACGATTCTCCTCTGAACTCAGCATCTGAGCTTCCACTTATTTCAACCGCATTCTTCGTCTCAGCATAGCACTACAATTGCACTTCGTTTAATGAGCTTTGGACAATAAACTTGAAGTTTTCGAGCTATTCAATCGAGAATTGGCCCAGTTTATTTTATTGCTTTCTCTTCAGCTTCAAATAGATTAGTGGCTCGAAAGGATCGAAAGTCCAAGAAAATCAAGAAATTATGCGATTGAAATTCTCATCATTTTTCGCCTCGCGTCATCGCGATCATTCGCTGTTGCTACTAGCTCCGCACGTACGTTTGGGGCAACATCAGATAAACTTTGATCCATTAACGACTGATAACCGAAAGTATCGAGAACATTGATTATTCATTGGAAAATCGAGAAATGAAACGTGCATTGACGATTTCACGAATAATTGTGCGGAGTGAAGATTCATGTCAGTCCTGTTATCAACGTAATACTCTTGTGCTAAATAAACAATCGTTATTGCTGGAAAGTCGTAACGGCAACAAACTGTATTAATCTGAGCATTATAAAATGTGTCATACGCTGGGGTCGAGGGTCATCTTGATGTAGCAGCGATGAGAAAACTAAGAACAAGTTTCGAATTCCATTTCTCTTCATATTTTCTTCCTATTATTCTCAATTATTCGACGAAAATATCTCATCTACAAAGATATGAATAATCTCCGTGTGCTCCCCTCGACTCGAGTCACCTCCGACACAAACCAGCTCGCTGCGTCGGGAGTAAGGAACTTCATAGAAATCAAGCAGTAACGATAGTCCCCTTATCGCTGACTTTCGTAGTCTGTACCATAAATATGACTCTCCGCAATACGTCGATGCGAGGGGAGAACGACATCGTTATTAAACAAGAACGAGTGATCTCGCAGTTCGGGAGAGACCGTTGATCATGAAACTACACGCGAATGGATACCACGGTGAGAAGAAAAATGTGTATTTTTTGTCCTTGTTGTTTGGATGCTGTAGATTGAAATATTTTTGCTCACTTTTTGAGGGCTTGGGAGCCTCGAGGTTCGATACTTGAAAATTTAATGTCAATTGTTTGCTTTATTTTTATCAGTCAACAAGCAGACGTCTCTTGAAGAGGGCTTGATGCGAGAGGGGAAAACAGGCGAAGATTCCCAGCACCGCGATCTCAAGAGCAACCACTGTTCACAATGCTTACGGTTGACAAAAGTGATTCTGTACCTCGAATTGGTACTCATAATCGGCTGGATGGGGAGCGTATTCGTCACGAATTATTATCAGATGGTGAATCGGAACAGCGTTGCAGAGCCTCACAGAGGATCGGAATGGCCGCAGGATTCAGTAGGCCTAGATTCAACGATAAACTCGAATTCCCTGTCGCCACATGGGATCGAATGGTCACCCGACCAAGACGATGCGGAAGTCACAACAATAGAAAGTGAAACGCACACGGAATCGTCGAGTGAGAGCGAAAATGTTGTTAACGAATTGGGAACGAGGACAGCCACGAATCCTCCGAACGAGGAATCGAAGTGGAGGGAATCGCCGTTTGCCTCGATACACGCGTGGGACAGTTCTTCAAAATCAACCAGTTCCGAGGATCGATTCGATAAATCGGGGTCCAAGGAACATTCGGATGAGGCCTCGTCGGCGGAGCATCATTTTGGAATGACGGACGAAGATGATGAAATCGATCTGAATCGTCTGTTGATGCTGCCGCTTTGGAATAATGTCGTTTTGCCCTCTGATGACCCCGAAGGAAAAGCAAATTCGGTCAAAGTCACGTTCCAGGGGGACAAAATTATGGACGCAAGACTCATATTTACCGATCCACGATCGATGGAAAATCAGGGCTCGAGACAAGCGAGGTCGACCATTGGACAGGAAGAAGACGATTCTTCCAGTTCTTCGAGTGAAGAGTCCACGGCAGATCCGATCGAGTCGAGGCATTCAAACTCGAGTAGCAACGCTGATAACAACTGCCCCGCGATGCACGACAACGAAGGTAACCCAATAAAGCCAAAGGACTTGGTCGATCACATCAGCAAAAATTTACTTCGTTGGATCACGGAGACTGACATTCCTGCGTGCGAGAGTCCAAAAATCATGGAATCCGTGACGGTGGATAAATGTGGAAATTTCATAGTTAATTGTACACTCAACACTCATCATAGTCGTGGAACTAGAAGCCTGATGGAAATAAGCATTAAAGAAGTACCCTCGGTAAATCAATTAACAAACAGAAAATTATAAAAATTTGTAAGTATGTCATAATCTTTCGAAAAATGAGTCAGTTAAAATTTTGTGACCTTTGGTTGACTTTGAAAAGAGAAATCTATGATTTAATTTGAAGCAGTTAACATGGAGTCTTATGTGAATCTGTGATTCAGACGCACTTTTTAATTTATAACGTTGAAGTTAACAAACAGATTTTGATAAAATTTGGAGAAGATATAAACGAATGTCCAATGAACATTTTTCTTTTTGGAAAATATGCAAAGCTTGCTTGTGTTCTAAGAAATGACTGGAAATAAGACAAGGTTTTTGAGCAACACGCAAATGTGGCAACACCGCAGAATTGTAGGTTATGACGCTTCATTCGAATATAAGTTACAGCAGCACTTTCGAAACTGTCTGAACATGCGCAAATTGAGTAAACGATAGAAACACAAACACAGTATTGCAAAAGAAATATTATACATTTGTAACGAACATTTTGTGTGTTTCAGGCATCAATTATTTTCGGAAACAATAAGAAATAGAAAATATGAAAAGAAGACACCGTCAATTTAATCATTTTTGAAGTCTTCTTTGAGGTTAGGGATGTTTCTTTTCCCGTACACACTTCGGATTTCTTTACCCACTGATGAAAAACGAAACACGCAGAAGTTGGGTTTCCTATACGCGAATATACGTAGACTCAATGCTTGCACTTGTACGTGAGCACGTACACTAACCCAGGGGCTACGGTGTTGCCGAAATATATACTACGTTACCCATATTGAAGACTAAAACTCTCTGACTCACTACGTACCGAGGGTACTTCGTTAAGAAAGAGAATTGTTTGGGACGAATGGTAGCATCGAAAAAATATTTTGAAACATGGAGAGGAAAACTCGTCCCAGAAGATGTTCCCAATCGTCTAGTGGCGAAAATTTATGAGGAAGTGCAAAAACACGTCTTGGTACCAATTCTGCAAAGTACTATTGCACGACTGGACGGTGAGCGTCAGAAAACGAATGAACAGTGGCAGGATTCTGTGTTAACGATCAAATCGAGAATCTCTGATTTAATGAACTCCAGACATGAATCTTTAAAATCCGACAATACTCAAACATTGGAACAGGGAGCAGAGCTTCGTCCAATTGTCGAGACGATGGTTGACATTTATATGAACTGTCGACAATTTTTTATAACACCTTTTACACTTGCACTGGCGATTACGTATTTAGAAGATATCGCATGCCCTATTAAAGAGTTGGGTACGATAGAAACACAGGAAAATATGTTGGCAGCTATGGTCGTGCCCGGCGAATCTACAAGTCCGAATATCATGGAGGTACGTAAGACATTCAAATCCAATGTCAAGTCCTCGCTCATCAACATGGCACGAGAACAATCGCGGGGGTTTCTAGTTTTCCCTGGCTCTATCAACGTGACAGATGAACAGTGGACGTCTCACATGCTGGGCTTGAAACAAGCTATTGCAAAAGTTCCCAAGGACCCAGCTTTTCGACAGCAATTGGAGAATGTCGTCTCTCCTACTCAAGCGGAAACGAATAATCTGCAGGAAATTTATAAACATCTACTCAGAAACTTGCAATGCATTTTAATCGATACTTTTAGAGTGAGAGCAGCTCAAGACCTAATAATGTACGTGAATAACAAAACATACGTAGAAAATATGTAGGAAAATTCAAATTTCTTTCAATCGAAGATGATTTTATTCGAAGCGATTATAATCACTGTTTTGACTTTCCCAGCCTACCATCGTTATATGTGTGATAAAAATTCAATGAGTCAACAACCCGACGAAGAATACTGCTGTCATTCCTGTGAATGATGAACGGGTAAATTTTATTTAAGAGCTTTGTGACAAAAGTCGATATTCCAGCGTGTTTAAATGTCTTGACGCTCCTAGAAGGTGACAAAATATAAACGTTTCTTATCAGAGATACGAACCTGCGGTTCTGTGTGTTTTCTTTCCATTCGTACCCGCCCCTATCTCTTTCGATTCTTCGTGAAAGTTGATCGCAATCGTGGGAGATGATCGTGAGATATTGAAAAGAGTTGTGTTCGATTGTCAACACTATTTTCACAGCTAAATGCTAATGAAAATAATGAAAAAAGCGTCGTTAGTTATTTTATTGTTCATAAGGACACGAATGTCGAGTCACGAACCCTGCACTTTCGCTCGAAGAGTCTCCTCGTTTGCGAGGGGTTAGGAGAGTTTGCACGAGTTTTGAGCAAACCTCAAAGTCGATTGTTGCCACATGGGAGAAAAGCTTTGTGTCTGTGTGTCCGCTTTCTCGCTAATGTCGAAGTTCTCAAAGCGTTTTCGAACTTGAACTTACCACGATGAAACACATCGCTGTAGAGACCGCAAGCAACCCTTAGGAAATTACCTAAAACCAATTCTAATCATCGTATAAGCAACATGTACGAAGATGAATTGTTCCCATCAGAACCGTTGATGGGGCTGCTTTATGGCAACATTTGCCACGCGTGAGCGTTTCGACGATTCGAGCAATCCAATTTTAGCTGTTAAAGAAAGTTGTATACGTACCGTGTAACCAGCACGACGAGTAATTTGGCTTTGTCGTGTGGTCAATTAAGATAACTGTTCCAACGCAATTTCATCGGCATGAAAGGATGATTAATATGAGCATGAGCGACCCTATTTTATTGATATTAAATGCGTTTGAAGGGTCGTTCGAATGATCAGTTATTCCGGGGTAGAAATTCAAGAAACAAACAGCGTTTCCATAACAATTAGTCGAATCGACGCTTCCACGATAGCTCGGCTGTGCTCTGAAAATTCGAGTCCACGGATGAGGAGTCAGAGGTGTCGAGGGCTTTTTGAAAATGCGACTGGGAAGGGTGATCGATAAAAAACTTGGTAGCCATGAATACGGAAGAAATCCCGATGCTTTTGATGCAAAGCTCTAGCCCGAAATCGTGTATCGAGAAAGCGAAGCACAAAATTTATCTTTTCTCGAGGAATAAAAAAGACGAGCGAGCCCGGGCCGCGATAAAGAAAAAACGAGGTAAATTTGACGAGCAACAAAACGCGCAAGCCCTCTCGTTCGTACTAAGCTCCCGTAAGAAATCAAAGTGCGATATCTTGGCTACCGTAAGAATACGACAGCGTCATATCGAACTCGGAATATAAGTAACGGGCCGAGTCACAAAGCGCCAACGTCGAACGAATAAACTTAGACAGTAGGTCGTCTCGTCTCTCCATTCAATGGAGAACGAGCGGAAACACAATGTCCAGAATGACCCTTATTGCTTGCTAGGATACTACCATAAAGCGTGCCTACAGTGAGGACGCGAGACCGGGAGATCCTGCTAGGGGAAGTAGAACAGCGATGAAATTTACAACCCTCCCATGAATACATTTGTATACAGACCGTCCCAAAATGACAGCTATTTCCAGGTCAGAATGGACGAGGCAATTCCAAGAGAGAAAATTTCTTAACGGTTTTCCTCCCGCGTAAACCTCTGCGAAATTAAATAATCAAACAGCAACTAGAATCGGAAACACGATCAAGAATCCACGAGTCGTTCGATAGCTCTCGAAAGCAACATGCTGAAAGACACGATGGATCGTGAGCTGTCTTCAGGAGTCCAGCGATCCAACGGCCCTCGATTTTGCTCTCCCAGATCGTGAAACATTCTGTATTGCATGCTAGTCAAACGAGTGCTAAATTTTCAAAACGCTTTTAGACCAAGTAAAATGATAGTTTTGCAAAACTATCGACTGATGGATGCAAATTTCCATGATGACACATTTTCACAGGTATTTATCAAAGAATCGTCTATATTTTTTAACCGATTCTATTGCACCAAGTCTCATTTTGTTCCTCAACTGATCCTCTACGAATTCATCACGTAGATTTTCCTTTAAATTCATTCCTTCAGAAATAATGAATGAAAAAGTTTTTTCACTTAATGAACAATTAGCTGCGACAGTGAAACGATCAAATTAAAAAAACAACTACCGGGTCGATTCATAGAGGACCGGTTGGCGAGCAAAATGAGACTTGTTGCAATAAAATCGATGAAAAAACGCAGATAATTCTTTGAAAAATACCAGTGAAAATGTGTCAGCGTGGAAATTTGCATTCATCAGTTGATGGTTTCGCAAAACTGGCGTTTTTAATATTTTTACATCTTAATAAGATATGCTGTAATACAATTCCACTAACGATACATTTAATCGGTACGTTAAACTTGGTCTAAAATCGTTTTGAAAATTGCAATGCAGTACAGTAGTTACCTTAAAGCGCCTTCATTCGCATCAGTGCTTGATGAAGTAAAAAGGACGAAATTTTCTGCAGCAGAGATCTCGTACGTCGGACTAGAATCCAAAGTTTCATATTCTCGTGGAGGTATATACCTACGTTTGGAAGATTACTCGGTAGAGTTCCTCGTTGTCTCCTCGCGTTTGCTTCGCGACGTCTGAAAAGCCCGGGAAAAGATATCACAGATGTGTCTCAGGTCGGAGCACGCGATATCGTCGGTCGCCACCTCGTGCACGAGTAACCTCGCGCGTGAAAAAAGAGCTCCCTCGTCTTTTTCACCCGATGCTTTTCTTTTGTGTGTTAAGAAGGCTGCTGCCGCCGTTCCGAGGCTACCGTGCCAAAGCGAGCAGCCAGCAAAAAGACGCTTTCTTTCGTTCCATCATAAAAGAAACTCTATTTTTTATTATTCCGACTGCACCGTTTAATCAAGCCGCAGCAATTACTTCGACACTCGGCTGTAAATGGTAGTGAGTTTAGAATTTATATATCTACGGAGGCGACAACGTCTTGACACGAAATACATCTCCGTGTGCTTCCACTATCTCGCTTCCCCCCGAGCAACAGAATGAAATGCATTTTCGTAGAAACGTCACAGCTGCGCGCAGAAGAAAACGAATGAGCGTGGAAATTCACCGCATTTTCCGACGCACAAAAGCCGTTAAAATATTCCAACTGAATATAAAATATCGACCTGATGCCGGAGATACGAGAATCGACAATGTCCCAGATTAAGGGACAGTTTCAGTCTTCTCCCTCACCCTCCTGCTCGCGCGTTTCACGAAACATTTTTCGGTCTCGGTACACGTGCACCGGAAATACTGCGTTAATAATAATTTCGTGTAGAATTGATTTTCGGTGAATTTCAAAGCGAAATTGTCGCAAGATCCACAGTTTTGGTGGCGCCGTCACTTTTCCCAGTGCTAAAACTATCACAATTTTACACGCCAACGGTAGTTCCCCTTTAATGAACTCTGCAAGAGTTTTTCAACGAAGCAGCCTCGACCCGTCAAAGCTTCATGTGTTTTTAGGCAAACGGGGAAGCAGTTTTTTCGTATTGGCAGCTTTTTCCGGCTCAAGTACACAGAAGGGTAGGAATATACGAACAGCAGGATAAAGCAAACGGCATGCAGAGTTCGGCAAATAAGTTCAAAGCTATAAGACTTTTTCGTACGGTTTTTTTCAATTATTCCGCGATGTTTTTTGTTTTATCTTACTCGATATAAAATATCGCGCTCCCCTGGACAATCCAAGTATCTATTTTCCAACGAAATAGAGATGTACTACATATCGGTCTATCAGTCACAGCTGAGCACGAGCTCCTCTCTCTTTGACTACGGTAAAAGCGAAAAATTCAACGAAATTCTGACCTCCGTGTGGCTGGCAGGAGTCACCGACCTACCAACTTCGATTAGTTCACCAAACCAAATGGCTTTTATCTTCGTCAGGAGCCTGTGATATAGCAAATGAAATTCCAAGCTAACCTTTAGCCTAGTACGATTATCGGGCAACAGAACATCACCCGATAATTTTTTTTCCGATAGTTTTTTCCTCCCTGCTTGGCACGTCCGATAAACTCAATTCACGTACGCTCTCTAGACTCGAAGTCTATTCAATTATAATCATCGTGTAAACGACGATGGCGATCATTAAAAAATTTGTCACTGAATAATGGACTTCATTGGTAATTTGAACTTGATAATAATTCATTTCGAGAACGCTCAATCCGTTGGATGAAGAAACAAGATTTAGCTCGATTTTCATCATTTTTTTGGGTAGTTCAAGCTTCTCTTTTTTACTGACTGCTCGAATAGTATGAAGAATTTTCATTCCCGAAAGTCCGGAGCGGGATGGGCTTGGCTCTAAATGTTTCATTGGAAGTATTTGATTACCGCGCTGGTACTGCTGGGTGCGAGACCGAGTCGTTCGAGGAGGGCGAGGGTTTATAGAATCCGCAGGGTTTTTTATCTCGCGAAATAGCTGAATGGTCGACGCGTAAGTGAAATGGAAAGAGAATAGTTTGAATGTTTTTCGAGGGAGGAAAAACATTGGATGTTAAAAATACTTGATTAATCGTTCATGAAGAATTGATGAAAAAACGTCTCGATTGTTTGATATTTTCAATGGTTTGGAGAAAAAATTCAACAGCTTTGAAACGAGGGAAACGTGCGGTGGAACGAAGCGGGGAGAATAGAGAGAGGCTGCGAGCTTTTTTCTTTTATTCGCAACATTTTTTCGATGGAAAAGCTCCAGTAGAAGTTGGAATGGAGGGAAAATAGCAATTATTAAAAAAGCGAGGTAACACCGTGCACGTTTCAATCTACGCTTGTTTATCTTTCTCGAAAAGCGCATACACCAGTCGAGTTCCTTTATTCCAAATCTCATCACCGCGATCCTAATTGCCAAATGTTGAATTCAACGCACGCGCGTCTCTCGGCCAGCATTGCTCCCGGACTCCGATGATTGTTTCTTCTGGTACGGAATAACGCAAGTGAGAACGTAAAAAATGTCTCGAGATCCGGAAAAAACACATGCACAGCGCTTCTATGTGTAACGAGGAAACGTGAGGAGGAAATCGACGAACAGCTTTTAAATCCCGTCTCTCCGGCTACATATAATCCTCAACCTTACGTCCTCGGAGTCCTCGAAAGAGCCAAGTAAAACTCTCAACAAGCACGACTCTCGGACGGTTTTTGTGCCCGATCTTCTTCGAATCTCGATAAAAGCGCTCGATCAATTCCACCGGAGTCGAGCACATGATTACGCTCCAAGACGGCAGTTCTACTTTTTATTCTTTTTCAATTTGTACTCGAGCAGTACTCAATCAATTATTTAGCCACTCACCAACGCCGTTGGAATATCATGAAAGTGTCGTTTCCATTCCGAAATTCTTTTTCCTTAATCCTGGCGCACTTCGGAAGCTTGCAAACGTTTTTTCTATCGCCATCTCCGATGCCTGCAAGATCATTTGTATTTGCATCGAGGATATTTACCCGGAGAGACAGCGTCTCTTCAGGGAGCGTTGACTTTCCTCGAAAGCGAGAGCTTTCTCGAGTCGTACTTGCATCCTGCGCGAAGCGGAACGCAGCTCATAACTCTCTCGCAGGAGTGCTTCAAAAGTACACATCCGGCTCGAATTTATTCTCGTCGAGCGGTCATTTCCTCTCCGTCCAGTTACAATCGCTCCTCCAGCAAAGCGGAAGATGCGACAAACCGTTCGACTCTCCTACGTTTATTTGTCGATTCTTCGCAAGCTTCCGATTGAGCCGGACTTTTCCGAATGTAAACATTGGCATTGTTTAAACAACCGTATTTTCTCCACCGATTAACCTTCCGGTCAGCTGGGGCAAAACGTCCCTCGAAACGTTCCGTTCGTGGCGAACCCCTCGTGCATTTTTTACCTCGATCCTTCGCTCTCGTTCAACTCTCTTACTCCGATATTAAAGTATCGTCAAAACCGAGGAATAAACAACTCATATTCCTTGAGCGGTAAGTGTATCCAGCAGTTCTGCTACAAACGAAGCCTGGGGCTTGATGGCCGGAATTTCAAACTTTTCTCACGAGCTCTTGCGTTCGAGTGTTAAAAGAATATGCGATGGGACATTGACTAAGTTAGGAAGAACAAGAGTCCGGGCGGTGTCAGGTTGTAATCCGGTGCCGCGAAACTTTCACGGCCCGGACTCACGAGCTTCTTTTTAGTGGGAGCGAGAAAATAGAGGAGCTAAACCGCCGACACACGGACGTAACGAACGATGAGGGTGTTATTGAATTTTATTTCTCTCTTCTTCGGGCTCCGCGGTGTACCTTCTCTTTTTTTAATTAAGTTTCGCAATGTTGCTTTTTTTGTTCGCTCTTGTGTTTTCTGTTTGAAGCAATGAAAACTGGAGTCTATTTCTGGAATATTATTTTCGTTGTTACGAGCAAAAGGAAGGCAACATTATTTCAGAAAAATGTAATCAAATTCTCAGTAATTCGTGAAAATTGAAATGTTCCACTGCCGGTATTTGCTTTCGTTCTCCCCACGAATACTGTTCCTGGCAAAAGTGTTAAATTTTTCCTCGAAATCCTCAAACTTTCCCGTAGTGCGTTTGTTGAAAATAAACTGAACATTTTTCTCTACCGTAAAATCCTCTGATTACAGTTTCGTCAAAAATCGGCTAATGTTCGGACACTTTTTTCGTCGTCGACTCAGTAAAGTATACATCACTCGAAGTACCCGCTCGCTTAAGGAAGTTGAGGCATTAGAATGAAAATGATGTCACCGCTTTTAAACCGATTGCATCTTATAAAGTGAAGTGGAAAAAAAAATCAGTTAAATTTTCAGACAGTTTAGGAGCGTCGTTGCTGAGAAAAATCAATAACAATTTGGGCCAAATAACATGTAATCTTATGGAAGTCAAGACACATTCAGTGATATCTCCGTTAAAAATGATGCTAAAAATATGAAATTTTTTGGGCAACATGAGCAAGGCTTGCCGAATAATGTCAATTTTTTCAGATTTATTACGAGATTTGCTGAGATTATATTAATAATAATCTGTTTTCCGTGCAGTTTTTTGAGGCTAGGATCGTCACTGTTCGTGTTTTCGACCGAGCTTTCACCAGTTTTTCGTCTTTTTTTCCCCAACTTTTCTTTAAAGTGTATGCAACATTGCCAAACTGTAAACTGGCCTAACTTTTGAAAGGTACAGGTCATCACTTTTGGGTAAAAAAAATGACTGTACAGCCTCAACTTCCTTAATAACAAAATTACTCCAGATCGACTTCGCTGACGGCCTCGCACAGTGACGACGTTGGAACGGAGTCAGCTGTGTCGACGTCGGGTGCGTCGGGACGCCAAAGGGTGGGAGTTTCACCGTGTTTGGTTTCGGTCGAGGAGTCAAAAGCCACCTTATGGCATTTGTTTCGACATGGGAAGTGATTCCAAGATTTTTTCCACCCCCCGAGCACCCCCGGGAGCCTATATGGCTGGTTAATTCTTCGACCATTATGCGAGGAAGTGGGCATCGGTGACTGTGGCTCCGAGGGTGGCCAGAGAGACTGGAAGCGTTATTCAACGTCCCGGAGCAACCCCGATTTGGAAATAAATGGCTCCTGTCCGTAGGATCGACGATTAACGTCAGGGATTAAGACAGTTTTTGACAGTGATGGTGACAGGAAGAGTCCGTTTTATCGGTCGAAGCTAGATTATTCAGTTTCGTTTCATTTTATTCTCTGCTCGTTCTAATTATACGAAGATAGACGTTTGACTGCATTTTTGACAATTTTAGAACGTTCTTTTTTCCCTGAATTTTGAACACCTTCGAAAGCCAGCATTTTAATTGAAAACGAAGTGCAAATGCGGAAGAAAAAGAGCTTCGTTTTCCCAAAAAATATATTTTAGTGCAACGATTTCAGTTCGATCCCGCACCTCGCCACAAGAATCAGCGAATGTGAGCCTGAAAATGAGGAAAGAAGAGCCGGGGCCCGGAGTTTCGAATTTCTTATCAATCACAAAGCATTCGACGTCGCCTTCCTTTCATTTATGCACACGATCACACGTGCATCTTCAGGAACGGGATCAAGCACATGCACGCACGAACACGATCCATGCAAGAGGACTCTTCGTCTGACCAATCCTTAACGAGGAAAACGAGAAGCTTTCCGCATTTTACAGTGGCTAACTTCTCGATGAAACAACCACGGGGACACTAATCAGCGGACGGGGAGGTTCGAAATATCGATGAAACGAAAATAAAACTCTAATCAAAGCTCTTGCGGAGATGAAAGGTCCGGAGAATCGCAAGCAACGAGAACAGTTTCAAAAATGATATTCCTACGTTCGATCATTTTGTGGAAAGAAAATAATAAAGTCGCAAACTCAAAACCGACTTTTTCGGTCGTTTTGAAATACTTTCACACGCGCATCCTCAAACGCGCGTGGGTGTATTCCGGATCGCGATTTGTTGAGTATTCCGCGAGCGTCGTTTTCTCCTTCTTTCGTCCGCTTCTCGAGCAGCATCAACAACGATGGTAATACCCAGAAGGAAATTCCACGTTGTCCGCATAATAAAAGCTGTACGCCTCCGCAGTCGCTGTATTTATACACACAGACGTCCGAATCCATAACATTACTCGTCGCGAACATGAAAATAGACTTTGGTACAAGAGCGGTGTTCGGTGTCCGTCTCGATTCATGAATGGCCGTTTTTATAGTGAATGACACGATGTAATCGTCTCGTAAACTCATCGCTTGTTTTGTCCATTAACGAGCGAGTTTTATCGACTCTTTTTTCCCCACTGGAAATGCCTTTTATGACGAAAAAGAAGATTGCGGAACGTTTTTAATCGAGAGTCGATTGGAGTTGAAATAATTCGCGAGAAAAACTGAAAATTTCTGTGCAAACAGAGCCTCGAATGGGCTTGGATCGAAGAAGCAACGCTCCGCTCCAAAATAATGATGAGATTATATAGAAAAAAATTCATAAATCCACGCGTTTTCAGATGAATTTATTCGAAAAGGCAAAATGTATTTTGTTTCATTGAAATGAATGGAAATTCTGGTGGCCCGAACAGCGCGCCACGAGCATTTGAATGCTTCCTTTCAAATTATAATGACCCACTCGGGGATTCGGATTTTCTTAAGATTTGAGGCGGTGCGTCTCGGGCACGGTTCTCGTTGTCAGCAGACCGGAACTTCAAAGCGGAGGGTAAAAAATGAATTCACCGGGAGCACTCCCTCCGTGGCAGCAAAAAATGAGAGTGTACAGAGCTCACGCACACGGACCGGAAGTACGAGAACGTGCAGGGCCAACCGAAACTCGACGTTTCTGAATAATTACGAAAGCGAAGAGTCCGACGCTTCGTATTATATGCCCGAGATAGAAAAGTGACGGAAGAATGAGAGGCAAGATGAGTTCGCGTGTTTCCTCAACTCGTATGAAAAGGAATGCAAACGAAAAACGTTTCTTTTGCCTCATTACTTTAATTGAATTTCCATACACCTTTCAAGCTGGACTTTTCAACGTGTATTAAAGTCGAAGGTCATCGTTTGGCCGTTATTATTGGACGTCCGGAGCCCAAATTTTTTTCATGACTGCGGAAAACACGCGTAAATGACACCGGAGGAACGAAGATCGATCTGAGAATGTGAATAGCAACGAATTCGATGTGAGAAGAGCCCAGATTTGAGAATGTGCGATGAATTTGATGAAAGAGTTTCCGACGACAGGATGCCGCGTTTACGATGGAAATCACTCGGTCGGTTGGGCGAATTGTCATGAAAAGAAAGGGGGCTGGTCATTACGGAAAAAGCTGAGGGAGATGACTCGCTCGATGGAGCAAGACGCGAGGGCGATAATATTGAAAAACGACCACGAGACGAATGACATAATCGAGGGAAATGCGAGAAATAGTTGAAGAATTGAGCGGGGCGCAGGGAGCTCCAGAGTGCGTAACGGACTTCCGTGCGATCGAAAAAGCTCTCGGGAAAACAGGAGGAAGATGAAGAGGGGGGAAAAGGAGAGTTTGTCGATTAATTATTCAATACGTGGCTTCTCTTTCGTGGCTCTCAATTTTCTCCGCGACACCCGCCGCCAGGGCGTGTGGGTTACGTCTCGTTGCTGCGGGGGCATGTTCGGAGCTTCCTCGACGCTTTCGCGTGCTAACCTGTCCCTGTATCCGCAGTCGTATACGTTGGAAAACATAAAATAACAAATCACCGGCTATGTATTTCCACGTGAGTTTTATCGCGGACCCTGATGGAACGCAAACAGACGTGACTTCGTTTTGACTTTAATAAATAACCATTTTTTTGCCGGCTCTCTTTCCCTCGGACGCGCTCAACAATTTATCTCGATTTTCCATCGAGCGCGGTGCTGGATTAATCGATTTTGATATGAGCCTCGATCCGCTTCCTCGCGTCAATCCCAATGAGAGTTTCGACTCTGGAAACATGCAGTGAAAACGCATCAAAATATATAGTGCTCTAAACGTCACAATTTAGCACGACGACCGAGTCATCGTTTTATCAATCGTTGATCGAATGTTGAAAAATTCAACATTCGATCGAATATTCTGCCAATAAATCGCAGAATTTTACTTTCCTTTATATTTTTTTTCACGAGCTAAAACACGCGACACGAAGCAATCCAATCGAAGAAGGAAAACCCCTTTTATCGCTCCTCGAATAGGAATGGCGCAATCAGCCGATTCTTACCTGGGAAAGTGTGAGCAAAAAGGTGAAAGAAAGGCTCCGATCGATCTGCGTGAAGCGTCGTATACATCGTGCGGCTTGAATCGAGGTTTTCAGAGCCCAGGACGCACGCATAGCGCGCGGCGTACCTGCGGCATTTCTCCCAACGACATAGCGGACTGTCAAAAGTGTACGGTTCGGTGGTTCAAGCTCGAGTCTAAACTGCTGTGGGACCAAGTCACCTCTCGCGAATAAAACGGTTGCTCGACCAATCGCGATTTAACAGTCTCGCTCAACGAGGGAAACCAAATGATAGACAAAGGGGAGAGAGAAAGAGAGAGACATTACGCTCGCAAGCGGAATTGTTAAAAGCCAGAACCGTTTCATTCTCTCCCTGCTGTAGGCTATAATGTATGAAAGACACACGTGCATATGCGCGTGTGTCATCTACACGGAGAAATGTGTTGCGTCGTTGTGGACGTGGGTTGAATACACGAGCGTTTCCCCCGCCGTGTGTGTGCGTGTACGCGTTAAACGGCGTATACAGCAACGCGAAGTATTCACCAAAGCACATAATACAACGAAAGGATGGGAGGAGTCATCGAGGGATTCCCTCGCCGGAGATACCGGAAGCGGTGAGGGCCACCGGCGTTGGAGCGAGCTGCGCACAAAAATCGAGCCCAGCCCGCATGCAACTGCGTTTTTAAGAAGACACGTTCGTGTCTCCTCCGCGACACTGGGGTGTAGGAATAAAAAGATTTTGAACGTGTGAATATTTTAGAGAGTGCGGAGCACAACTGGATCGAGAGTTTGCGATTTATACGCCGAGAAACTGTTCACCGCTAAACGTTTCGACAGAAAACTATGTCAGCGCTCGCTCCCCATATTTCTTCGTCGATTGCTTTTCGCTGACGTGTTTGGCTTATTCACGAATCGTGTTAAACAAGTGACGTCCGAATGTATATACTCCATTTCCTACATTATGTTTCCAGTGGTTTTTCAACTTTCGAAGAGAGAAATGCATTTCGATTGGAGGCTTTTTCTTCCTCTCCGCGCGTATACGTCGGTTCGAGCATCAATTCTTCGCATCAACGTTCAGTGCTGGCTATTCATCGATCATATAGTTACGGGTCACGAGTCCTTGGCCTTTCGGGCCGAAGAAAAGAAAAGCTGAACACAAAGTCGAGCCAAGTCGGTCGAAGAATAGGCTAGCACACCTCGATCAATGACGTTTTTTTAATCCTCGATGCCACGACGAGTGTTTCGTAATTACCGAGCAATTTCTTCCATCGCTTTTGTTTCGATTTGAAAAACTCCCTTGAGGGAGGACGTTAACATTGGGAGGGATTCTGAGTGAAAGGAAAATCGTTTCGGCGAAATAACACGGTGCGAATCGCATCTTCAAGCTCGAACACTTCGAGCTGCAACGCGCTCACTTATCGAGCCATCGATCCCCGTGTACGATACAATTGCCATGCTTATTATTCGGAGTCAAAAAACTTGATGAAATCGATGGGTTTGTCTGCGAAGAGCCTCTGCAGCTCATCAGCCATGTACTCGCGTCATTAACCGGTGCATCCGTACAGAAAGTGTTCGGTGAGACGGAAGTGCATCCTTCCCCCACTCCGGGACAGCCGAGGGTTCGTGGATCCCGTTTCCCCCGACGCCAACCCCCTCGTATAACTATATCACACTTTCACGTCTCCCTCGAGCTCGTATTCGGCTCAAATGTGTATCACGTTCACCCGCCGTGCACGTTGATAAAACGAGCCTCTCGTTCCCAGAGCGGCCCTTTCTCCTCCATTTCGGGGCCTTTTCCATCCTGCGTAACGCCTGCCCTCGCCATTCCTTTCCGATTTACTCGCAGAGTTTCAAGCCCACAAAAAACTCGATTGTACAGAGTTTCTAGTTATTCATTCTCAAGATATTGGGCGGACTTTCTTCCTCGACGCCATTCTCACGACCGAAGAATCTTCGAGGGAACAAATATCCTCGTCCTCCGGTCCAGGAGTCTGGGGAACCCACACGCAGGTGAAGATCCAACCGGCTGACGAAAAGACTCACTTTTACCGTCTCGTCTTCATCGTCTGTTTCATCCACTCTTTGCCACTATTGGTCGCATGCTTTCCTCCACTTTGCCACCTTGCGACGCGAAGTTTATCAAATGCGCGGGTCCCCACGTCCAACAGAGAAATACGCTCGAGCGAAAGAGCAGAGCAGGGAACGCAGGAAGCTCTTTCTCTCTTTTCCACTCGTCTCGCTTCCACGTCTCTCCCTTTTTTTATTTCACTCTCTCTTTCTCTCTCCCTCGTGGACGAGCTCAGCCAACAGGTAGAAGGAAGAGCACAGGTGGCAAGTCTCATATTCTCTCGACCAACTGTCCGCCTCGGGTGTCCATGTGTTTGTTACTTTTACTAGCACGGGCGTGTTGCTCGGGAACGAGGACTTGGACAGCCAGTCGGCTCACGGTGATGGATAACGCGCGTGGCTCTCACGTGTGCGAAAATACTCGACGAGCCATCGAGCTTCATGCAACTTGTCCTTCGATTCTTTTCTCTCGCGCGATTCGCTTGGATAGTTTTCCAAAAATAATTCTTCACAAAAAGTTTCATTTGAAATCGCCTCCCCAGTTTCGTGTTTTTGTTTTTTCTTTCTACGCTGTTGCAGTCGCTTCTTCGCGACTGTGACCTTTCAAATCGTCTCTAAAACGAATGCACGGTGCCAGTGATTAGTGCCAGGGTAAAAGTTTTCCGGCCCCATTTATCGTGACGCAGTTGATCAAAGTTTGTTCAACGAAACTCTGTCAAATGATTTGAGTGCGTTTTACAGTGAGATGCGAGTGGTCGTTTGTGAATTTGCCGGTACGATGTTGCATTCCAGAAAGGATTTAAGCAATGGATAATTGAGCAGAAGAGACGCGAAAAAAGGTTAGTGTTCGCAAGTACAAACAGCGACTTTGAGAGCGTGGTCAAGGTCTAGAAAATAGAACACTCTCAATTACAACTTTTCACGAATACCAAAGTATCGAAACTATACTGATTAACATAAAAACTTAATACGGAGCAGGGGACCACGAAAGGAATGAAAACGAGACGTTTTTCAACAATTGCCAAGTAGGCTGCGACCGTTTCAACATACCGTACAAGTTTTCACCTACATTTTTTCGTCCCTCATAAAATGCCTGTATTTATATATAAAACTTATAGTTTGACGTCTTAGTGACGCTCGACCGCGATTCGTTCGAGCGAATATATCGCGATGAAAGCTCGAGCTCACGTCGCACACTCCTCATAAAATCTACTCTGCATCCCTCATGCTCCAACGAAGTTCCAAATGCTATTCCTACTTATGGAAATTCTATTTATTTACGTGTTTCCGTGTAACGTCGCTCGAGAGTGGAGCACATTAGTGCACTACCTTCAGAACTTCGCGATCGGAGTACTCATCGTATATTTTAGGTTCCAGTTGCAGTTGCGAAGAGTTCTTTAATGACTGGGCACATTTATCGTCACGTTCCTCGCGCACTCTTTTCGCAACGCCTCCATACGCATGCGTGCGAGGTAAAGTTGTGTCTTGGTAGCAGAATCCGAGCAAAATTTTATATATCGCGATTTCCGAATGCATTTTTTTACTGCTCAAAACGAAAGTGCCGATTGGACCATTTGATTATTCCGAATTCAATGAACTTACGTTTTTCGTATAAATTTTGTGAAAATTGCCGACATTTTTTGGGTTCTTTTTGTACGAGCGACCGTCGATCGACGTTCAAAGCGATGCTGATTATTTTCGAGTCGAATGAGTCCACGAACCAGCGTACAGGATTCTTCGAGTCATTTCTTATAGATCGATTAGAACTGAATTCGAACAAAAGCTCGTACCTGCATGGGAACTCGTTGAAAAATGAGAAAATCTGAAGAAAGTAATATGCGCATAGACATAAAAGATCTTGAAGAATGAACCGCGGCATTTCCGGCGAAGGATTTCCGCAATTCAGCATCGTTATAAATTTGCCGATCGTTACTGTTGCGCTCTCGTCGAGCTCGGCCTTGAGCCTTTCACGACTCTACTTTCATTCTCTTTCTGTAACATCTCGAATACGAACGTCGTCTCATTTTTTTTCTTCTCACAATAAATATTCAGATGAAATGTATCACTGCAGATGTATACGTTTGCGGAACGTTTCTCTTGTTGCTCTACCGAAAAGATTGCATTTAATGAATAACTTTTCGACGAAGCAGAACACGCACAATTGATACTGCTGAAATCATTTTCTCCGCAATCTTCCTTCAATGAGTATCTTCGTTTCAAAGAATAAAGAATACCATTGAACTCAATTCTGTGATCGAAAGAAACCTAAATACATATTTCTTTTATTATTATTATTTTTTTAATTCTATCGTTGTAGCAATTCGTTGACTCAAATATTAAAGAACTTTTAATTTCTCACAAGGTTCTGCACGAAGGAAAATACTTGAAGGGAAACGAGATAAGACTCGCGTCGAGTCATCAAGTCAGAAACATAAGCGAAAAATGTATTTCTTGTTTGGCATTTTATTCGGAAAATGGGAAAAAAATTGGTGAGAATGGGATTAGAAAAAAAAGGCCGCAGAAGTCGGGAATGTTGGGCGTATGTAGATTTTCCGTATCGTGACAAACGACAGAACGTGACTGCAGACGATCGAGAAAAATGATTTTGGAAGAGAACGTATGTGAAAACGTGGCAGAGTGAAAAAAAAGTACATGATACATGCGGAACATGCAGATGCAGACTCTGACCAGGGGGAGGGAAGGTAAATTTCGAAAAAATCGAGTTTCCGGGTCACGTCGCGTTCGTTCGCCATCCATCCATCGGACGAGATCCCCCCACGGATAGCATTGAAATTTATCGCTTCATTCGTGATATTTATATCGACGGGACGTGTAACGACGCGGATATAGGAGTATGACACCCCCAAATACTCCTTCCCAACTTCCAATTTTGCATTCCTACGCTAGCAGCGGACTCGAGACTTCTTCCTTCCAATCTACTTTTTTCCTCACAAACAAAAACATTCCCCAGCGATTTTGAGCTTGTGGTCTCGCCGCAGTCACGTTCCAAAGTTAATCCTCCGGTCAATGTTCGCCAACTCGCGGATATAACTCCCCCAATAATCTAATAATCGTGGTTGTTACATCTCGGAGGAATCTGAAATCAAACTTTCGAGCACCAGCATGCACGATATCGAGTTTAAAGTCCTGAAATAACCGCTATATTTATAGCGCTATATTTCCCAAAATTAGGGATCAAATACTCATTTATTTTTGGAAAACTTCAAAGCATCTGTGAACATCGATCGCAAGGGAATAATCTACGGTAAAGTGTTCGGAGAATCCGGGTCAAAATTTACTTTTCCACGTGCCCAATCAAGAATAGCGAATCCTTTTAAAACTTTGCTGGCAATTACACACACCAGTGCGGTCTTCATATATTCTCGAATATTTTTCGAATCCTGGAAATATGAGGCTTCGGCAAGCCACAATTACTTCGAGGAGTCCGCGGATCCTCGAACCTAAGATGATGAAATGTCGAGTGACTCAATTTGTAAAATCATAAATTAATGCTCATGGTCTTGCGCTGCTGGCGCGAAGAAAATTAGTACCGCGAAATTCTATTTTGCCATTCCAAAGAAACTTTGCATTTGAGCGAGATCTCCTTTTGACTTGTTTCCATTAATATCTCGGATATTGAAATAATGTTGAATAATATAATGTTGGAACGAATGGGACGAAGATGAGATTGAGAGAATGTTACTTCATTGAAATTTCCTCAAGAACGAATGCTCATTCTCGAATTTTCCGGCGTATCTTTCGCGTCTCTTGCCTTTCTATTTTCTTTCTTTCTCTCGTTCGGTGAAGCGAGAAATACGGGATTCCATGCGTGTCGCCTTCGCGATTCTCCAACGCTCCTTTATAATGTTTTCACTGTTGCTAAATAAATATATACATATATGCGCGGTACAGCAGCGCGTATATGCTGGAGGAAGTTTGGTGGAGGGGATTTGGAGGAATAAGATTCTTGGATTAAGCAGCGTACGACAACGGAATAGGAATTTTTTGCTGCGTGAATCGATCGTCTTTGCCCAACACTTCTCGACGGCTGTCTCATTTCGCACTCTGAATTCGCAAATGCTGCGGAATCTAGAATATTTTTAAACGTTAGACGTTCGAGTAAATTCGTGAAATTCGGTGTTTCATTTCTCATTGTCGTCTGAGCTCAGCGTACAATGAACTTGACTTTGCTGAAGCAAATTTTGCCTTTTGTCCGCAGTTCGGCTTCGCTATCGAGGAAGAAGATCGGAATTTGACAACAGCAATGGTGATAACGGGGACAATGAACCCACCGATGTTTCCAAGCGTTCCTTCGAAACTGCGAAGATCGAGACGATTGTCATCGACCCGAGGGCTCGTGAAATCGTCCGGGCTTGAAAATTATCCGAGCAAATCGTCATCTCGGTACAACGAGGACAAAGAGAGAAGCGACGGGAGTCGCTCGCGCAACGAGAAAATAGGGGAAACGACTATAAATTGGGAGCTGAATGAGAGAATAAGTCTGAGCAGTGGTTCGAGTACCGGGATCGAAATTAGGCCAGACGCGAAGCGGGGAATCGGTTTCAGCGATCGAGAAAAAGCTGATAAATCATCGGAAACTTGGAAGATTTCGCCGAAGCTCGCTCGAGCGAATCCGAGCCATTTAAAATCGAGGGAAAAGTTGGAAAACAGTTCGAAACGAGTTTTGGAATTGATGAACGTTTCGGGATTCAACGCTGGCGAGAAACAATCGAAAATTGCAACAACGAGAAGCCTCAACGTCGACGTATTCTGCGAACGCTCCAAGGACAAAGGGAACGTAATAAAAAGCGATTCGAAATACGAGATCGGGGTGCCGGGGGAATGCACCATGCTGAGAAAAAAAAAGTCTCGCCCTCCGAGTCAAATAACGAGCAAGACGTCAAAGACGCGTTTGACCAACGATCGCAACGACCTGACCGGCACGAGTGCCAGAAGACGATGGGACGTGTCCAAAGACAAGTCCGACAAGAGCAACGATTCGATTACGAAGAGACTGGAACTCATCCACGAACTGAACCAGAAGATTCTCGCAAACTACGAGAGATTTCAGCACAAATCTAAGCGACCTTGTGGAAAAATCTCGACGAGCGAGTCCAAGGGGAGTCCGAAGTGCAGTCTGAGAAAAAAAGACGGCGGAAAAGCGCGATCGGTGCTGTCCGATTTGAAGGGAGCTTGCGACAACAAGGAGCACATTTATTCGGAGATAAGATCGAAGAAAAAAAGCAAATCGTCCAAATCGACGCACCGGGATGTCCACCAGTCCGAGCGAGTGGTCCAAGGGACGTGTAAAACCGCAGAAAAATCAGGCAAGACGGATGCCACAAAGGATTTTCACTTGGGCGATCGAGTCATCCGCTCGACTCAAGAGAGGCTGGAAAGCTTTCAGAATAAGTCCAAGTCCAGTGTATCCCGGGCACTGAGAAACTTGGGCGGAGGTTCAGCATCGTCAAAGCCAGCGAAGAAGCCTCCGGGCAGCAACTCCAACTCCAACTTTAGTCTCGCGGTTAAGCCAGAATTTCACGATGAAGCGAAAATTCCCGCGGGAGTACAAGGCGAAACGCCAATTAAGGCGCTTTGCTCCAAGTTCGAAGAGACTGGTAGCTCCGCCGTGGAAATGAGTCGAGAGATATTTTCCACGCGTCGAAATAATCGAAGCAAAAATGACGATTCCCAGAGGTCGCGAGTCCTCGCGGACTCGAGAAAGCCGAGAGGCGAAGCGACTCTCTGCTTGGAAAATTCCAAGTTGTATCCAGAGTCCAGGTACTTCGATGCTGCTCCGACGACAACTGTGCACGTTGAAGAAATGAGGGAGATAGAAAGTCCATCGAATAAGGATGATACGACGTGCGCCGAGGGTAGCTCGGTGTCTGAGAAGCCTGAAGAACCGAAGCCCCAGAAAGTAACGAGTTTCCGAAGTGAAAATATTGTTAATCGGATCGAATTTATGGAGTCCCGAAGACAAGAAATCCTCGAGAAAGAGATCCTCGACAATCTGAACGAGACCATCGGTAGATTCGACAATGAGACGGAGCTGGATGAGCTCGATCCCGGTGACGACGGTACCGAGAGCTTCAGTACGGATTCGATTCAAAGCACGAGCCCATCCAAGACGAAGAATGGTACGACCGTTAATGCCGAGAACACGTGTCACCAGGAAACATTTAATTCCTCGTGGGACTCCGGAGTCGGGATCGATGTTGGAACTGGAAACGGCTGGGTCAGAATACACACGGGAATTGAGAGCAGCCTTGTCTATCTCACGCTCGATACCACTGCAAAGGACGTCTGCAGAGACATGCTCCTCGGAGAGGAATTGTCTATTTTCATTCAGGTAAACGAAAATTAACAAACCTTACTTTGTTCCCTCGACCAAACGATTTTCATGAAAATTGATAATCCAATACGACTCCGGCACTCGATAATCCGAAACGGCGAATCCAAGATGATGAATGAAAAATTGTAGAAAATTATCGAAACTCGTTCCTCCAAGAATTCATTTCCTGCGAGATGAAGATGAAATTTCCCGACGACACGTTTGTGTTTCTCTCTTAGAGCGCTACCCGAAACTAACGACGTGGAGAAAATCTAGTTTCACTTTTCCTTTTTTCTCGGAACTTCACCTCCACCGTTTCCGTCATTTTTAATTTTGAAAATCGAATGTCGAATTCGTCATCGGCGACCCCGAAAACTTCTGAGTACAAAGTTTTAGAAAAATGAATAAATATTTGGAATTTCAAAATCTGACCTCACGCTCGTGATCAGCGACCCCAGATGCCCATTTTCAATGGAATTGGTCCAAATTAAACCTCTGAGGTAATTTTTTGTAGAATGTTGTGACTGAAAAGATGTTTATGCTTTTCTCCAAGATTCCAAATAAATCTGATCAATTAGACCTTCTATTGGAGTAGCATTTAAAAGTTTCATCGCGAGTATGAAATTCAGATTACTCCGATCCTGAGATTATGCATGTAAATCCAATAGAACTCTCTCGCTATTATCCACAATTGAATTTATTTAACGAACTTGAATTAATCAGGCGAACCAAATCTCGTGCATTTATTCTCATGTGGCACGAGACATTTCTCATTATTAATGTATCGCTTGCACAACAATGCGGAGCGTATTCACGAATGTGGAGTAATTAGGAGTCTGGAAAAGGGGTACCAAGGCACAGCACTAAGTAGGAATTCACTTCACCCGAATAAATCTCCACTTGGAATCAACTATTACTGTATACGTATTTTCGGATCATTGGCTCCCAGGATAATTGCTTTATTCCCTCGAGATTTGACCAGATTCCAGGTATTCGTCGAATGGAAATTGAGCATTTTTACAAAAAAATTTTAATTAGCGGAGTTTCCGTGAAAAATGTAAATTTGTGCAAAAAATCGACTCGGTGTGTCTCGGAACAAAGTTATACCGACATTCGGTAGAAGTTGCTCGGTGAAAAAAACCGGATGAAAATAAAGCAAAGTTTTTGTGTGTGGATTCAGCGACGTTTAAATGACACAGGAGGGATCGAAGCGAACTTTCGAAAAAGTCCAAGTTGCGATTCTCCACGTGAGCGTACAAATGAGTGCGCGTGTTTTTCTTCCCAATTTTCTACCTTCGAAGTTGAGTCGATGCAGCGGGACTCGATCGAGCCAATCGAAGGCAACAACGATACTTTAGTATGGGCCATTCCACGCTGAAATCGAGAGTTTTTCGAAATTCGTTGCGTCACGTTCGATCCGTCGGAGGCAGAGAACGATTGACGAATTTTTCTCGATCGTCTCTGCGAAAAAGTCTTGAAAGAAAATTCATCGATGGATCGAGTGCGAGAGACGTTTTCCACTGATCGAGGTCGAGCGTAGTAACCCCCACGAATAAATCTACTGCTGCAAACCCATGAAAGTAAGAAACGGAAAGAGGGTGAGAGGGGAAAGGGAGAGAAGCGGCGGTTACCTTTAACCCGATTATCAAAATATAGAAGAAAAAGCAGGATAGAAAAAGGAGTAAAGAACGAAGAGAGATCTCTGGGCGGATTACGTAAAAGAAAATTCGCAAGCATCTCCTTAGGGATGCTGGGAAAAAGTTGGTCTCGGATAAACGTGCGTACGAGAGAGGATGCTCGGATGGGAGAGACAGAGAGACAAGGGATCGAGGAAAATGATGGAGAAGAGAAAAATAAAAGTGTAAAGAAAAGTGCAGAGGTTGAAAAAATGAACAAACAGAAAACACTTACGATTCTCCGGGTTAAAGTGAGCAAGAAAATAAAAAACAAATCGGCCAAGTCAACAATTTTTTTATACGGAATTTCTCCCGAGGCCAAAGTCAGCGATATACGCGACGTCGACTTGTGGCGAATCTCCGAAAAGCGTGCGTTTGGCTCTCGAATCTACATGTCGAGGCGCTCCGTTTACTCTCGTTTTTTTTCTTCATTTTATATAAACAATGCGAAATCTCATCTCTTTCTTCTGATCCCATTCTGCCCACTCGTGAATCGTTCTCATTATTTCTCCAATATATACTTTCTCCAAGCCCTCGCGATACACCGATTTTGCATTGACGAGAATCGTGAAAACCCTCGGGATCGTGGGCATCGAGGCTGAGAAAGCATCTTCGAAAGGGGCACTCGAAAATACGGAACGTCAAGAAAGAAAATAAATTTTTCTCCTCTTTTCCCCAGAATCAAAGGATTTCGTTCTCCGCATTTCGCTTGCCGCCACCGCGACGATTCGCAAGTTTCCTTAAGAAACTCGGGCAAATATAAGCGAGCGATTCCCGCTCGGACTCGCCGCACAAACGTTTCGCTCATTGACTGATTAATGCAGCCGTTTGAAACTTCCTGTAGGAAGCGAACTGATTGACTCTTGCGAGTGGGTTTGAAAGGGAAATTATTCATTCTGCGAAGCTAGAGATGAAAAATTGGTCTTTGATACGAAAATTTATGGTAACGAGAGCAGCGAGAGAGAGAGAGAGCGAGCATTTATTGAACGATCGTATGAAATCCACCGGAGATACTTTGCATGAAAAGTAAAAGCGATCGAATACGGTTGCCTGAATTAAAAGGGATTGAAAAGATGATCAAAAATGTGATAAAGAGGAGGAGGAGGAGGGTCGAGGAACGAACGCAGCGAAGCGTCATTTCCACCAGCCTTTTCCTGCACATACTTTGCGACAGCTCGATCAAGCTTTTCCATATCGTACCCGGGGGATGTCAAAGAGGGACTATGGAATCGGCTTCCAATTGTTTCTGTGTAAAATGGACTCGGAGGGCGGGGGAAAGGGACGGAAAGATAGACGGAGAGGAAGCGAGAAACGGAACGATTTTCTGGGTCAAGTGAAGCGTGACAAGCGAGTGATTAATCAAAGAGTCTCGTTCGAAAGGATTTTCAAAAATGTATCAACTCTTCCGCTGCGAAGGTTGGAACAGCGCGATTGACGTTTACATTTTTATTTATTAATATATCTACCGGCGAAGATGGTGAATGATCGAAGGCTCCTCGAAAATGGGATTCGAAGGAGAAGAGGGTAAAAAAAGTGTAAAGCGAGAATCGTATGAAGGAAGAAAAAGAAAGCTTCAAGAATGATGCCATTCAAAAAGCTCGATTCAAAGCCTCGTCAGATTCCTCAATCGATCTCGTCGCCATCGTCAATCTTCTCACACTCCATTTTTCTCTGAAGTGGTGCTAGCGGTGGGACGATTCGGGGATCATCCCGTCCCTTGAGATTACATATCGAAACCATCTCACAAAGATATTTCGAAGCTTTTGAACAGTGAAAATCAGCGAGGGGGAGAATGGAAAAATGAGAGAGAGAGAGAGAGAGAGAGAACGAGGGACGATAAAAAGGATGAGAGACGAAGAAACAGATCTTGAAAACTGCTTTGGGACCAGGATCAGAAAAGTCTCGAAAAAAAAATCAATGGACGATCGCGTGGATAAAGACGAAAACGTTTTCTGTGCCAATTGAGATAACTCGAAAAACAGTAATCACATGATTTTCGAAGCAGCCAGCACAAAACGTTTCACTCGATTATTTCTTGACACGAATTCTGAATTCACTTAATTATTCCAAGCTCGCAAATTGAATGAAAAAAAAAACCCCACCTCGAGCTCGTTCATACTCTGCTTCAATATTTCAGAGCGAATACAAAGTTTTCTCAAATAAAAAATGAATAAGCGTATAACAGAATCACGAGCTCGTTCGCTCGATTTGAGATCCCGAAAAGAGCGTTATTAGAAGTTCCTTTTTGGCGTGTGCGGCCCGACAGCCGCAGCAACAACAGAAACGTATACGCGCGGTGTAAATAGCCGAGAGCAAACCACCTGCCTTTACCGGGCGTGTTTTCGTTGCGTGACAGGTGCATCGTGAAAAGTTCCAGTCGACTTTCTGACCGCATGCACGCTGTAACCCATGCAACGCGTCTCTTTGACGCCGACACGTGCTCCAGAGCTGCACGTAAAACATTAAAGCCTCTCGAGTTAGCTGGGAAAAGAGGGAAAAGCTGCGAAGAGAACGTTAACCGTTTGAAACACGGCGCACAGATCTCCAGCGCGCCTCGTAACTGCGCCTTTTTTCAAACTTTTTCCAACGGACTAAGATAATCGAATTGATGCCAGGGGTCACCAGGATCCCAAAGTCCAGGAGTCTATAGACACCTGGCATTTATATTTTATTCGATATTTAATTCGTTTATAGAACCACAACAACGAAATTTCATTGAGATCGGAGCATTGGATTCGCAGCTATGGATTGCTTAAAAACTATTAATCCGATCCATACAAAATTTATACCACTTATTTATTATAACAATAGCTAGAAAAAAAAATTGTAGCAAAAAACCGAAAATTTAACACCTCGAAAAGTGAATGTTTGGTTAAAACTGCGTCGCCGTTTTTTTTTTATATCAACATTTTTACAAATCCTTCCTCCAGGCCCAAAAGTGGAATAAATTTCGTACGGATTTTGAGAAATTTTTTGATGAAATAAGTTGTACAAGTACACGAACGTATGTACTAACGAATGTCGTTCACAGTTTTTCAATAAACATTTATTTTCTTGTCGAAAAAAAAATCAAGAAAATGACGTTCTTTCGTCCGCTGCAAGTGCACAAATGGCCTTGAAAAATCAACAATTTCAGCAGATTCTAAAGGATCGGAGAAATAAGGGCGAGCGCTCACGAAACAGAAAAGCAATAAACGAATATTTTACAGACTTCAAATCCACCGTACAACCGCTGCTGCAACAATTATCTCGAAATTTGCTCGCAGTACATATTCGTCTGTCACCGGAATGGCAGCGCAGCACACGAGGAGACGAGCTCTGGTGACACAAAATGCGCTGAAAATGCGGGGAAAAAAGGAAGGGAGGAATTCGTGTGGATACAGAAGCGCGTGCAGTGACGTTCCGTGAAATTGCAGTTGCTCTCTTTCTCGTGAACGGCGTCGAGGTGGTATTGACATTCTTGCGGCGAAACAAATGCGTCTGCGAGCGGAGGGTTGAGCCCTCCCCGCCCCAACTCCTCTCACTCGGCTCTCATTCTTCTCGTAACCAGCAGAATGCACTTTCCGGAGAAGGCGTTCCGTCATCTCAGCCAAATGCACCGTTTCCCGGTGCATTTCGCTGTGATTCTGGCAGAATGCGAGTGTCAGTTTCGGCATCGAACCGTGTGCGCCGCACGGAGACTCTCCAAATCCGAGTTCTCCGACGAAATTAACGTTTCGAGGGGCACCAAATCCATGAAAATAATCAAAACGTCGATCCCCAACTCTGACCATTTCTCTCCCGATTCCTCACACTTTTCGTCCTAATGGCCAAACATTATTGGAACTCCGGCGCCTCTCGGTCCACCGATGCGACAACAATACTGTCCGTCCAACGTCAAATTACGATTCTCTTGTCATAGATTCATCCAGAGAATAGTTTGCTTCCACGATTTCTGCACTTCACCCTCGGCGATATGACACTTCATTCCAGCATTTGTGTCCTCACAAACCTCGCTTCACTAACCCACGCTCAAAGAGTCTCAAACAGTCGAAAAAACAATTTCTACTCGTCAGCAGTTCAGAATAGCAAATGCTGCGTCGCGGGTGAAGCGATGAAGCGTCAGACTCAGCGAACTGCAGCTTGTTTCGTGTGTCTGATTAAACAGCTTCATAACGAGGATGGATCGCCCGCGCATGTATTATTGAGCGAACCGACTATTTAGATGGCCAATAGACTAGAAGTTCCTCGACAAAATTGTCTACGTTCGTGAGGGAATTGGGACATTCTATTTAAAAAATAATAGCACGAAGAAAAAAAATAGTTGGCATTGTTGAGCGACTTCCAAAAGTGGATAATAAGCCGGGAGTTTATAATTATTGCGTTCGTAAGACGAGAGACTTGGCCGGACTGAAGGGAAACTGCTCGAGCGAAGTCATGCACGTTTTAGTCGACAATGCCAGTAACTAATGCACGAGCCTTGCCTCGATATCACTTTCGGATGTTTTCATTTTTTCCTCATTCTTTTTCCCAATGGGAGAGCTCTTCGGGCCTCGCCTCGCATTTGTCAGCGTAGCCCTTCAAACTCAATCTCGTGGCAATGCGAAGGCTCACCGGTGAAACGACCAAACAGTTAACCGAAAAGTAGGTCAAACGCGAGTAAATTTGGCTCGGTGACTGCTCTTTCGAGTCCTGTACCAAGTGTGGTTAAGCCTAATTGGATATTTTTAAGCTCTCTTCCATAAAAGGGGCTGAAAAATCTTCTCACTTTTGGCCGATTTGGACGCGCTTGAATTTGCCATTCTTCGGGAAACGCTGCGAATCGAGTCTCTCGTGAGCCCAGTGATTAAACGAATTTCGTTACACTTGGATGCGCAGCGGAGAGGCGGTTATAAGTGGGGTAGAAAATATCCTCGGGAAGGAGAAAAGAGAGGCATTTCCAGGGGGTCGTCGTTTTTTAATGGCACCTTCGAGCTCGCTATGAAAATTTGCGAAAATCCTTCGGGTCTGCGGCTCTTCATTCGACTGGCATTTGCTTCGAATTAATGAAGATCCGGAGGTCCGTCTAATGGAATGCTAAACCGTCAATTAGTGTCGTGAATTTTCGCAGTTTCGTCGCTGTTTTTTTCAGTCCTCACGGAGCCATTGACCCTGGGAAAACTGTGTTAGCTCCAACGAAAATGTCCACTCCTGTTTCTGCATTTCACAGCAAAAAAACAAACACCACAGGCACTGCCTGAAAATCCCGGAATTATTCATACTCCGGTTCCTAATATGAAATGCGGAAACACGAAAATTCGTCAGCCCAAACGACGAGAGCCATAACTATCTCTGCTCGTTTTACAGTCGGTCTCGCATCTCGCATATTTCACCAACTTACCCGCGAGCACGCACGAGAGGCGACAATTTTCAACATGAAGAAACAACCGTTACAACGAGAAAAGACCATTTTTTTCGAGATTCTTCATTTTTCGAATTGCCACCATTTTCTCATTCCTGCACGAAGCATTGTTCGAAATCGTGCAAAAGATTTTTTTACCTCTTCGACACCGCTGCGGAGTTAATTAAAAAATGATGAGGTGAAATTAGTGCGATGCTCACAAAAGAGGATGATCTATGTGCACGTGAAAATGGCGCGCTCGATCGCACGCGCTTTTCAGCGTGCGCGCGCCTCTGCGTATATGTAAACATCGAAGAACGTACGTAATCCGCGGATTTTCGTTTCCCCGGGGTCTTTCTCCTCGTCGAAACGGGGATGGAAGCTTATAATGAGTTTTGTTAATTACGAGGAGGGAGGCAGATGAGAGGGGGGCTCTCGAGGCAGCAGTCCCTGGCGAGCAAAAGAGGAGAGTCAGGACGAGCAGGCGAGGAGACAGCCAATTTGTCCAAATGCCCTACCGAAAGTTCGATTTACCGGAAAAATTTGTCAAGCGACACGAAACCGGCTTTATCGCCAACTATTCGATTACGTAACAACGAAAAACGTACGAAAAAACTGACGCGAAACAAAAACCGAGCGTACCAAAGAGACTCGCGACGGTTTATACAAATATATTCGGGGAATATTGAGATTCGTGCCCATTCGATATTGCAGTGTGCGCCATCGAGGCTTTTTTTCTGCAAAAATATTATTTCGTCAATAAATCATGAAATTTATATTAAAAATGGAACAAAATATTCGTCAGATGCGTAAAAAAGCTTTTTTCCTACTGACGAGCGGAGCATATTTGACAAGTGATTGGCCGAACCGAGTGCGGGGGAAACTTGGAACGAAATATTGATGGGAGTAAACAATTTGTTCTTCGTGTATCGCGATCAAAATGGCGGTCGGCATAAAAAATGAAGGAAAGCGATTGAGAAAGCTTTCCGTAATATAGAGAGTGGTTTTATCGCGATAGTTCGCAGCATATCCGTAAGCCAGAACGTACGTGTGCGCAGCGCGAGTATACCGCTCGCGAAAATATCGGAAGTTCTAACCGTCGGAAAAGCTCAGGGGAATGCTCGGTACGCGGTTCGACGATCCGTAATACGGATGGACACACACGAACGTAACGTCGAAGATAACGAGAACGATGCCGGAAACGAGGACACGCGAGAATCGCGCGATGAAAAATCCAGATGAGCTCTCCGCTCGTGATTCTACCGGGCATGCACACTTCGACTTCGATCTCTTCTCCCATGACGGCCAATAGATTATTCCTTCTTACTTTTTCAACCTGCTTTCTTTCGGGGTTTTTCGACTTGTACATTTATTTTAATTCTCGCTGCGTTTGTGTTTCTGACAAGTTGTAAAATTTCTCAAAATCACCCAATTTTTCGGTGCTCCAGTAAACTTTGACAAGTTTTCGACCGACGTTCCGATGAAATTATTCAAAAAAATCATGCATTTTGTAAATCCAATTTTCAAATAGAAAGCGAATTATTGTGTGACGAATATTGAACAACCACCGGGACAAACATCCTGCGTACGGGAAAGTAATCAAAGTATAACGACGAAACTTCGAACCAATGTAATGAGAAAAAACGCAACTGATGGAAAATATGTAATCATTTACATAAAGTGGAAAAAAATGATACGATGCTCGAATGTTGGTGGATTTTTTGCCTCTCGGCAAACCGTATACAGAAAAATCGTGGAATCGCGGGCTCGTATTTTCGTACCACCTTTGGCTTTTTCCTCGTGCGCGGTCGGTCGGGAATTCAAAATGTAAATGCAATGTAATGCTATTTCGAATAATCAAAATGGTTGGTGCGTGTTGGAGGAAAAATGATGGGTATCAAAATAGCCGGGACTGGAAGCATCTACGGGGATGCTCGAAGGCTCTTTCATTTATTCATGTTCACATTTTCGAGTCTGGGCGCTACGAATGCCCAGCAGGGAAAAAACAGGAATTATGTATTTCGCTACTATCACTTTCGCGAAAATTCTGCGAAAATGCGACGTCGACTTTCTTTCGTTTTTCGACGCACCTTCAGCAATCGAGCTTCTTGCTCGTAGTCGACGAAATTTTCGACACAAAAAAGCTTTTCATTTCCAATTTCGAAGCATTTTTCTTTCGCTCAAACTTATTTGGCCGAATGGAATGCTTATTTATTTTTTATCTCGAAGATTCGGTCGCGAAACACGAGATCGATTCGTTAGTGAAAACGGCGGGGGATGAGAATTCAAGAGAGTCCCAAGCTTCGCGAAGCTCCTCGTGAGCTAAGCTCGTTTCGTACGAAGATTGCTATCAGCAGTTGATATTCTCGGGCTCGCTTGCTTCGCAGGAAATCTCGGACATTATTTTCCTCGAGAAAAGTCCGCCTCGTCTCCTAAAACATTATCAATTGCGCGATGTCGTCGCTGAGAATCTTGAGAGGATCGCGATTGTGATCGCGCATTTCACGCTCATATTGTCTTGACAATTTTCTATTTTGTAGCCACTTCCTTCTCAGGCGCTTATACCGACGCTTCGAATTCCGCGTTACGCGGCGTTCATTTCACATATGTTGATAAAAAAGAGGAATTTACAGTTTCGTAATTGGAGGCCACGTTCGATTCTCTTCACGATTCGTTTGCTCGTTCGTGATGGCTAACGCTGAAAATTTGAGCGCGTAAAACATAAAATCGCTGACGCGTCCGGCAGAGATTTTATATGCCGGAGCTCGTCACAGGGTTCTCGTAATTCTCATCGCATTTTGAGCGAATCGTTGAAGACGAGGACTGACACAATTTTATCGTCGGATCGATTCGGTATGCGTAACGAGGACTAAAGTTGCTTTTCGCATCCAAGCTCTTCGACCCCATAACTCAGCTATTTTCTGCCGGTGAAATAACGATGCATTTTTCTCCCCTTTTTCAACGCTCGCGATGTGAAATACTCTCGCAGCGCGCGCGCACACAATGAAAATATCCACATTCGGATTTAACAGACTCAGACCTCGGCGACCAGGAAACCCGTCAAATTTCATGCACTTTCCGATAACGAGAGCACAACCGATTGGCTAAATCAAGGAATAATAACGTTTAAAAAATATTCGAAATCTCCCGTGCGATAGAAATTTGATAAGAGAAGTTTCGACGTTTCGAGGTCGAATATATACTTCGGCGGAATCGCTTCCGAAAAATAAAATTTTATGTCCAATGACTTTTCATGGGATTCATTCTTTTGGGAATTCCCGAGGACGCTGCCTTTTTACCGGGAACTTCTTTACAATCAAAATATATTTGACAAAAAAACTCGCGCTTCCGCATCTGCCGTTTGGAGAATTTATGCAAACACCGCGATGCCAGCCATGAAATCGAAGGAACGATCGAGAGAGCCGAGCTTAGTCCCCGATGATTTCTCACACATCTGACAAATTATTTCTTCCTTATCTCGAGCAATCAATACTTCCGGTCTTTTTCCGGAAGTCGCAATGAGAGCTTTGAAGCTTCAAGTCTTTCACTTTTTTCTCGTATTCATCAGCGAATTAAAAATGCCTAAAGTAATATTTTGGTTGCAGTATGGCGGCGAGCCAAGTCGAAGATTAGCACCGCACGAACGACCGCTCGAATGCCAAGACGAATTCCTCAAGCAATTAGGCTACGAAGAGATCTCCAGGAGGACGCGTCTCGGTGTCGACCCCGAGCTCCGTCATCTCATCGCATTTCACGTTGGTAAGTTTTCCAAATTTCGTACTCAAAACTCTTTATATTCTTGCCAAATGAAATTGATTCGAAAGAAGTTTTCCAATGACACTGAAATCTGCAACGTCGGAGTCCAACGAAATGATGTAAAAAAACTCCAATAATCCCAGTAATTCTCCAATTTCTTTTCCTGCCAAATCTGCAATTCGTAGTTTTTCAATCTGCGCCGATACTTCGTGGATGAATAAAAAATTGGTCAATTACAAATGCTTTTTCACCATCGTATTTTTCCACGATCTCCAACGTTTCCGGAAAAACAAAGCAAAGGCTCCGGAAGTGACTGAGAATGTGTAAATTTTTCGAAAAAAATTCATAAAAAATGGATTTCTCCTCAATTAGCTAAGCCCACCTGTTTCGCGCGAAAGGCTGGAAAGCCCGAACTAGTTCACCGCGCAACGAACGTTCGAGCGCTCGAACAGTGAGATGAATCAATCCATTATCGCAATGGAGAATTTGGCGAGCTGGAGTTGAAATTTATACACTTTGCTGGGTCGGGAGGCGAGTCGTTTATCGTTTTGTCGCGATATTTCGGGAAAAGCTACCATTTGTCACGATTTCAATTTAGTCCGATGACAAAAAGGGACGCGGGACACGGAGGAGCACACCGAGGCATCAACCATATTTCGGTCCATCGAAGATTATCCGCGGTGGATTGTAACGCTCTGTTCGTCCGAGTAACGCGAGGCCTGTGTGGCAGGCTCTACAATATTATCGAGCATCCTCAGTATATTTACTGCTCCATTCTAATAATTAAAATGATTTTCACTCCGCCCGGTGCTCTCGCGGAGCGTTGTCGTGCTGATTAAATAATTTTAATAGATCCTGCTAATAATTCAACGCTTTTCCGACCCACGTGAAAGTGGAGTGCTTCGGTATATTGGAAACTTTAATAAAAACATGCTCGAGCAAAAGCGACCACATTTGAATATGCTCGTTTCGAGCTGCTGCGGAAATGGAAAAAGGCGTTAATTATTCGGTGTAAAAAAGATGCTGATGGAATCTCTCTGCGATTACTTTAACCGAGGGACGGTTAATTGCCAATAATAATTCATATAACCGAGCCATTTTATTCACTGTGGATTGACAATTCAATGGGTACAGTATCAACGTACTGCAGAACGATTCTTCGTTTTTCCGTCCTCGTTATCCGTAATTCCGCGTAAAATGATCGTTGCCGACGCGTACGATTCAGAAAAATTCGCTCGAAAGAGCTGATGTTGAAAAACAAACCTGGGTAACATCTGGAATGCGAGCTGTGAACGCTGTTAACGATGAAACGCTCGGGTGCAGGACGTAACATCCATCAAAATCCAGGAACGAGATCGCGGCTGATCCATTTGTTGGATTAAAACATGCGGCAACAATGGAATATCCGGGCCCCGAGGTTTTCACCGTCGGAGAATCCTCGCGGTTCCTCGTAATGATGTGTCTGTAATACGAGCATGAAACACGGGGAAAACAAAATATACGAAAATGTGAAAGGTACTGCGGAGGAAAAAATGCAAGAGGCTGGAAGAAGCCCGAGGATTTGGACTCTTCCGGTGCGGTTAAATCCGGTTAAAAAATAGAAAACAATGTCGAGAGATACGTCCGAATTAGCCGATATCGACTAACAACTTGGAGCACGAGCTAAATTCATTTTCCACGATTCCCGAAGCCCTGTGCACCGACAGACTCCTTTCCGGGCAGGATGATAACCGCGCGAACACGGACAGAGCCACGCACGAGCACGCCGAGGAGCGGATCATCGATCCGTGGATTGCTCGCTTGCCAATAGCGAGAGCATTACGCGCTCGCGAATTCCGCTAGGAAAAAGGAAAAACGAAGGGAACGTGTGACAGAGATCCGCGTGTGCGTCGATCGTCATACCAGCACCGAGCCGAGCCGCTGACGCGCTCGAGTTGACGATAAGAAAACCCATCCCCCCTAATTGGCTGATTCAATTTCCGAGATTAAGCACCGGCACATGAAAACGTGGGGAAATCGAATGGAAGTATCGAGAGCTCGAACGAGCTCGAATTATAATAGCGAGAGTGATAATGAAACTCGCCGACGGAACCCGAAGCACACCGATAACCGCGATGTCTTCTGCTTCCTGACGAAGGCTGATCGATTGTTCTCGACGCTTCGTTACAACGATCCAATCAAATTTACACCCCGGAGAGTGAAAGACGACGAAACGAAACAACTTGCCAGCAGGTTTAATGAATTATTTTAGGACACATTCGTCATACGGTCCATTACTCTCAGCCCTCGATATAGCTTCGTATATACACCGAGTTCCAATGAAAATTGGATTTGATCGTACACAGGAGTAAATTCACGGACGGATTGCTTTCGCATCGACGTATTCCAGTTCCGGTACATTTACAATGTTTGCATATATAGATCGATCGGTCACGAGAAATGCGTGTACTCGGCCTGCGGATACTCGGGATCCATTAATGGCACAGTGTGCCCTCGACGTAGGGCTGGTCCTATATTGCTTCCCTATCCACCAACAACGCCCTGTTCTGCGTCTCTCCATTCACTTCTCTTCTCCTCTCTTCTCTCTCTTCCTCTTTGTGTGAGATTCGGGAGGCGATTCACAGAGAGCTCGTGCTTAGAATGAAAGCGCCAACAATCCACTGAGAAAGAGAGGATGAAACACGTCAATCTCGTTGAATGGGCCACAAACCGGAAATAGGATGTGCATTGTCTCTCGTGATTTCGTGCCAGAATCACTCAGACAAACTGTCTTTTGTACAATTTACATGCATACCTTTACGCACACATGCCCACCGCTCTGCTCGGCTCTGCCACGATATTCCTCGACTCATTTGAGATTGATCATTACGAGATTACTGCGAGAAGTTGTGCCGATGGCCCGACGAGCTTTTGCGAAAGGTAGAAAACGACGAATTTTCGATCGTCACTTTCATCGACGCGAGGATTCTGGCTCGGTGTCCATTTTTAGCTCAGTAAACAATTAATCATCGTATCGATGATTCTGTTCGATCTCGGTTTTGATAGAGTTGTTTAACATCCGGAGAATTCCGGCATGGATCGAAGGGCTGCGAAAATGCGAGACTTTTCGAACTGTGCGGTGAAATGGCATGCGATTGGACGATTTTAATTGGCAGGTTTGAAACTCGGACAAGTAGCTACCGACAACGAGGGTATAGAAACAAGGAATCGGTGCACGAACGAATCGTAGATAGCTGCGAGGAAGGGCGTATGGATTTGGTCATTGTTACTTGCAACTTTCTTTTTTTTTCATTCGAATAAAAAGGAGAAATTAGAATTAGAAACGATCTGACAAATTGGTCGGTTCGCGATGCTTCCCCCGCGGTGGTGGTGGTGGTCGACGCTCACATCGGGTCTAGCGAGCTAAAGTTTCGTGGTGGCTGGTTCGCTCTCGATCCTCCAAATTGGCGAGAGCGTCACGAGGCAAAGAGCGGAAGAGAGAGAAAGCGGTTGCTCGTAATCGGCGTTGAAGGCTGGGCTTAGTGGGCCGTTATGCCGTTTGGTTTGGCGCGGTGGACCCGAATCCATAAGATGAGGGATACAGGCAAAGAGAGCTGATGAGAAACGCGCGCGGTGCAAATACGAGGGTAAAGGTCAAAGGGCTTTTTCGACGGCGGGGGGGAAGCGCGGCGAAGATGGCGTTGTTCGCTGTTCCGGAACTTCCGGAGGGGAAATTTCTAGGCGCGGTCGTTAGCGGTTATTATGGTTAAATATGGTGGCTGCTCGCCGGAGCGTGGAAACTCGAACGGAAAAAATGTATGAGAGATAAAAAAAGAGGAGAGCGAGAGAGAGAAGGCTGTAAGTTGATATCGCGATAAAGCTTCGCGCACCCAGCGAAGGGACCAATATCGCGAAGAAAAAGGAGGGAAAATAAAAGTAACGCTCTATCCGGTCCAGCCAGCAACTTCGTCATAGCCTCGCGCTCCTATAGTTAGCGCTTTTCGCAGACCACCCCCTTCGCGTTTACTGCTTTTCTTACGTGCCAACGAGACCGTCTCAGCCCCCTATTTTCTCGTGCTAACTTTGCCGCCAATAACCTCCATTATTACTGGCATCTCTTTCTCCGTTATTATCCTTCTTTAATGCACGATCTCTTTCATTCTCTCTATTTACTCGGTATATATATAAGTTATACCGGGGCTCGTTCCTTCCACGAGTTAGCTAAGTCACGTCGCGTGCATTTCGTTCGCCGGGCGGACGCTTTATTCCGAGTTTTATCGGGACGCCAAACTTTTTGGAAACTTGGTTATTTAGTTGGCTTCGTATAAACCGCGTTTGCACGCATAATAATAAGCCTCGCCGGAGGGGTGCGAATGAGTAACGCCTTAATTCACAATCGCCAGGTTTCATTCTGCTGACGCGGTGGAAAACAATGAGGGGGAAACAAAAATGATTGAACACGCTCCTAACGAAGTTATTGACGATGGAAAGCCCGAATGAAAAACCCCTGCGGAGCAAGACAAAAGATTTTCGCAGTACATTTCTACGGTGTTTATTTTCCCTAGGAGAAAACGCTTTCATTAAGATTCATTCGGCACTAATTGAAACAGCAAACTTCCCTCGGAGCCATGCAGCTTGTAATCAGCCAGGGAAATTGTGCGGATTTTCGTGAATTTTCCGAGGATCAAGTTAAGTACAAATGACAAAGTAAAGGGATATCGCTCTTCCACAAACCACTACGGGAACGAAGCACCCACGAAGATTTAGAAACAAAGTAACCGTACGTCTTGTGTACTTCCGGTCTGTTCGGGAAAACTTTCTTGCTTCACCACGATTGAAATTTAACGTTTCCAGTACCAAGGATCGTATGACTAGGCCACAAAGGAATCCTCTAACACACTTTCACATTCGTGCGAACCAGAAATACCCTGCTGGATCAAACCGAGACAGAAACACCCGGCAAGTTTTGTCTTACAACTTAGAAGCCAATTCAAAGTCGCTTCAGCACTATTCTACTTCCTGTGCACCGTACGAACCAAACACACCATACAAACCACTGCACTTCGTGTCCATTTTCTTACAGACCTGCCTCCCTCCGAGAGAATAATTCACGATGGACCAGCGACTCGAGTTCCTCCAAGAACTTCAGTTTTTTTAAATCCTCATCCAACGGACGAAAAAGTTGCAAGTGAGCGCGAGCCCAACAAAAAATCGACGAAAAAGGGAATTTTAAGATTGCAGAATTCGATGCAAAAATTCTAACGAAACAATCACAATAGTTTTCTAAATTGCAAGTCGATTAACGGTTACAAGGAATTCTGCGGGGAGAAAACTCTTTGCTAGTTCGCGAAAATTTTTTTTCCAGAAGCGAGTGTATCACGAGTCACGTTTCATGGAGATTGAAGAATCGAGCAGAATTATCGTTTCGAATATCCATTGTTATTGTAAAAGCTTGAAATATCTGCGGACTTTCAGTTGAACGAGCATGCTTTTGTTTTTAAAATCATTATCGAACCCATTGTACAATGGGATTACTTCAAAAACTTTCCCAATTTCATACAAACACGGTGAACGAACGGCGAGACAATGTTATATCTCACAGTGCAGAAACAGGAAAAGAGAGAGAGGGGGGGGGGGGGCGGGGGGGCTTGTGGAGAGCGAGCTACAGTCGATGTACGAGTAGAAGCAAAAGCAGAGTTGAATTCTAGGCAAATTTTCGCGAACAAACGATGAATGGACCGAGAGATAGAAGCTTCATCGGAGCAATCGCTTGATTGGTCCAAAATGATGAAGCATTTGCTCACTTTGCAGAGTGCCTGTGGCGCCACCATTCTCGCGCTTCTCTATATATCTCAAATACTTTATTCTCTCTCCATATTCTATATTCACATTTTTTCCTCCTCCATTGCCTCGGATTCCTTCGACTTGAATTACTTCAATATTCGCGCTCTTTCGTGTTTGAACTTTTCAGGTACATTGACCTCCCGAACAAATATTTCCCTGCTCTTTGGATCTTCGCGATCTCTCTTTCATACTCGAAATTAAGGACTGAGACACGCAATCATTGCTGCTCCATCCGGTTTGCAACCAAGATAAATTCCATTATGAAAAGATAATCATTTCGAAGGAAATCTCTTAGGCAGCATCAGCAGGTTTCGATGCTCGTTTCCACTAAACCCTTCTTCTCAAACTCCAATAAAAACATGCAGTTCGAGTATTTTCTTCTGCATCACGGCTCCCCCCGGAGCCATGTGACAGCGTCATCAGAGACTCCATTCGATTCGCACCCCTAATGAGTTGCCCATCGATCAATCGTCGCAACGTATTGTCACGGACACTTGATAGAATAATGAGCTAATGTGTAACAATTAATCAAAAGGATCATCGCTCGCTGAAGCACGAGGAGGGAACGATAGTGAGAAATATCTCGTATCGCTGCGCGCTCGCGATGATACTTCATCGAATCTCCATGTCGGCTATTGGGCCATTCGTCGTGATCGACGTTTATATACGGCCTTCTCTCCCACACGTAGCGACATTTATCCCAGGGATCCGATTACACCATAGCCCCGGGTGAGTTACCGCAGAATGTCAATTTAACACCGCGAGCCAATACGTCAAAGATAATGAAATCGTGTCCAGTTTCAAACCTTTTTTATTCCCACATTCGCCATTTTTCACGAGCGTATGTGCGAAATTTAAAGCTACTCACGGTCAAAAGAAGGACCTTCGAGAGCGAAATTGATGATGGCCAATGATCGATTGGATTGGTAAAATCGCTCAATGACTTCGTAGCGTATTGCCGCCACACGAGGCCACAATTTTATTGGATTTTTCTACTTTCCCCTTCGATTCTCCCACATCTCGAAACCCACTGTGCCGAAACTCACAGATAATTGGATCGTTATCAACCTGCAGATCGTTGCAATACACCGCGTTGAAAAGTTGTTTCAACTTTGGGAATAATAATTCAGAGTGTCCGTCTCCAGATCCATTTATCAAGAGCCAGGAAGTTTGCGTCATGTATACCATCCGTGCATGTATATGCGGATGGTATACACGTGTACTTGCGAGCTCCGACGAGGGGCGGTAAGATTGGCTAAGGGAAATGCGGACACCCCCGATGCCGTTCGTCTTGTTGCGCATGATAAACGAGGCCTTAAGTTGACCACGGTTAATTGCTTAATGGATTATTACCATGACTAATGACTCTCTGAAAGCGGGGCTTCCTCGCTAACGTGCAGATAGACTTGGCTAATACACCCGTCTATATATACCTGTCGAAATGGGCACGATCATAATAATCAAGCCTTCTGCTCTCAGGAGGCAGCATTGTGCAATCCTCACTCTTGACTTCTGCGGAGTTACAAATTCGGATGCATCAAGAACCGATGCACTTTATTACGAAACTATTGTATCGCTGATCCGAATCGCGTTGTTGATTAATGTTTTTCGTTGAGTTATTCGATGCTGCCTATAATTGAGGAAGGAAATTTTTGGCTCTTCAATCGATTTGGCTACTTGAGCTTTTATTGGACATTCGGAGTAGCTGCAAATCGAAATAAATATTTTGTGGTTCTCCTCCCTCGGCTCTGGACCGAAATACTAAATTCTCGACATCGGTAACCCGACTGGCTAATGAAGAATATTTCGGGTAATTGATTGAGGGGAATGAAAAAGGATGGAAAATAGTTATAAAAGGATCGAATTGAGCGAGAGTCTATTTTTCGTATACACCTCCGTTTATATACGTTTATGAATACGGTCCTTTGAAAATTTCATATCCCTTGGGTCGCTGCTTGAAAAAACATTTTAATTGAATGAATCCTCCGCTCAAAGGATTCGGGGAAAAATAACTTTCGATGGGAATAGACAGCGAAAAATAAACTTGCGATCAAAAACCATATTTATGACGAGAATCATATCTCGTTTGAAAATTTTCATACGAACAGCATCGTTTTCTATAGTTGTGCAGAGCAAACGGAGCACTCGTTGATAAATATTAGAAAATTCGTTGCCCATTCAAACGACAGCCTCGTCGGAGGATCCACGATCTTGTTTACTGATTCACAAGAGAGTCTAAGAAATGGGCTAAGAAACCGTTGGACAAACGACATTCAGTCGCAACGTACTTAACAAAACCGGTCGTACTCGTTCGAAAAAGACAATACACTTGAACGGTAATATTTTTTATCTGATTTTTTTTAGGTCCAACGGCACCCCAAGCAGATCTGACAGGATACAGTCGTTGCGGTAACGCCCTCGTGCTGAAAGGCCTCGTTTTTCCACAATGGAAGCGACGCTCGTTGGCTGTCATTGGATCGAGACTTTTTCTCTACCCCAGTAAGTACTTTGCAAAAATGTTTTCGTTCGATGTTATTGTATACGTGCGTGAGAATCGAGCGCGGAGGAGAAAGAAGCTGAATGACGAAGCGAGTCGCAGAAAAAAGACGAAGAGGGATTGGCAAATAAACGACAACCTTTTTCCTCGGTCACAAAACAACAACAGCGATAAGTAACGAAGCAAAAAACCCTGCAAAAAGGAACGTTTATTTTCTTGCTCACAACCCTTGTCTAACGTACATTACTCCACATTACGATGTATTATACGAATTTAACAGCAGACACAAGATGCTAGGAGAGAGCTCGCCTTCACTTCCACTTGCCACTTGTTTTATCGCTCTCGACGTACGCGCCCTCCTCGGCTCTGCCTCATTCTTTAATTATTCCGGCGATATTTTATTCGAATTACGAAAATCAACAGTTTCGCGTTCGGTTATTAAACAAAGCCGTTCATTCGTGTTCCTCTCGACGCGGAATAAATTCGATTTCTGGTTGAGACAACAATTGGAAAGCAAATTCAAGTCAGCTCGCTAAAAATACAGGATTTTCAAGCATTAGAAATTGTTGTTGGATTAACAACCCGAGAATGCGATTCTTAACGCTCCCTTTGGGATCCGCTCGGTTTTTACGCGCTCGAGCTTCCTGTAGTCGGAGAAAGGATTGCGTCTGAGCTCTTACATTCATCTTCGCATCTCCCGTTGATTCACACTATAATAGGGGGATCTGAGAACAACATTTTCTCGCTGTTAAAACATATATCCAGGATGGAATGTAGAATTTGGAGAAAATGAGAGGGTTTCTCGAACGCAGAGAGGATTTTGCGAGAGCAGAGCAGCTTTATCAGGCTCCAAAGGTGTCGGAGGCCCAGGGACCACCGACAGTTTTCTCGTCATTCTCTACAAGTAAAACGAAGTACAACTGGTGTCTTTGCGCGCACATTATTCATGGAGGATCGCTTCGAAACAATATCGCGCCGCTCGTTTCTCAAGTTTCTTCGTATTTCACCATAAAACAAGACGCAAAGCTCACTCAACACTGGAAAATTATTGACCGCGAGAGAAAATCGTCTCGTTCGTTCCTTCCGCGGTGGCGTCGAAGGGTCGTTACTTCTGGAGACAGCATTGGGCCGCGGTTTCGTTCGATTTGATGAGGAAAAACCGAAATCACTTGGCTGCATCGCGATCGAGTGAAACCTCCATTTTAAGGCTGTTTCGTTGTAAAAAAAAGCACGCGATGAGGAAGCCTTCGACACGGTCAGTTGTTTTTCCGGCTCTCAAAGACCCGCGATATTCCCCCGTTTATTTATTAACCTCGCCATCTTGAGAGAGGAGCGAGTGCAAAAAACGTTTTTTGCTGTTTCTTCTTTTATCCACACGCTCAGGGCTCAGGGAGGAGAGGATTTTTCGAAAATCCGTAACGATCGCACTTTCATTTTTATTCACGTCACACCCGCTGAGCCTTCTTTTCGCAAAAAGAAACGAGAAAAAACCAACTTCGAGAAGCGCTGGGAGTGGACTCTTTTGGATTTTTACACGGAACGCGATCGCGAACGAAAAATTTTATATTCCTGGCAACGAAAAGCTTCGCGAAACCTCCTATATAAATATGTTATTCTTCGGCATGCCGCTTGTTTCGAGCTAAAAAAAAGTTGACCGAATTTATTTAACGTCCGAGCTGACGGTGCTCGCATTTATATTCTCACTGTCAATCCACATCGTCCAATTTATAGATTCGTTAAGCCCTCTAGTGTTATTCGTTGAAAAAAAAAACGAAAAATTAGAGAATACGTTACCCAGGGAGGAATCGTAACTGTAGAGTTCCGGTCTAGAGTTCCACTCACTTCCCTTCCGGATGGTGTGTTTCACCGTTTGCGTTCTCCTCCTGTAATCAACGGATTTGATTGGTTCCTCATCAAGTATTAATCAAGAGAGATTAGAGGAGAAGCTCCGTGAGATAAAAAGTGAATGGAGGCATTTGTTAACAAGGAAAAGGAAAAAGGTTTGTGATTTATTTGTTCGTAACGATTTTACAAAGTAACGAATTGACGGGAAGTAAAAATAGGGGAAAAAAGAGAGGAGAGTGAGAGCGAAAAGGGAAGAGTTTGGAGGATGAAACGATGGAATAAGGCGATAGGTGCGAGGGGAATGAACGAAGGCTGGAGAGATGAAGGATAGAAGCAGACCATTACCGGGATTGAAAGGTCCCGGCTGCGCTGCATCCGAGAGTTTTCCATCGCTTTCATCCGCTATGTAGCCGGAGGCGTGATAGGTGGATCGTTATACACAGCAGCCAAGTCAAACGCTTTTCCGTCGTAACAGACGGAGAAAGAGAGAGAATCCGCGATTTTCTCCAAGCAAACCCACTTTCTCTCTGTTCACGAAATTTTTCGAGCAAAGGATTTATCGCGCACTCCTCAAACGCTCCCGTTTTTTCCTCTCTCCCACTTTCTATTACGTATACCTTCAAGCATATAACCACGAATTTCAATTATTATTCCCGAGATTGAAAAGTGATATCGTCAAAGCAACCTGAGCCTCGAATCATGCACTTTCCTCGATCGAGACTCTTGCCCTTTGGCTTTTGTATTATTTGGCAAAAGTTGTGAGGCACAAACAAGAGTTGCGAGCCAAGAGAATTCTATGCGCACTCTCTCACATCGAATATTTCGTTATTACATTCCCCTTCCTATTTCTCAACAGTAATTTACCGGTCTTGGAAAGCAATTTACTTTCTGATCAATAGTGATTTATTACATCGTTTATTGTCAAAATGGACGGAAATAATTTGAAATGAGAATTCATAACGAGGCCGGAGGGGAGCGAGTGAAAAATCTGTTTAATGATAATCTTATCGCTATTTAAAGAGGTTCAATTAATCTGCGAGGGAATGATTGAAATAACTCATTAAAACGAGATCAGCGAGGCTTGAATCGATGGGAATATATTAATCCGCTGGACTACGGTAGGTCGAAGCTTTGTGTTAATTTCGTGAGAATTAAGAAAATTTTTCAAAAAGACTCAATAACTTGGAGCCAAGAAAGAAAGAAGCCGAGGGAGGAAAGACAAAGGGGGACAAGGAAAGCCGGGCAAACCGTAAACCGTCGACGTAAGAAAGGGGAAGACGCCCTCCGATAATGAACAAGTTCGAAAAGTTTTAATTGCTCCGAACACCGATCTCTCGAAGGACTACGGCTGCCCTCGAAGCCGTGGGATGGTTGGCCATCGCCTGGTTTTGCTACTTCGTGGCGGCGGCAGCTCGTTTAAAGTCGGAAAAGTCACAAAGGCCATTTTTTTCTCTTGGCCAACTTACGCTCGATTTTCTTAAAGCCCCGATTGATCGAGGGGAAAAAAATTCAACGAGGAACGCCCGGGATACTCCAAGTGAATGTACCGACATTTTGCTTTCGATTCAAAAAGAAAAATCATTGGATGAAGAATCCGAGTGTCCCCAACGAATTTCAATCATTAAAAGCATCGATTTTTCGTTTGTAACGGAATACGGCGATTGATGACAGCCGAGGGAGCGGACAAGACAGAAAGATGGGGAATCAGAAAACGAGTTTGTATGAAGAAACAAAAAATTCTCGTCAAAATTCCGATAGTGCAACAAAATCACTGATTTACGAGCTTCTCCAGTAGAATCAAGTTTTTCGATCGTTGCAAAAGCATCGGAGTATCCTCGCCTGTAACACCGCTCACTCGATGTACTCAATAGCAAGACACGTCTCGTTTTGGCAACGGAAGGAAATCTCGAGGCGAACGTTTTCGGGGTTGAAGACCCGGAGGAAGTAAAAAAGTTAGAAACTTTCCGAAACTTTGTTGCCTGCACTAAGACTTCTTGAAGTTTTCTAGTTCACAGATTGAACGTCGATTGATACGTTCAATCTGGCATTCCATCATGGTGAAGAGACTCGTCAAAATAGTGATGAGAATAGCCGATCGATTATTGCAACAGTTGTTACACGTATATTCATCCGCGATTTTTTCCGGTAACATTACATTATTAAAACATACAAATTAAACCCAAAAAAAAACCCAAACTAACTTGGGAATATTTTTAAAACTTATAGCTTAATAAGAAAAGTAAATCATATAAGCACTAGCGCGCCAATCACGAAACGCAGGTGCCAGCGCACCAATCCCAGAGCCGCTCCGCTCTGCGAAATCCCCCCACCGCACGACACTTAGTCGATCTGCGATCAGCGCCGCTTTGCGCTCCCCACCATGCGGCCCTCCGGCAATCAGAAAGCAGTTACGCTGCACTTCCCCATCTCGCAGGGCCAAAATGTCATTCGATCCCGGAGCAAGCATCGCGCAGGTGTCTTCGAAGACGCAGCTTTGTATGTCACTGGTTTTACTGGAAATAAATCTCCAACTTCTCTGGAACATCACGCCGGACTTATTCGTTCAACCCTCCAACGCGTAGCAGTATATCAGCACGATTCCACGGGTTCGCAGTGTCGAGAGTCCAACATCGAGAGGACTGACATCGAGAGCCCAACTTCGGGGTTTCAACGAAGTCACAGTCCTTTTCAGGGCTGCTTAACACGCAGCTTCGACTGCTGTTCACTCATCAAAGGTGTCACCGAGACAGCCAGGAACTACGGGTCCTGTAGCTGCAAAGCTCACCCGTGGTTCCCGGTCTCGGTGCACTAACCAACTCCTACAATACGCACTTCGAACTATTTTCTTAGCGCATTCCTACGGTCACTACTTGGTGTGGTGACCGCGCTCATTAGCTTAGGCGCTTCACGCCTCTTTCTTAAATTCTTCCGGCCACCACTTGGTGTGGTGACCGCTTTCATATAATATAGGCGCTTCTCGCCTCTTTCTTAACTTCCTTCGGCCACCACTTGGTGTGGTGACCGCGCTCATTAGCCTAGGCGCTTCTCGCCTCTTTCTTAAATTCTTCCGGCCACCACTTGGTGTGGTGACCGCTTTCATATAATATAGGCGCTTCTCGCCTCTTTCTTAACTTCCTTCGGCCACCACTTGGTGTGGTGACCGCGCTCATTAGCCTAGGCGCTTCTCGCCTCTTTCTTAACTTCTTTCGGCCACCACTTGGTGTGGTGACCGCTTTTATATAGTATAGGCGCTTCTCGCCTCTTTCTTAACTTCCTTCGGCCACCACTTGGTGTGGTGACCGCTCTCTCATAGTATAGGCGCTTCACACCTCTTAAGCACCCTTCATCATTGCGACTACCCTCCTTTTTTCCCCCCTTCTCCCTTCTCCTATGGCTCTCAGGTCAGCACGGGAGTCGGGACTGGTAGCTGAGAAGCCCACCCGTTCTGCAGGGCCCGACACACAAGCCCCCTCTATTCCGGAACAAAGAATTTAACGTGGGTCGCAGGGATTGTGCACGCGGAAATCAAACGCGGGTATCACAGTTTTCATGACAGTAAAAGTTAAAAATGCATAAATCCCTTGATCATTTCGACAGCGATTTTTTATCGATGGAAATGCTGTTTTCGCTGCAATAATCCATCGACTCCGACGTTCGAAGTTATTGGCATCTCCGTTTGATTCGACTTTTTTCTATTCCTATCACTCCGAATAACGTGAAATATCTAGAAAGCGGAGGAAACGTCGATCTGTATTCTCATAGCGTTCGTTGATATTCCACGTACGTCTTCATTGAACTATTCGAGGTTCCCACTTGAAGCCAGCTGCCGCACACAACGCAGCATTTCCCGAATGATCTCTTTCTCCATTTTCTCTCCTTCGCGATGTCAAGTACAGTCGCACGCATCCGCCAGAAGTGCTCCTCCACTTCATTGTTATGGGGAAACTTATTCGGCCCTGATAGTAAATACACCGCTCAAGCAGGCTCTACGGACGAGGGTAGAAAAAAACGTCTTTTGCAATATGCCTCTCGCATAACCCAGGCGTCCTCCGTTCGCCTCAATTTACTCGAGCATTTTCATTTTATCTTCCTCATCGAGGGAGAACACGACTTTCATCGACTTTATTTAGTGCACCACTCGAAAAATATCATTTTAGTTATGCTCCGAGTTATTGCAAGCTTCCAAGCGATATTCCAGTCTATAATTCGACGGGGAGACACTCGACTACATTGGAAAGTATTCAATTTCTTTCATTGCAGATGCTAAAATTTTGACACGATTCTCCCGACCTTTCCAAACGTCGCTAATTTCAGAAGCGCGCAAATATTCTTTTCGCCCTTCTCGCCTCACTGTTTTTTCTGGCCCATACGATTCTTCGTATTATCAAATGAATTTCCGTACCAAATCTGGTCCGGGTGTAGTGCAGCCCGTAGGAGTTAAGGTGCTGTGACAAACAGCCCGACGTGATCAAATTACTAGGCGTCCTTGCCGCATCTCTGCTGGACCCTATATACGGCTCGGTCCGGAGATGCTGACCAAAATCAAATTATCCAAGAAGTAAGACATTGGAGCCAAATAAGGCTTAGCAGATAGCAAGGTTCACTTCGATCAAGTGCTAATTGGTATCAAGTCATCCTCACTTCAATGAGCGAAGATCAATCGACGCTGCTTCTGGTTTGTCCGCGGCACTAACTTTCGGTGCTCTCTTTCAAACGAACTGGGCACCGATGAGAAAGTTGGTTGTTAACAAGATTATGGAAGGCACACTCAGAAACCGGAAAAGAAATCGTGAAATGTGGGGAAAAGTGATGTAATTGGACGACAAAAATAAAAATAATTAAAAATTTTTATTTTTAATTAAAAAATAAAATTTAAAAAAGAAAATTTATTGATCAACTGATCAACTAAAAATCTCTGGTTGCAGGGAATGTCGGTATCGGAGCCATCCGCGGAAGCCAAACGCAGTAACTTTTTCAAAAATAATAATATTTATTCCCAACAAATTATGACGTACTTCGATTTTTATTATTACTTTGTTTAGGGATTTCCCAGGATGGTTATAGGGAAAACATTAATTCGTTGCACATTGTCGCAGGTTGTCCAGACTCACGACCAGAGTGGATGGAGCTGGGTGGAGTAGGTGGCGCTGTTTGCTACGCGCCATCGCGTCTCGGTAAGCTGGTACTCCGTGTAACGGGCTTTCCTCGAGTGAGCAACGCTCAACGGCCACATCAGGAGGATCGAGAATTCGAGGACGAGCGGCACCACCAGGAGACGAGACATCTTTATCTGGGCTTTCAACATCCTTGGGATCGTGATTTGTGGCGCGGATGGCTCAAGAAGGTGAGCGCAAAATGAACCGTAAGCGAGCCTAACGAAATTCTAGTTTCGGGGACGCTGCAGACGGAATTTCTTCGTCGGTACATTCAGACTTTTTCATCCTTCTATTTTAATAATTGCAAAGGACTCTTGAACTGTTAAGTAACGTTGGAACTTACGCGACGTACGTAAGTTTGTATGGAAGTTCAATTCCACTGGGAAATTGCTCACCAAGTTCAACAGCAAGTAAAACATTATGCTGGCAGAAATTGGTTCGTTCAATTTCTCAAAAATCAACACGAATCCGGCTGGTTAATCCAGCAGGGAAACGAGAAATTCGACACAACGTTTCCATTCATATGAGAAACGCATAATCAGCAGCAAATAAAAACAGCATGTTTTCGAAGCTTAACACAAACCTTGTAAAAGCATGCACTCGAAGCTTGTATGATTCATGAAGAATTCCTAACACTTTGCCACGAAAAAAAGTCGAAAATGGAGCAGAAACGGTTGTTGGAAGATTCGGCAGGAGTTTAAACATCAAAGTGCAAGTCTCACACGATTCTGCTCGAGGGAATTAATGTGTGCCAAAGTTTCTTAACCTTCCGCATCAAAGTTGTATGAAATCTCGTTTCGAAATCATACAACGGTCAGTGAAATGTCTCTGAAGCCAGGTGAACGTTGAACACCACGGTTAACCGTTGCCTCCGGCAACTTTCTGATATCCTTTGGTAATGAGAGGCGTTCGTCTGCAGCAAGTACAAGATTCAGCGTTAACACCTCAACACACGTGTCTGTTTGATCCTCACCCCATCAAATCTCTGTTTAAGCCTCTCCAAAATATTTCAATCTTCCACTTCAAGTGGAATGCTCCCACTGAATAGTTTGATAACATTTTCGAATCTTTTGCCACCTTTTCGCATAGTTAAATTAATGATCGACTCGATATAAAAATAGTTTTCATGGTTTTTATTGGTAAAATGCAGAATTTATTCTTCCATCGCGTTTGCCAGTGTCTCTAGAGCACCGGAACGTTGTTTTTTCTCTCAATCTCTCAGTGCAATGAGTTTATTGAGGTTCTTTATAAAAGGACTTTGTTGAAACGTTTATTCATTCGGGGAAGAGAGATAGCGAAGAGGAGAGAAATCTAAAGACGCAAAGAGCACGACGATCAGAAGAAAGCTCGGATCCAACTCCCATAAGCCCCGGTCAGACAGAGAAAAGACCGTGCTGGTCAGGAAGGGGCTTTGATTATTCTGAAGGTTCCCTGAGACCGACTCAAACACTCGAGGGCGATCTTATCAAATATTTGTGAAATGTATTGACCGGAAACTCAAATATTTGTATAAATTCTTTTTCTTCGGTTCACCGTGCAATAATAAACAAGGGGAAGGATAATGAACGTCGAATTATCTTGATCCGAAAAGTCTTACTTTCAATAAATGAACCAGGCAAAAGATGTCTCGAATCTGGAGCGTGCAACTGCATTGAATCCAAGAAACGAAGCAGCCTGGAAAAGCTGATCGATAAAATATAGTTATGGTTAAAAAGGCTGATCGCTGTAATTAATTGAATGTGAATACGATGAAGCTTAAAAAAAGGGGAAACAAAGATTGAAAATGGCCGATAATAAAAGCCGATAACGATGATCTTATTAAGGATTCGACGAGTAGGATTTTTCATTGAAAACTCTTGGGATTTTCAAGCTCCGATAATTTTCCGGACGAGATATTCAACGATAAGATTCTTCAGTCTTTGGTGCAAATGAGCATTGACTCTTGATCAATCGGTGGAACAGTACGATTAAGCTGGTGAAAGGATTCCTTTTATGTCGGCATCTCTAATCACCAGAGTTCTCACTCGGCATTCGCGCGCGTCACTTCTTTCCTTTCATCGTCGTCGTTTCTTCTATTTTTCTTGAAAAGAGGAAGAAAAACGGGAGGGAAGAGCGGGGGTGTCACGTCGCGCTAAGCGAGCAACGTCATTCGCAAGAACGTGCCAAGAGACGCTTCGTGCATCGTTTCTCTCGCAGGAGGATAAAAACAATGGAATCCCCCGAAGACGCTAGTCACGGGATACAGATTGAGGTTACCAATAGAACGTCCCCTCGGACATTAATCGAAAAACACGGAAAGCGGAAGAAAAAACCTACGCTGAGCGAGGGCGCTCGATCAACTTGAAAAATTAACGCTCAACGAGGAAGCTCTTAACGGAGCGACTAAAATTTATTGTATCTTCCGTATCGGACCAGGGGCCCGACACTCCAGACCCCCACTCTTCTTATTTGGCTTTAACGTCGAAATCATAGCCAACTTACAGACACGAAATTATTCAAGGTGAAAGCGTACACTAATGCCCGTTTTCTTCAACGTTAATCTGGGTTTAAACTCGGTTCATCCTATCTCGAAACTATATGAAAAAAATTGAACTGAGTTTGAACCGTGTCGGAGAAAACGGCCATAAGGGTGGTAGACTTGAGGTACTTGAGGTACCTGAGGGACTCTACGACCGAGTTCGTGGGGATGGCGAGACATTGCGCCGACGGCGCCAATTTTGACCGCATAAAGGGTTTCCGTTGAAATAATTCTCCTACATAAAAACATATCGATGTATGGAATGAAAAGAAAACACTATACAAAAATGAATGTAAGCCCATCGAATTCTTATTCTGAGATGATATTATCGTTGGGTGTAGTTATTTTCCATGGAACCATTTATCCTTTAAACTGCTCTGATGAGCATGTATCAATTTTTATTTACTTATACGAAATACGTGATTTGGATCATTGGTTCAGCGTTCGATCGTCAATTTGAGATCTCGGGTTCAACCCCCTTAATTAAATATTTTTTTTTTTTTTTGGGAAAAAATCTTTAGTAAATTAATTTGTCTTTTTCGATAGTTTCGTATGCGAATGATCGATTTTTACAATAGAAAATCAAAATTCCCAATTATTATTATGATTTGATGGAAAATCCTACTTGTTCATGAGAGCTGTCAACAAAGTTTTTCGAAAGGTGCCGATTTCAGAATTGAGCCCCGGAAAGGTCTATCATATTTGAATTTTTTTTCAATCCAAAACGAAAGCCATCTAGTCAAATTTGATTTCCGATGTGTGAAAAACCCACAAGTTCGATAGTTATTCTTAAGCAGGCGAAAAATTAGTTATGAAAGCAAATGAAAATTGAGAAATTGGAAACAAAATTAAGTCTATAATCATTAAAAGAATCATTTGAAAGAAAATTCGAATTCATTTGGAGTCGTTCGTTTTTCTAAGTTTATATTTTTTTTAATATTTGGCGTCGAGCTGGTGTCACATCTCTTGATATGACACCAGCTGTGTGTCCGGATATAAATCAAGAGACACAATAGTGACTCGACACGAAGTATTAAAATAAAATTATAAATATTCTTCTTGTATTGATTGGCCGAGTGAAAAGATATCATAAATGAGAAAACTTGTCTAGTCCGGTGCCCAGCTGACAAGAGATTTCCAGAGCGCGTCAGCCGCGCCAGCCAGCTTTAAAAAAACCCAATAAAATTTTACGACGTAATTGTCTATAGGGATGGTGCAGATTCGATAGAGAGCAGGTCAAAAGTAATCGTGGCGCCTCTAATGTCATAAATTATAAGTTTTTGTGGTAGCACTCTTAGTACTTTGATTGAATATATTCCTAATAATTTTATATATATAATAAGGCAGGGTGTCAAATGGACATCGGGCGATTCTCCATCAGGTCAAATGCCCATAAAATATAGATATACCGCGCCGTTGTATGGTCGTCAACGGTATATCTATATTTTATGGGCATTTGACACGACGGAGAATCGCCCGATGTCCATTTGACACCCTGCCTATAATAATACAATAATGATAAAAGATCCCTGAAAACTTTCACTTTTCATCACTAGTGGCGCCGTAGTCTACTTGCACCATCCCTATAAACAGTTAATTTCAACTGTTGATACGGAATCCCTACTATTTCGAGTAACTTTATGAAAAACTCCGGAAACGTCCGTGGATTTTAATGAGCATTCTGCCATTTTCGAAAAATTTTCTCAAGTGAGCGAACATTTCTGTACTTTTGCTTTGCGTATTTTTCGAAATTATATATTTTTTTACGTTTTTAATTGTTTTTTCAGCTCAAGTGCATTCAATTTTTCTGTATAAACGTTTGACCGTTTAATCGTTTGGTTGTGATCTCCGATCAATTGAAACATTTTTTTTTTTTTACATAATAACTCTAAAATATGCAATTAAAAATTTCGAAGGAAGCCATCTGAATACATATATACGCACATCCGAGACTTGTTTTCATAATTGCACGGCATGTTGAAAAATTGAGTAGTAAATTTTTGAAAGTTACACTTAGAACAGTATGCAGTGCTGCTATTTTGCCAGCAATAGCACTGCAAATAGAATTTGAATAAATTAAAAATGGGAAATGGTGAAACGCAGTTTCGAGTTTTGTTGTTTGTCAGTTACAAATGTGGGGCTAATTTTGACGGGATTTTCAACTTTGATTTTTTAGAGTTCTTATGATCAAACAAACACCGTCAAACGGTTGGCGTTGAGAAAAATTTAAAAAGTCGAAATATATAGGGGTGCTAAGTTTAAGCAACCAAGAGAGATGCAGAGTGTGTCATGGCGACCATGGCGACAGTCTAACCTCGTCAAGCGCTCGAGGCGCTCTGTGCAGCCAACAAAACAGTACACTTTACGGACGTTTTATGTCGTAATGGAAACCGAATTCCAGAAACGTTCGACCAATCACACTCGTTTCAGGAGGTGCCAAATAAGCCCTATACCTTAAGCATTGAGTGCCACCCCCCTGATTAGCAGCACCGAGCGCTCAACGGATTCGCGATCGATCGTCAATTATCAAAATAAAATCGGTCGATTCTGCCAAAAATAGATTCGAAAAGCTCTCGGAATGAAACGCGCTCCGGAAGAACTTGCCTTCCATCGGCAAGAATTCCAGCTCGAGTTCTCTCACTTTTCTACATTCACGTGAGGAACGTCGGAGAGTGCCGGAAACGAGCGACGACGTGGCCCTTCGACGCTGCGCAGAAAAGCATTCACGCAGGAAATGCGATTTCTATGTTTGTCGTCTAGGAGAGCCCCGGTTGATGTACACCGTGTTGGATGTTACTGGATTAGAATAGTGTATTGTTCACTCCCTACTCCCGGAATCTCCCGCTCTCTCAACACCATTTCGGCATGCGTATTTATATACTGCATTATTATTCATGGGAGACGCTTCACCTCGAATTATTACAACGAAATTCACTTTTTCCCCACTACCAAATCGCTCGCATTTTCATGCCATTTTTCCACGGGATTCAGATAATCTTGATACAAGAATCAACCGTAAATTCTTCCACACGAATTATGGGAATGTAAAAATTGCTGCTAAGCCAACAAAATACGAGAACGCTTGAGTCTTTGACAGTTTCAAATGTAATTTGTAAAAACAAATGAAATTCTCTACGTTCATGAAAAATTGATTGCACTTTGATCTTTTAATTGTCGTTTCGAATGAATTCGATGCAAATAATAATTTGCTACTGTTACGTCACGAAATTACTTTCAGAGTTGAAAAATAAATAACCCCGTTGATCCGTCAGGAGGCGCAATGAATATTGGAAAGGATATTCCGATGTTGTGAACTGTCAAAAGGTTACAGCGCCGATTCGGGAGTGAAGCAGCTCCGACGTTGGCTTCAAAGGGAACGCCCCGTATTAAACTCATGTAAATTCCTCAACATTATATTGTAACAGCGTAGCAAGCTTCAAGCCCATGCAAATGAGTACAAACATGCATCGGCAAACTCCTGCGCTGTTTTGCAGAATATTAATTAAATGATATTAAGGGCCTGGAGGTTGAACGAGGAGGGAACAGGTGTTGGAGTAGTAGCGAACACGTGAGTCAGAGTGTAACATCGTTTCACGTTGGACAGATACGACGGCGATATTTCGATTCGGAATATCCCCGTAGCCCGACCGCAAAGCTGTATGGAATAATCTCGGGATTAATTTTCATGCGCTACGGGAATAGACACGGAGAAATACAATTTTGACGTTTGATTAACTCGGCCAGTATTAAAACGATGCAGCCAATGATAATTGAGTTCGCTACGAAATATTGGCAATTATTGGGGTGTCGTATTGGTACGAATTCGGAAGCAACCGCTCGGAAATCGGTGGCCAAACACTTCCTTTTGGAACAGTTCGATGCGGATCAACCGCGAAAAAAACTTGCTCGAGAACATTAAAATGTTGTTGAAGCGAGTGAAAAAAAGTGACGACGGTTCGTCGTTGAGCTCTGGCATCGGGCCGATAGAGCCGGAAATTTCGGTCGTTAAATTCGTCGTGTTTTCTCTCGAATCAACTCCTCGTTGGTGGAGTAATTTTTGCCCGAGGCAACCGCGGGCCCGACCGCACCGATCTATGATTTACGAGGCTTCCATCGACGACATCCGAGTAATGAATTCAAGCAACGAAACCACCGATGTGCGACAGCAACTGCACGTGTTATGGGGTCGGAAACAGCGCGTCGAAGTCGTAAACACCGCCGTGGGAAAGTAATAGATTTTGCGATTTTTCCGTCAGGAAACATCGGAGGCTTCCGGTTGGACATAAGCCGCTGCCTCGACGCTGCTCGCCTCGCCGTACGACGCCCGGTTAATTGATAACACTTGCGCGCATTATGCACGTCACGAAGAGCATCCCTTCGCGCTCTTTAACTTGGCGATAAAGAAAAAAACAGCCTCGATGCCGGAGGTAAAACTAGATTAGCGTTCACACGTAACACCAAAAAAATAGACATTTAAATTCCCGTCGCAGTCACAAAAACGCCGGGCAAGGGCGAATAAGGAGCAGGCGAATTCTCCGCACCCTCCCACTCACGCATAATTAATGAGAAACAAAAAACTCATTTGTATTCAACAATGTTACCTCGAGAAAAACCTTTCGAGATATTATTTTCCTTCGCGTCTTCCATCTCGCGATCGCGGCCATGCTTATTTCTCATTTTGACATCCCGGTACAGAGCAAAATCGCTACTTTTTTCGGCTCGCATCGCCAGTTGCATTCGAATTGAGAAAAAAACGTCCATTTGTCCGGAGCAAAGTGACTTAATTATCGTTCGGAAAGTTCAAACTCTTATTATTCGTAATTGGATGCAAATTCGTAATAAATTCGGGAGCTTTTGCGTCAAAGAAATTGAAATTCAGTTGGAAAGATTCGCGATAGTGATCCATGAATTATTTCACCCGAGAAATAAAATGGAGACGAAAATTTTAGAGTTTTGTCGCAGGCAACGTCGGCGTACACTCGCTGTACGGATTCTGTCAATAGTATGCAAAATAAAAGAGCCTTCCTGCTTCTTTCCGCGCACTCCTCGATGCGCTGACTCGAAAGAGAAGAGAGAGAGAGAGAGAGAGAGAGAGAGAGAGAGAGAGAGAGAGAGAGAGCGAGCAAAGGCCCTCGAAAAAGAGGCTCCCTCTTGGAAAAAGATACTCACCTGAGTACTTGGAATATCACAGGAACTTTAACACGACTTTTCAACTCCGTACAAATACAAGTCCGTATACTGAGGGAATACACTTTTATGTTTCAACTTCACGACGCGGTGCCACTTTACATGGACTGACTTTATACCGGTGCGAATAATACTTAAAAACTCGCAGCCCTTTTTCTCGACGCCGCGCTGCCACGAACAAGAGGACGATCCTCGTCCGCAAAAAAAAAAACGTATTTGCGTTGCATGTTTGTGGCGGAAGAGTCGCATGAATTCATAAAAGAAAATTAAACGATTAAAAATTCTTTTTTAAATGCTAATAAAAAGAGGGTTTAACGAGTTGCCAAATACTAAAAATCCAGTTCGACGTCGTTCCCTTTTGACCGAGCTCAATCCTCCCTCCCGACCTCTGCAGCATTTTTTATCACTCGTTTCTCTTCAAAATTACTTTCGACTAAGGAAAATTGGGCCAAAGCTTGGACTGGCGATTTTCGTCACGTCCGAATTCGGGGTTTTCTCATTCGTGAGGACGGCTCCTCCAGTATGTTGGACCAATGTCGGGAGCGCTGTGAGGCAAAGAGGGAGAGAGCGAGAGGGGGCCAATTTCATAAAGGAGATCGCAGCTGGTCGAGCTGCGGTTTTACTCCAAAGTAACAGCCATATTGCTCTTATCAAACGATCTAGCCAATGATTTACGAGACGTAGCTCATTCCCGCTCACTCGGACTCGTTCATCATACCCTTATTAATATACATAAACCCCAGCCAAGTTTATTTCGTCGTCAAACTTCGGCCAATTCGTTTACAGCGTTCCAACCAAACAAATTTATTTATCGATCATTTCGCGTTGTTCGTTTCATGAAGTTAGTTTTTGTAAATTATACTAAACCAAATAATAACAACAAGGTTTCGGGAAAAAGCCTTGAAAAGCCACTTTATTTGGACCAATTGTTTTTTGAAAGTTTGCCGAACTCGAGTGACCCACGTTTTATCGTTTGGTGGCCCTGAAAAGGGCCATTTGTGTCTCTAAGAGATTTTTAGATCAACTTGATCTTCGGCATCCGAAGCGTGCTGTTCCTTGCCTGAATCTTGCGCACGATGGCTGATGGAGAAACCGGCGTCGGTCGGACCAGATTTGTGTGTTTCTTTGGCGAGAGACTGATGATATGCCGTGCTCGGACGATCTCAGTGTTGATCTTGTTTGGCCGGGTAACGGTTCGAGTGATGGCTTGTATGATGTCCGGGTGTGTTTTAGAGAGTGCGGCTTTTCGGATGGTAGGCTTTGGAGACTGCAGTCTTGCGTCGTGCGGATGTGAGCAGGTTTTTTCAACGACCGGGAGGCGTAAGACAACGGGGCAGGAGGAGGTAGAAGGTAGATTTGTGCGTAGTTGTTTAATTCGGTTTGACTCACTAGCCCCAAGCACTGGCTTGTCCACTCTTTTCCTCGTAGCCCGAAGCTTCTTCAGTTTTCTGGCTCGTTCTTCTTGTCGACGATCCAGACTGCGTAGGTACGAAGAAAACGACCCAGTTTTCTTTTGCGACATGTCGAGTTTCTTGCTGATCCTTTTCGTGATATTGCTGGATTTACAATGAATTTGCTTTCGTGGGAGGCCTAGATTTATACCCGACCAGTTTAAGCGGAGATGCTCCCTGATTGACTGAGGGTCGCGTGGTGGGGGCGCGCGGCAGAGACGCTCTCTGATTGGTGCGCTTGTGCTGACGTTTCCAATTTTCGTATTCCAAGGGTTTTAAATACTTCTCATATTAATATGGGGGACTTTGGGTTTTATTTCGTAATTTTAGTTGCTTTTATATGGAAAAATGAGATGTTACCGGTTAAAGGAGACGCGGATGAATATACGTGTATGACAGCTTAAATGTAACAAGAAATAAACAAATTGAAAAGGCTCTTTTAGTGATTATGAGGAAGAGCATATGATTCTCGACTTCCATGAACTTTTCAAGTCGCTTTTATCGAGGAGGGCTTCGGATCGGCTGGCCAGACCGATCGCTGCCCTTGTTTGAATACAATTTCTGTTTAAATTATTGTTTTATTTGTAACAATAGTTAAGTGAATGTGTGTAGAGTTGATTATATTCAAAACGAATTTTAATAAGAACTTTTAAACTTTTTCTCAACTCGAGAACGTTGTGTGTGCAATGATTGATATCTCGAAGCGAACTAATTTTTATATTTTTTTTTCTCGTTACTAGAACAAGAATTTCTATTTTTTTTTTAAATATAGGGGCGGGCCCCCCTCAAAAATTTGATAAATTTATTCTTTTTTTCATTTTTAGTCATATTATGATATTTAAAGATACTTTAAAGATATTTTAGGCTGATTCGCGATATTTGGGGCATAATGGACCACCCTAGAAGAACCAGTTTTTCAAAATTATAATTATTTATATAAAGCAATTAAACCACTTAAGAGGATGGATCAGTCGGTATATCGCAACCGTGAGTGCGAGAGAGATAGCTGCAAATTTCGAAATCGAAATTCTTTGACACAGTTTGACCGATTAAAAAAAGGCTCTGTCAGTCGGTTTTTACCATCGTCCTGCGTAGACTGTGAAGCTAGGTTATTTGGACTATCCAGTCTAAATTTTTATTATAATGTTTCGATTTCGAAAATTTCAAGTCAGGTTAGTCGACTGATCCATGCTCTTAGCAACAATATTAGATAACATTTTTACTAATTTTTTAAAACATTATAATAAAAATTTGGACTGGATAGTCCAAATAACCTAGTTTCACAGTCTTTCAAATATTTTACCAACTCCACTTCTTGGACAAGACTAAAAACTGGAGCAACTTTTCTGGTCAATTCTGCAATGGAAAAATAAATTACATACATAACCTCAAAAAAAATATTGATTTCTACATTAATCATTTTTTCATTATAATTACCTTTAGATGACGTATATATCATGTCACTATTAAGTTTATAATATTTCACTCGTCGTCTCAGAGTCCATCTTGGAACTTGCTAAATTTTTGAAGCAATAATGTATCCCATTTCTCCAAGGACTACAGATGGAACAGCTTTCGCCACCGCCAATTCATGCCGTGTCATACGTTGGTCTTTTTATACGTACTTACGCACCATTACTAGATCTAGATAATTAATTTCTTGGCCGTAAAACCAAAGAAATATTTTTATTTAGTGATGAAAGTACAAATCCTGTCAAATTATTACCGCCAACAGAGATGAAATAACATGATACGCACATGTTTACAACGTTCGAAGCGCCACTCGATGCTAACGTTTAAAACTATTACTAGCGTTCAAAACTATTGTCGATAAAGTTTTATTATTTGGCGATGTTTTCAAATTTATATTTAGCTATACTACATTATTTCAACTACAAATAAAAAATTATCTAAAGTAAACTTGCTGGTTTAAACAAAACCAGTGTAAAGAGAAAGAGAAATCAAGAGACGCGGTAGCGGCTCAACGCCAAGTATTAAAAGAAATAGATTATACCAACTAAATGAATTTTTTTTCGAACAAATTTGAAGTCCATAGCACAATAAAAGTACAGAAATAGTATATTTGAGGTTAAAATAATTTTTTTCAACAAGAAAAAAAAACATTTTTTTTTTTCAGTTTTTTTTGGAGGGGGCTGTCGTGCCCCAGAAAAGAAAAAAAAAATTTTTAGATAGAACCAAATTCGGATGACCTAGAGGTCATAAGCCACAGAAAAAAATTACCGCCTTAAGGGGGCCGTCGTGCCCCACCCTCCCCTACTATCATATATTTGAGTGTTTTTCTTCGCGACGCTTCCTACGAACGCGCCTTGCTTTTGGGTAAACGTGGGAGTAAAACCATTTGAAAATCAGCACCGAATAGTCTCGATTGTGCATGAATTTGGAGGATGATAATAGAGATTTTGAGCTGAAATCGTAATCGCGTTGCGTGAGCTCATTGAATTGACGATACAAAATCAGCGATGATGCGCGAGCAAAGAACTTTTTTCTCTTCCCATTTCCTTCGTTGAAATGGACGGCCGAACAACGTACTCCAAATAGGCGATGTTGAGCGTGTATTTGTACGAATTCTCACGCGTTTCTGTCGAACGTGTGTGCATTTTGTTGCGCGCGGATGACGAAATAAATGACACGTCTCGTTTGCAACTAAACCGAGTCTCGAATTTCGCAGAGTCGTCATGAGAACTCTCACGTCGATTCGCGGCCATTGAATTATTCAGAACGGGTGAATAAACGCATATTCGATTGTGCGCGATTTACAAACCGTCCCTATTCTCTATCGCCGATGCTCCCTCCCTCTTTTCAACTCTCTTCCGCCCCCTTGCCCTTTGCCTCGGTACACCGATGATGAATATTTAGCAGTGTGCTTATCCGGATCGTGATCGTACACAATTTGCGAAACAAATCGCAAAACCCACGAGATTATTCGCGAAACGATTTTATTTTTCTCCCCCCTCCTTCTATTTTTCCCCAAACGCTCTATAGCTGCACACAAAAGTGAGTGGAAGTAGTAGCAGACATGAAATGTCACGAAAAATCGTTTCACTTGCATCGTCCGATCGGATTCGGTTTTGAATTCTCAAAATTAATTATTGTTTTAATCGAAAAAATGTTTGCTCGTCCCCAACGAGGTTCGTTTGACCGGAAAAGAGATCGATTTTCCAGAATTTTCTTGAAAAGGGCAACGAAGATTTGAACAGTGGAATGAAAAATGATTTCCGCAAGCATAGAACCGCATCCTTTGGAATCCCTTCGAATTTGAATCCACAAATTAGGAAGCCGAGAGGAAAAGAGGAGAGAGCGAGAAGGGAGCGGAGGATAACAGTGCCGAAAGATCGCCTGGGGTGGTCCTCGAAAATGTTAAAGTTTATCCGCGCAATCACCTCGAATTTGGGATTTAATTATATGTTTTAAAAGTTAATACAAGCTCGGTTGTATCTCGTTCACGTGCTCCACACCCCCCGGAGCGGTAATGTACTAGGAGCACGGGATTTTCTCATTAAAACTGCAAGCGAATTGTTCGGGTTGGCAATAACGGAGTGGAAGTCCTAAAACCCTTGCAGTTTTGGATTCCTGCTCGGTCCTTTTTCCTCGTGGGGGCGGGGGGAAGCACGTCGAACTTTTGTAACGCGACTGTTATTGAAAGCGTTGTTTGTGAGGTAAAATAAGCGAAAAATGAGAACAGCCGCTTAGAAAAGAGGCTTGTAAATTTGGGTGGGAGATGAAGCGGGCGGGATTGAATTGAGTCTCCGACGAACCAGGAGCACAGTTCGTTTAATCATAGCCTCGGGAAGCCTCGAAATATTCATTCGGAAAATTCGAATAATTAATTTTCCTCCTCCGCACATATCGTCGGGCGATCGCATTCCGACTGTTTGGTTACTCGGTAAATGTCTACGCGAAATATCGGAGTTTAATAGAGAAAATGCTGAAAATGCTTACGCGATACTACGAAAGCAGAATTGGATCGAAAAATCACGAAGTTAACAAAATTCGATAGGCCGAAAGTCGAATATTCATTTGCTTTTACATTTTTGTTACCGATTCGGGAGGGCGAAAAAAGGCGTGATAAAAAATTTGATTGGCCCACCCGAGCGGGCGTATCATCAACCATAAAAATATCGCTCGTATATGCGCGTTCGCCAGGCTCCCACGTTCGCTTTTATACTTTCCCAGTGTTACACAGAGCGATGCTCCAATAAAATATTGCAACTGCAACTCTCGAGCCAACAATGATGCTCGAGAGCGCGTTCAGCTCACGTACACCAGGCGTATGCAGATCCCCGAGTAGTTATAGGTAATGTATCGGAGGGCCGCGTTCCAAAAGAAAAACAAAAAAACATCGGCGAGCCTCGGTGTGCTAATTCCGCTCGGATTTTCAACAGTTCAGTTATCGAGGCTCGCCTCCTCTCACTCCGCGCAAAACAAATACGTTTCACGAAGCAGCAGCTCATACGAGCTATTAATGCCTTGAAATTCTATTTCCTCAGGTTCCGCAATGTTTCCGAATAGCTTTCCCCGAGCCCGGCGGCGCAGCCGTTCCATTATTTTTTCAATAATTTTTCACCGAGTCCGAGCCTTCATCGACGGCTCCGTTCATCCCCCCGCTACGCGCGATACCAACCAACGGGATTAAAATTAAAAAGCTATTTGTATGGAGCTTTCCCTCGCTCCGAGAAAAAGAAAGAGCCACATTTTTCCAAGCACGCCTCAGACGTTGGAAGCCGCACCAGCCGGAAATCAGGATCGCGCGGCTCCTCAACCGTGAGCTTTTCAGTCTCTCAGCTTTAAGGACACTTTAAGGTCGCTCCAGAGAGCCCAGCTATAATTGCAAGAGCTCCCTGCTACCTCGACATCGTCGAGCTATGAAACATCGCCCATTCACGAGCCTTTCCCGCTTTCCTCACCCCTAAATGTGTATATACCTGTACAGATGCTACCTAAGGAAAATCCTTTATCCCACGAGGTTAATTATAAAGCTCAACTCTCTCAGACCCCGCATGAATAACTTTTAATACGAAAGTATTTCGAACCAGTTCGCTCGTGAGCCTCCTCCGCAACGTGTCCATTCAAACTTGATCTTGGAACTGTCTCATCTCCCCCCCTCGTAAAAAACTGACGTTTGTACAAACTTCAATCTTCCTTTGACATTTATTCGCTCCAAATGTCACAATTTCAGAGCAACAAATTCTCGAAATTCAATGTACGTACTCGTTCAATTGAAAAATCATCGTTATCCGGCTCAAACTATTCCAACTGGCAACGATCTGCCAGAGGAACGAAATCGCACACGAAACTCCAAGTGGAGACCCCTAACAGTAATGGACTCAAGCGAGAGCATTCTTCTCCTCGAGTACATAAAGAAACGTATGGGAGGTCGACTAACCTCGTCGGTAAATAAGTTTTCTGTATAAGTGTCGAAGTTTCGCAAACTTTGTAAGGCAACTGATGGGAAACTCCTTGCGCGAAACGTACGTACGTGCAGCAGCTCGACTACTTTTCTTTATCTTTACTTACTTTCTTATGCGGATATTCAAATTGCCCACGTAAAATATCATATGCATGAGAGAATAAGCTTATCCGCGTCGAATAAAAAAGTCAGTGTATTCGCGACACAATTTGTCATCTCTTTTTCCTACTCCTTCCGCATTGCTATGGAAATTCAGTTTTAACAACGAGCGTAAACCAACCGGATGAGTTAATCGCCAATGAGAATAACATTTTGTCCGTCGTATCCGAAAAATTGTATAAAATATTTGAGCTTTGTGAAGGGCTCTTGCTCCCCGATCTAAGGATGAATGACGTTCAGGTTTTTTCGAATTTTTGGGAAATTTCAAAGCTTTCTGCGGTATCCGGATTCGTCATTAACCACTTCCTTGGGCTCCAACGAAACTCTTGAAATGTGGAGTCGACTGGAGACGCAGGAGGATGGGAGCGAGACTTGGGGCAGATAAAAAAATCGAGAAAATTAGGTTGGACACAAAGAGGGGGGAAAGGTTTGGGGAGCAACCGCGGAAAAGAATGTTCGATTCGTGAAAACTTTAAGGTCAACTCGATTGGAGTTTGGAGGGATTTGATTCCGCGTGCTTTTCAACAAGGACGATTGAGTTAACGTGGTATTTTGATGGACGCGAAGACAATTCGTTGAAGGAGAAAAACCGGAGCCGAGGGGTTAAAAAATGTTTGGACGAGCCTCTCAGTGGGACTTGAAAATTCTAAATCCAAAACACACATACGCTCGAGGCTTACCGCAGCGTGTGGGAAGAGTTGGAGATAAAAATACGAAAATGCCCCGAGGAACGGGAGTTTATTCCCCACCGTCTCACCCCGAGTGTGTTATTCAAATGACATTCGTCCTTCGATTCGATATATGAAACATCTCAACGACGCCGGGTCCCTTTCCCTCTCGAGAGAAAACTTTAACGCTCTCGTCTCTCCCGCGGTGCGCCTTCGGCGACCGAACAATCGAGTTTGCTCGCGAGTATTGCGAACGAAACTAATCCCCCTGGAGGATAGCATTAATACAGAGAGAATGAAATAAAAGTCAAACAGAAAGATCGCGCGATTTCGTTCCCGTTCGTCAAATCGATACGATAATTATACGAATAACGAGCAAATACCTCAATTTCTCATCCAATGACTCATCCCTGTGTTTCCCCGTTTCATATTTCACCGCTCGCGCGAATCACAATGAACTCTATAACAGTCGTTATTCCATATAACACGATCTCGTCGCGTTGCCCGCCATAAATGAAAAATGCTTCGATAAATTCGAGCCCGTCCCAATTCCAAGCGCGAGCAAGCTAAAAAGGGCTCAGAAATTCTTTTTATCTCCCCGATAAATGCACCCAACGAAACTTTATTTTTTCCAACAAAAATCAACGAAATTATTCTCACGCTACGTTACAACTATTAGAACCCCGATACAGATATCATCTGAATTACCATCCACTGGATCAGCACGTTTCCTCCCTCCGCATGTTCTATCGAGCCCCGTACACGCACGTACACGAACAGCCGTTAGACTCGCTCACTTCACAAGCGAGCTCGAATAAAGCTCGATCGAGAGTTCCCCCGCGTGTTTGATTCTTATCGGATGATACCCCCCCCCCCTCCCCCTCATCTCGTCCCGTTCGAACGCTCATTCAACTCTGGACCATTTTACACACTCCCTTCTCCGTCCCATTCTCACGCTCCTATCTGTCTCTGTTTTTCGTTATCGCTTAATGGCTATCCATTCGATCGACATTAACAGTCGACCGTGGCGAGCGACCTCCCCCGCGCGGTTTATACGAAATATCGAAAATTTACGAAGATCAATAACGTTTCGAGGCTGAAATATATTTTCCATTCATTTTTTGTGCGAGCGATGAGAATTTTCGATTTTTCATACGGCCTCGAGAAAGTGCCCGTAAAGGGCCAAAGGATTTCAGAATTTTGGGTCTTTTGTTGACTTCCGCCTCGTCCTTCCGGGACGACTGCGCTCGAACGGTGACCGTTACCGCTTTTTGGTCTTATCGAAAATGCAGTTCCAGAAATAATTCATCTCGTAAAATGTATTCATTCCTTTGCCGCGTTTTCCGACGGTAACTATTGAAACGGAGAATCCAACGACCGGTTGACTATTGCATCAGAGTCTTTCCTCCGGGGATGCAAAAGCTTCGCGAGACTTTGGGGCTCGCGAAGAGATACCGTGAGGACAGAAGGAGAGGGACGAAACGTTTTTCCTCGCTCCCGCATCTTACGGCCTTACATTCTCCGGCTGTGCAGCTTCTATTTTGCGATGCAAATTCAAACTGAAAGATCTAACTTCGAGCCAGACGATCTTATCATCCATATATCCTTCGGCTCGTCCCAACGTCGTTTCGATTATCCCCTTTTCAAAGCCCTTTCTCTCTCGCTCCGCGTTTCGTCTACTCGTAGGGAAATACTTCATAATTAATTTATTCCCACTGAAGCTCAAAAGAATTTTTTTAAATGCCATTTCAATTGATTCGTTACATGCGCACAGGAGACGAGAAAACCAGGCGAATCCAGTTACTTCTGCAACGTTCTTCGAGGTCATTGAAATAAAATATACGCGTTACCAACGCGAGCAAGTGCACTCGAGATGCCAATGAGATTTTCTCGGCACCTCGGTACTTTTCTTCATTCTTCATTCGAACCTGAGAGCAATGTGTCAGGTTATTATCTCCTGGTGCAAGAGTGTAAACAGAATACGAAGATTACTCATTTAAGGAAGTTGAGGCATTAGAATGAAAATGATGTCACCGCTTTTAAACCGATTGCATCTTATAAAGTGAAGTGTAAAAAAAAATCAGTTAAATTTTCAGACAGTTTAGGAGCGTCGTTGCTGAGAAAAATCAATAACAATTTGGGCCAAATAACATGTAATCTTATGGAAGTCAAGACACATTCGGTGATATCTCCGTTAAAAATGATGCTAAAAATATGAAATTTTTTGGGCAACATGAGCAAGGCTTGCCGAATAATGTCAATTTTTTCAGATTTATTACGAGATTTGCCGAGATTATATTAATAATAATCTGTTTTCCGTGCAGTTTTTTGAGGCTAGGATCGTCACTGTTCGTGTTTTCGACTGAGCTTTCACCAGTTTTTCGTCTTTTTTTCCCCAACTTTTCTTTAAAGTGTATGCAACATTGCCAAACTGTAAACTGGCCTAACTTTTGAAAGGTACAGGTCATCACTTTTGGGTAAAAAAAATGACTGTACAGCCTCAACTTCCTTAACCCCCTCAGACCGAGGTTTATTTCACGTTGAAGGAAAATTATTACCTTCATAATATTACTACCTTAAAATACTTTCTGGTTTACGAATCTATTGTGAAATTTCAGTTTTTTGTTGGAAAATACGAATTTTTGAAAGTTGGGTGCGCCCACCACCGCCAGAATAAGAACCGTCCTCTTCGCGACTCTACTCAAAAACAACGCTGCTCCATACAAGCTTACTCTCAAATTTGCAAAATCAATACAATCCAATATGTCTCCTCTTTCGTCATTAATAATCTGAAATAATAAGAACCGTCCTCTTCGTAATAATTAATAATAAGAACCGTCCTCTTCGCGACTCTACTCAAAAACAACGCTGCTCCATACAAGCTTACTCTCAAATTTGCAAAATCAATACAATCCAATATGTCTCCTCTTTCGTCATTAATAATCTGTGTTATTCGCCTAGACACGTTGAAGAGTAGCGCCGTTATTCGTGCATAAAATAAAAATCTTTAGAGTGAAAATTTGATCGAGTAGATTTATGTTGCAGCGAGTCAACAATTCTAATCTCAGTAAATGTATTCAACAACAATTCTCCCCTAAATACATGTTTAAAGAGCGGAGTCGTTATCGAGCAGAGCTGCGATGAGTATAAATAGCTGCTGCTTAACAACTCTATCGGCTGCCATCCTCGATAACAACTCCGCTCCTTAATAACTGCGGATTTATGTAAAAAACGTCCATCCTCCTTAACATATCTACTCCGGTGTGACAGAAGTATTGAAGATTATGGATTATACAAGAGTAGACGTAGAAATGTTATAAATTTTGGAGTAAATATTTTAGAAGCAGAGCTTTTTCGAGTAGAGGCGTAGAAAGGACGTTTGTTATTCTGCCCACAGCACCAGGTTCTTGGGGGAGTAAAATCAGGAAAATTTACGAACGAATCCAGCACCTAACACCTTAAATACAATATTAGCTTCCCTTTGAAAGGATATAAAGTTTGGAATGTGAAAAACAAATGTATATTTTGTTTTCTTTTGCGATAACTGAAGCACGTTTTCACACAGCGCGAACACAAGACGAAAGGCCGGCTTTGTATCGATATTTCGATGGGTTAAGGCAGTTTATCTCTTGGTTTAGGAGTGTCTATGGTGCAATGTAACCTTGCTTGATGGAACTAGGCAGTTAGAACCCCGACCTTATTGATCGATGCTTGAAGCAACATACGATCAGAAAGGGTTGATAACGACGTTGAGACAACTTTCAGACGGTAGTGTACTCGGATAGTTTGCGTATAAAGCTCATTTACATGTGAAAATAATGAAGCCGCTCATCGGAACGGCGTTGCACACGCATAAAGACCGCCGGAGTCGTTTATCCCCGCAAAATGGTGTAACGGAGAAGACGCGCGGAATTGATTCGCAAATTGGCCATTATAATAATCGTCTTTGCGGATCAAACGAAATCATAATGATCACAATAAATAAATAAATTGGCTGGCGTTCCGTGTTTGCTGTGAGTACTGCTATCTCTCCGCACGGACTCGCTCGAGTTTGACCGTTCCAAGTGTCCAAACCGTTAGCTAATATTAGCTCGCTCTCTCTCTCTGCTCCTCGTCGAGCTAGTTAATTTCGAGGCTCGCAGCAGTAATTACCTTGAATCGTGTCTTTATCGTCACGACTTTTCATAAACGGACCGATTTTCATTCCCATAATTACGCGGAGTTATTCCCTTCCATTTTTAGCCGTTTAAAGTGCCTTGCAAGGTGCGTGTCTTCAGTGAACAGTCTACAAACGTTCCAGAACTTGTCGAAGCTCTTCGAGACGTTATTCGGACCCCGAAAACTCCGCTGAATGTCGCTCGAAATCATTTCATCACCGTCCATTGTGATCGGAGTCCAATCGGGTGATCAAAGTCCCAAGAAAGTGAATGAAACGTCATCTCAACTTATTAGCGATATTAGAAGAAAATGGTCGAAGAAAAGTACGATGAACAACGAGCCGATGGCGCATCGTCACGAACGTGTCCGAAGGAAATGAAAGAAACAGAAACGCCGTGCAAGATCGGTAGGAAACAAATATAACGAGCACGTTTCTCGACGCGTACATCATCGCGGAAGCGAGAAAGTTCAATGTGACAAAATCTCGTGCTGAAAATCGTGAGGCCTCAAAATAACACTCTCCGTGCGTTTGAGCCCGAGGGCCGGAGGGGGGAATAAAAAAGGGAAAAATTGCGCAATGCTAAGCACGCGAAGCGTGTCTTCCGGTTCGCGTTCCACGACTTAGGCACGCGACAAACTCCCGCCTCGCCTCCCTCTTGAGTCTGATGCTCGTGCTCTCCTCAAGCCTTACGACGGTTGATGTACAGAAGAGCACTGTGATCTTCCACGATGTTCAGTATCCGACGACTGTCCGTTGCCGTTTTTTATTTTCAACGAGCCGAGCGCGATGTCGAGCCTCGGGAGAGTCGAGCTGGACTTTGAGCCCCAAAATCGCGCTGTTTTTCGTTGATCTATCGTTTCAGCAGTGTATTCAATGAAAAATCGATTGCCGCGTCGATTCTCAGTCATTGGCCGACCTGTGAACAAGTGTTTTCGTCCAAGAACGAATAGTTTCCGGAAAAACGATATTTTTACGCGTACAAATCATCGTGCAGGTGTTTTTTCAAGTGTTCGTGACGCTCAGATGCTCCAGGAAACGAATGAATTTGGACTCGGATCCGAAACAGTAGAAAATTCGGTGATTCGATCGTTTTTTATCGAAAATTTATGAACAACGCAGTGAAGAGAGCACCGGGCCTGAATTCATTCGCGAGTGTCGATCGAGTACCGCATCGAGCGAGGTTAACGTGGAAAATAAATGTTTGTTTGTATGCGTGTATGAATGAGTGCAGGGGCGGAAAATAATCGAATGGCAATTTTCTGCCCGAGGGTGCTCGGGTTGTCGTCGGTTTTGGCGATTGCCGCTTCCTCAAGGGCTCAGGAAGCGTTATTCAAAGTAACTAGAATAAATTCAACCTCGATGGAGTTGAGACTTAAAGTCCGAGAGAAAAGAGTCGAGAGAAAGTGCCGAAAAAGTTGGAGGCAAGAGGGAGGAGGCGAGACGGGCATTGGCCCCAAAATATTCGGGAATATAAAGCCACCGAGGCGAACTCGAGAATGAAAGAAAAGTTGACTATGGAAAAAGTTAAGTAACTAAGACCGCCCCGCAGCAATTCTCCGCAATAAAACTCCCTCGAGCCAATAAATCCTTAAAGGAAACAATCTTCCTCCACATCCGCTTCGAGGGTGTCTTAACTCTTCGAGTAATTCGGCTTGCGATGCCGGATAGAGATAATCGATCTCGGCATCAAAGCGGCAATCCCGAATCGAGCGAAATCGAAAAAAACGCCGAATGAGATCGGCAGGGCTGAGAAATTAGACGTTTTCGAAGCGAATTATTTTCTGGATTTCACCAGGAAATACGGAAGCGATCTGACGGCTAATATTTCGTAGGCGCTTACGAAACAGGCGATCAATCGATCACCCCGCGAAAACGAAAGTTTTTGCCGACACTCAAGTTCACTTGCTCCTAATTGGAGGAGTACGATGAAGCAAACACTCGTTTCTCGCTCGATATCAGGGCGAGACGATCGAGAAGATCTTTTCGGGGAATCTGAATGCTTTCACCGTACACTTCCTTCGCCACCGCTTTAAATAGAAAACTCATTTGTTTCCTGGACAATCCGATCTACCAGCGTTCTGGAAAGATCGTTAGATTGTCCCCATCCGAGTCGAATTCAGCATCTCCCACTCTCTCTCGAATATATTTTTTGCCCTTATCAGCGTCCCGCATATACAGCATAAATATAGGACTCCTCTGTGCGTATATCGAATTGAAGTTTCGTTAGCGAAGCGTGTGACAGATGGTTAAAGCGAGACGACCGAAGAGCTCCTCTGTTTTCCCTTCCTGCTTTGCGCGAACGTTCGCGCAAAAGATCTCAATCGTTCGTTAGCGTAGAAACTCGTTCATTTCGCAATGTTCTCCACAGCTTTTTCACGAGAGCATCAAATTTTCGTGTTGTCTCCGCCGCTGAAAAATCGTTTTCCAAATTCCCAGCGAATCGCTTGCGCACATCGACGGTTTCGAGTCGACAGCTCGAACGGTTCCATTCGATTGGATTTGCGAGTGCGTGATCGACCCGAAGAACATCGATTCAGCATGATTTGAAGCATCGGACATTGGAGCAACGAGAAGTAGCCAATGCACGCGACGGCGAAGTGCTCCACAGAAAGAGCGGACGACCGGCACTTTCAATGGGTCGCAAAAAGACCGTCTCGATTCGATTCCCCGAGAGCTGCCTCCTACGCCGGTAAAATAGTCACCGAAGCATCCGGACCCCCGGCAAACGACTCGATAAAACAAGCCGCGAGTGTACAGATTTAGCCTCGCGCGTATCGCTTATTACAACAGTTTTTGCCTGGCCCACGAGCCCACGATAATACCCAAAAGCAAGGAGAGAGGAAGAAATGGGAGGGCTGGGAACGCCCTGCCTCCTCTCGGGTTTCTGGAAACTTTCAGAGACGGTGATACAATTTATTGTTGCTCGTATATCTGCCCCGAGAAGTCCCTTTGCACACTAGCCACGCTTACCGAGTTTTCTAGCTCACCTTTCCATGTATCTAGTAACTGGGATAAGGCAGTAGACCCCGTTCCGGAGCGTTACTTTACCAAGTTTTCAAACTGTCTTCTCCTTATTCCCGCGCCCGATACTACGTCACGTGCTATCACCCGAAATGCTCTCAACTTGGAGGAGCACCGAATCAGCGCACCGACCTTCCGGCTCAATTTTACCTCTCGATTTACATCATTTCCCTTATAAACTTGCCCTCGTCGATGATACCAAGCCGTTTTGAGAAAATTACGGAACGACGGGCATCGAAGAAGCTCATTTGACACGTGAATTTTCGACTGGAGAGCTACCGAGTGACGTTCGACAATTTTGGGAGTAAAGTTCCGACCGACGATCGACGAATCAGCCCGGAGAAACGTGAAGCTTTAAAATTCTCGATATCCGGGTAGCAAATTGTTTTTTTTTTTTTTTTTTTTTTTTAATTTATCCCAACCGCGAGAGCAGAATTATAGCGAACATTCGCGTGCTGTTTCGAATTTGGACGACTCCGCTATTTGATAATCGAACCAATCACTCATCCCTCGAATGAAAAGCAGCGGATAACCGTTTAATGAATACAAAACAATGTTCGCTCGATGCGCGTATGAAATTAATTAAAAAGCACCGCTCGCCAACAATGAACGAACGCGTTGATGATTTCTCGCTCAATTAACGCGACGTTTTATCACTCCGTGCGCAGCCTTCGTGTGACGAAAGAATTTTTGCACTAATTAAACGGGAATAGGGACGAAGTTGAGTCCGCAGAAAATGTGCATTTCGATGCATCACTTTTCGTTCTCGTATTTTTCAATCATTCGGAAAGTACAGCCGAGGGAATGACGCTCCTTTTTCGGGTGGGGATCAAATGTTGGAATGACTAAAATTTCGAACAGCTAAAATCTCGAATTTATAAACTTCGAATGATAATATGGAGACGGATAGATTCGACTAGAGCTTTGAATGCCGAAAATAAATAAAGCAGAAACTGCAAGGTTCGAAGAACGTTTACATCGAAAATAGAATGTAACAATCGCGCCCATAGGACGATGATTAAAATATCGATTTTTCGAAAATTCGACTATCACTCTTTCGATTCATAAATTACTACAGTCAGCGATACTGTGAAAATTCACAATTTTGAAAATATAATAACGAAATACGAAATATTACTGAGGTCGAAATACTGAAACACCAAAAAGTCGAACAGTCAAAATAACGAAACGTTAGAAAGTCGATCGATCAAAATAAAGAAATGCAGCAGAGCTCCAAATACACGCGTCTCACCACTCACTTACTCAGACCGGTGATCTCCCATTTTAAACATCGCCATTTTGACTTTCGCCTTTTCGAGCCATCGCTATTCTGCATATCCAAGTTTTATAGGCTCGAAAAATTCACTTTCGATTTTTTGCTACTCTATATTCTGGTCTGTCTGTAAAACAATTACTGTCCATTTTGAATTCGAAAATATGAACTTTTGACATTCGGATGGTCTGTTAAAATTGCATTCGAAATGAAAACTATCGAAATATATATTTTCGGATAAATATGAATTCAAAGAAGGAATTTTTGATTAAACGCGCAATCTGCTGAATAGTTGATCGGGAATAAGAATTTCGAATAACTTATTTTTCTCCAAACTGATATCACAACTTTTAAAATTTCGAAATATCGACCGTTCTACAATTCAGTTATTCGACATATTGAACCTCACCCCCTTTTTCAACTCAAATTTCATTCGATTTTGAACGGTCTTGTTCCCAGCAGTGCTCCTGACCCCTCGAGGAAATATCGAGGAATTTCCCCCCCTTACTCGAGGATAGGAAATCGGAGGAAATGGGCTCGGAACGATACGCAAGAGTTTAAGTCCGTGGCAAAGTAGCAACAATAAGTCTATTCCCTGCTCGTTCTCGGTGGACGCTTTATCGCCATTAAACTCGTGTGTATAACCCGGCGGTAAGCTCAGAGTCAGAAATCCGTTGGCTTTTTCCGAGCTTAAGGGCTGGAAGAAAAATGTTGAAGATTATGAGAAAAATTGTACACGCGGACGCCCGCTCCCTTCGCGGCTTTCGTTTCTAATGTTCTTTTGACGAATTCCGCCGATCGGTTATCAAGCAAAATTGCTTCGTTGTTCCCTTACAGACGTCAAAGCAACTTATCGCCTTCGAGATTAATTGCAGCTTATAAAGCGACGTATCATTCCCGATTAATAACGAAACAGAGAATGAACGTTAACGGTGGAAACTCAGCGAACGCGTGTATCGGCAATAACTCGCTTTCCGAGCGCCTTGAACCGGCGAGACGTCGCGCTACTCTCGTGGAATATTGCGAACCCTCGAATTAATAGTCATGAAGAAATTTGTTGTCAGCAAGGACACGATGGACACCGATTCGTTGGAGAACGAGGTGAACGCAATTCTCGCATCGAATTACGTCTTCTTTTCTCCAATTTTTTACCAGATTTTCAAAATTCGCGCGTCATCGATTGCAGGCTTTCCCTCGAGAATGCACTTCAGAAATTCTGGTTTTTTTTCAGGCCACTCAAACGTCCGAGTCACCGAAACAACTGGACCTCAACAAAAGTGGATTGATGAGAATTCCTGACAGCATTTTGGCCTTCTCAGCAATCGAAGAAATATTGCTGAGCGGCAACCAACTCGGCAATGATGACGCCAATTTAGACATCTTGGAAAGGTTGGTTCAGTTGAGATTGGAAAACTGTGATAGTGCAAGCTCCAAATGTCGAATAACGAATCGTAGAACGGTCGATATTGAAAATTTTTTAAAGTTGTAATATCACGTTGGAGAAAAATAAGTAATTCGAAATTCTTATTCCCGATCGACTATTCAGCAAATTACGTGTTTAATCGAAAATTCCTTTTTTGAATTCGCATTTACTCAAAAATATATATTTCGATATAGTTTTCATTTCGAATGAAATTTTAACAGACCACACGAATGTAAAAAATTGATATTTTCGAATTCTTCGAAACTTCTCGAACTTGGATATGCGGAATAGCGATGGCTCGAAGAGGCGAAAGTCAAAATGACGATGTTCGAAATCGTAGATCACCCGTTTCGCCATTTTGATCCTTCGACTTTTGGGCGTTTCAGTATTTCAGCCTCAGTAATATTTAATCTTTCGTTATTATATTTTCAAAATTATGAATATTCAAAGTATTGCCGATTGTAGTAATTTATGAATGGAAAGAGTGATAGTCGAATTTTCGGAAAATCGATATTTCAGTCCTCGTTCTACGGGCGATTGTTAAACTCTATTTTCGACGTAAACGTGCCTCGAACCCTGAAGTTTCCACTTCATTCATTCTCGAAATTCAAAGCTCTGGTCGAATTCATCTGTCTCCATATTTTCATTCGAAGTTTATAAACTCAGCTGTTCGAATTTTTATTCATTCTAACATTTTATCCTCACTCAAACGGATCACTCTGCAATAGTTTGGGAAAGTAATTAAGTTGATTTTCCGGTGATTATAGGTTTCCGCACCTCCGGAAAGTGCGAATAGGATGCAACGCTTTGAAATCTGTTCCGAGAGAGATTTTCAAAGTTGGATTACTGACCACACTGGACTTATCGGACAACAGAATCGCAGAAGTGCCTGCCGACATCGATCGACTAGTCAAGTGAGTTTATAGTCGATAGTTTCTCGCTCGGAGCGAGTTCGTGTACGTTAGTTTTTTTAAATGCTCGTACGTTTGTGTCCGAGCCGAGTTTTCTTCCGCCGCGAATCGTTCCCATTAAAACTTTTCACGGGAGATTCCTTTCGTGCAGTAGATTTAACGAAAACTCCCGGCGAAAGTCAAGATTTCAGTTGCGGAACTAAAAATAAGTATGGAGTTCGCAGTGACGTGGGAGCTCTCAACGAACTCGTATTTACACGTGAGGGATTAAACACCATTCGGCTTGATCACACGACCGAGAAAAAGTATCTTTCCATCGAACTTTGTCCGATTTTCGTTCACGAAAAATCCTCGCGATCGAGCCCTCCGTTCGTCCCGTCAAATCTCATCATCCAGTTCCTCCAACCAATTCGCTTTTTTCATTCATAAAAAAATGCGACTGAAATGAAATTCGGAAAATAGCGGCGAATAAGTCGTGATGGAAGGAGGCAAAGCTCAGAGCGAAAAAGGAATTGAAAAATCTTCATCTGGAACGAGCTTCGATGGATTTTGACAAGGAACAAGGCGAATTTCGAGCTGCGACGAATTTCAATGAAACAAGCGAACGAAAACAGCGCTGTTGGATCCCACCGAAGGGACAATGAATTTCAAAAAGGACGAACGTACCGCGTACGTTGTTAAACCAATTGTTATTGATAGATGGCAGGCTACAAAGCGTAGAATTCTGGCGAGCGGCAATCATTCGTAGCGTAAAATCGTATTTACGCATTATTCGAAACACACGGGCTTCCCCCGACGTTTTCCCAGCTGCAAATTAATTGATAGTAATTATACAATACTAACGAGATAGAAGCCATAATTAAAGCTATTTTCGTCGGTTGGATCACGCGCTCCGTTGCACTTTCGAGTTCCGTAATACACGTTCGAAGCTCTCCAAAATACGCGTGATTCCTAATATCGTACTGAAAGACTGTACGAATTTATTAAATGAGCGCGTACGAATATAGAACGCTGACAGCAATTAACGAACGCGCGAGGGATTCGTGGCTTCAGCGTTTTCCTAAATTCGATGAAATCGGCCACGAGATTTCCAAATTGAGCGAAAAATTTAGCACGTTCATCGACGCCATTAATTCTCCGATTTTAGTCCTCGACCGCGATCGTCGAGGTGCTCGAAAAGTCCGCGGGAACGTTCCAAAGTCGCACCGAAGTCTGGAGCACTTCGATTGAAAGTGAATTGCGAAAATTCTCGATCACATTTATCATAATAAATCAAAGTTGATGATTCGTCAACTAAAACCCGAGCAAGTTCGAACCTCCCTCGACATTATTCTACGGAAAACGGAGCTCGATCCACGAGCAACCGGAAAGTGATTCAACAACGAACAGACGATCGGCTCCGAAGAAGTTCGCCCCGGAAGTCCGCACAGGCTGAGGAGAAAATCGATCGACGAAAATCGTAAATCACATTCGTCTAATAAATCAGGGTAAAAGAAAAAAATGAGGGGGAGGGGGTCGAATAATAATAAAAAGCGACCCAAATGGGTAGTGAGTCGCAACGTCAAATAGCAGAGCCGCGTTAATTTGGAGCAGGCGCGTGATTAGTAGGAATAAGGTGGGCGATGAATTATAGCAGCGATAGCATTCGCTCATCCGCATTGCCGTAATATAGAGAGGATAAAATCGCGTTCTAGCGCGCACGTGTGTGTATTCGCCTCGACGAATGTATGTGTGTGCGACTGCTTGTACGTTATCTGCGGTCCGCTCATCTATTTATCTATATATATTATCGAGCATGGAAATATATCTTGGTGGAATAACTCCGTCGATAAATCAAACCCCGCAGCGGAGAGGCTCGTGTAATAATGAAAAGTTGCCCTTTCATTGTCCATTTGTACAAGACGACTGTGAATACATTCGTTCTATCAAACTATAAAATTCACGTTCAAACAGACAAACGATGCTGATTCGATCGGAATGACTCATTCGTTCAAGACTACATTTTCATTAATTTTTCCTAATTTTTCATTCGAATCCTCCGCAATCGTTTTATCGTAAATCCTTAAGGCCTTAAGGAGTTTCGGTACAGAAGTCTAAATATTAAGAAATTGATCAAATTTGGTGACAATGTTCTTCAACATCAAGCGCGAAAACACAAATTTTTTCAAAATTTTCTTCTGCTTAGTTATCGAGTAAAACGCTATGCTTTTACACGTTAACTTCAGTGATCAATTACTCGATAATTGTGTAGAAGAAAAATCTTTAAAAATTTGTATTGTCAAATTTGGCACTAAAGAATATGTTCACCAAATTTTATAAAATTCTCAACTTTTTGAAATTTTTTATTTTTTTAGCATGGTTTAGCATGGCAACATTGCATCGCCTGTACCGAAACTCCTTAACACAGTTGTGATGGGGGGAAAAATCAAAATTTCTTTTATTAGATATTCTTCGAGCACGATCTCTGAAAAATATTGTCACGAATTTCGACTGAATCGTCTTTTTTGTAAAATACCTTTGCGGTGGACACGATTACTAAAACACTATTAATCCGATTCATACGAAATTTATACCACTTGTTTATTGTAAAAATGGCTAGGGCCTGGACGAGGGATTTCGTATTTTGTTGGGAAAAAATTCGTAACAAAAAACCGAAAATTCAGCACCTCCAGAAATGATTTTTTTGTTAAAACTGTCCCCAGTTTTTTTTATATCAAAATTTTTACGAATCCTTCGTCCAGGCCCAAGCTATTACTATAATAAATAAATTATATAAATTTCGAATGGATCGGATCAATAGTTTTTTAGTTATGTCCACCGCAAGTGATGCTCAAAAAAAAGCGCTATACTGCAATGCAGCTGGACATGAACGCATGTACTAATAAATGACGTTCGCAGTTTTCAATAAACATTTATTTTCTTGTCGAAAAAAAATCAAGAAAACCACTTTTTTCGCCCGCTGCAAGTGAGGCCTTAAGGTAATTCTATCGCTTCAGTCTAGTCATACCACTGCTAATAGTTGAGACTTGTAGTAATTAATATTATTGACACATGGAAAAAAATTATTTCTTATAAGTAAAATTTTCCATATGTAATCCTTTAAATAAATGTTCGTACTGAATTATAAAAATTAAAAAAAAGTTAGTCCAACGATTCGCGTAGTATTCCAAGGTTTACGTTTGGCAACACCGGTTCTCTCCGTCTTTTTCTACTCGACCACTCGTGAGTGTTTACCTCTTTTCTGCTGATCTGTCAAATTAAGGTTAGGACTACGCTCAGCTGATGCCTTACTGTCACGTCTCTTTATCATAGCGAGTCGTAGGAAATCCAATGCCGAAAGTTCAAATTAAACTTAATATTCCGTAAAAAATAGGCCGATAAGGGCAACTTTTTTTGGGAGTATTGGATTACTACAAGTGTTAAGTATACGAATTGCAGTTTTTTCCAGAATTTTATGGATTTTTGTAGCAACCGGAAGTTAGGTTTTTGTATGCTGTTTTGAAATTCCTTCACGAAAACCACCAATTTTAATAATTAATTTCTCTGAAATTAGGTCGATAAGCGACCTTGAAATTTTACACAGCCCTTTATTAAAGGTTTAAGTACAGCATAAAATTTTTTTTTTTAAATCTTATGAACTAAGCCTGGCGATAGAATTACCTTAAAGAATTGTCCAAGTCGATTCCCTTGGAGGTTTTGAAATTGAGAAGAAACTTTTTTCATCAGCTTCTCTCTCGATGCGTTTCGTCTCCTCGTTTTAATAAGCGAGGAATTCGGGATCGAAGCAACATTTTGTGACGCGGAAACCGATGAGGCGAACGAGCAGTCGTTTTTTGGATGCTGCGCAAAAATCAAGGGTTCGATGCTCAATGCGAAGCGACTGCGGAGTTTTATTTCGCTTGCCACGGAGTAAATTCATTTTGATTTCGCTCGGATTCACTCTGTTCCATTACCGTTTGAACGTGGGATGGTAACTTTAAGAATTCTGACGGTAGCAAACTCAACGAATGGGAATATTTTCGCGGTGAAAAGTCGCGTTTCCAGGTGACCGCGATCCGGCTTCGAATTCTCGCTCCGATCGCGGTCACGCACCGGGAAATAAGTTTCGTAGAATATTCATTTCGGTCGCGATGATCAGTTTTTTGTCGAGTTTCTGTCTCATTGGATTCGGGATCGCACGTGGAACGAGGCCATCCGGAAAATAGTTGAAGCGAGTACAATCCCCGTGGGCTGTTCGCCACCGCCTCATATTTACAGTCGTGCTGGAAAATGTTTGATAACTTGATTTCTCCTCGTTGCAATGAAAGTGAAGCGAGCAAAGTTTTCTCATATCCAAAGCCGCGCGTCGTTTCGTTCCGCTTGTATACGAACGTGCCACGACGTTTCTTATGTACACAAATGGCCAGATCGCAGTGGTATAATATTGTCCTGCCCCGACGCCCCCTCCTTCCGATACTTTTGCCCCGTTGACTCGGAGATTGCGAGCCCCGGCTCCCCGGTGCGCTCCCCTTTGAAAATTCATTTTCAAACTTGCACTCGCTCTCCCAAGAGCACGCGTGTTCTTTTAATCGGCCTTGAGGCGAGCGAAATCGATGGAATCGAGGGACGATTCTCCGCGCGGACAAAGTCTCCGAGTTGAACGAAGCAGCGTCGTTGCAAAATAGAGGGAAAAACTTTCCCCCGAGCATCCGCAGCGGAAGCGTCGTCCGTGATCCGGCCCGGTGTAAAAGCTGTAAAAGCCCTCTCCGTCTTGAAGAGTCCTCGTCTTAATTACGAGCCCGCCGCGAAGCGCGGATTACTCAAGTTTCCAAAACTTTTCCCAAAAAGTCAATTCGGGCGTTGCGCACACCCGCGTTCCCCCTGCGCGCATAAAGAGATATACGCCCGAGCGAAATCCTCCTTCAATACTTCGGCGCACTTAAACACGCTCGCAAACCCGCGTGTAGAACCTGCCGCGGGAGGAACTACGCTGTGAACACCGAGAGTGCGAGTTTCGAGGAGACGAGCGACCAACAACCGATCTCCGCTCCACTCGCCTCCGTACTTTTTACGTTCCTACCCGTTTGACCTGCATACTCATTGGAGGTTTCATAAAAAATAACCCAAATGCAACCGGTTGGAGCTCGACCGACGATAGATCGGGAGCAACGATCTTGAGGAGAATTAAATTTAGATCTCGGATCGCTTCACTATTTCGAGTTCATTCCGGGAGAGAAAATTTCACTAAAAACTACTATGGTGCCATAGAAGTAGGGTTCTATATCGGTAATATTTATTAATTCTTACGAACGTACATAGCAACATTCATACGAACATTTTTGGTGAAGCGACTCGGTAAAAATTGATGAGTGATGTCAAAATAAATACATCGGTACACACGTATACCGGTATTATGGGGTCTGACAAAATTCGTGAGACATATCTGGTGTTGAATTTTCCAACTATAATCAGGGTGCATTGCTCATTGATATATATCAATTAAGAGTATGGATCAGTCGACTAACCTCACTTGGAATTTTCGAAATCGAAATTCTTTGACACAGTTTGATTGATTAAAAAAAGGCTCTGTCAGCCTACGCAGAACGATGGCAAAAATCGACTGACAGAGCCTTTTTTTAATCGGTCAAACTTTGTCAAAGAATTTCAATTTCGAAATTTGCAACTATCTCTCTCGCACTCATGGTTGCGATATACCGACTGATCCATCCTCTTAACATTAGTGTTTTTGCGCAAAATTAAACAAAAATGAGAGTAGGTGTGTTTACACCTCGCGAATAATCCAAAAAATGATAAAAATAAAATAGAAAAAGAAAATAAAAGAAGTTTTAATGTCTAGGAATTGAACCGGACCATCCATAAATATCACTTTTTGTTAAAACTACCATTATTTATCCCAAATATTTATAACTAATGCTATATTTACACGGTGAGCCTAACCATACACGGGCTTAGCCCATACGATTGCACCCTCATCTGCGCCATTTTAATTTTAGGCCACGCCTCCATGTCAGATCCCAACATTATCGTACAATCGCGAATGAAATTCTGTTATTTACCAATAGTAAATTTCTAAAGACTTTGGCGTATGATCGACGCTTGTGTTCGAGCTCCTCAAATTTCACTATGTTCAACTGTAAATTTAAATTGTGAAAACAGTACTAAGTATAGCAAAACGGCATAATAATTCTACTTGACGGTTCATCATCGAGTCAACATAAATTTTACAACGTTTCCTTGGTGAACTATGTTAGGAAAAAATAGCACAGTTTAAACCTTTGTCACAGCAAAATACGCAATTTAAAAATTTTCGTTCATAATTTACTTGGAAATTAGAATATTTTTGGTAAAAACCTTAAAAATGGGCGATATAGAACCACAATACCATGGCAGCATAGTAATTCTTACTATTTTTTTCTCTCCGTGTTGTTGTCCACTTTCGGGTATTTACGAACCGATTATTTTCGTCCGAACTTTCATCCTCAGCTGTGGTGGTTCGAGAGGCGATAAAATCAAACAGTTTTTTATTTTAATTATTTTAATAATTATTATATTATTGTTTTTATTTATTATTTATTGTAAGAACACAAATCGTTGGCGTGCGAGGAAACGAGGAAGGAAAGAGTACGGTTTGACAGCTACGACACTGAAGTTTCCAACGTTGGAGTTCAACGAAATGAATGAAAACAAAATGATACATCCATCAGTTTTTTATTTCACGAATCATAATTGTGTAGATTGAAAAACTACGAAGTATAAATTCGGCAGGAAATAAATTGGAAAATTGCTGGAATTATTGAACAATTTTTTAGATCATTTCGTTGGACTCCAACGTTGGAAACTTCAGCATCATTTGACAGCTCGGTAAAGCTGAAAAATTGATTCCGCGGACGGGAAATGGATCGAAATTTTGGTGAAAAAATAGGTACAAATATTGGTAGGATTGAAGCACGAGTAACGATGGGAAAATGAGGAAAAGGGATTGAGAGGCCCGATTTTTCGGGAGTGAATAAGCTCGGGCTAAAAATGTCGGGAAAAGTGTAAATTATCGAAATGTCACGATGATTACGAGAGGAATAAAAATATCGCGATACGACGAAGCTTCAACGAGCGAAATAAATGCAATTAATGCACCTTCGCCGCGTACGAAGACGAAGCAAGACGCGCACGAGATTTAGTCGTACACGCCACAGACGTATAAAGGCCACCGGAATCCACGGACTAGTGCACATTATCGCGGGTCGAGCGTGCATTAGCCAGCCGTACGCTCGTCTATCGAGGAGGTGACAGGAAGAAGGGCGCAAGTCCGCGAGCCGGCCCGCCGGAATCGCGACTTTCTTGCAGGACAGACTCGAAGCCAAGAAACGCTCGCGCGCACTCTCCTATTTTTCTTCAATCTTTCGAGGATCGAGGCTCGTGCTCGAGCATCGCGATTTTCGCAAGTTGTTTCTTAGCGCATCGAGCACGGACACGGAGTTGGGAAAGAGCGTTATTATATATGCGGGAGCAAAAGGCAGCGGTCGGGGGAACGAAGCGTTTCCGTTTTGCAAAATACTTTTTTATTAAGTTACGAATAAAGTGGTTTTTTCTCCTTTTTTGTCTTTTTGGCTCTTTCGCCTTCGAAGCATCTCATAAAAGAGACGAAAATACAGCGATTTTCTCCTTTCACTGTCACTCTAATTATCGATTTCACTCTCATATCTCGTCGTATTGGATCGAAACCGCGAAGTTTATGAAGCGTACGATATGCTTTGCCGGCCCTCACAATGGCCAACGATCATTATCCAGCCCACTTAGCATTTTTATTTTTAAAGAAACTAACGACTGCTGTGGGAATCGCTTGGGTGAACTTCACTTTTGTCAATAAAACGGATCGATCGAAGCAGGATGAGAAAGCTCGATACTGACAAGAAAAACGGTGCGAAGAGTCGAAATTTTATTTTCGTTATTATTTCCGTTTGCTCTCTGGCCCATCGCGATTGTAGCTCGATTTTGAAAATTTTTTTTCATATTCGATCCTCGGCTCGACCTCGATTCAACTGCGTATTTTTTATACGAGATTGAATAAAAAATGAGCGAGCCCTCGACAAAATAATTTCTTGCGATGGTTTGCTGCGCCGTGGGCGTTCCCTACGTCACGGACAACGATTCATTTCCGGTGGTATCGAAGTTATTGTGGAACAAGAAAAATAAGCGTCGCAATCGATCCCGAACGCGACATTCGCTTGCGAAGTTTAGCGCGATCAACGAAAATATCAAACGGGCCGAGCCGAGCAAGGGGATCGCTATAAATTCGTTCGTCAAAAAAGTCTCGTTATTTGTGGTGAAAAAGAGTATCGCATCTCACCTCTCGACCGAGCACGTTTACCGGAGCGTAGTAAACCGAGTTCGGGATCAGCGGACTTGAACCTACTGCGAAGAAACCTTTCCACGACTGCGAAGGCTCGAATCGCATTCACACACGGACTGGACTCTGAGAAAAAAATTCTCAACGAACCTCTTTTTTTTCTAAAGAATCCGGCATCGAAATTTCCAACTTATTGCTCCAACGAATTACAACGTTCGTATATACAGAATTGCCAAAATAAAATAATCACCGATTCTAACTTGAATTGTGTTACTTTAAAATTATTATCGAATCACGGCTCGAATTCGAAACTGTTCCAAATTTTGTCCAGCATATTGGTTGTTACTAAAAAATGAGATCCCATATAATATTGGATTTTCAAGATTTATTGAATTATCCAATTCGATTGATCAATATAAAGTGAAAATAATTGCATTTACGATTTTTCATTACATTCCATTTGCGTTGAATATTTCATTGGATTCTTCATTTTTTCATTCACTTTGCTTAAAATAAATAATGGAGATAAAACCCAATTACGCGCGATCATTGGGTCGGGATTTGGCCTACCGCGTTGGAATCATATTTTAATTATTCACAAAATTAATCCTGGAGTCCGTGAATAAAGAAAAACAGATTTGCCGTCGAGGGCATTTGGCTAATTGTGCTACCTCGATTTTCGCCCTTTTTATTACAATTAAATAATAACGTGGGCTTTCAAAAACTCACCTCGCAGGATGCCTCGGAACAGTGGCAAATATTTATTGAATTACTCAACCAGCTTTTCTACACACAGCTCACGACGAAGCACGATTACAAATGTACATTTTTCCGTGGTAATATGGTGGAATCTGCCTATCGTAGAGGAAGCCATGGAATTTGTGAAAACAAAATGGCGGACGACACCAGCGATCCCTAGCGACAGCTTTTTTAGTTAGCTTTCGAGAAAAAAAACCTAACCTAGTTGCTAACGAACCTTTCGAAATGTCGTCGTTTGAAAAATGAAATAAATCAGAATTTGTTGAGGTTAGCTCATGTATAAAAGTGATTGGAAAAACGAAAGGTACGAAATTAATTGGAAGCTTGAAATAAGAATACATTTAGTGGTCCCTGAACTTCTCGTGGTTGTGCGGTGGCGTCCGTAATTTCTTTTGTGTTACGTCAGAGTGGTCAGTCATTCGCGATAGGCGCTTGGAAATAATATGGAGGGAGGGATGGGACTCGGAATATACGAGAAACACATTTCTTCCGTTCGTTCCATCGTGTTCTTCGAGTCTCGTAACATTTGGAGGCTACCTCAGTCTTCGGACACGAAATACTCTCAGTTCTTCGGCGCGAATCTCGACGAGTGCACCGCACTGGACTGCTCGAGTCGTCGCCACGCTTCCGCGCTCCTCTTCGACAGTTTACGTCCCGAGTTCCCTTTTACAACTTCGAAGAGATACAAATAAGTCCCGTTGTGATTTCTCGGTGCAACCCAAACAAAATCTTCGATCCTAACGTATCTAAATATCAGTTTTTTAAAATTCACCGCCTGCCAGTTCGCACCGAACAAAAGTGCCTCTGCATGGACTCGCGGAACAAAACAAACCCGGTTTTTGCGACACGACAAACGGTGAATATGCGACGATTATTCAGTTCTCAACCGAAATTTTTCGCACACTGAAATTCAACCTTCGACTGCTCTTTACATGTTTGTCAAACAAGCCCCAAAAAACATGTGACATCTCTGTTTTAACTGAAAGCAACACTGCTCTAGTCGTTTCTAATAACTTCGTTCAATTAATTCCCACGAATCAAACACTGCTTTGAGTTCCGAGGCCCCGAAACTCTCAACTGTGATTTGATTCTAAGTTGACACATTGCATTTCCCTCAATTCCCTCTAATGAAGGTCCACATGAAAGAGTTATTTTTTATTGTATTTTTCATCGATACATTCGAAGAGTTCGAAAAAAATAGTAACCATAAATACACTCGTGCACTATATGAAATATCTACTTCTAAATAATAAATAAAAAAATTCATTCTCCGTTAAACACGCTTGAACCGTTGGAATGATGACGGTTGTACGAAATTTCAACCGACGACGTAAGAAACAATAAAAGGCAACTGCAAAATAGTGATTTTCACTTTAATTCGAAGCTTTCACGGCACCGGTACATCCGGTGGGTGAGTCTCGAGCCTTTCCAAACCTTCTAGCTTCACTGGTTTCGTATTTCGTATATACATATGAGTTCTCACAACTTCGAAGGGAAAACAAATGAGGGAGTGTAGAGACTCGCAATAGCGATTTCGAATACGTAAGAAGTCAGTTTCGTTCGCACCGGTACGAAGCCAATTTTATAAGAAACATTTTATAATACACTCGAGTATTGAAGAAAAAAGTCATAATTAGACAACGCATATACGCTCGGAATTGAAAGAAAAATAAAATATTTTTACAGCCTCAGAGAGTTGATTTTGGACCGGAATGTCATCGAGAGAGTTTCGGAAGGAGTGGGGCGCTTGCAAAATCTGAAAGTTTTGTCGCTGGCCGATAATCTGATAACAGCACTTCCCTGCTTTCTCAACATGCGAGCTCTCGCTCTTACGGTAAGTCATTATCGCACGTCATATCTATTCACTGCAATAAATTAAAGAATTCGTTCGATCGATCGCTATGAAATTCATTGACGAATTTAAGCTAGAAATCGCATTAATTGCTCTTCTCACGACCGATCGATCGCTCGAGTATCCACAAATACGAATCATCATTTTCGATTCGATTACATACCCGTAATGTTCATGACATTGGTTCAATATAGATCCGAAATGAAGTTCACGCTTTGCTTTATAGTCTAGCACGAGAAATTTCGAAATTTAATAATATCAAATATTTTTGAAACCGTATTACATAATATTTAGTTGATAATGAATTTAAATCATTCGAATTACGGAGAAGGATCTCGGGAATCAATCATTGAATGGTTTCTTTTCATTGATAAAATTTTTACATTTAAATTTACATTTAAAAATAATCAACGTCGCATACTCATTGAATTAATTTGAATTTCATCGCAATCCCTTGACTTTTGAAATGTTGGTGATTCGATGAGATATAAAAAGAATGAAGGACATAAAAAAATGATGATTAAAAAGTAAATGGCGTATCAAACTTTATGATCGATTCATGATAAAATATGCCAGGTAACGAGATTAAACAAATTGACTTATTGGTTTTCAGGATGTTCTCTCGAAGGCGGAGCATGGAAAAAACTGTAAAGAGGACAAAAACACTCAGAACAACTTGCACAAAGTTAATTTGAGGAATAATCAGTTAAAGGGAAGCATAATCCTTGGCAATTACGGTGTAAGTTGAAAATGAAAAAAGTTTTAGTAATTGTTATCGAACGCTCGGAACGTATTCAGCATTAAATATTCCCGAGATTACACGTTTTCGAATGTCCAACACCCGATTGATTGTATGTTCGGTGTCAAACAGAATCTCACTCATCTTGACGTGAGCGAAAACAGTATTGAGAAATTGGACGTCAGTGCACTGCAGGGATTGCAGAGTGCGCGTTGTGCTCGAAACGCGCTAACGGAATTGACTTTGTGCGGCCGAAATCTCGTCTCCCTTATAGCCGGCAATAACAGTGAGTGACAGATCCAATAAACAATTCTTTACTCGTTAAAAAAATCAATCAAGATTTTTAATTCGAAAGTATTCAGTATTCGTCGTGACTGATTCAAATTTGATTTGATTCATTACGATAAAGCAGCCGAAACTTCTTTTTTTTCTCCATAAAGAATGTCGAAAAAATTTGCATGCTTCGTCCCATAAAAATTTCGATTCAATCGATTTTTCAACGAACGTTACTTTCAGAACTGAAGAAACTGATCATCGAACCGGCCCCGATGAATCTCGAGCATCTCGATGTTTCTTAGTGAGTAAACTCGATCGAAATCTGTTGAATAAATTCAAGAAAAGTGAATAAAAGTTCACGATTTTTTTCTAAATTACACGAAAATCTAATTTCGTGAATTTTTGTGAATTCTCATCTCTCCAGCAATTCGTTGGAAGCTCTGCCAGAATGGATACCGGATCTGCCAGTGCTGCGAGCCCTTTTTGCCTCTCACAATGCCCTTACCGCACTTCCGGACCGACTGCTGTCCCAACCGTCGAGACTGGAGGTTCTTCACCTTCCCCACAACAGATTACAGGCACTGCCACCCCCACGAAACCCACTCAACATCGTTCATCTCACTCTCCAGGGCAACGCGCTCACTGCGTTACCGACCAGCTTTTTCGCGAACACGGAACGGTAAATGAATTTCTAATTCCTTAGGATCAACAACTTTTCAACGGAGTATGAAAAATTCCTGACTCTCAACTCGTCCTTTTCAGTTATTGGTTTATTGCTCATTCGTGTTGGTGCGCACGCCAAAAAATGATTTCGTCAATTTCTTTTTTCAGCATGAAAGTTTTGAACCTCTCCAACAATCGGTTATCGGAGCTTCCCTACAGTGACGAAGGCTGCAAAAGTCGTTCGAGTCGTCATACCCTCGAAAAACTTTATCTCACCGGAAATTGTTTGACCGACGCAGCTCTCGATGCTCTCGCAAAGCTCCCGGCTCTCAGGGTACTGCATCTCGCGTACAACGTTTTGGACACTCTCCCAGAGAGGTGAAAACCCAAAATTGCTTTGTCAACGACTTGGCATAAATATCACTATCTCAATATTCATTTATTTTTCGAACATTAAACTTTGATGATTAGAAAAAAAAATCCATTGGGATTAATTCTGTAGATTCGTTAGCGGCTTCACTATTGTTTATATTGAAATTTTCATTCGTAGTTGTATCGCTGCATGGTCGGATCTCGAGGAATTAGTCATGTCTGGGAATCGACTCCAATATCTTCCAGACAACGTCGCCAATTTGCAGCATTTGCGTGTCCTCAGAGTTCATTCAAATCGGCTCTTGACTTGTCCCACTTTCAACAAATCTAAGTCATTAATGGTAAGAACGAACGACGTTCAAGATTGCACAGTAGAATATGAAAAAAAAAAATCCTAACTTCTCTCGATTCTCGATCAGAGCTGAAAGTTCATTGCCGCAATGTTCGAATTGTTTCTGTCGTTTCTGGCCCAAGAGAAGTTGACAAGCGAATAATGTTTTTTCGAATCGAAAAGGTTTTAGATCTAGCACACAATCAACTGGACCGAATAAACTTGGCAAGTCTAGTGCCTCCTCAGTTACAATTTCTCGATATTTCCTGCAACACCAGACTCCACGTTGACCCAAGACAATTTCAAGTCTACCGTTCCCAGCGGCCGGTTTCGCTGGTCGACGTTTCCGGCCAGAACAGAGCGAGTCTGCCTTCACATCCGCATCAGCAAGAAATCGTGAGATCGGAGAAGGGACTGGATCAGCCCTGGAGATTGGGTTTTTCTGAAACTGCTGGCAGCAGAGAAACGTAAAAGATTTTCTCATCGTATATTTTTTTGTCAACTTTCAGTGGCACGTCAGAATATAAAATATTTTTCTCTGACTCTGCTCCAATTATATTTCCTTCTAAAATGAAGTTCGTCGATCGGTGAAAAACACAAATAACCAAGAAAATGGTGTGACTTTTGACAGCCTGTACGTGTCTCAGTTGCGGATGCCAACGTTTTGCAACGTCGAGGGTGTTTTCGGGATATTCGACGGTGGAACGAACCAGGAAGCGCCGAGTGCCTTGCAGGAAATGATACCGCGATTGTTATTGGAGGAGCGTACGATAAGAGAAACGTCGAAGGATTATCTCAAGTACACTTTGTTGTCGGCTCATCGGGAGCTCAAGGAGAACGGTCAGAAGTACGGAACCGATGCGACGCTCGTGCACATCACGAGGATCCCATCGGTCCAGGGTTATCCAAGGACATCAAGAAAGTACAGCTTAAAGGTGGCTGCGTCGGGGGAAGCGAAGGCAGTTTTGTGTCGAGCAGCGGGACCGCTGGTCCTCGCGCCAACGAGGAAGAACGTTTTGGTGAAAAATCAACTCGGCAACGCTGCCATGTTTCCCCTCGTTGTTCCGGACCCAACCGTCGAGGAGGTTAACCTCGAGGACGACGACGAATTCGTCATCATCGCAAATCGACGGTTGTGGGAAGTTCTCAGCGTCCAGGAAGCCGTCAGAGAAGCCAGAGCCGAGGCCAGCCCGGTTTTGGCCGCCAAACGACTCCAGGACTTGGCTCAAGCCTACGGAGCCGAGGACAACATCAGCGTCATCGTCCTCAGGTTGACCGGGCCCGGCACCGGCGACCTCGATCAATTGATGCGCGAATTGCGTCACGCCGTCACCAAGAGTCGCGGCCAGGGTGAAGGCAGCTGCTCCTGCCCATGCTGCTTACCACCCAACCCCCATAAACCTCCTGCTCCGTGCTGCTGCCACGTTAACGACGGTTATTACCTCAACGGGGTCCTCAAAAACATCGTTAATAGGTAAAAATTCATTTTTTTAATAAAAAATCACGATCGAGTATCCCCTTTTTTCTCATTACGAGTGTCAACGTTTTTTCTGTACCGAAGCAATCCCAAATTGCAAGAAAAATCAATCTTTCGTGGGCTTTTCGTTCCAGAGGAGGCAACAGTCGCAACGGTTCGGGTCGTTTTTTCAAAAATGGTCAAAACACGGAGAACGCGAGTTTGCCTTACAACGACGATCGGAGTTCGCCGAGCGGCCAATCGGACCAGACGAGCGACAGCACCTTCAAAATTCGTCATCCCTCGGGTCGGGGATGGTCGGGTAGCGCAGCTTCGAGAGCAGCGACGAAGAACCGTCAGGGAGTCATGATCCAGGAAAACGGTGCGAGAAAATTTGTCAACGGGCTTACGGCACCCGAGGACGCGATTTCCGAGCGCTCCGGCGGACCTCTCAGCGAGGAACAGTTCCGCTGCTGGGAGTACATGCTCGAACAGAACACTCAACTGCTGTTCGACAAGGAGCTCGACACCCTGGCGCGCGTACCGCTTCGACGAGGACAGTCGAGATCGACCCCGCAACTGGCCGGGAACTTGCCCTTTTTATCAAAGAGATTTGGCAGCGCGAGATCCTTCAATCCAGTCCTCCCCAGAGCTCCGATGATGCGCTTCGGCAGCGGCCGGAGATTCCTTAACGGCGGACCCAACGCCGCCTACTTCGGAAGCTTGCAGAGACTCATGCCCTACAATCTCGAATACGACTTTGCTGTCATCCAGGAAAGAGCTGGTCTCGATTCGCTCGAACAAGACGCCTCGAGGATGCAACAATATTGGGGTGTCGCGACCACAGAACTGTGAACGGAAGCTCTTCTTCGAGTGCAAATTCGTTTTTGTTTTTTTCGAATTCCCGATCCGTCGGAAAAAACGACGCCGGAGTTCGTCGCTTTCGTTTTTACGTGCGAAAGAGCTTCCGCGGATACGAGTGTTTCGAGCAACGAAAAGCTCGTTGTACATACGTTCTTAAAGCTACCAAAAAATCTCCCATGCACCAAAACACACGCTCAAGTCGAATAGAATTAATTTTTTGTGGTTCAAATACCGTAGGATTCTCGAGAGAATATTTTTTATAGATATTTCGATTGTAAAATCCGAAATTTTTATCTTTTCAATTTTTTTTCAATGACAGATCGTCCCTAAAACAATTATTTTTATAAGAAGAGTATTTGAATTGTGAATTATTTACAAGGTGTTTTTCATAACATTATCTTGAAAGCATTTTGATGGCACACGACCCACCTTACAAAATTAGAACGTCGCTATCAAATCGAAAATGACGTGAGATAAAAAGTGTTGAAAATGTCATAATATTTATAAATTTAAGTGCGTTGAGACTGGCAAAACGTGACGAATATTGCCGCAAATCTTCGTTCGAACTGTACCTGACAAATTTGGGAGCGAGAGCAACCAAAGTTTTTGACAATTATTTGTACAAACACTGAAAAAATGAATGAAATATATATTCGTGTAAAAATCGTCGAAATAACTGCGTAACGATCGTTTTCGCAACGCCAATCGCATTTGTTTTGATTGTGTTTAATAAACCGAAGAATTTTCTACTCCGAGTATTTTATTTCGAAATTCTGTCGTCATTCCTACCCGCGTTGTATGCAGCGAAAGAACTTTCCTGCGACAAGGATCTGAACATTACAATTTTGATTACTGTTGAAGCACGATAACGTTATCTCCGGCATGAAACGTGAGTTTTTGTTTAACGTTAGAATTAATTCTTGCGAAAGAACGAACGTACAAAGATAAAAAGCATTTCGAGATGCAAAGCTCTTTCAGTTTATCTTTGAGCACGACGTTGAAGTTTGCAACGTTGGAGTTCAACGAAATGAACGAAAAAACGATTTATAATTAATTATTTTTTTATTTCACGAATTATTGATGTGGCTTAAAAAATAACGAATTGGAAATTCGGCAGGGAAGAAAATTGAAGATTTACTGGAATTATTTGAGAGTTTTTTTAGATCATTTCGTTGGACTCCAACGTTGCAAACTTCAGCGTCATCTTTGAGCTCTACTTCCATCCATATATGACTTCGTTCATTGGCAAAGTAGAACGAAATTTTTAACAATCCACAAAAATATTTACGATACATTTTTTAATTACGTTAACATGGTTATTGAAAGGAATTTCGTAAATTCATCGTTGACCTTCGAAAATCAATAAACCTGAGACAGCTAAGCTCGAATGAAAAACTATTTTGCCGGAATATCGAAAGGGAATGAATAGTTTCGTGAATAACCTATTTTGATGTTTTTTCATCCAAAAGCATTTCAGAGATCTCTCGGCGAATAGGTCCTGCTCAGGAAAATTGTTCGAACGGTTCAAACAAGCTCGAAAACCGCGTTGTTCGGTTCTATTTCTTCGGCGATCTGAAGTTGTGAAGCACTGCGGTCAACACATCACTTCGAACCTTCCGTAATGGCGGTTCACCTCAAAAAGATCGGTTTTAAAACAACGCCAATGGATTTTTAGCCGTCTAACAAATCTCTAACAAATCAACAATAAATATCAAATCATAAAACAATCGGAGAAACAGTTTCGTTTGAGAAACATCCACTTTCCACGTTTCCCATTTTTCTCGGAATAGACTCAACGCGACGCGAAGAGTCGTCAGAGTGGGGGGTTATAAAAAAACATCCGCTCTTGTTCACTTCAGTCCAATGAGCTTGTCGCCAGTACGTTCTCGGCGTTGCGCAAAAAACGTCGGCGAAATAAAAACATTGCCTCGCGCGATAACTCGCGTAGTGTCAAGTTTATTTTTCCTCCGGAGTGGTCAGTCTCCCAACTCTTGCAAACAGTGTGTTTACGATTTGTGTACATTTATCCGTTCCGTTAACCATACTAATTTTACTTGGCTTTCGTCTTTTTTTCAAAAAATATATTCACAATTTCTTCGAAAAACGTGTCGAGTTTCCGTACCGACTATCAGCAACAAGTGTGCCGTTTATTTTTCATCTGTGCCGGATTCGTGGAAAGTGAAAAATTGTAGAAATTTTCATGCGTATACTTTTAAACGAGTAGTCTGCCGAGCGGGTTTACCAATGATTTATCATTATTTTTCAACCGCCGCTGCGCAAAGCGCTGCTTACGGATAACGCTTTTGTTTATGTACCAGTCCCGGAACGACGGGTTCGTGTTTAATATTTTTTCGTGCCTCACGAGTCTGCATCTCAAATGAACCGATAAAAGAGTAAGTGAATCTTACATTTTCCCGTTTGAATATACGAATTACCGTTAAATATCATTGTAATATTGAAAAACTTTCAAGTATAGTTTACTTCGTTGATGATTTCATGAGGAGTTTCAATGATTTCGTAAAACGCATTTTCGATTGTCAGTGCATTCAAATTCCGTTCAATAAAATAACACAAATAATTATTTATCGTAAATCTATTTTTTTCCCGATTTGTCAATTCGTGCAGTCATTTTTTTCGCCTGTATAAGAACCGTTTAAAAACGACTGAAGGAATTCATCCTAGCCTTCCCTACGATATCGCGTGCAATCGCGTAGTCAAGATCACATTCGAAACAAAAAGTACTCATTGAAAAAAATGCGACCTCACATAGAATAGATATGATAAAAAAAAAAACTGAAAGATTTAATTCCCTCCAGATCCAAAAATCAAGTTTCTTTGAAGATACGATTAAACTCGCATGTTCGATCTCCGTGGCATCGTTTGACGTTGCCACGCTCATCGGCTTGTCAACAATCGATGAAGGTCATACGACCCGACTGTTCGTATCTCACGGAAGTGTAATTTCAATGTTACGTTCGCTACTTCGCCATGCTCAAGTCTCTTGATAAACCATTTTTAACACATACTTTCAACGTAATTAATAATTATTCATTTGTACAAAACTCGTGTGTCATAATTGCTATACAATCTTCATAAATCATTGTTCCGAGCAGGCCCGAAGCAATTTGTTTTAAAATTACAATAACGAGAGGAGATTGTTTAATTTTTAAGAATTCGCAATCATCTCAAAATGCTTTTTCATTGAAAGCTCTTATCACGGTGATTCCGTAAAATTTTAATGTTTTGCCGGAATTTCACGACACTTGAGACAAAAGTCGAAGGTTTGAAACAATCGCTCGTCGTCAACTTTAATCGTCTAAAAAACATCATTTTTTTTTATATTACAATTAACGATATTATTTCATATTTCAATGAACAATTACGATGAAAATTGAAGTTTGTCTCGGTATTTTGTTGGGAAATGGAAATATCGATTAGATCCATGGTTAATTAGATAATGACGATTAAAAAAAAATTATAATGACATCAATGAGAATTTAAATAGGAAAAAACTCTGGATAACGATATAATGGCAGAAATTAATTAACCGATAATTCAATATTGCGAAATGACGCACAGTTCCGATTGAACAATCTTTTTGGGTTTATTTTTTTTCTCACTGTCGTCTCGGCTTTATTTTGACTGAACAGCTGTGCGAGAACACATCGATAAAATCCCATGTGAGCGTGTGACGTTCGAGGCAAAACTTGGCATACTGGCCACAGCTCGTGGGAAAACAGCTGATTGTACCGTACTAGTCATTGAACTTCAGCCAACACGTTTATAACTGGGGCTTCCTTCTCTTACATTTTCTAAATCAGTCGTGCAATGTTTTCTCATGCAAAAGTGCTGTTGCCGAATTTTTTTGAATAAAGTTTTTTATTGGGACTACGAAAAATATACAAAATTGAATTTTCGTTCGTACTTCGATTAGGAAGCTAATTTCGGCAGATTAGAACTCAAAAAGATTTGGAATAAAGATTTTTATCGAATTTCGTACAGTTTCGCTGAACTAAGAAAAATTATTTTTTTTATTATTTCTTGTGATTTATTATTCCGTAAAAATAACAGGAAATTCGAGGAGCTTCCTTTCGTTTCCTTTCCGATAGCCGTTTGCTGGTGTATTCAGAAATAATTGACGAAAAAAGTCCCGTGATGGTGTGACTTTGACAGAGGGCAGCTCGGTCAATCATCATATTTAGTAAATAGATTTGACACTGAATCAAGGCGCCAGAGGGCACAACCGCTCGTGCGATATTTCGAAACGACGCCATAACCTCGTTACGGTTCAACGGAGACAGATTTTTTCCGACTGCCTTGTTTATCTCTAGAAATCAAAGCTGCTTGTTCGAATTGCGTTTATTCGAGGAGACGACCCGAGAAACAATGTTACTTCAGGAAAAAATGGCAGGCTTAAAAGTTTTCTCAGAAATTCGAAAATTTCAGTCCATAAACCCGCCTTCCCCGATGTATCTACGCAACAAAACGCTCGGTTTTCCGATCGAGGTTACGTCATCGTCGCGATACTTTGCCACGTGCCGACGATTGCTGCTTTCAAAGATAATGAATAATTGTAACAGTCGAGCGTGACGTTCTATCGTTGAATCATGTTCTAGCATTTATGAACAAGCGCATGAAAAAAGCGACACACGAAGTTATCGACTGTGTGTACTCGACGCAAAAATGCTGTTCAGGTTTTCGAACGAATTATTTTTTGTCATATCGCATTAAGTGGTAGCTAGAGAGCGCCGCTCAAAGTCCATCGCATGTTTTACTAAAACGTTGACCGATTGTCGATTGTCGTACAATTTTTACTACATTTCCTTTCACCGATCCCCCGCCAAAGGCAAAAGGCAATAACTCGTGTTTCAGTCGAGAAATCCTTGTCGCAAAGGACAAGCTCTCATATCACGACTTAACCTGGCCTCGAGCTACGTTAAAGAACGACCAGCAACTGCTTTCGAAAAGTACCAATCACATGTGCACGAAAAAAATATGCAGACGCCGTTGAACAAAAGCTGTGCTTGAATTCTGGACTTAACATTCGATAGATTTTGGACCCGTTGACCAATTGTCTAGCTTTCGGTAATCCGGTATGACATTTCTGACATTTATTGAGAATGCAAACCTTCCCCGGACTTTTCTTAACAATAAGAATCGCCAGACTTCGAAAAAATCAAATCTAACCTTGAATTTGAAAGAAAATTATCACCAAACTGTCTTGCTTGCGTCGATGATTCAAAAAAACATCAGACAATTTTTGTGAGCTTCTGAGAATTCAGGTTTCCAGCTGTCACTTCCAGCGATTCGAAAAAAACGTAATATCCGGTGTGAAGTAAGCTTCGATTGGAAAGTGTGTATTGCCGCAACACCCGCAACAGCAGCCAGTCGTTGGTTGGCCGTTGGTTGGCCGTCTCTCATTGTCACGACATTCAGAGGGGCTTGGAAAGTAAAGGGGAGGGATCGAGGTGTGGAAGAGTCATCATTGCCATCATTGCCAGCAACCAAACAGTGCGACCGTGTTCACGACACATTGCGCACACTGTGTTTTGTCCGGGTTTCGTAGCGAGAAAGTGTTAAATTTTTGTCTTCGAATATGTCATTGATTCGAATCGTGTCTAATTCAAAGAAGGGTCTCGATCCAAAGCAGCACGCGCTCATGAAATAACACTTTGACGCGTCGTTGCGCGATTTGACAGGAAAACACATAAAACATCAATAATTTCATTGTAATTACGAAAACAGGAATTTTCTTGTGCATATCGCGAAACAGAACGACGCAGGAAGTGCTCAAACATTTTTTTCTCGTACGGAAACCTGTAAGTTCGAAAAACTACTCTAGTCTGCCATTCAACTTTCTTTTCTTATTTTACGGACGCTCCTTGTATCGAATAATATAAAATGAGAGTTCGCACTAGTCATTGTAGAACTGTGTACTTCACCTAAGCTAAAAAAATTGAAATTTGCAAATTTTCGTAACAAAACAAGAAATGCACGCATGAGCTCTCGCAAGGTTATCTGAGCTTTCCCATATCGATAACTTTCAATCAGGCACCACTGCTTATTTTTCTCTCCGTTCTCCAAGGGAGATGTCCCTTCGAAATAGACGCTATTTGACTACAATTTTTCAATTGACTCTAAAACTGAATGATGAACAACATCTCTTTCAGAAGCCAAAATTTAATTTCATGTACAGTATATCTACCGCTCGTGACACAGATTTATAGTATTTTTTGATAAATCTGGTTCACTTTGTTTTCACTTTGCCATAACTGATGTATGCTTATTGGCACTTCTTTGGCTGTTATAAAATGATGTAACAAACGCCTTTGATTCAATGACTATGACTGCATTTGAATTAGTGATTTCTAATCTGCTTTGTTTCAATGATCTTTGATCATTATACATGCACGCTTGTTATTACGACGATAATAAATGCTAGGTCGTGTTTTTTTCATAATAAATTCAATTATGTATTTTACACCCAAAAATTCAAATATCACAAAAATTTTGGTCAATCATTACAATACATTTTTTATTTCTCAATTTATTTGACATTATTCATCCAAACAAAACGACTTCTAACAACTACAATTTTACTTCATTTGTTTGCATAATTTGGAGAGAAATAAAACGACTAAATTGCCTTACCGACGATGGCAATATTGAGGATTCAAAATTTGGAGCTTTTAGAAACTACGGAATTATACGTTAATCGCGAGTTTTAATAGATATTGGAAATGAATTTTTATTGAGACGTGATGAGAAAAATCGGAATGAACATTATCAAAGAGGGAGGAAAAATTCATAATGAAGCAAATGATTATGATTTTCAGAGACTAAAACCAAGCAGGATCTAACAGTATTGGAGGAGCCAATCCACAAAATTTTAATCGGTGTGGCTCCTGAACAAAACTACAGAATGAAGGGTACCAAGAGAGAATGGTTATTTAGAGTTCAGGTAAAAATGCTTTTTCACAAAAAAAAAATTAATTACACTCTTTTACCTACGTTACAACTGTAATAATTGAATTTCGTTTATCTTTGCCAGTAACATAACCATATACCAAATACAGTCTTGAAAATGTATTTTCTTTGATCCATGGAAATAAATTCAATTGAACTGTGAAAATATGATTTCATGCAAACAGCTATCTTCAAAATTCATTTTGAAAACGCTTGAAAACGTTTTTCTGGAATCTTAAGGTTCCGGGCTTAGATAAAAATGATTGCGTCTACGTGGTGGGTAATATCCCAGAACTGGGTGCCTGGAATCATAACCAGGCGATACAGTTACCTCAAGAACGTCAGAATCCTACCTCAAAGTTGTTCGATGGGAATAATTGTGGAGATGTGTTATTCAACGATGATGGACAAGACGCAGCTTCCGATGGACTCCTTGAAGAAGAAACTGAGTAAGTATTATTGCAGGAATTGCAAGCACTTTCGAGTGTGCCACAAAAGTTTCAATAATTTATACTCGACGTTATAGTTGGACAAAATGGTATCAATTTTCATGAAAACGAAGTAGGGAGGAATTTGTGAAAAACCAATGTTACCGAATCACAAAACCTTCGACAAGAAATGCTTTTGCATCCTATGTGGAACTCCTAAAAATACCCCAATTCCTTATTCTGAAGAGTCAGTTAAAACCAACGAAGCCTCTCCAAAATCCTGATACTAAAAAGTATAATTTCCTATTCCCCAAACTAGAAATCCTGTAATCCACTACATGCTGAAGTGTAAACGTTTCAGAGGGGGACGAATTTTCTCACGAACGATATCCTTGCCAATTGACGTTGACGTCACATTTCGATATTTCATTGCCGTCGTTTGTGAGTCAAACGGTACAAAAAATTCAGCCAAAACTCTAATCATTCGTAAATGGGAGACTCACATGACACCTCGACTCATAAAGAAAAACAGTGAGTTTATTGTAATTTTTATTATGTCGCCATTAGCAACAAAGTCAAATTTTTATGTTTTCTCAACTGTTTTCCACTTGATTTCCAGCAACAAGTAATCTTTCGGAATCGATTCCTGATCCCGAACGGTTTGGATACCACAACGGCTACTGCAAAGTTGAAAGAGGCTGGTTAACGGATGAGACCGTTATTCAATTTAAACTGTTCAACAGTCCCATCAAAATCTGGAAAAATCGATTACAGAATCGGGATCTTTTCATCAAAGTACGAGCACTTTTATAAGAGAAAATTCAGTTCTGCTAAATTACTATTCGGTAGGAACCTATTTTTGAAAATGAACAAGAATCATGACAATCTTAATTCATTACAGATGACTCCGGTAAATCTAGTCAGGCATAATTCTATGGAAATGCCACAATTTGGGGGTGAATGCGTTGATGATAGTCTGTCGATGGATACTCAAGATATCGTTGAACAGACTCCCTTCAATATTACCGAAATTGCTGTACGTTATTATATATTAAAATACTCAACCTCAGTTTTTAAAATCATTATTGAACAGAAATTCTGAAGGAAGAAAATGTTTTTTCTGAAGAGAAAAATTTAAGTTAATAGTTCAAATATTGAATTCAAAAAAACATGAAAACATAATCAAATCTATTATTAGACGAAATTCTCGTCAAGTAATTAACGACAATTCGAGGCGATCGTTTGGTCGGTGACGATAAACGTGGATGCGAACGAAAATAAAGTTATCAAGACATTCGAAACTTAGTGATATTGAATTCCAACGAACTTGATTACAGGTCATGAACGACGAAGAGGCTACCTTCAAATATCAAGAACAATTTGGCCGTGCCTATCAAGAGGATGAGTTTGTTGTCTTCAACGTTGCCGTGCGTTACCCAGACACGATCGTGAGTATGATAAACAAATCTATTAAAAAGAAACAAGGAACGTCACGCTTGTTCAGACATTTAAATCATGAATAGTGCTCATTTGGTATCCATTTGTTTCACATACCAATGATAACTCCGTCACAAGATAAGACAAGGAGATGTTCTCAAAATCAATCGATTAATAGACCAAAATTTAAAAAATTGGAATTCAAAATATTTTCACTCATGAATTTTTCACTTGTTGAATCAAAATTAGTAATTTTTCGCAGGTTTGATGAAATTTTTGTCAAGATTTAATCAAATTTATGAATGACGAAGATTTACATTTGTTAGTGATTTTTGGCTGCGTGAATATTGTATATCGAATATAATATCGAATCATGCAGGTCATGTTCCTTCTTGAAGCAATGAACACCAGATAAGCACGTCGCGAATGAACATCAAACGTTTAAACGATGAAGGAAAAGTACTAGAATTATGAATTAACCATGCTATGTGAGCTTTCAGTAGAGGAAGACTAAGCTGGCCAGCGTCATGTATACAAAACGAACAAAAAAAAACTCAAAAAGTCTTAATTTGACAGTTGATAAAGTACAAATAAACTTGTCCAGCAGCTATATGACCAAGGTGGCAATAACGGGTGATGTAACGGAGACCTTGTGATGCGAGTCCTTCAACGTGGATAACCGGAGCATTTTTGAAGCCCAGCAAAGATGTCGCGCCGCTCAATTAAAAAAAAAATCACACAAAAACTCAACGATGCAGAATGTTTTAGAAAAACACAACTTGCTATAAAAAAAAACTAAGTCCATTCCTATAAATAGCAACTGACAATCCACTTGAATTTGTTGTCACACAACAATTGCACAGAGATTCGATGAGTTTGATACTCGTTCATATCCTCTCACTGAAATCCTTATTTCCTTTATCTTGACCGAAAGATTTAACGAGTTTGGTGCTTGGTAATATCCTTTGAATCAATTCCTCGTTTCCTTTACTTCATTATTAACGTTAACGCAATGAAGGAAAAAATACATATTTTAGAGCATTCGTTCTTGAAAATACCCCTCAAAATGATTTCTCCTCAAGTCGATAAAGACTGTAAATTTTAATCAGTTTTGAATCGATTGCATAGAAATCTTTTCGAAGTGCACTGAAATAAGGATTTTTTTTCACCGTTGCAATTGAAACAGTTTGAATGTTTCCATACAATTTCTCCAGCATCCATTAGTTATTCATTCTTTAATTGACTCCCATGGACTCATTAACATTAACATCGTTCCTATCATTTATTCGAGTCCCTGGCTAACCTGTAGTTCTTCAATGATGCAAAAAAACCAAAGGAAACGTAAAAAAAATACGTTATCAACAATGTCACGTCTCTTGTACGTCTCTGTGTACGTCGAAAATGGTGAGGTTCTCATCACTCCTAAAATATCCTTTATAGAGTGTATTGTCGAGAAAAAAAAATATACCACACACACACACACACGCACACGAAATTACTTTTCTAGCTGCGAGAGTCTACCACGTGGCCAAAATCTCATCGGAATGAGTGCTCTCAATTTCGCCTGTATACTTTATACAAGAAATGTAGCAATTATTTATCGAAATTCTATTCTCATTCCAAGAAGGAGTTTGAGTGCACGAAAGCATGAAATTTTTCTTTCTATCCCAATAAGAATCTTCTTTTCAAAATCTAACAGCATGAATCTTAATAAAATGAATATTTTTTTCCGTTTTTTTTTGAGAAGCTACCAAAGCATTCATTGAGTGAATGATTAAAAATTATATTTTTTTTAAATCAATTCTATTTTTATGAACGGTTATTATTTCTATGAAATTTCATTTTTTCTCTACTTCATTTCCAATAAATAAAGAAAGCCTCGAGCTCCCTCTTCTCAATTGAATAATTAGCAGGTGCTGCAAACGTGTCGCGTCTTCCAGCAGCGAAACTACATTTCACGCATAACTGTTCTCATTAAATGCTAATTTTATTTCGTTTAGAATTCTCGTGGAGTAAGTGGAAAAGTATTTAACGATTGGCTCTTTCGCACGAACATTTTCGAAAATGAACAAAATTATTTGCAGCTCGGTCGCAACATTCTATTTAAAAAATTTGTAAAATAATGAATTATTCAACAGAACCTTTGAGATTTGCTCATAAACATAAGGAATAGGTTACTGCACACGATTTATTGAGGGCCACCCGAACAGTGGATAAACTGAGAATGCACTCTTGGAAATATTGGTGTCGTGAAAAACATCTACGATTTCTTTCATCTCAACCATTCTTACATTTTCAGGCTTATCTCGTGGACTTTTACGTCTACAGTTCGAGAAGCTTCCCTGGCGAATCGCCCCCGAATCACATTGGATTCAGCTACATCTTGCCCAGCACTCTGCAATCTAGCGTCGGACTTTTGACAGTGCCAATAACGAGCACAAAACATAGACCGATAGGTGAGTTACTTTTTGTCTAAAAAGTAATAAATCCGTTTCACTCGTAGAAAAACAATTATAAATTCGAACAAACAAACCCATCGTATGCGATTCGAATCGTTGTTTGAAATGTTGAAAGAAATCACGCAACATTTTTCCAATTCCTCTGATAATTGTTTTCAGGCCAACTAACTGTCGAATACATTACTATAAAACCCATACCGGATTATCCATGGGACATGAGCATCTCGTACGCAAAACATTGGGAAGCAAGATGGTCAGGTTTGGACGTAGGTCATCGAGGGCTCGGTACTTCATTCAAGTTCGAAATGAAAAAGTAAGAAACAAAAATCGAAAGATAAAATAGTCAAAGACGTATCGGCTTGACTTAATGCGGTGGAAAATTCATGGCAACTCCGGATCAAATTAGAGAATTTTTATAAACTAAATAACATGCCAATGTGCGAATTACAGCTGTGCCAACGTTCGAGAAAACACGATAGCTTCGCTGAAAACAGCTTCTCATCACGGTGCAGACATGGTCGAATTTGACGTGCAACTTTCTAAAGACATGATACCAGTTATTTATCACGACTTTCACGTCTCAATTTCCCTCAAAAGGAAGAAGCAAATTGACGCTATGGATATGCTTGAAATACCGGTTAAGGATCTCACCCTGGAACAATTACATTTGCTCAAAGTGAGTTACTTCATTTCCGCTAATGAATCAACCAGAAAAGTACCCAAAATGAATTTCATTTCCAACGGTTTGAATGGAAAATATCCAAACGAACTGAAATATTCGATGAGCTAAAACAAATTTCGAAAACATTGTAATTGGAGCATTTTTTTAATCGATCCGATGATTGTAGAACCGTAAATACTTACGTAAAATGTCAAATAATTCAAGACTATTTAAGGAACTTGTGAAAAAAATTTTATCTAATTTTCTTGAATTTTTATTTCAGTATTTTTTACCCAATAATTCGGTATGAATTTCGTTGTTGCCTTGTCCGTCAAATGTTTATTTGTCAATATTTCATTTGAATGCTCCGGTCAAACTCATAATCGTGCATAATTTCTTCTAATATTTCTTATCCGCAAGCACTCTAACAAAAAAACAGCGAAGATTCATGGAAAATTGGATCCGTAACGGGAATCGAATTTTGTGTTGTTTTTTTTTTCACTCTTCTTTATCAATGGTGAGATGGAATTTTTGGTTTTCTGTTTAAACTTAACAGGATTTTTGTTACCCCGAGGACTCAGTGGGTAAGGTGCTGTATTACATTGATAAAGATGAACAGAGGGGTAAACTATCGGTGAGCTTTCGTATCGCTTGTGCAAACTAACATGCCTTGTTTCTTCAACGTGTTTAAATTATTATCGAACGTACTTTTGCATGCTATTTCTCAAATTTGTTATCGTGACGATGAAATGAAAAAAAAGCATCAATAACGTTTCATTGAGCTACGCTTTGCATTTCTTCTACATGCAATCATTATTATCAGCGAAAAATCATTGTGTCGTGTAAATAAGAAAAAATGACTTTCATTTATCTGTCAAAATCATTTGAATCGAGACATTCTAAATGCTTTTTCATCGTAAAAATCAGATCAAAGTGACGTCAAACATCAACATCAATTGTGCAAATAAAACCAACATGTTCATTTACGTGAGAAAATCATGAACATATACACGACTTGCACAAAATTTAGCAAAGGCATGTTATGAACAACGATAAAATAAGTGACAACCGTCCCTCTCGCCCCTACGACTCAGAGTTACACATTCTTGCTTCAACGAATTTTCAAACATTCAAATTAATCGACTGCATTACCCAGTCGATGCGATCTGCAAATATTTTCATATTTCCCAAAATTGAAATTTAACATCGAATCGTTTTCAGGTTTATCATTTGGCCGAGGCCAAAGAAAAAAATCCAAGGTTTTTCGACGAAGATTTGGAGGATCACCAACCTTTCCCTACTTTGCAAACCGTTCTACAAGAACTCGATACTCATGTCGGATGCAATATTGAAATAAAGTGGAACATGCAACTAAAAGTGAGCACATTTTCAGTTTTCCCGGTTTCAAAGAGTAGATATTTGGGCCTGTAATTAGTTATAACGGTTCGAAAAAAATCTGAATGTGCAAAATTATTGTATGAGTATTTTTACGTTTCTCGAATAGGACGGGACCTTCGAACTCAATCATCCCTTCGATCTCAATACGTATCTCGATATAATTCTTAAAGTAACCCTGGAATATGGTGGAGATAGAAAAATTGTATTTTCGTCATTCAATCCGGACATTTGTATAATGATCCGTCTGAAGCAGAACAAATATCCAGTGGTATTTTTGACGCAAGGCGTTACGGCGAAGTATCCAACGTACCACGATCCCCGATGTCAAACGATACCGATGGCAATGAAACACGCAATTGCCGCTGATATATTAGGTATCAATGTTCATACCGAGGACATCCTTAGAGATCCCTCTCAAGTAAAAATCGTCAGAGACGCGGGTCTCATTATATTCTGTTGGGGCGATGATAATAACGACAAAGCAACGATTCAGCATCTTAAAAAACTGGGTCTGCATGCCGTTATTTATGATAAGTAAGTTCTCAGCATCAATTTTCTACATTTTTTCTTTCATCGTTCAAATATTCAATTTATTCTCAACTCGTGGCCCTTCAATGAACTTTGCATTTACTGTTTAATTCTGTTTCCTTCAATAATACAAATTATCGTTATAGAATCGATGAATACAACGCCAAGGAAGTGAAGGAGAGTATATTCCTCGTTGACGCTCGGGAAAGCCAAAAGGCACTAATAGCTTTAGCTCACAGTAATCAAACATGCGGACCGCCTCAACCGGCAATGCCAGATCCAATAACCACGGAAAAAGTAAGGTGGCCAGAGCCGACTTTTTCCATCCTCTTTTCTATCTTTCGTTCTTTTTTAAACAAACATTTTTCGACACAGGAGTACTATTTGGATTTGGAGCAATCGAGAAATCTAATGACGACTTCAACCGCCACGTCGTTGGCGTCACTCTCGAAAAATAGCGTCGGAGGTGACAGCGTTTTCCCAATGCCAACAGAAAAAATGGTGTGTCACCTGCAAGCTCAGCAGCAAGAAATGGAAATTGGTGATTTAGCGAAAAATTTCAGCAGCTGCGCCAACAACTTGGGCCATACGATTCCGCATGTAAATTCAACAGCTCCGAAGAACTCACAACCATCATCGTTCCCGGAATTATGTACCGACGACGAATCTGCTAAAGATTGCCTTTGATGCTTCCCTTTTTGTAATATTTTCTCGTCGTCCTCAAAGAGTGACGTTTAAGTGCTACCGGTTTTAATTTTCCTTGACAAAACGCGATTCAAATTCAAGATTGTACGAAAAGCAGAAGGTAGCATTGATTCCTCGAAAAATTTTTTCCCTCACATATTTATAACACTGAACTTAAAAAGTGCAAATTTTTTCCACCTTCGATACGCTCTTAGGCAAAATTATTCTGCGAATAATATTTTTTCGGAAATGTACCTAATAATATGTGCACATGTTCATGTGTACATATAAATACAAATTTTCTTTTCTAGTACTCGTAGAGAATGAACTTTAATCCCTTATTAGAAAAGTCTGTCGAGTAACTTATTTTTATTTCTTTCGCAGTCCAAAAAGTTGTATTATTTTAAAAACGTTTAATATCGTGAATTCAACAAAAATGGAATATAATCGTGTATACTATATTTTTCTAACGAGCACCATATTGTAATATTCCAGTACGTTACTGAACTTTGACAAGTGCAAGGAATGTTTGTAATCATCAAAGTTTACGATCTACTCATTTATTAGGATGTGGGTATTTTTTTCTTTTCAATATATGAATGCAATCTGACCACTGGAGTTATTGAATGTAAGCAGAAATTCCGATGAGAGTCCATCAAAATGGACGATTATTCAACAAATGGAAGAAAAAAACTGTTATAGGCAATTTTAAAAAGAAATATTTTTGTTCCATTTGTTGCTTCGAGATTTCTGATCGAAAAAAGAATCATGCGACAAAGGTGCATAGTGATCTTTGAGTTTTAAAGTTATCGTGTCGTTAAAGAATGAAGCAGCAAGTGATTGGAATACACACAGGATTTTATATCTGCTTAGAGTTCTAAGTTCTGATTTCGAGGGAAGATGAAAATTTTTGTATGAAGCATAAGTGCTGATTTATGAAAAACGACGAAAAAACAGTTCGGGCTAAGTACGGCATCTTTTAGTAAAAAACTGAAAGACTGTTTCTAATATTTCTACACACATATATAAATGTATAATAAGAATTTTATCCAATACAGCTTCATAGAAGTTCAAATGAAAATTCAGTGAGATCGCTCGAAACCTTGGCTCTTAGATCATAGTCTTTTTATATCTGAAAGTTTCATTTTCACCTTTTATTTCGGTGTGCTTCTGTCAATGAAAATTAATTTCAGGACTAATGGATCTAAGAGGCGCCACTTCTGAGTATATTCATATTCACGATTCGTCAATGTGGGTTTTACGTCTAACCGGTCTTTGAGGATAAACATAAAAATCAATACGTCCATTTTTTTCTAGTACATACTTTTTTAGCATCATCGAACTAAGCGTGTAAGGTAATGTGATAATTTCGGAAAAGAAATTCTGGGGAAATGCACAATCGGTTAGCATATAAAAAATACTGGATCCTATTTTGGCCATTTTTTACTGTTTGAACTGACGTTTTCATCCTCTTGATCGTACTATTGCAGAGAAATTGGACTTTGAAATAATAAATGGATTAGTGCCAACTATTTGGAACTCTAAGTCGAAATAAATATGAAAAATAAGCATTTTTCAGTTTCTCGAGTTTTTTACTTAAGCAAGTTGGAAAAAAATTCATCACGATTTTACGGATTTTACGTTTATTTTTGTTTCTTCCTGTCGTATTTTCATTTCGGTCAACAAAAAAAGAATTTAAACATTTGGAACTAGGCTCTGACGTTAGGTTAGGTTCTTGAGTCCTAGTGTTTTTTCGGCCACCACCCTACCCCGGGATATATAAGCATGTGTCAACAATTAATCCATGTGGTAGCGCAATTTTAAGGTTAAGTTTGCTTACGAATCGCATGTAAGTAACGGATTTCTCAATATTTTTCTCAAATATTTAAGCCAGTTTCTAATGCAAATTTATTTATTTCAAACAATTAAGTTCTACGACTCTATGACTGTCGCGTGAATCATCTATTATCATTGGATTTTCAAATATGAAAGTCAAAAGAAAACATGGAAAGAAAAAGCAGCCGGTTCAAAAAACGCGAAAGGAAATCCGCAAAGATAAAAGAAAACAAAAGAAAATCAATCGAGCAGCTTATCACGAACAGAAGAAAAAAGTTCCTGGAAAATTTGTTCTAAATCCAGATCGTGCCAAAACTCCGGATAAGACTGTTAACAAAGTTACGATTAAAGATGACAAGGATGAATTACAAAAAAAGCTTGACAGAGAGAAAAAGAAAGAAATTCAATTGGCAAAACAAATGGAAAGAAGACGAAAGAATCAGTTGAAAGAAGCTAATCAAACAGAGGACAAAATTATCAAACAATTGGAGAAACAACTTAAACTTGACAAACGAAAAAGCAAAACTACACCAAAATCTTTTGCTGCCGACGGCCTTGACTGTATCCTTTAAATACAAATGACATTAAAATGTTTATGAAGACTAGAAGAATTTTTCTTATCAATTTTTTACTTTGAACTTAAAAAATAAAGTCAACCATTGTATTCCAAAAATATTTATGTCCTCTGTACATGTAGTTTTTGTGTAGCTGATATTACATTAATAATATTTAGCTGGAACATCTACTTTTACTTATACATTTAGTTCCCAATTTTTGAAAATCGCCTTAACAGAGTAATAGATTTGCTTGACTTTTGTAACGATGAGAATCGAAAACTTGCGGTTGAAACAGAGAAGCAACTTTTGGGAGGCGATGCTGATTCGGACTTTGATGAAGACTTTGCAATGATCACAGGATCTAAAAGAGAAGAAAGAGACTCTGATGAAAATTCAGATGTTAGCGAATCAGAGAATGATGATTTCCTAGATGAGAATTCAAGCGGTGAAGAAGATATCGAAGAGCCTGAACAAAAAAAGTTGAAGAAATATGACAACAGTGAAATTATAAATGGCAAAAAAAAGTTGCCAAAAATGACCGAACAGATAAATGACGAATTGAGTGAAGAAGACGATGATTTGGAAGATAATTCATCGAATTTCAACAGTGAATGCGACGAAAATAATTCTGATATTCCCAAAGATGAGGAAATTGGTTCAGAAACTGAGGATATGAGCGAATCTGGAAATTTTTCAAAATGTCATAATGGAAAAAAAACGCATATCAATGAAGACGGCACATGGGAAGATATTTATGGTAGAAAGCGAGATAGAGATGGAAACATTTTGACCGCAAACGAAAATAAATACGTCCCTCCTGCTGCTCGTCTAAAACAGTTGGAAACAAATTCTATGCTCAGTGAAAAATTATCTCGCTTAAAAAAACAACTAAAAGGCCATTTAAACAGACTCGCCGAACATAATATGCACACTATTATAACCCAAGTAAGTAACTCTCAAATGAAAAGGTATAATTTTCACCGAATCTATGGAAACAAACTGTAACAGTTTTCAGACTTGTTCTATCCTGAAAATCATCTTGAAATAGAGAATTGTGAACAACGATACAGCTTCAATACTCACAGAAGATTGCTCGATGTTCCATTCCTTTTTCATTTTTATCTTTACAGATCGAAGATCTCTACATGTCGAACAGTCGAAACGATATGAACGAGATGATATCGAAACTGATGATGGAGTCGATCGTGTCTCCGGTAATGACACCGGACAGGCTCATTGCCGAGCATATGATGTTGATAGCGATATTGCACGCGAACGTTGGCACTGAAGTCGGCGCACACTTTTTACTGTCTCTCGTTCGAAAGTTCGACGAAATGATTAAAATTCCACAAGAAGTTGAGAACAAAGAGCTTGATAACATCATCTTAATGATTTCCCACTTATACAATTTCAAGGTGACCGATGTTTAGCGTCGATTTTATTGAAATCCAAGAAAAAACAGCAAACAATTAACACATTTTTTTGATACGCAGGTTTATGGGTCTCAATTACTCTACCAAATTTTGAACATTTTATCGGAAAAGTTTACAGAAAAAGAGATAGAATTAATTCTACTTATACTGAAAAGTGTTGGTTTTTTATTGCGGAAAGATGATCCAGTTGCCTTGAAAGAACTCATTCTTAAGCTGCAGCAAAAAGCTTCAAGCTCCAAGTCCGAAAAGTACGTAGATTGTTGAGAAAAACTCATTCAGCAATGATCCGTGTATGTATTCATATTAATATTTTTTTCATTGTAGCTCGCGTATAAAATTCATGCTCGATGTTGTATTGGCGATAAAAAATAATAATATGAGCAAAATTCCTCAATATGATCCAACTCACGTTGAACATTTGAAAAAAATTATGAAAACGTTTTTACGCAAGGGAAATGTGGTAACTCAATTCAATATATCTTTGGAGGATTTGTTGCAAGGTAAGAAACGCGATTCTCTTAGGTCACTCAATCGAAAAATAGGGGAAAAAATGTTGCTATAATTTTTTTTTATCTTCTGACAGTCGATGAAAGAGGAAAGTGGTGGATTGTTGGATCAGCCTGGACCGGCAACAACGATCTCACGAAACCACTCAAATCCACCGACAACAGTGGCAAACCTTTATTCAGTCAGAAAATTTTGGACCTTGCTCGTAAACAACGAATGAATACGGACACGCGTCGGAATATCTTTTGCATTCTCATGACTGCTGAGGATTATTTAGACGCGTTTGAAAAATTGCATCACTTAGGTCTCAAGGATCAACAAGCCCGGGAAATTATTTACGTTATCATGGATTGTTGTCTTCAAGAGAAAAAGTTCAATCCTTATTACGCTGTGTTGGCACAAAAATTCTGTGACTACGACAGAAAAAATCAGGTGAGTAAAAATTAATCTGTTTGTACGCAAAATTGAAAGAGCTACATTCGAGCACTTTTCATTATTTGTACGAATTTTTTGCTTTCAGATGACGTTACAGTACTCGATTTGGGATAAACTGAAAGAACTCCAAAATTACAATGAAAAACAGTTGAGCAATTTTGCAAAATTTTTGACTCATTTGTTCGTTGAAAAAGGACTTGCTTTGTCCGTTTTAAAGGTGAGTTGGATTTTCGTGAATTGATTGAACGAATAGGGTCCAAGGAGTTTGTAAATTATGAAAAATTTCAAATTGAAATCTTGCTACGTTCCAAAATTTCCACGATTTTACCAAAATTATTCTGTTTTTTCATTTCAGGTCGTCGAGTTCGGGCAATTGGATAAACAAACGATGCGGTTGTTGCGGCAAATTATTCTAGGAATATTACTTCACGATACCGAGGAAGCATGTTTGCACGTTTTCGAGAGAATATCGATATCACCTCAATTGAAAACATTCCGAGAGGGATTGAGATTATTCATAAATCATTTTCTCATTAAGAATGCGGAGTTGCGAACAATATCGGCGAAAGAGGTAGACAAATTGAAGAAACGTGGTGAATTGGTCGACAGAATATTGCTTTCCCTAGGTGGAAAAACAGTTTTTTAGTTTCACAACTTCGAACCCACTTCAAGCAACGAGGTAAGTTGCTTCGTCGTTGACCGTGCCCTCTACAGTCGATTTTTTCGAGTAAACTTTACAATGAGATCGAAAATGACTCTGAGCTTCGTTTTAGCGTAAAATGTTCTTCGCATACGTTAATAAGATTTCGTTACACACTTTTATTGGATTGTTCATACCAATCGTATTGGCCTATGAAAAACTGTATTCTTTCACCATTTACTGATATAAATACGAGAAAGAGCAACGAACCTTTGTTTTTTTGGGTTTAGAGTCAACGATACTTTATTTTATAATAGACCTAACTTATCAGAAATCGAGTAGTCGGATTTGAAAAATTTATTCGATTCTTACGTGCATTCTTGCACGAGACCACTTTCAAAGTGTATAATATTTCTGTAAATACATCTCCATATGATATTATTTTTACAAATTGTATCATTAAAAAAATAAAAGAATTATTATAGACTTATTTTATCAACGTCTTATGTGTATAAAAAGTGTTTATAAATGTAGTAAAACAAAGAGAATCGAAAGTATGAGGACGTACTGTCTAGCACAGCTTGTGCATTTCTGTTTGTCCGAAAAGTTTCAACAAAATTTCAAATGATTATCTAATGAAAAATGTTTATCTCGGTTCCGTTTTGCGTTTAAAGTAAAGCTTCGACGAACATTAAAAATCGAATATTAATAATGAAATGTTTCAGTTAAATGAGTTCCGTTCTCCTGTTCTGAATGATCAATTTGTCTGATTAGCCGAAAACCGCCATGCAGCTCCGGTAGACATTTTCGTATTTTGGATCCAACGGGGCGCTGCAACCGTAGCCTCCGAATCTATGAATTCGAACGTAATCGTCGCAGTTTATAACTCCGTCGCCGTTGCAATCCTGAAAAATAAAGGGGAAAATATGAGCGCCATTGACCGATTGCATGTCGAAAAGAAATTCGTTTCTGGAGTAACTTTCCCGGTTTGATATTTTTAATCGTTTATTTTACCTGAGCATATTTGTTCATGTATCCCTGAACAGCTCTAGAAGCACAAACCGCGTCATTCACGCAGCGTGTCCAAGCTGAAAATATGTTCGTAATGTTGAAACTGTCTCCGAATGAATTTTTATGAAATCATAGGAATTTTAATGTTTTTATTCACCGCCATCATTTGTAGGGGGCTCATTGTTCAGAGTAGGTTTTCCACTGTCTGCCCAGTAAGCCCAGGTTATCCGGAAAGGTCCGCAGACTTCACCCACGCAGCCGGAACTCGTGTCACAGTCCGAAGCAGCCTGGCAGATGCACCCGAAACACACTTGGTCAATATTCTGCTGGACCAGCGACGCGGCTCTTGTGTTTTCGTCCTCAGCTGTGGATTTCAAGAAAGTTTACCATCACTCAATCTCATTATTTTGATAAAAAAAAAAAAAAACAACTATCAATAAACTATTTCAATAAATGATTATTCGAGAAAAATCTTTTTGCAGTAGTGCGGTTTTCAAGTTCCTTACGACTTTTATTTAGAATGAACTTGAACAAATAAAAATAATAAAATGAAGAAACTGTTCTACGTGATTAGCTTATGAATAACATTGACATTGTAACACACTGTCTCATGATTCAAGATAGACGCGTGCACAAATTGTGAATTGCTATTTCAAAGCGTAATCAACATCCGTGTGAATCAATCAATACGTATGGAATGACAATTGCTCAATTCCAAACAGAATCATCGAATATTCGACAAAGTAAATGATGTTCGAAGTATTTTCGAAAATTCATTCATATTTCTATTCAAATATTTTTTAGAAAAGAATAACTTTTTAAATGAATTCTCCACTGTCTCATTGTCATTGTTTAATTGTTAAAATTTATAGATTATTTTTTCAGACGTTCGTTTTATTTGGGAGAACGAGGAAAATGCTTCTTCGGCTGAAAGATTACAATTTGCGTGTTCATCAAAGGGATACGAGCGATTGAAAATGGAAAAGATGGCCAAGTCTGGTAAAACTGGATTCCCTTGAGCTTGAGTTTGGATCTCAGGGATCCCTTGATGAGAGAACGTACGAAAATAGCTCGGGGCACCGTGCGGAAAACCGGATCCTCCGGCCGACTCAACAATCATCGAAACGAGCTGCCGGGGGGTGTTTTGCCACTTTCCCCAAAAATCTTTTTATTTTTTATCCGGCTGGTATTGTGCGCAGGATTTTTGTTGGGGTAAAATAAAATCAGGACATGCGGAATATGTGTCGTGGCTCGTAAATTCTGAGCTCAACACAGCCTTTTTCAGATGGAGAGAGTCTCAAACGCCCACGATACTGCCGCCTCGCGACCTTCGTGGATGCGTGCGTCAGCCAGAACCGCATCCTTGTGTCATGTGTATCGAACAATAGCCATGAATATTTTCATTCAATCGGAGTTTCAAAAAACTCTTCTCAACACCATTCTCCAATTATGGGATTACTCGCCAAATTGATTTTTATCTTTAGTCTATTCAACTCCCTGCTGAAATGTATTTCAGCAAACTCATTAGTCATCAATTTTTGCACTTTCCAATTCCTTATCTTGAGAACTTTGACTTCATTATTATTTTATCATCAAGATTTTTTGAGATTTTTCCACTGTTCATTTTATCCGTGAATGATTCTTTGGATCCTGAAACTCACGTTTCGAATTTTATCAATTTACATAAATATTACGGGATTTAATGCGAAAATATTGAATAACAAACAACATGAATATTTTCAGGGAATCAGCATTCATGAGGCCTTTCATCACTAATATCGATAAATCACTAATTCAGTGACCAATTTTCATTCTGGATTAAAATCCGGATATTTTGAAACATATCTTCGGTTCGATCATCTCGATTCACAGAAAGCTATGGATTTTCCTTTTCATTGACTGCGGAAAAGTTGATCGTGGAAGTGCAATAGCCACGAATATTCTTATTCAGTTGAAATTTTTATATTTCCGTCGACTAAATACGATTTTAAAAAGACTAGTCAGTACCTGAAATTATTCAAAATTCGTATGATCATGAGGTTCTTGTACAGTTATTTTCTTATTTCCTGGTTAACTGAGAATCGACGGTAAATGTGAAATTTCAGTCGTATCAGCCGGCTCGTTATTAAAATGCGTATTTTCGTAGTAAAAAATTTGCATATGAATTAAGGATAATCCATCGTCTGAAGATCGGGTCGATTGGATCAGCGTCGTCGTGAACGGACGAGCAAGGTCAACGAGTTCCTTGACCCCATCGATTACCAGTTACAGAAGCTTCAAAATCGTTGTAGTATGCTAATCTTTCGAGATTTTTCCTAACGTGTTCTCAGATTGTACAAATTCAGGTCCGCAATCGTGTGACAAGAAATCTCATAACTTTTTCATTTCCCACCAGCAAAATTCATTTTTCAATTTTCACTAATTATCATCGAATTTTACTCCCAAGTTCAAATATATTCTCTTGACAAGCATTCCTGAAAGAGTCACTTCAGTTGTTTGATAGAAATGCTGGGCTTCCACATTAGGAAGGAGCTCGAGGCCATCAAATTCGATGCGAAGCATTTGTAAAGTGAATTTCTAAGCAGTTTTTCAGTGATAGAAACAACACGGATGAACCCACCCACGGTTTTGCACAGTCTTCAATTTTTTAGTCAAAATCCATATTTTCATCGACTTTCTTTTCACTATAGAATTTATAATTTTAAATAATTTTTTAATCGTAGGAAAGGAAAAATTACCCAAAAAAGCTTGAAAGACATAAATACCAAAATCATAAAACACCTCGTGGAATGGGAACGAAAAAACGCGTGTAACAAAGTAACAAAAAAAATGAGTAATCACTCGATATTCGTTGCCATATATTTCCGTTCTATTTGCATAAAATTGCATGTTGCGTCTAGAATAAGGCAGGAGCTCAGAAATCTTTGTTAATAGGGTAATGATAGATATTTTTTTCACGTTTTTATGCGCTCGAAGCAATAAAAAATAGGCGGTTTGTAATGGATTCAGTGTGAATTCGTATAATGATATTTTTTCTTATATCATTTAGTCTCTCATCGCTGAAAGATCTCAAGAGAATGAAATAAAGTCAGCGTTGACAACGATGATGTAATGGAAATCTGTTCATAATTATCTCCGGGTATAATTGGGACTTTGGGATTTTACGCTTAGCTTTGATTGACCATTTAAAATAGATATGATGAAATTTTTTTTTTTATATGTATTTATGTTTCAAATTTCTACGTTATGAAATATCGTAACTCCACGCAATATCAATTGTTGTGCCAAAGGTCTCTACGCACATTTGAATTACGTTTTTGATAACGTATAATTTTATCTTCTCATTTTTTGTCCCAGATTTCATTTTTCACAACCTCGATGCACCTCGACGATAAATCGTTTCGTTCCTCAAGCGAATAAACGACTAGAATAAATAATTCGTACAAAATCCTTCGAACAAAAGGCTTCGATAAATTAATCGCTTTTGCAGTCATTTTCATCGTGGAAATATAAAAAAAAAATGTAACGTTTTTTCTCCATTGATCAACGTTGCAGATTCGGAAGAAATATTTGAAAGAAAAAATGATTGATTTTGCTCACCTCTGGTCCAGGACACCGACAAGCAAACTACGAGAAAGACGAATTGCACACTATTCACTGCCATTTCGGTGTTTTAAAATAAAAACGAAATAAGAAATCACGTTTGTCACCGGCTCCTACTTTTACAACACTGTCCACTTGGACTTGGCTGTGTCTCGCTTTATATACGACACATACGAGTAAATATCCAGCGCTGGTCACGAGTGGGGAATCCAAGAACACGCTTGGACAATTACTTCTGGGGGGGAAGTCTCCGGAATTCGATACGAATAAAAAACAAAACAAAAACGATCAACGAATAATTTAAGTTTTTTGAGGATAGAAGCGACTCACTTTTCCACCGTCACAATAATTTAAGAACCATTCGAATAATCAAAGACTGCAGGGATTCATTCTTCACGAAGTTTTTGTTAATCCAATTGTCAGTTTTACGAGAGGCAACAAATGTGGATTCGAACGATCATCGGCCATCATTATTTTTAGATTTTCGATCAACGAAAAACAAATATGGAATTTAACCATCTAAGAGAATTCAACAAATCAAATTCGAACTTTCTTGTTTTTTAATATTTAGCTTCACTTACTCGGATTTCTTGTCATTTATATATTTCGGTAGCGAACCAGTATTTCTATAGTTCAAAAAGTCCGCGCGTGTTCGACGATTCACGAAGGTACTCCAGAATCACTATTTCTCTATTCACCACACAAGACTCCTTGAGGTGAGAAAAAATGTTTGAAATGATGAGCGCGATAAAGCGTTTCTGCAAATTAGCTGCTAATTGCCGTTTCACATAAACCTGGGACAAATTATTTACGATATGATCGTCCATTCATTGTGTTGAATAAGAAACTGTTTTATTTCCAGTAAACACTGTTTAGTCAAATCTCTTTCAGGATGTTAAGTAGAAAGAATTAACAAAAATTCAACGTCACTGGAATTTCCAGAGAACAATTAAACAGATTTTTTATCACACACAATTGGAGCTGCTTTTTCACGTCAAAGGCAACAGCTTCGCATAAACTCATTGGCGATGATGATAATTATTCAGAATTTATACGAGACTTTAACGAGATCGCCTGACTTTGAAAATAGCACAATTTCTTAAGTATTTTAAATCAAAGACACAGGAATTTCCAGAAACTATATGCGTGCATGGAAAATCGACAACCCGATGCAGTAAATCTCAACTCAACAACGCAACTATCACGAATCGGATTCTTACTAAACATTCGTGATTCACTGAATTACTAATTATTCAAACTTTGATTAAAATCTCAAACACCCGTTGCGCAATGCGTCATTAGAATTAAAAATATTTTTTTTCCATACTCCTTCAAACTAACACCGTTTCTAAGCCGTTATAATATAACGATAAAAAGGAAAGCTCTTCGAACGCTAATTTTACCGGAATTTTACCGGAAAGTTGGCAACATTCGTCAAAATAAGAAAAAATTTAACGAATCATACCAATTTTTTCAGTTATTTTTTCTCTTACAAGACGTTTGTCCATAAATGCAAATAAATTCTCAACTTATCATTGACCTTAATTATCCAAATATCGAAAGTAAGTGTTCGCATACAATAGGGTACGAAAGAACCGAAAAATCATTGCATTTTGAGCTCTCATTGACAAACCGCTATTTCTACGGAGTCTTGGAGGAGGCTGTGCCAAAATTGGCTTCGAACTCGACGATCGGAAGTAAAGGAGAGAATTCTGCTGAACTATCACCAATTCGGGCAATCGATAAAATAAAAAAACTCTGCTCTGTTGCTTAAAATGGAAAACTGTCGCAGCCAGAAACACAGTACATTTTTGTACTCTCGGTACGAAATTCCAGTTCATACATTTATGTTGCACCTGTGATTCCTCGAACATAGAAATGATTCAACTTTCATTGAACACCTACAGTTGATTCGAAAGACCTTGCGCGACACAATTTCTCTTTCCCATTCAATCAAGCAACGAAATATAAAATCTGCTTTTAATCGCAACAAATCACGGATTTTTCAGAATTTCTAACATGAGCGATAATGGAAATAATCATAATGATAATAATAATAATAATAATGAAGAAAACATTAGCGTTACAAACAATTTATATTTATTAATTCGATAGTAAAAGACGAGAGACTTATTTAAATCTTGTTGAAGGCTGCGATGTCAACCGACTGTACGAGATCCTCGAAATCTTGGATCTTCTCAGTCAGTAAATCTACGGAAACTTTGTCATCTTCGACCACACACATTATCTGCAGTTTGTTGATTCCATAACCGACGGGTACGAGTTTTGCTAAAAAAGTGAAAAGAAAATAATTGGAAATGTATCGAATGATCTTGAATTTAAATAATTAAGAGTTTAAAAAAAAAGTTCTTACAAGCTCCCCAAACCAGACCATCCATGACGATCGATCTGACAGCTGTTTCCATTTCTCCCATGTCTGTTTCGTCGTCCCATGGCTTGACATCAATGACGATGCTGGATTTAGCTATAAGAGTTGGTTTCTTAGATTTTTTCTCAGCATACGCTTTTAGTCTTTCTTCTCGGATTTTTGCTGCTTCCGCATCTTCCTCTTCGTCCGATCCAAACAGATCGACGTCATCTTCCTCCTCAGCTTTTGTAGTAGCTGCAGCTTTGCTGGCTGTGAATATAGCAGGGGCTTTCTTCTCACCGGGCAACTTTTTCAGATCGTGCGACTTGATGTGATTGTACCATCTGAGCACATGAGCGTTAGCTGCAGTTGGCGCCTTTCCAAGAGCTTCGAAAACTGCAACATCGGCTTGAGAAGCTTGGTATCTGTAATCGAATTATTAATCGAACTAAATATAAGAAATTCGTGGTTTATCAACATCTGAAGTGCAAAATGATTAAAGGAGTTGTGTATACTCGCGCCGCAATTGAAAGTTTTAATCAAATTTCCAACTACAATACGATAGTTTGCTCAATTTTCAGTTTGCTGAGTTGATGGGTTAAGATCGAATCTTCGGAATAACAATAAATCATTAGAATGACAAAGTCTAATAAAAACTGCAAAGTCTCTAAAATTAACACTAAGATATTTGTTAACCTATAATGGAAGATTCAAGAATGTAGAAAACTCTTCATCAACCATTTTGAAACATTGATATTTTGTTTATCAAGCTGTAAGAGTGGAAAAACCTTGAAATGACATTTGGAAACAAGTATCGATTTTATTCGACGGTTTACAGATATTTCGACTTCAATATGTATGTTCAGTTGAAAAAACAATCAACTCCTTGAATTAAATTCATAAAAAACATGATCAAAACCTGAAAATAAAACGTCAAAATAAATAAGCAAGTTTTTATACAAACGTGAAACATCACGATTTATTATTTCAAGGGTTTAATAACCTACCTCAGGATCGAAAAAGAGCAAAAAATCGGAGTATTCAAAAATAGACGTTACAAGGGAGGGGGTAGAAGTTGGTTTGGATACCTTTTTGGCATACTGGAAAACCAAAGAAAATGTGTTTTACAAAAATTACGAGTATTTCCAATATTTTTTTCTCAGATCAATAATGAACTACTTCTTCATCGAATATGAGGATTATTAGGGGTTCGAGTGAAGGGGAAAAGGTGAAAACTGAAAGATATGAAAGATTTTCAAGAAAAATGTACCGCAGGGGTGAGGGGATCGTTCAAGTCCAAGATGCCGACAAGTGGAGCACGTGTGGCACAATAATCTCTTTTAACAGAAAAGTAAAGCTCACCCCTCGATATAACTTCTGTCGGCGAGATAAGCGTTAAGATCCTTGACGCCTTTTTCAGTTTTGAGATCACCGACTGCCATTTTTATGTTTTGTTCAATCGAGTAAATATGTACGGCACTCTGGATCCTACGCTACAGCCTGCTTGTCGTCTTACCGGAAGAGAGGGATATATTCACACCAAAAATCACTGTATAACGTCACCTACGTTACACGCACACAACACACACTCGTCTTGTAAAACGTGACGTTGTTCCGGTAGTCGAAAGTTTTGCCTGCATTAAAGTCGCGTTTTCATGAAAACTGCAACATTTTTTTATGCTACAAACCCTACAAACAAACGCAACAACAATACGGTAACCTTTGTAATATTTACGTATTTCCTATATATCTTTGAAAATGCCTGATACAGTGTATATGAAGGTTTTTTGAATTCTTCAAAAAAATTTTCTTAATGATCTTTATAATAATTGTTACATACAAAAAATAAATAATTATTGTATTCATCTATATTCGTAATTACATGATAAAGCCACGTCCATATTTAGCGATGGAAAATGCAGTGGCGGAGAAAGTTTTGAAAGTATAAAAATTACAGCTGTTCTCATGAAAATATTTTTCCGGTTTTAAATCCTCAATACCAATTGAGACAATGAGAACTTGTTAATTAATATTTATTCTGATCGCTGATATTCACCAAGTGCCAAAATTCCAAAATCTGATAAAATAAGAAATGTTTTATATAAATGCTTGGCGATATACTTGGAAATCAAAGAACGGTACACCTATTGTTGGTTTAAACTTATATTTATAAACAATTAATACCGGTTGCAAGTAATTTTGTGACAGTTGTATGTTTCTTCCCAGAAGACATTTGAGAAGAAAAGAGGTCGGCTGACGGAGAGGAGTGGGAGGTGAGGGTTAATCAGACACATCAGACAGACCCGACATCTAGTAGGGGTCTGCAGTTTTCGGTTTTCAGAAGGGTTTTGGTAAATTGATTTTTTTTTGCATTAAAATGTACTTTTTTATGTTGTAACGTGAATAACTAGCGAATCTTATCGAATCAGTGTTTTCTAGATGAGGTCGTTTATCACTGAAAATTTATAATTTATCCCAATGTTCCGTGCTTGTCGCAAAACCCGCATTCCAAATTACGACGTTCCTGGTTAGGTTAGCACAACCTGTCCTTTTTTTCTTTCGCTTCGTCGCAGTTGTTTATTATATAACGAAAAAAAACACATTGTAGAATAAAATAAAAAATCAAAAAACAACACTCAGCAGGGAGTGACGTTGTGTTGATTCCACAGAAAATGTTGAGACTTCCTCTGGTTAGGGCCACTGGCCTGTCCACTGGGAGAATAGCAACAGCGGGCCTTCATACAACCACAACACGACCTCAGGCTCCCCAGGATTTGGTCGAACTCTTCATCGATGACAAACCTGTTCAAGTGCCACCTGGCACAACAGTTCTCCAGGTTAACATCAATTTCATTACTCCAATTCTAACATATTTCATTGCATATTTCTGTGCATTTTTCAATTAGGTACTGCATTTCATTTCTATTTTTTATTATTTGTTGCCTATTTTTTTAATGACATCATAGTTAATTGATTTTTAGACTTTTTCTTTCATGACAGCTTCAGTTTCAACAATACTGAGAAATATAACTTTGGAATATACAAACCTTAGGAAAATTACACCTAGGAATTAGATAATTTGAATGAAAAACTATGAAAACAAAAAATTTGAATGCTTAAAAATCTTAGATATTAAGAAGCATACAAAGTATTTAATGCTGTACTTTAGTAAATCAAACTTCAATATCATGAAACTTTATTACATTGGCTCCCTGGATGAAACTAATGGTTATGACAGCCCTGAAGCTAGAAAAAATACAGTCATGAAAACTCATTAACCAAACTTTGCTCTCCAAATGTTCTAGGCTGCTGCCAAGCTGGGTATAGAAATTCCCAGATTCTGCTATCACGAACGTTTGGCTGTTGCTGGAAATTGCAGAATGTGTCTTGTAGAAATTGAAAAACAACTCAAGGTAAACCCCAAAGTATTTTCCATTCTTGCCAGGTTTGGTATAGTAAAATTCAGCAATCAAAACGAGAATTTGTTGCACAAATTTGAAAAGTTTATTGGATCTAAACAATTTAATTGAAAAAAGTGGCTATAAAAACGTATTTTTATTCACCATGATCGAAATTTTTCAGCCAGTTGCTGCTTGCGCTATGCCTGTGATGAAAGGATGGAGAGTGAAAACCAATTCCGATCTAACCCGCAAGGCCCGTGAGGGTGTCATGGAATTCTTGTTGGTTAATCATCCCCTAGATTGTCCTATTTGCGATCAGGGTGGTGAGTGTGATCTGCAAGATCAAAGTATGGCTTTTGGTAACGACAGGAGTCGTTTTGTCGATATACAATTCACGGGAAAACGCGCCGTTGAGGACAAAGATATCGGACCTCTCGTCAAAACCACGATGACGCGATGCATTCATTGCACTCGTTGCATCAGATTCGCTTCGGAAATTGCTGGAATCGATGATCTGGGAACTACGGGCCGAGGAAATGATATGCAGGTATATCAAAAATTTTATCTCGGATAAGCACTTTTTTCAATCAACTGAAACTTTCCCTCCAATTACGTTCGTTCAAGTTCCTAAAATCACTTTTAACTATCAATGGAGAATTCGTCACCTAAATTCAAAATAACTCAACCAAAACAACATTCGAATTGTTGTGCAAATTAAGAAATGATTCTTCATCGATTTCTCAACTCACTCTTGACTTTTGAATTCTCACAAGCAGAAAGAATTATGATTGTTTCAATTCAGGTTGGAACGTACGTTGAAAAAATGTTCCTGTCCGAACTCTCGGGCAACATAATCGACCTTTGTCCCGTGGGTGCACTTACGAGCAAACCCTATGCATTCGTGGCTCGACCTTGGGAGACGAGACGAACGGACAGTATCGACGTATTGGATGCTGTAGGTAGCAACATTGTCGTGTCTAGCCGAACGGGTGAAGTGCTGAGGATACTTCCGAGAGTGAATGAAGTAAGTTTGAAAGAAATCCTAAACACTGTAGCACGCAATTAGCTCCAACATTGATGAGAAATTATGTATCAGGAAGTGAACGAAGAATGGCTCTCCGACAAAGCTCGATTCGCTTACGATGGTCTCAAGCGCCAACGACTCATAACACCTATGGTCAAAATTGACGGCAAATTGCAAAACGTAGAATGGGAGGACGCTCTTATAACTGGTACGGAAATATCCGAATTTGAAGGATCCGAGGATTGAGGGATTATACATGAAATCAATGAAATTTTATAACGTTTCACTTTCGTAGCTGCGAAATCGTTGCAAGACGTTCCATCGAACAAATGTGCCGCTATTGCCGGGAAGCTCGTCGACGCTGAAGCACTCATAGTGATGAAAGACTTTTTGAATAAACTTGGCGGTGAGACACTCGCTACGGAACAGAGCTTCCCGAAAGACGGTGCTGGCATTGATCTTCGAAGCAATTATCTGCTCAACAACAAAATCATTAATATCGAGGAAGCGGATGCGGTCGTATTGATCGGTACGAATCCAAGGTTCGAAGCACCATTGGTTAATACGCGTCTCAGGAAAGGATACCTGCACGGGGAACAAACGATTGGTCTTATCGGACCGAAAGTTGATTTGACGTACGAGTACGAAGTGAGTTTTTTCGTTCAGGAAATCCTTTGAACGAAACGTGGAAAACTTGATCGTAAATTAAAAGATGAGGCGCAATAATTGCTGTTCGCTTGCATTCTGAGAAATGAGACTGTTTTTATTGACTATTAATAGAATAGAATCGAATCGAAGCAATCGCAATCGACGTAGTTGTCGATATTCTGAGAGCTGCCAATTTTTGTGGTTCTGATGAAACGATTAAATATGCGTTTATTATTAATCGGTAGCACTCGACACGAGTACGCAATGCTGCCAAACTTCCGTCGAAAGTTTCAGCGCAAATCATGCTCATGAAAAGTTGAACATTATTTCATAAGCTTTTTCTCATATGGTTGTAATAATTTCACTGAAATCTTCTACCAGCACCTGGGTGAATCAGCGGACCTCATATCAAAGCTTCAAAGCGGCAACCATCCATTCTGCGAGACCCTCAAAAATGCGAAAAAGCCATTAGTGATACTTGGCGCTGAGCAACTGGTGCGAAAAGATGGAGCCAAGATCCTCGCAGAGACCCAAAAATTGGCCAAATCTTTGGGGGAGAACGCGAAAGTATGACAGGCTTGACGTAATCATTGACTGTGCACGAAACGCAAATGTGTTCTCTTTCTCACTGGAGTAATTTCAGGCCCCTGCTGAATGGAAAACTTTGAATATTCTCCATACGAACGCGTCGCAAGTTGGTGCACTGGATCTTGGTTATGGCTCGACCGTGGAAGAAGTCAAACAACAACAACCCAAAATTCTTTTCCTCCTTGGTGCTGACGACGCTAATTTGAAGAGAGAAGATTTCCCCAACACATTCATCATTTATATTGGTAATCAATTGGAAAACCTGTGAGAGTACTTTTCAAATTCAGTTTGCTGTCGCGATAGAATCGACTCAAGATATTCGGTCTCATTTTTTCGTCTTTGTTCTCACATTACCGTAATGAAAAATGTATTTTTCGAATGTAGGAAGTCACGGTGATCAAGGTGCATCGATCGCCGATGTAGTTTTAGCTGGAGCAGCGTATACGGAAAAGACTGGAAGCTACGTCAACACTGAAGGTCGCGCTCAACAAACGGGCGCGGCGATTACGCCACCGGGACTAGCTCGACCGGATTGGAAAATTCTTAGAGCCCTCGCAGAGGTACGATTTTCGTCGCATCAAATTTTTGCCCATTTCATTCAAATTCTTCAACGATGAAAATAAGTTCATCTCTTTACAGATCGCCGGTGTGTTTTTGCCCTACGATACGATAAGCGAGGTCCGGGCCCGATTGGAAGAAGTCGCTCCTCATCTCGTCAGATACGGTGACGTTGAACCGGCTAATTTCTTCGCTCAAGCTCTTGAGCTGTCTAAGGTACGAATGAAGAAATTATCAAAAGATTGTTTCATTCTCAAGCCAGTTTTCGTTTTTTTCCGCCATTTTCGTTTCACTCAACAAAGAAAAAAAATCTTTTTCAATTTTTCTATGACAAAGCTACAAACTTATAAAACGGAAATTTGGAACTTGATGCCATTAATGTTTGAGACTAATTCATTGATTTTTTCTCGGTTTTAGCAAACCGGAAGCTCATTCCTCCCCGATCCAGTGGATGTGAAACAAAAGTCACTGGATCAATTTTTCATGACGGATGTAGTGTCGCGAGCGTCTTCAACGATGGCGAAATGCGTACAAGCCGTAATGAAGCAGCGACAACAAGCCCAACCATAGGATCCATCAAGTCGCATATAAGTATGATATCGTGTAAATAGTTAGGATTCTGTTATGATAATATCACTGATTTATAAAATGTCTTTTTATTGTTGATGGAAAATGAATTTCAGAACGAACGTAAATAAAAGAAAGAAACAAAAACCCGATCGTTACGCAAGACTTTCAAAATGTATTGATAACTGTATGTAAGCCAAGGAAAAACAGTAATAAAATTGTAACAGAATTCTATGTCGCGTATCTTACTAGTTGAATGAATCGTGTGAAATAGTATGTGATAGTTGTATAAGTTATTTAACAATAAAAATAAAAATCACTCCACAGAGTGTACACGGAGAATTTGGGAAAAACGTCACTTTTGCGCTTCTTAAAATCTTCGGGTACTTTCACCAAGTGAACATTCCAATCAATCGTTTTTCTTTGTGCTTTCATTATTTGTGCATAACGATAATATTCACTGATTTTCTATATATATATATATTTATAATTGCATTGTCCCAGCAATAGGAATGTCGTCATGAAAATAATGACGTTTTATGTAGGGTCCTAAAAATTATTCGACTCATCAATTCGTCTACTGTATCGTACAAAAATTCAGTTTGGAAACATGGCGGCTTCAAGTTTATTTTTTCGATTGCAACTGGAGTAATTCACTCTATTATGGTGGAGAATATTCGGGATCGTCGGTTTCGAGATCACCCGAACTTTCGTCCGATTCGACCTGAGGAAAAAATGTTTGTACTTGAAACGATGCATTCGATGAAAAAATGTAAAAAACTTTGAAAACTTCGTTCGCATACCTTAACTCCTAGAGCTTCGAGCTTCTCTTTATAAATCGTAATCTTGCTGTCTTGATCTGCCATTAGTTCTAACAAATCTTCCTGGTCTTTTCTCAATCTCTCAAGCTCTTCGACTTTCTCCTGCAATTGGTTCTTCAGCTCAGCTGAATCACTTGTTTTTCTTTCATGTTCCTGATTCTTCAACTCACTCGCTGCCAATCGATTCTCCAAATCTTTCACGGTATTTCTTAATTTCTCTAATTCTTCGCTCGTCGCGTCAACATTGTTAACCACCGCAGGTTTCTCCGCCGACAAATTTGTTTGAGCTGCGCGTAATACTAGATTCTGATCCTTCAAGTGGCTTACAGTCGTTTGAAGTTCATGTAATTGAGCCTTGAAACGAAATGACAATTAAAACACATGTGAAAGGCTGTGTTAATAGTGGATTTACAATGAAATAAAAAGTAATTGTTTTCAATCATTTACCTCCAAATCTCTTTTTTCTCGCGTAAGAACTTGATTGGCTTCACTGATTTTTTGTATCTGTACATCCTGTTCTCTTATCAGATCTTTGTATTGAGCAACTAAAACTGAACTCGTAGGATTCATGGAATTCGCCTGATCTTTTACAGATTGTGGGCTGCTTCGTTTTAGCACTGATTCGAGTATCGTACCTGAGTCAAATGTATTTATTATTTCATTTGAACTCTCGAAATTCGATAACATTGATTAGGATAGTCAGCCAGCTATTTTCTCAGCCTTGCTTTAAAAATTTTACCTTCGAGAGTTTTTAGTAGTCTGCAAAATTCATGATCCAAGAGAAGATCACCCGGATTTTTGGCAGAAGGCTGTGGATGTTTGAGTGTCCTCGAATATATTTCATGCCTTGCTATGCCGCCTATGGCATTCTGAAACCTTTCTAATCCGATGCGATTTTCCAGCAAGTCACGCAAATGGTCCTAAGAAAAAAAGTTCGACAGATTTTTAAGCATGTCGTTCATTGGAAATTGATAGGTTCAAAATCTTCATGTCGAATCTGATTTTCGCGTCTGTGAGGAGTGAAAATAAATATGGTGAAAACGCACCTTCGTATAATTTGGTACATCGTCGTCGTTGAAATGAATGCACAATCCTATCAAAAAGGCACACATGCTTTGTAGCAAAATTTCTTGTAGTTCTTCGCTATTTTCGTTGGAAGATAAAAGCGCCGTTAAATACGCAACGGAGGAGTCTATAGCAAGAAAAGCCTTAACGGCTGCGGGACAGAATGAAGTCCATCGACAGAGTAAAATTAACAAGCCCAATTTGCACTGGGGCTTGTTACCCTGCTGCAACAACATGACGCATTGTTGCAAAAGTGTCACTGGTGGTTTCCCGATATTCGTAGCTAAAAGTACTCTCAAAAGTTGCTCTTTTTGAGTCATATTGTCAATGAGTGCGTGCGACAAGGCTACTGCTGAAAACCAGTTGGACAATGGATCTGGCGAGAAAAGACCACCACACAATAATTGCCCTGCAACAAACAATTAAAAAAAGAAATTTCTTTTAATTTTCCAGTTCGTTTTCATACTAGGCAAGATTTAATGAAGATGCAATTCATGAAAACAATGAAAGTATAATCACGTCGATTTTTGTACCTGTAGTTAAAGTTGGAGTTTCGTTGCCCTGAGGCAATAAGGTTTGGACCAGTTGCGATTGCCCCACTTCGTTCTTATACAAAAAACATTGGAAGCAATAAAGCACGGCACATCTCAGTAGAAACGGTTGTTTCTCATTCACCATTGACATCAATAATACTACGATAACCGGTCGCGGAGGACTGCTCGGTGCCAAAACGTTTGCAAGAAATTCTTGATTCGTCGTATTTCCTCTTATTACTTCTGCAACAGCGCTTATAGTTTCGGTTAATACGTCCGCTGGCACGCCACTTGCCATTAGAATGTCGCAAAGAGACTGTAGAAGTCCACATGCTCGCATTGTTCGTTGGCACGCAGCTATGGCCTTCGAAAAAAATAAAATTCATTTTGAAATATAACTCGAACATTTAATTTTTCAAAAATCCAACATTTTTTGATTTCTTAATTTTGGTAAATGACAAAAAGTTTTCAGCTGCTGATTGAGAATTTTCATTTTCCAGATGAAAAAATTCATTAAAAATATTCGAAAAATATTGACCTGGGCTGGGGCACTTGGTGCAACGAGGGCTCGTATTACTTGAACCATGCAGTGTACATTGGAAACCTTCTGCGGACTCCAACCACCCAAAGGACTTTCATCGATGTCCGTAGGTATTTGAAACATGGGAGTCAGCCGTTGAATGTAACTGCCTGACAATCACATTGATCGATTGTTTTATTTATTGTATAATCAATGTGCAAAAAACTAAGTGAAAGAAAAGAAAAATGTACAATGTTACCTTCTTGGAAAAAATTTTGATTACTTATGTTGCCCCTAAGTAAATTCAACATGAGAAGTAAACAATCTTCAACGATAATTCCACCCTCGGTTCCTCCTTCTTGTGTTATAACGTCGAATATTCTGTCAAAAGCATTTTCGAATGCAACGATTTTCTGAATATTTGCGTTTCCCTTGGTCAATTGGATCAGTAGTAGTAAAGCCTGTCAATTTTTTATTATTTTACATTAGTTACTATTTCTATAGTTACAATAAAAGTATCAAAAATAAGATTAAGCGTACATCATTTCTAATGACTTCTCTACTGTCGCTCAAAAGGTCCATCAGTTTGGAAACTCCCATAGGGCTGACCAGGATTATTTCTTGGATATCTTTGGGTCTGTTAGCAAGTAAATTTGATAATAATTTAAGCGCTGGCCAGCGAACTCTGAAGTCAAATTCCTCCAGGGAAGCCAACACCAAGCCAACACTGTCTTGTTGTTTGATGAATATCTCGGTGAATTGTTCTCCAATGACGCTTTTTGAGCCATGTTTATCAACTGAGGACATCATTTTTATGTGATGAGTTTGAATATTTATACAATGAATTAAAACAATGTCCCTTGTACTTTTTATTGAAAAATTGAAAAATATCAATAAATGGACCAATACTTAGGTGATCTGCTTACCTTCTTCGTCAAAAGTCTCAGGACTAGTTATATTGCATAATGTGTCGAGGGCCAAACCAACGATTTCACAGTCCGTGCTATCCATTACTAGAACTTGTCGAAATGTATCCATGCCTTGAGCACCAACTTCAATGCGATAAGTTCTCGACAAAGCTTTGAGAGTTCTGCAAGCGTCTCTTCTGTCATCCAATAAACTCGAAGACTGTAGCCGGTCAACCAATCTTTCAACCTGGAAAATTTGAAAAAAATCATGAATAAAATGAACATTTCAAAAATTCGTCCAAAAATGATAACCAAAGTTCTATTGTTGCTAAATGTCAATGCAATCGAATGAAAATTCCACAACAATTGCTACATTTTCTTGTACAGAAGAATTGGGATTTTCGAATTGGTGCTGAATTCGAATGAAAATTATATCAAAACCGGGTGACGTATAGATGTGTATTTAACATCGAACTTTGACAGGTTGGCATTTTTTTCTCATGCAGTTATGCATAAAAATATATTACGGTGTCAGCGCCGGACGGCTGAGTTCCTGGATCCGGAGCACCGAGAACGGATTTTATACTACTTTTGAAATATTCCATTGTTTAAATTTGTCAATATGTTATTTTTTTACGAATAAAATCTACACGTCACACGAACGAAGCATTTTTCACTGAGCTTCAGTGCGAGCAAGAAATTTTGCCTAGGGATTTTCCTACTTCTTCACTCACAGTCCATAGGGAATTAGGGACTCAATTTCACGCTAGGTGGCGTCAATATCGTAATCTATAAAAGTTTTTTTTATCAATGTGTTTTATCAAGTTTTTTTTATCAACGCTTTTAAAAAAATTTATTTATGTATGTCGATATTTTTACATGTACATCAATTTTCCTCAGATGTTGGTTTTTGTGAAATGAGACCAATGAGTTTGACAGTTTGATGCATTTTTTTTCGAGTCGCTGTCAAATTAGCATTTGTCTGGTTTGTCAGTCGTTGGATTTCTTGAAGATTCTGTAAAAAAAAACGCGAAATTGAATATTGCAATTTGAAATATTCATTTTTTTCATTACTTATAATAATTGAGAAATCCGAACCGTTCGAATGTTTTGATAATACTGAACGTTTCTCCCATCGATGTATTCAAAAGGTGGTTCGTAAAAAGAAGCCGAAGACGAAGATATCGAATGATTTGCCATATTTGGAAATAATTCTTGTCTCTTGTTTTGTTCTGCCACCCTGATGCCGCGAGGCTTACGACCTTATACAGATCTTATCTCACGAAGGACGCACGCAATAATGTAATATATTTAAACTTCCCGCATCACGTGTCTGGTTACATCGATATTGCCATTTCTTTTTACAATTGCGCCTGCCACCTTTCCCTCGACTAGATTTATTCACTGTACAATTGCCACATTAATGTATTCGCGGGGTCGTAGATTGATTTTTTAAACGACGAATCGAGCGAATCAAAAAAGTAAAATAAACGAACATAACCTATCCTTCAAGAAAACGTTCGAAGTTCGAACGGAACCGGTAACAAAACAAAAAACCATCGTCGATTTCGCGAAATTCTCGTTGAGCATTCAACCAATAGAATTGTTGTTGAATTACTGGAAGATATTCGATTGGTTCGCAGTATTGAATCTGTAGAAAAACCGTTGAAACAAAAAATATGCGAAAAATTCATTTATATCCAACACAAATGCCAAAAACATTTTCCAACAAATGGTTCATTTCACACATCTTTTTACTGCATATCGGAATTTGAAAAATAAATAACCTTTCTATGAAAGCGACAGTTCGGAATCTCAACAATTCCTACGCAGTGATTGGATAAGAGTGGGCATCAAAAATGTACTGAACTCTGGGCAAAAATTGGTGAGCGATCATTCATTGTAAAGAAATGATCCGTCTTAGAAACACAAAAAAGTATCATTTTTATCCAAATTTCTGAACAGATGTTCGAATCAGTATCGCATAAAACGCCATACTCCCTATGATGAAAATTCTATTGGAAAGATGATTTTCGAATCTAGGGGAAAGGAGTGTGTTAACTAGCGCCACGGTTAGTGGAGAATGGTGTAACTACCTTTTTTTGCCGAATCGATATTCCGCTCAAATATTGACTCCGCGATTGTGTGCCGCCGCGAACGAAACGCTTGGCGAGAGAAAGAGCGAACGGGTGGGAGAGAGGAAGCAAGAGAGAAAGAGACAGAGCGAGAGAGAGACCTCAGACGTCGCGATGCCCTTTTAACAGACTTCTCTTCATGAGTCTTTTGTAAACGTCGTGAAAACCGTGCGATCAAAGGAATAAACATTTATCCAAGTGCGAAAATAATCGTGCTCTAGACATGTTGCTGGTGTCCGGTGTGGTGTTATTTGGTCTAGCGATCCAGTGCTCCAGGGCGAGTATTTTTACTTTCGAGCCGACACCGACTGCGTTGAACGATCATGGAGGTAATTTAATTTGCTTTCTCCATTCAACCATTGCACCTTTCGATCGACTCGCAAATCTCGCATTGTTCTCCCTTGCCAAATCCAACTGGACATTATTTTCGAAAAATTGTCCTCGTTCTATTTTTCTCGTAGCTTAACGTTTTGTGCACTAGCATTCACAAGAGCCGAATGTTCTGTGTATACCTGTACGTACACACATATATACATATATCGCGCACCTTCCTTCTCACCTATTATGGCGCATTCATTACATATAGACGCAACACAGGAACAATGCTAACATCATTTTCTTTCCGTAAATCGAGATAATTGTATAAATTATTGATCCTGTTCGAAATAATGACGATCATCGTTAACTCATCATAAATACATCGTCTCGTGAAATCCGAACAAATATGGTCAGTAGTAACTGGAGAATGTTTTTCACGTCGTTTGACACGATTCTGTATGGTATTCTCGATTATTCCCGTACACATGAGCCACCGATGGATCGAATGAGCTTCGATGATTCATTCGCTTTAAAAAAAACGGGACAAAAGTTGTTGCTTCTCGTATGTATGTGTTTGATGCGAGAGATTTTGACCTATATATGAGGAGTTCTCAGTTCTGCATCAATAATATGACACCTGTATTACAATGCAGGGTAAATATCGTATATACACGTGTATATCTATATATGGCGCTCGTCGAGTTGCTTTTATTGAACAGTTGTGAAACAAATGGAACATATTTTCAAGCGAGCTCGTTTTCCATTATTATTTCAAACAAAAATCAAAATATACGTGTTCGTGTACATTAAATATCGGGAATATTCTTCGCAGTAAAAACAAGGTTTTTCGTTGTCGAGCCGTGCTTTCCCTTTGTCCATATTCATTCAGTCACAATGTTTTTCAGGGATTTATGGCAAATCATTTATATTATCGAACAATACAAAAATGTTTTTCGAATCATTACACAATTCGTGATTATTTACAGTTTTTATTATAATCATAATTGAACTCTGGAACGCTCGCGTTACGACGAATGCCGAGAAGACATCGTCAAGATTGCTGCGATTCGATTATTTTCGATCGTACAAAAACAATGTGATTTGGAAACTCGCATTTTATATTTGTTTTTTTTTTGTAGCAGCGGAAGAGTTTATAAATCTTTTGACGTACTTTTTCCACGAAAATGCAACGCTGGAATATTATCGCGGGCCAAAAATGGGGACGAAATTAAATGTAAAATAATTCCGAGCGCGTGAGGTTTTTGCGTACGCGCCATTGCGTTGCGGTAGCGTTGAATCGTATGCAGTTTCTTGTCATCGAAAATATCAAGCTCGTTACAACGTCGTGACGTTCTTTATGAAAAAACGTTATGCAATATTTGGCTTATGTGTGTGATGCAATGTTAATTCACGTGGTCAAGATGATTTCACATTTTTTGGAGGGTTCCATAACGAAATGCACGGAAGGTAACTTTTTCGTGCAATTATATTTGCGGACACGTGGGGAGGGGGGAGAGCGCTAGGAAAATTTGACGTTCGGGAAACGAAATCCCACCGAACGTCATTAATGATTTTCATTTTAATTGCAAATGAATGCAAAAGTGTGCGTGTGTCGCGGGTCGCTTCGATGGAAAAGCATTTCCACACAAAATATTCAACAGCCCAAACGTAGCTTCATCTCGTTCCCGTCAGATTCGATTTTTCTCATGCATCGCGGTGCTTCGGTTCGAGGGTAAAAAATGAAACTCGATGAAACCGCGATCATTGACGCGACGACGAGTTTGCACTCGTGTTTTCGCAGCTTCGACAATCCCTTTCCGTTCGTATTTATATCGCCAGCGGAATGGGCATTTCTCGTGAAACAACCGAGTGTTTGCGTCGATTGTGTGAACACTGGATGGCTCGGGTCGAGCGAGGCGGAGAGCGAGGGGGAAAAAAACCTCGCGGAAATATGGAGCGGGGAGTGTGACAGTTCCGGGGAGTTTGAACGCTTCGATTTTTCGTCTCATATGATTTGTCACAATGCGATTTGTCGAGTGCGGTAGTTTCGTTGGAGATGGCCGAGTCAGCGTCGGTCCAGGCGGCCGATAAAACTCGACGGTTCGTTAAGAGCCGAGTCGAAGCGACGGCGGCGGCGGTCGAGCGCGCGGCGAGTGCGAATGAGAGAACGGAGAGTCGTTGGATGCGCCGCGAGAGCGCGATGTTTCGATTTTCCGTTGTTGTTGTTGTCGTTTTTTTTTTTATTCCCGCACATTTCTACCGCTCCCAGCGATCCGTCACTGTCCCGGAAAGCCACGGGTTTCGCTCCGAATGACCCAGTTTTATCGCCGATCGCATGAGCTCTCAATTGGCCCGTTAAAAAAACGCTTCAATTGGAAAAATGTCTGTCACATGTTGCTAAAGTTCGAGCGAGTATTAAGCTAGTTCAGTGACACCGGAGCGCAGGGAGGGATAGGCGCGGCGATGCGCAACGTGCAGGTGGAACCTCTACCGATCGAGAATATATTCACGACCTAAAAAGAGACGGAGGCTCGCGCCAAGTTTCCCTTTCACTCGGTCTCTCTTAATGAAAAATCTATACTCCTTATCGCGAGAGAATTCATACGCGTCTTTTCTTCGCGTCCTCTTTTCACGCGAAACATCGTTCCGCTCTCCTCCTTTCCACTTCTCGTCAATTCGACTCGAAGCTTACCTGAGCGAGAAAAAAAATAGAAGCTTTGCAAACCGACTCGCGAAGGTTCCTCCGAAGGATCGTATTTTATGGGTGTCGAATTCGATGGATTTTTGCTCCCTAATTGAAGATATCACTTTGAATTAAGGGGGGGGTAAGGTATTTATTTTTATTTTTATTTTTTTTCATTTTTTTTTTATTTTCGAAATTGAATGCACAATATCTAGTGTTTAAAACTTTAAAGCGTTTTTCCCACAACTCGCGTTTTCAAAGTCGGTGCCCCTCGTAACTCGCCGCTGGATCATGTGAAATCGAAGAATTAAAAATCATTCGTTAGATAATAGTTTTCCCCAGGTAACGCTGGAGAGTTTTTTTTTTTTTTTTGTTAATAATTTTCATTTTGCAATAAGAAATTAGCCGATTTTTTCTCAAAAAATTGTGATTTTCCCTTAAAAGTGGTCGGAAAAATTGAAAAATTCGAAATTCGAAAAACCCTCCCAGCGTTACCTGGGGAAAACTATTATCTAACGAATGAATTTTAATTTTTTGATTTCGGATAATCCAGCGGCGAGTTACGAGGGGCACCGCAAACCTACTTTTTCCGGAGATACGTCCGAAAAATTGCTGCCATTGCCGTATTTTTTAATATTTTTTTCAGAAAATTTGAGAAGATATTCTCCAAATATCAAACTTCAATGTACCACTGGTCAAGTAAAGATATTTTTACTGTGTCGTCAGTAAAAAATTCACAAAAACATGGCTTTTTTCGTATGATTTGACCCCCCCTTAATGTCAGAATTATTTAATCGAAATTATAGATACATTTTTTCGACTTGTCTCGTGACGAATTAAATTACGAGCCATTTATTAATCGGGGATCCATCGCTGACCGAAGCCCAGATTTAATTCGTCCCTGCGGCGAAAATACTACAGTTTTTATCTCAAAAATCACATTAGAGAGCGCGAAGGGAAAACACAACGGGACACGGTGGAACGAGAAAAAAGTTTTTATAAAAAGTCCGAAGGCTGTGACGGCAATGGGCCAAGCCGGGAGGAAAAAAAATGCCGAAATAAGCAAATATAAGATTATACGAGTGCCCCAATTTCGTTCCGAATCTTTTAAAACTTGATATGCGTGTCAGTCGACTATCCATTTAAACTCTGTGTAAATTTAAAGGCTCTTAAGTTAATCCTTTCGTGAACTACCTTAAATATCTCGTAGGAGTAGGGGAAACCGGGGTACTTTGCTGAGCAATTTTTCTTTTCAATTTTTCTAATACATTTTTCCAGAAAAGAAACAAAAATGGAATCCTTTCAAAGTTTCGACTTTTTTTCATCATTTTACCAGTTTTTATACTTCCGTACGATCCGACTCGACTTCTCCTCGAAGGGAGCAGTCGGAATGCATTGGGATCGAACGCAATAAAAAAATATTCCCAAACTTTGGGGAGTTTGCCCTTTTTTCTGAATTTACAAAAGTCATTGGTGCACATTTTTTGGTATTCGAGAATAAAAAATGGACGGAGGTTTGAAAACTTCTGAAAAGTACAACAATTCTTTCAAATTTTTTTTTCCCTTCTCTCATATTTTCTCGAACTTCTGAAAAGTACAATATTCTCTTGGTTATCCCGTTCTGTCCCGGTCTTTCCTATTTCAGACGATTACATTTATTCGATCATCCTACGAACGAAGTAGTTTCCGATAAGACCCTCTGAGAAACGCCACATTCGGTTTATTATTTTATTATGATGATGAAAGAGTTTCTTCCCGATTTCGTCGAGCCAGTCCCGCCAGTGTCTCGATTCCGAGATCAAAAGCGCCGGCACATTCGCAGAATTTGAGCATCTTATCGGTGGCACTGAAAGTTAAATCCTTTCGTCTCTCGATTGTTCGACGTCCGGACGGAATATCGTTCCGTGGGAGCTGGTATTTGCACAGGAGACCTTTCACTTTGTCGAATTGAATGAATTCCTAATTCACTGATTAAATTTATCGATAACGATCGTTTGTTCCGCCGTTCAAGAAAATTCTAGTCCTTTTCCCATTGGCGCTGCCTCGACGCGTCGATTTTGAATTTTTAGTAATTACTATCCGGAGAAAATGAGCCTAAAAATAGAGAGAAGAAATCGCGAAGCTCCGCTCGTTCGAAAAGAATTTTCAACAGTTGAGAAAGTTTTTATTAAAATGTCAGATGGCACGACAAGCGTAGGTGGACGAGAACCAAATGGCAGTTTTAAGGACAATCGATCAGAGAATACGACGCAGTTGTGTCCCAAGCCAGGGGAGAAGGAGTTTGAGCTATTTCAGTGACAGGAGCGAAACGTCAGAACGAAACTTTGACGCAGCAACGCAATGATTATTGATTAAGAGGGGAATAACAGAAAATCCATAATTACGAGTCGAAATGATTGACCGGTTCGTCAGCTCGTTCGAGGGGTCTCATATATCGGAGTTTCGAAAAATGTAATTTCTGGGGAAAATGCTCGTTCGCAACTCGAATTACGGTCGGTGGACCATAAAAGAGCGACCCGAATCCATTTAGCCTGGTTTACGTACGAGGGGAAATATGCTGGGAGCACTCGGAACTTCTCGGCCGAGCGAAAGCCCTTAAGCCTTTCCTCAATGGCCAGTTAAATTATCGATAAATCATAATAAGTAAAAATTGCCACGTTTTTCAAACTTTTCCGCGATAATCGAGCCTCGAATTAACGAAAAATTTGTTTATTTTTTGTTCAGCTCTACGCCTGGATCTGGACAGCCTCGAGAGCGGATACCACGGCTTGGTCAAGGAAAATGAAACGCTGGTCGAGGTCACCCCACAAATACGTGCCTTAGGCGCTAAAGTGTGCTCGTTTCATATCGCTAATCGACACCATGGAGAGGCACCCTTCGTTATCACCTTCAAGGAAAAAGGCACAGCCGAATTGCGAGCCGTGAGAGTTCTCAATTGCGAGAAAAGACGCAACTACAAGTTCGACATCGCTGCTGTCGCATGCAACGGAGCTCAGTCCGAAAAGTAACTAACGTTCACTTATTCTACACAATAAAAGACCAAGTGGACCGAAATACTCCTGAAAATTTATGTGATTTTTTAAAAGTTTTTTATGGCTCACTATTTTTAAAAATGTCAATCGAATATTTAGCAGGGAGGAGTACCCACATTTTTTTCGACACACATTTTTATAGTGGCGAGCTGAAAAAGAGTAGGAAAAAAACTGAAAAAATTATGAATATTTACGAGCTCGAATGAAAAGGCGAAAGAAAAACCAAAACTTTGTACGGATAATGAAACTTTGAACATGTTTTAGCACTCCAGTCGTTCAGTGGATCCGGGTTAAATTCCATTAGCACGAGCCGGGCATTCTTGGATAAATATTGATCCGCTGAAAGCGAGTTGCATCAACGAAGCAAATAATATATAAAACGTTGCAGTGAACGATGAAAATTCAGATGCTGAACGACTGCTCGGAGTATCGTAAAAAATCCCGTACATTTAGTCTAACGAGCAGAATAAAATCAGCATTCGGTTGGAGCTAATTTCGTGGATGTCGTAAAACTAATAGAATAAAACGAAGAAACGGGAAAAAGACAGTGTTGATAGAGCCCGTCATCGTGAATATTTTTAGCCAGCGATACGTCAACGTCCACCGAAAAGAATAGTGGCTTTGCGTATTTATTTTAGGCGAATCGAGTCATATTTATTATTCGTCGTATCGACTCGCGATTCGGGAATGAGTTTCCGGAAAATTCAACATTTTTTTGTTGCTCCGTCATGAAAAAGGTTGAAAAAACGAGAATAGTTTTTAGTCGATGTTTGTATACACCGGTCAATACTCATCCGAAGACTGTCGTTTGAGGTCATCCGTTTTATGTCGACGTCGCACGTAGGCGTTCTCGAGAGGTCCGAATGGGGCTCAAGCCGTTCGCTCTTTCTTACCTGAAAAACAGCACGTTCCCGGGGTTACGTAAATCGTGACACATTTTTATTTCATTCGTTTTTTTTACCCCCTCGTTTCTCATAAAACGTCCCATAATTCGACAATTTCTGGTCTATCGTGTTTTCTTATTCCAACTTTAAATCCCTCGCGACACAGATTGTGACGGGAAGAAGGGGTGAGTGGGGGGGAGAGGAAAGGAGATTGAAGTCAATTTAGGAAAGTTGTGTTTTGGCACGTTTCACTGTAGATCACAGAGTCCGCAGGGAACCTTTGTATCAGAGATGCGAGAGCACAGATTACGGAGGAAAAAAAAACGAAGGCTTCCTTCACGCAACCTCCCCTGGATTTCCACTTAGCATGTATTAAAGTTTTAAAGCTGAAAATCTAATATCAGAGACACTTTACGTGAATAATTTCATGCCAATTATTATTAATGTCTTCTCAACTATACGCTCGAGTACTTCAAAAAGAGGATTTAGCCACCGGCCAACTACTCTGATTAAACGACTATAAAACTTTCACATTCATTAATGGATCATCAAAGTATCCGACAAAGGATTATGACTGTCACCGTTTCTCACCATTTTTTCATACTTTATTCACACCCTTATTTTTTGCATACTCTAATTAAAGTTCTTCTGCGCAACCGTTTTTGGTAATTAGCAAACCTGACGCAGTCATTAGTTATTTCATATTTTTTTGTCGTATCATACTTGAATCACTTTATTTTGGTGGATAAATTCCTTAAAAAATGATTATACTGATTTTCGTCAATTTCAATTAAAAAAAATACACTGGAAAGAAAAAATTGGTAGAATTTTTTGCTCTTAAGAAAAGAATGAGATTGACAAGTGAATTTTGTTATTTTGCAGTGCTACAGTCCACATAACGGTAGTCGATGTGAACGAGTACGCGCCACAATTTCTGCAGCCGGCCTACGTCAGCACGGTCGACGAGGGACGCTTGTACGAGGAAGTTGTCCGCGTGGAGGCCTCGGATCGGGATTGCACCCCGAAATTCGGTGACGTTTGCAAATACGAGATATTGACAGCCGATCAGCCGTTCGTGATCGACAATGAGGGCGCGATACGAAATACGGAGCCGCTGGATTACGAGAGATCGCACAATTACATTTTGAGCGTAGTAGCTTATGACTGCGGAATGAAACAATCGGCACCGGCGATGGTCACCGTCAAAGTCAACCGAGTGTGTTCCCCCGGCTGGCGCGGGATTCCCGAGAGAGTCGATTACGCTGCAGGGGTCGGATCCCAAGCTCTTTTGCCTTCGGCGAAACTCGAGCTTTGCGACGCACCGTGCGTTCTCCGTAATATCCGCACCACACTGACCCTTGCGACCGATCACATCGGCAAAGGCTGCGATCGTGACACATACGGCGTTCGTAGCCAAAGGAAACTGTGCGGCGCGTCCCGTGACAGCGTCGATCTTTTGCCGACACCCGGACCCAACTCACCGTGGACCGCTACACTCTCTCGTGACGAAGGCAGAGAAGCCGATGAAATATTCGAATTCGACGGTACCAACTCCGCCGCAATCGTACCTACCGATGTCCTCGATCCCACTCTCGCACAGAAATTCAGCATCGGCGTTTGGGTAAAACATCGCCCGAAACCGAGACAAGAACCTCATGTCAAGGAACACATTCTCTGCGCCGCTGACGATCACAGTAAGCTCATTTATCCGTCAACGTATCTTCCAATTCTGTTGAGTTTTCTGTTCGACGGATGTTGTTTGAAATGTAGGTGATCCGACGTCCATTTCCGTCGTGGCAATACAATTTCAAATCGATTTCGCGCTGAGTGGTTCGATGCTTGCTAGCGAACATTCGAGCTGAAGGTTGCCCTCCGATCTGATAAAAATCTCATTTTCCAAATTGAAACTCCGAATCGGATAAAACTGAATCAGCAAGAAAGACGTTCTTTGAATTCGACGAAAGCATGTTGAAAAAAATATGTTCAAGAGATAATAAATATTAAATTCAATTTCAAATTCAAGTAATTCGATGCTGTTACCAAAATAAATCTCGTTGATTTTTCTTTTAGAAATGAACCGCCATCATTACGCTCTGTTCGTGCGAAACTGCCGTTTGATACTGCTGCTCCGTCGTGACTTTTCGGAGGGTGATCCGAACATCTTCAGGCCAGCGGAATGGCGTTGGAAGTTGCCGCAGGTATGCGACGACAAGTGGCACCATTACGCTCTGCAGGTAGATTTCCCGCACGTAAGTCTTTACATTGACGGAGAGGAATGGCGCACGGACGAGAAGAATCCTGAGGTGATCGACGACTGGCCATTGCATCCGGCGAAGGGTATAAATACGACACTGGTGGTGGGAGCCTGCTGGCAGGGTTCGGACAATAGAACGAAGCATAATTTCCGTGGTTATTTGGCTGGTCTCTCGGTGCTCGTCGGTCGTAACGAGAAGCCCGAAGTATTGACGTGTCTCCGAAGATGTCAGGAGGGAATTCACGTGCCGCCGATGGATCTTCTGCAGCCGGGAACGCAATTGTTGACGAATTCGGATTTGACGGAGGTGCGAATCGACGGGGACAACCGAACGAACGTAGAGACGCTGTTGCGGCGCATCGGATATTCGAACACGCGTCGTTTCCCGACGCCGGGTAGACGCAATTTCCGTCTCGATACGACGATACTCTGCGAGGGCCCGTCAACGAGACCGCTGGCCGTGCCATCGGTGCAATCGTACGTGACGGTATTGCCGCCACCGCGTCCAGGTATAACGGTGAACGGAACCGGCTTCGTAGCCCGAGAATACGCCGACTTCCGTTTGGGAGTCCGAGTCTTCCCGGACGCGCGCGTAACCGCTGGTTCAGCGGCGAGACTGGATGCTTGCGCCGTGAGTGTATATCCGAGCTTGAATCCGGACCACGAAACCCTTGGTTTACCGGACGACGCGCTCGAGCGAATGGTCTCGATCACCGCACGAATCGACCGCGACGGTGTCGTTCTTTCCGGCGCTGACACTCCTTACGATTATCAACAGCTCATTCGTCTCATCACGTACACCAACCGCAAGCCCGCCTATTACCTCGACCGCGTTTTCAAACTCACTTGCTCCGAGCTCAGCGGCCGTTTCGCAAGTAACGAGTACATTCAAACACTCGCCGTAATTCATCCCAAGGAAAAACCGACTTCCAGCCCTCGCTGGTCCTCCGACGATCCGCCGGTTGTCAAGATCCTCGAACCGTTGCCCGGACACGCTCTGCTCTCGCCCCACCACGCTGAATCACCCGAAGAATACTCGATAACCTCGCTCCACGAGGGCGGGCACACCGCTTCCAGCACCGGCGGCAGCCACGCCATAACAATAGTCGCCGCCACCTGCATCGGTTTCCTTCTCCTCATGGCGGTCGTCGGGGCCGTCAGAGTACGCGGCGCCGCGAAACAACGTCGCACCGCCGGCGACGAACTCGCCGCCGAAACCGAAATGGCCTGGGACGATTCCGCCCTCGCAATAACCGTCAATCCCATGGATCGACTCTCAGAAAATAACTCCTCTCGTCAAAATCAACGCGACGAGGACATCGACGATTCGGCAAGCTCCGATTCCGAGGACGATTCCTTCAGAGACGACGATCTCGACACAACGGACTGCGAGAACGAGTGCCAAGTTTCGACCGGACGCAATCACGGACGTCACAGCACACCCCACGATCTCGAATGGGATCATCGCGACGTTTAAATCGAGAAAGCCTGGGAAAGTAAAGCAGAAATAAACATTGAAAATAGCAGAAGAAGCGAAGATTCCGCGACAACGGAAGACTAACTTGTCCATCCTTCATCTTAATCTGGCATTAAGAGAAGTTTAACGTTCCGAGCTACCGAACGGTACTCGCGAGAACAAACAACACCTACACATACGCACGCAAACGATCCTTGATATTTACTATGAATTTTACTTGGACGGAGCATTACGATATTACGGAACAAACCCACCGCGTCATTGTGTTTCCGCGACTCGTGGAAACGACGGATTCAATGAAACAAAGGTAAATCAATGCGACGTCAATGAAATTCAACAGTTTTTCATATCCGTCAGAATGAATTAACCGTTAGAAAGATTATATGGGTCTCGAAATAACAGGGAAAAATAAGGAACAAAACCGGTGTTTCGTAGACAGTTTCCAGCGTCCCATTTCCTTTGTTTTTCTTTCAATTTCTTTAACATTATATTATTTTCGTTTAACACACACACGAATTATGATTTTGAGGAAATGAAGGAAAGAAACCTGTGAAATTGGGTCAGTGGAAGTAGCCGCGTCATACCGTATCCGTCCTAATAGATGGAACTTTAGTCTAACACACTTATATAATTAGCCGTTAGTACTACGCTTGAGCACCAGATGAACAAAATCAACGTCTACGCGAAGGGGAGAATGCCATTTATTAGATAAAACTATTTCTACCAGTCTTTTGAGTATGTCCATCGATCGATGAATTTTCAATGAACACAAACAAACGTTCACACGGATGGAAGTACATTGTTGATAAATTATCATCATCGGTACATCGTCGAATTTACCATTCGCGAGTACATTCGACGATGAATTATTTCAATTCATCATTCTCAAGCATCGCTATTTCTTTTATAAACATTCGTGTAGAATCGATAATAATATTTCTACTATACATTAGTATCGGACGATCGCCTGGCGATTTATTTTTGACGTCGATTTCTGTTCAACGCAATCTCTAAATGATACAATTGCCGTAACAATTTTTGCAATCTAGTTTATTTCGGTGGCATCCGGATGGTGATATCGTTCTTAAGTCTCCATTGATTTTGCCATACTCTCAAAGCTCCCGTCACATTCTCGATTTTATATTGATTTTCACCGTATGAGAAAAAAAATTTTAAACAACCGCCCGAAAATGAAACAATACATTTTTTACGTCTACTCAAAGTGAAAGTGCTAATACGGTTTTCGTTGTTTTTAAGCTGTGTTTACGTATGTATTATTCTACGTATTTCGCGTTTAAATGATTTCACGCGTGTATTTGTACATTATCGTATTCGACGTTGAAATATCGATATGTAAGGGGAATTCATAGAGATTATGAAATCGCACGTGTGTTATGTATGTTTACGATATTATACGTATGGAGAAAAGTCGGGGCGAAAAAAGCGATTCGCGATTGCAGACATTCTTTTTATCGAATTACTCGAAAAAGGGCTGAAAAGTTTTTTACTGCGATAGATCATTCGGAGAATCCAGGCTCGATAGGTTTTGACCGATGATTTTTCAGTTTTCCAGATTGTTGATTATTATTACATGGTCTAGCACAAATGTCGTTGACAATTCGTATATCAGCGATGACTGTTTTTTGATCACGCTCTGATTTGAAAAATTACTGTTTCAAGCGTAGTTTGTTCTTGATCATTTTTTTCTAAACGGTTCGAGGGATCGAAGGGCGAAAAAATGAAGGGGAAAGTGCAGTTTTTTTCATTAGTTACAGCTCTAATCGTTGCAAGAGTTAAGCGCTTGTTCCATGGCTGCATTTTCAAAATTATTTTCTTTTATACCAGTAATTGCATTTGACGAATGAATTTTTTGACAAGGTGCAATCGATTGAAGATGAAAAATAATTGCAATAATCGGGCATTTGCAGTGCAAGATTTTAAATCAACCGTTAACTCATACTTTTTTGAAAAAGTTTTTATCATTTTTTAATACAGAACTCAGCTTTTGTTGTAGGAGCAATTAAGAACAAGAATCATTGTCCCATTCGGTAGACGGGTGACAATTTCTGGATATTTGTGTGTGTTGACACGGATGAAACAATCAATCTAATCTCTCGCAACACATTAACCCGAGATTTTGAAGCACACAAATCTTATTCTCAGGCCTATACAGCACCGATCGAATCTCGCGACTATCATTGGCAAACAAATCTACTTGATGTACTAAAATCTCATGATTTTATCACAGTCGTTAAAACGTTCAGAGTTCAGGAACGTGGCTCTTTTTATTTTATATCGGTCGCCCACCGGGGCAGCTTTATTTCTGTTATTTTTATATCAGCAAAATTTTTTCTATCTCTGTCATGATGAATTATGCATTTCTTTGGTCCATTATTATTAAATTCTTACAGAAAAGAAAAACTAATGGAAGAATTGAAAACGAAAGTTTCCCGCAATCGGCGCGAGTACACGAGCCAGTTATCTACACATACTCGAGAAATAAAGGTTCTAAGCAAATTTTCTTCAATGCCCCGTGCAAACAAAAGATACCAACCATATTTCTTACATTTTTGTAGTGTTTTAATGGTAAAAACAAATGAAATAAAAAAAAAAGTGAAAGCCGCGACGCGCTCGTTAAACAGAAGAACAACGGAAGATCAAAAATGCAAACGACACTCGAAGTAGTAGAACTAAAGTAACAGCCCGTGGCTCACGAACGTTTAACCTAAAATCGGTCGAACTGTATACACGTACTTATAACTACCACGATCGGTTAGACATCTAGTTCTAATGATTTATGTACGAATATCTATATTCTTAGAAAATATGAGATAATTTATTTTTCCAATGTGCATATCATATCATTTTTATGGGGGGAAAAAAAAGAACAAAAACACGTTAACAGAAGCAAGCACAGACGCGTGCATTTTTTCAATGGCAAAAAAAGCGCAAAAGGATTTGTTATCGCCAGTGATGATCCTATAGTGTGATGCAAATCTTGTTTTTGTTGTATAGAATTGCACGTAATATACGTGTGTCTCGAAAAAGTAAATTACTCATTCGAAAAACCGTCCTAATTTGATAAAATTAACCAGTATTCGTTGATTCGTTTATATTTTGTTTAAGACAATTGATTAGAAGGAGGTGAGAATCAAGCTCAAACTGTTGTGTTACTGAGATTTCATAATTAACACATTTTTTTGCAATATGTGAGAAAAATAACGAATAATTGTGTTACTCCAATGAGATGTGTGAGCGCGTTTAATTACTCGGCTTTTATTCATGCTGCACGTACAATTTTATGAATTCGCATTTATTTTCCACGCGTATATGGCACGAGCGCTTTTCTCATGAAAAATATAAATATTCGTTCATCGTTTTTCCATGGGACTGTTATTATTACCGGAGTCGACACAAATAGCAATTATAATTCATGAAAGACAAGTGATGTTTGGACGATTTGTTAGAGCCATTAAATGAAAACCTCGCGATCTGCCTTCGTTAACACAGTTAACTAAGATTAAAATATGTAGTGTTATCGTGTTTCTTCGGAATACCACTTTGCATTTGTGACACCTATCGGCGTTTCTTCGCATTATTTATTCTTCGAATGATTGAATTTCACGAATATATATACAAGTCCAAATATAAAAGCAAAACACGATGATACTTTGGGTAAATAAAACGCAAAACCAGTGAATAGGATCGAATATTAAATTGGCTTCTCAAAGGAGCGTATTTCAATTGGGCAGCTTTCCCATTCGAATCTTTTGTTTAGTGCTTGAGCCTGATAATGAAAAATCAATATCGTTCGTACGTCTAACAGCATTTTCCTACCTTTTTACGCAGGAATAAATGAAAGCGTTGTGTATTGCACCAACAACAACTGAACTAAATTTAATTCAAATGAATAGAATTAAACACGAAACCACATCAGCGTAACATAAAAAAATATAATCGCTTCGTTATCGAATCCATCCTACGATAAGAACATCAAAATTCCGAAAAATACATTTCATAACTAGTTTACTTCCAATCATCAACGTTTTTTTTTTTATTTACGAAAACAAGAAAGTCCCTCAAACACTGTTGCACTAGATAATCTCTGAAAGGTGAAAAAAACAAGCAGAAATAATAAAAACAGTAAGAATCGTGAAGCTATGCATGTTAATGGGAGAAAGGGGGGGGCGAGCCACACATAAATTCTATCCACAAGTCTTAAAGATAAATAAACAAACGGAAATAAATCGAAAACGTTCTCAAGAATATATCTCGATGTGATTGTAATCCGCGCACTTTCGGGGCGGTCCAGCCGTCCCGATCGTAAGAATCTGAAGAAAAAAAGCGAGCACTGAAGAAAGATTAATTATTGTTGATAAATGCAGTAGAATAATCATCACATAGGTGTCTACACCAGAGATAAAAAATTGTACTTAAGCAAGTAATCATGCGAAAGACTATAGAAGAACAAAAAATCCGTTTAGATTATACTATATATATATATATATATATATATATAACACACACAAATAAACAAAAAAGAAGACACACACACATAAACAAGTCTATGTATATATATATATGCTGTTTGCGAATGATATAAATACGAATTTGTATCAAAATATCATATTTTTTGGGCTGCTAATATGTAGGACTTGCATACCGCGTTAAAGCCTATTTCCCCATTATATATATGCATATTCGAGCCCGCAATACTTACTGGAGCCCTTGAAGCGAATTTTGTTCAACCGGCCATTATGAAACGCGATGGAATTAATATACACACATTTGATGAAATTCTAATCGAGGACGTGTGTACAGATAAACATATATATAAAAATTCATATGTATTCGTGTACGTACGTCCGAACAATGAATAAACGTTTGGTTTAAAGTGTGGATATGAAAGAATAGAGAGCAATTGGTAATCTCAGAAAAAATCTTGAGCGCACGTGTGGGGCGAAAAGTGGGGTTATAATCGGTGAGCTTTCATTAGCTTACTATTAAGATGTTGAACGATGATTTATCAGCTCTATAACTAATCTCTACTCGAATCGTAAGTCTTGTGAAGCGTAAAATTATATTAATCATGTGTTAACGTTTAATTGATTGATCAACTGGTACTGGACCAGGGCGCAATAATATCAGCTTTCGAAACGCGAACACCGCCACAAAAAGGCGAAAAGAAACATTAACTTTTGTGCATTTAACGCATTAACAAATCAACAACACGGTAGAGAAAAAGTGTTTGTTTCATGGTGATGGATAATAACTGGTGGGAATGATTGAAATCATGGTTTTATTGACTCTTACTTAATTAACAAGCAACATTTAATATCCTGATCTGTGTCAAGACAATTGAACGATGTCGTACTAGAATTTCGTGTTAGTGATGGGTCAAGCTATTGGCAATTTTTTTGGTAAATATACAATTTTTACTGAGTCGTGTGAACATGAATATTTGAAAAAATAGTAAAAAGGAAATCAACAAAGTAATAACATCTGTCGAAAACCGAATAAAGTGAAAATTGTATTCCATAACACATGAAAATCGTTTCGTAGAAAATAAGATCTATCTGATAATCGTACTTTTAAGACAAAAGCTAAAAAAAGAAAAAACAGGAATGAAAAAAATAAGAAATAACAACTAACCATAAACAAGTAACAATATTAATTGAACGCTAATGTGTTTTCATTATAAACAATGGCTAATGGGATATCACCCATTAAAATCTAATTTAATGTGACACGCTGAGTTACTCAAAATTATTCGTCCGTGACGCACACATATGTCAAATTACCTTGTTCCTTTCCAATTTAAAAAATAAACGATATAATAATGAACAAAAAAACTATGAAAAAAACAAAAAACTCAAAAAAATACCCTAAAAAAATAATAATTTTAAAAAGTCGTGTAATTAATATGCCACGGTAGAACATATACACACGCATATAAAACAAACAAAAATTTGCACAGGCTAGATTGAATAGATAAATCACCAAGCGACATATAAATATTATTAAGACATCAACTGTATTTGTTTAATAAAGATGTAAATTCGATAAAAACCCAAAGACATTTAGCAGAATCTTTTTTCATGCAACAATCCTTTTCATTTATCTTCCTTGCTTCGTAGTATTGTGATCTTTGTCTCTCAGTTTCAAAGAGCCGCTAGGTGTAAATCAAAAAACTCAAAGTGTATGTAAATTTTAGTAAAAAGTAAAGGGGCCGGGTTGAAGTTCCGAACGGTGAGAAATCAGAAGGCTCAAAAGTCCGAAAATCTAGCTGGGACTCGAAATATATAGATATACCGCACTAGCGAGATTTTCGGACTTTTGAGCCTTCTGATTTCTCACCGTTCGGAATTTCAACCCGGCCCCAAAGTAAACCATCAATTTTTTAGTCGATTTATTTGCTTTTACGTAAGGTAGTTTTCATTTGGGAAATACAAAAGAGTTCAAGCGGACAATCTTCATGAAACTTTTTTAAATCGACACCAAACTTAAAGTACTTTGTAACATATTTTTGTTTATTGAGAAGCAGCAGCAGCTTGAAGTTTTTCGTCTGCGTAACGATAGTGAAGATCTTTGCAATCCTCGTCGGAAATGTGAACCCATCCAGTTGATTTCATGTGGTATACTGTGAATTAGTGAACGACCATAGAAAAATTAAATATTTAATATGGATTCCAATCCTTAATTTTATACGTTTCTATCATACAAAATTTGACATACCTCGAACTATTCCTCCGGAATATGAATCTCTGTGAGTTGCGTGATAAATCGAACGCCGACCCAAATCGTAAGCTTCTTCGTCAGTCAAATCCCAATGATATCCAGAATCCAAAACACCAAATGCATATACTGATCCCGAACCTACGCTGAACACTTTTCCCGGTGTTCGCGTGCCCTCAGAGTCGACGTAGTACAATCCTGGTCCGCGTTTGTCCCAGCCAGCCAGCATCATGCCTGAATTAGAAAAAAAATACAGTTTCAATTCGACAAATGCAGAATCCATTTGATCATTTTCAATACAAAACGTTTCTCTTCACTGCTTTCATGGTCCACTCAACAATCACCATCAAACCTGATTGTAAATTGTATGGGTCCTTATGACCAAGCAGCTTTGCGTACTTCCAGCTTTTTAAGACTGAATTTTTTTTCCCAGTTTCTTTTACAGATAAAACAACTCTAGAATCCAAGGATGTAGCCCTAAATTTATAATTGAAGTGATTGTTTTATCTGTGATCATGGGACACTTCAAATATAAAAACAGCACGTACCCATGGACAGGCCCATTCCTTTGTAATTGTAGACCATATTTGACATGAGTTTGCTAGCTGCAGCCACGGAAATTCGTTCACGGTTTCGCAACTCATACATGCGACATTGCTTAGACAAAACACGATCCCAATAAACGCAATCCGCTGCACCCCCCGCAAGAGTGCCCAATAGATAATCATTGATCTCGACAATCTTTTTCATTGTCTGAGAACCTAAAAAAGTAACAAATGTTAAGATGAGCTTAGTAAATCAGTTGAATTTTAATAATCCACAGTATTTTTTGTCAATAGAACAGAAATTCAAATCAATTCGAGAATGGTATACTGAGGATCTTCAACAACAAGATTTTCCATTCAACCTTATACTTGAATACACACAAAATTAGAAACAAAAACTAACCAATCGTGTTGTATAAGTTTGTATTTCAAAATCTTACCAATGAATTGGCCACCAGTTGCACGGGAATCGACAGCAAGCACAACTCCACCTTTGTACCGAAATCCAAGCGTCGTTGTGCCATGATCGAATTTCAGTTTCATGGTCCTGCCATTGTCGTCTGTGAGATTTTCCGAAGTCTGGTGTGTGAATAAATAAGAATAATTATGCAACAACATTTTATAAAAATCGGAATTGAGAGAAAAATATTGGGAGGAGGATACTAAAGATATCAAATAGTTTGTATTTCGATTCGAAAAAAGTTCATATTATTTATTTTCTAATAAATGTTTCGAATAATCAATGATTTAGGTAGAAACCTGATTAGTTTTTTTTTATCTAAGGAGATAACCTCGTCGGAGCATTTAACAGCAATAACCGAAGAAATATTCATAGAATTTATAACCTTGATGAAATTGTAATGTTCAAATTTATTTTAGCACTATACACCAAAAAATATTAATAACGACGAAAGTGTTCAATAGCAAATGGCGATGATTTGATGAATTATTTGATGGTGAGTTTGCAGATTCCGGTAAAGTTGTATACGTTGAGAGGTTAGAAATAGAAAAGAGTTGATAACTTACGTTGAAACCCGGCTGAATCGACAAGTTTAAGTTGTTTGAAAAATTACGACTGTACGATTCAATTTCATCCTCAATTTCACCATTGAGACGTTGTGAATTAAAATTCACGATCGAATTAATACCACATACGTCAACAAGAGCCATGACTGCAAATAATCGACTTTGCGTCTCACGATTTTTTTATTTACATGCAGCTGCTGAAACAAGAAACAAGATCACAGAATCCTCGTGAAAGCGACAAAAATTCGCGTCCGAAAGCCCGAAAGGCTGATCCACAAGTGAAATTTTATCCACCCGACAAGTGGCGCCCTCCTAATGAACAAACTTTTACACCTTTAAACTTGAAGATTGCCAATTGAGATTAAAAAATTATCAAGTTTCTAATTCGGTACACACTGTTTATCAGCTCGTAATTATTTTCACTTGAGCAAAAAAGAGACCTTGACCCTCGATTAACCAGTTTTTTTATTCTGATATGAACATATTTCATCAAGTTCTCTGAGGGTCAGCATATCGAGAATTCGTTCCGTCAAATTCACAACATACCAAAAAATGTTTGAGCCTTCTTATCGCCCGATTTATTTCGTAACAACGTTTTTTCCCTTTCTCAATCTCACAAAGCGACCATTATTTACGTATTTACGTTTTGAGTTCGATAGCCCTCTACAAAGCGGTTAACACGAAAGGTCGTTCGAATATCGATCGAAACTATTTCTTGCTACAGTGTATCAAAACTGAGTAATCGACGATGCGAAAAACGAAAATATAGAACCGAACGATGGCGGAAATAAAATTCGCTGCCACAGGGTTTCAACGAATGCATTTATATATATTCTCGTAACGTTAAAAATAAATGCAGAACTGAAGTAATAACTCTGGATTTTTTTTCCGTAACTGTCAATATGAGAAGAAAAAAAATCCCCGTATATCAACCTATTTATGGAAGACGTCACGGGGCTTCTTATTCTACCGTTGTACTTTCGGATATCAATAGTTAGCAGCATTATATTGTAACCTAGTTTTTTTTAATTTCCGAATTACGTCACCGTTAATCGTAGGCGTATTATATGAAATATGTTTACAAAGTGGAACATAGTTGAGGTGTTTGCTCTCAACTTTACATGGTAAAAGTGAGACATTAAAATCGTTGGACGTATATATAGCGGGTATAACCTGTACGCTAGATACGCGATCGATTCCTTGACCTTCGAATGCTTTTAACGTAATAAGAATCAATTACTCATTCGCATATACATTTTTGTTATCTTATTTTCGGATTAGTAGATTAATCTTATTTTATCCAATTCCAAAGTATAATTCTTCATACTCTGACAGTTATGTCGTGTCGTTGTAGTTTGAATCTTCGAATAAAAAGGTGCTGTTTACGTCGATGCGACCTCGTCGACTCGCACGTCTCATGTGTTCGTTATATCGATACTTTTATCAATTTCTTATCGACTCGATGAGCTAATATACTTTGCGATCGTTATATATTGATATTTCGATCTGAAATGATAGGAAAGAATGATAAATACGATTTACGACAGCCGAATTTTGTCCGTTTTCTCGTAATTATACATCCACGCATCTGCAGGCATCGAAAGACGCGATGGCGATTAGCGTAACTTCCATGTTGTTACATGAAAGAACAATATCACTATATATAGAAGTGAGCTCCTACCTAAAATCGGATTGTAGAATTTTCCATTGCTCTGCTACTGTGAAAAACAATCAATATTGTTTCTGCGACGCGAGGCTATTTCGACCAACCACGGTTTTGAAGCCAGTACAATATTTTTTTCAGATAATCGTTCGCGACGCAATAACAAGAGATATACTGTTCGGAACGCTATACAAAAAAGCGCATTTGAAAATATGAAAAAAAATTGATCTAAATTTCTTTCGTAACTCTTCACAGACCCACATAAAAATTGAACAATTTTCTGTTTTCCGTTTTTTTTTGTACATTTTTTTTTTATTTCCTTCTCTCCGCTTGACTGAGTCATATGAATAGAGTAATAAAAAAAATTTACATGTACCGCTCCATGCACTCGTGCACAAAGAGCTTCGACATAACCGTAAAAATAACTTGCCTGCAACGAGGATAACGAGAGCTGCACAATAATCGTTGAAATATTTAGCGAGCTGTAAATAAATATTCATAACGATTGCCTAATGCCTGCGTCGTACATAACGATGAATATATATCTAAGTAATATTGACCCGACATTGATATTACGAAACACACTGTTCCATCTCTCTTTCTTTTTCTCTTCTTACTTCCTGTCCTCTGCTGATATGGCGGATTAGCGATAATAGCGACATATGGCGAGCGGTGAAAAATTCCGCAGCGCGACTACGCACAACTTTCGAAATTCGAAACACATGGGAGAGAGTGAGAGAGACAGGAGATAGTACATGAGAAAATAAACAAAGCTGTCGATCGGGACTTTGTACCGTTGGTAACGCGAACATACTACGCAAATCGAGTCAAATTCACGTATTTTAACGAGTTAATCATTTTATCGCGAGTCTGCAGAATCCAGACACACCGAGAGTTATTACACGTGCCTATAATCATTCGTGAGTAATCACGATCGATTGTTCCCCCCAGACCGTCCAGGACTTTCCAGAACTTCAATGTCGTCATTGGAATACATCCATATGTTAGGTTCCTACCTCTTTCTCTCTCCTCTCTGTCCCGTGTCCCCGTGTTTATGGCGTGGGGACAAACGTACACTTGCACATACTAATTTGGTACGTACATACGTGTCTAAAGGTACTTCACACAACAAAGCAACGGCCTACACGCAGGCAATCTACGAACAGCCTCGCCCCCAAGAGCATCGGAACTCTCGAAATACGTCACTTTTTCGTCTCATTTTTTTCGCAAAATTGTTCAGGTCTTCGACTTCCCGTATGTAGTTCTAGAAGAAAATTTGTTTGGTTCGACGCATCGGCAGGCGGCCGAAGCGTTGAACTCACGAGTTCGATAATTTTGCTCGAATTCGAGTTTGTGAGGAAACCGAAAATGTGAAGGTTTTCGGGGAATGTGCTCGATACTTTTGGCCGAGCCTGTATATAGGGATGTTTACGAGATTACAGAGAACATCGCATACCTTTTAGTCGAATTAACGTATGACATTTCGAGCATACAGCTTTGACCTTTACTTGCTGATGAATTCTATGCCTAATTATTTCCCTTCCCAACTCTCCTCTTGTTCGATTATTCCATGAATTCTACATAAGCACTGTTACCCTGGCATTGTACCCAAATACATATTATTTATATATGTAGCTTTCTTCCACACGAACGTTTTGGAGGTATATTGAATTTTATGATTCTAGTCCACGTTGGAAAAATCGTTATTGTAGTCTTGAATAATAATAATGATAATAATAAATTTGAAAGATTTCGAAATATTTGTGACAAATACGAAAATGAGTGTATGGCGGGTTGACAAAAGGGTGTTGAAAGGATAATGTCGATCGTTGACCTGGAAATTAGCCGGAGCTGTATTCTCAGAATTTCAAAGTATATGACCGTAAAGATTCACAGGTAGGCAAAATTATCTCTTTTTTGTTCCCAAAAACCATAAGTTTACGTGTCTGTAGCGCTGAAGAATTTTATATATGTGCAAGCGTCTCGCCGTCACTGACAATGAGATTTCATCGACAAGAGAACAATTCAGGGACTTATTATCCTTAAAATTTTCGAAATAATCGTTTAGGTTCACGTCGATAAATATCGAAACGGTTTGATGGAGGAATTGAAGAAAAGGAAACCCATTGTAAAAAAAAAGTGGTGGAAACTACGGCGACTAGGACTACGAGTCCATGAGTCATCGTTTCTGAGAGAATGTGCGAGGCTCCAGTGGCCAATAGACGATTAGACGTTACGAAATTGACACAGCTATTGGACGAACAGCGTGCTGTTATCTAGAATCACACCACATCCACGATTTTTTCTCTGACACACATAAATATACACATTCTCGGAAAAAAACATGCACGCGCAACGCTCTCGGGTATCTTGAAAATCGTGTTTTCATATGTGTGTATATGTACATTGGGCAGAATGCGTGATTGCTCCCGACTTTTGGTATCAAGGGTATAGTCACGACGGCTGTGTGTGGGACTAGTGACGTACATATATTTTGTGTCGGCCGGCGAAGGGGCAGAGAGATAAACGGAGAGAGGGAAAGAGAGTGAGAGGTCAGATGAACGGTATATATTCTTTGCGCATGTAGATATGCGTTAGTTCTGCTCGGACTTCGGACACGTGAATTTTGATAAGGTTTCGAGAAGAGAAAGTTCCTATTTGTTTGGTGCGCTCATTGTATGGGTAAGAATATTTTCTAATTAACAATCTTCGTTTCGTTTTTCATTTTTTCACGATCACCTCTCGTAAACAAAAGAGTTTCGTGTGGATTCATCGCGTATAGGGAAATGGAGCGCGTTTCCTCAGGCTTCTCACGAGGCGACGACCTACATAATGAAACAACATGGTGCAATACGTTTACACTTTTTTTGCACGATTGACATTTTTCGAAGTTGTACATTTAATCACGCTCAAGTCCCTGAGTTGAAATAATATTTTTTATTTACTTTATTTCGGAATTTTGGGTATTTGGTTGTCATTTTTTTTAGACATTTCCCGTTAGTTTTGATGCGCAGTAACCTTTGATTCGAGAATATACCAGACTGTTATAGCGTTATATGAATACACAAAAGGAAAAGATCGAATTATTAATATTAAAATACTTCACGGAAAAATAAAGGAGAAAAAGCGTGTAATAAAAGGAGCATCGTAGAAATAAACGGAAATAAACACGTGGCATTGTCCCTGCGCGTACATTGATTTGATATTCGCCATATTGTTGGCTACCTGATCGCGCTGATCTAAAATAATAAAATTTCTTAGCGTCTCCTCGGAACAAGATTTGCTCGATAACGCGAACGATGCAATAGGTATCGTCATATTTTAGACTCGTCATACATGCATATTTTTAACACGATACTCATAATGAAAAACCTTTTTCCGGCTGTTTGAGCTCTGACTCATTCAACTGAAGTTCCTCTTTTATCGAATCGCACGTGTCGTGAAAGAATTATTTCCCCTGATAGCGCACGCGATATTATTATCATTAGTATGACTTATTCTAAAATATCGAACAATGAAATACGTGAATAACTCCTAAATACTTTTAGAATATAGTCAGTTATGTGCTCGATCGAATGAAAAAAAATATATTTGAAATTTGCAGAGCGAGAGAAGAGTTTAAAGAACGCAGAGAGCCCTGTGGAGCCGATAAGCAGCTACAGGGATGAGAATGGGTACTTACCAACGGTTGGCCGCTGGGGCAGCGAATGGCCAAGTTGACTCGAGACGGCAGAGATATGGTGCCAGCCACAGGGGCAGGCACGCGGGCCCTGGATCAGGGGTGTGCCGCTACCCCTGCCTGTCTGGGCCCATTATGAATCACCAGCCTTGATCGTTGACACGGTTGAACAATATGAAGAACTAGCAGGCAGCGTTGAGTTGGAGACCCAGCGCTTGCTGCGAGAGCATCGCTATGATACCATCGGAAACTTCCTGAGGTATTTTTATTAACAATTGCTTCAAATCAACAACTTTCTCCTTATTGGTGAATTAACTATCCAATCGTTTTCAAACATTTGACATTGTCATCTTTTAAAATACATATTAGCAGTGAATTTTGTTAAATTAATGATCTCTTGTATGCTGATGATTATTTTTGTTCTGTTTTCGCTAGATTCTACAAGGATTACAAGGAAAGCAAAGAGCCGATGGTTGAGCGATTCTACCATAAATACCAGCCATTAATAACCCACAAACATCACACCTGCGTGGGTCTTGGATTTGAGCTGATGCGTCGACTGTACAAATTGAACGAGAGATATCCCGGGATTTCTAGTGGCCTCTACTTAGTATCGTGCGAAGAGGTGATTATTTCTTCATTCAATTATTCCTCCAAACGTCGGAACGATGATTCATGAGTTTATTAATAATTTCTTTGCATTTTTGTTGATACAGACAATCGGTGATATTGCTGGTTACGTTGGTGGACCACCTGCTGCCGACAGTGGTGAAAAAGAGCACGTACTTGTCTGCCTGAAGATTGAGATAAACGGACGTCGCGGAGTTCTACTGCTGGATCCTGGATATCACGTGGCTCGTGTTGTAACAGTAATGGCCGACAAATCGTATCCCCATACCGGATGGTTTACGCAATCGGAAGAACCAAATTGCAAGAAAGAGTACAATTATTCTCTGTGTGCGGAAGATTCCGACTACGTGGAGTGGCACGAGAGAGAAAATCGCCCAGGTGCCTTGGAGCGTACGCAAGTCGCTCTCATTTATATAGCAAGGCCGTATTTGACTGCCATTGACGTTACCGAGAGAAGAAATTTGGTTTACAACTTTCGTAGTTTACTCGCTAGAGATACCAAGGGTCACGTTACTTCCGGTATATATTTTCCGATCGTACTCGATGTTAACAACGGACAACACTTCACGCTTTTTTATCAAACGAACACCGAAAAAGTACGCGTCAAGATGCCTTTCAACAAATTCAGCAGTACATCGAAAGTAAGAACAACTTCGAATATTTACAGAGTTGTATTTCGTTCAATCATTTTTTCATACGATTCACCATTTTCAACGTATCTGATTTCGAAATTTTTGTTCTTACAGATTGTTCCGAATGACGAGGAATTCGCCATGATCGCAGAGTGTGCTCGTCAGTTGGGCCTACCGAGAGAAAATATGGAGAGCCTTCTAACTGCTCTTGCTACAGTTATGGCGGATACATCGTTTTTGGCACAGCTCATGGCCATTAATTCGAGAATCAACACTCTCGCAGAAGATAATTAACAGAAATCGCATCGTCAAGATGAATATTTTGGACTTCGGGTTTCATACTTATCGACACTAGTTTTTATCGTATTGTTCGCTGCCTTCGGTTTTTATTCATAAATTATCGACTCCAACATTTATTTCGAGTAAATCATTCATGCTAAATTATTTTTCAAGAAAATTGATAACGCGAGTGATCGCTTATGCTGTAGCTCTTTAAGCTTTTATTTTATTTTTTCGATAGACTCAGTCTTATTATTTAAAGGAATAATTTTACGTACTTTAGTGACGTTTATTATTTACTGCTTTAAGTACAATGGACCTCTTCGGTGCCAGCATAATGCAGGTCTCTTTGACACGGACAAGCATCCCTTGTTTCTACTTTAAAAATCCAATTTGAAATCTTGTCATTAACGAAAAATTGATAAATTAATTATTTTCATTTGAAAATATTAAAAATTAAAATGAAAAATCTTTGAACGACGATGTCGTATGGCATAAATAATATTTTTGCTCTCATTGCAAATTATGTTGAGTAAAACAGATTTTTCGATATTTTGAAATTGTACTGGCAAATATTGTTTTCAAATATATTTTCTTCTTCAAATGAATAAACGAAATTACTGTGAAAATGATGTTCACTGTCTACAATCTTTATTCCCGTGTAGCCCTGTTCCCTTGACACGAATAAATTTTGCAAAAAACAAATGAATCACGTTTTTATGTTTTTAGTAATTAAACAATTTTGAAATCAACGAACTTTGATTCGGATTGCCTATTTCTATTTATTTTTGGTTGTGGAAAAAAAATGTTAAAAAAACGGATTTTGAAAAATGTTTTGCCTTGTTTGGATATTACCACTTGTCTAAAAAAAAGAAACACGTCGACAAAAATGAATATCTAAGTACAAACAAGTTGCGTCAAGTGTCACTGGACAATTCCTTTGGATCACACGAATATCGTATATCTACAGTTAACATCGGTGCTTTCTGATTGGAAAACACGGGTGACTTACCCAAAAATGGGGACTATGTAAACTCAGCATAATCTATAAAACTGTGGGTATTCATTAATTTTTTAATAATCGAAAAATGCGTTTGTCTATTATTTTAATATTCGTGGATTCATATTGAAACATTATTTAACATCACGTTGTTGGATATTGTGTTTTTGATCAGGTCCTATGTGCCAACCTGTCGGACAGAATTAATAGGTTATGTTTCATCGGTGACGTTCCAATGTTTTTGTTATAATAATGAAGTCGTTTTTGCAACACTTTCATAGGACGGATGTTCAATCACTACATTTTTCCTCATTTACAATAATTTAACGAAAAATAAACAACTGTGCTAATTATTTTTCGTATAAGTTAACGGGATCGTTTCCCAACTGACATTTCTATTCCATTTTCGGAACCTCGGAATATTCTATCAGTTTCAAGAATTAATATTGGGTGCATGTCGAAAATGTCTTTTTCCTTTTAATTTGAATTTATTCATCTATAATTCCTCTTCCAACATTTCGAAAATTATGTTGTAGTTCAGTAAATTCAATGTACAAATTTCAAGGCTTGTACTTTTTGCTTCTAATTTATTCTATCTTTATTCATTTATTTGATCTTAGAAGTCCTGATGAAAAATTCGTTTTCAGTAGATTTCACAAGATGGATATTGTTACAGAATTATTCAAGAGCCCAGATATGGGGACGACGTCGAGTCGATACGAGGATCTTTCTAAGAACCCCCTCTTGGATAGGTTCTGCAGCGAGGAATGCATACCCCTAAATGATTCGTTCTGGAGTAATTTTTTGTCGTATAATATACGACCTCCAATTACACGAAATGAGCAAATAGAATTGGATTCAACGCTCAATGCCGTTTGTCAACGACTTCTGATCAACAATTTGAACACCGGTAACTTTGGCACACTCGTCGAAGTGACATTGCTCCAAACGAGCGAACTTTTAGGATCCATTCAAGATCAAAAGTATGATAATTTACCGAACCCCATTGCACAATGGTTATTTCTAAAATGTGAATCTAGAATTTCATAGTATGGTCTGGACATTTTATACAATGAGTATCTTTTGAAATATAGTCAAATGAAAATTAATGAGTATTCAAGTGTAAATAGTTGGTATATTAATTTTAAGCAATAATAACGTTATGGTTCGTTGTGGACCATTGATAATTGAATTATTTGCCAAGTTATCAAGTGTCTATGATTTTTTCAGTGTTGTATCGGCTTGGCAATCGTACAATGCTTTGTTCGCAACAAGATGTATATTAAAATATTTGCTGGAAACAGTTGGGGAAGAAGAGATGATCAAACATACGGAAGTATCGTTGAACAATACTGAACCCAAAGATAGTATAATTAGTCGAACAGAGCAATTAATTGCTGCACTTATTGATATAGTCATCGATGTACCTCTGTGGTGAGTGTTTTTTTTGAGACTATTCAAAATGTGCCATATTCGAAATAAGATAACCAAGTAAATGTACAATAACTTATGTCATTTTACTCCAATTTGTTAATTTCATTGACTTTCAGTGAATATACGTATATCGTACATCTCGAAGCTATCAATTGTTTACTCGTACTTCTTTCGGTACAACTGTTCGCCCAAAGTTCGGCTGAATATAGTTCGATATATAGGATTTTCATGCACAACGAGCAAAGAGTACGGGCTCCCATAATCGTTTGCACCTTGTTGAACAATTTTGCTCAACAGCATCACGCTCCACCTGGATTATTGGCACGAGAGGCTGGAGGTAGCATAGTATTTAGCATTGCAGGTCAGTCTTATTTCAGAAAAATAATACACAAGTTGCTCAACATTCATATAAGACAAAACAGTTGGTCAAAAAAATCTAACGACGTTCCAAAAAAAAATGATATTCTCATTTTCAATAAGAATTCTGTACTAAAATTACTCAGCGATTGATCAATTGCAGCTGGACTCTGGAATGTAATTACAATGGGAATGGGAAATAGTATGAAGAACGTACAAGTGAACAGTCACGGTACTAAGGAAGACGAGGAAAAACGTGATACCGAAACTCCCCTGGCGAGTCAGTCGTTATTGCTTTTACTCGTACTAACGAATCATTGCACAACAACAAATAATCCATATCGTGATGCTCTGATTACTTTTTCACACATTCAAGGTATTCTCTCTTAGATGAAATCTAAAATAAAATTATCATCGCATTTACAATGAAAGAATTGTCATGATGCGGTTTCTGTTGATTCCAGATGCGAACAACCCTGCACCAACGAAAGCCATTATCCCCTTCCGGTTAAACTTGGACAAATTGTACAACACTATCTGTAAAATACCAAACACCGATGAAGTTATATTATTATTATATATGTTACTTCATCAAAACGCAAGTGTCAAAGAATACATAATCAAACGATCGGATATTCATTTATTAGTAAGGATATTTGCTTTCCTATTATAACTTTATAAATGAACAAACTTCGATCAATGTTTCATTTGATTATTTCAGATAACGCCAATATTGCAAATCTTGTATCACGCTCCAGACAACACGTCGCATCATATTTACATGTCGTTAATAATCCTGCTGATACTCAGTGAAGACGACTCGTTCAATAGAAGGATCCACGAAATTGTTAGATCTTCTTTCACTGAAATTCCCTGACCGATGATAATTACATTACGACTGTTGTAATCCGCGATATTTTGGCGTTTCAGATGCTCAAGGGCGTCACGTGGTATACCGAGAGATGTATCAGTGAAATTTCGTTAGGTGGTCTCCTCATTCTCGTTGTAATACGAACGATACAGTACAATATGCTCAAAATGAGAGTGCGTTAACGATTTTTTCACTTCCGATTATTGCTCGTACAATGACCACCTATCAATAAATAATTCACAATCCTTTTTCCAGGACAAATATCTTCATACGAATTGCTTGGCTGCTCTCGCTAATATGTCGGCACAATTTCGTGCTTTGCATCCGTACGTCAGTCAGAGATTACTGAGTCTCTTTGAAACTCTTGCGAAGAAGCACGCCAGGCTCGAAGCACGGATCCATGGGCAAGCTGCTTCCGGCGTTGTCAATACTGCCATTGACATCAGTCAGAACCCCGCTAGCGCAGATTTGGTAACAATTCAACTTCATTTTTGAGAATGATTTCCTATTTGTTTTGAACCAAGGGGAGTAACGGTGTTTTTTATTCGCTTTTATAGATTCAAGATTTGACGATTCTTGAGGAAGTTCTTCGAATGGTACTCGAAATAATAAACAGTGCTCTGACTCATCAGTTGGCACCAAATCCAAATTTGATATACACACTTCTGTATAAGAGGGACGTATTTCAACCTTACAGAACACACTCTGCTTTCCAGGATATCATACAAAATATTTATTCTGTAAGTTACAAAACTAGAAAATAAAACAATTTTTTCTGTAGAATAATTTTCCTTTGAATGATGATTGATTTACATGAATTTACATTATGAACTTTGAAAATTTATTGAAAGAAAACTTTGATTCCATAGATATTTCGTCGGCGATGATTAATTGTCCACAGATTCAGTTTTTCCAATGTAAAAATGTGATTGCCATAGCTTTTTTTTGGTTGTTTACAGGTTATCAACTTCTTTTCTTACAAATTAGAGCAAATTGGACAGTCGCAAATTGGCGTGAGTCAAGTTCTCAGTGCAATACAACAAGGCTCGACGCAATGGCCAAAGGATCGTCTCAGGGTAAGAAAAAAATAAATTGGCAAAGTTAGTCTTTGAAGTCGACACGCAGAATGAAAATGGCAAATCTCTTTGACAAATTCAGAAATTTCCGGAGCTCAAATTCCGGTATGTGGAAGAAGATCAGCCAGAAGAATTTTTTATACCGTATGTGTGGAGTGTCGTTTGCCGGGGTGCACTGCTTCATTGGAGTGCTGAAAATATAAAACTCTCGCTACCTAATAATGGAGAACAAGCGACGATGATTGTACTCTGCTGATATCGGCACTTGGTACGTCGTGTTATGATGTATGGAAGGACTGAATATATATATAATGAATATTTCAATAATTATTTTATGCATTGGAATCTCCAACTTTTTCGAATAATATTCATCCTAAAAATGTTAATATTTATATATTTTTTTTTAATTTATATTTGTTTATCATGTACTTGAGCTCCATTAAATATTTGTTCGCATTCTTCTCAAATTTTAACAATTTTAATGTTTTCTTTTTTTAATTTCTCATGGAAGTTGAAACAAATTATGGTTTCAAAGCTGATTTTTTTCACACTCAACACATTTGAGTGTGTATAGAAAAGTTTGGTAGGCCTCGCACTGACTTTTTCTTGACACTCGGCATTGAGCTGCTACCAGGACTCTCGATAATCAGATTGTCTGCCGTCCTACTTTGACTTTGTTTTCACACGGTGCTGTCGATTACATATGAATCACTCGGTAGTATTCAAAGCCACCAAAAGAATTGAATGTTGAGATTATTGAAAGCCATACTTTTGATTTTACTTTATTCAACCATTAATTGTTTTCGTTGGATACATTTTTTGAATATAAAAGAAAATAATGTCATTTTGGCTGAGACAACAAAGTTTCATGGTGGCGTTAAAATTTAGGATCCTTTCCGGACATAGATAGAATCAGCTCTGTACTTTCAGTTACAAAGAATCTTCAGCCCTTGCCGAATCCTTCGATAGCGGTGGGTTGCTCGACGTGCTGTCATTGGGATCAACTGTCTTAGACTTAGGCATTGTTTCTTCCATTGTCTTCTTGGATTCACACTGCACTTTCTTTGGTGAAGATCTGTGTTAACAAAATACAGCATAACGAATTTCAAGGAAGTTAATTTTCAATATGGTAATAGAATCAGTCATTTCTCTTGCTTTATACTGGAATGAAAAATTGGAAAAAATAGATTAATCTGTCAATCATGTACCTAGTGGGGGAACGATGATAGCGGCTCAAGAATTCTTCAACTGTAATTCCAGTGATATGATATTCCGTGACATTTTGAAATCCTTTGTGTGAACGACCATTCTTATTGTGTTCCATCGTCAATGGTGTAAACTTACCAGCAAACGAAACAAGACAATCAATGTTTTCGATTAAGTGCGACCGGTTATCGAATGGTCTAAATAAAATACCTGCTCGCAACTTTTCCGACAATCTTCACTTCTCGAATCCTCACAACTGATGTATTCCGATGTCTTGGCAGTTGAAAATTGAAGTATCGACGAATGAGTTTGGATAATATGATTCTTGTTCGTTCTTTGAACACTATTTGATACAAAGCGATAAAAGCGTTGCTAAGATCTCACGAATTATATCATCGAAATTGGAAGAAATCTATCGAATGCAAAACGCACGGTGATCTTCACTTTCTTCTTAATATTGTAGTTATGTAGTTGCTGGGGCTGCAGAACAAAGAGTGTCATTCTTCTGTTTTGCGAGCGATCACTTATGTATACCGGGAGAGTGGGGAGTTTTAGAAATGTGACCCGCAGTATCCGCACTGGAAATACAGTTCTCTTCGAAACCAAAGAATGTTTTGACTGTGGACGACTGATGTTATCAGTTCGTTCTGGAAATTAAAGATTCAACATTTGAAGCATAGGCATTGAAAAATATTAACAAGCTTATTCTAAGAATACAGCATTTCAACAAACGAAAGCGTACGATTGTCTACAAAACTAAACAAAATTAGCACACAATGGTACAAAGCACTCCGATGAAAAAGAGAATATCTATTGCTTATCAATAGATATAAAACTTTTTAAAAGTTATTCCAAATTTGCTCAGCCCCTACTTTCTCACATTTCTTTAGTTCGACTGGTGAATTTAATTTAATTTTATTTTATTTTTTTTTATTTCCTAATGAAATATGTATAGCTCAACAGCATTATAATTGTATGCGTTGATTATTTCAATATAGAAACGGGAAGAATTTGAAGAATTAAATGCGTTTATATCACGCGGTGCGGAAATGGGGGTTTTGTGTACGCGAAGCGTACACAAAACGTACGCGAAGCCCCCATTTCCGCACCTCGTAATATAAAATTTCGTATAACACGCGTACGAAAAACTTTTTCGTCCTAGTGTTATAATGTACTATAGTACTCTTGGACCATCTTTGCTGTTTTTTTTCTTATTTAAGATGATTCTATGATCTTCAAATTTTTAAACAATATCATGCTCCCATTTTGATGGATTGCATCGAGAACGTACAATAAAAACAAAAATACAACAAACGTGATGAAATAATAATTGTTTATTGATACAAAAATTGAAAATCTCTTTATTTGTACGTTTCCACTGTATTTTCTTACTTTTTTCGAGTTTCATATTTTCAGGCCCTTGTCTTGGTGATTGTCAAAATCGATCAAAAGGAACAATAAAAATAAAGCAAAATGGTGTCCATTTATTGGCAATATTTTCCTTGTAGCCAAACAAAAATGGAAATGTGAGCTCACGCAGCATGAAGGATGGTAAAAGGTGCGTTCAAGGAGTCGCTATTTGCGCTACAAAGGCTAACACTACCATTGAATGGTATTACTATATTTTGCATTTTTAGTGCAAATATATAGCAACATGAACGCACCTAGAATGAAGTGTGAAATAGGAACGGTAAAATTCTATTTAATCGGCAGTGAATACGAAAATCTTAAATTATATCAGGATTAGGTGTATAAAAATATATGATAGCTCAAAATGGAAAAATCATTAGTTAATTTTACATGGATTAAAAAAAAAATTTCTAATTGACTAGTTTTTTGTGAGCGTCGATTTTGATGAGACAATCACCTACAAACAATTTACACTGAAAAAAAGTAGAAATTCAAAGTAACGCCACGGTGGCGCCACGTCACGGCGGTGGCGCCGCCGTGGCGTGGCGTCGTATCTGCCGGCTTTTTTCGGCTTCAGCGTGAGCGTCGGCTAATGGCTTTGGTACTTTGGTTACTTCCGATCCGCGTCTTTTCTTCGAGGTGAGAGTTCCTGACGTTGGGACTCTCAAAAGTGTTTGAAAAATAAGAGTCGTTTCTTCCACGAATCGAAACAACATACGAGTATCATCTATTTGAAAGGTAATGTAATATTTTCCATTTACATCGGTCAATATTTTATGCAATACACAATATATTCCCAGTTTTTTAACCTAACCTCGTATCCTCACCTTCGGTCAATTGTGAGGGACGAATCAGTTCTTCAATTTATCGAAAAATACTGCATTTGTTTCTATTTTCATAAACACGATAAAAACGAAGATTTTTTTACGAATTTGAGTTGTCTAGTGCATTGATCGTAAGATCAGATAATTATATAGAGAATTGAGGTTATAATTTTACATGTATCTTATATAGAGTACTTTTTGAGAATTTGCTATCCATAATTCAATTTGGAAATTCATTTAATTTAAAATTTAAGTTTTTTTACAAGGGAGTCTTGAAGATAGAGATTTGGGATTGATTGTAAAATTCAAAAAGCTACTTTAATGAATAAGAACTCCAAATATAAATTTTGTACTGCTTATTCAAAGAAGATTATACAGATATCTGTGTGATGAGAATAAAGAGATTGCATTAAATTTTGTAAATATTAAATGTAAGAAATAACAAAATTTAATTGAGACATCGAGCTCTGGATTGTAAAAACGATGTGGATATTCCACTGAGTCCTGCGTTTATATAATTTGGGTATGAAATAGAAAAATTGAAAAGACTATAATAAAGTACTGCGCTCTTATAAGTTTAGAATGTGGTTGTTTCGCCGAGCCCTTGGAAAGTATAATTCTTTGTGCGAATTTGAGCAAAACAAAGTTAAAATGAGGACATTTTATCAAGTATTGCATGATACTGAAACTACAATTTTAACGAATTATGAAAAGGTCCATAGAAATATTTTTTGAATATTGTAAAAATATAACTATTAGATAGAAGAAAGAGATGAAACTGAGTGATTTCAAATGGTGTCACAAAGATATATCATTGAGTATTGCAACAGTATAATATGGATATAAAGCTGAGTAATTGTGATTATTCGTTGGGAATTGCAACAGTATCATATGGATACGAAGCTGAGAGTTTGCAAATTGCATAATCAGGATGGTTCACTGAGTATTGCAAGATAAAATAGGTAACAAAAACTGAGTTAATGCAAATAATGTAATAGGGATATTCCACTGAGTATTAAAACAGTATAATATGAATACCGAGCTGAGTAAATGCAAAATGTATAATTGAGATTTCCCACAGAGTATTGCAAAAATATAATACAGAAATTAAACCGAGTAATTGCAAATGGTATAATTGAGATGATTCGTTGAATATTGCATAAAAATCATTTGGGAATAAAACTGAGTAAATTGCAAATGGTATAATCAGGATGATTCATTGAGTATTTCACAAAGATAATTTGGAAATAAAACTGAGTATGAAAAAATTGTATCACAAGGATATTCACTCGAGTATTACAAAAATATAATTTGGAAAGGAACTGAGTAATTGCAAATGGTATTATCAGAATATTTTATTAAGTATTACAGAAATATGATTTGGAAATAAAACTGAGTAATTGCAAATGGTATAATAGGGACAATCAACTGAGAATGGAAACGATATAACATGGATATCAAGCTGAGTGATTGCGAATGGTGACACAAGGATATTTTACTGGGTATTGAAAATTATAAATGGTAAATGAAACTGAGTAATTGCAAATGATATGATGTTGAAGTTGGCAACGTTGGAGTTTAACGAAATGATCTGAAAAAACTCTCCAACAATTTCAGTAATTCTCTAATTTTATTCCCTTGCAAATTGACATTTCGTGGTTTTTCAACTTTCACCAACGATTTCGTGAAATAAAAAATGAGTGCATTACAAATGTTTTTTTCATTATATTCGTTGGACTCTAACATTGCAAACTTCAACGTCGTCAAATGGTATAATTCGGATGTTTCATTGAGTATTGCATTAATTAAATATATTTCCAAGATAAAACTGAGTATTTGCAAATGGATATCACAAGAACATTCCAATGAGTATTAAAACAGTCAATATGGATATCAAGCTGAGTGATTGCAAACGGTATAATCAAGATGTTTTATTGAGTATTGCAAGGATGTGGTTCTAAAATAAAACTGAATATATGCGAATTAATTATGTAATAAGGATATTCCACTGAGTATTAAAACTGTATAATATGGATACCAAGCTGAGTATTTGCAAATGGTATAATCGAAATGTTGCACTGAGTATTGCAAAAGTATAATATGGTAATGAAACTGAGTAAATGCAAATAGTATAATCTGGATGTCACACTGAGTATTGCAAAATTACAATCTGAAAAAAAAATCTGAGTAATTGCAAATAGTATGATCAGGATATTCCACTAAGTATTGCAGAAATATGATTTGGAAATGAAATTGAGTTATTGCAAATGGTATAATCGGGATGTTTCATTGAGTATTGCAAGGATATAATTTGTTGGAAATAAAACTGAGTACATGTAAATGGTGCCACAAGGATTCACTTCAGTGAGTAATTGCAAATGGTATAATTTGGATGTTTCATTGAGTATTGCACAAAGATAATTTGGAAATAAAACTGAGTATTTAAGCAGTATAATATGGATACCAAGCTGAGTGATTGCAAATCGTATAACCAACATTTTTCACCGAGTATTGCAAAATAAAAATATGGTAATGCAACTGAGTTATTGCAAGTAGTATAATCAGGATATTTCACAGAGTATTGCAAAAGTATAATTTGAGGATAGTACTGAGTATATGCAAATGGTTTCATAAAAATATTTCACTGAGTAATTGCAAATGGTTTAATCTGGACGTTTCATCGAGGATTGCAATTTGGTAATAAAACTGAGTAAATTGCAAGTCGTATAATCAGAATGTTTAGCTGAGTATTGCATAATTTGAAGACAAAATTGAGTATTTGCAAATTGGTATCACAAGGAATTCCACTGAGTATTAAAACAGTATAATATGGATACCAAGATGAGTGATTGCAAATGGTATAATAATCGACATGTTTCACTCAGTATTGCAAGGATATAGTTTGAAGATAAAACTGAGTATGTGCAAATAGTGTCACGAATATATTTCACCGAGTACTGCAAAAATGTGACTGAAAATCACAAAATAATAGTCATCTGCGTAGTATTGCATAAAATGTATTTCTTACATGAATCTGATTAAATCCAAGAAAGACTACGAGAACAATCTGCAGAGACTATCTATAAAATGTACAACATCAGGAAAACTCTTTTGTTCGTCAATCCGTTTTATCGATCATAATTCCATCACAATCGAACCAATTCCACCAAAATCCACCAAATATGCTACATAGAGCATTTCGATAGATTGTTTATAAATTCAGAATTTGAAATTGAGTATTATAAAGTATTTGTTATCGATCCACCAAATGGAATAATTTATATCAGCATATCCACACTGCGAGTAGTCCTAAATTTTTCTAAACTCTTAACAGTCTATTGGAAAAGTCTGAAATGCTCAATTGTAGCAGGTTTCAAAACCGAATATCTGATAAAGCAGACTGAATTTGACAAGGTTCGTTTCAACTGGTATCGTTGATCTTTCAAATATTTCTCCAAGCATTTTACACAACAGATTAGCAATCGTATTCCGACTCTAAGGCGCCACTTCGTCCATTTAAACCCACAAAGGGTTTTGCCACTGGTTCAACGGCTTAATTATTTTATAGACAGTAACTATTGTACCATATTTCCGTCATACGAACTCGGGAAATTTGGATCTGAGGATTATCCTCATAACTTTCTTAGAAGTCATAAAAAATTACGGGTCACCAAAGTTTTCCTGGTACCGCTCGACCAAGAAGTTACCCCAATACCTGATACACCAGCTCGACCAATCCCGACCTATCCAACCATTTTCATCCCTCGATCTCCCACCGTGCCTACACAATCGGAGCGCTGATTGGTCCTCACCGATGTCCCTTAGATGCAAACGAACGCTCAAATGTTTCATTCTTTGTACACTCCGGCAGTTGAATTTCAGTTTTCGGAATCTTCAGATCAATATTCAGAAAATCGCTAAATTGCCTACTTGAATTTGAAGTGTACAAAAATTTGACTCAATCCATTCAAGTGAAGAATGATGGTGAGATTCCTACTTGATTCGCTTGAAAAAAGAAATTGTTCACAGTGACGTAACGATTGCGTTGAAAAAGCTCGTGAAAAATGCTTCCAAAAGTTTCGTGCGTTGATGATCAGAAAAGAAAATTTTCTGCAGATGGAGCGTCAAAATTTGTATTCACCGAGTTTGAAAAAAATGACTAATAGACGATTTTGTGTTTAGACCATGAAGCGAATCGGCTCGGGATCGGATGTCGGCAGTTCGAGGTCGTCGAGACTCCCCGATTACTATCCATCAGGAAGAGAACTCGAAGAGAAAGAAAGACGGAGAAGAGAATGGAGGAGACAGCAGGAACTGGAACGAGAGCATGAAAGACTGAAGAGAGAAAAAATCGAAGAGTACGAAAGAAAACGAAGAGCACAGGAGCTCAAGAACGACAGGAGAAGATCTTCTCGTCGAAGCAAAGATAGGAGCAGAAGTTCTTCACCGAATGATCGTCACAAACGTGAAACTGAAAAAATTAGCACGTCGAAGTCTGCAGTCATGTCGCAAAAGTGAGTTTCAATCGACGTTAAATACGATTTATACTTCGTGATAATTATTATTCCTGATTTTACATTTAGATTGGAATCGTCGAGTAGCAACGGCCGACTTTTTAATGGTCCGGAAGGCACGAAGATAGATTTAACGGAACTGCGAAGAATAAAAGTCGACATTCACCGGAATTTAACAACGACGGAAACGAGCAACGAGCTGCAACGTGAAATAGTTGATCCCGAGGACGTCAAAGTGAAGAGACGACAGGGTAATTTAAATAGAACTTTTTTTTGTCGGATATCGAATAATGAGATTCGAGCGTTGTTCGTCGTGGAGATATTTCAGTTCGGTCCTTTTCTATGGGAACGGAAAGTCTCTTCAATTTCGTCTGTTCTTAAATGTTCGAAGACACGTTAGAAGTTTTTATCTCGATGATTAGTTTTTTTGAGGGGGCATCGGCGTTTGGAAGAATTTACGAGATCGGCACTGAAGATTCAACCGAATCGACTGATTTCCTATTTCATTAAATTCATTGAATTTTTTGTTCGATCATTTTTTCAATATTTTTGGCCTTCAACGAGTTTCAAAATCGGTAATTAACCAGCGATCAGGAAGAAAAAAAACTCGTCGCACCGGTGTTCGCTCACGAAGACTCAGGAAGATGGAGCAGCGTTTTCGATTTTTCTCTGTTCAATTCCACGGGAATTTTTTTAACTTCAGTTAACATCTAGAAAATATGTAACCTATTGTAATCTTTTCTAACGAAATCACGTCGTCAAGTCACTCAAATTAGTAAGGAAGCAGAATCAACGATTGGAAAAAAAAATAAAATTACAGCACTTACAGACTCTGCATGGGGTTTGAAGAAGAATTTTCATCAATGAAAATTGTGAAGGTAACCGTCGTTCAAACATAAATTTAAACTGAATTTAACAAATGTTTTGTTTATTTAGGTTCAAGTTAAATGGAACACGAAGATGGATCGGATTTGATCACGTAAAAAGTACCAATGTGTAAGAATCCATTTTTCGTCACAAATTTTTAGTGTGCAGTAATCCATTGCTTCATTTTTTTTGTGTGCTGTGCTTTAATCTGTGTGTTTTATGCTTCGTTTTTTTTTTCATTTAAAGGTTTTTGGTTTTTTTTTCCTGAAAATGTTTCCTGGGATAAGATGACATTTACCTATTCGTTTACTGTCGGGTTTTGCAGCCGCTTGCAAGTCTGCAGTAAAATTTCCTAAACGTCTGGAAAATCATTTCACTCGAGATTTTGAACTCCTCTGCTTAGCGTGGAGTTTCATACAAAATATCCTGAAAATTAATTTAGAATATTTCATATCAAGCTTACTCTTCATGACACAAGATATATTTGCTATTTGAGTGTTGTTTTTTTTTTGCTTTTGTTCGCTATTTAAGATTAATCATCATTTGTTTCTGCATGTTTTTTGCTGTTATTCTGTTCTTGGTTATTTTGGCAATTTTTTGTCGGTGCAGTATCGTCATGGAAAATTGAAAGAACCCGGAAACGACGTCGACTCGAAGATTAATTTGAAACGTTTTTTAACTCCATGGATAACCATCCAAAATAACGAGTATATCCTCAAATTTCCAACGATACTTATCCGTAATCAAATTCTATGTGATGTTTTCATCAATTTAATACTGATTTTGAATTAGTTTCAAAATTTCTTCTAAAAAGTTTTTTTGACGGATTTTATCAAAAAACACGAATTTTCAAAAAGCATTCTCGAAGAATAAAACATCGATGAACTCTACAATGAAGATAATCGACGATCATCCTGAAGATGTCCGGCCTAACTTTATGAATTTTATAAAGTAAAATCAAATGTACGAAATCTAAAGAATCATTCAAGCTCGGTCGAGAAATTCAATTGTTTTTAGTACAACAATTTCCTTCGCGTTGTTGACCGCGGTTTTTTTTATTAGTTTTGAAAATATTGAATTTTGAAGGAAGAAAAAGTCCTACAAAATCCGTGGAACTTTCTGTTGAAGCTGCCAAAACGACTTTGAAGATACTCAAAATCATAAAAAAGTTGGAAAAAAAGTTCACTTTATCTCGGGAATAATTAACGATTCTGAAAAAATTCAAATTACAAATAGTTTCACAAATGAAATTACAAACGGACCATTTTATGTTATATTTCTAAGCATTTACATTCGGATTATCAAAAACTTGAATTTCAGGAATAAATTACCACGAAATTCATCAATTTTTATCGGTGGAATAATCAAAGTCATCACGAAATATTTTGACATTTAAGACACTTCTTGAGATACTTGTAAGTTATTTAGCTTTATCTCGATAATTGGATTGAGTGAGACATAGAATCTTTATTTTTCTAATTACAACTCATTTATTGGTAAATATAATATAATGTATTGTTAGTTCTACGTAAAAAAATTCAATTACAACGATTCTCTATGCAACAAATAATTTCACGGTTTATAACTGATCAATGAAGTTTATTCTTGTGGTTGAAAAATATCATATTTTGTTGCTTCCATAAAAGAATTTATTTACGCATACAATGAAAATTGATAAACTTATAATTTACAACGTTTCGAAGTTCACTTATGAATATAGCGAGTAAGAAACACTTCCGTTTAGTTGATTTTTATCATTCTTAACCAACACAAATTTTCATTTTCGTACACATTCTGATCTCTATAGCGCGGATGTGAATTTCCGTAATCAGTAATTTGACTACCGGAAATTAGCATCTTGCTCAAAGCCTCTACGAACCTCCATAAATCGAGAAAGTTGATGCTTATAACTTAGACTCGTCACCGAATGGAAATAAATTTCCAAAATAGCGCTTCTCCCATTAATGCATCGCTATTCATCAAGAGTGCTTTCTATAACATCATCGCACCTCATTTCATCAGTCAATCTCGAGTTCGCCGTTTAATAATTTGTTTGTTCACAGGTGAAGGTTCCAAGCCGATTTTCGAGCGCGAGGAATTGAAGAAGCCGATTGATCCAGCTTCCGAAGTCGAGGAACGTCGCACCGTTGTTTCAGTGAGCGACCTTAAAACAGGTTTGTTTCTTCTCATCGTTAATCTACAGTTTCTAAAATATTTTTAACTAGTGAATTCGTTTAGAGCAAGGAGTCGGATAACAAGAATGGAAAAGAAATTTACAAAATCATTCATATGCATTGGCTTACCGATTTATCACCATTCATTTATACAAACGAATTTACGTTTATTTTCAGAGAGACGAAAATCCTCGCCGAAAAAACGTTCGGCGTCACCGACGAGTCCCTCGGCCAGATCAAGCGTGAGGCGCCATACCGACAGTCATGATTCGAGGTTCGTCTCGCCGAAGAAACACGAATTTTTCGATTGCACATGTTGCAATTATAGTATGAGCATAATTATTTGCAAAAGTGTAAATAATTATGTATCGTACTCGAGTTTCTATAATATGGATACTTTGGGTCGACCCTCATTACGAATTCGAGTAAAAAATTCGACGTCGAGAGATCAGCATTTTCATTTCTCTACAGCAGCAGTAAAATTGGTGAAAAACCATGAACATGTTTGTGGTACGAAATTTGTTCTCAGAATATGTGACGCACTTTTATATTTCCTTAAAAATATTCACCAAAAGAGGGTCGTCTATTGCAAAAAAATCGTTCACGTTAGATTTCTCAAAATCTACAACGAAAAATATTACTTTTCATTGTTGACACAAGAGAAGTAACTTGGTGAAATTTCACAGTTACTTCGTTTGTTGCACTGAGTTTGCACTAACATTGGGTATAACTCGATAAAGTTGTACCCAGAATTTACGTTAAGGAATCGTTAGGATAACCAAAAACTGAGTAAAGAGGTTAATATGAAAATGAAAAAATGTGGATAACTATGTTAGTTTTAAGGAAAGATTGTTGCACATCTAAATTTTATGAATTTGAGCGAGTTAATGATTTCGAGAGAAATCAAAACGAATGAATCGTGCCGATTCCTCGCAAATTTTTGAAATAATTTCAAAAATTAACGTGCATCAAAAGTTTTTTAGGCAGTTATTGTTTTGTTGTTACTACAGTCTATTTTGTTCTAGTGACGAGACGCTTAAGACCTGAAAACTCGAGACGGACTTCCGCATGATCCTTTGCTTCTCCTTGCTTCTACATCCATTCATTTCATTATTTTTCTTTATGGCTGTGTGTGTGTGTGTGTGTGCGCGCGCGCGTGCGTCGTGTTTGTGCTCTGTCGTGTTCGGATGCTTTGTTTTTACTGAAATTAGTCGAGGAGCACATGAAACATTGGATTGAGGACATCGAAGAAAACTGTGAGAAACGTTGCGCATGACCATGCGATTGGTTTCTCCATCAACAGCGTTACCTCTCTTTCATCAAACCGTAAGAATGACAACAATTTTCTCACTCATTTGTTTCATTGAAAAATGGTGACACAATATTTCTATATTTTACAAGTTTTACTGGATTTCATACTTTACTTCCAATACCACTTTGTCAATGAAAATCAATATTCTGATATCATTGCTCATTACAATATTTAAGTACAAAAACAGAACAAAAGACTCACATTGAATTAATTCGATGAATTAAAACGAGCGATTTGCATTTTTCATAATTATCGAGTGGTTTTTTGACTTACAACTCTACACTATGATAACGTACTTGAGAACAACCCCAATTTTTTCCTTCACGGGAGATTGGGTTGAAAAAACTAAAGTCTAGTAACAGGGATATTGATTTTCAGTTTGAAGTGAATATTTATTTGACTTTGATTACATTACTCTAGTATTATTCTTTTTTAAAAAATAGAAGAAAATATTATAGAGTTTTATAATTTTGTATGAATATTTTTCCATATCTAGTAATCACAGTCCTGTCGATGTTATTAATTTGATTTTTTTCCTCCACAGCAGCTATTAACTTGTCGTCAATGACATGCATCAAGAATGATTATTTTCTTGTACATGATATATTTGCTTTTCCTACTATTTCCAATTAATCTTCGCTGACTACTGATGCTCGGCTTTTGGTAATGGAAAACATTGCTTGGTAACACACTGCCAGTCAAAAAAAAAATCAGTATCACATTCAAAACACCTTAACAAAAAGTGTCTATAAACATTGTGGTTTAATATTTTCAAAAATACAAAAAAACAAGAGCAATCAAATCCACTGCTAGCATGGATTTCGTTTGCGGTGTATTTATTGAAAAATATAAACAGCGAGGATTAGTTCTTGCAACATTGAAGATGTGTTTTTCAGTGTTTCATCCTGTCTTTGTGTTCGTGTGCAATGTTATTTCTCCGACAAACGACAATGTTACGTAATCTGTATTTGACACATGACAATATAACTGAAAGTGACAAAACGCTAAAGATTTTGAGGTTATGAGAACACGGAAGTGTGAATAGGAAGTCTTAAAAAATACAGGACATGGTTAGAAAAGAACCAAAAAACCAAAACAGGCATGGGAAAAATGAAAAAGATCAAACACGAGTCAAATAAAATTGATTTTTCTCAATTTTTTTTTTCCATGCAGTTTTACACGGTTAAAAATATAATATGGATAAATCCCAAAGATCAGAACGAACAGAAGAGAGATGGCGAAATTGAATATATAATATTAGCTGAAGTATTGCATTTCTGGGTGTCCATCAAAAAATTGATGGACCCATCTTCTAAACAATCTTATGACTGTGTTTTGCACTTATAGATATGAAAACTTTAGACGACATGCCGACAGGCACACAGAGCACCGAAGCCATAAGCAATCCGGGTAAGAAATCATTTCTAATTTTCGTGGTTTAAAACTTTAATTTTGAAAAAGTTTTACATTCAAACCCAAAAATAATTTCAAGATCCGATTACATATTTCTATGAATTTTTTCAACAGCGAATCAGATCGTGGTCGAAGCAAGGAACACAGAGCTAGACACGAGTCTGATGATACACGCCGACACCGCTCTTTGCGAAAGCCTAGTCACGATGCTAGTCAAGACCACAGAGATCGGCGGAATCGTTCCCACTCAGCTGATCGACAATCACGAAGAAGCGAGACTCGAAGCAGGTAACGAGAAATAAGTCACGAAATTAACAATCGGAACGTTAATTTTGTTTTTCCCTACATGAAATTTTTCAAATATTTTCTTCAATAATCTCGAGAGTTTGTACAATTTTATTTAAAAAATAACCTCAAAATTGGCGTTTATTGCACGAAATGCAGCAGACATTGATCTTTTTTACAGGTCGAACAGAGAAGTAATACCTCATCGAGATCATCGTGAAAATTCGCGTGATGATTCTCGTGACAGGCGAAACCGCAACGATCGATCGAGGGAGAGAAGGATGCAAATGCCTCATCATTATGCAGATGCTATGCCAGTTCCCTTGTACTACGAGGTCAGTAAACAGAGATAATCACGTCTTTTCGAAAACTTCATTTCCATCATTCATTATTTACAAATAAGAGTAATAATTAGCCCTGAGGGTTGGAATTTTTTTCTGCAAACGCAGATTCAATCTTGCACAGTTTACCACAGTTAACAAAAAAAGTGTAAACTGAAAAGAATTTTTAAAAACCCATTCCATTCTCGAACTTGCTTGAAGAGTCTCCTGAAAATGAAAAATTCCTGGACAAAGTGTTGAATTACGAAGTCAGAAAATTATTTACAGAGTTTTCATCCGAGGCCCATCATGATCGGTCCGATGATGCCTATGCCTGGTCAAATGCCTATGAGTCGAGGTGGAATGCGACCGATGATGGCTCCCATGCGACCACCTTATCCACCAAGATTTTTTCCGCCAGAAATGTACAGACAAGCTCCGCATCCCAATTCACGTGAGTTTGACATTTTCTAACTAACTTCTGAACTTGATTAAAATTGACATTTTACAACTTTACCAGAATCATTTCCATGTATTAAGTACGAAGCGAAATTTATTTTTCCATTATTCGTAGAATTCATTGATAATTTATAATTTATCTTCATCGCACAGATGATTAATATTAGGAAATTTCATTTCAGGGTTTGCTCGAATGTTTTGAAGAAACATGCCGCCCAGGACAGTGGAAAGTTTAAATAGTTTTTAAGACTTTTGTATATACTACCTTCTGATCTTGCTCACTCTTAGACGTTCTCAGTTTTCATCTCAAAGAACTCTCGATGGGAATACTAAATTATTATTTGTGCATGAAGAAATAATTAATTTTACTTGTATACAAAAGATGATGAAAAAATATCAGAGAACTTTGCTTGTTTGTACGTTCGCGAATTAATCCGCGATAGTTATCGTCCAGGAATTAATTCTAGTGAATAAGAAATGAAAGAAGAAAAACAATGAATGTGATGAAAATCGACTGCGATCGAATTAATTTTAAGTGACATTTTTTTAATCAACAATATACAAGCACGTGGAAAAAATCAAAATACTGCCAAAAAAACACTTTAATTAAAATGTGAGTTTTGATTTTATTTATTAACCTTTGTCCAATGAACGATAATTCGTAAGTCAATCCGAGAGTACTGCTCACCTGAGAGGGAATTTTGAGGAAAGAATTTCCGCTCCATCGAAAAAATAACTGAGTATTCAACAGAAAATCCATAGAACTTTTTAAAAAAAGATCGTGTTCCATTTCTGTTAAGATTCTGTGTCTAGCTAGAGTTCTTTTACTTCATTCGACACCTACAATGACCTTAGCCACCGCTGAAAGTCAGGGCCAAGCCGCCGAGGTTTTCCAGCCGCCCCTACTGTCCCTACCCAAGCTGAGCGCCTTTATTGGCGTCAGTGTTGCTACTGCAAACGAGCTCCCTCATTATCCGCCATTAATTATTTAGTAATTCCTCCGATTATTAGAACGAAGCATTTTTCTGGTGAAACCCGATCACAATATTGTTAGGCACAGTCAAAAAATAAATTTTTTCGGTTCGTCTCGTCCGCAAACGAATGTCCGAGACCAGAACTAGAGTCCGAAAATTTGCAGCCATTTTTCCACATATTTTTCCATGTTCAATAGGTTAGGTCTGCAAAGAGATCGGAAAGGATCACAAAACCGCTCAAGTTATGTATAACTCCGGCAAACCAGGTCACTTTTCTAGCTCACAGTCAAAATATTCTTTAAAGATACAGAAATTCAGTTAATTACTATTTCGTTGAAAATTCGATGCTCTACACCGTCGGATCTGTGCTCTGTGCTTTCGTTCTGTATTAACGGTTTTCGCAGCGTCAGCGTTCGTAGTTAAGTCATTTGGAAAGGGTCGAAACATTCACGTGCCTCTAGCGTTACGATTTATGAGGTTCCATAAATAAAAACTAGTTGGAAAAACGTTCCTAACTACAAGGCTTATTCGTATATTGAACTTTTTTTTTATGGCAGTTCCATAAGGCAGGGTGTCAGTACGTCACCGGGCATTTGGACCCCGCATTGTTCTCGTATATATATAGATATATCCGAACAATGCCGGGTCCAACTGCCCGATGACGTACTGAGAATATTTTTCATATTTATCACATTTATCGTTATATACTAATGAAATGACGGTGGTAAAATTTTTCAGGATTTTGTTTTTTGACCGTTTCCTCGTTTTATCAAATTTGATAATACGATCGATTGACTCATCGCGATACGATCAAACTGGTGAGAATCACGATTTTGAAAACACGAAAATTTTTTTTGTACAAAGGTTTCTTCCATCGAGGACAGAAATAAAACGATTCATTTTACAGAATTTAATAAATTTTCAACCAGCACGAGTAATACGGCGACGTAATAAGTTAAAAACAATGAAAAAATCGAGTTTTTTAAGAAAACTGTCAAAATTGAAAAATCTGCCAGAAACACATGTTTCCGAATGAAACTAAAACCAGAATACAAAAAAAAAGCATAAAAAATTACAGGACGAAGGAGAGAGAAAAAAAATGCTCGTCGTGTTTCATAGGGATTGAATGCTCGTGGGCTCGTGGAAAGCCAAGTGAAACACGAGAGTACAAATGGGATATAAAACATAAGCCAGTATCGTCTCGACGCTCGTCGGTGCGTCCCAAAGCATCTCTCGTATCCATTTCTCACGTCGTTTCTCTTTCTCTCTTCCGTCTGTCTCGATCGCATTCCAAACAATCTCCATCTCTTTCACTTGTACAAAATCTTGTCTCGGTTACGATTCTTTGGTCGTTAAAAGAAATATATTCAATTTTCACCAATTAAATATAGTTTGGTTAGTCCGAGCGTGAGGATCTCATCGTTTCATATTAGATGAGAAAGAAAAAAAGCGGCCGTTGACCTGCCCCACGTGCGCGACAGACGAGGAACGAACGAACCAGTGTGGAAAAATGTTCGCAGTGGTGGGGGTAAAAAAGTTTAGACAGTTTCGATTCCCGGCTAAATAGAGTTCGCAAACTTTTCAACCTTCGCCACACCGAGGCATTCCGATCTTATGCATTGTGAACGCCGACTTTTTTGGTTAATTTTATCCGAAAATTTCCACAAACTTGGACCTATTATATATCACGAATCCGAGGAACTATTGTACTCGAAACATTCGAACGACGAAAGGTCATTATTCGGTGTACGGTTCGTGAAAACGGACATTTTGATCGCAAAGTATTTTTACCAGACACCAAGAATAAATTCGCACGATGAAAATTCTCAAAAGTCACGTAACTTTTCGTTTATTTGTAAACAAATAACTAGAACGAACGTTCGGAAACAGCGATAAAAAAACAACAGAAAAGAATTCCTTCGTTGCATGTCACCCGGTTACTTCTGTTTTTCTTTGTCAGTAACGATACACACAACAGACAACACGAACACTTACTCCCGTAATCGTTCGAGCTTCGGGCCACGGTGCATTTGTTACCGGGGCGCCATATAGTAGCAATTTTCTCGTCGAACATTTCACGCTGCGTCCTCGTACCGGTAACACATACATTGACTCGCGAGAGCTTCGTGCGCGTAGCTCTAGAGAGAAGCACATTGGACGATAGTGGAAGAAGTGAAGATAATCACGAAAATTATTTTTTTTTAGCTAACCTTCAATTTTTTCACTTTTATTTCTCGTTGACACGATAAATATTATTCTTAGTGTACTATAAGCGAATGCAATTTTAAGTTCTCTTTTGTGTAAAAAAAAAAAAACAAATATAAATACGAGCAAAAATTCCGTAAAACAATTTATTCGAAAACGGTAGAAAAAACACGAAATGTTCGGTATCGCGTTCTTCAGTTGGTGTAACAATCTTATCTTTTTTTTCTTATCTGATCTCTAGAGTGAAAAAAAACGTCGAGGAAATGAGGAATAATTATAAAAATATCTAAAATAACCTCGTTCGATTAAAGTGTCTCTTTGCACAAAGTGCGATAAGAAAGTATACGTTTTTGCAAAGCTAAATAAAAACTGCGTGTTTATGGCACTCGAGATCGACCGTTCCGTTGGCAAGATTTTTTTCAACCTCCTGGTAAGTCTTTTTTTCAATTTCTCATTTAATAACGGTTTTTCACGATTCTATTGAATTCGCAACGCACCGACGTTCCGAGCCCGGTCTCGGAACGCTTTCCACGACCTTGACATTCGATGTCGACCTTAGTTATACGATAGCAGTCGATTTACAAGTTTAGAAATGTCCATTAATTAAACACGCATGCTCGTACAGTTTTCTTCCGTTGCTATTCTTTCCGTTTGATCCATTCTACAAAGAGTTTAATGGAGAGGCTCGGAATAAATTTAATTAATCGATATTTCCCATCGAGATTATTCAATTTTGTGATAAATCATTAGCATTCCATTTTTTTATCCTCTAATGTTTCAGAGACCGTAAAGAAGTGATAAAATTTTAAAAATTACAAACGATCTCGAACAAACAGAATCATGTACGAAAATGCTCTTACCGAGTTCGAAGAGAGTGTCTCCTTTGACCTTGACGACCCGGACTTTGCGCCGCAATGTTCACTGAACTCCTCCATCAAGGATAATTCTCGCTACCGAGCTCACAGTATTAGCGGCAGAGGTGAGTGATTTATTTTTAAACCAACTTTTCCTCCTGTCATTTAATTTACGTCACGTTTGGAAGCAACAAAAGGATTACGATTTACGGTGAGAAAGGCCTTTCTCCTTGAGCCGTCAAGGGAGCTTAAGGTGATTTTCATCACGAGCTATTTTCGCCCGGTTAACAAATATTTTTCTGCTTTTATTCACGTGACGGATAATTACATAATGCTTTTCTCCGCGTTTGCACCAGATCCGGATGACCTCGGAGCGTTTTCAAGCTCATATCGTAAAAATTGAAATCTCTTTGTTTTTATTTCGCGTGAGGCTGGCCGACATGAAGAAATTGACAATTGTTATAAGAATTTACAAAAGTGTCGACAGTTATCGGGGCCGCGAAAAACTCATGATTATTTCTAGATAAAATTTGAAGACAGCTCCGTTACGACGCTTTTTTTTTTTTTTTTTTAAGGGAATATTTGCTTGAACCCGCTTAAAAAATAAGGCAAACAGCACCGGGGACGAAGGATTATCAGGAAACGTGACGGCTGCGCTGTGAGACGGATTATAATGCGAAAAGAAACGAGTTAATATGCGGAAAATGAGCTCAAGCGAGGCAGATTTCTTGGAAAATTCAAAATTTTTCAGAATATTTGAAATTTTTAAAGTTGCATGCTCAAATTCAACGGATTTGAGGTTAACTGAACTCGCCAGCTTTTTCTGGGCTAATACAAATCGAACGTTCCGCTGGATGACGCAAGAGCGCGCCTGTGTAATGCACTAAAAATTAGCCTTGCTAATTGCCGTTGACAACGATGTATAGCAAGCTCGTAAATCAAAGAAGCAATGTATACGCGCGTATGTACAAATGACGTCGGGGAGTCGGGGCACAAATCATTTGACTCATCGATCATCCTTTTCTCGTGGTCTACCATTTTTTTGTAATTCACGCTTACCTGATCGTTAATCTTCTGCAAAATTGACATTCGAACGTGAACCAACACCGGACGACTTCAGCGTTATCGTCTCACGTTACGTGTCAAATTTATTTTTCGCCAGCTTGGCGCCATCAACGTCGCGATTACGTAGGAACACGTGGAGAAAAATGAATATTCTTTTTTTTTCACCATCCTCTAATAAACGCAGTCTCAGCGAAAGATGTGACAGTTTTGTTGTTCTTTTTCATTTTTCAAACATGGAAATATTGATCGCGTCGATTCATCGCAGTTGCGAGTATGTGGCTATTGCTCGGACTGTTTTTCGAATGACTGTCGATCGATCTTTGCCAACAGTGCTGTTTTAAAAAAAATATTTCCATGAACTTTGAATTGGCAATAAAATATGAGTGGATTCTTTCCTCCAACGATTCCGTTTCATCGATACAACTGTAGTCGATTTTCCCCGTCACGAAATTCTTTTCGTCAACCTGGGAATAGAAATTTTTTACATATTTTTGAAAGCCAATCCCAACATAGAAATGTATTCATCCGTTTCGTGCATGAAATTTGGATGGAAAGCTGCGCGAGCGTTGAACACTGCATAAATTAACCGATGGAATTAATCTGCGAACTCGGTTGAGTAGCGTAGTAGAGGAAAAAAGGCGTTGAGCGTTATTGGTGCGGAGTCGTTACGCTAGATGGCCGCACCGATCATTTGCATCGTTCCCGTACGAGCGTTGCACGCGACGAAACAATCGAACGAATGTTCGAAGGCTGCGACTTTGTCGAGCCAGGATAATCTGGAAAGCATTATCATCAAACGTTTCCGCCGTTGTTTTTTTTTATAACTCTAGTTCTGTTGACGACAAAAAATCGGTTAGTAAAAAAGTGTGCAAATGAGTTCGTATGTTGACGTACACAAGTTGAGTCGATCCATTTTCGTTCTTTTTTTTTCTTGAACAAAGCAGAGTGAACGGTCACTCGTGGACGTTTATTTTTCGTGCTTCATTTGTCATCCTTTTTTTTTAACAAGAATGCGAGCCGCACATTGTTCCTATGATGTTGGTCAAACGGTTTTTGCTGACGGATCTCACAAACGGAATCCCATTACCATAGCTGGTCTTATTATCTCGTCTAGACGAGGACGTAAGACGAATCCGAGTGTACGGTCAAGAAAAGAAATAACAAAAGTGTAAAGTGTGGACACACGCCGTTGCAGTATGTATAAAAGATGATTATTTTAAAGTGTGTGTGCGCGTGTGTGTGTGCACGCGCGCGGTACGGTCGTCGGTGTCCACGAAAAAAGAGCTCTCGGTGTGGCTTCGTATCGCTCTTCGTTGTGACTACAAAGGAAAACGCCTGTCAAATGCGAAGAGGGCGAAAAATTAAATCGGCCCTTAGATTCGAGGAATAGCGAATACTTGAGGTCTTTGTCTATTGCTCTCCGTGGTTTCAGACAGATCGTAAAATCAGCGAGAACCTTCGGCGTGAAAATAGCGAGAAGTTGGAACGATTCTCGTCGGTGTTATTAACCTCGAAGCTTCCAGAATTATCGATCGACGCTCCTTGCGCAACTTTCGCCGTGCATTAGATTTACTCTCATCGATTAATTGAATCAGCCACGAACTGCGTATCGTAAGTAAAATGGGAAAAAACTTCCGAAGAAAACAACAAACTGCACGTAAATTTTTCAAATAGAACTGCTTCGGTCTCGAGGGACCACACGCGTCAACGCGTTGACGCTGATCAGGTCGTTGAATTCGCGACTGAACCATGCGCGCGAGAAAGCTTATTATAATCAACCGCAGACACAATCGGATACGAGCCTATCCGCTTACTTTCCTGGTAAAAACGCATACTTGGCGCGTGTACACTTAGCGTCATCAGACCCCGGCTTCTCGCTTCCCCGTTCATTATTGATCGTCGCACGTGTATACGCAAATATCCCAATGTCAAAAGTTCGTAGCGTGCCGTTTGACGGACCGAAAATTGGAATTTTTTTCGTAATTTTTCCGCCGAAATACGATTCAGAAGCGAACGACGTTTAAAATATTCCACTGCAGATTCCTGCCATTCATTTTTCTCTTCAGTCTCGAAAAAGTGATAAAACGCGACAAAGAATAGTTGGAAAACAGAAACAGTCGGTTCATTCGTCTTACATTCCCTCGAATGACGTCGGGAACGCTTGTTTTGAGGAAAACGCGTTAGAGTCCTTCATCGCTTTTTTATTGACACGAATGATGAAGCGTTTACTCGAATTTTGATACTTTCTCTCTCGAGGGAAAACAGTGGCGTTTCCCCTTAATGAGATTTCCGCTCGGGGCTCTCCCGAGAGCGAGGACTCAAGGAGGGTGGATCACGAAATAATCAGAATTTTACAAAATTTGGTAATAACATTCTTTGGCATCAATTATAAAAATACATTTTTTTCAAATTTCTTTACCACACGGTTATCGAATAATTGAGCACTGAATCGAAGTTCTTATGCGCGAGATGTATAACCGTATAAATGTAAACTCTATGCTTATACACGTGAACTTTAGTGTTCGATTACTCGAGAGCTATGTGGCAGAAAAATCTAAAAAAATTAATGTTGTCTTATATATTTTTAACCCTTTCCAAAGTACCCCACTCACTTTGGGGGACGATAAATAATTGAAAAACTGTAAAAAAAAATGAAATGAAAATACTGCAAGGTATTTTGGACCTTTAAGAAACGAACATAACGATTTTATTCTATTCGTATTATTTTCAATATTAAAAAAAATGTCAAAGAAAAGAATCCAGGAAAAATGACTTTTTTCACGAAAATTGATGTAGAAATCGTAATTTCCAATTAAAAAAAAATCAACTCGTTCTATAAACCTGAGAAATCACGCTTTCAGGTAGTATCAGTTAAATTTGTCACGCTGGGGTGGATCGGACCCCGGATCTTCGCACGGTCTGATTTAATCGACTATCGAAACTAAACTAACGGGCCCTTTCAAATAATAACGATGAGGCTCTCTTCCCAAAGGTTCGAACTATCGACCGAGGGCACCACAAGTCCCATTTTCTCGAAATTTCTATTTGGTATCGTCGGTCGAAAAGCGCCTGGGATCCAATATACCCCGTGTGACTATTAAGGAGGGTGGCTACCGACGATACAATGTTGCCATGCTAAACCATGTTAAATACATTAAATATTTCAAAATGATAAGAATTTAATAAAATTTGGTGAACACATTCTTTAGGGCCAAATTTGACAGTACAAATTTTTTAAGATTTTTCTTCTGTACAGTTATCGAGTAATTGATCACTAAAGTTCAAGTGTATAAGCATAGCGTTTCCATATATATAGGTATACATTCCGGGCATAAGAAATCTGCTTTAATCCGTAATTACTCGATAACTAAGCAGAAGAAAATATTGAAAAAAATTGTGTCTTCGCACTTGATGTTGAAGAACATTATCACCAAATTTGATCAATTTCTTATCAATTTGACGAACGTAGCCACCCTCCTTAAGGGTTAAAGAATAAATTTAGCAAACTTTATGAAATTCTTATCATTTTGAAATTCTTCATATTTTCAACATGGTTTAGCATGGCAACATTGTATCGTCGCAATCCACCCTCCTTAACACTTAGTGTGCACACTTTCGCAGCGAGACATTTCGTGCACGTGTGGTCACTTTGAGCCCAGGTCATTTTTGACATCGAATATCTCGGTAACTATGCGCTTTTCGGAATAAAAGGTTTACTCACTTTTTGCAGCGAATTGATTCAACTTTAAGTCTGCAAAGTCGAATTTCCAAAAAAATCTTTTTTCATTGTTCAAAAACGTGCTCAAAGTTGATAGTGCGCGTAAAAAGCACTTTTTCGGTTAAATCTCTCGTAAAAAATTAAATTTTCAGCATTGAAAAAAATCCTTACAGAGCTTTACAGACAAGGGTCCGTGCTTTAAGGGGAAAATAGTCCACTTTGCAACCGTTCCAAAAAGTGTATTTATTTTGGAGTATGAAGTTGGCTATGCTCCCTACTTTTAGAGAGGGGATAACGATTTCTTAATATCGGGGGTTTCGCTTATCGAGATGCTCATCCGTAAATGCTATTCATGCGAGAAAAAAATTTCGGGGTCAACCTGACCCCAGATGCACACTAAGGGTTAAATTCCCTCGCAACGTTTTACCGTCGGTTCGTTATTGCACATGTTTTCGTCGTTGCGCGTATCGAATATGTGACGAAAGCCCGGAGCAATCGCCGTCGTAAACTCTTTCCTGACGTTTCATAATTTTCCACAAAAACAAGGTGGAGCTTCGCCTGGGGAGAGGAGAGCAGAGGTTATCGTTAACCCCCGCAGCGTTCCGCGTTACGCCGGTCTCTTGAACTCCAGACCCGAGGGGATCGCAAATATGTGAGCAACGAAGGATCGCGCGAGGCAAGCTGGGGTCGCTGGGCTGATGCAATTCGCCTCAATCTCGATCGCTCGTTTATTATTAACAGCGCTCTTATTTTTGCGCGTCTAATGTCGATTGGTTTTGTCACGAACCGGGTGTGGAAAAATAGACGATTTGTCCGTATTTTCCAGCGCTCCGTCTTTCACCTTCCGTTCGCAAAATCCTCCTCTTTCGTTCAATGTCAAGTACGCACGTGTCAAGAAACCGGCTCGTTAGCAGGATCGCCTCTGGCCGATGCAAACGGCCTGTCACAAGGTCGCGATAACGCGGTCACGGCGGAATTGAAGAAACGAGGCAAAACACGCACCAACGAAACAATGACGAATCATAAATGGCGACCTTCCACGCAAATCTTTCGCATTTTCTTTGTTGCGTTTCTTCCTCAAACACGCTCCTTCTCCCTCGATCCAATCGCGAATTATTTACTCCCAGATATCGCTCCAATAAAACTACACTTTTCAAACTATTTCTGTCCGAGCTGTATCACCGCAAGGACGAAACGAGACTTCCGGTATGCGTTTGCACTGTCAACTCAATATTATCTATTTCAGACACAATAAAAACGATCCTGTTCTAACCTGTCAACCAAAATCCTTGTTTACACGTTTTTCTCCCGCCGCACTTTTTTATCTGAATCAAAAGTTTTCTGCCTGTGAGACAGCGTTGGGTTTCGAACCACCGACGCATCTCCGTTCACCGTTGAGCAGCGACGTGGCTCGTTATTTTTTTTTTTCAACATTACGATCACTGACCGCCGGAACTGCAGCTGGGAGACACCGCGAAGCTGGGGTCACGATCCAAATTGAATACAAAACTGAAGACCGAGCGATTCTCTTGCTCGTAATTGATGCGGGTGTTCACGTGAATCACATGTGGAATGAATATCGTTCTCGTCGCATCCGTCAAGATCGTAGTTCAACTCGATTGATCGATCAGCGAACGACACGAGAAACAACGAGTCATTTTTTTCTCCCGTTATTTTTATAACTATCGTCGATAGATTCTTCTGGATACAAGATTTATCGGAAACGAAGTCTTCGCTTAGTAGTTAACGTTGCAGCCGCATTTTCCGCCATTCTGAGCGATTTTGGAGGTTATATTTTTCGAAAAAAATCACTTCATAATCCGGTACTATTATTTTACACTTTCTCAAATCGTGACAAAATCTATGTGGGATCGAGCCGAAAGTTCATGTTTTGGAACAAATAAATGATTGAACCTAGTCGGTGAAAACGATTAAAAGTTGTGCGTCAAGATGCACAAAAAATGGAAGAAACGGTCGACTTCGATCAACAATTTTCCAGAACTCTCGATTTCCGACAAAACACGTGAAGAGAGAATGCCTAACAACAATGGGCTGGACATTGCCTCGATGTTTGAGGGCACGCGGTGCCGAAAGATTCCATCGCGTCGTTGTAGACTTTAAGCTTGGCGTAGGTACAGTCTCGACGAAAGTTACTTCCATAACATTTCGGTACCGTCGCGAACAAAACTTCTCTCGCGACCAAAAACTGAGGTTATTCGCGTGCCATTTCTTCGCCTTTGAATTACCGTCTCAATATATCAATTTCATTCGTTTAGAATATTTTTCTAATCTAATTTATCGTTCGAGTGCAAAATTTTCTCGAAAAAATTTCGTTGCAAGAATCAGTCGAAGCTGGGCCAAAGTCCTTTGACCGAATCGACGGGCGTCGCTTTGATCGACATAACCTCTCCGCGCGCGCATCGATCGGGATAATTTGTCGAGACAAACTATTCTAACCTTCACGATAGTTAGCAAAAATGGATTTTCTCAAACTTGATTGTTTGCACAGCTTTCTAGATTTTTCGGATTGATTGAACAAATTTTATGGCAAATAACCGACAAGATTTGAGGTTAATTCTCATCCAACACGGATTCTAATCAGAAAAACCGTTAGTTTCCGATCATCTTTTAGGATGAAAATAATAAATCGAAGTGATAAAAATGAGAGAATAAGGAAGTGTAGTGACAGTTTTGTATCCTGATTTGAATAAATATCCAATTCGAGAATCATCCGGTTCTCATTCCTGCGTCGCAATAAAGGGGTGACAACTACGTCAATGGAGCGTGTCAATTTTATCAATTTGTTCTGAAATGATGGTCGTTAGCTTTCGAAAATGCACATGATACGTATTTTTACAACAGGTTGGTGCAGTTTTTTCAAGTTTCACGACGTATAACGCGGTTGGTTAATAGCATCGTGAATGTTTGTTCGAGTTATCGTCGTCTTTCGTGACACTTGTAAATTCGCATATTTTTTTTTTATCTATTTTTATCCATCGCCATTTTTCACCGCTTTTTTTAGACGTTCGTTTAGCATGCTCCAGCGAAAAATGGTCTATTTCAAAGATCTTCTCACTTGCGGGGACATTGCAGTGTAAAAAAACAAATTCAAGGCAATATTCGATAGGCTTTCAACGTTTTTTTATTACACCGGTTGAGCAGCGCTTTCATTTTCGAAAATTAAACAACTTAGCTCATTTCATATTTCGTTACGTATAAATCGAAGTGTTTTCTTACGTCAAAACGAATCCGACTTCCGCGCGCCTGTTTTTTCCTACTCGTACAACTAAATCAACGACGCTCGCATCACAAAACTTCTTTTCTTTTTTATTTTATCTAGAAAAATAAGTAGGTCAATGTTTATTCGTGGGTAACTTTCTCCAAAGTAATAACCGATCCAACAAAATGTGACTTTTGAGGTTAAGTTTGTGAATTTCGGAATTGACTTACTTCGGAACACATTCGACCCTCCCGAATCGAACAAAAACCAATAGAGAAATCGATCACGATTTCGTCATGAACGTTTCAGTAATCGGACCCGCAGATTGAGGAATTCCCGTGATAAGAAATAAAATTTATGTTTCCATGACAATTAACCGTCGCACATTAATTCGATAAATTCAAGAACTTTGTGCTTTCATACTTTCATACGTTACAGAAATTTCGACTAGTCTTCGAATCTTCATGGTCAAATTTCGTCTTTCGGACCAGTAAAAAATTTAGACTATGAATGAAACTCGCTGAAGAACCTTTTGTCTCACCGAACTTTAATAAAAGTTAGTTTTTGGAGAGCAGAATACCATAATTGGCGATCCACACTAAGCATGCGACGCCTCGCGGATTTTTCTTGAACTGCTGTTGGAGTGCAAAGCAGACGACCTGTCACGTAATATTAATGCCGTTAAGTGGTTTTTGGAGCAGTTATTAGCAAAAATGTACGTATTCATAAATGTACTTGTCGAAGTTTTAAATACGACTGGTCCATGTTTCCAATGCTAAATCATGCACAACTGTCAAAATTGCACTCCAATAGCGCCATTTTTCCGAGGGACACGAGCGCCGCCATCGGTAGTGTGGATCGCCAATACCAACACTAGAAACTAGTCCCTTTACACTTTGTGGCCCTCTGTCGACAAGTCGACGAGTCACGTTTGTTTAGCCCACGAAAATCAACGAGAATGACATAATGGCGGAATATTTCCAACGCAGCGTGCAATTTCGATAACAAATGAGACATAAGATACGAGAATGAGGGATGACTTGGGTGATCATCGGACTCGTCATTTTTTTTTCATCTGTCGTTTGCTCTCTCATTCAGCCGTTGAATCTGTACTATTTCATTCCAACCTCGTGCGTTCTGCGTCGAATTTATTTTCCTTTATAATTATCGGCATGTAGAAAGAACGTGCTTATTTTTATATATCTAAGATTAACACTTTGTTCGATAATCTTTCCGGCCCCGTTTGAACTCGATGATAAAAGGCCGAACGAGAAGAGCATCTCAAGTTCAATATCACGTTCTTCGGAATTTATCCATCCACAGATAATTCACGCTCGATGTATCGAGCGATCGAAAAAAGTCGAAATTATTGTTCCTTCGTATTAATAAATTTTATTCGGAGAATAAAATTTCGTGAAATATTAAAAAATGAACAATCAACAGGCTCCAAGCGATTGAAATATTTTGCACACATTTTCTCGGTGCGTGCTTCGAGGATTGAGAGCCTTCTGTGAACTTGAGAGGTTATTGGCTGCGAGTCCGGAGGAATGCAGACGGTAAGGGAAAGACGAAAAAAATGGCGTCGACTGATCGTCGTAGCAAAGTTCCTTTTTTGTCGATTTCTCGAAATTTCCTCTGTGAATTCGGGTAGTTGACCGAGTGACTTGCGAACCGGATTCTTTTTTAACAATTTATTTTAACGAATTTAAGTACGAATGACCGGAAATGGAAAAAAATTGGAATGGACTCTGATGGAGGTTAGAACGTTCGACTCGCGTCAACGAAAGCAAAAGTCGGGCCGGCGTGTTGTTTTTCAGCGACGAGGGAACCACAACAAAGCAGAAGGTATGAACCGTGTAATAAAATGAGGCGTTTGAATAACAAAAATTCTTGATTTCAATCGAGCGAACTCGAGGATTAAAAAATGAGGGCACGCAAATTACGATTGTTATGGACATTCATGAGTTCACGTTCACTCGTTCGTACCGAAACGTTCTCGAGTGTCAACGGATCACGAAGTTTGAACCTTGATCGATACCCGATCAAAACTTTTCATTCGATTTTGTGCGTCGTCTGTCCGAGAAAAAATCATCCATCATTGACATCAAGGCAGTGAGGATAATTAACAAGTTTGAAAAAAATAATTAAAAAATAAAAATAAGTAATTTGGATACTTCGACTTTGGCCGTCCCAATTAAGCACTACTTCACCGGCTCAATTCGAAGCATTTTATCGGCAATAAAAAAATGTGACGTTAACGAAAAGAATTAAATGTCGTATCGTCGCGATTGAATTTTAATAATTTCGTTCTCGATGCTCGAAAACGGAAGTGGCAGTTTCGACGAACTACCTTGACGGACTAAAACCTCGTGGCAGTTACTTTTTTCGAAAAAAAATCTTCGCCAGGATTCAAAGAATCTCGTGACAACGGTTCTCTTCCGCAAAAGTTCCTCTCATCAATAATGAAAAGCACTCTTGTCCTCTTTCTCAGCCTTCCGAAGGAGCAAAAGAGAGAGAAAGAGAATTTTGCAGAGGCGAGTTGACGAGTTCAGAGAATTGTTCGCGACGCTCTTTCAACGCGAATTAGCATATCCGCACACAAGCTCGCGCCTCAAACTCCTCCAATCGTCCACGGTCCGTTTCCTCGGCTCGTTCACGTAGTTGTAAATAAGTTTTTGTTTATATTTCGTTACCGCATCGCCATAACGACTCGAGTCAGAAGCGGTTGACGGCGGAGACTCATCGCGGAAGTGAAGATTTCGAAGAGTTCAACGAAATGTGTCCGATTTTCGATGTGTCGCGTGTAGAAAAAGTTGGATGAAAAAAATCATTCGTACTGCCAGAGCGAGGATCGTGTCGAACTACGAAATAACGAAAAACGCGAAGAAATTAGCGAATGTCGTGAATTCACATTTATTCCACATTTATTCTCTGCAGCCGGAAAAAAAGTAGTGTAAGATCGTTAATTAAATAAACCGAGAATTTCGAGGTTATACGGTAGATTGACACGAAAGAATCCGTGATACGCGACACGTAAATCCTCGGCAAAGTCCTTCCATTATTTCCTTCCGAACGAATCGATCGTTCTCTCTGGCCTTGTCCAATCTTGGTACACAATTCATACCGTTTGTCGTACATTTGAGCGTTTGACTAATCGATCGACCCCTCGTGCCGAAGGTGCAGCTGTACGACGTTCCGTGGCGCTACGACAGCAGTCCTCGGATTCTCAATTCAGTATTCTTCGTTCCTAACCTCACTTCTCAGTCGACCAGCATTATTTGTGTGAATCCTTGAATTGTGAGACGCTTTCTTCTCGATACAATCATTTCTACGATAAACGTATAGATCTTGGCCTCTCGAGCGGAGATCGAAACTTTTTTAAGGAATAACACTTCGGGTTTTCACGAACCCGATCCGTCGCTCTAACCTCACTTTTCTTCCAACTCCGTTAGTTTCCATGGATGTGTAAAAACTTAATAAAAGCATGAAAAAGCTTTCATCCAATGAGTTTTTTTATCAAATGACAAATGACTGAAGTTTATTTCCGCATACTTTTTTGTACTTACAACAAAATATTTATTTGAATCTGAATAATCGAATCGGCAAAACAGCACTGACAGCACACGCGTAGCTCTCGTCCGAAAATCAAGATTATGTGACCGCTGGACCGTACATTTCGGCTGAAAGTTACGGAATGTGTTTTCGTGCCGGAAAATTAGTTTTCTCATTGCCATTTTCGAATGACATTGAACACTCGACTTTCCCAGTTCCGTCAAGCGCGCAAGTTTTCTTTCGTGCCGTAACGAAGACCAAATACTTGAAATAGTTTTCGTTCCACTACGAGTATTAGGAATATTGAATTTTCTCTACTTAATTAGCGTCTAGACGCCTCTACTTCGTTTGCAATACATTGACGTTCGCGCATTTGTGGTTGCACACATGCAACGGAACGTACGAACGTACAGAGACGACTCGTTGGTCAAATCGATTAAAACCTCATCTATAAACTCATGTATACAAATGTTTATGTACATACATGTCCATTCGTTTCGATTTATCGAGCTCACTCCAGCTCGAGCCGGTTTAGATTCGTTTGAAGATTGGACGATCCGTGGTGATGAACGTGAATTGCGTTAACGGCTGACATTCTTCTTCAATTATTTTTTTTATTCGAAATTCACACGAGACCGGGGAGAACTTTGATATTTCGAGATGTTCACTGAATTAACGAATCTGTCAAAATAGTGAATGTGAAATGTTGAAAAATAAATTTAAACGAGAATTGACGGTTTGTGATAAAACCGAAAAACTCATCGGTTAATAAATGTGAATTGATATTCTTCGATTATTGAAATGGACGTCAAACGGTTTGACGTTACTCATCGACAATAAAAGTGAGGTTAGTTTGTTTAAAAAGCGCTTTTTCTCGTGGTTTTCTTGTGGACGTCAAAAATCCATAAATATTCATGTAAAGTGCAACTCGAAATAATGTACTTTTGTCGTGACAATATTGCCATACGATCGCTAGCAAAGTTACTTAATGATCGAAACCAATATCTCCTTCGTTTGATCCCTGAAACGAAAATGAAGGACTGAAAAAACTCGCCCCGACGAATTTTTCATTTCGAAATAGCAAATTCTTTAAAATCACTCGAAAATGTGCGTTTGACGGAATGCAAAAAAAATATAAAAATTAAAAAGCAATAATTCGTATGCGCATTCGTGAATAAATTACGAAAGTTAGACGTTCATCTCATTCCGTAACAGTTCACGCGAGTTATAAATAGACTCGGCGTATTTTTTCCCGAATATCATAAATAACACATGGACGCTGAGACGACGCGCGGAAGAGCGATTATGAGGAGAAAGTAAAAAAAATAGAGTCCAGCAGTTCGTTCAATCGAACCGAAACAAATTATAATTTCAGATTGTTCGAAAGGTCGATTGAGGGGATACTACGATTTCCGTGGCGCCAAATTTTGACCGTGTAGATTTCATATTTGACCGAAAATAAGACATTTTTCAAGTATGGTAAAAATTGAAATTCGACCGTTAAGAGGGTGAAACGAGGGTGTTAAAAGTTTTAATGACATGTTTTTGTGGTTCGAATTGCCCGAAACTGGACACAAATATTTTAGTATACGAAAAATTTACACTTATTTCGTCATTCCTCGAAGTCCGATCTTTCAGGGGGATGAAATTCGACCTTTGAAGGGGTTATCCATTAAGGGAGTTAACAAATTCGACCGCTAAAAGGGTCTTTCCTATGGTTAAAATTCATTTTTTGTTCAATCTCGGAACTTAACGGTACAGACTATTCGCGTTATTCAGAATACACCACCTGGAGGTTGTCTGTTTGGTATTCCTTGGCCCTGAGAAGAGCCGTTTGTGAGTGTGTGCGTGCGCGTGTATGTGTGCGTGTGCGTGCGTGCGTGCGTGTTTCAGAGATAAGGACCCGCGGCTCGTCAATTCCGCAGTATTTTGCGACTCCAAACCCTCTCGTCAGTGTGTGCGTGTGCGCGTGTGTGAGTGCGTGTTTGTGTGTGTCTGTGTTTCAGGGGAATTCATTCCACTCTGTCGAGAGTTCCTCATCCGACGTTTGGCATAGTTGTTCGATTTCTTCATCAATTGTTTGCAGTCGAGGCTGCTTCGGTTTAATTACGGATTCCAATCCTTCGGATTCGATGGAAGGCGGATCGATTTCTTGCAATTCAAGTCCCGTTTGCTTTACGCCATTCACCATCCCCGGATATACTTTTTTTATATCGAGAAGAAACTGCATTATTTGAGATCCCAGGTCATCTTTATAATCTTTTTCGAGATATTGCTGCCTGTAATAATGCAGTGCCATGTATTGGTGGAGTAAAGTGGGTGTTCTGCGACAGAGAATAGCCCGTTTCAATAATTTATTTTGATTTTCCAAATCGTTTATCGTATTACTTGGATCTGTTTTACTGACATATTCACCGATACTGTGGTTTGTTGTCAAATGCACAGTTTCATCACCAAAGAGCTTTTCCACACCAACGTATTGTTTGGCGCTGTCAGTACAAATTCGAGACGTGTTTTTAGCAACAAATTTGTGAATAAAGGGCCACAGGTCTGTCTTGCTCTTGGAATTCACTCGGAAGAATAAGCCTGTTCTGTCTTCTTTGCAGTACAATCCTAGGACAGTTATAGTCATCGAGTTTGTTATTCTTCCGCGATGGTATTTTCGTTTAGTGAGGAATGTCTCGTCGATTTGTACTGTTTTTCCTTCACCTCCGAGCAAAATCTCAGAGTTAGAAGCAATAACTTCAGCGACTTCTCGACAGTAGCTGTAATAGTCGATGATGGTTGACGAGCTTAGTTCGCTCTCATTTTTATGCTTCCGCCAGCTGAGCAGTTGTCGATGTAACTCGGTCACTTTCATTTTTGCAACAAAGCAAATAATTATTGCCAAAACTTCGGAGATTTTAATCCGACATTTTTCCCCATCAAAAAATGTTCCGTCGCTCGGATTTATGGTCTTCCGGCAATCCTTGGCACCTTTTTTTTTCGCAGCCTTGGACGAACATCGCCATGTCCAGCCCAGTTTTTTTTCTTTATGTATTTCCACTTTCATCGGCAGATTACAACACTGTGGCGGCTGCGAGTTTTGCGATGGAATAAGGCCAATCTCCTGTAAGAACTCAATTGACTTTTCATCAGATTCGATGAGGTTGTGGAATGAATGAAAAAAAGAAAAATTTTCAAGCTTTGGGTGCAAGGAGGAATGTTTTGAAATCGCTGTCATGATAGTTTACCGAAATTACGACGATGGAAATATTCGTTTCGGCTCTTCAATGTGAGTTAATTAAAATATAAAAATCATACACAAAGATTAATCGCTCTGTCAAGAGAATAGTTCCCGTCAAACAAAGGATAATCCACGCGGCCGCTCGAATGAGCAAATGCTCATATGTGCGTTAGTGGCGTGTGTTTAATAATTTCGGCTGTAGATCTGAAAGAGACATCTCTATTTGAACACCTATCTTTTGCATACATGAAAAGGAGGTTGAAAAAAGATCTCATCAAAAATTTTAAAACCGGCAAATTATTTTTTCAATGTTTATCATCATTTTTGTGTGGCGGCAGCCGACTCGTGATTCCAAACATATATGGAAGATGTTCCAGACCCACCCAACGATATCGCACATATATCGAAGGTGCTCCAGACCCACCCAACGATTCTGTACACACATCGAAGGTGCTTCAAACCCATCCAACGATTCCGCACATATATCGAAGGTGCTTCAGACCCACCTAACGATTCTGCACACATATCGAAGGTGCTTCAAACCCATCCAACGATTTCGCATACATATCGAAGGTGCTCCAGACCTACCCAATGGTTCCGCACACACGTCGAAGGTGTTCCAGACCTAACCAACGGTTCCATACATACATCGAAGGTGCTCCAGACCCATCCAACGTTTCACACATGCGTCGAAGGTACTCCAGACCCACCTAAAGATTCTGCATACAGATCGAAGGTGCCCCAGACCCACCCAACGATTCCGCACACATATCAAAGGTGCTCTGTGCGCGTCTTCGCGAGTTGGCTTCCGTCACACAAAAATGATGTTAATCATTAAAAAAAATATTTGCCACCGTTGAAATTTTAGGTGTGATCTTGTTTAACCTCCTTTTCATGTGTGCAAAAGCTGAGTGTTCAAATCGAAGTGTCCCTTTTCGTACTATATCCATAATTTCAGCAATAATATACGAAGCATGTACGAATGTTAACAAATTTTAACGAATGTATGTTACGATACTTCGGGCTATTAATTTTTAGTAGGGGCAGTCACTAATTAACTTCTCAAATAAGAAACCAATAATTCAATGTTTAAATATACGATGGGAAAATGAAATTATGATCACTTTAGTATTGACCAACATTGAACACCACGGATTTCGGCATGAACTATTTTAGCATCACGAAACATGCTCTAATTACTCAAATCGTTAATTATTTCTTTATTCTATTTCTTTATTCCTACAAATTCGATGGCTTCACGCTGATATCTGCAGGTGCTGCCATTCCCCTATATTAATCAGTATGTTTTACGCTGATAATACGCACCCTCTGTGCCCACCCCTCCCCACCCCTGCCCCCGAAATATATTTTCCATGCTGAATACGTGTCCTGTGATGGTAAAACTGCAACGAGAGTCCAGGCAGCAGAGCCCCCGGCGGGGGGTTGGGGCGACCCCCCCCCCCCCCTCCCCCTCCCTCAAGAGAACATCTTTATTGACATTGAAATGAATTTTTTCCATGAGAAATATTAAAAATACAACAAATAATAAATGATGTACAAATATATTTCTGCCAAATTTTAACGCCCCCCCCCCTTCCCCTTTTTCCTCTTGAAGCTGCATTTTTTATTTCCATTACACTAGAATAAAGTTTCATTTTGAATCAAATATGGATGCTGCGTGGTTAGGATTACAGAACACAAACATAATACTTTAACTTTCAACCCTCCGTTTCACCCCCTTAGAGGCAGAAATTCAATTTTTTTTACTCTTGAAAAAAGTCTTATTTTCCGCTGAATATGCAGACTGCATTGTCAAATTTTGGCGCCACGGAAACCGTAGTGTTGCCGAAAATACCGTTTGAACTTTACAAAAACAGTGATAAGTGATTAAATTTTTGTTTGATGTTATTGATTCGTCGCTCATCAGTTCCGAAAACATTGGTTTTCTCCCCGAACAGTGGTTGACATAACCTCAACCGCGTTGTCGCGAATGCCTGTTTTTGTTTTCCGTACATCTTAGTGTAATTAAAAAACAAAAGATCGGATAAATTTCATCGTTAATTATAACGATGGAACGCGAGGAACTCGGCAGCTCCTTGAAAATGAATCCTCGCGTGATTTAACCTTCGACATCGAACTTGCGGTCCTGAATGCAAATTTTTTCGCTCCACGGACAACACTCGTCATGCAAATAGAAATAAGGAGAAAAAATAATCGCTCAGACTCCGTCTAGGGTTCCGCGAATATCCATCAACGTCATCCGCGTGTTTCTTTTTCTGTTTGGAAATTGTTTGTATCCAACGTGCATGGAAAACAATATTTTTTATGTTTCAAGTGCGCGTATGTCACGATGATCGAGGTCGACAGCTCTTGATTTTTTTTTCATACTAAGGCGAGTCTTCGAACTTCCGGATACTCGAAATCCCACCTTTTTTTAGGGTTCCTCTTCGTCGGAAATACTTGCTGCTGCCGAAAAGTGGAAGCTCGACGGATTTTATCTTCCAGACGAACGAAAGAAAGCGGTGATAACGACATCGTGTTTGGGCAGACGTAAAAACCCCTCTTTATTTATACAGAAAAATAAATTCATGGAGGATACTCGGGTAATGGAGAAATTGAATATCCCACGCGTTTTCTGCTCGCGCGTAAGTCGGGATTCGCGAACGTGCGCGTCTGTCTCGCAAAACATTGACCAACTTCGTTTCGCGACGTTCTTTCGCTCCTCGGCGTCGACGATGCTTATTGTAGTACGTAACGACACATTTCTCGGCTCGAGAGCTCTTATCATTGACGCACTTTGTAAAGCTGTGACCGGGGGAAAAAAGGTAAAAATAGAAATTTCGAAAAAAACGAATTGAAGAGAAACGTGGATATTTATTCGACTCGTTCTTCGCGCTAATTTTTCCTCTTGAATTTTTATCCTCCTTCGATATTCCACGGTGTTGATTCAGGTGACGGGACAATCGAATTTTTGACTCTATCACGAGATAGTTACGGCGCCGTACGAGGAAGAAAACTATTTAAGCACTTACCAATTCAATTTCATCGTGGAACAGTTCTCGTTCACATCTATTATTTCACGAATTTCGAAGCACAGAATGATCGTCACCAGGTCGAATCGAAGTGCGACCCGCAATTTTTATGTGGGGTAGATGAATATTTTACGCGAGGATTATCAAAATTTGGGCTAGATTGACCATCCAGTTATTTTGTAATTAAATTGCAAAGTCGAGCATTTTGAGGCACCGTCGCTTACGGAAAAAGATCGACCGGAAGTGCCACGAGCGCGGTTTTTCTCGCCCAAAATCCAAGATTATTCATCAAACAACCTATTTTCGGATGAATGGGTCATTAAGAATTTGGTAAAAAATAGAAAAATTGTACCTCAGCAGGTTTTTAACAATGTAATCTTACAAAAAAGTTTTCATGTCCGGTTGACAATTGTGAGACGATGAAGTAGTATTCAAAAGTGTGGCAACGTCACAACTAACGAACGGTACCGCCTGCGGTCATAACCTAGCTTTGCTTCAAACACAAATACAGGATATTGCAATGGCAACGTTGCCAACTGTCTTTTGTTTACAATTCTTATATAGAGAATACTAGAGTCGATGGCGATATTATTTTCTCAATTTTCACGAATTACTGTGCTATCAAATATTTATGTACTGGTAATTATACTCCTTAAAATCGATAACACGAATATTCAGCACTGGTAAACGTAAATAAGAAGAGCTACGAGTTCAATTTTGGGCTCTTTTTTGATCGATCATCCTTAACAAAATGGAAAAGCCGTTGGAGCTGTGGAGACAGTGACGCACCGATGTCAATAACGCGCGATCGAGTCACCGGGAATAGGTCCGTCTGAATAATATTTTCGTTGCTACGATCATGGGAAAGCGGAGAATAAACGAAAAGTCGTGTTTGCTTATTTTTATCGGGTTCTTGGCTACCATTTTTTTTCACTCAACACCAGTGACCCGGGAACCCTTCGAACTGAAAAACCTCGTGTTTCATCATTCTGTATATTAACCAGATAAGAACAGCTCAGATAACGAAAATTCATGGTTGCATGTACAATGACGCATTAAAATAATGTTTCATAAGTCGTATTTGCAAGTGCGACACTCGTCCTGTCACGAAGATAGTAACGGAATAATAAATTCATCGAAAATTGTAAACTTTTCTAAAAAGTTCAATGCAGAGCGAGCTGACGATTCTCGATATTTCATGAAATTTTTCATTATTTTTTATCTGTTGTGCAAACATCACATTTCAAATAATGCAAGCATTTTCGGATGTATCTCTGTACAAGCTCATAACTATATGTAATGTTGCAAATACGCTGCCTTCGTTTACAGATAATTTAACATTTTCTTCGTCATTCTTGTCGAGGAAATTTTACTCTGTATACCACCATTTTGAAATATTTTTTGTGCACAGAGTCGTATTTCTAGGAATCGAAACATGGAGTCGCTGCACGAGAATGAGATTATTCATTTTGTAGTTTTATATCGCTTTTCGTTTGCATAAGACGTCTAATGTACAGTTAAAACAGTTAATGCCTGGACCTATCAATTGTTACCGACCGTTTCAAGTTGCATTATGATAGGTCCAGGCATTAATGGAACATAGTGTACCTGTCACGAAGAAATATTCCAAATTTCTTCAAACGCGAGGTTAGTATCAAGAGAACAACACGGGTGCGGGACGCCGCCGCCAATGGCCACTGGGAACGGTCTGAACATGGCCGATTGCCGCGATCAGTGTTTCGTTGGTGCGGCGAGGAAGGAGCCAATCCGCGCCGAGTTCGCGTTTGTCGTCAGGGCAGTTGCGGCAATGTTTTGTTCGAACGATTCAGCCGTGTTATTTTAACAATAAAACATTTTCTAGAGCGAAAGTTATATTTATCAAAATGAAATTGATGTTCCGTCGAGATAGTGCCGAAATTCTCCAAATCATCCTCAAGCTCGAAGAACTTGGAACGGCGTGACCAACATTTTTGTGTTTTGTCGAGATTAGAACGAAAGAATTTCCGAGTGTTTTATCTCCTTTTTGTATGTTGTTCACGCGTCGATGAGTTACAGAGAACCCTCGGAGGTTCGTGCGGACGAGTAACCGTAGAAAAATCGTTGGTTCTCGTAAAGTAAACACGAGAGAGGGAGAGAGAGAGCGTTACACGTAGAAATGCTTGAGCAGTTATTCCCAATGGATTTTCGGAAAAGATATTTTCACTGCGATGCTCGACCCACGCGTATTTTCGGGACGCACTTCTCGTTCAAGTGCATGGTCGCGCATCGATGTACGAATGGCCGATTCGATTGGAGAAAATCCACGAAACATAAATCCGATTATAAACATTCTACGAGGAAAACGAATGATTTTATCGGAATTGTATACTACAAGAGTGAAGAAATGGCGAGTTTGAGAACCACTGAATCTATGGAACTCGCGCAAACGCTTCACGGCTTTCATTTTCGTTCGACGAAGACTGTACGAGTTTTGCATTACCGAGAATTCGTAACACAAAATCTCCTAACAATGACGGTGATATCGATGATAATGATAATAACAATTTAATTTACACGCAACATCGTAGGAGGAGAAACCGGTCAACCCACGAATCGAACAATCATTCATAAAAAAATGTTCTTTCACGGATTCTTTAATCCCGTCGAAGTAGTGACGTGTCATTTATTTTCTGTCATGTACTTATGTGCAGCTCTCGTAACGCAATGTAAAACTTTTTTTTTTTTTTTTTTTTTTTTTTCAATAAATCTCACCGAAGTCGACGCTAGCGCCACACGTTGAGGGCCACTGATTTCCGATACTCCAGCAAGTTGGATTTTTTTCCGTAGCGTGCGCTGTATATAGGCTTGTGGCGTTCAATGTCCGTGTATATCGATACGCGCGTGTCCAGCACTGCACGTGTGTTTGGAATGGTATGTGGAAAAGAACAAAAAGGCGTAGCCTGTACGTTTCGGCATGCACGGAGAGGTTAGTTACGGTCGTTTGCTTCTCAGCGTCAAATCGTCAAACGCAGACGCTCGAACATGAAGGCGCAGGCTACGCGACTCTTAAACAAAAATTCAAGGGACATGCGTCGTTTTGCGTTTGAGAGGCAAGTTCGCGGGAAAATGTGGAATATCCATCGAAACATAGAAAAGACGTAAAGGCAGGGCGACTGAAGCTTGAAAATGGATTCATCAGCGCCCTTTTTCCTGTCACTCCGTTAATCCATACAAAATTCTATATACGTATATTTATATTTCACGAGCTATATCATTTGCGATGCAATACAGCAAGAAGGGGAACGGGAAATTGACGGCGTCTGTCTCCCCTCACCTTCTCCCTCCTCGCCCACTGTTCGCCGCCGCCGTCGTTCGCGTCGCTCCGCCGACCCCCACCGACTCCGCCCACTGAGCGCTTATAAAACCGACGCGTCGAGCAGCCGCGACTCCAGTGAGGCTTCGAATCCGTAGCGTTTGTCACGTTCCCAAAATTAATTGAAATTATTTAAAAACAAATATCGGAAGCTATATGATTCTACTGTGAATAAGTTACTGATCTTCGTAAAAATTATTTAAGAATTTGACGACATAGTCGCTGTAATATCGCTTTCGAAAGTGTTACAAGCGTGGCAGTGTCTACCGACTCGTCAAGTGGTGCAGCACTCTCAAATTTTGTTTCTTTCAATTGTTCCTAATAACGTAAGTGTTAATTAAGATAAAATCATTGAAATAGAGTAGGCTCTTGCGAGATTGAAGGAACATGAGACGCGCTGTGGAGTGTTCGCTGTGGAGCGATCCGTGGAGTGTATTGAAATTTAGGAGCGAAAGCGTCGTTGAATTTTATTTCGACTGGAATGCTTCTCAACAGTCTGAATATAACTTTCCTTTTGTACCTGTCAATCGTGAGATTAGAAATAATTTTAAAAGCAATAGCGCACAGTGAAATTCTTTGTCCGCACGAATACAATCGTGCTCGCAGAGAGAGGATTTTTTTAGAGCACTATCAACACGGCTTTCACCTCTGAAGCTTTCATAATTCTCCACACACGCGCGTAGCTCTGATATTGCGAAACGACGAAGAAAACAATACAAATAATCGACTCTCGAAAATTGTATTCTCTGCGTTAGATTCAACGAAAGTTTTTCAGTCCTTGGAGATTATTATTTCGTTCTAATAAGCGTGTTATAACTCCCGTTATAAACTCGCCTCACATTTATTATTGAAACCGCCTTTATTTCTACTGCTCTCGCGCACGTACGTTTCAAGAATGTGTTCGCGCGTGTATCCGTGTCCGTGTGTGAGCTAATGTCCCCTGGATTGATCGATAGTGTGTCTGACTCGAAATATCAGCCCTCGTTCACAATATACAAAGACACGAGTTACGAACACGCTCGCAGTGAAATTCAAAGCATTTCTTTCCTCCGAGCCATTCTATTAGAATTCCGAAATGCCTGTTCGATGAAAATTTTCTCGGAATCGTCAGCACAGCCCAATAGAATTAAGAATAATACTTCATTTTTATTTTCATTCTCGCACAAATGAATCGTTTTACATGACTTTCATTTTCGAAATGTGTAAATTGCTGCGTTCATTTACTCGAGTTCGTAAATTCTAAGGCCATAGAAAGCAGCCCGGTTTTCTTTTTACCTGTCTCTCTGCCCTTTCGAACCTTCCGAACCTTTCGAAGACACGCCCACGGTGAAAATTCTTAGAAATTGACGGACAGCTCTGTAAATGTAAATGTATCGTGCTTTCGAAGAGTCGGCATTCGGGCTCGGTTATTCGTCGAGCTGCGAGAGAGAATCAATACCTCGTCGAGCAGCTTTTCCAAATAGGACGAGACAGAGAGCGAGGCGGAGAGTCGTCGAGTGGGATGGATGCAACCGCCCGAAAACCTTCGGGTGGGTTCGGGACACAGGATGTAACGGACGTTGCGCTCGCGGCCCTTTTTCGAAGCGTCTGTGCATGTACATGTTCATACACGTTACTTCCCACGCTGTCGACTCGGTCGATAAACCGGGGTCTTCACAGAGGTCCTTGCACGCGGCATCAACGTGGGAACTCGGGAGCTCGTTCGCGGCAGCGCGTTTCAACGCGCTTATTTATTTCAACAAAATAACAAATTCTCCTTCGATTCAATCGAGTCTTTTTATTATTTCGTTCGTATTTTCAGTACGAGCTTTTGTGTTTTCGTCTTCGCATCGGCTCCTGACCAAATAATCATCTTTTTTCGCGCCTTCCGATCGAAATTTATCGTTCCGAGGCGCTCCGCGCGTTCGAACGCGAGTTTCGAGCTGATCCCGGAGGCTGGTGCGCGGATGACCGCGCCAATATTTTCTTCCCCTTTTAATCCTAACGTCTAAATATTCGAGCGCTTCCGAGAGTTTTATCCAACGAAAATTTCGAGGCTCCTAACGGTAAAAGCCGAATAGCGGTGTCGGCTTGAAAGGAAAAATGCGACAAGGAGGTCAGGTGCTCTCTGATGAGTCTTGCAGCAATTACACCCGTTCTCTCTCGCTCTCCTTCCTTTTTTCACTCGCACCGTGTTCCGTTAACGCTCCCTCGTTTTAGAGGCGTCGCACACCATTTTAACGAGGCTCGGAATAAACCGTTGATTATTTATCTCCCTTTTTTATTTCAAAGTTCGTTCTATTACGGGGCCTCTTTTCTTTTTTTGCACTTTTATTTATCGAAACGACGCGACTCGTGCTCCGGAGCTCTCGGCCCCCCGTTTTCTTCGATCCTGGCGCGATTAAAATTCTCCATGATTTATGGCAGCGTGGAGAGTCAGATACCTGCGACAAAGCTTCTTCAACCGTAAATGATAAATAAATAGAAATGGAGACCTCGGGAACGAGGAACACGGCTTTATCGTTTTCGCTCCGCGAACAATAATTCCCGCTGTTTTTCTCTCCCGTTTTATCAGCCCAGATTATTTTTCCCGGTGGATTTTATCGCGGAATTGACTCTGGACATTCCTTCGACGTTGCGCTCTCGCAGCGCGATGCTCCGCCCCGCGATTGTCGTTTTTTCCTGCAATTACTGCTTCGAAACTACTTTGACAGGTAGATTCAAATTTTCTTGGAATTTTGCACTCTCCTGCTCCTCCAATATCGTTCCTGGTGAGGACCAAATGCGAAGACTTTTAGCGCGCCTGACCTCGCCCGTTACGGCGACGGAACTCAACCCGGATTCTTGCTGCGGCTTCTTATCGATTCGGACACGTTTCCTGCATTTGCGTAACACACGCAACCTCAACTCGACACTATTGTTGACGCAACGCCTCCGGCATTTGCTCGAAAGTCGAGCCAAAAGTGGGATTTTCGGAAAGCGTTGGATCGCACTCGCCCGGAGATTTTTTCCGGCCCTTTCCGATCGAAATCTTCTGAACGTTGCTTTTTCTGAACGTGCCGACGAAACTCGTGGATTCGTAGCAATTGTTGCGGAATAATCGAGCAGCTCTCAAGCGCAATTACCTTTGCAGTCGACGTTGGGACTCGAAAAGCGGGAGAATCGAGCAATTATTGTCGCCGATAACTCGCGAGGATTATCCTCGTCGCGAGGAGTCGTGCGAATTTTCATTATTTCCACATCGATCGGAGATACTCGCATTGTCTTGCAGACGAGAATTATGCAACGAGGAGCGAGCGCTGCGTAACTCGAGGACCTTGAAGTGACAGACCGAGACTGCGCGGCCTTCGACATTTGCGATAAATCGTGCGTGCACGATTTTTAATCATCGACTGCGACACACTCGAGGGGCAAATCGTGGAAACGCACAAGTTTTACTCCCGTTGCACATGAGCGCGCACCGACAAAAAAAGCAGTGGCTGCTGCTACTATACACACGACAATTTTTCCATAGTTAATTGAACTATATCTGTCATGATCATCAAAACATGTAATCCCTATGGTGCGTGACGACGCTCAAGTTTGCAACGTTGGAGTTCAACGAAACGAACGAAAAAGACATTTGTAATAGACCAATTTTTTATTTCACGGTGCAGCTTGAATAATTACAAATTATAAATTCGACGGGGAACGAAATTGGAGAATTACTCCAATTATTGAAAGGTTTTTTGCATCATTTCGTTGAACTTCAACGTTGCAAACTTCAGCGTCACTTGTGTGTGGATGACCATGTGTTATTTAAAAGTAACTAACACAATCACGGTAAAAATCCTCACAATGATCAGATAATGCAAGTAACTTTATAAGTAAGTTGTTTTGGATATGAAAAATATGGTATACTGTATCATGTTCATGTTTGGATGAACCTTACTGAATTTTACCATCCATATTGCAATTAATATCTATAATTGAACAGGCATTATCATAATATTTCGTGATAGGAACAATTTTTGGTAATTTTGCGGAGACTTGTGTTTCCAGGTATTGATGATTATTTGTTATCGTTAAGACAACCAAACCGCAAGGGATATTTATACCGTTCTCCTGAGTAAAAGTACGACGCGACAAAAAAAAAAAGTCGATCAGAGGAAGGCTCGATCCCGGGACCTTCGGAGCTTGAGTTTGGAACGCAATCCACTACGCTACCACACACTTTATAGCTTAAAAAACAAAACTTCTATATAAACCGTGATGACGACTTGTGTATGCGTTTCGCAGTGGATAGCGCTCCAGGCTCGAACTCCCAAGAGTCCCGGGATCGAGTCTCACTTTGGTCAATCAATGTTCTTCGGTTTGTTGAAATTCTTTCTTTTTGTTAAAATCCTTGCTCTCCGTGGTCTACCTTAAATCTTTGCCAAGTGTTTCATGAGCATATAGTCGAGAGTACTTTACCTGATCGTCAAAAGTATTACTATTATTTGGTGACATGTACACAATATATGTTTGGCAAGGTCATTGTTGCTGTTAATATATGCGCTTGATGTAAGCGACTTATAAAATTTAGTAAATATAATCATATTTTTTTGAATGAGCGTTACGATAAAAGTATTTTTATGACCTCAGGGAAACATGCAAATATGGTACACTATGAACTAAAAATATTTCTCGGTGCGCGAAGCGAAGCTCGTTCTTCAACTCCGATTGCAAAAACGCGCTGTTCTCGACTCGCGTGCCAATCCGACAAATTATTCACCGAACTCCGCCAATTTCGAGTCTCGAGGGATAGCAAAATATCGGAAGTTGCGTGCTCGCTCACGGGATTTTTTGCATTTCATTTTCGCGACGAATTTAACCACCGTTTCCGTCAGAGTGTTTTTCCCCCCGTTTTTTTCAATCGACTAGAATCGCGAATTCGTCTCCGCGATGCGATAAAATGGATTATCTCGATGAATATGCGGGCGACGAAATGATCGCCGGAATGGAAGACCCCGCACGACCTCCGGGGCATTTCCGCAGAACGAGAGTCATTGACCCCTTTCCCGAGTGCGTAACCCGAGCCAAATGGCGTCGCGCTCCCTTTGTCGGGAACAGGAGCGGAAGCGGGTGCAGAATCGCACAAAATTCGAGCTCCGGGGCGCGCGGTTCGAGCCCGAAACTGGGGAGGCTCGAAGCAAAAACGAAGCGCCGAGACTCTTCGTTTTTGGAAAAAAAAAAACAAAAAAGTCAAGCCCCACGAAAAGCCTTTTCTGGTGGAAAAAATCGGCTGGTGAAAAGCGGCTTTGCGAGCCGAAGGCGCGCGCGCATTCTATTCTCGCGGCTTTGGCTACTTCTAACGCTTACGAAAATACACGCTGGACGAGCGCGTCTGTATCCGACTGTCGGGGAACACTCGTCCACAGATCCGTGTGGATACGTCGGTGGGCCGAATGCCAAAAGCTTTATACCCGCCAGAAACGAATTCCGTTGCTCGTCTCTCTTTCTCTGTATGCATTTCGAGTGACATGCCCCGCACGAGACGGAGGCCCGCCCGAGACACCAGACGTTCTAAACTTAGGATTTCCGAGTCTCGATTCTCGCACCACGCTCGGAGCGGTGCGCAAACGATTTTTCACTCGTTCATTGCCGCAAAGCTTCGCCGTTCACAGTGCGAAAGTTGCTTGAAGTCCGTGCGGAAATGCAACGAAAAATGGTGAGATACGCTCGAGCTTTTTCCCGCTCCCAATCGAAAATCGTGCACTTCGAAAGCAGCCGAATCCGACGATCGATCGACACTCGCCACGTCCATTCGGCGCCCGCAACATTTAACGATGAACGAGTAAACAAATCGCGAGAACCGAAGAGCTCTGACGTCAACGATTCGAGCCGGATGAGCCTCGAGCACGGCAGATAAATAATTGCTATTGACAATCTCTGGCACGAGCGCTCCTTCATCGAGGTAAACGACCGTAATTAACATGCGATCGCGGGCCTCTCGTACACTCCTCGATTCATTGTGGACTCACGAAACGGTCGTTCACGGCACCGCCACCCGCTTGCAGGCGTTTCAACTCTCTTCCTGCATAATATGACTCTTTCCATTCGTAAATATGCTAACGAGGAGTTAACGAATGGCGAACCTCTGGACGGGGATCGAAAGAAGCTTCAATCGAGAGTTTAAGCACTTCCCAGTTCTCCGGTTCACAGTTGATATTCAATTTTCATACTGAACAAAAAAAATGGCTTTTCAGTCCAAGTACATTACGATTTTTCTCGAATTCTGACTTTCCCTAATTCAATAGGCGATGTAACGACCCAAAGGTGTACGAGTAGATAGAAAGAGAGGGAATCGAATACAATTAGTTTAAGGAGGGTGGATCGCGATGATACAATGTTGCCATGCTAAACCATGTCAAAAATATAAAGAATTTCAAAATGATAAGTATTGGATAATGGAAGCAGGTTTCGAAATAAATGGCACAAAGTTTAAGCAGAGCAATTATATATTTTATTCAATGAACTTTACTCTAAGAGATCTATCGATTAACTGAGCGTTGCAGTGGTCGAAAAAGTGACTCTAACTCTGACGACGAAGGGCCTCGTGTCGACCTGTTTCTTGATCTGTATATTCGTTTTATAAACAAACTTAGAGGACTGCGAGCACGCTCTCATGTGTATTGTTTAATATCAAGTTTTATTACTATGCTGATGGATTATTTTTGCTCATATTCCAATAATAAGGATTTCACAAAACTTGGTAAATGTATTCTTTAAAAATACATGAGACAGTACGAATTTTTTTAGATTTTTTTACCACATAGCTCTCGAGTAATTGAACACTAAAGCTCACGTGTATAAGCAGAGTTAACATACATCTCGTGCATAAGAAGTTCGATTTAACGCTCAATTGATCGATAAACATGTGGTAAAAAAATTTGAAAAAAATTGTATTTGTATACTTGATGCCAAAGAATGTTACCACCAAATTCTGATTATTTTGATTTTGTGATCCACCCTCTTTAATGACGCTCAAGTTTGCAAAGTCCGCGACGAAACGATGTGAAAAACCCTCCAACGATTCCAGTGATTCTCCAATTTCGTTCCCTGCCGAGTTTGCAACTGTTAGTTTTTTAACCTGCACCGATGCTTCGTGAAATCAAAGATTGGTGAGTTGCAAGTGTTTTTTTCGTTCATTTCGTTGGACCTAAACGTTGCGAGCTTGAGCGTCGTTCACTTTATCAATCCCCAGGGACGTGTCCTCTGTTATTTTTTCATTTGTTACACAGTTTTGTTATTTTTTATACAATTTTGTGATTTGTCAATACAATTGACGAGCCGCTACCGCGTCTCTTGATACTGGCGATATTAATTAATCCAAATCCGAATCGCCGCAGGGTTTGACAAGATTCTTTCAATATTATTGACCGCATCAATGTTGAACTTGAATTTTCTCGTATCAAACCCCGATAGAGCTTATGGTCAAGGATCATTGAAAGTTGCAAGTTCAACGAGTTTACGTCACTCTGAAGGTTCTCTAATTCGCACACGACTTATCGATTATCGGTGGCTCATACGTCACGAGATATTTCATACCACACGTAAATAGATATTGATTCAAGGAAGGTTGAACTCGTTGGATCGACAACAAAGGCGAATGACGCTTCTTCGTCAGTATCAGCAACGGCGTCACCGTTTTCCAATGTTCCTGTCACTTTTATAAATTTGCTTTCCCCTGCAAACTACGTCGCGGTGACGTGACGTTGAATTGATTTTTTTCCGGGCTTCAAGCATGCACGAGCATTACAGGCGAGGGGAAGGATGAAAATTAGTGACGTTTTTCGTCTTGCCGAAGCTCGACGAGGCTCGGCGCGTCGTTGCAACGAGCTCGAAAATTTATCGCTACGTTTCGTCGCGGTTCTACGGCCACGAAACGTCGCAGATCTTCTATACGAGTGCCAATACGTTTTCTCGAGACTCCATTTTTCGTTACATAAGATTGCCAATCGTGGAGCCACACGCGCTTGGCAATTATCTACAATTTTATCTCTTGCTTCCTCATAGAGGAAGCTATGCGACGATGAACATTTTTTTCCAGTTTTCAATGACAATGTGCTCGTCCAAAAACATCAAAAATCATATCTAGAAAAAATGTCCAGATGTGTGTGTGTGTGTGTGTATTTTATGGAACTGCAAAATTCAAACGCTTATAACTCGAAAACGATTTGAGATACAAGGCTATCGCTTTGCATAGATGTGAATCTGAACAAGCTCTTCATTCTCTGATAATTTTGTGAGAATTTGAAAAAAATACGAATCCTACGACGTTTTGAATTTTTTAAAAAAGGGCGTCGATGCTCCAACTTCCGGAAATTTCAAGATTTATTGCTAATTTTTTTTTTACAAATAGGTTGTCATAATAGGAAGGTTGGTATTGAATTTGGGAAATATCGGTTGAGCCGTTTAAATTTTACGATTTTTTGAATTTTACGAAAATATGAGTTTTTTGAAAAATCCGCTTTAATTTTTGGTAATTAATTGGGAAAAGTTGAAAGTCGATAAATAAGTTGAAATTTTATTTAAAAAGAAATTAAAAGTAACGAATTGCTGAGGAAGCCAAAATGAAAAATATAGCACGTCGTAGAGTAAGTTTTGAGCATCTCGAGGAAGCAATTTGCAAATTTGAATTTCCAGTCTTCTTCCCCACTCTCGCGAGCTCTCGCTATTTATTGTGAATAAAATAATCATGAGGTTTTCTCGCTCGAATGAATCCTCGTGTTTTTAATATTCGGACTCGAATCACGTGCCCAACCTCCATCCAAACATTCGATTTATAATCTGGCTGATTATTTTTAGATTATTCTGCACGCGTTCTCAGATCGAATTTTTACTACCGGCTATTAATAAGAGCCAAATGTTTTTTCCTCCTTCGCGAGTGTCGCTCGACCAAACTGATTGGCTCGAGGGCACGTGGCATTAATTATCGTTATTTACTCGCAGTCCCTCGTCGCTTGAACGATCATGTGTCGTGAAAAAATCGCTAAACTTTTTTCCGGGTGGTCGATCGATTTTGCTCGCAAATGAAGCCGCACTTCGACCCGAAATTGAATAAATTGTCAATAAATGAAGGAAACCCAAGCAGAGCTCGAGGGTTTTCATTTTTTCATAAAAATCTAAGACTTTCTGCTTTCCATTAACGTTCCCATGTCCGTGCAAGCTTCTTTAACATTTTAGAAGAATTCGGAAGCATCGCGTGCCGTTAAAACGCGGCCCGATTTACCATTCGCTTTGGACACGGAAGATTTTCCTGTTCAACGAATATTCTGACGCGGTGGGAGTCGACGTCGAGATACTTTGTCCGTAACGAGGTACGGAGAGAGATCTCTGTACTTCGGGTCGAATCGACTCTCGCCGCCTCTTCGTCCCCAGGGATTAAACGCCCACGTGCCAATACCAGCGGCTCCGCTTCGCCTTTCAATCCGTTGAAGCGTCATTCCTGTGACCTTGATTAGCGGGAAAAGGACGGGAGGAGCACACGTGCCTGGCATTTCTGTCATTGGCGGAGAGCGATTGGAAAAGTGCGCGACCTTTTCATCAGCAGATGAATTTCCATTGCTTTTACGCGGTTTGTTAGTCGCTCGAAGGTGGCGGCGGGAAAAGGATGAATTTTCCGAGCTCCCGACTGGAGAAACTTCGTGGAATTCGGAAACGCCGATAAATTTTCTTCCAATCGCAAAAGCTCCGAGCTCCCCGTTCATTTTTCTGGGCAATTTCGACCTCCCATTTCCGCAGCTCCGTCGTTTGCGCCTCGATTCGGATTAACTTTTGTAATTAACTCACCGATCGCTGAGCGAGAGCACACTCGCAGTGATCTACATTTAAGTGAAGCCTCTCGCTCCCCCGCTCTGCTCCCGAGATGAGAGATACGATCGTACCGCTGAAATTGGGTCGCGACAGTCTCAGGCAGGGTATTTATTTTTAAGCGACTGCATTTAACGACATCCGACTCCGACCGTTTCGTTCTTCCCTTTTACATTTTCCGTCATCGCACTTTATCTGTACGAGTCGCTCGAAATTTCATAAGATTTGGAGGCTCCTTTGGGCCGGAGATTCAAAAAAGTCGAACAGATTTCCCACGGCGATTCGACGAGCGCAAAATAATTAATCGTTTCATTCCAATCGCAAGTGACGAGGACGGCACGAAAGCAATAAATAAAGATCGTTGTTTTCGAACGTTTGTCAAAATTTGACAAGCTTCCATTCTTAGTTTGAAATATTTTTGGAACAATAATATTTTTCCATGATTATCTGCTCGCCATGTTACTTTTGTTTTCGTTTAATTCTTTTGAAAAGTTGTCAGTTGACGTCATTCCGCACGTTTCTGTCTCTTTCCCCCCTTTTCCCATTCACTCGTTTCTGTCATCTCGTTCACTGATGGATCCCGCGGCCCACGTTTCCTCTTCGCTCTCCCGAGCCACCGGGGGCCGTTGGAAGTACCGTGAATGTTGGTGAAACGTTATTTTTCCAAATAGATTCGTCAGCTCGAGGACTTCTCTCGTTGCGACTCTTCGGCGATCGAATTTCTGTGGATTTTTTCTCAGTCATCGGTGAAAGAAGAAAAAAAAGAGTTCGACCTCGGCCGGAGAAAGACTGACCGGGATAAACGGTGTCAAGCAAACACTCGATTGCCCTTCGCGATCCCAAATTTCGCGGCTTCGCTTCTACGGCCCCGATTATGAAATCAATAGGATTATTAATTCTCACCATTTCCCAATTTATCGGCTCCGGCTTTGACCCCAATTCTCGCCCCCTTAACACCGCACCGTGCGCCGGGGCCTGACGAAACGAAATTCATTTTTTCATAAAATTCCATCGCGATCGACCGAGAGGAAGCTCCAACTTTCGCCGAACGTCGCTCTCGACTCATTACCAAATTGTTTTGTTACGGTTGCCGTGCACAATTATCGAGTCGTTGATAATCGTGCTCGGCTCTGGGCACATATTTGCCGGCTGGAACGCGATGGTACCGTTTTAAAAAGCCCCTTCCATATCGTAACGGTCTTCCGTGTCTCGTTACATAAAAAAAGCGACGGCCTGCTCTCGAGGCTACAAAAAGCGGAAGGTCGTTCGGTGACTGGGTATTTAAAAAACTTAATTGCGCTGTAGAAATTCGAGAGGTTGTGGGAAAACAGCTAAAGATGGAGAAGCGAACGGGGGGTTTTTTTTTTCACTCAAGAAGCATTCGACGCTCGAATGTTATTCAAAGCTTTCATTCGGAGGAAGGGAAAGTCTCTCGATAAATCACGGCGTCGTCAAGGTCGTTGACAAATGCGCGGAAATTCCTGAAAATCGTCCCGATTTCACCCACCCTCAATTCAAACCGATCACCGATTAACAAAAGCATTTTTTCTTCTTTTCAGTTTCTAATAAAACCAGCAGAAAGATGTCTATCACTTCGGTTCAAACAGCTACGGAAAGCCTCTCTCGACACGGGTAAGTCCAATCGTCGATGACGGTTATCGCCCGAAGCTCGAAGCAAAACTCTGGGAACGTTCGAGCATCGCCGAAGGTCGTGCACGTCTCGACGAATAAAAATAAAACGTTGCTGTTTATTCCACCGAACGATAAGCTTCTGTGTTTCTCAAATTTGCAAATTTCAACGATTTTTTTTCATTGTAGAAGCGCCCCTCCGATCGACGCGTGCATTTATTCGTAGCCGGCAAATAAATTTAGCTCCGAATCATGAAATCACGGCTGAAAAGCAGCCCGGGCTTTCGCTTCGAATCCAGGATTTTTTCGCACGCCGGATTGTTTATCCTTTCACCGATTGGTTTCGAAGACGTCATAGCAAATGGAACAAGACGGCCGTGCTCCGAGTCGTTCGACGGTGCGAGGGAATGAAAATGCTCAAGTTTTACCGCCAAAGTGACGTGGCTCTTCATTTTATTCGTCTTTTTTTCGACGGGTTCTAGCTTCCCTCGATTCCACAGAGTAAAATAAACTCCGAAAGCAGTGGCTTCTAGAACGAGCAGAGAAACTCTGAAAGTTTTGTATTCTCGATGAATTTCATATTTATAAACAGGCATACGTCATCGTTTGGCAACATTCGATACGCGAATAGAAGGAATCCGTTTTTCCGCGGTCCGAAGGCGCGTGTCGTGACGCATTGAGGCAAATGTTTCAAAGTTTTCTCAAAAGATCGTACCTCGAAATACGTATCGACTCGAAGTACCAAATCGAGGATAAAACGCGGCGAAAATGTCGTGCAGCTCCGCTGGAATTCCTTCCCGACCTTCCCCCATTTTTGGATTACATCACGAGGATCGAGACGATCTATGAGTCACGGCTTCGCGGAATTTCTCGTAGATGAGAGAGAGAGAGAAAATAAAATGACGCTAAAAAATCGGTTGCGACGCGTGCGTGCGGCCTTGGAACGAACGAGCTGCACCTCGGGACACGCCGCACCGTTCTTCGTATTATTTCTCTCGGACTTTCGATTGGAGAGTCTCGAGGGAGCGACACGAGGAGGAATCTCGAGAACGTCTCGGCCCGATTTCTCGCTTCTTTATTTCACATCGTTAATACTCTTCTCGTATATACGGCCTGTCAATTTCGTCTGTCTCGACTGGGCATGCTCGTTTCCCCGTACATAATTACCGACGAAGCCTCTCACTGGGCTTTCACGATGGCGATTCGCCGGCGACTTTTATCGCGACGTATCATACTCTGCCCCCTACAAAATACGTAGTACATGCTGCGCAGTAAATCTCGCATCGTCATACGGTAATTGTTCGCTTTCGATAGCCGGACATTCGACCGCGCACATCGCAAAAACTTTTCTCACTCCCCGATCCCATTTCCTACGGCTCCGATCGTTTTTCTCTTGCATCACAATTTCTTGTCGTTTACCATCGCCGCACGGAGAGCCAAGAAACGGGAATAATTTCGTTAGAATCGTCGATTCGAATAAATTAGATTTCCAATTAGTCGGACGCGCCGATCTCTCGGCTCGCGCAGCCGCGAAGGCTCTTCGAGAAAGCCAAAGCTACGCGAGGGAACGAGGATTAATAAAGACTGGATTAATCCCGTTTTTGGCTTTCGAGATATTTCTTCTCGCGGTGCCTGGCGAGCCCAGGGCCGAGGATAAAAACCGGATATTTCGATCGCGTTCCATTTGTTTTTAAAACTCGTTTTCACCCGGGAATTCCAGATGGTTCGGAGACGGCTCGGCGCATCATATTTCGCACGTAATTTTCGTAGGTGACGAGCGAAACGGGTGTTTTAATGAGCGCGAGAAGAGCCATAAAGCGACGGAATCGTACCACGCGATTAAAAGCAGCGTTTAAAAATAAAAGATTTTAAAAAATACAAGCGCGTATTGTAAAGGAAAAGTACGCGGACCGAGGTTTATGCCCCGGGCTCGACGTCACTCGGCAGCGAAAAGCGCAACGAACGGCTCTCGCCGATATTACCACAAGGCATTCTCTCTTTCTCTCTCCCCCCGAAGTCGAGTTTTTCTCGTACGCGACCTTCGCGCTCATATAATAATATACGAGGCGAACACGAAATCGCGTGTTCGCGATCTTTTTCTTCGTTTTTTCAAGTTCAAGGTCACGATTCAACCGCGCTCGCATTGTCGGTTGGTACTACGCGAAGTAAGTAAATTCTAAAAACGTACACGATGATGCTGACCTTCCAGCTCTGCGAGCTCAAATTTATTCATTAAAGTTCCGGACTAAAAGGAAGCGAGCTGCTCGTGAAGCAAGAGCGAACTTTTCCTCCGCTTTTTCGCGGAGCGCTTCTCGAAGACGTTGCTGCTTCTCTCCACGCGTTTTCGTCGAATTATCTTTCCTCCCCGAAAAACGATTCGGCCGCGCGTTCTCAGGTTCTCGACTTGCGTAAGCGGAAACAACTCGTGATTGAGCGAACGAGGAGGGTTCCAAGCGGGCTCATTCAAATCGTAACGACTGTCCAGCCTCACTTCTAACAATAGAACTCTGCGTTAAATATTCATAATGCGAAAAATCTCGCCAACTTTTTATCAAGTTCCAACGAGCGAAGCTCCGTTTCGTCACTTTTTCATGATTTCAACGCTCAATAGAGTCGCTCGAATCTGCAATAAATATTGGAAACTGGAATCCCTAATTTCTTTTTGTGATTGATTATTAATCGGAAATAATTACCAACGCGTGACGACACGGTTGAATAAACAGCACTCGTTACTCCATTGCTATTTGATCGATGAAGTATTTTCTATGCTCTTCGTACCAGAACGTTTTTCTCATTTGTTTGGAATTTATTGCGCTCATTTAAATGTATTTATTATTATTATTGGTTGCAGGAGCAATGTTTCTCTGTCCTGCCACAGCCTGTGCGACAGCGTAGACGATGATCTCCAAGACTCGCATCCACAGTACCAGGACACCATTCTCACCATCGAGGAACTCCGCGCTCAACTAAACTCCTGCTTTACGTTAGTATATTCAAATCTTATTTGAATAGCATCCGCAAAAAATCAATAATGTTCGTAATAAAGGATCAAATTTAACCATCCTGGATAAAGCAAGATCCCGAAAGTTTCATTGATTTCTAAATGCCACTGAAAACTTCTTGAAATATGCTCATTGGCGATGAGAAACCGTACATGTTTGTTTTTTTTTTCTTTCTTCAATTTTTTATATTTTTTATTGAATCGATGACTCGTGTTACGATATTTTTGTTGCTCGCATCGAGTAATTTTCTCAATAAGCCGCATGTTTTTAATAACAAGTGGTGCCTGTGAACATTTTTCCTGTGAATGGTGAGGTGTCGAGCCGTGAGAGTATCAGCAGGGTCCAGCTGGCATTAAATTATCAATCAGACCGTAGCTGCGTTAACGTTGAAACGAGTCATCGTGTCGTGGTAGGGAAAACCGAGAGATAGGAAAAGAGAGAGAGAGAGAGAAAGAGACGCGTCCACTTCTTCGTTGTAAACTGTTCACGTGAATGTCATGCACAGGACACGTGGGTCCGCTGACTATTGGAGTGAAAATCTGACATTTTACGACCTTTAATTACAGAGTTTGAATTAATATTAATCGTTTTTATTTTGCGTTGAATTACGTTGAATCTCAAATTAACATATTCAAATTATAATTATCATGAATTGAGGGACCTCTCATTTTAAGCAATGTTTACCTCGCTCGCTGATCGTACTTTCTTCGAAAATATTGTAGCAGCACATTTCAACGAGACCGTGTCAATTATCGAATACGCAATTTTCCTTCGATTCTACTCACCGTTTGACTCGATTTTCACTAAAAATTGTTTTCCTCAATTTATACGTGGATATTAGTGACGAATAATTGAGAATATTCGCTGGATACGACGAGAGATTAGAGATTGTCACACGACTGAAAACCTCACAGTTTATGGCGCAGTTTATAATTCCCCCCGAGACAGAGGGAGTTAAATAACCAAGCTGTAAAGCATAGACTCGTACACGCGTAGCGATCTATCAAAAGTTCATGTTTCTGTATTGCGCAATCGAGAAGGAGATCTCGAAGTACAATGATGAACAATAAGATCCAGTCCGATCCGGAGTTGAGCGATTATACAAACGTTTCAACGAATTAATATCAAATAATTGCTCATTCTTCTCGTCCGTATACGAATCACATCGAGTATGTTTCACCGTCACGTGGCTCGATACAATTTGTCCTGTATTTTTGTATTTTCGAATATGTACGAGGGAAATTTTTATCTTAATTTTTATTTCTACCAATTATTATATTTTTAAATATTCCTATTGTTATTGAACAAACGATCGTAACGTTTTTTCTGTATTTGTGATTGCAGATGTGGAGTATCGTGGAGCGAGGAGCACGTGTCCCTTGATTGCAGGGAATGCGGCGATTATCCCTTGAAAAGACCATGCCCACTGTGCGAAGGACGCTGCCATAAAGTGTGGAAACGCGACCTGACCATGGTGAGAGATTTTTCTCGAAGTCGTAATCTCTTCTGGAGCCCCAATTCCGTCGACGCGTGCGGCTCCTTCTTGATAGCACAAAAATATCAGCTCAACAAAGGCATGAACACGATCGTGGTGGGGGCTCGAATAGAGGAAAATAAATAGAAGAAAATAGAAATCGGAATAATCCCTTTGCTACTAGCGCTACTAGACTCTCGGCATTGATCCGAGGGTCACCAACAGTTCGCTGTTTCTTACATTTTTCATTTCTTTTTACTCTTTCACTCGCTTTTTCTATGAGGCATAGTAGCGCGATAAGGACGGGCCGGTACGTTCCGCTCCAACCGGTACGCGAACGCGTTTAAGTCGATAAGGCTCCTCGGCAACAATGCTATTGCGATCGAGGCCCGTGTATATCGCGAGAACACTCGACCCACTGCACTCGTTTCGTTACTCATTACACATCAGCACCGATAGCACAGCTGCATAGTTGATCCTACTCAACTGTATGTTAACGTTGCGACTTGCGTTTACGAGGGCACGAAGACGTATCCATTATTTGTGGCCCGGGTACCGCGCGTCATAGTCGAGAAGTGCGGGCATGAAACGAACAGTTGGCAAGGAGAACAAACGTACATTTTTCGAAACGTAGAATATTTCGTCTCGACACAATTTTCCCTCTCGAAAGCTCAATATCTTTCCAATCGGTTGCCTCGTCCAGGGACAAATGGGTTTTGGCATTTTTTAAAGTTTCAAAGACCGAAAATGTTTTTTGTTTCTTTTCACAACGATCAATAATGAATTATTACTTTTTTGTATTACAGTCCCACGCGAGTGGAAAGGCAAGATGGGTCGGTGAGTGTGGATTGAGTTGTGGACCGACTCTCGAGGAGAGTTTGGTCCCTGCTCTCGAAAAGCTCCGAGCGACGTCGTGAACTCTGGCCCCCGAGGGAATCCAGGGCTCAGCCTCAAACATGCACAAGACTTAAAAACAACAACAACAACAACAACAACAACAACAACTACAACAACAACTACAACTGCAACCACCACCAGCGCAAGGAAAAACAACAAACGACAAAAAAGAAATAATTAAAATCAACATAAACACCATCGCCATCCATTATAGCGTTCAATCACCCCGTTACCACCATCGTGCGAATGCGAAGATTCGAGTGAATGTGGAACCACGAGAATGAGGCGATTCATTGCCCGGGAGTTTTGATTCGGCGTGACCAATTACCGCTCGAGCTGAGGGTCAGAGGAGATAATATGGAACAGTATAAAGAAAATATAAACAAACGAGACACGCGCGTGCGTCTAACAGGGAAAAAAACGACAAGTTCCGGTTAGTGCTGGAAAACTCGGACGAATGACTGCGTCGTTGGTTGTGCGAGAGTTAGCGGTGAATCGAACGCGATGATACCGTTTTGAGTGCGCGAACGAAAGTCACAGAGTCGAAAATCCAAAAGAAAACTGCGAAATTCTCGTTACGGCGTTAACGATTAGTTAATTCAATTGATAAAAAAAAAAAAAAAAAAAAAAATTACAAAAGCATGTTACTAATTGTTACAACTCCTATTATTTCTATTACTATTATTATTATTATTCGTGTTCAGGCAAAATTCGGAACTCCGTAGTTCGATCAAGAGCGAGTAGTTTCTTCATCGAAATAACGATAGCTTTCGCCAGCTTGAATATGAGTAACGAAACATCATCGTATACGCTCCAATAAATGAGATTTTTGAGAAAATCACACTTTCAACCAAATTTTCTAGCGGCGTGCGCATGTGTGACTGAATTGTTGCGCGCGTCCTTCGTTGTGAGATGTGAATATTAGGATAATTGTCCGTGAAAAGCGAAAATGCAAAAAAAAAAAACAATAAAATATAAGAAAACTGTGTAGTAAGATTTAGATAAAATGGCCACACACAGATCTAAAAACCGCGAATGCTTGTCATATATATCTATACACATATGTCAAATCTCGTTTATTCGGGGAAAAAGAAAAAAAAACAAATAGACAAAAGAAAAAAGCGATGAGTCACCTCTACAGATTATCCGCTAGCACAAAAACACCAAATTGACTCCGACAACTTTAGACGTGACAAATTGAGTTCAACGAAAAAATAACAGATTTGATGTTCATGGAAACAGAGCCATAAGTTGGAAAATACATACCATAAGACTTAGCTAATTTACGTTAATGTTCCGAATTGCCGGTCGAGCGTATTTATGCTAAAACGAAGAAAAAAAAAACAAAAAAATTTAAATGGTTTTGCCTCCCCTTTGATTTATATTTTCTCCTCTCGGTTCGCACGTACATCGATGCGGAAATTGTAAAGCTCTAACGAACGAAACACAGACAAAAAACTCGACTCACAATTATTAATAAGTTGTTCCAGGTGTGGCAGTGAAAAACCAAACGTACGAAACGATAAATCATTAAATCATCAAGTTCATCCCATTTAAGTTAAATTGATAATTTGTAAAGTTTTTCTGAAGTATTATGTATCAAAAAAGAATGATAAAACAAAACTAAGCAATGGAGGATACGAGGAGACGAAAAAAATGGAGACACCAGCTCCACTTTTGTGAGTTCGTAGTTGCGATACTTTGGAAAATCGAGAGACTTATGATGTAAACATTTTTATTTAAATCTTGTGAAATTTTTATTTATAACCATGATACGAAAAAACAACTGTGGGCTTAATAAACATTTGTCGACAAATATAAGAATTATCCTGATTTTCTTGAATTCTTTCGTGGCAACAAAACTGAAAAATAACAACATCTTTTGAAAATAACACTGCATGCCGACTCTTCGTGGATGAAAACAAACTTTTTGATAAGTGTTTCCTATTAATGAGCAAAAAAATATTCGTCAAGTTGAGCAGAAGGGACAAGTATAATGATTTTAATGAATGGAGGAAAATGAGAGAAAATCTTTTTTTTTATTCTACGCTGGAATGTGTTTTTTCGGTTTCAGCAGATGCTATTAGGTTATCCTCATTATGCGCGTTTTCATTTTTTCTTCGATCGAATGGCGTGAATCCCAGATTTGCAACGAAGCAAGACAACTATCTGATGTGATAAACGCTTTATCAATCTTTTATTGACGGAACATCTTAATCGTATTTACACATTCTGTCGAGGTCACACATTTGAGAGATTCTCTTCCATCAATCTTCAGATCTTCAAAGGCCTATCCTTATATCTATATTTCATTAACGAGCTTCAAGTGCTCCTATTATTAATTAAAATATTTTCTACCGTTTCGAGCGCGAGTATTTCGAACTCTGAGCTTGTGCCGTTTTTGGCATCGTGATCAATGTCTACGATTCTTTTGACTCTTTATTTGTTTCAAAAATTTTCTGATGTAAAAAAATTACAAAGATTCCATTAGTTGCTCTATTTCGTCTTGCGGCGCAAAAGGTTTCTTAAAAAAATCCCCATAGAAAATTAGAGCGTTTCGTTTAAGGTATAAACATCGAATTGCAAGAAAAAATTAATGAAATTAAGTAGACACCCTTTGAACCGGAATAAAACTGCAACAACCACGCGGATCAGAGTGTGTATTTATAATCGTGTAAAACAATACTGGTTTCTTGAAAATACGACGATGGGGGAATAAAAATTACACAATAAAAAATATGTTCAAAAATTTTAATGAAGAAAAAACAAAAAAAATACTCGAATTCTCCTGGACTTTTTTCTTGGGATCTTAAGATAAACCTCGAAACGAATTGACCAGTTCTGGTAACGTTGTTTGAGAAAAAGTACACAGGAAAAATTGTGGGGAAATTATGCTGTTCCAACAATTGCAGTGGCTTTTTAAGTACGAAGCCGCCACGATTTTCATTTTGATGTTACCTCTCCTTCGAAGGCGCTCTCTGTCTCTTCTCACTCTCTCATATTTTAGTTTTATTTCATCCAGAATGGCGTTAGGCAGAGAAATAATGAACCACTTTTCTATTGCAAAAAAAATATCGATCGGAGTTCACTTTATGCGTTAAAAACAAAGCGTTCCAAGTAATTTCAAAGAATTTCGAATGAAAATCGACGGTACAATCACCCATTCGGCGAGAACCACGAATCTTATAAATTCAAAATGAAATTAAGAAAACGTGATATTTGCTTGAACGAATATTCGTGCACGTCAGTATCTTTTTTTCTTAAATTTGGAATTTCGACTTGTTCCTTTTCATTACCTCTTCTTTTCACTCGTCAAAGGGGCGGGGGTAGGGAGAAAATAAATACAGTTGCTGCTCTCTAGTTGCGGAAATTCCTGATTATCTCGGCACAAAGTTTCATCTATCCGCATTCGATTTTTCTTTTTTCTTTCTCATCACAATATCGTGCCATGAAAAGGGACTTGGCGTCATGGCGGAGACTCGAATTTCGTTATTTTTTCTTGTCGAGGAGAGCAAATGACTAAAGTTCACAAAGGTACTAGTGAAATGGAGAATCTAGTAGGAACGAATTGCAGGTGGCACAGTGGCGCATTCTTCCTTATTCAACGTATTATCTATAACTGGTCGGTAATTCAATGTCACCTGAAAAGAAAATGACAATTAAATATAATACAAACTCAAGTTTCATTCAACCAAGTTTTATTAAATGAGAAGATAATCTTCCATTCGCTCACCTTTCCCGTCCTCGGATCAATGGTCGATAGCGTATGCTTTCTCCAGTGTTGTTCTATCGGCTTAGGCTGTTGTCCCTCCAAAGGCTTGCTGTAGTCAAACTCGTCGACGCGGTCCTTAAAATCTTCGCGAGCGTGAGCTCCGCGGCTCTCTTTTCGGTTCTCAGCACCAAAAATAGTTTGCATCGCATTTATCATAAGATTTTGAAGTTCAAGAGTCTCCACGAGGTCGGAATTCCAGATAAGTGAGCGATCGGACACTTTGATCTCGTCCATTTTCTTGTAAAGATCAGTCATTTTGCGACAGCCTGGGGAAACACATAAATATGATGAATACTCGAATAATGTCTTTGCCTCAATTCAATTGAAAATCCTAAAAAAATATATGGTTTCAAAGTACCTTCTTGAAGTGTTTGTGCTTCCCGGAAAACTGCAGCGTGCGTTTGCATAGTTTTTTGCATACTTAGCCTCAATTCAGCAGTGGTAATCGATCCGTCCGAATGTCTTACGGCATCCAAATTCGCAACAGATTCGTCACCAGCGCTCTGTAGCAAATTTTCATTTTTTTAAAGTCTCGCTCATCATCAATAATTTCAAGTGTTCACTAAATTGACAAGAATTTTGACAATCGAATCCCATGGAAGTAATGCGAAGAAAAGATACTTTTACTTTTCGTTAATTTCATTTTTTTTAAATACGATTTTGACAATTGAAAATGTGTTCATTTTATTAGTCTTTACGACACCATTGAAAGAAAAGAAGAGATTTTCCAAATCGAATCAAGGGATTTATGTTCGATCGAAAGTGGATACTCGAGAACAGATAGTAAACTCACCGGCCTGAGAGGAGCTACTTTTTCACCGGGTTTGTTCTCAGCCGCAATAGTTTTCGCACAAGCACGTCCGAAAACAACAAGATCGAGAAGTGAGTTGGCACCTAAACGATTAGCACCGTGAACCGAGGCGCATCCGGCTTCGCCACAAGCGTATAAGCCACGTACAATTTTGTCTTGACCGTTCTGTGACGTCAGAACTTGTCCTCTGTAATTTGTGGGTACTCCGCCTGTTGAAAATCGATTGTTAAGGTGAAATATGAAAAAAAAAAGGAATCATTTTCAGTTCGTCGGGAATTTCTCGAGTACTAATGAAGCACTGGTCTACAGTACGATAACTTACCCATGTTGTAATGTACCGTGGGAAGTACAGGAATAGGTTCACGCGTGACATCGACACCAGCGAAAATCATAGCAGTCTCGGAAATGCCGGGTAATCTAGCCGCCAATTGCTCTGGAGGCAAATGGTGGAGCTGCAGATAAATATGATCTTTTTCCGGACCAACGCCGCGTCCCTCGCGTATCTCGATGGTCATTGAACGCGAAACAACATCACGAGATGCGAGATCTTTTGCTACTGGTGCGTAACGTTCCATGAATCTTTCACCCTGACTGTTCACTAGGTAACCGCCTTCGCCACGACTGCCCTCGGTGATTAAACATCCAGCGCCATAAATTCCTTCATAATTCACAAAGCATTGGAAATAGAATGTTATTTTTTACATAAATATTTGTTGGTTGGAGAAAATAATATTCTGCTGGTTAAATGAATCGAAAATCTTGATTCTCAAGTTTTATTTTCTCAATGAACAATCTCCGATATCCTTGAATGACCCCCCATGATCAACCATGACTTACCGGTAGGATGGAACTGTACGAATTCAAGATCTTGGTTCGGTAGATTAGCTCTGGAGACCATAGCTGTGCCATCGCCAGTGCAAGTGTGAGCTGAAGTACACGAGAAATAAGCACGTCCGTAACCACCAGTTGCGAGTACGGTGTTGTTTGCGTGGAAACGATGAATCGTGCCATCTTCTAGACAAAGTGCAATGACGCCCCGACACTCGCCATCTTCCATCAACAAGTCCAAAGCGAAATATTCAACAAAGTAGTTGCAATCGTAGCTCAACGATTGGCCGTACAACGTGTGCAAAAGTGAGTGTCCTGTTCTGTCTGCGACGCAACAGCACCTGTGCGCTTGACCACCTTTGCCGAATTTCAAGGACTGGCCACCGAAAGCACGCTGATAGATTTTACCTGCAATCATCAAGCAAAAAATATTGATTAAGGTTTTCATTCATTTTTTATTTCATTTGTTTATTCGTATCTTTGATCATTGTTTTTTTTTACATCGAGAAACGTCAGTGAAGTAATTATTGTGAATTTAGAGAAAATGAATTAGCTGGAAAAATTGAAAATCGGAATCTCATTCGAGCGTATCGATAACACGAAGTTGTCGCCAATTAATGGAATGAAAACCAAATGACAACGCTTTTGTCACATGGTTCGTTATTTTTGGCGTATAAATTGTTTTCTGTACTTCGCATCCCAACGTCGAGTTATATTTGAAAAAAAAATTAAATAAAAAAATAAACATATAAATGAAAATTTTGTAGCAGTTGCGAGCATTTTCGAATTAAAAATTGGACTAAGTTTCATTAAACCGTCATTCGGAAACAGTATGGATTTCGATAACGAGGAACAAGGCGAAAAAAGCGACCAGCCGAATGAGGACCGTGAAGACAAATACGACGAGGCCGAAACGATCGAAACCAGCAATAGAAAATCTCGAAAAATTGCATCTTTGCAACGAGAGAAAAAAACTTCGCGATCTAGATCAAGATCGCGATCAGCATCTCGGAAACGGTCAATTTCGAAATCACGAAAATCGTGGAAGAGCGCTAATGCTTGGTTAAATTTTATGCAACATTTTCGAGAGGTAAAAAATCGTTCAAGAAATTATCACTCCAATATGACTCCATTTCGTTCATTATCTTTGACCTCAATTTTCTTAATCCCAGAATCTTGGGCCCCACTCACTCAGAAGCGCAAGTCTTTTTCGTCTGGCCAGTAAACAATGGCACGAAATGTCGACGGATGAAAAACAGCCTTACATCGACGCAGCGAATAAAGCGAAACGTAAAAAAATCAAAGAAAAAGAGAACAATGAAGGGAGTGAAAAAAGTTGGAGGCATCGAACTAACGAATCCGAAGTTTACAAGGTAACGGGGAAATCGTCGCAACGATTTACCTTCATTTCAAATAATTTTTCATTATCAACGAATTCCATCAGTCATCATGTTATTTTCATTTGGAATTAGACGAAGAAGAAAAATAAATATAGCAAGAGCGACTCCGAGTACGATTCCGATGAAGACGATTCCATGAAAAATTGTGACAGTGACAACGTATCGGTGGACACCGATGGAAGCAACTGAATTTTATTTTTCACTAACAAATTTTGTTTCGTTCCTAAATTAAAGTAAAAAAAAACAATGTATAAACTTATCGTTGAAAAAAAAAAGACAATCCCCAAATAACTTTAAGTGTACATTAATTCGAGCACCAGGTTCAAGAAAATTCCTACTTTCCAGTGGCTCAACATGAACGAATATGAATTTTATTCGTTACATTTGTTTTTCTGCTTTGGTCCACACTGACGACCACATGAGAAGGAAGAGTTTTTGGGGAACAGTGCTGCAACTGTTCTGTTGACTGTTAAAAGTCAAGTCTCACCGTCATTAGTACGACTGAAGGGCATGCCGCAGTTCTCCAATTCTATAACAGCTTTTGGGGCCTCCCGTGTCATATAATGAATAGCATCTTGATCACCGAGCCAGTCGGATCCTTTGACAGTATCGTACATGTGCCACTGCCAGTTGTCTTCCTCCATATTTCCTAATGCAGCATTAATGCCACCTTGAGCTGCTACGGTGTGAGATCTTGTGGGAAATAGTTTTGTTACTACCGCAGTTTTGAATCCCTCGGCCACAAGTCCATATGCTGCCCTGAGCCCAGCACCTCCCGCACCCACAACCACAGCGTCATAGGTATGATCAACCACCGGGTATTGCTTGGATATGGCGTCCGAAACCTTGGCAGCATTTCCGCTTGGCGTGTAATGAAAGTCACGATTCGCTACCACAGGAAGGCCCAATTTTTTCTGTAAAATTGTTTTAGTTCTTCAGTATTTTTATTTCCAAACATTCACTAGAATAAAAGAGAATGATGCGTCAGAAAGAAAAAAAAATGAATAACATATAAGTGTTGAATTTCCGGAATTATGATCGTTTAGTAAACTTTTTGAAAAGATTTATCAGGCATGCCCATACATTAATGTCAATCCTGCAGAAATAGTCTTGATTCATCATTAGAATAATCACAGACAAGAGCTGTTTGTCAGATTGATTAATTTATCAATTTGCCACAAAATAATCAATTCTAAATGGAAATTGTGTGGAAGAGAAAAAAAAAAGATTGAAAATATTTCAATCAACAATTGCTATCGCTGCTCACAAGTCATTTCGAACTAAATCGAGAAGCGTTGAAAGGCAATTCCTCTTATCATAAAAATGCAAATAATTACGCAACTCAATAGCAGTCTCATGCTTACCAGACGCTGAGATTACAAATTGAGTAATAACTTTTTTTCATTTAAATATTTGCATCAAAGTAGCTATGACATAGTATTACTATTTTTTCATTGAAATGTAGTCCAATCGAGTAAACACCGACAAAACTTCTAGACAGCCTTGAGTATTGAATCATAATTTATGAGCTGAATTAACGCTGCTTTGGTTCTCACAAGAATTATACAAATACAGAAGATTAATGGCTTAGCAGATTAATCTTTGCTTTGCCATAAATTTAATTGTTCTCAATGATTCATGAAACGGGCTATATTCCTGTTAAAATATTATTTTCACAATATAACTTTAAGCCACCGATCTGTGATTGCTATAGTTTCTATCATGTCAATCAATACTTCTAACATTGATAGTAATAATTTTTTTCAAAAATCATATTTGATAAAACTACAAAGCGTGCATTGAATGTATTATTTTACTTTTTTACAATCATTATAGATAAATATTCAATATAAATTTCTGTCGAGTGAATTGTTTTTTTGCAAAATTTGCTCTCTGATAGTTGCTCACAGGCATAGATAACACGATGAAATTTGATTATTATTATGATAGCTTATATAACCTTTATTCGTCTCGAACCACATGGTTTCGATTCGGCTGTACGGATGAATTAATGTGTGGGCGTCAAATATTTGAAAAACCATAAAACAAAAACGATTGGACATTAAACATTATTGTTCGCTGTAGTATATTCGACAACTATAACCGCATTTTCTGAAAATGTAGGAGTTTCACATGGAAAATAATAGCGGGAAAAACGTGCCATTAAGATTTATTGGACGATAAAGAAATAGCAGACATTGGAATGTTTCTTCAACATGTGTGAATATTTCTGTCCATTTGCGTAGTACGAAAAATCCTCACGTAATACGAAAAATCGTGCAATATTTCGAAAGGCGAAGCAATGCGCATCATGTTTTGACAAAACAGTCGTAGTCATGAGACAGATTTATACAAAATTTAATTCAATCCACAAAATGTTGTCGAAAATCTCGAATTAGATAACTTTCATGTGATCAACTCGTCATCACAAGAACGCATCGATCCCCTTCTTTTCAACTAAACGAACAGAAAGGAAAGAGAAGGGGAAAAATGTCAGAGACAAGACTTCCGCTGCACAAAATAATGGCAAAAAATTGATCGCGTTTGTCAAACAGCACATGCGGGAATTTGTCGACTGTAATATGATAAGGATTCCTCCCATTCCTCAAAAGTTAAGATGCTTGTGAATTTTGAAGAGAACCAAATCGAAAAACAAAAAAATCACGAAAGCATCGTTCGAAAGACGATACAGAGAGAAAAAACACTGTCGTGTCTTCTGCTTCGAATTCAACAAAACATTGAAAGCCACATAATAAATGCTGCACCAAGCGATAATGGGAATTTGCGTTCTCTGAATACCCAGTTTTCTGCAAGCTATGCTATCGTCTACGGAACAAGAGAAATTCCTAGCAAAAAGGGTTTTGTAAAAAAATAATAATTACACTTCGCAAAGGTGAGATCCTTACGTAACGAAGAAAAATTTCCGTTCGATTGAAGTACGACGAAATATTTTTTATGAATAAATTAATCTTTGTTATGTAAAAAAATGAATCTACACTGAGAAATAATTAGAAAATTAATTAAAAATTATATAATGAGAAATCTTTGATATGCAAAGGATTTACCAAGGCGACGCTGGACTTTCGCGCTAGTAGGCACGAGAGCTTGAGTATTCCACTCATTTTGAGGCTGCCACGTTGTCGTAGATTAATTTCTGCAATCACCCACAAGTGTAAAAAAAATAATTATTTTTTATTATAAAAATTGAAATGCTGTCGATAACTAAGATTTCACTACAACGGGGGCTCTAACCCTTCTTTCGTACAAATCCAATGCGCGCCCCACTAGAGCCTCGGTACTTCGCGCACTTCTCGCACGGCGAAAGCCAACTGATGTTGAGTTGAGGCACTGCTGCCAACCCCACGCAACGTTGTTAACGGCGTTAACGCTATGAAACACTGAGAAAACTCCCGGTAGAGATCTGCCCCTCCTCTTCGACTGATAATCTCATGCGGTTTTCGTAATGAATTCATTGTTAGATAATTCGTTGCGGGAGTATGTCGTACATGTAAAAATCTCAGCAGTTCGTCAATTGTGAATATTTTTTTTCGACGCGAACCGAATCCTCATATACGCGCGAGCGAGAGATTAAAACGAGACCAGTGGTTATCAACCGATTCGTAGTGTGTGAGCTCACGTGGTCTCGCGAAAAAAGACATTAAATTAAAGTTCACCTGCTAAACTGGAATTCATACGACCATCCGCGTTTTTTAATTAATCTTGTGTACCTATAATGAAAACACTTGTTCGGGGCTCGCGGCTACTCGTTTGCAAGTTTTCCATTGGTCGAGCTGCGATTGCGGGCTTGAGAATTTCGTTTTGTCAACATTTTTTTACTACGCCAAGATAAGTCCTCGTTCACAAATTCTTTTACATCTAAAGTTTCTTTTCCAATAACTCTTCCTCGCTATAGATTCCGTAAACAGATTTCTCGACTTTATTTCTTTTGTAATAAAAAATCGTTGGAGAGTACTTTGAATATCAATTCAAATAAATAAGTTCCAACAAACTTTCTCAAAAATCACCATTTTTTATCTACGCCATGAATACAGTTAATCGATTTTTTTGTTTGGTTATGTCGACTCTTGAGCAAGAGGGAAGACGGCTCTTGATTAAAGAACTGCCTCCAACCGCTCAAACAATTGTGAAGTATGAACCGTGAAAACGATAGCGTAGGTCGCAAAGTATTATTTTTAATGAATGCAATAAGCGGTGTACAGTTCGAGTCCGATCGGTTATATTCGATTAGCTCAATTGACCGTTTAGATAGTCGAGACGACAGGTCATTGAAGACACTGCTACAAATACATAATGTATTGAGAACCGGGCCGTGATTCTCGAAGTTTTTTTGCCTTTGTGCGCTCGAAAGGTCGGAGACACGGTCGTCGAGAAACTCTTCGGGATTACGGACTGTGAAGGGGGGGAGAGGCTTATGCTCAGTAGACAAAGGAAAGTCGGTTAGCGCAGGTCAGTAGACGCGAATCGCTGGCGGCACGTGTTGAGCTTCGGAATCGTCAAGTGTTGTGTCAATAACCGGACGATACGAGATGCAAATCTGCGTTGAGGAAACATCAACCATTTTAGAAATTTTTCATCGTGAATAACGGAGTTTTTGTGAAAACAGTTTGAAATTCTATGTACTTCGCCATTTTCGGTCGCCCATGTGAGCGTGTGTTTGCGCCAGTGATCACTCAACCCAAGTTTCGTTTGGCCCTGTAGCGGCAATTTGTAGTCGTACTCGTCGATACGATTCTGCGGTGGAAATTTTTTACGGAATTCGGGTTTTACTGTAGTTTCGGCATCCGCTCAAGTTTTATAGAAAATACAACAAAGTCGCTTCCGGAAGCAACGAACCGTGAAAAACGTTACTCTCACCGGGAAATCGTCTCTGGCATGAGCTCCGCGCGATTCTTTTCGGTTTTCGGCCGCGTAAACAGTGTGCATGCAAGACAACATGAGATTTTGAAGTTCCAGCGCTTCGATGAGCTCCGTGTTCCAAATCAGCGTTTCATCTCGAACCTGTTCAGAAAATTTTAACGCTTCGAGCATTTATTCGAATTGAAAACTACCGAATTTTCACGGTGGAGAAACTAACGCAAATATTGGGCAGCTCGCACGTGTAGAGTCGCGTTATTTCTCGACATCCGCGTTGTAAAATCGAACAAGTGCGAAACACTCCACAGTAAGTTTGCATGGTGCGTTGCATCGCCTCCCGCAGCTCGGGGACAGTTACGCATCCTTTCGCGTAGCGAGTCGCGTGGAAACGACGAATCGTTTGTTCCTCGATGTCCTTGACAGATGAGAAACACTTCTTCACTCAAATCATTCTAGTCCATCAAACTTTTTTCGCGTTTTCAGTTTTACCAAGTGAAAATACAATTCGAAATTGCATAAAACGTCAAAATTTCATTTGCTAATACAATTTTTTTTTTTTTTTTCTCTCAAAATGAAAATCACTCAAGAAATCGAGTATTTTGCGAATTCGAAAAAGTCAATTTTCAGGGGATCTCCAGTCAGATTACAAAAATTCGGTTAAGGAGGGTGGCTAGCGACGATACAATGTTGCCACGCTAAACCATGTTAAATACGTTAAAAATTTCAAAATGATGAAGAATTTAATAAAATTTGGTGAATGTATTCTTTAGTGCCAAATTTGGGATTCCGGGCATAAGAAATCTGCTTTAATGCGTAATTACTCGATGACTAAGCAGAAGAAAATTTTGAAATAAATTGTGTCTTCGCACTCGATGTTGAAGAACATTATCACCAAATTTGATAAGTTTCGTTATCATTTTGACGAATGTAGCCACCCTCCTTAAAATCGAGAAAGTACCGCTGGCAAATCTTCGTGGCGGTCACCGGGCTGCATCAATTCTCCGATGTTTTCCGCGACCGCGCGTCCGAAGACCATGATTTCGAGTAAACCGTTGGCGCCGAGTCGGTTCGCTCCGTGAACGGAAGCGCAGGCCGTTTCCCCGGCAGCCCAGAGGCCCTGAACGGGAATATCTTCTTCGTCTTCGCGGGTAAGAACCTTCCGGAGGATCGAGTGAAATTTGGAGGGGGAAGAGCAGAAGAAAAGGACTTTTTATAATTTTTCGAACTTTCGCCCCGTCCGAAAAGACAGACCGGGAGCATTAGCGCTAAAGAGTGGAGAATGGAGAACGAGTATTCGAAAATGGACCAACTTGTCCTCGCCAGGTCGTCGGTACTCCGCCCATATTGTAATGAACAGTAGGGATGACCGGGATCGGTTCTTTCTCGCAATCGACGCCGGCGAAGACCCAAGCCAAGTGCGAAATTCCAGGCAACTTTGACCTTATCGTTTCAGCGGGAAGGTGACTGAGTTGGAGATGGATGTGGTCCTTTTTTTCGCCGACGCCTCTAACCGGGGAACAAAAGGTCGAGCAATAAAAATAACGGTGAAAATGGGGCGTGGAACGATTGGAATATGTGATCGGGCGAAGCAGAGAACCTTCCTTCGTGTATCTCGACGGTTATGGCTCGCGAAACGACGTCCCTTGACGCCAAATCTTTGGCGTTCGGCGCGTATTTTTCCATGAAAAAATCACCCGAAGAGTTCACGAGTCGCCCGCCCTCGCCCCTGCTGCCTTCGGTCACGAGGACTCCGCTCCCATATATGCCTGAAAAGCGGAATATTTGGGGTGATTGAAAGCGAATATTTATCGCCGGCACTATTTACGGGGCTGCGACGTTACCGTTTGATAGAAAGATTCACGAATTTCAGTGGTTCGTAGAATTTTGTGGGAAAAAAACTTTGAGAAAATATTACACAAACGCCAAGAATTTGGCTGTCATTGAATCATGGAATTATAGAAAAAAAAGGGCTGCGATGATAATCTTCTTACCAGTGGGATGGAATTGGATGAACTCCATGTCCTGGAGAGGCAAACCAGCTCTGGATGCAATGGCGTTTCCGTCCCCGGTGCAGACATGCGCTCCTGTGCAGGAAAAAAAACAGCGTCCAGCTCCACCTGTCGCCAAGATCTGAACCACCGTTTATTTCGACAACTTTATTCCCGGACGTTCGTTCTTCGTACTTGGCTTAAGGAAGTTGAGGCATTAGAATGAAAATGATGTCACCGCTTTTAAACCGATTGCATCTTATAAAGTGAAGTGTAAAAAAAAATCAGTTAAATTTTCAGACAGTTTAGGAGCGTCGTTGCTGAGAAAAATCAATAACAATTTGGGCCAAATAACATGTAATCTTATGGAAGTCAAGACACATTCAGTGATATCTCCGTTAAAAATGATGCTAAAAATATGAAATTTTTTGGGCAACATGAGCAAGGCTTGCCGAATAATGTCAATTTTTTTCAGATTTATTAGGAGATTTGCTGAGATTATATTAATAATAATCTGTTTTCCGTGCAGTTTTTTGAGGCTAGGATCGTCACTGTTCGTGTTTTCAACTGAGCTTTCACCAGTTTTTCGTCTTTTTTTCCCCAACTTTTCTTTAAAGTGTATGCAACATTGCCAAACTGTAAACTGGCCTAACTTTTGAAAGGTACAGGTCATCACTTTTGGGTAAAAAAAATGACTGTACAGCCTCAACTTCCTTAAGGAGGGTGGATCGCGACGATACAATGTTGCCATGCTAAACCATGTTAAAAATATGAAGAATTTCAAAATGACAAGAATTTAATAAAATTTGGTAAATCTATTCTTTAAAGATATATAAGACAATATAAATTTTTTTAGATTTTTCTACCGCATAGCTCTGGAGTAATTGAACACTAAAGTTCACGTGTATAAGTATAGAGTTAACATATCCACAGTTATACATCTCGTGCATAAGAACTTCGATTTAACGCTCAATTATTCGATAACCACGTGGTAAAAAAATTTGAAAAAAATTGTATTTGTATACTTGATGCCAAAGAAGGTTATCACCAAATTTTATCAAATTTTGATTATTTTTATTTCATGATCCACCCTCCTTAAATTATTCGGAGTGGCTACTCGTCCGGAGTACGGACGAATACGCGACGGTTATTCGTCGCGTACTCCTACGTTACAGATACTTTCTTTTACTCGTTATATATCCGGATTAATTAACCGTGCGTATTCATCCGGATACATGACTATACCAGTGTGCAGTACATATCCGGACGAATAATTGTACGGTATTCATCCGGATATCTACTAATTATCGTTTCGTACATATCCGGACGAATGATCGTAAGTAGTTCGTCCGGATATCGAATATATGAAGTGCAATTATTGAATACATAATTGTTCATAACGTGTGTCTGGACGAATAATTGTACGGTATTCGTCTGGATATGTACAACCAATTTCATTGGAAGCAGTACGTTTTGGCGCGATGAATTTGCTAGAAAAATTTTCTATGTTTTATAGCAGTGCTGTTCTATATCGGCGTTCTATTACATTTCACCAAAGTGCATAGTAATTTTGATGCCGAAAGCAATTCTCTCAGATTTTACTATGTACGAGAGGCAAAATTTAGGTCTGCGACATTCTTACATCGAACGATGTATCGGTATCCGAATGTCACTCGTGTCTTTGGGGAAATGTTAAAAATTGGTTAATTGGACTGGACAAAATGCTTGAAATTTTACTACGTGCCACTGGTTTATTTTCATGTTTATACTCGCAACGCCTCATATAATTGGTGGGCACATGAATTTTGCTGTTATTGAGCAAAATTCAGTGCGGTGAAAGGGAAAATACGAAACTATGCAATTTTTCGTGTAGCACAGAGAAACGACTGTTATTTTATCTCCTAAATTTTCATCAAATCATTTCATTATTTACTATGTTTTTGATCAAAATTCGCTCGGTTTTCATTTTTGATATAGTACAGCGCGTTATTTACTATGAACTGTGGTAATGGTTCCCCAAACTTTTGCATTATTTGACACACTCTGTAGCGATTATTATTATAATATCGATGTGGTCCAACGTTACTATAAAAACGTAGTAATTTTGGCTATAAAAGTCTCTTCGTGTACGTTGTCGTGGGAACGATTGAGCGCAAAGACGTTTTATCGAAATCTGCCTTGAGCCACGTCCACCCCCATACTACGTTTGATGCTAAACACCCGTAAGCGATTTGAACGCGGGCGAAGGGGGTCGCAGCCTCCAGCGGGGGGTTCGGGGGGCGGAGCCCCTGAGAATGACTATTAAAATTTTAAATGAATCATCACTTCATCAAATTTTCGATTATTTCGCTATAATTTTTTAACACAATTATTTCGTCCCACGTTCACGAGACACAAATTTACTCCAAAGAAAATACGTTTCGAACTCGCCCAACGATTCTGCACAGAAAGACACAATACCATTATGTATCATTCAATATCCGGATGAGATTTACGTATGATTATTCATTCGGATATGTACGAAAACGAGCATAATCGAGATATCCGGATGAATACCGTAAGATTATTCGTCCGGATATATTGTACCATTATGTATTCCATATCCGGACGAATCACTTGTAACTATTCGTCAGGATATGTACATTTTATACCGTTATATTCAAAGAAAGTATAAACAGAAAAAATATGGCCTCATTTTCGATAAATATCCGGACGAGTAGACACAGCCTGTTACTAATTTCGTATGAGTGACCGTGTGATGTGCGCGAAATTTGTGCAGTTGTCCGGTTTCGAGTTCCAGTGCCATTACGCCTTTGCATCGTCTCCCGTCCATCAGTAGATCGAGCGCGAAATATTCGACGAAATAGTGAACGTTGTAGCGGAGACTCTGGCCGTACAGTGTGTGTAGTATGGCGTGGCCTGTTCTGTCAGAAACTGCACAAGTTCGATGAGCCTGTCCACCTTTGCCGAATTTCAACGATTGTCCTCCGAACGCTCTCTGATAAATTTTTCCGTCTTCGGTACGGCTGAATGGACAACCTGATGGCATAATTTCAACTCATCGAACGCGACGTTGTCACTTTTTCGTTAATTTCCGCGTTAAGAGGATGCCTCGGTCGGTATATCGCAAGCGTGCGCGAGTGCGAGAGAGCTGCAAATTTCTAAGTGAAATTTTTCCACACCGTTTGTCCGAACGAAATAATAAAAATGGCGGCCCATTTTTGCCATCGCCCCGCGTGGGACTGACAGAGCCGTTTTTTAATCGGCCAAACTATGTCGAAGAATTTCGATTTCGAAAATTCCAAGTGAGGTTAGGTGACTCTTGAAAGTGGAAACTCTTGGACTCTTGAAAGTTTAGAGATTTTAAATATTGATGTGTTAGATTTTTTTTATGATATTTTAAACACAAAATCTACTCGCGGACACGAACGAAGCGTTGGGCTTAACCATAGTTTTCCAGTTCGAAAACGGCTTGCGGAGCTTCTCGAGTGAGATAATGTATGGCGTCCTGATCGCCCAGCCAATCAGAACCCTTGACCGTGTCGTACATATGGTACAGCCAATTGTCAGGCTCGACGTTGCAAATGGCCGCGTTTATTCCACCTTGAGCAGCGACGGTGTGAGACCTCGTTGGAAATAGTTTAGTTATAACTGCGACTCGATAGCCTTTGCTTCCCAAACCGAACGCGGCTCTCAGGCCGGCTCCACCCGCACCTACGATTACTGTGTCGTAACAGTGTTCCACCATCGGATAGTTCTGCGTGAAAAAGTTGATTTATTTGCGTTACGATAAAAGAAAATGCTACGACTTGATTTTAGTGTTGTCAAAGATGGTCCGATTAGCATTATCGTATTTCGTTATTCGACAAAAATCGTGAAAGTTATCGGAAAAATTTCATTCGAGTATCGCACGAATAATTTTTGTCTAGAAACGTGTTTTTAAAATTGGAATTCGGGACTAAAAAGTGACCGAAGTTGATCGCGCGCAGGTTCGACTTGGAAAAGTGATAAAAAGTAATAAAATCACGATTAGAATCGAAAACCTCACTTTGTCTGCAGTGGTGGTGTCGTCGAATTTACATTGTGCTTTTTCACCAGGGCTGACGTTAACGTGCAATCCTCGAGAGTGCAAATATGATAATTCATTAAATCTCATCCCAACGGATGACGAATCGATTCTTCGCCGAATCGTCCTTCCTGACGAATCTTTATCTGCCGTACAGGCAATCAACCGCACGAGACTCGAGCGATTTACGAGTTTGCTAAGTAAAGACATCCCGTCGTCACGCGCGCGATAAAAGAATTACAACTGAAACGTCGCGAGTTTTAGACGGCTCGCGTGACTCGAAACAACACGATTCCTTTGTTTTTTCTCCCGCAACTTGTTTCATTTTCTTTCAAGTTTTCCAAGAAAAATTACATTTTGCGTGTCACGTTTTTTCCTCGTTCTTTATTTCACACACATTTACACGACATGATCGTCTCCGCCGGGCTCGTATTATAAAAAATGGAGACACCTTTACACATTCTGATTTTTTTTCTTTTTCGAGTTCAACCCACTTTATCCCATTTCGTAAAAAAAATTCATATAAAAACCTTCGTCGATGATTCTGTTCGTAAAACATTTTTTCGTGTACGTGACACTTTTCCAGAAAATTATTAACACGGTGGATTAGTGAGAAAAGGTCCCAGAACCGAAATTGTCAGCTTCGAGCGATTAACATATTTATAAGTGTATGTGTGTGTGTTATCCTGTGCGTGTGTAAATAAATAAAGGAAGATACACGTAATACATAATCATGGTTACAATAAAAATAATGTAGCTGTAAAAATTGATAACGGTTTCGACGTTTTCGCTTTGCTCGACTCTGTCACCGGGGGCGTGCTGACCCGTCGTCGTAACTTTTCATTTTGGCATTCTCCATCTCCACTTTCGACGAGCTTTTTCGTAACAAAGGGGTGCGCTAATCAAGTTCTCCGAAGCGCACCTCGTTTTCCTCGTTTTCGTTTAGCGTAGAAATCTATAATTTTTTGGAGAGTCGAGATCAAAGAATGTATTGATAAATAAAAAAGTGACGTTGACGGTCAGCGGTACGTATTTTTGCTTATTGGCAGTTCGGATATTCGAATGTGGATTTTTTGTCTCAATACACGGGCTCCGTTGTTCGTCCTCTTCTCAAAGCGCCAGTCTTTTGATTCCGCACTCGCAACAGAACTTGGCAGTATCTGGAAACTTGGAGCCACATTCGTGACAAAATTTGGACAGTTTTGATCTCGTTATCGATCCAACGGTTTCAGCCTCCCGACGATGCAGCGGCGAGTCCTCCTCGTGACGTCCGATCATTTCGTTCGTGCTGCGCCCGTGGTTCGAGTATTTTCGATTCAAACTGCACGAGAAAATTTGCGCGTTTTTATATTTGTAGAAAAAATAGAGAAAAAAATATTCCCAAATTCTACGAACCTGCTGTAGGCTGAATCAGCGCTGAGTTTGTTGTGCTCGTGGTGTCTCTTGAAGCTGTCGGGGGATGAGAATTCCTCGTCGCTGATTTGCCCGTTACGCTGTCGATTGGATTGGACGGGACTGGCAATGGAGAGGGAATCATTTTTAAGCAAATACGTTAGAGAAGGGTAAGTGGGGGAAGTGTCGTCGTCGCAGGAGCTCGCGAGCTCGTCGAACGCCGAGTTGGATCTTTTGACTTCGACATCGCTGGAAACGATGGAACTGAGGCTGACATTGCTGCCGCTGAGACTAGGATAATTGTTATTTCTATGGTTTTGAATATTGTTCAATTTGTCGTTTGGCGAATGGCCGGAATTGTTGATTTTTTTGTCGTTCGTTTTCTGACTCAAATTCGTTCTCACGGAATTCGATCGAGTTACTTTCGGACTCGTTTTTTTTTCGAACAATTTTCGTACTTTTCCGTTACCCGAGGAGTTTTCTAGGAGCGAACGAATGGACGCGGTGTCGTCGTACATGTCTTTTACACCGAGTGCTTTCGATTTGTCGATTATTACTCGTCTCCCGAGCACGTGATCGCGTCCGCCATTTTTCCTCCGCGCCTCCTCGTTCTCGTGGCGAGCGTCACGAGACCGAGAGTTCGTGTTGTATCCGTTACTTATTTCGCGCGATATCGAATTCGTTTCCGTCGAATCGGATGAAAAGTCGTCAAATTCGGTCGGCGGAGCTATCAGAGAAACCCGCTTTTCCGGCAATTTCGCCATTTTCCCCACCGGCGAATCCCCGTATTTGACGAACGCCGAGGAATGAGTGAGAGGATAGCTTGGGAGGGTGGGGGACAGCGACGATCTGCGACGGTTCGATGACGAATCCGTTACCGACTTTTCGCTACACGTGTCCGACAACAGTTCGTTCATCTGACGCTCCGCAATCAGAAAAGGATCGTACTCTGGACAGCTGCCACTGAAAAATCACCATTTATTCATCTCAACCATCGTCCTTCTTCGTTCGATATTTTTACGTGAATTGTGTTGCTCGCAAGTGCTGCCTCCTACACATCGAATGTGCAGCGTTCGTTCGATTTTTTCGTCATTTATGAACAAAATGAAACCCGCATAAAAGACGAGTCCAGTGTCGAAGGGAAGCCCAAGTGAAAATCCGATTCGTGGTCGCTCTTCGTGAAAAAGTATCGAAAATGCTTTTTCCCCCGTTACTTTAAGGAGGGTGGCTACATTCGTCAAAATTATAAGAAATTGATCAAATTTGGTGATAATGTTCTTCAACATCAAGTGCGAAGACACCATTTTTTCTAATTTTCTTCTGCTTAGTCATCGAGTAATTACGCATTAAAGCAGATTTCTTATACACGTGGACTTTAGTGATCAATTACTCGATAACTGTAAAGAAAAAAAATCTTAAAAAATTTGTATGGTCAAATTTGGCACTAAAGAATATGTTCACCAAATTTTATTAAATTCTTCATCATTTTGAAATTTTTTATGTATTTAACATGGTTTAGCAGCACGGCAACATTGTATCGTCGCTATCCACCCTCCTCAAGCTTTCAAATAATGAAGAAAATACGAAAATGCTCGACTCGCTTAAAAAAACTGATAAACCAAGTGCACTGTAAAGTTAACCCTCAAAGTGCATACCTCTGCCGTCAACTTATCCGTGCATACTGGGTCAGTGTGACCCATGGCGTTTTCGCATCGTTATATCTCCGTAAATATGCAATTTATTTTGTAGCGACCTTTTTTGTAGTCAAGTATCCATAATTTATGGCTGCAATTGGTTTTTTTTCGAAAAAGCAAAATTTAATGCCAAAATATTGGCTCAAAGTGGAGCATGTATTTCGTGGTACAAACGGCGAAAGAAAAGCGTATGGGTCAAAACGACCCAGTGCGTACTTTAAGGGTTAATTATTCAATTTGACAGTTACTCTGCGATCGGACATCAAACGGAATGATCATCGAATGAAATTGTGATAACAGCCTTGACACATCGACAAATACTCGCGATGACGATGGCGCGTGTGACTCGACTGAGAAATCAATGTCGAATGTCAGGACTGAAAGTACGAGCTGCTCGTCCTGCTCGACTTGGATTCATGCCAACGAATGATCGCATCTCTAGAGAATGATGAATACACCGAATGGACTAATGATTTCGATTCTACGGGCCGACCACCGCTCACGAAGGGACTTACGTTCTACCCGTTAGTACGAGATTAAAGTCCGGATGCCTGCGCACGTATTTACTCCATACGGCTCGAAAATCTCGATCGAAGATCCTAGGAAAATGAACATTTGACTGAATATTCGATCGGCACGATGACGAAAGGAATTTTCAAATGGTGGCGAGCGAAATGAAATTCGTTGGGTCGAAAAATTGACTCGTCGTCGAGCCCTCGCGGTTCGGGGGCTGAAACGGATTGGGAAAAATGATTGGAAAAGGCGCTCCATCTCGCACGACGTTTCCTTTCCGTTTTCCTCGATCCAAACATCGAGATTGGACTCTACCTTCGCTTTTCTCTGCCGAACGGAACGACCGGTGGGAGATTTGTCACGTGCGCCAATCTCTTGCACGGGATCTTTGTTTCCCGGTGATATTTCGGGGCGTCGAGACTGATGAGTCGGACGCTCGAGTTTTTCGTGCCCCTTTGCCAGGCGAACGGCGCGGCGTCGAAGCCCAGCAACCTTTTAGCATTTTTCGAGTTCTCGTTTCTAGCGGCTATTCGATCGACCGGAATTTCCGGCAAGAATCCGCATGTTCCTAATTTGCTTTCGTACGTGTCTCCGAACTTTTGGAAAAAAATCTCCTGGATCGTCTCCTCCTCGATTTCGCCCAACGAGCGCGACTCCGGCGACCCCACGTTCGCCAACGAATTTCTCCTGCTCGATACTTCATCCACACTCTCGACGGACGCGATCAAATCGTTCGTATCTTCACGAAGAATTTCCTTTTTTTCACGCAACTTTTTCCTCGTCGCAGACGCACTCTGCTGCTCCGATTTTTCCACGGCTTCGGGGAGGACCCGATTTTCCGAGTTGGGCTTTTCGATCCTCTTGTCACAATCTCGGAACTCCGGGGCTTCGACGCTTCCTCGGTGACTTTTTTCGGGCGGATTTTTCACGTGTTTTCGTGACGTCTCCGGAGAGTTTTGAATTTCGGGGGATTCGTCGCCTGAAAAAGTAGCGTCGAGCGGACTCGTGTCGCCGTTATTTTTCGTTACTTCGGGAGATTCCTCGACTTCCGCTTGTTTTTCAATAACCCAGAGAGTGACCTCGCCAGAGTTTTTAGTCCGCGATTCTTCGAGATTCGGGGCTGTCGGAATTGGCTCGAATTCCGAGATGGAGCGCTGGACATTTTCGCCTTCCCGGTTCTCCTGCGTGCCGAAAAAAGTCTCGAGTGGAATTTGCTTTCGTGGAAGGTACGAATCCGAGAATTCGTGGACATCGAAAGACGACGAATTTTCCTGCTTCTTTGTCGAGCTTCCCGGCTCCGAATCTCTGCGACAATTCTCGCTCATGAGAGTTTCGTCGCTGTCATTATTCAAGTTAGAATTTACGTACTTTTTGCTGCACTCGGGGACACTTTTTACAGCCTCGATTTCCGTGGCGTTCTCCGATTCTTTGACACATTTTTCGAGTCCATTTTCAATTTTGTCCTCTTCGGTTCCAACCGGCTGGGGCATCTCGGTCTCGACTTCTGCTCTTTCGAAATTTTCTATTTTCCGTCTCTTCTGCTCGGGTTTCCCGTCTGGGAATCCCGGTGGCGCGTGATGCTTTTTTTCGTGATCACTTTTTTTGTCGATCACGTAAGTTTTACATCTTCTGTAGTTAATTTTAGTTTCTGCTTTCGTCTCGTTTTCCTTCTCCGAGAATCGAGTCGGATTTTGAGCTCGGTCACTCGCTGCTTCGGGAATTTTCTCATTTTCTTTGGTTCTCGTGTTTTCGGTAACCCGATCGACCGGGAGCGACGTTTTTTTGTCGCTGTCGACCTCCGAGTCCCGAGGGAAAACTTTTTTCTTTGAATTTCCTCTTTTCGAATGATCGTCCACTGGGAAATGAAGGTTTTTGGCAATCGAGTGCATACGCGCCAGTTTTTTCGTCAACAGATCCTCACAGTTAGGCTTTGGAGGCTGAGCATTTTTCTGGGTCCTTGAAGTCCCCGGGGCAGAGACAACTTTGTCGTTCCTTCGACGATTTTTCTTTGCAACGTTGTTGCCTGTTGGTTCTCCGAAGTTTTTGTCACTTCGAGATGCCTCACTGAACGGGTCGTGGGAAAACGATTCTTTCGAATCCGTTCGTCTTGCTCGCCTCGACGAATCTTCACCACTTTTCGCCGACTTGTCGCCGATCGACGGTTCCGGAATCTCCGGGCTTCGCTCCGGTTTATCAAGTTCTGGGGAAACATCTTCGGAATAACGCTTTCGAGGATTTTCCTCCTCGCGAAGTTGAAAGTTCAAGGATTCTCGAGCAACGAATTCATTTCCATCGACGAGCTCATAAACTTCAGTGACTTTTTTCTTGAATAATTCATCGACGCTGTCGTTGATCGATGTTGTGCTTTTCGACGAGCGGGAAGTCTTCGCAACTCCAATAGGTTCACTGCCATCATTTTTCTCGTCGGTCTCGCTCGAGGGCTCTTTGCCAGTCGATTTTTTAGGGGACCGAGGGTCGCGCAACGAATTCGAAATTCGAATTGCCCTGCTGGAGTGCCTGGAAATGGAGTTCGACGATCCGAGGTCGCTGGTCGGCGGTTCCTTCCCCAAAGCTCGTTCTCCCACTTCCGGGAGACTTTTTCTCGATTTTCTCCGAGAAGACTTTCTCACCGTACTTTGCTCCGATCTGCAGGATCGTTCGAGAGACGTTTCCGGTTCGTCTGCACTTTCTACGTTGCGTAAGTTCAGCGGTTCAAGATTCGAGCAAGTTAAAAACGCCGAGTTTTCGAGCACGCTTCTTGGAAGCTTCCTCTCGCTTTCGGACCTCGCTCCGGGCGGAGTTTCTCGAGGCTCGATCACAGGTCGGCTCTTTCTTCCGTCAAGGAGTTCCCCGAGTTCGGTATCGCCCTCCAGGGGTTCTCCGACCGAGTAGGTTTCATCGAGTTTCTCGTCTGCGCTGGTCCAATGAGGAAAACGAAGAGTTTCGAAGGGTGCTGGCTCGTCGTCAGATTTGGCAGCGGTGACGGAGTGGAATTTGAGAAAATCGTTCCTCCCAAAATCGTCTTCGCTGATTTTTTTCCACGTCACGAATTCCGGCTCTCCGTTGTGAATTTTTTTGCGATTGCACGGTTGAACGATCATCCCTAAGACGTCGTCGTTGATCGCGACCCCGTTGACGCGGGGGTTCCCGTGGCTTCGAGCCTGCACGATGTTCCGTTGAGCGCGTCGATGCCTCGTCCAAGTCTCGTTGCTTCCCCGGAGCTTTGCTCGCCGCTCGTCCTTTCTCTCGTCACTATATTCCTCGCCCTCGTCCCGAAGTTCCATCGGATCGTGGCTTTTTCGCGAGTACCGCGCGCTCGCGTTCGAGCCCCTGGAGAAATGAGTCTGCGGCGAGTTACGAGAGTGGCGAGGAACCGGGGCGTCGCTAGGGCGCGAAGAGGCTCCTCGGGGGGTCGGGACATCGGAGGCCGGTCCGGGATCGTTCTCGGCCGAAGGCCTGCGGAGGTGGAGGAGAAGGAAAACGGTCAGGGGTGAGGAATGCTTTTGGTCATTGGGAGGAGGACATTGAGGAGCGGAAAACCGTGCCGCGCGGAAACTCCTGTTGGCGAAATAACGGTCGATCAGAAGGAGGCAACATTTTTTTTACAAACCCCTTTTTCCTTCTCCTCAAAAGGACACCTCGAGGGAATTTCCCAGGCTGATTCAACGCCAGGAAATTCCTGGTCGCAAATTTCCAGGGGCCGTTACGCGACAAAAATGAGCGTGAATGATGCGAGGGGATTGGAAATCGGCGAAAGGGGCGAATAAATAGCGGTGATCACCTGTTCGACCGGTCGGAGAGTCTCGACTTCATCGGCCCCGTGGTCGTCCCGTCTCTGCCCGCTCCCGAGCGCCTTCTGCAACAGTGATTAGTTTCTCGTTAGTGAAAACCCGGAGATTCGTTTGCCCCGGCTGGGAAGAAGCGGAGCCGAAAATACCCGTGGCTCCTCCGAGTAAATCGGGGGCCGATGGGACGCGCTGCTTTCCGAGTCGTTAGGAGAGAGTAAGCGTTGCATTCGGAGCCGTCGAGGAGCCTTTGACCGAGTTATAAGCGTCATAACTAATAATAAGACGGGAGTCGGTGCGCCGCGGTCGAGCCGGAAGCGCCGGGAGCGGGAAGAAAGAAAAAGGGAGAGTTGGCAGAGCGCCAGGGGACTCGGGGACAACGAAAAAAGCGACGCTCACGTGCTAGCCGTAGATCTTTGAGGCCGGCAGCTTCCGGCCGGGTTCTCGTGGCCCATTTTCTCGTCGCGGTTCGCCGTCGAAGCCGCCTCCTTGGGCCGCTCGTTCGAGGAGTTTCCATTGTTGACTCTCGTGCTCGTGGAGCTCCCCAAATGCGTCGCCGACGACGGCGAATACTTCTCGCGCACCGTCGCGCGACGGTTCTTGAGCGCGGGCGCGCGGTACTTCATCCGGGCCTCGAGACGCTCCTTCGCGATGTTCGTCGCCGCGCTCACCGGCGCCTTCGTCGCGCGATCCTTGCACCATTCGACGTGACGCTCGTACGACTTTATGCTGAATTGCCGGTTGCACGACGGACACATCCCCTTCTCGTTCGGACGCGTCGGCACGCCGACCGTCACGTTGTTCGAAGCCGCTCGGGACCCCTCGACCTGTCAAAAATTATTGCGCCCTTTAATCAGCTTCTATCTTATTAGTTGCCGAATCGTACGACGCTGAAGTTTGCAACGTTCGAGTCGAACGAAAAAAAATATATTTGGAATTGGTCAATTTTTTATTTCACGAATAATTTGTGCGAACGTTGGAAAACTACGAATTGCAAATTCGACAGGCAACAATATTGGAGATTCGCTGACGAATTATTATGTTTTTTCACATCATTTCGTTGGACTCGAACGTCGCGAACTTCAGCGTCATCGAATCGTGGGCGAATTCAAGGAAAATCGCTGACGCGACTGAAGATCGCTCGATTCGACCGCGAAAACTTCGTCGGTCAAAAAGAGCGAAACTTTCGAGCACTAAAACTTGGATTTTTTGCCACGAGCCGTTGATCCAACGAACATTTCGATGAAACGTCCAATTTTTGTTGTCGGTGCGAGTCTTATTAACTTGCCGGTGCGAAGACGATTTTTATTGGGTGATTTAACGCACGGAATTGAATAAATTAATGAGAATGTAAAAAAAAAACGTTAATTACGGATTCTCATCGTAATTGGGCAAAATAAGTGTTTCGAAACTCACGGTTTCTCCACGAGCAGCTCGAATAGCTCGTAAAAATTCGTCATGGGTCTGTTTCCACGATCCCCGGTTGCCGCAGCCTTTGTCCTCGGTCTGATAAACTTTTCGTTTGATCGTTTCCTTGGGGAGAAATTCGGCGAGCTCGGTCCCCTGAATCCTCTGCTTCGCCGAATCGAAAGGTTTCCTCTTCTTGATGGCGGCGCGCTCGCATATCTGCGTGTGCTTCTCCAGCGATTGGGGCTTGAAAGTCCGAGCGCATATGGCGCAGGGGAGCAGTTCCGATGGCTCATCTGTTGCCATTTAACGTACGGATTTTAAGAGTTTTTATTATTGACTCGAGAGTTAAGTTAATTTTTATTGTTTATCACTAGTTGGCTGGCTAAACGGCACGATCGACTTTGCAACACTCTCGCAACGGGGACTTCGAAACAACTGATTATTTCACGCGCACGAAACACACGGAGAAAATTTATTTGCGACACTTAGAGCTCGAGGGTTAATTGCGCTGACCTGCACACCGACGATTCTATTTTTTTTTTTACCTCGTTCGACATCGCTCGCTCATTCTACTTTTATAATCGACTCAATCGCGTGTACAGCGCCAATCTCTCGGGTTATTAATTAGCAATATTGATCCTCGGCTAAACGTCACGATCTTTCAACTCGCGGAAACTTTGCAACGATTGTCCGGCGATCTACTTTTTCATGAGGTCGAAAATCACGCATTTTCGATACTTTCAATCTCGTTCAATCGCCCTGAAATACGGTGTTCGTGCACTTTTTCGTTGCCCGTTTCGGATTGTGCGTAAACATGAAAACTACTGTCGCGTGCTAAAAAGTCGCGATGTATTTTCTAACCTCACCAAAAAATACTATTGTTAAACTTCACTCCTTCACCGAACACTTTCGACACTTTCCAATCGTGTCATTTTTCACCTTGAAAAACACGACGCTTGACAATCGCGACTTGCCAATTTTCGCCACTAGTGGCTCTGACCGTTATTTCAAAATGTCCGAAAACGAACTCTCCGTTCGACGAGTGCGCGAAACAAACTCGCCCGAACAACAAAGCACGCGAATAAATTGAGCGTACGATCACAGAAGCGATTTGAAGGTAAGATGGAAAAATAAAAAAACGTCCTTAACGAACTGGAATAGTCGACTTGAGCTCATCGACTGCGAGATTGCCGGCACTTTGACTTCAACCGTCCGAAGGTGTTTTTCCGTATCGGGCCAAACTCGCTGCGACCGAGAGCCTTCATGGGTAATAATAATGATCACAAGAGCTTGCACACGTGTGTTCATGGGTAAAAAACACTTACGCATGCGTGAGAATGTGTGAGAAAAGCGGTGGAGAGCGACGGTCGCGCCACGGGTGAGGAAGAGCGAGAAAGAGCGAGAAAGTGACACGAAGGAGACGAAGCCTCCCGTCTCTATTGCGATGCTGCGCTCACATTCTTATACACCTGCGGCAATTCCTCTCTTGGAGATCTCGCGGGCCACAACATCGCTCATTCTCCTCCGCTCTCTGCCTCTCTCTTTCTCGCTCCTCCGTTTTGTTACGTCGCGCGTAAATATTATGCAGGCAAGGCACACGTCCTCGAGGTTAACACGCCCCCGCAACTCGCCGAAGCATTTTTCTTCGCCTACGTTAAGAATAATCGAGCAGGATTCCTTTTTTGGATTCCGCGAGGGAGACGAGGCCGAATTCTACGCTCTACCGTAAATCGCGTTTACATCGACGACGTAATATTCAAAATAATTGTGTGACGGCCGAAATCTGTGGAAATTCTTCTCGACCAATGTCGCCGCCGTGTGTATCGAGGAACGCACGACGACGAGAGGGATTCGATTGGGACACGAATTCGTCGTTTTTTATGCGTCGAATGATCCATCGAATAAAAATATAAATTTGTCGTTTCCTCTTCGTCGAAGCATCGAAATTGGCCAAACATTTCGACTTTTTTTTTATTATTATTATTATGCACTTCTCATGCGCGGTGGGACTCCGCTTCAAGGTTCAATTAACAACGGAGGCGTAAACAGTTTCTCGCGAGATGTATCTGCGAGTGCGAAGAGATACGAAGGAAGAGCGAAAAAACCCACGCTCAAATTGCACTTATAACTGCTTCGTGGAACTGCGAATAATAACAGGATTTTATGGCGCTCATTCATTTCAGAAATCTATGTCAGCGAGCAATTATGATGGAATATCATTCGCGCGGTTTAACGGCTGCTGTTCTATCGATTTCATTACGCAGATGAGAAAATGTCGAAAGAGGAGAAGTGAGAAGTTCTCGATGGTTGAGTAAAAATTTAGGATTCCATGATCCAATCTTCGCTTTCATTAATCGAGAATAATTCGCACGATCTTGGTTACGGGAGAAATGGATTCCTAACCTCAATTATTTTCTCGTACATTTGACTCGAAATATTGACTTCCCATTGCGTGGATCCCGACCAGTAAATTGTGAAGTGAAAAATATTTCAGGAGTGTTAGATTTAGACGAAGAAAAAAGTGATTGTTAGGACAAAATTGGATGAAATGGTTATTCTGAGAAAGCGAGGGGTTGAAAGTTTCAACAATTTTTTCCATTACCTTTCGTAGAAGTGTCCGAGAGTTCGAGATTGTCATCGTGTTTCGCGGGTGCAGAGAACGTTTTCAGTCGTTTAGGAGTTTCGGGAAATTGCTTTTTCGGAGAGTTTGGGTCGATGGTGTGAATGGCTTTCGAATTGTTAGTCAAGAAATCAGAGGCGTCGTCGTAATTGGACGAAAATTCGGAAGGTATGGGTAATGTGTCGGTGCTCGAATCGGTGAATTTACGGATCGTAGAATAAGCAGAGGACGAAAATCCCGAAGTGTTTTGGGACGAGGAAGAGGAAGGAGTCGAATCGGAAGAGAGCGACGAAATGAAACGGTCACTGTTATCGAAACTCGACGATGAGACGCCCGACGACGATTCCGAGTCGTGACGCAATACCGGTTTTTCATGAGCTTCATGACCGTCGGATTTTTTGTCACTCGATCGCGGCGAAGCCTTTCTCGACACGCAGCACAACATCTAAACGATGATTTTTTTTATGCACGTTTCGAAATTTGTCCGGGAGCGAAATAAATCGATGAAAGATTCTCGACTCTTCGGATACTTTGTGTCCAACTGTCTCCCTCTCCCAATCCGTACTGACAACGCGAACGAGGAGGAGCAAAAACTTGAGAACGAGGATAGTCTTCCACAACACGAATGCACCGAACGATTTTTAACTCTGATACTTATGGACGCGGAATATTTGTGTGTGTATGTGTGTATACGGACGCGTGTTAAAATGGGACGTTCGAAGCGAGTAACGACCCAATTACATCGAGGCTTGAATATTCATTCGCATTAATAAATCAAGCTTGCTCGTCGATGAATATTTTGTCGGAAATTCATGATCGAATGCTCGTAAGACCGAGAACGGTGCTTTTTCTTTCGCATTATAAAAATGTGTGAATAAATAAGCGTGAGAATAAGTGCGACGACGATTCGTCGCTTTGGATTTTTAGGTTAGAAAATTCGGCGACCGAACCACTAAAAACACTGCGCCAATCTCACTATATAGCTTTGTAACTTTTGATGAAATTCGATCTCAAGTTAACGTGAGTGTTTTCGTGTAAATTTGTACGTGTAAAAGATTCTCTTCGACGGAAGATCGACGTGTGTTTGTATAATCGAAGTGTTCGGGCGTTCGTTAGTGTCTCGGTGTGTGAAATTTTCGATATACATATTTTGTACACACGCCAGCGAGAGTGCACTCTCTCGATGTTTATTTTGGGTAAGGGCTTTCCTCGGTTCCACCGCCACGATCTTTTCGTGTTCCTCGAACAGCACACACAATACTTCGAATAACTCCCTGCTTCCCCGTCTCATTCCTTTCTCCGGACTGTTTATACCCCGAGGCTCGTCGTAATTATAGAAAAACTTTTAACTCCTCACTCCCTACGACTTTTTCCTTTTTTTCGTGTCTTTAACGATCATCACATGGCAAAACCCGGAAAAGCGTCGCGGCGCGCAAGAAACCGGCCACGTCGGACGGTAAAAAAAGCAACGCGGACATCGGTTTCCACGGGGGATTTTAATCGCAACATCTTTTTTCTACGAACTCGTTCAAAAACGGTTATAAACCACCGAAAATTAACGTTTTTCGCTATGATTTTAACAGCTTTTCGCGAATTAACTGTACCGAAGGTTTTGACACATGTACACACTTACCCTCGATGTCAGCCATGATAGTTGTGACGCGAAACACAGGTTGCCATGACAACTCCGTGATGGATACACTCGTGTGTAATTTTGATATCGTGCATTTACCGTTTTTAGGGTTCCGTGTTGTATGAATACAGATATATAAAATACGCGTGATTTTATCCTCTTGGGATACATCATTCTTTCGTTTCGATTTAATAAAATGATTATGTGGGGGAGAGACACTTACTCTAATGGCGGATTCGAAACATCGTTTAAAGTTGGTTCGAGGACGAGAAATTTCAGGAAAAAATGGACTTGGAAGGCATTTTTTGATGAAAGTGTTAAATTGTCGAGTCAGGCGAATGATTTTTTCATTTTTGAAAGATTCTAGTGAATTATGATGATCGTCGAGAATGACTACCGAGAAGATTATTTTTCATGGAAAATTATAGTATTTCTCGAAGACCTCACTTGGAAGATAAAAATAATAAATACGAAAAATGATTTCATCGATCGATAAAAGTTCCTTTTTTACGAATGATTTTTTCGCTATTTTTTGGAACGCCCTCGTGTCGAAACGAAAAACAGTTGCAAGAAATATTGGGACGTCAAACGTCAATCGAGTTGGTAACTCGAGTCGAGGCGAAGAGCGTTATTTTATTTTCGTCATTATTTTATGGGCGTTTACATTTATTCGAAAGAACAATTTGCCGCTCATTTTACGATGCGCCATCGAGCAGATTACAATGTGATTGCATTTGTAGTTGGTCAGTCCACTTTCTCGTTTCTCGACGTCTAAATAACCGCAGCGCCCCGTTCCATACTCGTGAAATGTTTCGAAGCTTGAAATTGGCTATCGGCAAATTTGGCTCACTCAAACCGTTCCATATTTACGATCGGAGATATTTCCGGGAGCCTTTTCAGCCGTTGAAGCGATGTCCGCGATGGGTCTGTGTCGAAGATGCCGTAAGGATCATCAAATCAGGTAAACGATTAAAACACTGAAAAATAATCCACCATTTTCTCAACTGTACGAACAAAAATAAAATAAAACTTCACGATTTTTTGCGACAACTGATTTCTTTATTCTTCGTATTTTCATTTTCATTTCCCTTCCAATTTTCGAAGCTGCGTTATACTACGAAACGATTAGAATTCAATGACAGTCGATTTCCGAGTCAATTTTCCATTCCCTTTTTGCTCCTTTTCAGAGGAACTCGTTTTTATTCAGGGAGGAGCTGCGACGCCATTAGAATTAGTGCGAGCGATGACCGAGCACGGAGTCTGCAGTAACCTTCGAGGGGTTAGATTGTTGCACATGGCACTCGAGGGCGACGCTTATTTCGCAAATCCAGAGTTCGAAAGTACACGTGAAAAAAAATAAAAGAAACAATCCGTTATGTTCAAACATGCGGAATATCCGTACTGAAGAAAATGGCCGATTCTTTGGCTCCAACTTCCATTTAGCTGTGATCATTTTTTCAGAACATTTTAGATCGGTGAATCTGTACATCGGTTCGAACTTGAGAGAAGCTGTGAACGAAGGCCGTGCCGATTTTATACCCATATTCAACCACGAAATTCCGAAATTATTTTACGAGAGAACCATCATTCCGGACGTTGCATTAATCCATGTTAGTACACCGGATTCACGAGGGTTCTGCTCGCTCGGCACGAGCGTCGACTGCACAAGAGCTGCCATCTGTAACGCAACTTTCATCATTGGTTAGTGTGTTGTACACGGAAATTCGGTTGACTCTGTTCGAACTTTTTCATTTCAATATCGACCGAGCCTTTTCCAATATGGTGAGAAAATTAATTTAAAAAACTGATCAGCATTGAAAAATTACAACGGAAAATAATTACGCGGATTATTGAATTATTTCCCTGTTTATCGAAAAACTGTCAAATTGTCGATTATCGAGAGCGAACCAAAGATCTGGAAAATAACTTTTCGTTCGAATTCGACAGCTCAAGTGAACGAGTACATGCCACGAACTTTCGGTGAATCGGTTATTCACTCGAGTCATTTTGATTACGCGGTTAAATTTGATTGTCCGTTGCCGTGTGTCAGCGAAAGTCCGCTCAATGAGATCGAGGCCGAAATCGGAAAAATAATAGCTCAGAGATTGGTCGAGGATGGAGCAACGCTGCAAATCGGCGTTGGAAATATTCCTGACGCCGTATTGTGCTCGCTCTCAAATCACAAGGATCTCGGTATCCACAGCGAAATGTTGAGCGACGGTATGGTCGATCTCGTGGAAAAGGGGTCCATAACGAACAGGCGTAAATCGAGACACCGTGGTCGCTTTGTTTGCTCTCTCGCTGTAGGATCGAAGAAACTCTACGATTTTATGCACGTCAATCCTTCCATTGGTGAGAAAATTCATTGGCCAATAACGGTTGCATTCGAATTGAATTTCCATGCAATTCAATTCTCACCTTCATCAGTCGGAACAAAATTAAGGAAGTTGAGGCATTAGAATGAAAATGATGTCATCGCTTTTAAACCGATTGCATCTTATAAAGTGAAGTGTAAAAAAAAAAAAAAAAATCAGTTAAATTTTCAGACAGTTTAGGAGCGTCGTTGCTGAGAAAAATCAATAACAATTTGCGGGCCAAATAACATGTAACCTTATGGAAGCAGTCAAGATACATTCAGTGATATCTCCGTTAAAAATGATGCTAAAAATATGAAATTTTTTGGGCAACATGAGCAAGGCTTGCTGAATAATGTCAATGTTTTTTCAAATTTATTAGGAGATTTACTGAGATTATATTAATAAAAATCTGTTTCCTGTGCAGTTTTTTGAGGCTAGGATCGTCACCGTCCGTCTTTTCGACTGAGCTTTCACCAGTTTTTCGTTTTCTTTTCCCCAACTCTTCTTTAAAGTGTATGCAGCATATTGTCAAACCGATGTAAACTGGCCTAACTTTTGAAAGGTACAGGTAATAACTTTTGGTTAAAAAAATGACTGTACAGCCTCAACTTCCTTAACCCTACACCTCATGTGCCTTTTTTCATACCCTCAACCTCATGACCAGGGTTTGAACGCACCCCACTCTTTTTCTGCTTATAAATCCGGTCCTACGATGCTAAACTGACTTTATCCTACACCATTTTCTTCGTTTTTTTATAACGAAAAGAATGATGTACGATAAAACTAATTTCAATTGAATTTATATATTAAAAAATCCGTCGATAATCAGTCGATAATGTCGCTTGTTAGGACGGGAGCGTAGTTTGAAGTTCGCGTGGGGTGTGCTCACACCCCAGTCATGCGTTCTAGGGTTAAGACTCTTGGTTCGAATTTTCGCCTGATCAAAAGTGGGGAAAATTTTTAATTTTTTCGATCTGACGAATAATGGAAATAAGCTCGTGGGCGAAGGCTTGATGCGAGTATTCTCCAATTACTGCCAAACAGAATAAAACTGGTTTAGAGAAAAAAAAAAACATTCACCGTTTCCGGGTTGATTGAAAGTGAATGATTTTCATACGACGAATCACACGAATTATTATTCTAGCGACGATGGGTAAATAGAGAACTGTTCGCAGAAATGTTGGGAATAAGTTACGTCAACAATCCACGAGTGATATCGGCACAGACTCAAATGACTGCTATCAATCCGGCGATCGAGGTCGATCTCACGGGACAAGTGTGCGCGGACAGTTTAGGATGTAAAATGTACTGCGGTGTCGGTGGACAGTTGGATTTCGGTCGTGGAGCATCGTTAGGTCACGATGGCAGAGGAAAGTCGATTGTTGCTCTGCCTTCGGTTACGAGCAGGGGAGAGAGCAGAATCCAGCCAATTTTGACTCCAGGTATTTCAACAATTCCGAAATTCGGGTCCTCGGAGTGCAACGAAACTGAATTTTTCAAGTTATTTGTCTGATTGCAACGGTTCGAACTTTTCTCGGATCGAATTTTCTATGCAATTTCGAAAAAACTCTAAATACGCGTGGATTTTTCATGTTTTAACGCCGATTAATGTCCGCCTCAGGTGGTGGTGTGACGACAACGCGATCGCACGTTCATTACGTAGTGACGGAATACGGAGTCGCTCAATTATTCGGCAAAACATTGAGGCAAAGAGCGTGTGCTTTGATCGAAATAGCGCATCCTGATCACAGAGATTGTCTCGAAAAAGCGGCGATCGAGAGGCTCAAGAGCTCGCCAACGAAGTATCTGTAAATCGTGAGAAAAATGTAAAAATACAAAACTACGAAAACGTTTGTCATCGATGTTTAAAAGGATGATTTATTTTAGATCACAAGTTGCCAACAATCACTTTCTTCCTATTTTTTTTTACTTAGGAGCTTTAACGTGTACGTGCCCATTCTTTAAGACTGGGAGGAGAAAAAATAGGGAAACTCGTAAACAGTTTGCAAAAAGAGAGTGTAAGAATTTTTATGTGAAAAAGAACAAACGTACCGGACGCAAAACAATTGACTCGACAAATTACGTAACTTTATCGTATTCTTAACTCAATATTTACAACTTAATTCTATAACACAATTTGACTCCTTTTCTCGCAGCTTTTTTTCTTAATTAAAGGTAACCGGCAATGCGCGCTGCGCGATTCCAAAACATTCTTATAACTATAAATAAGTTGTTGTTGTTGTAAGTGCTGAAAATGCTGGTTCAAGATCGAGAACTGTAGCAATTTTGAAGAGCTTTCGCTCTCAAGTGTCGCATGGGTTGAAGAGTTTTTATCGGTTTCGGTGCATTCGTTTAAACGAAGAATCTCGAGCACAAAAACTCTAAAGTGTTCTGTCTTTGCCAATCGTAGAACCTTTGACACATTCCCATATGAATATTCGTAAAATGAGCACCGGGTTTATCATCCAACGATGTTGTACAGAAATACAAAGACAAACGAGCCATCGTCTCTTGGTCCACCGAGATTTCATCTTTGCACGAATATCAACGAATCGAGCTTCAAGGATTCTCAGGCCTGGTTTTTCTTTACATTTAACGAACTTGCTTCGGTTTTTTTGCTAGCCTGAAGATTTTTTTGTGAAGGCAAATTCTCACTACGAAAATCATTCAGAGACTAAATTCGAAAAAATGATTTTCGTGGCCCACCGTTCAATTTTTGCACGATGTTCCAACTGTTGGATTACTTCTTTCTTGCATAAAAAAGAAATTCTTTTTTTTGAGCAAAGAAACGCTCTCGAGACCCTCAACAAACGGTATCGAAACTTATGATGATTAGTCCTAAAAATAATTATTTACATTTTCCATTTGTAGGGATGGATCGGCATCAAAAATCGATACCTCCGGGGAGAGTGCCTTCGCGTCTCCGTTTTTCAACGTTTTCGTAGTATTCCGAGAAATTCACGTACGGTTTGATCCTCGCGTTTCTGTCGACCGGTCTCGTCGAGCTCTCGGGATACATTTCCGACGTCGTCGAAGTATCGTTAGTCGAGGTGTCGAAATTATCTTCGGTCGTCGACGTTCCCAGTGTCGAAAATTCACCGTCGATCATTGTCGATGACGAGCCAGCCGTCTCAACGACCGGGTTGAAGCGAACCGATTGGGCGGTCGGACTTTTCAGGCTGTTGGGTATCGGAAAATTGAAATTTCGGACTAGCAACGTTATGTCTTCGCGTTTTCCACTCGTCGACGCATTTTGCGGTGTACTCATGTTAACGTCGTGATGAATTCGGACTATTTTATCCACAACCGCTTGGGCCACTCCCGTGAGAGTCGATTGTATTCTGAACTGAAATAAAAGACACAAGAAAAATGAAAAAATTGAAATTGCGGGAGAACCGAGAAGGAATTTTCGAAAGGACTAGCACGCTCCACTAAAGAACTTTTTATGAAAATCACCGCCAAACTTGGGACAAAGTTTGACCGCCGCCGCTTCATTGAGTTTTGATTCCTTTTTATCCCCTTTTCAATCTCGCCACAATGCTCAGAGCATTTTTGTTTTTGATTTATCGCTCACCTGTTCAACAGCCATTAGCGCCAATTCTTTGTTCACTTGATCCGTTCCTGTGGCTTCTTCCAACGATTTATAGAGTCCCCGCGACATCAAGAGTAGAAACCGGCAGGAAGCGTCGAGCTCGATTCCGCCGTGTATTTCAGGCTCAGCAATAATCGGCTCCGCTGTCCCCGACGATAATTCCTCGAATTCGCGGTAGCCTCCTTTTACCAAATAATTACCAAGGCATCGGGTGTTCTCCTGGTTTCCAAGATGAGACCCTTAGATTCATTCGTTTATCATCATCAAATTCACCAAAATGTTAACCGCCGATTTTTTTACTCGTGTTCATCGAAATTTAGAAATAAATTCTAAGATTTGTCAATGCTTTTACAGAATTTTTTATTCTGCCGTGTAAAATGAACACTCACCGTGTCTTATTGACTCAACGTCAAGACCGAGATGAGACAGTCTCAAAAGCTCATCCTCGTTTCGCAAATCATGATCTATACTCAATTGAATAACTCTGAGCACATGATTCTCATCCGTTTTGCACAACAAAGCTCTACTGTCACCAATGTTCGCCACATACAATCGACCGGCGTGAATAAGTGCGACGACTGCGCTTGTGCCAGCCGACAGCTCACAATTTATTGCATTCAATTTGTCAACCTGAATGAGAACGATCGCAAGTGTTGAAATAATGAACAAGAGTCTTAAAAACTTGTTTTCCCAATGGAGAAATTCTTTCTAGGTAGATTTTTACCCTTTGATGTAAATACAGGTATGTTTCCTTTGAATTAATGCAGAGCCACGAATATTAAACTTACCAGATCAGGAAATTTTTGATATGCTTCGTAAGAATTGAGTTCGTCAGGTATATCAAATTGTAAACTAGCGCGTTCTGCCAATAAATCACCTATAGAATCTAAATATCCTCTTTCAACTGCGTTGAAAGCTTGTCTAAAATGGAAAAATTTGATTTGAAATAGGGAAAACATTTCAAGTTTATTTTGACTGCAAAATTGTTTCTTGCCTGGCTTGTAAGTCAGATATTTTGACAATTTTTTTTCATACCTAAGTACATCTTTGACTTCCTCGTCGCTTGTTTTCCCGGTTAACTGGCCAAGAAGGATTTCAGCAGCCATTCTTTGCATGGTAAAGTTGGCAGCTTTGGAGCCTTCGTGTCCGTCGAAAACCCCGTACAAGAAAGTAGAGTCGTCGTAGCGACAATGGAAGCTCCGATCCTCAAAGGAATGTTCCTCTTGACGATATCCATCTTCTCTGTATATTTGATTGGTAGAAAATCCAACACCTGCTCGTGGGAAATAACATGAAAAAGTATGAAATAAAGTTGATCAGATTTTTTACACAAAAATTGATTGATTTTTTCTCCGTTTAATTCTTATCATTGAATTTTGATTGATTAAAATAAACTTTTTGCTTTTTAGTATTGAGACTGACCGGATTGTTTACACACTGGCAAGTCATCAGTCCAACTGTGTTGAGAATCTTGAAAAGGCAGTAGATTCGACAACTCGTCCTTAGTCGGCATGCTTAATCAACACGACCGATTGTTTGTTGATTTAAAAAAAAAAAAAACCTTACACGTACATTAGATTTATTTTTTTCCACACTTTCCACATTTTTTTACCACTTCTCGCATGTGATCAGGAAAGACGTCTCTTTTTCCTTATATATATAAACAATTGATAACCTCCACCTCCACCGTTTTGTCAGTTTTTGTCTCTGAAAGACAACAGACAATTGTTGGATACGTAGAAGTCTTTTTTGCCAATATATGCGGAAGCCCTCCAATTGCGTGGTACCCGGGTAAGGAGAGCTCATGCTTACCGCGGTAAGGTAAAGTTGTAATGGCGCCACTATCCACATACACACACTGTGCGCTGTAGGAAGAATTACTTCTTGAAATATTTACTAAACGTCTAACGACTTCACGGCGTGGTGAATCCTAAATGAGTGTATACTAAATGACATCCTCGTTCGAAGATTCATGGCGACTGTAATAAATATTATTAATTTTATCGCATGACTATTTTTTTTCGTAAAAATACTAATTCCACACATAAATGAAACTCACTCAAATCGAATTCTGGTTTTGAGTATAGAAACGTGATGAATTCTGGAGGACGAAATAGATCTTACATCCGATCGATTATAAATCCTATACTTTGTGTAACGAAAGTAAACGCTTGCTCTTCGAGTGAAATCGTCCATTTCCAAATTACCGGAATTATTGTTATTAGCATTTTTTGTCGTGTTTTCGCCAGCAGGTGCCACCTATTCAGTTCCGTTTTTTTTAAGTCCGAACATATCTTATTTGAAAAACGCTCAATTTCATTTAATTCCTAAACAATTATAATATGACGAAAAAAATGAGGAACAGCAGTGTATAATAAAAACCTTTTTGGGTGTGTAGCTAATTACGAATGGAAGTGTAAAAACACTGAAACTGGAAAATAGTAGGCAGCCAAATGCCATCCACAGTTTGAATGACACTGGAACCAATTTCGTCGTAATGAAATAGACAAAGGCTCCCACTGAATACCACATTCCAAGGTGGCAGTAGGCCTCCGCTTCGTCATTCGGTGACAGCAAACCATACAGAACTGCTTTCGCGTATAAAAACATGTAGTGATAGTTAAAATTTAATCGTTTTCATAAAGTTGACAATAATTCTTAAGCACACATATGAAAAATAAATTTTTGAATTTTCGTAGCATCCATCAAACCGCGTTTTATTTTTAATTTTACTAAATTTAATTTTAGTTCAATTTTACCGTATAGCAGACAATCCCACATTGAAGATGCCAATCCCCATATAGCGGAGAGTCCGTAATAACCTATCAGGCTCATGCGATCTTGAAACAATAATATTAGCACCAAAATTATATGCGTACTGGTAGCTATACCAAGAATGAAGTGTAAACTCGTTATTTCAACGAGGAAGGCGAGAGACGTGGACATTTGACATGATGCGAGACAACCCAAAAAGTGAACAAAAACTGATCGTTCCGGCGATTCTGTGCATCCAACGAAAGCCTGACGTTTTTTAAACAAAATTGTTATTTTCATAAAGCATAACTTAATTTAAACGTTACTATATAAATTTTCTTTCTGTAAATTCGTCCAAACCGTTTTGAAATCATAAAACGTCATTGGTTTTTCGAACCCCGCAAATAAAGCCATTGGAATCATGATCGACAAACTCTTACGTTTGAAGAGACGAATCGTCTTAAAAATATCAATTTTGTAGTCCTCGGAGCCCAAGTACGTTGAAGTTAATCTGAAATAATTATAATTGAGAACGGCACGCAGTTTTTTCGAATAAATAATTATAATGGATGTATTTTAAAAGTATCTTTTCAAAATACTGAAAAATAATTGATTTTTTTGTACTTGTGCAAGGGGTCTATGAACACGATCGAGAGTAAAACACCGCAAAATGCTAGGAAAATGACAGTGACGCTCGCTGCAAACGAGTTCTCGTTCCTCGGTGGCAGCGTGAATTCCGACAACGAGTCGTATTTTCCTGGAAGTTTAACAACAACAGAGGTTTCAATGTCAAGCGTCGCGATGTAACGAAAATTCGCTGCTCAAATGTGAAAATACTTGGGATGTGAATCTGGTTCATCTAATTTTTCTATTTTTTAAAAATATTCCGAATAAAACGAGGGATTATATTGAGGAACGAGTGAATATTTACTGTAATGAAATTTTCTCCCGCAATGCTCTTTACTGTGATTCGAAAGCTCGTGCGTTGATGAAACTGAAATAATATGTTATTTTTTGGACACAATAATTTTTCTGGTGTTTTTCAAATATTCTCTCAAAATACTAACCAAAAATAATTGGGACGTAGCACAAAATATCATACGATCGGTAAAGAGTGAAAAATATTCCTGAAAACCGTAACAACATCGATTGAAGATCGTCGCCTGAAATTTTGCTCATTATTTTGGTGAGCCTGAAGATGTAAAGTTGTTGGCAAGCCCAAACCGTGGATGTGGTGAGCCCCACGAGCAGTGCAGCGGGTACGACGGTTATGGTCGTTTTTATGTACAGGATTGAGACGAGTAAAGAAGAAACTAGTAAGCCGAGTCGAATGGTTTTTTGTACTGGGAGATAAACGACTGTTTTTATTGTGAATAAAGAACCATTGCAGTGTTCATCATGTCCGGTCGAAACTTACGTTTGAAACGCGACAAGAAGATTTTTGGAAGCAATAAAAATCCAATGACCCTCGTGACATTGAAGCTCGCGTAGCTCCACATTCCGAGAAAATCGTGCTCGTACTCGCTCAACATCATCAATCCTTTGTACATGACACAAATAAACGACTGCGAGAGACCCAATAATATTAAATTCTTATAAATCTTCAATTTTCTCGAGCGAATGTAAGAATGAACTGTAAGTGGCTGATCATCTTGAGCTCTGCCAAATCCGAAATATCGGCTTTTCATTTTTTTTAGGTTATATCGTACTTTTTCGTTCGCCCGTTTCTCCCCAAACCTCTTTCACGTGTTTGTTGTTGTACTACTCGCACCGCAACGTCCTGCGCCAAAGTTTACACGAAAGTGGTGTATAGTATCGATCAGGTGAGCAGCAGCAGAGCAGGTGGACAAGTGTTCTTAGTGTTCAGGTTGCTGAAGTTTCTCCAACCCTTAACCTCTTTAGTGTGTGGTACGACGATGCGTCGGAAACGAACGTTTCACTTTGAAACAGGACTCGATTACTCGTTTTGCTTTTTGTAATATTCTTACTGAAATAAATTTTCGATTGAACGTTTATCGTTTTCTATTTCTTTGTGTTTTTTATCAAAAGTGGTGATTTCAAAATCGATATTTTTCGACGCATCAGCTGATGTTTCCGATCTGACATTTTGAGGAAGGCGTAGAACAATTATTTTTGAACGTGATTCGAAAGGTGTTCGTTTAGGTACGGATAATTTCGGAAAACACGAGCAAACGTTGTTTTGTAATCGATTTTCGAGTAGAGTATAGTAACGAGGTAAAAGTATTCGCCTTTGAAATAATGGAGAGATACACTGTCACCGGACGTATCGGCGAAGGTGCACACGGCGTAGTGTTGAAAGCAACGAATAATGACACTGGCCAGGAAGTAGCTCTCAAGAAGGTTTTGCTCAAAAGAATCGAGGATGGGATACCAACGTCGATTGTAAGAGAAGTTAAAACGTTGCAGGAGCTCAAACATCCGTATGTAAGTTCGAGGCAATGAAATTCGTCAAATTTGGATTGTTTCGCTGTGTGTATCGAGGGCGAACCCAAGTTTTTCTCCTTTGATATGATTTTTCATTATCTTTATATATTCGATTAAATATCCCTCAAGATAATAGAGCTGCTCGATGCCTTTCCATTCGGACTCGATTTTGTCATGGTATTCGAATACATGCCCTCCGGACTTTGGGAAACGCTCAAAGACAATGACAATCCATTGACAGTGCCGCAAACAAAATGTTACATGAAAATGCTGTTGGAAGGAGTTGCTTATATGCACAAAAAACACATAATGCACAGGGTGAATATTTTTATAAAAATTCGTCGAATAAATTGCGGTACACAATGAATATGGAAACTCACAAGACAGACCGATAAAAAGACAATTTTGTAACTCTATTTCTCAAATATTTGAGAGACATATTGGAGGTCACATTCTTATCTCAATACGTCAGTAAATGATTGAGGTATTCGAAGCCACATTTGGTAAATATTTAGAAAAGCCACATTTTACAGTTTTACCTCAAATTTCATATTTATTTCAATTTATCGTATCTCATGCACGTGTGTCATGAAAATATTAATCCAAGGTCGCGCGTGTAAGTTTTGAGATACGTTCGCACGAAAAAGCACGTTCTCAAACGTCGCATGTCCGCAAATTTCTTCGGTCGATTAATTTTGGACTTGAACGGTCCAATACGATTTTTACCGCGCACAATATATTATTTTGACGACGTTGATATTTACAGGACTTGAAGCCAGCGAATTTGCTGATAAATAGCCAAGGTCTACTGAAAATAGCAGACTTCGGTTTAGCGAGATTGATGTGGCAAGATTCGTCGAAGGCTTATTCCCATCAAGTGGCGACGCGGTGGTATCGAGCCCCGGAACTACTGTACGGGGCAAGATTTTACAGCGACTCCATTGACATGTGGTCAGTCGGTTGTATATTCGGTGAAATGTTGAATAATTCTCCACTTTTTCCTGCAAGTATTCATGTCGCGAATGAGGCCTCTAAAACGGCATCGCGGATGATTTTTCATGTGGAAAATCAAATATTTTTGACAGGGTGAAACCGACATTGAGCAGTTAGCGATCGTACTGAGACATCTGGGGACTCCGACTGCCGAAACTTGGCCCGAACTCAGCTCTCTGCCGGATTACAACAAAATAACGTTTCCCTATCACAAAGGAATTCCTTGGGAACACGCAATCCCTGACGCGACTCCCGACGTCCTCGATCTCGTGAAAAATATTCTTCTCTACAATTCCGTCAAACGTTTGACAGCTCAGGAGGTAACTGCGCAGCTTTTCTCTCGTTCGAATATTCTTTATTTGTACTTATCGGAAAGAATTTTGCTTAATGAATTCGTAGCCAGTTTTTCGTGAGAGGATTTAATGAGGAAAATTATTTTTCTTAATAAAAATATATGATTTGACAGTGTCGAAGTTTGAGCTTAGGATTGATATTCGAATTATGGAAATTCGACTTCTCACTTCCAAGAGAAGATTGTCTTCGTGTATAATTATCACTCGTTTTCGTAGAACGTGACATAGAATTTTAAAAATACAAAATTATGATTAAATTCCCTTTGTCTTTTGCAAATGATTGTTTTTTTTTTTTTTTTTTTTTTTTTTTTCGTTTAGGCACTCCTTCACGTGTATTTTTATTCTCAACCGTTTCCCTGCTCGCCTCAACAATTGCCGAGACCATCGCAAGGCCACAGAAACCGGATAAGACTGAAGGAAATCGATGCCGCAATAACGGCCAAATCAACAGTACTTTTTAAAAACTTGTTAAGCGTTGTATGAAAATAAAACAATAATATATGTAAAAATATTTCGGTTTCGAGCTTCGTGGACCCATTATGAATTTTTGTAATTATACTCAAATGGAGCATCACCCCAATATTTGGGGAAATTTTTTTTTTCCTTATGAGCTGGCTGACATTTTTTTATTTCTATAAGTTAGGGGGTTTTACGTTTGAGAAATCGCACGGGCATTTTCATGCATTTTGGAGGGGTTCTCATGGGTTTTCGAGTGTTTTTCAATTTTTTAGTTTTGTTTTATAAGAAAAACTTTGGTTTCGTCTCAGGTAAATGCGATCATGATTGAGCGTAGTACGGGAAAAAATTCAATCGGTTAAAATTCTAGAACGTAGAGAAATATGAAATTTCTGAATTTTCTAGAAACTTCTCGAGAGACCGACACTCCTGCGGATACGTCGCACGATGATTTTCCCCTCCAACAGCTCATCTCCCTGCTCCAAGTTTCTGTTCTAAGGAACAAACGTTGAAAACAGTTTTTCAAGAAACGTGTTAATTTTCGATGATTCCGAGCTCCATTTTTATCGATCTACGTGTCAGTTGAATGCAGTTTTTTTTCGATAATGAAAGTCGTTTTGTTTAACCGTGTAGATAAACTCGAGAGCGAGAATCTTTTGTCCAGTTTGGTGAGCGTTGCCCGGAACGACGTTTCTCGGTGTTCACTATTTTTTTTAATCATCGACCAACGATCATGTACCTGGCGGAGATTGTCCTTTTGTTCCTGGCCGCTGTAGACCCCTGCCTCTGCAATGAAAAGGTAAAAAGTAATTATTAATGAGCACTATATTTGTTGCTTAAACACTTTGATTTTCTTCCATTTCAAACACGTAACGAACGAATAAAGTGAAGATTTTTTATTTCCTCTGTATCTCCAGGTGCCCGACGCCAACGATGATGCTTATTATGAGAACATAGGAAAGAGGCCGGAGACAAGTAAATATGCCAAATTTATCGTTGACCTTTTAATTTTTCGATGGTAATAACCTTGAATCATCTTGTTTATGCGGGCTCCGCAGTAGCACTGATTCAACTAATTAAAGATCAGAGAGTGCAATCGCTGCTCAACCCTGGAGGGGGAGCACTTTTCACAACCTCTACACTGGTCTACTATGGCAGACCGAACGCCGCTAAAATCGGTGGAGTCCAATACGATTTGAGTACGGATGTAAGTTTGCTAAAGAAATTAACGAAATTCATGAAATAAATAACGACGTGAATATTTTTTTTTCTTCATAACACCAGCCTCTAAAGTTGGATTTTCAATTCGCAATGGGAACGGTGATTCTTGATTAATTCGTAGACACCACACTCACCACACGGTGCAAATTGGCACTTGGACTTTTCAAAACGTTTTCATTTCATCCATGAATGTACGGAATTGATCTTACAACGAGACTTTTTGGGGGTAACATTTCCTTAGTAATCGATTACAATAATTTAAAAAAATTGAAAACTCAAGTTTTATTATAGAAAAATGGCCAAATTGAAGGGAGGAATTTTGAAAACGTGTTTTTTTTTTGAAATTTTCGTGGGTGCAAATTTGCACCAGTGTGGTGTTTACGGTTTTATGAAAATGACGATTAACCCTACACCTCATGTGCCTTTTTTCATACCCTCAACCTCATGACCGGGGTTTGAACGCACCCCACTCTTTTTCTGCTTATAAATCCGGTCCTACGATACTAAACTGACTTTATCCTACACCATTTTCTTCGTTTTTTTATAACGAAAAGAATGATGTACGATAAAACTAATTTCAATTGAATTTATATATTAAAAAATCCGTCGATAATCAGTCGATAATGTCGCTTGTTAGGACGGGAGCGTAGTTTGAAGTTCGCGTGGGGTGTGCTCACACCCCAGTCATGCGTTCTAGGGTTAAAATCGTTCGCTTGTAGCATTCGCCTCGACTCGTCATAAGTAAAAAAATTTGTTTCCAATCTACCTTTTTTCACGCAGGCAATGAACAAAGTTGCACGAGTTTTGCAGGATCCTGTGGAATTAGCTTCACTGGTCATCCAGCAGAAGCGAAATCATCAAAAAACAGCGGTACGTCTAAATTCTGATAATATTCTATCTACATTGATCTTTCAAACGGGTGGAGATCAAATGTTGAAATGACTAAAATTTCCAACAGCTAAAATCTCGAGTTTATAAACTTCGAATGATAATATGGAGACAGATAGATTCGACTGGAGCTTTGAATGCCGAAAATAAATAAAGCAGAAACTGCAAGGTTCGAAGAACTTTTACATCGAAAATAAAATGTAACAATCGCTCATAGAACGATCACTGAAATATCGATTTTTCGAAAATTCGACTATCGCTCTTTCGATTCATAAATTACTAGGGTCAGCGATACTGTAAATATTCTCAATTTTTAAAATATTATAACGAAAGACCAAATATTACTGAGGTTAAAATACTGAAACACCAAAAAGTCGAACAGTCAAAATAGCGAAACGTTAGAAAGTCGATCGATCAAAATAAAGAAATGCAGTGGAGCTCCAAATACATGAGTCTCACTCGTTTACTTACTCAGACCGGTCATCTCCAATTTTAAACATCGCCATTTTGACTTTCGCCTTTTCGAGTTATCACTATTCTGCATATCTAAGTTTGATAGGCTCGAAAAATTCACTTTCGATTTTTTGCTACTCTATATATTGGTCTGTAAAACAATTACTCTCCATTTTGAATTTGAAAATATGAACTTTTGACATTCTGTTGGATGATCTGTTAAAATTGCATTCGAAATGAAAACTATTGAAATATGTATTTTCGGGTAAATATGAATTCAAAGAAGGAATTTTCGATTAAACACGCAATCTGCTGGATAGTCGATCGGGAATAAGAATTTCGAACTACTTATTTTTCTCCAAACTGATATCACAACTTTTAAAACTTTGAAATATCGACCGTTCTACAATTCAGTTATTGGACATATCGAACCCCACCCTTTCAAACATTAATTCAAAGGATTTCAAATTGCATTCGGTCTTTCATATTATGATGGCAAATGAAATATCCAACAGAGCGTCAGATCAAAACGGGCCGACACGAATAATCCGGTGGACGACGGATCTATGCAGGACGAGAGTCATGAATATTCGCAATTTGCTCAAAAAAGTAAAACGTTGGAACGCTCTGGAGGGGCTGAGTATTTTTTACACGAAGATATTGAAATCGTCGATACTGTGACTAAAATCGTTTTTTTTTCTATATTTTCACCGAAGTTATTGTTTAGTGTTCGTTTTAGCTTTCAAAAATAAAAAATGACTTTCTCCGAAGAAACGAACGAAAAAAACTTTTCTCTTTACAGCGAGTAACACATCGGACACACTGGGAATCGAAGCCGTATCGGATGTTCATCGCAACGCAAAACGAGATACCGAATACAAGAATCATGACACCCTACATGCGAGATTATTGATAGAGCTCGATTCCAATTTCTACCATAACGAGTAAGGATAAACAAATATACTCAAAGTAAAGATCAAACTTTTTTTAACTAAAATTTGCGTGTTTTCTCAAGGACGGAAAGAGAGTTGATACGGACACTGAAATACGTTATGGCTTTCTGGAATGCCGTCGAACTTTCCTTTCGTAGTAATCTGAGACCGTCTATCAATTTTTACGTCGTGGCAATCGTCCTAGCAACTGTGAGATGAAAAAACTATTTTTGCACATTCAATTGCTGCATTCGAGTCCTTTCAATTAGACTCCGTCCATTGTCCTCTAAATAAACGTGGATATAAAATAATTCTAGACGCCAGAGGCTACACCACATCTCTTGAATTCCCGAATCCCGAATAGTGAACAGCTTGATAATGAGCAATCGGTTGAAAACACAGAGGATCATTGGTTTAAAGCAAAAGACCAAATTCCGATGGATACGTACGACATCGCTGTGACGATGACCAAGTACGTATGACGAACGCGCTCACCCGACGAGATAAAAACGAATCGATCGAAAGTAAATTGATTCGTTTTTATTTCGATACAGCGTAGCAAAATTTGCTTTTCGATATTCGTAGCTATACCTTCTCCGCACTAACAATGACGAGATGTCGACCGATCCATGCTTTTAGACAAAAATATTTCACTTGTAACACCACTACAACTTGAAATTTTCTTAAACTTTTATAGACGGATCCTGGGGGAAGATTCGCTTGGTAAGGAATTGCTTTTTCCATTGACTAGACACTAATCCCCAAAATTTCAAATTTCATTTACAAATTGTGTCGTGTTGAATTCAATAATTTTCAGGTGTCGCAAGAATTGGTTCCGTATGCGGGAGTTCTCTGAAAAAGGATTCGAAGCCTTCGGTTGCTATCTTTACTGACAATGCTGATTTCACTGGTATTCACGCGGGGATACACGAATTAGGCCACGTGTGAGTATCTTGAACAAAGTCAAATTATTAAGTTTCACAACCAAATATTCTTCAGCCTCGACTTTGAGCTTTATTTGCGAGGCTAAAATGTATCGACGCAATGTTTTTCATTGAATCCGTTGACGAAATGAGCAGTAGAGGAACTTCACTGCTGCAAAAATAGAATTTCGTTAAGAACAGCGTGTACTAAATATTTTCGAGTGATCAATAAAATGCATGCCATCGAAATAATTTCAACATACAACTAACAAAAATATTATCAAAAGGCTCAAGTTTTCTTCAGATTCCGAAAACATTGTGTTCGTCGCAACCAACAGAAAAATTGGCTTGTTCATCATTGCACCATCTCCTTATTTTACATTAATTTGAATAGCGCTATATTCGGATAGCGAAAACCGTTAAAAATGTTTTTACAATAGTTAACTCTATCGAATGTTTCAATTTATAGATTCGGCCTGACACATGAGAGCAAAGAAAAGTGTAGGATTTTCCAGACAGGTTACATCATGGACGCAAGCTCCACTCCTACAGAATTTTCGTCGAAATTCTCGATATGCTCACACGACCAACTTTCTTCACGGTGGAGGTGAGACTTTCTTCTAAACAATAGAGTTCCATTCGACAACGAAAATGAAAATGATGTACCACAAGGTGGTGTGTAGTGCTATAAATTTCGTTTTTTACGTTGTAGAGAGGGAAAGTTCGCTTGTTTGTATAGAGCACCGGAGACGACATCGGCTATGCCACACTTGGTGCCTGGAAAAATGATGAGTTTAGAACAACAGTGTCAAGGACAGAAACATAAAGAAGCATGTAGCTACGGCTTGGTAATCATTACACATAAAAAACTTTTAATATCCGACTGGCAATGAAACGATAAAATATATTGAGTTTAACGATTAAGTATAATTGATATATATCAACGGTGAATTTTTCCAATTTTTTTTCAATCGTGTATTAATCTCACTCGAAAAAGTTAATACTTTTTAACATATCATTGGAGTTTCGTTGCCTCGAATACTGTTGCAGTAAGCAATCCTCGTGAATTTTTATGTTTGTTCGATTATCAGGACGAAATCTGCGTTCGACTCAGATGTTTGAATGAAAGGGTTGAAACGGAGTGGGGAACTTCTGAGAGCTGTAAAAGGCTCAGCTATAGCGCAGCACTAGGCACTCCCTGCGGATCCCAAAACGACGGGAAACAACGGGTAAGTACGATCCATTGCATTATCCATTTTGTGAAACTCGTCCAGAAGCCCAGTATTCTGATATCAGTTGTTTCAAGTAATGCCTGTTTTTCTTTTCTTTTAGTTCTGTTATATGAACCGCTGCATCGAGTTCGACAACTGATCGCTCCAACAGGACCATAATTAATCAGCCTCTACTATCTTCAACAGTTCTATATCTATTAGTATTAGTAGCTCCGTTGGTCAAACACCAGTGTTTGACTAAGCTTAAAATTCTTACTCAGTTTACTTAGTTTGAATAGAATTAAAATAAAATTAAAGCCGACGACGAAGGAGCACCGGGTTAGGCCAACATTACGCGGTTGGCTGACCGCCAACCGTGCACCGTCTTGCGGGTCAACCGCTCACCTCTGAGCGCCGGATTTGGCAAAGTGTGCGCTGGACACACGTGTTAGACTTCGTTGACATCGGTATGAGAGTATTTGTATCCGCATCGTTGTATCATTGAATAAAATTAATTGGCAATCTCAAGTTTTTTTTTTTAATATCATGCCCTACAAGCTGCCACTATCCGCGGAGTCAATACTAACCAGGGGATTTCGTAGAAAAATTCGAATGACTCGAACTTGAAAGTCTGCCGTATTAGTCTTCGAAAACATTTCGACCGATCGTTCGACCTTTACGGACACGAAGAATTTGTTTTTTTTCTCCGTTAAATAAGAAGGCTATCACGGCGAAACTTTTATAGCAAAAATTACTATGTTTTTATATTAACGTCGGACCATATCGATAATATTATAATAATAATCGCTACAGAATGTGTCAAATAATGCAAAAGTTTGAGAAACCATTACCACAGTCCATATAGTAAATAACGCGCTGTAATATATCAAAAATGAACACCGAGCGAATTTTGAATAAAAACATAGTAAAAATAATGAAATGATTTGATGAAAATTTAGGAGATAACATAGCATCTGTTTCTCTGTGCTATACGAAAAATTGCATAGTTTCGTATTTTCCTTTCAACCGCACTGAATTTTGCTTAATAACATAGCAAAATTCATGCGCCTACCAATTATATGAGGCGTTGCTGCGAGTATAAACATGAAAATTAACTAGTGGCACATAGTAAAATTTCAGGCAATCGCTTCGTTCATAAGCGGACATTATCAAGTAAATCTTTGTCGAAAAGAAAATTCACTTCTTTTCGGACGGTGCCACTCAACATTACAAAAATTTTCGACATTTCACCAATTTGTCCAGTCCAATTCACCAATTTTCAACATTTCACCAAAAACACGAGTGACATTCGGATATCGATACGTCGTTCGATGTAAGAATGTCACAGACCTACATTTTGCCTGTCGTACATAGTAAAATTTGAGAGAACTGCTTTCGGCATCAAAATTACTATATGTACTTTGGTGAAATGTACTAGAATGGCGATATAGAAAAGCGTTGCTACAAATCATAGCGCATTTTTCTATGTATTGTAACGGGACAGCCTTACCCCCTGGCACGATTTCTGGTTTGACAGAAGTCTGTCAGAGGGCTACGGACGGAGCGCTCTCTCGTCAGCGGAGCACCGCCCGTACGACAATAAGGCTTCCAACCTTTCCTTCATCCTCCTCCTTATTCCTACCAAAATTGTACAGAAACAAAGTTATAATGAATCCTATCATTCATCGATAACGAGAAGATTGTTTCGGACTCGGCCGTCGAACCTGGAAGAAGGTTGACGTGTTTCCGTGTTCCCACGGAAACTAATGAAAGGCTCCGTGTATTTTTAAATTTTACTCGAACAAGTGACAAAAGTGACAGTGCATAATAATATCAGTTAATTAAATTAAATAAAAAATAAACGAAATAATTAAATTCTCATTGACTCCTCAAAACATCAAGAATTATAAAATGGAACCATTAGAGACAACCGGCCAGTCCCAATGATTGAGCAATGAGCATTCCAACGATTAAACCAAAAATTAATAAAAACTAAAATAAATTACATATCAAAATTATAAAATCTAAATAAAATTACACCAATTTTTAAAGAAATGACACATTAAATTCTCCTGATTTCTACACCTTTCGAGGCTAATCCAGCTTAGAGGGGTATAATAATAATAAAGAGAAGAGGAAAAAAATATCAACATAAAGACAATGACATAGCGTTTGCTTAGAGAGATGAACAAAGGATGTAATTCACAGTCTCGGTGTGCTTTGTGACTTCCCTGAATTGCCTATTCTATTGTTTCTTCTCCTTTGCTCAACAACGCAGCATATTCAAATGATACAAATAAATTCAAATTCAAAAACAATACATATATATAGAGGAGCTCACACCAACCTCTGAACAAATCGACCCTTGGCCGAAGCGGTGTATATTACCAGTGGCCAGGCTAGACTCACGGACGACACGGAAGTGAGCCTAGCCAAAAAGTTGAAGAAGAAGAAGAAGAAGAGAAGATTGTTTCTCGCAGTACGCTTTAGCGAGGCTAAGCCCGATTGCGTAGCGAGAAAGCAATGCAGAGGACTAGATGCTCCTATACCGGACGAAAGTATCCGTTCTTGAAGGTCGAGTTTGAGCCAAGCTCCTCGAATTGCAAGATGGGGAAATCGGAGGGCTTTACCCGCTCCTGGCAAAAATCCGCCGGTCAGTGCACGAACCTGCACACTGACACCTCTCCTACGTGAGAGAAGAGGATCTAAAAAATCCTAAGTACCGATATTTGGGAATTGAGCACCTCCCGAATATCGAAACGTTTCAGTATTTATCCGAAATATTCGTACAAAAGTCTCTTCTGTATACGGCTTCGGGGTATCTAGCGCCGAGTATGTGTACAATCGTGATGATCATTAAGTACATTTTCCATTCGCACTTGACGATAAGAATACTAAGTGTTTTTCTGCATTGCTCAATAGTTTGTTAGAACAGATGTTGGCCCTGTTTCTAGTTTGTGTTCCAATGAGAATGTTGAAAACAGTTTTTGAAGGAATACGTGTTAAGCGTCCACGAGTTCAATGCTAATTCTCGGGTGGGGGTCGAAACAGCGAACGATCAAAATAGCGAACAGGCATATGCGATATACATGCATATATAGATATACAGAATGCCTGTTCGCTATTTTGATCGTTCGCTGTTTCGACCCCCGCCCCTAATTCTCATCCATCTGCGTATCAGATAAATGAAACTTCAACGACAAATATTACGTTCGAAAATCGACTATAAAAGCGGAGCATCGTACAACTCTCGTTCAATTTGGTGAACGTTCCTCGATATTCACCATTTTTTTTTCAATCATCGACCAACGATCATGTACCTAGCGGAGATTGTTCTTTTGTTCCTGGCCGCTGTAGACCCCTGCCTCTGCAATGAAAAGGTAAAAAGTAATTATTAATGAGCACTATATTTGTTGCTTAAACACTTTGATTTTCTTCCATTTCAAACGTAACGAACGAATAAAGTGAAGATTTTTTATTTCCTCTGTATCTCCAGGTGCCCGACGCCAACGATGATGCTTATTATGAGAACATAGGAAAGAGGCCGGAGACAAGTAAATATGCCAACTTTATCGTTGACCTTTTAACCCTCTCGGACCGTATGTTGCTTCTACGCAACACGTGCTTCCAGGCTCAATAAAACTGCATCGGTCAGTAAGGTCGGGGTTCTAACTGCCTATTTCCATCAAGCAAGGTTAGATTGCATCTTAGATACTCCTAAACCAAGAGATAACTGCTTTAACTCATCGAAATATCAATATGAAGTCGGCGTTTCATGTTGAGTTGGCGTTGTGTGAAAAGGTGCTTTAGTTATCGCAAAAGAAAAGTGGGTATACATTTTTTTTTCGTACTCCAAACGTTATTTCCTTTCAAAGGGGAGCTAATATGATGTATTTAAGGTATTCGGTGCTAGATTCATTCGTAAATTTTCCTGATTCTGCTCCCCAAGAACCTGGTGCTGCGCGCAGCGAACATTCAAAAATTCATATTTCCCAACAAAAAAACCGAAATGTCACAATGGATTCTGAAACTAGAAAGTATAATGAGATAAAATTATGAAGGGAATCATTTTCCGTCAACGTGAAATAGGTCTCGGTCTGAGAGGGTTAATTTTTCGATGGTAATAACCTTGAATCATCTTGTTTATGCGGGCTCCGCAGTAGCACTGATTCAACTAATTAAAGATCAGAGAGTGCAATCGCTGCTCAACCCTGGAGGGGGAGCACTTTTCACAACCTCTACACTGGTCTACTATGGCAGACCGAACGCCGCTAAAATCGGTGGAGTCCAATACGATTTGAGTACGGATGTAAGTTTGCTAAAGAAATTAACGAAATTCATGAAATAAATAACGACGTGAATATTTTTTTTTCTTCATATAACACCAGCCTCTAAAGTTGGATTTTCAATTCGCAATGGGAACGGTGATTCTTGATTAATTCGCAGACACCACACTCACCACACGGTGCAAATTGGCACTTGGACTTTTCAAAACGTTTTCATTTCATCCATGAATGTACGGAATTGATCTTACAACGAGACTTTTTGGGGGTAACATTTCCTTAGTAATCGATTACAATAATTAAAAAAAATTGAAAACTCAAGTTTTATTATAGAAAAATAGCCAAATTGAAGGGAGGAATTTTGAAAACGTGTTTTTTTTTTGAAATTTTCGTGGGTGCAAATTTGCACCAGTGTGGTGTCTACGGTTTTATGAAAATGACGATTAAAATCGTTCGCTTGTAGCATTCGCCTCGACTCGTCATAAGTAAAAAAATTTGTTTCCAATCTACCTTTTTTCACGCAGGCAATGAACAAAGTTGCACGAGTTTTGCAGGATCCTGTGGAATTAGCTTCACTGGTCATCCAGCAGAAGCGAAATCATCAAAAAACAGCGGTACGTCTAAATTCTGATAATATTCTATCTACATTGATCTTTCAAACGGGTGGAGATCAAATGTTGAAATGACTAAAATTTCCAACAGCTAAAATCTCGAGTTTATAAACTTCGAATGATAATATGGAGACAGATAGATTCGACTGGAGCTTTGAATGCCGAAAATAAATAAAGCAGAAACTGCAAGGTTCGAAGAACTGTTACATCGAAAATAGAATGTAACAATCGCTCATAGAACGATCACTGAAATATCGATTTTTCGAAAATTCGACTATCGCTCTTTCGATTCATAAATTACTAGGGTCAGCGATACCGTAAATATTCTCAATTTTTAAAATATAATAACGAAAGACCAAATATACTGAGGTTAAAATACTGAAACACCAAAAAGTCGAACAGTCAAAATAGCGAAACGTTAGAAAGTCGATCGATCAAAATAAAGAAATGCAGTGGAGCTCCAAATACATGAGTCTCACTCGTTTACTTACTCAGACCGGTCATCTCCAATTTTAAACATCGTCATTTTGACTTTCGCCTTTTCGAGTTATCGCTATTCTGCATATCTAAGTTTGATAGGCTCGAAAAATTCACTTTCGATTTTTTGCTACTCTATATATTGGTCTGTCTGTAAAACAATTACTCTCCATTTTTAATTCGAAAATATGAACTTTTGACATTCTGTTGGATGGTCTGTTAAAATTGCATTCGAAATGAAAACTATTGAAATATGTATTTTCGGGTAAATATGAATTCAAAGAAGGAATTTTCGATTAAACACGCAATCTGCTGGATAGTCGATCGGGAATAAGAATTTCGAACTACTTATTTTTCTCCAAACTGATATCACAACTTTTAAAACTTTGAAATATCGACCGTTCTACAATTCAGTTATTGGACATATCGAACCCCACCCTTTCAAACATTAATTCAAAGGATTTCAAATTGCATTCGGTCTTTCATATTATGATGGTAAATGAAATATCCAACAGAGCGTCAGATCAAAACGGGCCGACACGAATAATCCGGTGGACGACGGATCTATGCAGGACGAGAGTCATGAATATTCGCAATTTGCTCAAAAAAGTAAAACGTTGGAACGCTCTGGAGGGGCTGAGTATTTTTTACACGAAGATATTGAAATCGTCGATACTGTGACTAAAATCGTTTTTTTTTTCTATATTTTCACCGAAGTAATTGTTTAGTGTTCGTTTTAGCTTCCAAAAATAAAAAATGACTTTCTCCGAAGAAACGAACGAAAAAACTTTTCTCTTTACAGCGAGTAACACATCGGACACACTGAGAATCGAAGCCGTATCGGATGTTCATCGCAACGCAAAACGAGATACCGAATACAAGAATCACGACACCCTACATGCGAGATTATTGATAGAGCTCGATTCCAATTTCTACCATAACGAGTAAGGATAAACAAATATACTCAAAGTAAAGATCAAACTTTTTTTAACTAAAATTTGCGTGTTTTCTCAAGGACGGAAAGAGAGTTGATACGGACACTGAAATACGTTATGGCTTTCTGGAATGCCGTCGAACTTTCCTTTCGTAGTAATCTGAGACCATCTATCAATTTTTACGTCGTGGCAATCGTCCTAGCAACTGTGAGATGAAAAAACTATTTTTGCACATTCAATTGCTGCATTCGAGTCCTTTCAATTAGACTCTGTCCATTGTCCTCTAAATAAACGTGGATATAAAATAATTCTAGACGCCAGAGGCTACACCACATCTCTTGAATTCCCGAATCCCGAATAGTGAACAGCTTGATAATGAGCAATCGGTTGAAAACACAGAGGATCATTGGTTTAAAGCAAAAGACCAAATTCCGATGGATACGTACGACATCGCTGTGACGATGACCAAGTACGTATGACGAACGCGCTCACCCGACGAGATAAAAATGAATCGATCGAAAGTAAATTGATTCGTTTTTATTTCGATACAGCGTAGCAAAATTTGCTTTTCGATATTCGTAGCTATACCTTCTCCGCACTAACAATGACGAGATGTCGACCGATCCATGCTTTTAGACAAAAATATTTCACTTGTAACACTACTACAACTTGAAATTTTCTTAAACATTTTGTAGACGGATCCTGGGGGAAGATTCGCTTGGTAAGGAATTGCTTTTTCCATTGACTAGACACTGATCCCCAAAATTTCAAATTTCATTTACAAATTGTGTCGTGTTGAATTCAATAATTTTCAGGTGTCGCAAGAATCGGTTCCGTATGCGGGAGTTCTCTGAAAAAGGATTCGAAGCCTGCGGTTGCTATCTTTACTGACAATGCTGATTTCACTGGTATTCACGCGGGGATACACGAATTAGGCCACGTGTGAGTATCTTGAACAAAGTCAAATTATTAAGTTTCACAACCAAATATTCTTCAGCCTCGACTTTGAGCTTTATTTGCGAGGCTAAAATGTATCGACGCAATGTTTTTCATTGAATCCGTTGACGAAATGAGCAGTAGAGGAACTTCACTGCTGCAAAAATAGAATTTCGTTAAGAACAGCGTGTACTAAATATTTTCGAGTGATCAATAAAACGCATGCCATCGAAATAATTTCAACATACAACTAACAAAAATATTATCAAAAGGCTCAAGTTTTCTTCAGATTCCGAAAACATTGTGTTCGTCGCAACCAACAGAAAAATTGGCTTGTTCATCATTGCACCATCTCCTTATTTTACATTAATTTGAATAGCGCTATATTCGGATAGCGAAAACCGTTAAAAATGTTTTTACAATAGTTAACTCTATCGAATGTTTCAATTTATAGATTCGGCCTGACACATGAGAGCAACGAAAAGTGTAGGATTTTCCAGACAGGTTACATCATGGACGCAAGCTCCACTCCTACGGAATTTTCGTCGAAATTCTCGATATGCTCATACGACCAACTTTCTTCACGGTGGAGGTGAGACTTTCTTCTAAACAATAGAGTTCCATTCGACAACGAAAATGAAAATGATGTACCACAAGGTGGTGTGTAGTGCTATAAATTTCGTTTTTTCCGTTGTAGAGAGGGAAAGTTCGCTTGTTTGTATAGAGCACCGGAGACGACATCGGCTATGCCACACTTGGTGCCTGGAAAAATGATGAGTTTAGAACAACAGTGTCAAGGACAGAAACATAAAGAAGCATGTAGCTACGGCTTGGTAATCATTACACATAAAAAACTTTTAATATCCGACTGGCAATGAAACGATAAAATATATTGAGTTTAACGATTAAGTATAATTGATATATATCAACGGTGAATTTTTCCATTTTTTTTTCAATCGTGTATTAATCTCACTCGAAAAAGTTAATACTTTTTAACATATCATTGGAGTTTCGTTGCCTCGAATACTGTTGCAGTAAGCAATCCTCGTGAATTTTTATGTTTGTTCGATTATCAGGACGAAATCTGCGTTCGACTCAGATGTTTGAATGAAAGGGTTGAAACGGAGTGGGGAACTTCTGAGAGCTGTAAAAGGCTCAGCTATAGCGCAGCACTAGGCACTCCCTGCGGATCCCAAAACGACGGGAAACAACGGGTAAGTACGATCCATTGCATTATCCATTTTGTGAAACTCGTCCAGAAGCCCAGTATTCTGATATCAGTTGTTTCAAGTAATGCCCGTTTTTCTTTTCTTTTAGTTCTGTTATATGAACCGCTGCATCGAGTTCGACAACTGATCGCTCCAACAGGACCATAATTAATCAGCCTCTATTATCTTCAACAGTTCTATATCTATTAGTATTAGTAGCTCCGTTGGTCAAACACCAGTGTTTGACTAAGCTTAAAATTCTTACTCAGTTTACTTAGTTTGAATAGAATTAAAATAAAATTAAAGCCGACGACGAAGGAGCACCGGGTTAGGCCAACATTACGCGGTTGGCTGACCGCCAACCGTGCACCGTCTTGCGGGTCAACCGCTCACCTCTGAGCGCCGGATTTGGCAAAGTGTGCGCTGGACACACGCGTTAGACTTCGTTGACATCGGTATGAGAGTATTTGTATCCGCATCGTTGTGTGTATCATTGAATAAAATTAATTGGCAATCTCAAGTTTTTTTTTTAATATCATGCCCTGCAAGCTGCCACTTTCCGCGCAGTCAATACTAACCAGGGGATTTCGTAGAAAAATTCGAATGACTCGAACTTGAAAGTCTGCCGTATTAGTCTTCGAATACATTTCGACCGATCGTTCGACCTTTACGGACACGAAGAATTTGTTTTTTTTCTCCGTTAAATAAGAAGGCTATCACGGCGAAACTTTTATAGCAAAAATTACTATGTTTTTATATTAACGTCGGACCATATCGATAATATTATAATAATAATCGCTACAGAATGTGTCAAATAATGCAAAAGTTTGAGAAACCATTACCACAGTCCATATAGTAAATAACGCGCTGTAATATATCAAAAATGAACACCGAGCGAATTTTGAATAAAAACATAGTAAAAATAATGAAATGATTTGATGAAAATTTAGGAGATAACATAGCATCTGTTTCTCTGTGCTATACGAAAAATTGCATAGTTTCGTATTTTCCTTTCAACCGCACTGAATTTTGCTTAATAACATAGCAAAATTCATGCGCCTACCAATTATATGAGGCGTTGCTGCGAGTATAAACATGAAAATTAACTAGTGGCACATAGTAAAATTTCAGGCAATCGCTTCGTTCATAAGCGGACATTGTCAAGTAAATCTTTGTCGAAAAGAAAATTCACTTCTTTTCGGACGGTGCCACTCAACATTACAAAAATTTTCGACATTTCACCAATTTGTCCAGTCCAATTCACCAATTTTCAACATTTCACCAAAAACACGAGTGACATTCGGATATCGATACGTCGTTCGATGTAAGAATGTCACAGACCTACATTTTGCCTGTCGTACATAGTAAAATTTGAGAGAACTGCTTTCGGCATCAAAATTACTATATGTACTTTGGTGAAATGTACTAGAATGGCGATATAGAAAAGCGTTGCTACAAATCATAGCGCATTTTTCTATGTATTGTAACGGGACAGCCTTACCCCCTGGCACGATTTCTGGTTTGACAGAAGTCTGTCAGAGGGCTACGGACGGAGCGCTCTCTCGTCAGCGGAGCACCGCCCGTACGACAATAAGGCTTCCAACCTTTCCTTCATCCTCCTCCTTATTCCTACCAAAATTGTACAGAAACAAAGTTATAATGAATCCTATCATTCATCGATAACGAGAAGATTGTTTCGGACTCGGCCGTCGAACCTGGAAGAAGGTTGACGTGTTTCCGTGTTCCCACGGAAACTAATGAAAGGCTCCGTGTATTTTTAAATTTTACTCGAACAAGTGACAAAAGTGACAGTGCATAATAATATCAGTTAATTAAATTAAATAAAAAATAAACGAAATAATTAAATTCTCATTGACTCCTCAAAACATCAAGAATTATAAAATGGAACCATTAGAGACAACCGGCCAGTCCCAATGATTGAGCAATGAGCATTCCAACGATTAAACCAAAAATTAATAAAAACTAAAATAAATTACATATCAAAATTATAAAATCTAAATAAAATTACACCAATTTTTAAAGAAATGACACATTAAATTCTCCTGATTTCTACACCTTTCGAGGCTAATCCAGCTTAGAGGGGTATAATAATAATAAAGAGAAGAGGAAAAAAATATCAACATAAAGACAATGACATAGCGTTTGCTTAGAGAGATGAACAAAGGATGTAATTCACAGTCTCGGTGTGCTTTGTGACTTCCCTGAATTGCCTATTCTATTGTTTCTTCTCCTTTGCTCAACAACGCAGCATATTCAAATGATACAAATAAATTCAAATTCAAAAACAATACATATATATAGAGGAGCTCACACCAACCTCTGAACAAATCGACCCTTGGCCGAAGCGGTGTATATTACCAGTGGCCAGGCTAGACTCACGGACGACACGGAAGTGAGCCTAGCCAAAAAGTTGAAGAAGAAGAAGAAGAAGAGAAGATTGTTTCTCGCAGTACGCTTTAGCGAGGCTAAGCCCGATTGCGTAGCGAGAAAGCAATGCAGAGGACTAGATGCTCCTATACCGGACGAAAGTATCCGTTCTTGAAGGTCGAGTTTGAGCCAAGCTCCTCGAATTGCAAGATGGGGAAATCGGAGGGCTTTACCCGCTCCTGGCAAAAATCCGCCGGTCAGTGCACGAACCTGCACACTGACACCTCTCCTACGTGAGAGAAGAGGATCTAAAAAATCCTAAGTACCGATATTTGGGAATTGAGCACCTCCCGAATATCGAAACGTTTCAGTATTTATCCGAAATATTCGTACAAAAGTCTCTTCTGTATACGGCTTCGGGGTATCTAGCGCCGAGTATGTGTACAATCGTGATGATCATTAAGTACATTTTCCATTCGCACTTGACGATAAGAATACTAAGTGTTTTTCTGCATTGCTCAATAGTTTGTTAGAACAGATGTTGGCCCTGTTTCTAGTTTGTGTTCCAATGAGAATGTTGAAAACAGTTTTTGAAGGAATACGTGTTAAGCGTCCACGAGTTCAATGCTAATTCTCGGGTGGGGGTCGAAACAGCGAATGATCGAAATAGCGAACAGGCATATGCGATATACATGCATATATAGATATACAGAATGCCTGTTCGCTATTTTGATCGTTCGCTGTTTCGACCCCCGCCCCTAATTCTCATCCATCTGCGTATCAGATAAATGAAACTTCAACGATAAATATTACGTTCGAAAATCGACTATAAAAGCGGAGCATCGTACAACTCTCGTTCAATTTGGTGAACGTTCCTCGATATTCACCATTTTTTTTTCAATCATCGACCAACGACATGTACCCGGCGGGTATTATTCTGTTTTTTCTGGCCGTTGGACACCCTTGCTTCTGCAATGGAAAGGTAAAAAAGTTATCGGTGAGCAACCAATCGATGATAGTAAAAACTTTGTGTTTTTATTCCGCATTTCGAATGAAAGAAAGAAAAGTTGAATTTTTCTTACCATTGTATCTGCAGGCGCCCGTGGCCGACGATCCTATTTTACAGCACTTTCGATTGGACCCTGGAACAAGTAAATACGCCGTCATCGTTATTAACATTTCGATATTTAATGGGAATAACGATGAATCTTTTCGTTCGATTGTATTTTAGAGTACCAAGTATTGGGAGAGGATTTCATCCAACATTTGCGTACGAGTTCATTATCAGAGCACTCTAGTAGCCCTCAACAGAAAGCACTAAGTATTCAAATTGATAATCAGAGATTGAACTTTGTGCTCAACCCTTCACCTGGAATACTATTCACGCCCTCGACGGCGGTCTACTACGGCCGACCGAACTCTTCTAAATCCGGTGGAGTCGAATACGTTCGAAGTGTAGACGAAGTGTAGATTTGGTGTACCGTTGGATATCAGATGAGTGAAGATGAAGATGGATCGATTATGGAGGTATGTCGCCCATATAGAATTTCCGCAGCACCAGGTACTCCTTGTGAACACAAAGATGGCGGAAAAGAAGGGGTAAGTACGGTCTACCGCCGTTATCCATTTTTATTGAACTCGTCAAAAAGTTGAAAATTCAAATATCAGTTATTTCCTCCAATGCACGTTTTTCTCCTCTTGTAGTTCTGTTTCTTCAACGAGTGCACGCGTTTCGCATAATAAAACATCGGGAAGACCTGGATCAACCGGACTTCATCATCTGTAACAGTTTTATGTTTTATGTCTGCGCGGTTGTATCAGAGCGTGATGGTCAAACACCAAAATTTGACTGTCAATGAGCTTGAAACTGTTATTTTTATAGAAACGAAAAATATATCAACAGCATGAGACTCTGTGGACGATTTTGAAAAATTATGATTTATATTGTGACATTATGAAATGAAAAAAAAATTCAACTAATATTACTCAGTTGGGTGACCGTTCAACCATGCACCGTCCGCCCGGCGAGCGATCTGTCGCCGCGGTCCGTCATCCACTGAGCGCCGATTTTATTTGTATCTGCTTTGTTGTGTGTTATTGAATAAAATTAATTGATAATGCGAAGTTTATTTTCAATATCACGCCCTGCGACCCGCTACTTCCCGCACAGATAATATTATTTACAGAATTTAATTTACGAGAACTCACATTCTTAATGTCGAAGTTTAATTATTTTAAAAAACGAAGTTCGGAGTTGAAATTTTTCGAAGCGCGATTTGTGCGATTGAAAAAAAAAACTTCAAACTTATTGCGGTGTCGAGATATCCAGTGAACGTCCTACGCTGTTTGGTCTGTTATTTTCCTCCATCTCGCTCCGCCCCCCATGTTGTGCATCGTTGCGTGAAATCGAAGAAAAAGTCGTAAACAAACGTCCTCCGCGAGTGTGTTGTTTGTATTGCTCGAGTTCTTTGAAATTTAGAAAATTCAACGCAAAACTCCACAGCGATACACAAACGCATGAAGCAGTCGTTGTCGCCGGGTCGTCAGTGCCACCGAGTCCGGAGTTTTATGATAAAAGTTTCGAAGCATTTTGCTTGATGGCGGACTACAAAAAATCTCTGAGCCTCGAAAATGTTCTGCTAGAATTGGTGAGATTTTTCGTCTTTTGACTCCTGATGAAATATTTTCTTGTTTATATTCACTTTTCGAGGAGGGCGTAACACGTTCGTTTTTTATATTCTTCAAAAGCTCTTGAATTCTCTGCACTCCGAGGCAACTGCCATAGCTGTGAGAATTGACAAGCATGAAAAAAAAATGACGGTGATCGACAATGGTTGTGGAATTCCAAAAAACGATTTGATTCTTCTCGCTGAGGGTAGAACGAAACACGAAAATTCTCCGAGCTCCAAGACGAGCGAGGGAAAATATTTCCGTTCTGGAAAGAGCTTGATTCAAATTCGTAACGTTTCCTTTGTTCTCGTGATCATGTCGAAAAAACGGGATTCTCCGGATACGTATGGAAAGGTGAAGATAATTATTTTCTTAATTAAAATCCAATTTGACGTGAAATTGAAATGTGAATTTGAAAAAATTGTTGAATTTTTCTGAGATCGAACGGAAACGCGAATACATATTTTCCATTCAGTTTTTCAAACAGGCTCGAGATCCCGAACTCAGAAAATTGGAAAATCGACCATCTTGTGGAACAACCGTTACGGTTTATCCGTCAACCGAATTTTTTCAATGGAACGATGACATCGACGTCTCTCGAATTCGCTACGTTATCGGTTATCTTGCCCTCGTAAATACGCAGGTAACTGTCATCGTATATGCACCACAATTTTACTTTTAAACACGTTCCACTTTTTTGATAAGTTGAAAAAAGACGATTCGGGTCGTTTGCGTGCGGGAGACGAACTGGAAAGTACCAAGACAATTTTTTTTCTCGCATCAGGTATCATTTTCTGTTCGCGAAGACAAAAGCCAGAGCATTATTCTAAGAATCGGAAAAAATCAAAAAAGGAGAAAATTGTTGAGTATCCTGTGCGAGCGTTCACTGACAAACGGTCAAGTGAAACGTGTCAAGGCGACGATTTCTCGTCGTATCAACATCGAAATATATTGGGGAGTAGAGTGTACTTCGAAAAAGATTCACCAAATTTTTTTGAATCTGCGGGCCGTGAACTGTCCTGCTTTGCAAGAACGCTTGATAAAAATCGTCGCGAGTACGTGGCCCGGAAAATTTGATAATGTTCGTACGGAAAAAATATTTTTTTTACTCTACATTTACTCACCGGAGACAGAGTACGAATTGACATCGAAAAGGGACGAATCAGTCGTGAAGTTTCATGAAATGCCTACAATGGTACGTGCCGTTGAACACTTTTTTGCTGAACGTGAACTCGCCGAGAAAGACTGGAGTCACGGAGCCCCCAGTTCTTCACTGAGCCTCCGCCCCATTGGTCGAATCAGCAGGCTCGGAAAAAAACGATCGTTCTTCACGAGTTTGCCTAGAAAGTATTTCCCCTACAAACGTAACGGCAGGAAAATACACTTGAACAAGTTTTTATGGAAAGAATGCGTATCCAAATTCATAAAGGAACAGAATTTCGAGGTCACGCAAATCGTTTCCGAGAGAAAAAACGCCAACAAAGTCGGCGTTTTCGATTCACGGACGAGTCATGCGAGCCCAGAATCGAATGTGTCAGAAAAAATGGAGTCGAGGACGAGCCAGTTGTCACTTGCAAAAACGAAAATAAAACTGAAAGAATCGACTCCGACTTTCGACGTTTTTAATGGAGAAAATATTTCCTTTACACCGAATCATAATTCTGAAAATTTTCGTACGAAGTATTCAGAAAAAGAAAAACCCGAAAATCAATTGGTTCGGCGACAAGAAAGCGAATGTTTGCCAATCTCACAAAATAAAAATCGTCCACTAAACTTCACAGTTCTGAACAAAAGTTATGAAAACCACGATATTTCGTGGATAAGCCAAAGATGCGCTGAAAAATCACAAAAAATTTCAAAAACGAGCCAAACGGAAGTCGAAAAAACGCCTGACATGACACTGGCAGATCTTGACATCGATGATCTTTCTACTTGGAGCAATTGGACTTACCATTCGTTAAGGAAAGCGGAGGGATCAACGTCGGGCAAATTAATAATACAGAAACGATTCAATTTTTTGCCCGTTCACTTACACGCTCTCCTCCCACACGGAAAAATCAAATTGACCGACAGCAGAGATCCCATTGGTAGCTTCCAAATTCCACGTCATTTTCATGTCAATCTTCGCCGGCAGGGTCGCGAAGTACGAGCTTGTACGAAACGTGCCTTCGAGTTCAGGCTCAAGTTACAATCGTTGAAATCGATGGAGGTGCAGTAGCCGATTTTTTAAGTGAATGAATTTGAAATTTCCATGAAAAATTTAAAGTTAACAATCCATTAAATTAGGATTCAAATTCAATGAAATTTTACAAAATTGAGAGTGAGCTAAAGGTGAAAATATGCTGAAAGAGTAATTCCAGTACGTTGCAGGTTTTGAGTCAAGTGAATCGAGAATTTATCGTAGCATTAACGGAACAGGATGACAAAAAATTGCTCGTAATAATCGATCAACACGCGATGCACGAGAGGATTCGTTACGAAAATCTTTTGAAAGGTATTTGAAAGCTGATTCGTTTCTTATTAGTAGTTGCATGTGAAATGATATTGAACGATTTTATCCACAGCGTACAAAGAGAACTCGAGAAACGAGCAATTCATATCGAACGTTTTGCGACGTCCCATAATAATTTCTGACTTTTCACCAAGAGACTGCGAGTTGCTGTCGATGAGTCGGAACCTTTTGACGCGATTCGGTCTGAACTTATCGAAACGAGGCGAAGAAACGTTGTCGATTCACGCAGTACCTCGGTGTTTCTCGAAAAGATCGTTCGGTTGTGACAACACGAGGCTCGAAATTTCTGTGAGAAAGTTACTACGAGAAGTGGTCGAAGATCTTGTCACCGGTGGGTCGAAGCTTTTGCCTTCCACGATTCGCGAGGCCATCGCGAGCGAAGCCTGTCACGGTAATTTGATGATGAACCTTCCGGTTTATTTACATAAAGCGATTTTGGTGCGAAGGCCCCGAATAAAAATTCGGGTTTTTCAAACTTCCTCAACGAATATAAATCATTTAATTTGAAGGTTCGATCAAATTCGGCGATCCTCTAACACCGGAGCAATGCAACGTTCTTGTCTCATGCTGGAAAGATACGGATGCGCCGAATCGTTGCGCTCACGGCCGACCTTCCGTAATTCCTTTGCTGGAACTTGCGACGAACGAAAACAACATAAATGGCTTTGATTTCAAGGTAAGAGAATGAAAAACTGAGAAGCGAGGATATTTGAATTTTCCATTGAACGCAACGGAACGAAGCAACTTCGAGGACGAATCACAAGATTTGAGGCATTAATTGATCGAACGATTGATGAAATGGAGCGTTCAAAATTCACTTTTCTTCATAGCCACACTCGAGGGATTATAATTTTGCTCATTCCGGGGCATCGATTCCAGCAAAATTTCAATTATCCAAGTAAATAATCCATTTTTTCGTATAACTTGCAAACGAGTATTGTTCCAGTGTCACAGCTACACAAATTTGACTCTGACAAGAGATTAGCTTACAATACTAACGATAATACAGGTGGATAAAGACGAAAAAAACGTTACACAATTGCCCAAAGACAAATTCTTCGAGGATTCGAAGATCGCGATAAAATTAGGTTCAAATTTCCGGATAAGCGGAAACGAGGATGTCCTTGCCGAAATAATTGACCCGATTTGCTATTATGACGAACTCGGTTCCGCCAACAGTTACGGGGCACGGGTTGTTCGGACGAGTGAAAAAGCACAAGGTGTAAAGTGCCATTTCCAACTCGGGCGATGTTCCCACGAATATCGTCGTCACCGGTTGTACGATGTCGTTCAGACTCAAGCGCATTTTCACGATCGCACCAAGCTGTAAGAACGCAAAGTTTCAATCATAATTAACCCTGGAAAAACGAAAATTGTGTTTTGTCTCTTTCAACTAAAATCTGTCAAGTTTCAGCCGAACGTTCCGCTCAAGAATGAAATAACAGACTGTTGAACAGGTATCAAAACCCGGAAATGGAAGCGATGTTTTAACTGTCGCTTAAAATTGAAGTAATTACCAATTTGCGACGGAGCGATTTGATTTTGAATTCATTCGATTGGTCGAACAGTTCGAAGTTGCTTGAAAAATGGGCTTTTCCAGAGAGCGAGGAACATAAAAAAAAAAATCGATTTTACACTCACGTCTCCGAGAGTACTTTGTTTGATGTAGCCAAGATAATTGGCCTTCTTGGCTGCTTCCTGTTTCGCGAAGTAGATCCAATTGTGGAGTCCAATTATTTCCTTGTCGAATTGTTCAGCGAGGAATACCGTTTCGAATCCGGAACTGGATGCATCCCCGTCGATTCTTTTGAACTGTGAGAACCAAATGCGCCGCAGTGCATCTTTGAATTCGTACTCGTCGTTCGGAATGTATCCTTTCTCAGCGAGGAACTTCATCGTGCTCAGCATTGTTTCAGTTTTCACAAACTCTTCGAGCAATTCGTTCTCTTCTCTGCGTTCCTCGCCCGTCACTTCTTCTTTCTTCCTTACGTCGAGCTCGTAGTTGTCATGGAGTGCGAGGACGGCTTTTATCGTAGGTAGTTCGTAGGCCTCGTCTTTCACGACCATAAGTCTGCAAACATAGAATTTTATGAATTTTTCGTCGTCGTCCGAGCAGTTGGTCGCCAAATTAAGAAAAGTAAGAGTAAAAATTCGAGCATGCTTGGATAATTAGAAAATCTCTGTTGATTGATTTTTCAAGAAATGACGACTCGCTCGCGCGTCAGAGCACAATTCCATCACGAATCGAATCGAAAGTGAAGAATTTCAAATAATTGTTAATTCCACCCTCGAAACATGAATTGCGACGATTCAACGAGGTCAGTTGCACAATAAAAAAATTCGTCGACAACATTGAACGTAAACTTTTCATCAATGCGATGAATACTCGACGGGAGGAAGATTGAGAAGCTCACGGTTCAGGAGCGTCATCGGTGACGCTGTCATCCGTTTTCTGTCCCTGAGGATTGAGGCTGATGAATTTGAAAGCGTTATTTTTTTCCTTGCCGGAGAGCTCTTCAGAGACTTTTTTCAAGTCGGCGTTGGTGATGATGAATCCGAGAGGACTCGGGTTGTTTTGGGCGATGGCATCCTGGGGGTCGGCGGGTTTGGAGGGCGGGGCAGGTGCGGCGTTGTCGTTGGAAGCGGCGGCAGGAGTTTCGCCGGGATTGGCAGCGGCTGCGGGGGGTGCGGGAGCCGGGGGAGCCGGTGCAGCTACCGGGGCAGCTGCAGCTGCCGGCGTTGCGTTCGGGTCGGTTGCGGGTGCGGTTCCGTTGTTGTAATAATTGTTGTAGGTGATTTCGGTGTGGCTGACGGGCCCGGCGACCGCGGGGACGTTGCCGGAGCCGTGACTTCCGCTGTGTCCGTAAATTCCACCGGGCAGAATCCTGTTGACCGCTGCGTTAACGCCGGCGCTGACGCCGGCGAAGACGAAGGCTTCTTTGGCCAGTTGCCCGATTCCTGGTCGGCCGCCGCCGGCTTGTTGCACCAGAATCGTTTGGGGCGCGTGACCCACCGGGGGATTGTAACCGGCCCCGGGATTCGAGCTGTACGAGTGCCCGTAGGAAGGGTTGTAGGGATTGTAAGGCTGGTTGTAAGCCGGAGGACTGATGTGCGAGGGACTGTACGGCGTGCCGTGGGCGCTGTACGGCGGTGGCGCTGCGCCGTGCGACGGGCTGTAGGGCGGCGGTGCTCCGTACGGATGGTGGCCTCCGACGGACGGGTTGTAGCCCTGATTCGCCGGAGGATTATACCCCGACTGATATTGATTTCCGTTCGTTTGTCCGTACGCGGGATTCTGGGCTGGCTGGCGATTGTAGCCTCCTGGAAATTTCAATTCCGGGGTTTGACGTCTCCTCGAATTATATGCTCGAACGAACTGCTCGTCGATATTTCGATATTCATTTCACCATCCCTTACCGGAAGGTTGATAACCGGATTGAACGTTAGTGGCGCTCGTCTTCGAAGCTACGTCCGGCGCTGACGGTTTCGTTCCGACCCCTCCGGGCTGCTGCTTCGCCGGGACGTTCCAACCGATCTTATCCGGGCTCGATCCCCCTGTCGAGTTAAGACATTAGTCCGACGCTTTGATTTATTGCTTTGGTAAAAAAAAAATCGATCGATGAGAAATGAGGCGTTTGGTGCTTCCGAATTTTCAGCTAATTCTGTCTACGGAACTGACGTTCGAATTTCACCAGCGGTTCCGATCTCGGGAATAATCGTAAAGACGCTGAAATCCGTCATCGAGGGGAATTCATTTCTAGCCATTTTTACGAGCGGAATTATGAAATTGTTGAGAAGCGGCTTGATTCACTCTCACCTTGTTTATTTAGCGGACCGGTATTTCCGCCTACCTTTGGTCTGGGCTCGTTACCGGCACCTGTCAATTTGGCCGCCCAGTCTCTGTATTCTTGTCCTTTTTGGGCTTGACTCGCTTCGAGAGGGGTACGACGAAAGGGAATAAACGAATGAATGAAAACGAGCTGGTAAACATACTTGTGCTTATTTTTTATAGCGATTAACGACACCAATAATGCTGGTTATTTTCAAACAAGTTGTTGGCAGATTCGAGAACGTGAGGAAGGCTTGAAATTTTTCGCTATTTTTATCGATTCCCATTGAAACTCATCGACCTCGAGACTGAATGGAATCCGCTTCCGTGTGCGATTCAATGATCGTGAGAATTCTTTAAGTATGTACAAAATGACCTTGAGGCACGATACCTTGTTGGGTTTGCGGCTGCCTCGGCTTCGACGTGCCTCTTGACGAGGAACCGCGACTTCCGCCGCTTCCTCTCTTGATACTCGTGCTGAAAGATCTTCGGGCATCGACACCTGCAACGTCAAAATCGTGAGAACAACGATAATCAGCTCAGCGATTAGCTGTGGTAAAATCGATCGGAAAATATTCATTTCAATGGCAAGCTCACAGACTCGAATAATTAAAACACTTCCGAGAATTTTCATTGTTCCGAAAAAGACCGTCGAAGTGGTTCGTTGTTCATGAGAACTCAATACGACTCGAAAAGGTTAGTTGGAATAAAACTCATGGAATTTATGAATATTCGAGCGAGGTTCTTGGAAAAGTTCCTCCAGGGGGCTCTCATTCGGTCAATTTTTTATGGACTCTCTTGAAAAACTGTCCGGTCAATTCTAACCCAGATAGATATTTTGCGCTAGAATTACAGCAATAACACGGCACGAAATTGAATTTTGAAACACAAATATGGTATCTTTTGCCGCCGCATAAAGCTTTATTATGACGGCACGGTATTGCGTTTAATACCGTAAAAAGAATCACAATACGCCGACACGACGTGCCAATTCGTAATAGCAACAGAACGACAACAGAACAGCACGCTGTGCCGTTGTATTAACCGAATAAGCGTGGGTAATGTAACAGCAACGAAACGGCAATAGAACAGCACGTTGTGCTGCTGTATTGCCAGCAAAAGAACAGCACATCGTGCTGCTGTATTGCCAGCAACAGAACGGCAAAAATAATTTTAACAAATTGAAAAAAAGCGGCCGTTCCGAGGGAGACTCGATCCCGGGACCTTCGGAGTCCTAGTCTGATGCGCTATCCACTACGCTACTAGATGTCTTATAGTTTAGAAACAACAAAACTTCTATATAAATCTTGGTTCACAATTTACATATAAATTTTGTTAGTATGTAAGTACAATATGCTGATAACGGAGTACATACGGCACTAGATTCGAACTCCGAAACTCCCGGGGTCGAATCTCGCTCAGAGCGAACGATTATTTTTTTTCGATTTATCTACATTATTTTGGCTGGCAATCCAGCAGCAGGCAGTGGTATCGCCAGTGTGAAGGCGATACGAATAGAATACCAAAAATAATTTGAATAAATCGAAAAAAGCTATTCCTCCGTGATTTATATAAGAGTTTCGATGTTATTAAAATATAAGACGTTTAGTAACGTAGTGGATAGCGCATCAGACTAGGACTCCGAAGGTCCCGGGATCGAGTCTCCCTCGGAACGGCCGCTTTTTTTCAATTTGTTAAAATTATTTTTGCCGTTCTGTTGCTGGCAATACAGCAGCACGATGTGCTGTTCTTTTGCTGGCAATACAGCAGCACAATGTGCTGTTCTGTTGCTGGCAATACAGCAGCACGATGTGCTGTTCTATTGCTGTTCTGTTGCTGTTACATTACTCACACTATTCGGCAATGCAACAGCACGGCCTGCTGTTCTGTTGCCGTTCTGTTGTTGTAACGCATGCACGCGTATTGCCGACATCTTGTTAATATTATTTTTCACAATTGTGCTGCCAAATTTACCAACGTGCCGTTAGTTTGCAGCTCAACTCGGAAGCAAAATATGCAATATTTACGTCATGCTATTCCGAATCGTAACGTCGTGTTGCTGTAGTTATTCTGTTTCTAATTTTTTCACAGCACGTTTGTCTATCTGGGAAGGTGACAAAAAAATCGAAATAAACTTATTCCCATCGAAAATCTCAATCGAATCAATCTACATTCTGTCAACGTCATTTTGTCAGGGATTCTACGCTTCGTAGACACTTTTGTTCTAGAAAGCGAGAGAAAGTTTGACTTTTTACAAAGTCCATTTTTTGTCATATTTTTTATTCGCTGCTAGTTTCATTTCCGCGTGCACGAAGTTTCCCTCCATCGACGCGTGACGTCCATTAATTCGATAACGAGGTTCGATTATTCGATAATTGAATGGTGGACGAATGATTTCTGGAAGGGTCCTCGCGCCGAATGCACGCACTCGGCCGGACACGTTCAAACCCATTTTTCGTATGCATGTACACACAACGGCAGTATCTTCCACGAAGCTCTCTCTCTCTCACTCGGTTTTCAATTGCGTTAGATGACGAGAAGTGAATAATACACTTTACGTTATATTCGTACGTCTCGTTAAGTCGTGTAAAACGGTGTCCAATTTACTTAACAACGATACACGAGCGTGATAGCTTTAAAAGCGTATCATTCAACTCTTCACAAAGCTATTTTTCTTGTGTATTGATATATACACGCCCTACAACGAAGAATTATGGAAAAATTGTCTCGACTATTCTCGTCCACAATATCGAAGTGACAGGTGAATATATTTGCATAAGTTTCACACGAGCAGGACGATCGAAATTCTCACAGAAAATATATATCACTTCACCCGGTATACTAAATTGCGAAAGTAAAATCACTTGTTCATCGAAGCACGTACAAAAAATTCGACAAATTTATTCCGTTTCTTCGTGCAAAGTTATTGCAAATCGGGCCTCGATGGGCCAGTGTCCTTAATTCGAATTCAAAGCTTCAATAAAATTTACTTTTATCGATGATATCAAGAAATTACAGCAGGATACACTCACTCAAAGATGAAAATCATTTGTATTGAATTTTCACGAGCTACTTATTCGGTGGCCATTCAAGAACAGCGAACCTCGTCATCGATCGTTCGATTTTTTTCAATAAATTTTATCCCGATTTATTCGTCCGATCCGTTCAAAGATTTTATTATTAACGAGGTTAATTATCAACGATAATTTATTTGTAATCGATTAGTTGACGCAGCCTTACAAGAATCAATCAAAACAAGTAGACAAAGAACGACGAGGAATCTCGAAAACTCCATCGCGTCTGATTTTCACGTTCAGTGTACGCAACTCTCGGTCTTCCTTATTCGTTGTAGCTCTGGGCTCACGCTCGCAGACAAACTGACCAGAGTCGAAGCAAACAGTGCCAGCGAGCCACTGCGGTCATCCTTCCACGCTCCTTCTCTCTTTTCAACGCAAATCATGTGCACCTCTCCCACCTTTTCTTCTCACTCGGGTTTTCTCTTTTCGACGACACGCGCATCGAAGTAGTACAGTAACGAATTCGTCGAACCGATCCACGCGGCTTGTGCTTAGTCATATTCTCATCTGTCGTAACGCTGACGAATCGCCTCTGGAGACTTATTTCTTTGTAAATTTTTATTAGTGAATCTTACTGACTATTATTTTTTGCTACAATTTCGTTCTTTCAGCAATTGACTGTTTTATAAATTTTATTAGCGTAAGCAACTTTAGCGTGTTCGAACACAATTCTTTCCTCAATGCCGCTTTTAATATTTTGCCAGATTTTTTTCTTGGCGGGGGCGACTGGAACGCGTTCTCGAGTTTTCCACTGCATCCTGTTGTTTTTTCTTCTAGCGAATCGTAATAAAAATTTTTTTACGACGAACTCCCAAACCAGTTGGATCGGTAGCTTCACTACAATTTTCGAACTTCAACTTCCAACTTGCAGCTCGCACACGTTTTTTCGAATTTTCATAGAATAACTGGGACGAATTGATTTACGAGATTTGCCGAAAAGAAATTAGCCTCAACGACCAACAACTCGCGTTCTGGAATATCTCGAAATCGTTTGTCTCCCCGGTTTTCGAATGACGATCGACGATCGACTGTCGTTACAAAATAGCCGATCGAAAGGAACGATGAATCATGAAATACAAAAACAGCAGAAAAAGCGCTAGTCTGATCGCATTGACGTTCCCGTGTAATTTGTAAATAAACGCAAGTACTGATTTTATCACTAATTCATGCGGGTTTCCTCCGCGTCCCACGCTCGCCGGGGCTCTCGTTTCATATTCGAATACTCGTGTCGTTCAACGACGCAGTTTCTTGTTATTCGAGAAACATCGTTTTGCGCTCAATTTACTTTTTTCTCTTTATTTAAATCATCAGCGTATCAACGTTTCTTACAAAATAATATCGATAAATTTCGTACAAAATCATTCCATCGTTCCACGTTTACGTGAACAATCGTATTTTATGATTTTCCGGCACGTTTCTGGGAAAGAGAAACACGATTTATTTCCGCCCAGAAGCATAAAACGGTCAAAAAATGAATAACGTTCTTTCCTCATTTTTTTCCAAGGTCAAACTCAACTTTGGATCTTTGGTTAAACCTCGAGGGTACGTTGCACCGATGAGCAGAGGTAGAAGGGACAACTACGAATTGCAAAGAGCGGTGAAGAAAATGAAGTCGAAATGAGGGGCGTGATTTGAACGCGAATTGCGCAACGATCGAGCGACAATGAATCCACGAGTGATGCCTCGATTCGTGCGGACTTCCGGTTTCATTCGTTATCGCGCAAATCTCTACTCTTTTGTTTCATTTGTTTTCATGACAGCTAAGTTGACGCGTATATCTACAATGTGTAGAATTTTCGTGAGATAATTATTGAAATTTCATAACAATGAAAAAACTTGTTAATCATTTCCTACTTTCGCCTTATTTTTCAGTGCTGAAGTTTTGGTTTTATGAGACTAAAAGAACATGAGGCCGAGATCCATCACGTCTTTGCCAAAGTAACGAAAAGAGTGCGTGTAAATGTTGAACTTCGTTCCGTTGAGCGACACCGAGCAGAAATCGTTCGGCCTTGCGTAGTAGCAAACAGTGTACAGGGCCATTTCCAATTCGGGTGGAGTGCCGACCAACATCGTTGTGTTTGCTTTCGGAACGTCGTCGATTTTGAAGTTTATCTTCACAAGCGTTGCTTTCTGAAAGGGGAAAAACAGAAGTAAAATCGTGTATGAACGGAGTTAAGGTTTTCGGAGAAAGGAAGATCAGAAAATTCTCATTAATCGGTACAGTTAATAAGAGCCACGAAAAATTAAAGTTTCCCGTGGAATTTTACTCACGTCGCCCAAATCGACTTTGTCGACGTAGCTCATGTAATTGATTTTTCGCAGCCATTCTCGAGAATCAAAGTAGATCCAATTTTGAGCACCAATCACACTCGGCCCAGGATATTTTTCGGCTAAGAAAATTCTCTCGAAACCGCAAGTCGCGCCGTTCACTTTGCTCAGCCAAATATGGCGGAGGGTATCTTTCCACTCGAAATCATCGGACTCGACGTAGCCCTTGTTCGACAACCATTTCATCGCTGTTGTCATTATGTTTGTGTTTAATAGAGTATCGAGAAACACGTTTTCCTGACGGCGCTTGTCCGAATTTGAAATTTCCTTTGTTTCTGAATCGTATTCGTAGTTGTCGTACATTTCACGAACCGCTTGGATCGTTGGCAGAGCGTAAGCTTCGTCACGTACGTTGAGGAGCCTGGAAAACGTCACAATTGAAATAATTTAAGATTTTCCTTGAAAATTTCTTCTTTGAGTATTCTTAAGTTCTTACCGTTGAGGAGCTTCGTCAGTGACATTCGGATTGACCGATCGTTTTTGTAGATTCATCCGAACATATTGGTTGGCTTTGATCTCATCTTTGGCGAAGAGACTTTCGGTAAGATTCCACAATTCCTCGTTAGAAATGAAATAAACGAATTCCGGAGCTGGGGGAGCGGTCTCATTGTTCGTGTTATTCGTACGAGCGACCGAAGGGGTTCCGGACTGGGGAGCAGGATTGTTGGAATTTAGTGGGTTGCTCGGAGTGCCAGTTTGGCCGGGATTCTGCGTACCCGAAGTGGGGTTAGCGCCAGGATGAGGAAAACTAGGATTGGGGTGTCCATCGGTGACTGTTGAGGGATTGGAGCTGGGGGAGCCGGTCGGTGAGCCAGAATTGGGGTTTCCACTTGGGAAACTGGGAAGGGAAGTTCCAGCGGAGTTTCCGGGTGTAGCGGAGGCCGCGGGCTGGCCTTGAGCGGGTATTCCGTTCGCACCGGGGTTCGGGGTGCCATATTGATTGTAAATAACGGTGTTGGTGACCGTGGAGGTCGTAGAGGCTGCGGCAGGTTGGGCGGCCGGTTGTGAAGAGGAATAACCGTCGTGATGATGATGGGGAGCGCCGTTAATGATCCTGTTGACGCCGGCGTTGACGGTGGAGTAAACGAGAGCCTCTTTGAAGAGTTGACCGAGGCCACGACCGCTGTCCTGGCTTTGTTGGTTTGGAAGAACGACGACAGTTTGTCCGGGAACGTAAGGCTGTCCCATCGGGACAGGGCCACCGCCGTAGGCCGGTTGGTGCCCGTACATGGGCTGTCCTGCTGGATTTTGTGGAGTGCCGATCGGTGGAGCGTTGTAATGATTGTGGACGATGGTAGGTGGCGGCGAGTATCCACCATGAGGCTGCATCGGGGAAGAACCAACGGAAGGATAATGCTGCGGAGCTCCGATTGGCTGATGAGGAGCGTTGTTCCCGAAACCGATGTGGGGCGCGGATGGCATCGGCATTCCTTGGGGGTGTGCACTAGGATATGGCGCATTTGGATGTGGATACGTATTCGGATGGGGCGCTGAGACGACGTTGGGATGCGCTATGGGACCGGCGGGATGCGTTGGCGGATAAGGGGCTGACGTCAGTGGTCCTGATCCCGGCTTCCCTTGACTCGGGTATGATGGATTGTACGGCGAACTCGGGAATCCCGTTCCGTGAGGCTGGCTCGGAATGTGCGGGGCACTTGGAATCGAACCTTGAGGATTCGCCGATGGATTCGCCCACGGCGGGTAACTGCCGCTTGGATTCGGTGAACCATTAGTTGGAGCTGGAAAACAAATTCAAATCTTACGTAATCGTGAATTTCTAAAATTGAATAAAACGATTTAAAAGGTATGGGCAGCTAAAAAATCCTACGAAAACTCCATCTTAATCGTTTACCTCCGCTCTGTACGTGTCCTGCATTTACTTTCTGTACCGGGGAGTCGTACGGTGCCGAAGGTTGATGAGGCGCAGACTGTGGTTTCTTATCATTCGATCCTGAGCCTGCAGGCAACATCGTCTTTCCAATTACTTTCAAACGGTTCCAGTGTTTCATCATTTTTTCAAATTGAATGCGTAATAAATTCAAGTTTCGTTGTTTTTCAAATACTCCAACACTGCATCGATAACCGTTGCAGAATATTTGTCCTTGACATAATGAATTCTTGATAACGAGTAATCGATTATATTCATTCATAAAACTTTCATCGCAACCGTTTTTAAGCCGCGATTGCGGAACCGAAAAAAATCTACAAACATAAAATCGAAACTCAAATTACGCACGAAGTGGGATTCGAACAAACCTGGCCGAGGTCGACCACCGCCTTCCGCATTAATGAGTATGTGACTGCTGTCTTTTCCACTGGTTGAACCTGAAATTCCCAAAAATAGTAATTTTGCTAATTCCTATAAAAAATCAAGAGATCTCCTAATTTTCGTGTTGCAAACTATTGAAAATCGGTTTTAACGAATCACCTGGATTGTGGGGTGTATGAGGCTGTGGAAAACTCGTTCCGGACGACGTTGGTTGTCTCGGCGGCACGTGAGCTGGAGGTTTGGGCACGTAAACCGGCGTTTTCGGTATGTAAACAGGTTGCCTTGGAGAGGAGACTCGACCGGTATTTCTTCCGGAGCCTGACGACCTCGATCGTCCACCGCTGCTGAATCGTCTCGCCTCAATCGAAGCTGTGAAAAATATAGTAAATCGAAATGATCATGAGTCAACATTGAAAGTGAATAAACAGGAAAAATGAGTGATAAAATGACGAAAATTTCGTTTTATCATCACTCAACTTAATCTCCTAAGTTTTAATTCGTAAACAGAGACTCGAGTGTCCTGACCCGTCCACTTTTTTGCTTTGAGCTTCGAAGAAATAAGGAAATTGAACGACCACATCGTCGACATCTTCAAATGACTTGTGTCGTGACGTAATTATGGGTTATTCGATTGGGTGAAAAACATTTCCGTACGATTAGACCCGGAACACGAACACTGACTGCGAGCGATAACAGGATGAAAATTTTTGAAGAGCTCGTGAAAATTCAACAATTTTGAATCGACAAATGTGGCCATTCTCTCCGATTTTTTTTCATTACTTTCAATTCGGAACCAGAAATGAAGAGATTTCACCTCCGTCGGTTTTCTATTTCCTTTGCTTGGACAAAATCACCTGAAATAATCGGTAGAACGTTCCTCGAAGTAAAAACAAAAATTTGCAATCATTCGAAAACTCGGTAAATGTTGCTTCGAATACGAATCATCTACGACGCTGAAGTTTGCAACGTTGGAGTTCAACGAAATTAACGAAAATGACATTTGTAATACCTCAAATTTTTATTTCACCAAGGTGCAGGTTGAACAACTACGAATTGCGAATTCGGCAGGGAACGAAATTGGAGAATTACTGGAATTATTGGAGGGTTTTTTTATATCATTTCGTTGGGCTCCAACGTTGCAAACTTCAGCGTCATAATCATCCGATGTAGAATACAATCAAAGAAATAATACATTTTGGTGTTTCAACATAAAAATATTACACGAAAAGCACGAAATTTATGAATTTTCGAAAATAATTTATCAACAAGCCCACGTTTTTCAGAATACCAAAGTTATTTTTATCCATGAAGAAGAAAAGGGAAAAATCAACTCACCAAAATTGATAGCCAATAACGTAATTAACAGGAAAGACGCACATGCGAGTCTCCTCGAAGTAATCATCGTAGGAGAACGATTGGAAACACTTTTCACCAAGCACGAACGAGAGAAAAGTTGCAACTGACGGGAACGAGTCGTCTCTGCTTAATTTTATATGAATTCCTTCGTTCCCTCAAATTCTTCGAATCGTCTTGTCCCACGCTCTTTCCTTTAGCTCTCGTAGTTGCCTTATCTCCGAACCTTTACTCGAACTGCTTTATTATTTTTGTTGGAGTTTCCGTTTCGATATTCCGACACATTGAAAGCTTCGTTGTGTCTCGTTGTGGATAGATCGGTGAATAAAAATTGAACTCCAACACTGAGAGCGAATCTTCGAAGTGACCCCTCGGTGTTCAGTGTTATCGCACGATATAACCGATCGACCGAAGCCCCGAGAACGTAATACGCGTTATTAATACGTTAAACTGAGAATCGTAATCGACAATGAGAACACGAGCGTGTCGAATATTATATTTGTGAGGAGGAGAATACTTTTTTTTCTCCACCCACAACGATATCGTTTAAGAAACTCTACCTCGAGCTCGACGAGTAAACAGCTCGCATATTTTAATAATATGAGTAAAACGACGGAAAATTCTCGCACGTTGTTTTTTCAAGCGGAGTTATATTTATACACATCTGGTTAGAAAACTCGAGTGAAGACTTTTGTCTTCAGAATCGTTTCGAGGAATGATTCCTGCAATATCTCGCCTCTGCTTCAAAAAATCATCATTTTTCCATTTGCGTTTCTCAGTTTACGAATTTTTAACAATGTGAATTGAGATAATTATAAATTCTTGGTGTCATTGACAATAAATCGTTATTGAGCTTATAAGAGCCAAGATTATTATTGGGAATTGATGGAAGTACGTCAGTGAATTTACAAAGAATTTCTATGACTCACTTCAATCACTTGTTGATTGAAGTTTTGGGAATTTTTCTTTTTAAATGGTTTCGAAACTGAGCGCAATTCTGTTATAAGGAGAACTTTCATAGATCCATGGATTGCTATGCTAAAATTGAAGATTCATGCAGCTCATGAGTTCGAATTTATAAGCTCACAAATTTTCAGTACTTTATTCACAAGTAAATAATTCTGTACATCTCAAGTATCGAATATAACGTGGGTTAAAACTTTCAAAAAATAATATAACAAACCATCACCTTTACTGTATTCACGTAGAAAATTGTTCGTCCCACGAAAATTTACAGGCAAATCGACGAAGCGTTCTTCGATCTATTCTTGCTCGATTGTCTTCGTTGCTTCCTTGGCGATGAACCTATCGAGGATCGCTTCACTTGGATAATCAGGCACGGACAATTGGCGAAAACCTTCTTCGTCGACAAAACAGATTTCATGGCCATCCTGAAAAACAGTCGATTCAATCATTCGAAACGAATCAATAGAAGCAATTCTAAATGATCGATTTTGATGGCTTTAATTTTTGAGTATTCTACTGAAATATGGGGAATCTTTTTTGAAAATTCAGATCAACCAAGTAAGAGCTTTTCTGATACCATAAATTGAGAGGGAATCTCGACAATTTTATAGCTGTCGAGATGGAAACTTTGGTAAAAAAGAAGTTGCAATTTTACCGGATCAGCAAGGATGATCACACGAACTGAGGCTTTTCCAGGAGTCTCGAGAGTTATTAAATCTGTCAAAATAGTATTGCCTGTCTCTTCGATTTTCTTTTTTATATCCGGTTGCTCGGCATGTGGAACTGCAAAGGCTATTCTGCCATAGGCTTTGGCACGTTCAACTTTCATTCCTGGAAGAACAAAAACAAAATGGTTTTCTACATTATCCAAATTCTCATAGAAAATGAATTAAAAATAGAATTTTTTTTGGTTATCAAATTTTGAGATAAAAAAAACAATTCGAATTTCAATCACTTGTTGTATAAAGAGCATGCGTCGTACCGATGTCTTCCAATTTCAATTTTGCTTGTTGATCGCCGTATCCCAAGAGAACACTCGACTCATTCTGCTCATAGATTTTCATTTGCAAAACATCCTTCCAGTAGGCTATACTTTTTGCGAGATTGGAGCTTGCTAGAGTCACATGTTGAACAGGATCTGCAAATTGTCAGAAAATATAATATATGTATAGACTGATGGCAATTGCGATTATCGATTTTTTCATTTTCAACGATAGCTACAAAATCAATGGGTGATTCGAACGGGGTTGAAAATTGGAAAATCCAAATTTTGTGAGAAAAATTGTCATTCGTGAAATGCTCTCATTCTCTGAAAAAAAAAATTTTCTCAGAAGCGCTAATGTTCCCCGATGATATTCGAGACTGGAATTTCAATGCAGTTTCTAAAATTTCCTGTTCACCTTGCTCCGAAGGCTGAGGTTCATTTATAATGTAATACTTGTAGCCTCCAGGGGCTTTGAGAACGGTTAATCCATTTTCTTCGGCCAAGGGCCAGTCATTTTTGCGAGCTCTTTCTATGACCTCCTTGGATTTGATGGTAATACCGCGAAAATCATTGCCGAGCTCGTACTGAGATATTCCATAATTATAGGTCAATTCGATCACAAAATGAGAGTCTTCTGGTCCGTAACCGATCATCGTTTTGCTCCATCGATTAGCATAGGGCCTAGAATTTTGTATAAAAATCAAACAGTCATTTGCGGAATTTGATAGCTAATGATTTGTTTGTTTATTGAAAATTGTTGTTTATTTCAATAAAAACCAACCCATTGCAGGCTGCATCACATCCATCCGCAAATTCCTCGTGTCGCAATACCTGTAATTAATAAATCCGAGTGATTCTAGAAAACCGTTTACTTTTCAAGGCCACATAACGGTTCGCTATACCCAAGTAACGAGATTCAACAAGTGTCAAATCGGTTTCTGTCAACTTACCTTCATACCAAGGATTTCACGATAGAATTTAGCTGTCAATTTTCTGTCAGGTATTTTGAATACAAAATGTAATGCCCGTCCGGTCACCATTTTTCGATGATATTGAATATTTCTAGGTCACGTCTTAATCACTTTGGAACTCGAGATAAAAAATCTTCGACGCGGAAGTGTGACAATCACGGTTGATTGTCAGGTGTAAAATATCTTCAGAGTCTTTTATACCGGCTTATTCGGAGAAATATGAAACCACGTTGACGATTCGAATAGTGGGGGATTTCAAAGTTACGAGTGTCGTCACTACACGTCGCTGCCTCTCTGTTATCGAGCGCAGATAATTCTCCATTTATCAGGGGATGTTACGTCAATTTTCTCGTTATCTCGACATATCAATTATCTTCGAAAAATGTGAATCTGTTTTTTAGCGATCTTCCTTATGCCTTATGCTGGCGCACCGTACAGATGTACCCGAAACATTTGAAAATACTCTTTGTCAATTGTTTTAAATTAAAATGCAATTAGTAGTAGAAAGTAATAGTAAGAGAAATGTGACGTAATTATGAAGTGATTGTCAATAAATCTTGCAAATCGATTACTGTGTTGACTGGAGGCACTTGTGGTTTCGTATGAATTTATCATTTATGTGAAACTCAGAATTTCGTTAATGGATTTCAACATTCAAAATTTACAGACGAAAAACAAAGAGTTTTAACAATATTATTCAGTGTTTGAAAAAAGTTGGGAGCAGTGGTTTTTTGATTGTTTTCAGTTACTAAAGTAGATAAAAAATTCCTTAAAAAATCAACTGTTTATTTACAAATTTAATATAATTTAATTACTTATATTTCCTGACAAGATTTTTCCAATATAGCTGCAAGGGTAAAAGATTGTTTTTTCTGTGTAATCGTGGAGAAAATATTTCAAAGTCAGCGAGCCTCAGTTTTTCAAGATAGTCTTCAATTATTATGGCGGGTAGAAAAATTGAGGCACATTCTTTTTGCGTAGCACCCTTTAGAGATTGTGCCTGTAAAAATAAAATGAAACGTTCAAAAATGGATAAAGTACACACATGATTGTTGGCTTACCTTATCGAGGTGGAGTTTTGCTCTGGAGGAGACTTCAAATATCACGTCGGTCAAAGCTTTGCTCGATTTACCACGAAACAAAGATTCCATTGATATGTCATGATTCATCAAAATGTCTTGTGGTAAAATGCAATTTCGTTTTTGGGCGTGATAAGGCACTGAACGTATAAGTGTTACAATCCCATGAGATTTTCCTAAATGACTCGCAGCATGATCTGCATCTACATTTACTGTGCTGTTTGCTTCAAGAAGCAAATAATAAATGGAAGAAAAAGCGTTTTCTGCATATTTTTCTAATGATTCCAAATCAGCAAAGGTCGTGACGCCGGATCTTTCAGAACGAGAGCTTATGAGGCGTTTGAAATAGCGTTTTGAAAGTTTATGCCTTTTCAATAACTGAAACATTTAAAAAAGTTTTTCTGTCACTCTTTGCCAATTGCCGATCCATAGTTTTTTATTTTCAACATTGAATTTATTCAGAACAGAAACTCCTTTGAAATTCTTCAATTAGTATATAGTTAGCAATGAGTTTTCATACCCTGTGCAGTTCCAATGGAACAGGACTCCTCGGCGGTAGACCACTGTAGATGTTGTCCAGAGAATCTTCCCAAAATTTATATCTCATTTTACCTATAAGATTGTCGGTAACTTGATCTTCGATCTGAGCAATTTCTACATTAAATGCACGAATGGCAAAGGCTGCCGATCGTATATTATGAGGCAATAGTAATGAACATAAGTAAGACTCATGATCTCTTTTTCTGAAAAAAAAAGTGAACAATGATGAAAACATATTCAAGCTTCGAAACTTGATTCAGAATTTTTTAAATGAAAAATGCCGTGCTTCAACCCATGGAAATCGAAATTGGAATGAGATATTGAATTTTTTTTATCGGTGTTTTACCTAACTAAATCTAAACAATATTCGGCTGGAGTTTGTCGCCCTTTCGTACTCAAAGATCTCGAACATTTGATAGTTTTTGTATTCCAAATAAGCGATGCACACTTGTTCATGACCAGTCAAGATTATTTCCCGATCGTTTTATACTTATAGGTTATGTGACATTATTATTGTCGGTAATTGTCGCGGTTGCAGCAGACGACACTCGACGCTCGTGGCCCTTCCAATTCAAATCTATAGTGACGTTTACTTAGAAGGAAAAATACAAAATAAGAAGTTAATTCTATAAAAATCATAATTCATTGAATCAATATTGAATACAAACTGGACATCGATAATTCATAACTTTTTCGAACTAATGAGTAGTGTTCGCATTCTTTACAATAAACAAACTCAACAGTGTTACCTTGTAAATTTGTTTGAATGATTTGAGGAAAACATATTTTTCAAGAATATTCAATGTCCAATCCTAAAACAACGATGCACAGTCCCGTTCACATTGATTTAATCTAGCCTTGTGTTGTTGCAGAAATTGCATTGTCGCAATTGGAAACTTCTCAAGATTGTCCTGAGTCAGTATAATAAATTAAACGAGATTAACCTGCTTATATTCCCGCATGTACCGGTATAACCAAACAACACCATCATTGGGGGCATTCACTGTGCGAAACTAATTCGTTCATTGTATCACAAATCACAAACACAAAAAAGGGACAAAGAGAGATATAACGGCAAATTTCCTGTCCAAGCAATGACATAACAAATATTCCCTCCCTCAGCTGTAGCAGTATTTGCACGAGAAGTGCGTCAATTGGGTTATGCGAAACATCCAAGTGACGTATGTTTGTATTTACTCTTTATTTTTCGATAAAAATGGCAGTTGAAGAATTTTTGGATAGAAAAAAATATAGTGATTCTTCTACAATTGGTCAAATTTTGTCTTACATTTTTATTCGAATTTTCGTTTCATTTTTCATGAACATGACATGATTTTTTTCAAAATAAAAATTAATAAGAATATTAACACTTGTAACGAATAAATACTAAAATTTCATTATGAGTATGGTTTTCGTTCAACGGCGGTAGAAAATTTTTATAAAAATATCCTTAGACATAACGTGAGGAAATGTGAACGTATACTATTAATGGCTATTAATGGTGACGTCTATTCGGTGGAAAAAAGACCCAATTTTAAGACTTTTTTTTACAAACCCGAACATCAATAATTAACTCGTGCCTCTGCTACCATTGATGAGTCAATTATTGATATTCGAGTATTAAAAATTCAGGGAATCTTGTTCATATACTGTATTGTGACACAATCAATAAAATAGATTTGTATTATCTGTAGCGTATAAAAAAATTGTCAACATTTTTTTCACCGAATTTACGTTACCCCGCCCTTAAAGGACCGTTCAGGAAAATCTATAATTTGTTGCCCTTTTTGAAATATATTTTTCTCGAGTCACTGTCGCGACTTTTATTATATATAAATATAGATAAAAACAATATTCTGTTTGAGCACCTATGAAATTTTAGCAAATCTTCACAGTCGGTCGTTCCTCAAATGTACAGCACAAATTTCGATCCTCCATGTGTATAATTTCATGCTTATTCCTATTTTTACTCAATTTAAACTATTTGATAAATATTACGTTTTATTAATAGCGATGTGACACGAGCGTCAAGAATTTTTCGTTCTTTTTCTTTCCTCAACATCTTCACGAGCTTAAGGATTTAACTTTTTCATCGACAAGAATCTCCCTCGAAGTTTCTTGAAACGTCGAGTTCATCACCTCCCAAGTTTTATCCATCAGAGTTGGAATGTCTTCTTTTGTCAGTCCTTTCGTCGGGATCGGAGGCAAAATCGTTATGTAACTCGTGCCTGAAAACATGATTTTCATTTGTAATTGTCAGAATTTTCATGGCAAGGTGAAAGTTTGCAGTTGAAATTTGTTTGTTTATTTTAATGAAATACAATAAAAGACGTTTTTAGTGGAACTTTGTGAATTTTTCCACATTTAATTTGAATATTCCGTAACAGTTCGATGGTTGAAGTTGAATTTAGAATTAAAAAAATAAGTTTAGAGTTCGATAACTTAGTAAAATCTTTCAATAGAGGCTGAGGCAAAATGAAGTTTGGAAAGGTGGCAAAACATTTCGAAAACTTGCCTGGTTCGAATTTCTTTTTCTCATCATTAAGAAAATAATATTTGGAAACAACGACTGGCTGAATCGGCGTTTGTGCTCTGACAGCAACGTGGAAAGCACCTTTTTTGAAGGGCATCAACGACGTTCCATTATATCGTTTGCCTTCTGGGAAGAGCAGCAATTTTGCCTGGAAATATAAAAATGAATGCATCGTTATAATTAGAAGGTAATCCTGCGAGCTGCGATTGCTTTTGAGTTATTTTCGACACGAGTGATAAAAATGCCAAAATAAATAATAATCGAGAACAAAAGGTCCGAAAAGTGCGTACCTTCCTACGATTGATCGTGTCAGCAGTCGAGTTTATTGTTTCCTGTGCTTCGGTTACGTTACTCCTGTCGATGAATATCGTGCCCCAAAGCCAGCAAGCCAAACCGAACGTACCGAAGTAGAGAACTAGCCTCTTGGAAACGACTGTACAACGTTCGAGTACTGGCCAAAGTTCGGCTAGAACTGAAATTACGTTTTTCATCTCCATTTTAAAACAACATTTCTGTCAAAACGATTTTCCCAACGGAATAGTTGCTTCTACGAAATCGTGTTTTAAGATGATGGATCAGTCGGTAATCACAACCGTGAGTACGAGAGAGATAGCTGCAAATTTTGAAAAGGAAATTTTTCCACATCGTCCGTCTGATCGAAAAAATAAAAATGTCATCGGATTTTTGCGATCGTGCTGCGTACGATGACATTTTTATTATTTTAATCGGACGAACGATGTCAAAGAGTTTCAATTTCAAAAATTCGAGGTGTGATTACCGACTGATCCATCATCTTAAGTGGTAAAAAAATTGGTGGTCAATTTTACCACACAAGTCGATGGCGCTCTGATGGTTTATCAGTACGACAGCTCCTGTGTCCTTGACGACATTTTCCTGCCCACGAACCTTGAAGTTGACACCGAGAAGTTTCGCTATTTGTCTGGCGCCCCATGCTGGTATTCTGGAAAATTCTTTCGAGTTTCAACCACATTTTTCATTCACACTTTTATACACAAAACTTTTTATTTCGATGGGAATCGAGGATAAACGAGACGAAGAGAACTCACAGTGCGTTCCTCCAATCCCTTGGCCTGCGGAGCATCAGCGGTATGCTCCACGTTGCGGCTATGGCCGACAGGACAATAAACACGAGGAATTTGGCTCGGTACCTCGCTCCTTCGCTGACAGCACAAATCGCAACCAATAATACGAAGAGGGCGACACCGATGCTACTGCAAGATACGCCACCCAGCATTCTGAAAAAATTATTCAATTTTTATCAATCGTTATTCGCGACATGAAATTTCGTTTTGGCCTCACCGCCAATTTTCTGCCCAACAATAAATCTCGAAATTCATTCCAGTGGAATTGATGAGTCGAAGAACGCTGGAATAACAATTCCAGAGTGGTCAGAAAACTCACGAAAAGTCAGGATCGAAGATCATTGGGTTCAGCTAAATTACCAGTGTATTTTTATAAACTTCCAATGACAAATAAATCAATTACCGAATCATCGACTCGTCTTGACGACAACTAACGTATCCTCGCTAATTAATCTATTTCAAGAACAAAATTGCTGTTATTATGCATTGTGAAATAGAAGCTCTCATGATTATCGCCGCAAGAACACGTGACGCGGAGTGAGAAATAATATTTCATAAGCCAGCGACTGAGGCTCGAGAGGGATGTTACTCGACATTTCCATTCCGGAATGGTTCGAGGTCACTGTTTATTTTTTTGCGCCTTCGACAAAGACTCTCGAGGGAGGGTCTGTTTCAATTTGAGAAACACACGAATTCTGTATTTCCAGAAAAAAGTCATATCCCAGGGTCGAGGGCGTTTATTTTTTGGTAAATTGAGTGGAACGGCAATAATTGTAAGCACCGATTCAGGCAACTATTTTTCTTCGATGTCAAAAAGTTATTAAGTTTGAATTCACATAAAATGACTCGATATCCGTGACTTTTCGAGATGTTTCGCATTGAAAATAACGTCGCTTGGTCAATGAAGAAAATGTCAATAAAAACTGTGTCAGAAAATGTTTATTAATTACAGAAAAATTAAAAACAAAAATCCGCTGTTCGATCGGACGATAATTACACGAAAGTTGAATTTTTCATCGAGGAAATTGAAAACGGAGGCACCGCATCGAACGCAATCGCACATACGAACCGCGTGCACCGAGCGTGCCTGGCTTTTTGAACTTTTCTCGATCGTGTCGCCAGCGAAGACGTGGGAAAGTGGTGCAAAGTTCACATCTCGATAAATCGTCGTAATCTCATTATTCTCATACGGATAAAATATATTCCGTCGATGGATCCGAAGATACGAAACGATTTCACGCCGGTCTTAAATCTCGTATTTTCAAACTGTTGGAGCAATCTCAAATGAGTTTGATTGCTGCGATCTCTTTGTCACAAAAATAGCACCAGATCGATCGATGCGTCGTTCACGACAATTTTGCCAAAAGATTTCTCCTCGGATAATAAATGCTCGATCTGAATGCGGGAGCGGAAATTCAGGAACAGCGTAAACACGCATTATCACTTATAAAGCCATCGGTGTTTCGAAGTCGTTTCCTCAACTGGAACATTTCGAACATCGATATTGAAAAAAATTGTTCATCTGCAATTATTATCGAGCGAGCTGTTGAGTATCCGGAAATAGATTTCCGAAAAAATACAAAGATGCGCGTGAGAGAACACTTTTTGTCAAAATTAATGAATCTTGAGAGAAAATAAGCTTGGGAGCTTTTCCTGGGCCATCGATGGTCCCTCGTTTCCCGATCATATCACGAATAGTGTTAAAAAAATTACGAAATCAACTGTAAATAATTTCAACAGAGCAATGAAGAAAAAATTTCACGAATCATGAAAAAATGTTATTTTTAAAAAATATAAATCTGTCATTATTTTGTAAAGTAAAGAAAGAACAGAAAACGAAACGTGAGAAATGAAACACCGAAAAATCGCCCTTGAAAACATTTTGGAAACACCAATGCCCCATTTTATTTTAACAACCACACGAATTGAAAAGATTTTCCATTTCAGTTACGTCCAGCACTAAAATTTATTATATCGATCGGAGGACGAGTATTTTATTAGCAATTCCCAATTTTAACATTACGAAATTGTCATAAGAAGCGTTCAAATCCAAAAAAAATCACCTCAAAGGTAAATAAATGATGGCAGAGACTTTTATAATAAAATCGATGCTTCTCAGACCTTCAGGATCTCCTGGCAACATTCGACGTCGATTTTGAATCGGTACAAATTATGTTTAAATACGCGTTAAAAGTACTTGTCCGACCCATCGCTTCTCATTCAAATTCCTCATTCAAATAAAAATCAGGGCTCTTCTAGAACTGATGGATCAAAAGTATGCAAGCAGAGGAGGGAATTGAGAAAATGATCTTGAAAGAACTTGAGAATTTCTTTCTTCAGTTTGGCCATTTTAATACAATAAATATTTATTTTTCAATTTTTCCAATGATTGTACTCGTTCATTAAATAATTGTTACCCCTAAAAAGTCTCGTTGCAAGGTTAATTTCATACATCGGTGAATGAAATATAAAAAGTTTTGAATAATCCAAGTGCAAATTTGCACCAGTGTCGCTGCGGGTTTAATTGCGTAAATTAAAAAAAATTATTGTGCATCGATAAAAAAGTACACTTCGAACGATAAAAGTGTTCAAGCTTCCCAATTGATCCCCAGTTTATATTGCAATAACGGCAATTTTTTACTTCTCATTTCTTTCATCGAATGGTTTACAGAATTTACGTAACCATCGGATATCTCCGATTCAACTGGATGGACTATGCCCCAGGATTCACAGTCGGCTCGAGTCGCCGCATTCGCGATCGGATTATTTGAGATAAACAAAGATATTGGCCGGTGAGTTTTACCGAGAACTTGCGTGCTTTGCGTTCAGTAAGATTTGAGAAAATCGAGGGTTTTCAGGAATTCGAAAAATACGATGCCCCGTGTCCGAGAATTGAGATTGGATTGAAAATGGCGTGCGACTCTTCCTGCTCGTCCGCATGTACACAAAGTGACGTAACCTTTTCTCCGCATCCTCCCAAATCGGCGCTCGAACTTTCGCACTCGCGTGTGCATATTTATCTACGTGGAGAGGCATGTGTATACGCGAGCACTTAAGGAGACAGTCAACGGTCACTTGTCACCAGAGCGAATCAAGATTTCATCCAATGATAACGACCTCAACCGACCATGAAAGGTGCCCGAGAAATATAATTCAATATAAATAAGTTACGGACGCATTGACCTCTACGAGAGAACGCGCGAGTAAAATTAGGCTTCCTGCTATCCTTGATTTCAGTTAGATCATAAAAATTGGCGTAATGGAGAAATTTTTAACGGGCTTGAAAAAGGACAAAAGTAGCCTACCATTTCGATGCGTTTGTCACATCATTTATCTCGAAAGCAAAAAATAACTTTTTTCTCAGGAAAACCGATTCGAATGAATTCTTTATTTTTCAAAGAAAAATATGAAAATATTTCCGCCGCACTAATGCGATAAGTCGGCTATTGTTAGACCAACAATTTTTTGTCGAGTGACACGAAATGAGGGAAGTTGAAAAATTAACGATCATATCGTTGACGTATTGGGAAAATTTCATGTCGGGAATCAAGCAAGGTCGACGTTAATCATTGCAAAATTTAAAAAAACCGACGGACACTTATTTTCAAAATTTTCATACGTTTTTTCTTATTGTACTTTGAATATTCCATTTATAATAATTGCACTCTATTTTTACAATCCACTTTAAAAATTTCACTGCATTTTTAATAAGCCCTTGAATTCGGAATCCACTTGGAGGAGATTGTAGAATCGATATGATTTATTACGTGTGGCGAAAATCTTTTCACGAAATCGTAGTGCAACGATCGATTCGATCGGATTCGGTTTTATCAAGAATTTTCGTTTTTTTTTCACTTTTATATTATAACAATTCCCAGTCTCTGATTCTTATCGACGTAACGTTATTTCAACATGTCTGAGAGAAAAAAGAGACAGAGATTCTTCGGCTCGATCGAAACTCATTACGTGTAATTTGGTGCACGTCGGGTTACGTGTGTCATTTGAACGGTGACGTCATGTTTCGAATCAAATTCCATTTTTTATGGTCAACACGACGCGCGTCGCAAAATTTGAGGGAAAAAATTGCTTTTTTATTTCAAGAATCTTCAAAATTCTCTGCATAATTGGTTATTCGAATCGTTGAAATTACCGACGATTCGCTCAAAATAATGAATGACGTTTCCGAGAATTTTCGAGATACACGCTATTTGCAGTCATGCCCAAAAAGTCATGCGCGCGATGAATTTTCTCGTCGCGGTTTCAAAATCTTGATTGAACAGGCCCATTTTCGGCGCAACAAATTTCGTTCAAAAGCCGTCAACCTTGGCTGAACCAACTTATAAGATGATTTCTCAAAATTGCCAAAACAGTCATCGAGAGAAGAAGCGACTTTTATCGACTTATTTTGAACCTGACTGTACGGATGGTGTTTGTTTAAGATTCTGTTTTTCTAGTGAGTCACAAAAATGTTTTGAACTGCTTCTAACGAAATAACAGAAGCGTTACGATTTCGCGATAAGCTTGAAAAAACTTTCGATTTTTTATTGTTTTTATAATTATCACATCAACTCTCCACGGAAAAAAGTCGAAGCATATTTGTTTTCCTCCTCAAGACGCAACGGCGTCATGTTTTTTTCATAATCTACACTGCCAACTAAATTTATAATAAAAGTGTCATAAAGTTTGACACGAAACCGCAGCAGCATGTTGATAATACTCACTTGATAAAACTTCGTCCTAATGACAATATTAAAACAACACGAGAATATCGCAGCAGGTCCTAGAACGAAACAAAGCACTGTCAAACACAACGGTCACTGAAACACTGAGCACTAAGATCGAACGATGACACACGTGCTCACACTCGTCACAGATCGTCTATAGTGAAGTGATTATTATTTTGAGGATAGCACGTCGTTGTTTACGTACCCGTTGCTACAGTTTGTACCAGAAGCGCGTCCCAAACGCGACTGGCTCGAAGTTACGATATTCTATCGGTTCGAGAAGCTCATTTTTACGGACGCACTGATATATTCACACACAAAACCACATCTCTGTTATTTATTTCGACACGATCTTCAAGAGATTTATGGTTGTTACGCTCCATCCTATATTCCAGCAATACGACGTAAGATTTATTGAAATAAATTGGAATGTTGAAACGGGATTTCCGAAGTTTTCGTGAATTGAAGTAGTGAAAAATTAGATAAAAAAAAAGTTCGCGATGAATCTTGACGTACTACAAAAATAAGAACACTGTCCGGCATATATAGAAAGTTATGTCAAAAATTAGTCAAGACAACTATCACCGTTTTCGAGAAAACTGGCGACAAAGGAATATACCCCCACCCACTGAGTGAAACGCATGTCTTTTTGGCCCTGCGGGAAGTCGGGAGTTGATAAAAAACGAACACTTTTTCTTCAACGAAATATAGGTTAGAATTTTCGGGAAGACGCAAAATCTGAACAAAGATTCGCAGATCGCTTATTTCACGTAAGTATGGAGCGTATTTTTTTTAAGCGTCATAACACGACGAAGTGTTAGAGGTTCGGAGGATTATAATATTCGTGCGTTAGCTCAAATTATGAACGGATTCCACGAACGAACGTGTGGTCGTACGATCAATAGAAAATCGTTTCGAAGTTTGGACCTCCTAAAGCGAGGGAACAACGTTAAGAGTAAGGGACAGCCCTATAGAATGGCCGAAAATGAGCCACGTGGAAAAGGGCTCTTCATTTTCAACGTTGCACCATTTTGACTATCTGTAAAGGATTGAAGCATTTTTTAAAGGCATCGCAAGACGCTCAATTCATCGTTGATCGTTATAGGAACGAACTTCTTGATAATTTGGATTGTGCGCCAAATTTCGCAGCATATTTGTTCGTTTCGATTTTTCTCTAATACGAAAAATTAATACAGAAACGTGATTTTTCGTTAGATTCCAAAATACTTGTATGCTTTATTTAATTTAGTCAAAGTTTAATTTGCTTTTCGAGAACTCAAAAAATTTCGCCCCTCTGCAAAGAACGCATCACATATGAACGTTCGAAATGACACACATGTTGACTCTAATATACATTGAAAATCATGCATATTATGAACGATATAGAAGCGAATGAAAATCCCTTGTAAATAACAGTTTGAAATACAATTGTTTAGATTTACGGGACATTCAACTTTCCTGTTTATTCCGATCACTCTTTATCTTTGAATTCCTTTTGTTGACTCATGTTTCAACTTTTTTTTTCTCCAACACTCAATAATTCTCGATATCACGAGACAGAATAATCGTATTTGAAACGTGATCTCTTATACGAAAACTTAAATGAAATATTTCAAGATTATCGATGATTCAATCCACACCTGTTTTGTGTCGTAGAATTACGAAACTTTTTGAAAATGCATTTCACGATAAAAAGCTATAAGATAAGATTACGATAAGATCCTCCATGCAGGTGGAATAATGTTGAACACTATAAAAATTGTTTAAACAGTGAGAAATTTTGCAATTGCGCGAACGCGATCCACATCTTCGGTAAGTTGACAGGTAGCGACAACGTTTGAATAACGGCGAACAGGGCGAACTATATCGCAGGTAATACGAAAAAATGCAGCATTGAACGAACTTTGACCGACTGAGCACGAGTGTCATCGCGCGCGGTTATTATACAGTTCCATTGTCCGAAATCACGCAGTGTTGCGCACGTATTTCTTCATGATTGGTAAATTCACAGCGTCACACATCACACACACGCACGTTGAACGGGAGTGTACAACTGGCGTTTACCCACTCGAAACTTTGTTCATATTTTTTTTACATGTTTAATATATTTGTGGACTTGGATTAATGCGTAGATAAGAATCTCTAAATTGTGTGAGGCCATTCGCGGAGTGAACACGGCGGTTAACCAAAATCGAATATTATAAAGTAAAAAATACTAAAAATTTTTTCAAATTTTTATGCGAACGAAATGGGTTTCTTGCACTTTTCTTATATCCTGACAATCGGCATCCTTCTTGCCGTTGATGCTGCGGAATGGAATACCAAAGATTATATGAAAAGAGAACATTCGTTGATACGACCCTATCAAGGTAAAATTAATGTTTTAATTTACAATATGTTTTAAAGTTTCATTTCAAGTATACGTTCCGCAAAACGTGTCAATCTTTTCCTTTAAGGTTATAAATCGTAAATATTTTTTTCTATATTTTCTTTTGGGTCTGCACATGTCATTTAACCAAAGAAAAAACTACTTTATTTTTGTTCTCAGGATTAGGAGTTACCATTCCCTACTGGGATTTTTTGGGAAATACGGTAGTTACAAATAATTTTGTGAGGTTGACCCCTGATGAACAAAGTAAACAAGGTGCTATATGGAATTCTGTCGTAAGTACATTTATTATCGATATATTTAGAAATGATCAACTTTTACTTGAAAGGCTATTTTCACACTGTATGAATTCAGATTAAAAGCATCTTCAGTGTATGCTATGAAAAAAAAAATTTTTTCTATATAGTTTCATATTTGATGAGTCATTCTGCTCTCAAGATCTCTATTTTACAATAGAAATTTACTTTACCAGAAGAATGTTCACGTTCAACGTATTTGCTTTTACGTTATCTCTACCTTCAGAAATTCGTATTGATAATTAATAATGCCAGAGATTCTTTTCGATCAACTGAATTCACGTGAAAAGAAAATTTTTTTCCTCACTTCCAGCCATGCAAAGTGAGAAATTGGGAGTTACAAGTTCACTTCAAAGTCCATGGAAAAGGAAAAGATTTGTATGGCGATGGACTTGCTATTTGGTACGCTAAAAATAGAATGCACCAAGGCCCTGTATTTGGAAACGAAGATCGTTTCCATGGACTTGCCGTTATATTGGACACTTACAGTAATCATAATGGTGCTCATAATGTAAGCCTGATTCAAAATATGAGCTTTTTGTTGACTTATCCAAAAAAATTCCTGCAATTTGTTGATAACTTTTCCTTTCAACAGCATCAGCATCCGTATATATCAGCCATGGTCAACAATGGCACGCTGCATTATGACCATGATCGTGATGGTACTCACACCCAGCTGGCAGGCTGCGATGCCAAATTCCGAAATCTCGACCATGACACTCACATTGCCATCAGATACGAAGCCGATACGCTGACGGGTAAAAATATTCAATTTTACCAAAAATTATTTGTCATCATTTTTGTTCTTTCCTCCACTTTACCAACTATTTCTACTCTTTTTATTTAATGTTTGAAATTACCCAATATATTTCTGATCATTTGGTTTTTCAAAGGTGAGCCTGTCTAAGTCGTGACGATCCAAACCTAATGAAATAAAAAAATGGAATAGCTCTTGAACAAAAAAGAGAATGAATTTCGATCATCTTTAATGATGAATTTTTTATGAAAAATTTCCCCAATCCGTTTTCTTAAGAGCTCTATTAAACCGTAAAAAAGCGATAAAGGCCAAAAATATTTTATTTACACAACTTATCATAGTATCCTGCCACATAAATATTCATTTTTTCTCCTTACAGTCTCAACGGATATCGCCAATAAAGAAGCGTGGCAAGAGTGCTTCCAGGTAAAAGGTATTAAACTGCCGACCGAATATTACTTCGGAGTTTCAGCGACTACGGGTGATTTGTCCGATAATCATGACGTGATATCAATTCGTCTGTTTGAGTTGGATTTGGCAGACGATGTGAGTATTTCATTTTACCGATTTTTCAATAATCCTGAATAATTAGCTGATGAATATTAGCTGAAACTGAATAATTAGCTATGAATCAAGGTAAAATAGAAACGATAAAGAAACCATCAAAAATACATTGCGAGGGTAATTACGAGGCGATTAAGGTGTTGTTTGAAGCTATTAGCTTCGGAGTTGAAAGTTCTGTATATTTTAAAGTTCACTCGACGAATTTTATTCCACAGGCGAAAACGGATGAAGATCGTTCCAAGATAATGCCGTCAGCTGAATTCTTCGAATCGCCCAGAGGTAAAATAAGCAAACACGGCCTTGATCGTTGTCCATTGTAATGGTGAAGAAAAATCTGACTAACTCTAATCCACGATTTGATTTGTCGTTGCAGAGCGCGTGGAAGATCCGAAACCGTCGTCGGCCAGCGGCATCAAAGTGTTCTTCATTATGCTCGTCGTGGCGCTGGGTCTCATAGCCTGTATCGTAGTTGGAATAATGTTTTACCAAAAACACCAAGAGAAAAGTAGAAAGCGTTTCTACTGAAAAGTTCGGAGGAGCTGAAAAACTGCCTGCAACGTACGTTCATGGAAATTGATTATGAAAAAAGAAACACAGGAGAATTGCAAAGATTATTGAGCACGCGAGTAGTGCGACGTTCGCTCTTATTTTCAACACCAATTTTTGTCCTGCAATTGAACGCGAAGGAACAATCCAAACTCGAACATTTCGGCGAATTATTTTGCTGGCTTATTCGTTTACCGTCGATCCGAATCGTTATAAGGATTTAATAACATCGGTCGTTCAAAATCGTCGAAATAACAGTCCACGCGAAATCTCAGCAGCACGAGCATCCACCGATCAACGTTTTCTGAAAAAACAAAATCGTATAGAAAGTCGCGAGCGATCCATTTTTGGAATGTCAGAAAAACACTCTTATACATTTCCCGAATTCGAATTATAAAAAAATAAGTGTTGAGATGCGAGCTGAAAATTTGAATGGATAATCGAAATTAACAGTTTTTGACCTAATAGTAAATATCTCAATTTTTCCCTGTACGACCGACGGTATTTTTTTTTCTTCGGCGAAGTGAAATCCGATGTTGAAACACTTGAGGTTACATTATAAAACCTGGTTTGGGGAACAAGACGTTGACGGCTTTACATTTCCTTCAATTCTGTGTATGTGTGTGAGAGTGCTCGGGTGTGAAAAATTAGTCAGTTTATTTATGTGATCGGTATGAAAAATTGGCGAACTGATAATGTTCTGAATTGTACTGGCTCATTTTTGGAGTTTTGGTATTTAGGCTTAAACCCTCGATTAGAATTTTTTTTTTAATTTGCTATTCCATTCCCACTATTTTGCTTTTCCGAGAGCTTTGGGGTTCAAACATTTCCTTGCTGTCCATTAAGTCTGTGAGACTCGAGAGACCAACATTATCAAAATTCTGCAAAATCGGCTCTTTTGTCGAAACAAAAGCACCGTCACATTCAACCCTTTGCAGACCGATGTTTTACACCAAAATCATGTTTGCGTAGTTCTCAATAATTCAGCAAAGTTTTCTATTAGCGTAATTTTAACGGAATTGAATGTACCCTATTTTGCTCTTTTCTGTACGATAACGAAGAGATTCTCTGTTGGTAAAACTCTTCGTATCTGAAAAATCAATTTTCCATTGAAGTCCAAGTTACTTGATCCAAAAGCTGTGAAAGTTTATAGTCTAAATGAGACCAGCTTCTCAAACTCAGTGATGAAAACAGAGTGACGTCGAATGCGCAGTGACAATAATCGTGTCAGCGGAACAATTACCGAATGATCATTATTTATTCTCGTCAATTTTTTTTTTTTTATATATTTAAGCAGACAAAATCGTTGAGTTATGAGCAAACAGCACAGCAGGTCGCTGCAAAGCCGCTCGGACACAACAACTGACTGATTCCTATTACATCAGTCATGGCTTTGAATACTAAAAAGTTACGTGCCAAAATACCGGTTGCGAAGTAAGATTTTAAAACAGAACATACAAAATGGAAACGACTGCGTGCTTGGAGTGAATTCGTTTTAACAATTACTATGATTCGACATATTAGTCATTAAGTTAACAAATACTTGGACCGGTTATACAAGAAAAGTGGACTATACACTTAATAAAGAAGGTCGATGAATGAGTCGTTGGAAGAATCGAGCTCAAGCGTTACTTCAGCATAACCGTCCAATTCATTTTTAAGTCCCTAAAGGATTCAACCATTTTTGACGATTTTGTAAACGATTTGCAGCAACAATAATGCCGAGAAATTGAAAAATTTTTAATTCTTTGGAAATTTCTTCTTTTTCCTTCCAATACTTTTACGTTCGTTGTCCTAAAATTATTTTTTTTTTTAAGTTATTTCTGTGTAAGTTTTTTGAATCATTGTTATTCGAAGTTGATACTTTTCCAAGCTTTTGACAAGCCTCGAGGAGCTTTAACTATTTCCATTTACGATGCGTAAAAACACGTATTTTGGAGGATCACTCATCAAATTAGTAATAGCTCTTGAAGGAATTTCAGATCAAATTACCCGGTAAGCTTCGAGCAAGATTTCCCAATCTCTTTAAGAGACTAAGCAACTAAGAAAAACGTTTGATCGCAAGCGTCCTAAGAGATGATTGAACGTATGACAATTGATAATGGAAATGTTTAAATGTGTGTTACGGTGACTGGAATTGTACATATAAGACAAGTTCGCAAAAATCCAAACCTTATTGTATCACATTTTGATGTCCATAATCGGTGAAGTTGTGAAGCTTCAAGGGCCTCGTCATCGATTACATATATAAATACACATAAATTTTATATTTGTACATAAAATCAATGGCCCTTTAACTATTCTCGCATGAATTCATGCGTTTTGTCAAAGTAGAACGAATCTGCGAAGAGTTTTATATGAAAAAGGAGGAAAGAAATGTGTGAAAATGACCAGAAAACGTTATGTAAAATAGCAAATTTTCATATTTGCATGACTCGAATTTGCAGCAAGGTTCGAAATGTTTGAGGACACGTTACGTCACAGCTTTAATCTTTTGTGGATTCAATAATTTTCCTATACTTTATGACAATGATTCTTAGCCTCTATTTTTCAATGGGATAATTCTCATTCGCAGTAAAAAATACAAGTTCTTGGTTAAAGTCGAAATATAGGTCTATCAAGTGTTTTGGATCCGATTGTGAAGGCCGATGATAAAATTGTCAAATATTGTGTACATCTGCCTAATGGAGTGTTGAAATTGACAGTGCGTTTGATGTCTCATCGCTGAATGCATGTCCTAAGAGTACTGTATTCTAATAATTTATATATGTATTCTATATACAAATACATATGCATATATATTGACTACCATCAAAAAAATGCAAATGGTAGTATCGAAAATGTTTCTAAATGCAAATAAAGACTTGTTGAAACGAACTTTATATTTTCCATTTGATAGGTTAGACATATTTGACTAAGAATATTCAAGAAAACGATTTCATCGGTACGTAAAACGTAATATTCTTTCATTATATCTGATTTGTAATTATTAATATTTATTTTGATGACACATTGCAAGAAGGAATTGCGGCAGACAATTTTTGCAAAAGACAACGATGGGAAATAACGATTTTAATTATTTCTGACGTCGAGTGATCGACGTTATCGCCGTCGCGTTTCGCTTGATAGAACAGCCGATAAAAGCGACGTTCTACGCAGTGTCGCAGAGCATCAAATTCAGACTCTCCGCGTAAGATGTCACTGTCATGTTACGAAAATTGTGAGGGGGTCAGATGATTTCTGCATTACAACTATTTTCACGTAAGCAGATCAAGACACTTCTGAAATGGTTTGGGGCCAATCACCAATTTTGATTGATATGATTAAATCGTCGCCGAGATACGAAAGATGTCAGTAAAGTAGAAGAGAAAACATTCGAAAAATTTCACGAATTGCTTACTTTTGGTTCGGGTTTTAACGTTGAGCGAATAAAAGCTTAATTTTCGCATTATTCCGTTATTTTTTCCTCACCGAAGCAACCAGAGATCATCCAATCGTACACGCACCGGGAAAATTTTGTGTCCAAAGGATGATCGCGGGGTCAAGAAATGATTCTGAAGAAAAGGAGCATGAATTACGTTTTCCTCCGTACATTTATGTATGGATCACGAAATGTTCTAATCAGGATGAGTAATAAAAAACGATTGTACGATTCTCCAATTTCGTGATTGCGGTTAAATCAGTTTCATCGTACAGAATTCTCAGGTTTTTATTATTCATCTACAGAGTGTTCTCGGTTGAATATTTAATGATATAAATTTCGTTTTTTAACCGTATTTTATTTCGAATAGCAAAGTCTTGACAGCGAGCGTAAAAAGTTTTGATTCTACGAGATCGGTCTCACGCTCACGAATACTTAAAAAACTACTCGATTCTCACACTAATTGCGATATTCGATTCCAAACGATATATTTTCGTGCGTGGATTTGTATGGGGCGAGCGAAAGAATAAGTGCGAACGGGGGCGGGGAAAAACGATCGAATGAACGATCTTGTAGGGTGCGAATAAAGGTGGCGCCTGGCAGCAAACTTTAATTAAAATAGTCACTAGCCTGCTGCGTCGACTGCAGAAATTGTCATTTCTCAGCGGTCATCACAACATTGAATTATCTTCAATTTTTGCTCAAAAAGTTGAATGAGACTGGAAATCAGTTAAAACAGAGTGAGCGCCTAATAAGTTCAGCTCCTAAAAAAAAGCACCATAACCTCATTCTTTGTTAATTCCGAATTTATCATTTTTCCGGTGATTAATCCGATTGCTATAAAATTCTGAGCGATTCGACCGAGTTTTTCTTCAAACTGGTAACTCAGCAAAATGAATTGCTATTGAATCATAACAATCTTTTTTTCGTTTTATAATGGTAACGATACAGTGTGAAAAGAAAGTTTTGCCCCTCCGCATAGAGCGCCCTCTACACAAATATAGACATACACTATTGGTTTCGGTAATATATAATTCCGTAGAGGATTCCGGAGAGGTTATCGAGGGTTCGATGTACATAGATATACTCACAGATGTATTAATCTCGAAGTTAGGCCCGCGTAGTGGCAGCGACCCCTTACAACGACGCTCGTTTATCTCGAGTCGCTTCGCCTCGATGCGCCTCTCTTGTATTTTCTCATAATAATTTATACATGCGATCGAAGCGAATAAATTCACCGTAATATCAACGGAGACGAGTGAGATCTCTCAGCGTGTGGGTGTCACGAGAACTTACGACTGACGTTCGATTCTCCAACTTCATCGGGCGTATCGCCCAATTTATCTACTTTTTCTCAACGTATCGTTTGGAACAAAACGCCAACTTATATTTTCAGTGTTTATACTTGAAACATCGCTAATCGCTTCAGTCTCAATTTAACATGAAAATGCACCATCAAACTGATTCGAGATCAATAAACTCTGAGTGAATTGTTTCCGAGACAAATTTCAAGTGTTTTTTCGAACGAGCAAAACATTTCCTGTTGCGAGATTCCAAAAGTGCGTCACTTAACCTCAAAATTCATTGACGATTGATCCTTTTGTTTCGTCCCATCGTTGTCATCGATGAAGGCAAAAAAATCGGAGGAGAGTTCATCACTTGATAATACCACGTGTGAGGCGTCCATATACTCGTTCAACGCATCTGCCCGATTCTCATCATTCTAGTTTTTCGCGTTTCTTTATTTGCTACGTTCTGCTGCTCGTGGCGCGCAAATAGTCTCTGTCAGGGGGCGCTCGTCGTCGTGACGGTATACCGTCTGCAAACGCAAGACAGAAGCGAAGAGAGTGGAGAAAATAAAAAAAGTTGTTAGACAGTACGTACGAAACGAAATGAAACGACGGTGCAGAGATTCATTAGCTATATTCCAGGTTTGCATGGCGGAACGCCCCTGTTCGTGCGACTCGAGCTTTTTTCCCCCACTCCTCCTCCTCTCTCTCTCTCTCTCTCTCTCTCTCTCTCTCTCTCTCTCTCTGTACATATATTTACGCGTATTTACGTACAGTGTAAATCCCCTTTTACCAGCTTCGATTCAGCCACTTGACTCCCCCTATACTTTCCCTCGAGCTCCACTTTCTTATTTTCTTTGTTCCCTGCACGTGTTCGTGAAAATTCTGTCAGGTTAAAAAATAAATAATTGTTTTTCGCGAAATTCAACAGATTCTGGTGCCGCTTTCATCGCGGACGTCGAAAGCAGTTTTCAATCGCGGAAAAGGCACATTTCCATGACGTTTTTAACCATTGCGATCACATACTTAACCACGATTTCACTGTTTCTATCCACAAGATTCTTACATACCAGCAAACGTTTAGAGAGCAATGCTACTGCACAAAATTTCTCCCTCTCTCTCTCTCTTCTGGAAAGGGGCGAGAAGTTCCGAGAGCTGCGACTTGTATTTTTTGTTGTTGTTTTGAGGACAATTTCAATGACAGGCGAGCTTCGCCTACGGTTCGTGAACGTAAATTATACAAACGATCTCGTTTTCACCGTTGGTGTGGCTTTTTTCAGCTGTTGGCTGGAGGTTTCTCCAGATTCAGACCGAAAAAGTTTTTCGCGAATGAGATCGACAAAAAACTTATCGAGTGCAGTGTGTATGCGATGAACTTTTTATTTTTCGATCCATGGGGGAACTTATTAGCGTTTTACACAGTTCGAACGTCACGAGTCACAACGACAAAACATCGAGCATCATTTTCGTTACTTCTGTGAAACGTTTGCCAAATTGTTCCCCGGTTACGGACGACTGAAATCGTTGAATTCGAAGTATTTTCGCGAGGGAAACTCGAGTTTGCTGTCATAACAGAGGTTAGTGCTTCTAAGGCTCCCGGAAGAGAAATTTTTTGCAGCAACCTTGAATTTATTGCAAAACAACCCGACGAGTGCCTCCATTTTTTCGTTATTCGTGGTTACGTCGACGGGAAAACTGCGAAGGCAGTTACGATTTCGAAGAGATCGAAATAACGTTTTTCTAACCTCAAAATCCCAACCCCAAAGTCGTACACTTTGAGTCGTGGATCGTCGAAAGGTTTTTTTTCTCCATAAATTTTCATTTTACATATCTTTAAGCGCGTACTCGATCCTCCGACCGGTCCATGTTCCACGTATCGGTCGAGTTTTATTCACTCTCCTTGCCGGAGGGTGTTTCTCCCACGAATTTTTTTTATCGTTCTAGCAAAGTTGCCTTATTTTTCGTTTTTTTCCTTCACCGCGGCCACATCAGCGACCGAAATATGTGTAAGAACGGGGTGTCGGAAAAGTTGACACGAACTTCCCGGAGAACCCCGTCGCCCTCGTCATCGTCGTCGAGTTCTCCCGTCTCGTTCACTCTTTCAGAGCCAAGATGAGATCCCATGTACTGTGTAATAGAGTAACTTAGGGGCGGAGTTGAACGGGCAGGCGCGAGGTTATATTCAAATTTCAAAGGACCCGAAAATCCGACGCCGCACGGTCCTCATTATGTTTTGTATGTGTTCGTACGTGTGTCGGTGGTGTCTGTACGTTTCTTCGGATGTGTGGGCGTTTTTTCATCGATTTAAAACTCGGTAAGCAGTTTTTATTTCTTTTATTATTATTTCATTGTACTTTTTTTTTATTATTATTATTTTTTTTTAAACACATTCAAAGAAGCAAGTAAATGTTTTTATTTGACGCAGTTTTGGCGCTTTTTTTCAGAGATAAAAAATTATGAAAAAATTGCAGGAATAAACTTTTTTCAAGAAAATTCGACTCAACTGAAATATCGAAAGAGCAGAATTTTGAAGTGTGCAACTTTGTGTCGAATGACCGCACGAAGAATCGAAAAAAAGCATTTCGAAGCTCGAACATTCGAGTTTCAAGATCTTTTGACAATGATTTCGTTTGTACGATAAGGCGCAATTTGTTTTCTCGAATTCTTTGCTGCGGGCAAAGCTTCACGATTTTTTATGCCGATGAGACTTTTTTCTCTATCAAATAATCGATCCTCGAGTTTCGCCGAGGTTCGATAAAAAATTGTCGAAAGGTCGGGTCGTTCGAATAAATTCCAGAAGAATTTCGAGTCAGCCGTTTGGAAATTAAGTCGATTATAAATAAATGGGAAGGGGAGAGAAGTCGAAAGTTACATCCACGCGTCTCGCGGCTCGAATGAAAGGGATTCTCTTCTAAAAAAAGTGCAGAAAAAAAGTAAAAATTAAACGGGGCATGAGATCCAATTTCCGGGGGTTGCGAAGAGACGAACGCGAGCGTCTTGACGCTCGCTTCGCGGTTCAACGATCGTCGCAATGATGAACACACAGCGGTGTCGTGTGCCGACGTTTGTAGTCTTTGACATTGAGAAATCTCCCTAAACTCCAGTCATTCTTCTCAATTACAACGTTTGTTGAAACTTTATGTTAAAACTAAGATAAATAAGCGAAAGCGAGCCGCCTCTCGTGCACGTTCTCGTACGAAGGTTACTCTTCGAGGCTGGATTAATAATTTCGAGCCTCGATCGAACAGTTTTTCATTTATTCCAATAATGTCGACGGAGAAACGTCAAAAACGCTTATAAATCTTGGGCATTTTTGTTTCAGTCTTTCTCAACACGTTAAATCGAATGAAGCTCCAGGTCGAAACATTTCGATGCAAAATCACTGTCTCGATCCTCGAACGAGCGATCGAGATCGACGAGGCTGAGTTCCAGCAGCTTTGCCGCCCCTCCAGCTCTTCCCAGTCGTTTTTCACGTGGCCAATCCCAATCTGTCACAACGTTTCGGCGGAGAGGATCCCCCGGCCACGAGCTTCCGTTCTCCGATCGCTTGCCTTCCGCACCGGGCTGACCAGCGAGTGAAAATTGCCTCGCGAGCTGCCGACGGAATGCTTACGTCGCGACGAATCTCCTCCAACTTCTTTCCACTCGACGGCGACGGGAGGAAATAATTAAACAGTCGGCAATCCCCGTTCATGGGTTTCCGGCATTTTCCCCATTCAAAGCAGTCTCCAGCGGCCTCGGGCTACGAGATCCACCGATCCAGCTCGTCCAACATCAACGAAACCAGTATTGACGCAACTGACCGCCCGCTGAATTCGGACCTGAAACGTCACAACAAAAATCCCATTAAATTACTCCCGTTTAGACTTCACTTCTCAAGATTATCAAGATAATTTGTCTTTCAAGCTGATCGCTGAGGTATTTCGATCAAACTTTGAGTTTCGTGATCAAAATCAATTATTTTTCTTACCATTAAGGTATTCCTTTCGCATGAGCGTTTTTTCTGGCGGCGCAAATTGGGGCACTCGAAATTTCGACTTTTGACATACGAGGAGTCGCGATTATGTAGGAAAAGCTTCCGATTCTGCCATTTTTTCAACTTTTATTGTTAACTCTCTTCAAAACTTCCGGTCACCCTTTATTTTTATCGCCTTATCTGTGTTTATTAAATTCTTTATTAAACGTTCGGTAGACCGACCTGAAATTTGGCCGACTTTACTGTTATTTAAAATCAGTTAAAATCAGTAGAATATTCGGGTTCGCGAAAGGAATACCTTAAGAAAGGGCATTTTCGCGTTTCGTTGAAGCATTGATTAAACTATTTTTTAGGACATCCGCGATTGCAACTGAATCCGAATGTGGCCAGGAAAGTTGTTATTCAAAAATGTTGTTCGACTGTGAACGCAGGAGCAAATGATCCTTCGGAGAACGAGAGAGAAATTAGTGGATTTTGAGGAGGAGGAAAGAGAGAACGGCGAATGTAGAAATGGAGTTTGCGAAATGGAACTGCAAGACCGGAGAGCAAGCGTAGCTCGTGCCTCTCGAGTGACGTTTATCGTCGTTTCTTTGCCTCGTGTCAACGTGTCTTGTAAACGAGAGAATAAAATCGCCGTCGGAGCTTTGAGAGTTCAGGAGTGAGCTAAATATCTCTGAGGTCAAAAGCGATGGGAATATCAATGTCGGAGATGTAAGAAAAAAGTGAGAATTCGGAGTCTCTTACTGCAAGGAAAGTTCGACGTTTCGAGGCCGGAAGCGAACGATGGGAATTCGATAAATCAGCCGGGCTCCAGGATGAAAAATTCCCGATGTTTCTGCCTTTCAATTTAACGCTTCGACAAACGGAACATCGAGCAAGGAGACGGAATGAAAGAGAGACGGATAGAAATACGAATAATCAGCATGCGGTGGACCACGTGTTAAGCATCCTTCGAAAATTGGGCAGAGAGAGGAGTCGTATTAAAACTCGTGAGCGGCATCTCCATATCGGTCAAAGGACTCGGAATTTCGTCGCAGACGAGACGTCAAAATCCCTTCCAGGAAACACCGAAAGGGCCCACTTCTCCCTCGTCTCTTTTTCTCTAGCTCAGAAATAGATGATTTGTACGCGTGGCCGTAAAGTGAAAATCCTAATGAATTTTTTCCTCCCAGAATCAGTCGTAAATTCGCGCCTTTCCTCCCACTACAAATCGCTCAAAAACACCTCATTTTGTCTCAACAAGTTTCGACTGGGTCAAAAAAATCGTTTGATCAAATTTCAGAAAACATTTATTTTCACTGGCCAAACAAATTTATTGAATTTCCGTCAAATTTTATAATCACAATAATATCAATTACTCCGAGTTCCTCTCTTTCGCGTGTCTCGACGAGCAACTTTCTCGAGAAACCTTCGAGCTTGTCAGAATTTCCCCGAGAATAAGTCGAGCACTCGTGTCAACTGGAGTTGAAAATAAAAAATTCGACCCGACCGAAAGCGAATCTCCACAGTTTTTGCCTCACTACGAATTTCTCCGCAAAGCACAAATCTCAAAACTTCCAACCCTCAAATTTGAGGGAATACGAAGCCAGAAACTTTCAAACTGAACCCTTGAAACTGAAGCATCGGAATCCAAACAGCTAAATTATTGTGAGCTGCAAGAGCGTTATTCGGATCGCGAGGATGCGGGGGGGGGGGGGGGGGGCGAGAAACATGGAGGAAAGTAAAGAGGCCGTAAGACTTGGTCAAAAAATCTTTAATACGATTCGCCATGAAAAGCACACTAAACGTTCAGTTTCACCAAACTCGATTGCACATCCCACGAGCTGCGACGTTGAAAAAACAAAAGAATAAAAATATCATCATCTTATTTCTCCTCAAATGAAAAACAAAAGAAAAAACAGAGGAGCAGAAATAAAAGTGGAGTGAAATTAGTTGCAAGGACTCGCGGGTTGGCTGAGGTTGCTGGATATTTGCATCACGAGAGGTTGGAAGGACATCGGGCTTGGGGTGTTGGGAACGAGGCTCGAGGGGTTGGGTATCGAGGCACCAGGATGGTTGTGATGATGGTGGTAAAGGGCTGCCGAAGCGTAATACTGTTGCGGGCGATGGTGATGGTGATGATAGTGATTTGGGTAGTGAGAATGATGGGGATGGTGATGGCTCTGTCCATTGACGAGTCTTTCGTCGTTGTGAGTGTTGCAGTTGAGATCCGCAGGGTCATCGTTGTTTGGGCTGTTGATATGGTTGTTGTTGTCGTCGTCGTTGTCGTCGTTGCTGCTCGTGTCGATGTTCCGGTTGTTTTCGTTGTTGTTGCGGTGTTCCCGGAGGCTGGAAGCGAAAGAGTGTCTTTGAGAATGATTGCGAATGGAAGGACAGAGGGGAGAGGAGGAATTGTTGGAGGAGGAGGAGGTCGAGCCGTTGGGGACGTGACTCGCAAGGCCGGAAGTCGCGAGTATGTTGTGGACGGTGTGGGAGCTCGGCCAATGAAGAAGCCCGGAAGCAGGAGCGCTCGTCGGGGCGCTCATCGTCGAGGAATCCTCGTGGTGATGGTGCTGGTGGCTGTTCGGGCCCGCGGAAGTCGCTGATACCGGCGGCGATGGCGACAACTTGCTCGAGGAAGCCGCAGTCAAGCCAACTGGTTAGAGGCACCGGGAACACACGCGCGTTCACAAAATTTCATCAGTTTTAATAGCTTCATTATCGATTCGGTGGGATTATTTTCTTTCGGGCGCGCACATTAGTGGAGACAAATTTTAGGCGGACGGAAGCTTACGAGGAGTCGTTGCGGGGGCTAGGAAAATGCGGCCTCGGCGACTTGCAGGAGGCGAGCGAAAGGGGAGAGCGAAAAAGCAATCACGCGCTCGTCCGTGCGTTTGCCTGCTGCGAGGAACACGTAAATCTTTTGTTTCCTCTCCAAAAGAGAGGACGACAGGGGAGAGAGAGAGAGAAAGAGCGCAAAGACGACCGAGATAGATAGGTATTTATATCGAGGAGTTGCTCAGACTCCTCTGCTGGCTGCACACGCTGCCAAGTTGAGGTATTACGATTCTTAAGGCGAGACGAACTCTTCTCGCGGACGGAAGCAAGAAGAAGAAGAAACCGCGATAGAGCGCTCCACAGGAGGGACAATTTCCGAGCTCCGAGCTTTCCTGGCACGCAACAAACAGCCCGAGACTCGGCTCAGGAATGACGTTGAATGCGACGAGCTTCTCGAGCGTGCAGTTTAGCTACAACGAGACTCCGAGACCAAACGCGTTACTCTTTTCTCCCTCTTTCTCCCTTTCTCTAGCCGCCCTCTTCGTTTTTCTCATCTCCTTAATTCTCGATCTATTTCATTCTGTCTACGACTTCTCGGTGGGCAAACTCGTCACTCTCCGACTTTTCGTACGGAAGAAAAGTCGACGTGTTCTCCGTAACGTATGACCTGCTACATTATTTCTCATGGGAGCACAAAATGCGTCTCTCTACGCGACACCGCGCGCAGGAAGCATCCCTCATTTATCGAATATTTACTGAGACGCGCCCGGGCTCCATCGAAGCTATACAGGCCCGTTGAGAACTGGCAAAACAGCTCGAAATTTCGAGTTCAAAAGCTACAAAAATCGTCCCATTTCGGTCGTCGAGTGTCCGTCGAAATGGCCCACATTCCGGGAACTTACCGAGTATAAATCAATCGCGGAGAGCGGGAAGAATCCTGAGATTAATTCCCCTTCAAAATTTCCACGGGAATCTTGCCGATTCTCCCCAACTCCTCGAGTCCCCTCGAGACCCGAATCCCCGGGAATTTCAGTAACGACGCGCGAATTGAAGCTCGGAGTGAATTCTTCCCACGAAAAATTCACTCAGCCAAAGAGCAAGTTTCCCTCGATCTAGTCGAGCCGGTTTGAGGCCTCGCGGCGAAGAGATTCAGCGAGGAACTCACCTTGGTGGTGGTGATGATGATGGTGAGGAACAGCGGCCGGCGGCGCGGCGTGATAAGGCGTCGGTGGATAGGGGACCGGGCACAGGGCAGCGCCGGCGGCGGCGGCAGCGGCGTACAGATGATGATGGTGATGGTGGTGATGGGCGGGATGATGATGAGCCGGGTGATGCTGGTGCATGGCCGCGGCGGCGGCGGCGGCCGCGGCCGCCGCCGCTGCCGCCGCGCCGACCTTGTTCCTGAGGATCCTCGAGATGCTCGAGACCGAAGGAACGTTGTATTTGTCGCAGACGCCGTCGGACAAGAGCCGATCGCGTATTTCCCAGGCGAAGATCCCCGGATCTTTGAGCTTCAGTTGCTTTATGTACTGCACGACTTTGGGCGTGGTCACGCGAGGTTTGCTGCCGCCGATCGCCCCCGGCAGGATGCTCCCGGTCTCGTGGTACCGCGCCAAAATCTTGCTCACGCAGCCGTGGCTGACCCGCAGTTGCCTCGATATGTCGCAGGGCCTGATGCCCAGCTGCGCCAGCTCCACGATCCGAAGACGCACCGCGTTCGGCAGAGGACGACCGTTGACGAAAACACCCCCGAGCTGGTTCACCTCTCCGTATTGTTGCTGCTGTTGTTGCTGCTGTTGCTGCTGCGGCTGTTGCTGCTGCGGCTGTTGCTGCTGGTGCTGATGCTGCTGCTGCTGATGATGCTGGCCACCGATCCCTGCGTTCCCGCTACTTTCTGAATAAAGATACAACAAATAGCCAGTCAGTGATTTGCCATTCTTTAGAGTCGTTGGCTCCACTCGGGGACCACCTTTTAAGGGGGGGCTCTGCTTTGGAAAGTCAAAAAAATCTATTGCTTTCGCGAGGTTTTTGGGTCGACGGGAATAACTCGACGTGGCGGACTTATTTTCGGTATAGTTTCGAGGATATTTTGAGAGGGCGGAATCATTTTTTTAATGTGTGAACTCATTTGCACGTGCGGTTTATGCTCAAAGTCTGATTGTCGAGATTTCTTAGCTGTGTACAATGCGGAGATCGTGATTATTGTCGGCAACGAAAATTCCAATTTTTTTTCCATTTTCATTTATTTCCCTTCCATGTGGACCTAGAGAAGCCTGAAAAAATTGCGAAATTCAATATTTTTAACGTCGAGTTTGAAAAAAAAACGCTTCTAAAGAAGAATATCACTTCAACCTGCTGTAAATATAGAATTTCCTCATTTTTTTGGGTTCTTATAGGTTCGTGTGGAGAGAAAATTTATGAAAATGGGAAAAATTCGGAATTTTTTTTGCAGACAATAATTACGTAGCATTGTGAGAAACTTCGACAATCAGACTTTACGCATAAGCCACGTACAAATTAATATTTCTCACATTAAAAAAATGTGAGAGAGAGAGGTTTTCTTTCCCCCTTTTTTGATCCCGCAGAAAAATCGATGGAGTTGGGGATGGAACGGTCTTTTGCGTGGCGGAAGTCGTCTCCTACGGCGGAAAAGCCGCGAGACCCGCCAGCTTCGCGAACACTCCACCGTGACCGTTCCCCCAAGCGTTTTGGGACTCGCGCGGCTTTGGCTTTGTGCTCAATGCGGAGAAAGTGCGCTCAAATTAAGGCGATTCCGCGCATCGAATCGTAAGAAGTTACGAGACGCGTTGAGGTGAAAATTGAGCGAGCAGCCAACCGCGATCGCTCGACCGAACGAGCCTGCGCAGCCGCCTCCGCACAAGCGGACCTTAACACTCGCCCAAAGTCTACGTGCAATCGGCAATCCGCATATCGAACTTGATTACCGGGGATAGCATTATGAGCCATTAAAAACACGATTAATTCCCCCTTCCATTGGTTCCTGCTCACATTCACGCGGATATACACCCACCCAGGCCTGCTTGTTCGACGTTATTATCATAGCTATGATCGAGCGGTGCGATATTAAGCCTTAACGAGCCCTCGTGATTGAGGTGTTTCGAGGGATTTTCTACACTCCGAACCGGCCACGATAATCAGGCTTTTCGGAGCTCTCGTTCCAATGACTTTGAACCTTTGAAGCGCTCATCAGCGAGTCGTTTTATTCCTTCATTCGCGACGACATGTTTTAGCGGAATGACGCTCAAGTTCGCAACGTTGGAGTCCAACGAAATGAGCTAAAAAACCCTCCGATTATTCCAGTAATTCTTCAATTTTCCTTATTTGCAGTTCGTAGTTTTTCAATGATTCGTTGAATAAAAAAAGGGTGAATTACAAATGTTATTTTCGCTGATTTCGTTGGACTCCGACGTTGCAAACTTCGGCGTCGTCTTCACCGAGGAAACATTGTAAAATTTATGTTTATTCGATAATTCATTGTAAAGTAGAATTATTATGCCGTTTTGCTGTGATTAGCACTGTTTTCACAATCGAAATTTACGGCTGGGCAGAGTAAAATTTGAGCAGCTCGAACACAAGCATCGATGAGATCCGTCAAAGCGTTTAGAAATTTGCTAATACACGTGTAAAAGTGCCGCAAAAATTGTGAATTCATTGCCATCATCAACGTATTTATCATTCGTAGATTTGTACTTTCTGCTTTCACAAAAATGACGCTGAGCTTTGCAACGTCGGAGTCCAACGAAATGATGTAAAAAAACCCTCCAAAATTCCAGTAATTCTGCAATTTCGTTCCCTGCCGAATGTCCAATTCTTCGTTTTTCAAACTGCACCGATGCTTCGTGAAATAAAAAATTGGTCAATTACAAATGTTTTTTTGACTTCATTTTTTCGTTGGACTCGAACGTTGCGAACTTCAGCATCGTTTCACAAAACCGTTCCACAAAAGTGCATAATAACTTGTAAAATTTCAAAATAACACAGAGCGCACGAAAAGACGATTTTTAAAATTGAATTATCAAACTTACATTGCATTTTTATGAATATATTTATTCATAAAAATGCACGTCACTGTTGTGACGTTTCTTGTTTACTTTTTACGAAATCTATCATAAACATGCATTTTTATGTATTTTCTTAAATGGTGTAAAATACCCCATTAAGGAAGTTGAGGCGTCAGAAAGAAAACGATGTCATCGCTTTTAAACCGAATGCATCTTATAAAGTGAAGTGTAAAAAAAATCAGTTAAATTTTCAAACAGTTTAGGAGCGTCGTTGCTGAGATAAATCAATAACAATTTGGCCCAAAGTAATCTTATGCAAGTCAGAAAAAATTCGATGATATCTCTGTTAAAAATGATGCTAAAAATATGAAAATTTTTGGGCAACACGAGCAAGGCTTGCTGAATAATGTCAATTTTTTCAGATTTATTAGGAGATTTGCTGAGATTATATTAACCTTTGCAGGGCGGATCAGGTCGAAATATCGACCACTAGTTTGGTCGGGCACTCCACTTGAAAAATTTATCAATATTATGCACAAATTTAGTGTAAAAAAAAGTTCGATTTCAACGTAAAAATCCTCGTCCTTAAAAGGTTAATAATAATCTGTTTCCCGTGCAGTTTTTTGAGGCTAAGATCGTCACCGTCCGTCTTCTCGACTGAGCTTTCACCAGTTTTTCGTCTTTTTTTCCCAACTCTTCTTTACTGTAAACTGGCCTAACTTTTGAAAGGTACGGGTTATAACTTTTGGATAAAAAAAATGACTTTACGGGCTCAACTTAAATATTACGATGTAGAACCCCACTCGTAATTTTTACTGGAATTTTGTACTCCCTGAATCGACCGAAATGAGGTCGTTTCGATGCTTTTTTCTTGGACAAAGTTTGCCCTCCCACTGGAACCAGGTGAAAATGAGCCAGACATTTGACTCGGGTACGGTCGAAATGATAAAATCGTAAAAAAACGAGAGTCGTAGAGCTTCGGGTCCGGAAGGCTCGACAATGTTGAGCGAGCGATTCGTTGAGATGAATGAGTTGTTGTCCGACGAGTGTAGCAGTCGAGAAATTTTCATAGGAGCCGAGGAATCTCGAGCGAAGCTTTTATTTGATATTTCAGGGGAGCGACGATCAATCCTCGATTCGTTGACGCACCCTGGCAAATGATTTCGAGTATGCGAGTGTTTGTGGCTCCGCAGGGGCTTTTTCTTTTCGCGTTGCTACTGGGCGCAGCGAGCTCGTGTTAGAATTCGCGGCACGCCGAGCACTAAATCGTGTTTCATGAGCTCGCGCGTCCGACGATCTCTCGCTCGCTTTTTCTTGCCTCCGAAACTCGCGGCCTGTGAAATCTTCGCGGATCGAGGATCCGCGAAGAACGGGCATGGGAAAACTCGTGCGGGCCTGCCAATTTCACTTTTGCTTATAAATTCTCACTGCCATCGTGAATTATCCGACTGAAAATTCATTAATGAAACTACTCGGAGACTGGAAACTCGGCCAAATTAATTGCACGCTCCGATTGATGCTCCCGCAGCTCGTTTCATTACTAACGTCATCCTCACATTGTTTAAACTTTATTCTTCAAACTGCAACCAGAAATCTCTCCGAAATCGCTCTCCGCAATTCCCTCGAAATTCGTCAGTTCGAGGACCCCCCACGTTTTTCAATTACAATTTTTCTCCCTCGAAATCCCCAAATTTTAGTGAAGAATCTACGAAAGAAGATAAAAAACCAATAAATCGTTAAACTCGTTCTTGCTGCACTTCGATTGCGATTTTTTTCGCCGAAAAGCATCGAAATCCGATCTGACGAGGGTCACGATCGAGTAATTCGAGCGGGAGCTTCCAGCACCGGGGTTTGACGTCACTCGCACCAAGTGCTGGGGGATTCGAGGCGGACAAGCCCATGGGAGGTTCTCGCGTTGCCACTAATGAGATGCAAGCATCGGGGAAGATTTAAAAAGCTCGAAGGCAACGCGAGTGTTGCGTCGAGTCGAGCGGGCTGTAGAAAGCGACGCACACAACCGCGAGCTCCGCGTTAACCCTTAATTAGCGAACTCCTGCCCTGGCAATTGCCTCACGCGCGACATTCCGTTCGCGGTGCGCCACTCCCTCTCGCATGTTCGTCCGGCCCTCGGGGTCGTGCGCGCTCTTCCGTCCCGTCCCGCCGTGTGCACTTGCGAGCCCACGAGTTTCAGTGGCGCGAGTCTCCGTTTCACGTGTACGTGAAAAGGGAACTGGCATCGGCGCCACGGTTTTCGAGCTCTTCGTACTTTCTTTTCCCTCTGACATCGACTTACAAACGCATTTCTCACGCGGTATGCGCGGCTGTAAATTTCGGAAAATCTATGACCCCGGGACTCGGACCGGAAGTTGGTGAGTCGGGAAAAATTTATCGAGCTCGTTCCTCACCGGCTGCTGGATATTCGACGGACTGACAATCGTCCTCGATAAATCTCGAGGCTTCTCGAGGCTCGTTTGAGCACGAGACGAGGACCCGAAAACCGGTGCAGAATTGCAGTTGGAATGATTTTTCAATTCCGTCGAGATTCGGAGCGGGGCTGCGACGAGAGACTAAAACTGGAGAACCTTTCGCGGAACCTCGAAGGGTTGAAGCGAGACAAGGGCTGGCAGGATCGAAAGGGGCTGCTGTCAAAGTGGCGAAAGCCACGATTCGTTCTCCGTTCGCGGGGCGACTCGCGTATATTTTCCGATGCGTGTCGAACGGCTCATCGGGCGAGGAGCGAGAGGAAGAAGCACTTCTTTGGGAGTGTCTCGCCAATTCGTTGGATGTTTTTATCCCTCGCATTTTTCTTCCCGGCTTTCTCGAGTCTTTTTCATCTTTTTCGGCTCGTATACACGAGTGCCGACGCGGAAGAGGAGGAAAAAAGGCTTCGACGGCGGGGGAGGGGGCTGAAGATTTGCAGCGGTAGTTAAGGGCGCGGAACGGTCGAAAAAATGTTGGTACGAGAGGGAGGGAAGTAGGTGATGCGCTTGCAGCTCCGCATGCAAATCCTCGGATATGTGTGCGACTTGGACACACGAAGGCACGAAACGAGCACGGGCACGAAAACACGTGCGGCCGAGTTTCGCGGATACGATAAATAAGGACGAGGAGAAACGATGTTCTCGGCGGGGCTCGGGGCTGGCCCTCGCGCAGTGTAAAAGAGTGCCTCGCAGTCTGAGATTCTCGGAAGAGTTTCGAACGCGAGAACCCACTGCTGGAGGGATAGCACCGAAAGCTCCGAGACACGTTTTTGTCCTCGTCATATCGTTCGCCCCGAGCAAAAGCCCTCGAATAAGAGAGATCCGTGGATCGCTTCCCTCCCTCCTCAGACGACGTCCCGCCGGACTTACGATCCACATTTTTTCTTCCCCTTTTTTGCCCGCGGCTGCCTCCCCAATTTTTTGCCGAGAGACTTTAATGAGCCCGCGCGGGGCCCTTTACCTTGGTCTCGATACCGCGATTCAATTATCCGAACATTCGTTATACTTTCGTCGAAAGAAGCTTTCGCCTCATCGAAAACCGCCGATTCGGCCACACGACGTTTCACTTTTTTGAGCAATTTTTTATCGCCAACTCGGTCTCGAAGTCAAGAAAGTCGTTCATTCCCGCGCGGCGAGAGTTCGGGTTAAAAAAAAAGCTTCCAAGTTGGAAAACCTCGAGCGCTTCGGGACTGAGGAAAGAACGAGGAAGCTCCGGATTTTTCAGTGCGCACCAAAACGAAGCCCCCGAACGTACGAACAACGAAGGCTTATAAAACGGAAAAGTATCGAAGGAGAATTATATTTTTCTACGCGTTTTTATATTTCTGCACGCGTGTTATGCGGCGCGAGCACACTTCGATGATAAGACTTTAATAACCGCGGCGTGTTCCGGCGTCAAAAGGCGCCTTCGCCAATAACTCGGGCTCGCTTTATTACGGTTTCTTAGACACAGCATATCGCGCAGCTTCACCCTCGTTCCTAGTGCTTTTATGGAGTGTTCTCTCTCCCTCTGCGCCCGCGTGTTTCTCACTTCGATTCCCTTTTTTTATTCGCGGACGACGGAACGCTGAGCGAGTCGCTCGTACTTCGACGGGGTGGGGACAAAATGTTGGAATTACTTAAATTTCGAACAGCTTGAATCTCGAGTTTATAAAATTCTAATGATAATATGGAGACAGATGAATTCGACCAGGGCTTCGAATGTCGGAAATAAATGAAGTAGAAACTTCAAGATCCGAGGCACGTTTACACCGAAAATAGAATTTAACAATCGCCCATGGAACGGCGACTGAAATATCGATTTTCCGAAAATTCGAGTAACACTCTTCGATTCATAAATTAGTGCGATCAGCAATACTGCGAATATTCACTTTTTCGAAAATATAATAACGAAAGAGCCAATATTACCGAGGTTGAAATACTGAAACGCTATTCTGCATATCCAAGTTTTATAGGCTCGAAAAATTCACTTTCGATTTTTTGCTACTCTTTCTTTCTATAAAAAAAACAATTGCTCTCCATTTCGGATTCGAAAATATGAACTTTTCACATTCGCGTGATCTGTTGAAATTGCACTCGAAATGAAAACTATCGAAATGTATATTTTCGAATGAATACGAATTCACAGAAGGAATATTCGATTAAACACGCAATCTGCTAAAAATCGTCGTTCGCAAATAAAAATTTCGAGTAACTTATTTTTCTCCAATCTGATATTACAACAATTTTGAAATACCGACCGTTCTACAATTTGGTTATTTTTGCCACATGGAACCCCTTCGACGACGTTCCTGCAATTCCCGACCCGAATTTTCTCCCGGAATTTCGAAAAAAGTCGATTGTACAAAATATTTGTTTGAAGACGCGAGTCGTCTCACTGGAGAGTTTCTACGTAATAAAACGTTCGTTAATTAAGATTCAAAGGAACGATTGGCTCGAGGCAGCGAGCTAAAAGCAATTCGGTGTCAATCGGCCTCTTATTTACGATCCGTTAATCAATCTACTTAAGCTCGACACCGATAAATAAACAGATTCAAATTGATTTGCAATCGGCTGGACGTGCGTCGAGTGAGAAATGCCCGCGCGAGCGTGCTGCGCTTCGCTACGCAGTTTTCGATACACGAATTACCCAGACACGACCGAGATGACGAATGCTCTCGAGTTTTATTAACTATTCCCCATAAAACGGCAACAATTCTTCACTTTCCTCCAGTTTTTTCAAGCCAATAAACCTCCTCCCTCCCCCTTAATTAATCAGCTTAGCAGCCTATGTAATTTCATTAGTTGCCGTTTTTTATCCCGCAGCAACAGCAACTGGAGAAGAAGCCAGCCCGAGAGAGATCTCGCCTTGATGAATGGCACCGAGATCAAAGAAATCCGCTGTAAACCACTCGCAGTTTACACGCGTGTATTACATGTGTTTTACCGAGGAGCGAGCGCGCATCGTCAACCAGCAACATACGCATCAACCTATACAGCGTGTCCTCGGAGTGGCGCCTGCCGTTTCATTGCCACGGCCGTCGAGCGAGTCCTCGAACCAAGGAAACCCGGAGATTCTTCTGTCGTTTCATTCGCGACACGAATCGACTTTCCAGACGTTCGAAAAGCGGTTTTTTAGAAACATTTTTCCAAGGGAAGCGAAAGAATGATGAGGAAACCGATCATACTTCATTTTACGCCGCATTCTCGAAACTTTTGTCATGAAAATCAACAAAATTTCGGAAAAATGGAAATTCTTGGCGAGACGAAACCGACCGAAGAGAGAATTCTCGTCGAATGGCCACAAAACAGGGGGGACGGTTGGCTAACTTTTCAAACTCGTAAACAAGGAACGAAAGACGGTTTCAAAAACCAAATGGTCGTTTCGAATGCAAGCGACCTTCCTCTATCTCGAATAAAAATTTGAATTTTTAAACCTAAAACGAAATGAGTTATTGAATCGCTTTTTTGACGAACCGTTTTTGTGTTAACCGACCCCACGGTCCGGGCAAATTGACTATTGAAAGTGAAATTAATAAAAACTACTAGTTATGAATATTTTTCATTTGATGATTCGAACAATAAATACGAAATTTTAATTTTGTATTTAAATCAAAAGATAATTTGTGTCGATAAGTGCGTCAGAGAAAAAGAAATATTTGATCCTCATCCTCGTCTTCACAATCAGAATTGCAGTTTCTACGCACATAAAATCTTATGTTTTTACTGGCACATTTTGAATGGGCCCATTTAGAAAACACACGTACGTCGATGCACGAGTCAACCAACGCCATATCAATGTTGGCCTACTTACCACACATTGTTTTTTTAACAAAACGTTCTACCTGCAATTTGCAGCGATAATTGAGAAAAAATACTAGGCACAATGATAGTCCAACATATAAACCTTCGTGTAGAAAACTATCGCAATAATCGGAAAAATATTCGAGGCAGCAGGAGATAGATAACATTGACGTAAAAAAAAACGTAAAAATTGACGTAAAAATGATTCGGTGTATTTGGATTAACAAAAATGCTTTAATGTTCCTAAACGACGTGTCGCCTCGACGCGTTGGGACACATGAACGAGCGAGAGGTTACAACGAACGATTGTATCAACCGGGCGTATATTTACGTTGCGTAGTTTGGATTTTATTGTTCGTCAGTTAAGGTTGACCTATCGCAACAGCTAGTCAAGAGACACCTTATTATTTTGAAAACTTTAAATTAACTATAGATGATGGATTTATATATTATTTTATTAGTATTACGAAAGTCCATGATTTTTCAGGTGTGTGTCGTGATGATTTATAAAACATCATTTATTATGAAGTTTTTCAATGTCATTCTCATTTTACTCACATCGTCCAATCAGCCATACTCCTAATACATATGGCAACGCTGTCTCCTTTGCTTACCATGTACTATCCCTTTGTGCGAGGAGGTTATATTTGACCATGAATCGACACAATGTTCGGCTTGACCAGAAACATTGTCTTCAAACAAATTTATTTTTTCTCGGATAATAACCCTCAATTCGACTATTCTATGAATACAGTTTGACAGTTCACATATTCGAATCGGTTCCGTGTTATTCGAGGTTGTGCAGCGATGCCACCTTTACGCAGACAAACGTAATTACTCGACTAAATCGAAGATTTTTATTTTATTTTTTCGGCAAACTTCGTTTTTTTTTATTAAAAAATGATCCTCATCATTTTTTTAACATTTGAGAATTATTTTTTAAAACATATCTAAATTGGGAAAACTAGTTATTCATGGCTCAAGTCTCTGTTGGGGTGCGGTCTTCATAAGCTGTGCGTTAAATTTTGAAATTTGATCGATTATTTATTGTTATAACTAGTCGATGATGCGCTCAAAAATTTTGCAGGCATTTTCCTGCGCACTTTAACTATGAAATAAAAAAATATCACGTTTGTATCTAATAATGAAGTTTGCGATAGGTTAACCTTAACTTGTCCCGCTGGCCAACCAGCCTCGGTCTCCGCTACGTAACTGTGGTGGAAAAATTTGGAAAAATTGAGAATCCGTGGCGTAAGGGCCAAAAAGTCGAAGCTCGGGAGCCGAAAATTGACGGAAATTTGGCGATGCGAAATTTCGAGGATTCGCAGCCTCCGCAGTTCGTCTCACTCGCGCGTCCTCGTCCAGGGCTCTTCAAGGTAGATTATGAACGGTGTATTTGCACGCAAGTGGGTACAAGTGAACGGAGTCGCGCCAGGCGTGTTTGCGAATGCGAGTGATGGATGTCAGTGTCACCCGTTCAACATGTGCTTTATTTTAAGGATCGGGCCAAAAGAAAGAGCGAGAAGGAAAAAGAGAGAGAGAGGGAAAAGCAAGCACGGGGCGATGAGCGGCCAGAGTAAAAAGGACAAGGAACCGACGGAAGGGCAAACGACCCGAACCGGAGAGCAGCCTCTAATCCGCTAATTATCGAATCCCTGCGAAGCCTTGCAAAAAAACGTTTGAGCCACAACGTCAGTCGTGTTTGGGCTCCTTAAGTTCCACAAAAGAGGATCAACATCAAAGAATCGAAGAATCGGATCAACACATCCGCCCTTTTTCATGACGCTGAAGTTTGCGACGTTGGGCCCTCCAATAATTCCAGCGATTCTCCAATTTCCTTTTCCGTCGAATTTCCAATATGTAGTTCGTGAAATAAAAAATGGCTCGATCACAAATGGTTTTTTCCTTCGTTTCGTTGGACTCGAACGTCGCGAGCTTCAGGGTCATCCCTTTTTCGCAAATTTCAACAAACCCTCGCCCTCGGAACATCGAAAAATTAATCCTTGGTGTGTGCATCTGGGGTCAGGCTGACCCCAAAATTTTTTTAACCGAAAAAGTGCTTTTTACGCGCACTATCAACTTTGAGCACGTTTTTGAACAATGAAAAAAGATTTTTTTGGAAATCCGACTTTGCAGCCTTAAAGTTGGATCAATTCACTGCAAAAAGTGACCAAACCTCCAAAAATGACCTCGGGTCAAAGTGACCCCAAGTGCACGAAACGTCTCGCTGTGAAGGTGTGCACACTAAAGGTTAAAGAATGGCAAAATCATTCGAAAATTCGGAATACCGACATCGTTGTATACCGAAACTTCAAATCATCATCGAAGAGTAAAATTCAAAGATCGCAGGTCTCGAGTCCCTTTATAAAATGATGACAGTGAAGTTTGCAACGTTCGAGTCCAACGAAACGATCTGAAAAAACTCTCCAATAATTCCTGCAATTCTCCAATTCTGTTATTCTGCATCGATGATTCGTGAAACAAAAAATTGATGAATTACAAATGTTATTATTTTCGCTCGACTCAGCATCGTTATAAAATGAGCCAAATCCCCGTTTTCTTCCAAAAAGTCAAGCCTTTTTTAACAAAGTGTGTGAAGTCCTGAAGTAGCTCGTTCGGGGGCTCCGAGGGCGATATATTTATACAAATCTCTGTGAAACAAGGCGACCGTTTAGTTCGAGCTTGAGGATTAAGCGAGTGCGAGGGGGGCGTAACGAGGGAGCATGCGAGGCGCCGATGCGCAGGGAGCTCGAAGGCTTCGATACAAGATTCGTACGAGCAATGAAAAAAATTTTTTAAATGTTTAAAAAAGTTGAAGGAAAAGGAGAAGCGGTGAGCGAGGAGAGTCTTTAATAGTCGAGAATGACGCAAGTGCGATAATGATCTCGGACCGTTTGTGCACGCACAGAGTAGGCTTTTGTGAAACTCGCGCGAGGAGTCGAGAAAAGTCGTTACGTTTGAACACGCAAGTGCGTCTTCCCGTGTGTTAGTTAGCGCTGGTATGTTACTTGGGCGTGTATATAAAAGGTTCGGTGCGGAGGAGCGAATGCCAAAGTTCCCGATCCAATTACCTACATGACTAAATTCATCCTTCTCTGTCGTGCAATCGCCCACGGCTCGAAATAATCAGTTTCGACAGTCAGTTTCGCGACCGGCCTGAACTCTTCGACGCCGAGTCTCGCGAATCGTGAAAAACGCTCGCGAGACTCGATGCGCGGGGACGAGAAGGCGAGGAATCGACGAGGTTTGTTGCTGGATCGACGAGACTCGTGGAGAGCGAATGAAATTTTGAAAAATGACACAACAATCGGAAAAAATATGAAAGGAATTTGGGAGGAATGTTTATTTTCAATATTATTTTTGGAAAAATATAAAAAGTAGAACACGATGTTTTGTCACGGTTTTTCCTATTTTTTTAAACAGAAATACGCTTTCCGAATAAACGTGGAATAGACGAGGCTCAATTTCGCAACGAATTAACACCTGTCGTAATGAATAAAAATGGGATAAAGCGGTGCGGAGTCCGAGCAGCGGAGGGAACGACTGGCCAATTCCGTAACTCGAGACTGCTCCGCGTCCGCGAGAGGAGAGCGGGAGGAGAGGGCTGAAATGAGGATTTTTCAGCGTGCACCTTTCCCATGTGCGTACGAGATCGATATGGGGCGAGGGGAAGCGTGAACTTCGAGGTGAGGAGTTAATCAAGCGGTCCGGTGAATCAATCAAGCCCGATCGTGCCTATTACTTTACGTCTTCGCTCGTACGAGCGTTTGCGCTCTCGATTCTCTTTTTCGAGCGACGTATCCATTCGTTTTTTGAGCCCCCTAACCCTTCACATTTCATGGCACGTCCCACGCACACACTCGCCGTCCGAAACGTCGATGCATAACGCGAATAAAATAATAATAATCGTCGTATAATACCTATAAAGAGAATTGCTCAGGTGATTTTATTAACGCGGTGCGAACGCACTGTGAAAGAGAGACGGCCGAGTCAGCTTCTCAACCGAATTCAAATTGCCCCTTCGATCAAAATTCCCCTCATTTTTTCTCACTCGAACCCTTTTCTCCACTCTTTTCGTTCGATTTCCTCTATTCTTAACTCTCATTCGCCTCCTGTCAAAAATACTTGGATCGTTTATTTCACTCGCACGTATTAAAATTCTCCCGACTCCTGAATGTGTCAGGAATTTAAAACACTTGGCAGAAATCGATTGCTGCGATTGGGACACGAATTGAAGAAAAAAAATTGTTCCGTGAAGTAATCAATAAATTGAAAAAGTTGATAAATCAATCCGGGAATATTCGAATGCACAACCTGCGAAGCGCGGTCGGTCGAAATAAACATTTTATTATTCGAAAGGTCGGACGATGGAACGTAAATGAAGCGTGAACTAATTCCTCAAATATTCGATCGAGCTCGTTCAGTTCCCAGGGAAACCGAGAGTGCGAGCAACTGGCGCCAGACAATCTCGGGGATCTCGTAAAAAAGTTAATAAAACGAGCTTCCGATAGATTCCTCACATTTATGTTCTTTCTCAGGATCACGCAGTAGCTGTGGATTAGTTCTCGAGTTACAGGGGCCCTCGAACACACGAGAGGTAAATATTGTCGGTGCGGAGTGCGCTCGAGGGGATTAGGGAGGGAGAAAAAACTTGAAAAAGGGGTGACAGAAGTGTTTTCAGGTAGCAAAAACCGTGTCCTTAATTCCTTCGTTTATTCCGTGTGCGAGTAAATCACGAAATTAGAACGAAAAGCAGTATTTTTTGTCCCGATGAACGGATTTTTCAATCGATTCGACAAAACGCATCCTAACGCGATAATTCGAGAAAAATTTTCAACTCGAACACTAATTTCTCGCACTTGCACATTATCACTCGCTCGAAGCCTCGATAAACGCTTTATCCACATCTCTACATGGAAATACGACTCACGATAAAAATCCAGAAGCGATGCGGGACTCTGTGCGGATACACGGAAACGAAGGACACGCCGGAAAATGGCCGCGCGTGTGTGTACTCTACAACCGAACGCGGGCACAGTAGCCCACTTTCCATACGGAAACAACGAAAAAAAAAGAAACCTCAAAGTGCTACTCGTCGACGAGAGCGCCTAATTCACGTCACTGTTTGGCTAAGAATCCTCTGTCAATCCGGGCTTTCCGGCTGCAGGCCTTTTCCCTCGTTTCCTCCTCTCCCTCCCGGTAAGCCAAGTTTCGTGTTTATTCGACGTAAACAGTACTAATTGAACACTAATGAATATTCTATGCCGGTAGCAGCCCCAACGCTCTTTTTTTCTACGGAAAGCTTCCGTTCGCATCTCCTCCGAACAGCTGCGCGAATATTTCGTTTTCAGGACTGTCGAATCTCCGGCAGTCTGCAGCTCGACTGAAGTTGCTGAATTGTTTTTTTACTCTTGCGCAATAACGAACGATCCTGCCGATAGAATATTCAGCGAGCGCCATCCTTCGCAGGAATCGCAGGTGCGCCCGATGACAGGAAGAGGCGCCACGAGAGCTCAGTGGCGTCGACGCAACGTAGGAAAACGAGTGGAATTTCGAGACTCGGCGAATCTTCGATTTCACGGTTATTAAAAACGACACTTTTTCGAACTTTTTCGAGGTTCGATGAGCCGCAAAAAAACTTACTTCCATGATCCGAGACTCGGTCATGGTTGGTCCAAAATGTCAAATTTCTCGACAATTTAATTATCTCAACGGTTTTGTGTATCACGAGCTTTCCGAACCGTGACGAACGCAGAAATGTCGCAATCGACACAAACTTAACCGGACTCATAGTTTCTCAAAGCTTCGTTTCGAATGGAAATTGAATAAATAGTGAAATTTGTTTTTAACATACGAAAATAAGTTTGAATTTGGGGGGGACGAGGAAAAAGACACCCAGACCTAATCGGCCCGTCGGCTGATAAACTTTAGTTTGACTTTTGTCTTCATATTTAAAAAGCCTTCGAATCGAGTATCGCTAGAGAATGTGTATTTAAAGAAAGTTTTTTATGTTCGGCTACTACACGAAGTTAAGGGGCCAACGAGAAAACTCGTAATCTCCACTTGCTCGTATCCGACCCTCGTCTCGGCTAATCGGTCATCGCAGCATCAAAGGTCATCGCGATCTCGTGCTTGAAATTTACATTTCGTGAATCCTTACACATCCACCGGGCTCTGATTTAAGGAACTACTCATCGCCGTTCATTTATTCGCCGACTTCCCACTCGATCGTTTCCTGCCGATATCATCAAAGTAATTTTTCTCTTCCCGTGCAATTTTTCGCAAATATACTGAAAATTATCAACAAGCAAACGGAAAATGCACGCTTCTTTCTTTACACTTCCAAAGTCGATTTTTTCCGCCCCCAATCATAACCTCAATTTCCACCATGGACAAAAAAACGAAGTTTCGACGTCATCGAATCGCGCTGTTTTTTCCGAGAAACAGTTTCCACCGTTTGACTGTCGAATCGAAAAAGAATCACTTTGTATTAAATTTCCGATACGTTAATCGATTCAAAGGCGATTGTTTCTTCTAAAGTAATCGATTCCTCGGTCGTGGAATCGGGCGGCGGTGACGAACTTTCGTGTGGACTTTGATTTTTTCATTAAAGCTCAACTTTCCTCTCATATTTCAAGAATTCCGGGAGCCAAAAATGAGAATCGAGCATTCGAATTCGAGAGTCGCGAGAGCTTTTGATTTTTCATAAATGGTGGAATTTGGTTATAAAATACAAAAAAAGCTCATCAGTTGTTCGATGTTAAAAATCGATCAGCACTTCGACGAGCACTCAATCAGCGTAATTACGGAGATTCCGGTGAATCGAATCGATAATTGGCAGTGGGGGACGATTGAGCGTTGAACGAAAAGTGTTGTGCTTCCTTACCTAGAACGATCGGATCCATCGGGGGGCCGGAAAGACAGCCGTCGGACGACCGCAAAGTCAACTGCGTGTTTGCGACCGTTTTTGTGCCCGATATCACCAAAAGTAGAGAAAAAAGTGTCTCGTTCTCGCGTCAAGAGGGGAAAGTCCTCGTTTTTCTTAAATTCGAGATCAAGTTGTAGTACGAGCACAAATGAGTCACAGGATCATTGGATTCGTGAGAAAAAGCACATTGCGATGCAGAATCGCTCGAATTACGAGATTTTCATAAATTTCATCGCTTCGAGATCACAGTAAACACGTTTCCGCCGAATTTGCTTGTCGGAAAAAGTCCTCGTCGAATTGTCACTCGATCGGAAAGTCTGACGAGGTTTTCGATCGAGTGGACCCGAAATAAAAAAGGGAATCGTCACGAACCGCAGTGGACACGGTCACTACACAGTTCGCCCTTCACTGCCTCACTGACTGAGACGACAGATTTACCAGAGCAGAAATAAGAAATGTTGGGGAACGCGCGCGAGATCGCCCGAGCGTTATGCTCTTTTGCGGCACGTTTACACGCCTCGAGCCCGTACAAAGAGAGCAACAGAGAGAGCGCGAGCGAATAGGGCGTCTCTCGTATCGTTGATGCGTGAGCACCCACACATCCCCGCACTCGTGCTCACCAACACGTGCTCAGCAGCGCTAAAAATATTCACGAACACCGATTCGAAACGTGGGCAATGAGCCAGAGGCACAATTTAATGCTCCTCCCATTTTAACACACGTTTTTCTCCCACTCGCTCTCCTGGCTCACTCGAGCCGTCGACCAAATATTCTTTTCCGAACGATCCTTTCAGCGATCGAAAATCTGTTGGATTGGGATCGGTTTTCAGCAAGTCGCACGAAAGTTATGAGCGAATCGTTTATTCTAGATTTATTTTTGTGAACATTGAAAAAAAATACGAATTATTTGACAACCATTTTGCTTCATTTTTTTCGGGCAAATCCGTTTCCAGCAGATCGTAAGAAAGTAGCGCGGATCGATTTTTCGTGTTAATTAATCGCAATGGTCGTTTTTCCTTTGAATCGCGAAAACGATGCTTCCTCCCCGAAATTTCAAGCGACTAATCAGCTTGGAATTTCGAACTTTCTTTTTCACTCGCTCCCATGAGTATTCGACGTATCGATGATATTACGCGATTAAAACGGTGATCGAAGAAGTGGGGTTTCCCTTAAAATTTACATTTTTAAGTTTAGAACGGAGAATTTTTTCGGCGACACCGCGTTCACTGAGAAGCTTGAAAAAAGTGAAAATTTTGGAATCTTGGGTTCTTTGATACTTTTCCGAAAAATCGATTCGGCCGAGATGACAAAGCGCTCGGAACGTGTGGAAAAAAACTCACGGGGTTGAAAATTATACGGAAAAAGGGCGATCTGATTTTAACTGAATCTTGAAAAAGTTGTCTACCGAAAAATAGTAAAGTAAATGTCAAAAAATATGAATTATTTGAATACTTTGACATCTGGGATATTTAACATCATATTTTCGAAGAATCGGTGATGAGGTCGGGAAGGTTGGAATAAATAGCTGAAAGTCCGATGTTTTATGTTCACAAACCTCAACTCCCCAATCACAATTTTTTCCAAATTTCATATTTTTGGGGAATCTCGAAAAAAAAAACGTTTCCTATATTCACTTTAAATACTTCGAACTCGCTTTTATCTGCACCAACGATGTTACGAAAAAGCTGCACAGTTCGGTGGAATTGAGACAAAAGGAACGCGACGAGACAACAAAACAACTGGTCCGACATTTTTATCTCAGTCATCAAATAAAACCGTTGAATCGTCGAAATTTCGAGATTCAAAAAATGTTGTACAATTCCCAACGATTTATTGATTCAGCACAATATACATTCGATAATTTCTCCACTTGTGTAACACGAGCCCTTCGGAAAAAGGTGGTGAAAAATGAAATTGGACGGATCACGAGGTGACCGTCGTTGCCCCACTGTGCGCTCAACTGCAACAGGATTTATTTGGTGGAATGGGTGTGGTGAGCGCGTTCTCATTGGCCGAAAGGGTCGAAAAACACTCACCACCACGAGAGAGTTTGCTTTCGTACGATTTACACGGACGCGACAACGCTACCTCGGCCAAGCTCGAAACCCGAGTCCGGAGAGAACTCACACATGCAGACGTATTTCGAGCGGGAAATGATGGGCGTGACTTTAGTCCGTTAGAAAGGCGGAGTTGGACGAATCTCACGCTCCATTGTGGATGCGCACAAATCGTTGTTACGGAACTCACTTTAACGCCCACTTATTCGGTTTCACTGGCGCTTAAAACGCCACCACTATCAATTGCTAGTCCAACAAGCTATTAATATTAATTGTGATTACACATTCGTCTTGGAATATCCACCAACCAAATGGCTCAACGCTTTAAACATGCCAAAAACAAAACAAACAAATCGTAACGCAATCACGACACGTTTCGCGACTGTATACTTTAAAACCGTTTCGATTTCAATATGGCGCCTGAGCCGGTGCAATCTTATCGAAAACAACGTTTCATTTAGTAAACCATTTTATTTAATGTCTTTATTCAAACTGTTATTTCCTCCTGATACCTTCCCTCGCGATTAACTCGATGTTTTTCATTCAATTATCATCGTTTTTTTTACCAAGTCAAAAAAATTGTATATTTTTAATAATCCCAATAAACCATCCGTCATGATTCGTGTTCGATTGATCTTATCTGAGCCGAATTTTAGACGTGTGATTCCAAAAACATCCGAAATTCCGATCGTACACAATTGAGTTTCGGTATTCGAATCGTAAGATTCAAATTCTAAGAATTATCATGTATCGGACGCTCAGAAAAGTATTTTCAACAAAAAAAATTTTTTGATAAAAAAAAAGTTTTAGAGCCAACTGTCTGCTGCCGAAAAGATTTCCATTATCGATATGTAAGGGGAAAGTTAATGGACAAAAAATCTGGGATCCTGTCGCTGCACGTCATTATTCGAACGTCTTTGTTCCAGTTTTAAACAACGTTGCCACAATAACGTAAAGAAAAATCCGTTGATATTCGAAATCTTGTTAGTGAGCTGAAAGCGCTGAAAGAAAACAATTTTTGTCTGCTTCCCTCTCTCTTCCACTCTCCTTCTTCACGCAGTATTTCTCGCTGTCTCTTGAATCGGTAATGAACCAGATCGCTGAACGTGATATGTTTTGCACGAGAGACATTCTTGGACTCGTGTGCTTTCGACTTCGCGCTCCGACGACAATTGGCTCGTCGCATCGTTTCTCCATGCTGCACACACCACGCGCAGGTAATCGCTCGTAGAATGTTTAGTGGAATGATTGAATTCGTGTGCGAGTCGTACAATATATAGCGCGGCTAAGAAAACAAAACGGTGCAGATGGCTTTCGAGGTGATTAATCACGGACTCTGCTGCTCTCGCTTCGAAATTTTCTTAGCTGTTTACTTTTTTAAGAAAATGAAATAGAAACGCTTTCGCTATTCAAAGAATAAGTTAATCATTGTCGAAGTAATAAAGCGCGTTTATCGTTCTGCAACAAAATCATTTTGCCTCGCTCCTTCTATTTATATTTTGTCAGTGAATATACGAGATGCAGAAAAACATATCTTCATACATGAGATCGATTTCCACTACGAATTCAACAATAAAAATATCTTTGCGAACTGATTCATGTGTCGAGTGTGTAGAATTAGCAAAAGTGATGAAACGGAACGAGTTCAACGAGCTGCGCAGCGGAATCGTAATATCATAACCTCAAAAAAAAAATGACAGCTTACATTTGTAGTTGGAATCCAACATCCCGGGACCGTCGTCCGTCCTACCTCATTTTACAAAGCGTATTTTGTCACGGATCCCGATAGACTTTCTCACCCGGTGAGATACAATTTCTCAGATAATAGTCTTAAACGCAGGCAGTTTACACACAGAACAGTTTATGCATACGAGGTGCGAGTTACTCTAGTGAGAAATGGTTTATGGGATATTGAGGATGAAATGAGCAAAGGACGTTTCACACCGCGAAGCAGGGAATTATCTGGCTTCAAGCCCAAACATTCTAAATTTACGTTAGTGTGATAGAGAAAAAACGACGGAAAGTAGGAGAGAAAAAGAGAGGGAAAGGGAAATGAAAGGTTGTAAGGGAAGTCAGTTTTCTACGAACTGACAACGAGAGTATTCGCACGAATAATAATTTTCGAAAATTTCTCAAGTGTTCGGGTCGTATCGAAACTTAACCTCTTTTGTTTCCTCGATATTTCCGAGGGTAAAATGAGTCTAGTGACGTGTGTTCATTATCGGGGAATAAAATCGACAAAAAGGTGGCCCTGAGTGTGAAAAAGGGCTCGTCGCAGCTCGCGATTCGTTGAACATCTCGGAGAAAGCGGAATGAACAGAGAAACGAAAAAGAGCCACGAAGCTTCGTTTAGCACGTAATATAACGCTGCCAGATTGCTATTTATACGTAAAAGCTTACACGCGTATGGCTAATGCACTCGTAAAGAGTCACAAATGAAATATCAAACGTACTCGCGTCATCTGTACGAAGCTTTTCACTTACAATCAGCCTCTAGTTATGCTCCCTCTATTCATAAACTGACAAAGAAAACAAACTAAGAAAACTGTTCTGCTGTCACGATTGTCGCACATCGGAAACAGTCCTCATGAAAAATATGAATTTTCGTCATGATTTAGAGCAGCGGACAGCGTTCCTCATATCCAAGCCTTTTCCTGACGCCAAGTTTTAAATAACAAAGCGATAAATAAGCTTCGAACAAAAACAGTTGGCCCCGCGTCTCGGTGTAACGGACAAATTTTCAAATAAAAAAAATCATCGAAACAAAGAATTTTAGTTCAATCTTGAATTTCACGTCGATATTTTTGTTCGATTGAGATTTGCGGAAAAATATAATATTCAGCGGAATAGAAAATCGTTGATTTCGCCGCCAATAACTGTGATTGTACGAAACGCCTCGACATGCAGCTCTGACAGCAAAAAGAACTCGTAGGTGTACCGGGGATCGTAAATTTACAAAAGTGAATTCGTGGATGCGAGAAAGTGGATTCCCAACCAAGTTCTTCGTCTTCCTTTTTCATCTTTCGCTGTATACCGGGGGTTAATGTATATAGTGAGATATGATATTCGTATATGTGCGTTCGCTCGAGATCGCTCGAGACACATCCTCTCTTTTGAGGTTAAGGAGGGGGTCCAAACACACAGCGTCTAAGATCCAAGATGCTCTTATGGCTGCTGGCATGGCGTGGCGGCTTAATGGCTCGCGACTAACGTTCAGGGTCGGAATACGCCGTCAAAGTTACCCGGTTCGTTATTCTCGAGCTTTGTCAGTACACTCGAACACACGTGTGCGCTCCGGCATCTCATATATAATCCAGTGCGAAAAGGGGTACGTGAAATTGTTCGAAAATCAAGAATATACGGGTTACTACCGTGAATCCATCCCGTTCTTTTCGTCGACTCGAATCACGGGGTTTTTTTTTCTTTCGAATGAAACTTTCACGTTTATTTCGGATGTTCGTTCACGCATGCGGAAATTTTTATTCTCAAAGCCCTGAACGGCCATTTTCTATTGTCAGTTTTGCCGTCGACGGACCTCGTAAATGATGAAAGAATTTTTTAAATTATCGTCGTTCCAATTTTCGAGAATTTTAATCGGTGAATCGACATTTCCGAGCTGCTTTTTTCATTCCGTACTTTGAATATACGAAACGAATTCACGTTGAGTTTTCAACGATTCTTGTATCTGCTGGACTCGCGAACAGGACGGAAAATTCGGGAGAATCGCTTTCAAAGCTCTTGCGATATTGGCAAGGTTTTTTTGAGCTACTGACCTACGAGAAAGTAGAAAATAATCTCGAACGATTATGACGACATTCCGAGCTTGGAAAAGCTTGGAAAGCACTAATTTTCACCCTCGAACAGGAAAATGTCTACAGTACTGAAGTCCAATTCGCATTCTGCTGTTGCAAATGCTGCAAACGATCCAGAGCCTGAAACTGTTCCCAGTGGGGGGACATAACGCGTGCACTCCAAGCGCTGTGCGTTCACTCTCTGCCAAATAGCCTGATTCAAATACTCGTCGGTTTCGGCATAACGAATATTAGCGGAAAATTAAGTGTGCATAAAATATATCGTAATATGTTTATACGAACCATAACCTCTTAACACTTTTTTCTTCGACTGCCCAAGGATGAAATTGACTGTCGTTGCAGAGAGTGGGTCTCGAGAGACCTATGAAACTTTAATTGAAAGTGTTCCGCTGCCATTTTCCTCCATTTTGTTTTACTGTGCAGCTTCGTCAAGCAGGAAAACCCCATCAACTCGCTTTCATCGCAGAAAAAAGTGATTTTTTTCCCTAATAAATTATTCGCTCGAAACATTTTTAAATCATTGATACTTGCACGCAATCACGATCGAAAATCCAGGTTGAAATCAGCTCTGATGCAACTGAGTACTTGAGAAATTTCAAATGATTTAAAGTATCGAAAGTTTGGCGGAATTCATGTCGCGTAAACGGTAAAATGCGTGATTAACCTTAAAAGTTAATCGTTTGTAGACAAAGACGCGAAGATTAATGGTGCAAAGTTCTCAGAGAAAAAATATTGCGAACACTCCCGAACGAAAAATCCTCCTTGATCCATAATAAAGCTCTTGACACATTCGCTGATGATCCAAGCCAACGAAAACAAATTACGACGGTCTAAATTTCGTTGGTAATTTACTATATTTATTGCATTATGTAAAAACGCATAAAATATGTAGCTCAAATTTCTCGTTTCGTGATTCGATAAATGGGACATTCTTGGATAAAATTGTGATTTTTGCTTCCTCTTAGAGGAAGCTTTGTGACGATGAAACATTTTTTTTCCAGTTTTCAATGTCAATGTGCTCAAAATGTTCCAAAACATCGAAAAATCATATCTAGAAAAAATGTCCGGATGTGTGTGTGTGTGTGTGTATGTTATGGCACTGCAAAATTCAAACGTTTATAACTCGGAAACGGTTTGAGATACAGGGCTACCGTTTCGCACAGATGTTAATCTATACAGGCTTTTCATTCTCTGATAATTTTATCAGAATTTGAAAAAAAATACGAATCTGACGACGTTTTGAAATTTCCATAAAAATGGTGTCGACGCTCGCTAACTTTCGAAAATTTAGAGATTTATTAATAATTTTTTTTTTATAAATAGACTGTCACAACAGGAAGGTTGGTATTGAATTTGGGGAATATCGTTTGAGCGGTTTAAATTTTATGACGTTTTGAATTTTACGAAAATATGAGTTTTTCAAAAAATCATCTAACGCTTCAATTTTTTGAAATTTTGTAAAATATTGTATAAAAGTCTGTACTTCTTCTGTACTTTCCAGCAAAGTTGTTGGAATTATTTAATTTCAATGTAAATAGAAAAACGATGAAAATTGAAATTTGCAAATTGCTTCTCCAAGATGGTCAAGATGTACGATGCTCAAAGCTTACTCTATGAGGAAGCCAAAATGAAAAATATAGCACCTCATAGAGTAAGCTTTGAGCATCGTGCATCTTGACCATCTTGAGGAAGCAATTTGCAAATTTTTTCCTTTTTCGATGTACTCAAAAAAATCCCTGAAAGCTGAGTGCGTGTATAAAAATTAAACAAAAAAAGTCTTTCGTTTGAGCAATAACCAAAAATTTATTTACTTTTGTCAATTGTGCGTGCAATATATTCGACTAATCGGTAAAAACAAAAGATTTTGGGTTCGTTTTTAATAAGTTGCATAATTTTACAGTTTATTTCTCTTCCTTGCATAATGCTGGTTCAATGTGCCGAGTTTGAGCACATTTTTTTGTACTTTTCGAACTGATAATTCTCTATAAAACTAAGAAATACAATAGTCATTACCATAATAATTGTTTGAAACTTCAAGTTCTTTTATTTTTATAATAATTTCATGAGTTATTGCAATATATATATTGATCAGCGGTTTCTTGTCGAATGAAATGCAATGAAAAAAGACGTCGGTCAAAATGGAGATGAGCATATCGTTAGCAGATGGACAGAGCTTGATTTGAGAGTGAAAAATGAATGATGCATCAATGCGTTCGATGAAAATTAAAATGATTGGACAAGTCGAAGGATTTTATGATAGTTATACAAACATTGAAAATGTTCGATGTTTCTTATTAGTCACTTTTCTTCCTTATTCTTTCATCTGAATAAGTTGATCTTCTGCTTCGATTATTTTCATAAAAAATCTTTATTTCTTCTCTCTTTTCGCGGACTCAACGAAATGCGACGGTGCTATATATTATATACAACGAGAAGGAGAAAGAAAGACCAACTGCTAGCGATTATTTTCGTCCTCGTGATCTTGATCTTCCTCCTCCTCCTCCTCTTCTTCCATTTCTTCCTTTTCCGGCTTAACCATCAATTTGTCATTATTTAACTCCGAGTCGACTATCTCGTCGATCTGAATGATCGGTAACGGCATTTCCTCCTTCACTATTTTCGGTGATAACTTGGAATCTATCGTCATTGACAACTGATCGTTACATACGTTCGGCTCGGGATTTGGATCCCGATTCTCTTCAGCCTCCGTTGATGCTACTTGCGAAATTTCGCTGGCTTGCATTGGCATTCCAATCCCGTCGTATTGCTGCTGATTCTTTCCGTAACCAGCCTGTGATTCAATCAATTCAAGCTCTTCGGTCAACGCGGTTTCTCGTCGCTGTACTTCTTCTGCAATTTTACAAATAGACACAATTTTTTTTTATCAGTTCATCCACGTTTTTCAAATTGAAATTTCTTTTACCGACGATTTATCAAATTTTTTTTCAATTAAGCGATTTTTATTGATTCTTTAACAAATTCCTTGAAGTATTGGGAAACATTGAAAAATTTGCCAGTTTTGAAGCTTCGTACGAAATTTCTCAAGTTCAGTTCCATTAAGATTTTTCAAGATACACTCACCGTGGAGTTCTTTGGCGCATTGTTCAAGCAGAGCATCTGTCCGGGGGTGCTGACGCTTCGGTAAATAATATATCGAAGGGTGCGCCCGAGTTTTGATAAAAGATGCGAGTGGTAATTGTGCAGCTCGCCACTCTTGGAATTCCTTGCTTCTCGCGAGTTTTGCTTCGAGAGCTCGAACCTCTGCCAATTGCCGTTTACGGGAAAGAAACAGTTGCTGCCTTTCTCGTCTCAGCTCTTCTTTTTCGCGCCTCTTTGCTTCCTCCACTCTCGCCTCGACTTCTGCTTTTTTGTCCTCCTTATGAATGAGTAAATTGAAGAACAGTGAATAAGCTTTTATCGGTATTTCCATAACTACGTAGCTAAAATGTATCGGAACTAGGAAAACTGAAAATGGCTGGTGAACTTGAAAGCGCCATTTGTCCAAGTGCAAACTCATGGTTGAGTACAGAGATTCTAGGTATACTCCTTGTTCTATGATTCTAAAGAAATTGCCTGAATAATGATTCGTTATCATTGAAAGATTTAAACTTAGAAATTTCTGTTTCTCAACTGAAACAATCCACTCTACTGGACATAAGTCTATGCGACTTACTTTTGCTTTCAACTTAGTTTCTTCCTGTCGGAACTTTTGTAAAGTCCCAAGCAAAGCGCCAAACATTCTTTTGTTCCGCTGTCTACTTCGTTCATCGACTCTTTCTCGTTTCAACACTTCCTGACGAGATGGTACTTCTCTAGGCGTTGCTATAACTCTTGACGGAACAGCAGGCTTCGGGATTAGAGGAAAAAAATAGAATTTGATTAGGTTCAAGTGTTAGTTGAAGAAAATACCAAATTTTTTGATGAATTGTAATTTTCATGCGACAATTAAAGTTCTGTGCAGTTAATGTTCTCAAAATGATTTGAAACAATAATTATTTTGCACTTTTGCAATGAAATAAGGGAATTATCAGATAACTACCTTAATGGCGCTATCATCTTCGTCTGCACTGTCATCAGGATTGGAAGGAACTCTAGCGCTGAGTCGACTGAACACTGTTTTAGGTTCACCCGGAGGTGGTTGTCCACGTCTCTTGCCACCGGGCTGATCGTTATTTCCAAAATCCAAGCTTCTTTTGCGATCCTCTGGAAGAGGTCGTTTTTGACCCCGTCTAAGACTAGAAAAATTGAAATTTATGAAAAATGAGAATTTATGAGTAATTACTGTGAAATTAGACAATTTTAATGGCGGCGAAGAGATTGGCGTATCCGCGTTGAGGTTAAGTGCTCCAACGATTCTCAAATGTATTCTTGAAAGCTCGCTTCGTCATGAAATACTTTTCAACCATTTGCTTGGATGATATTCAAAAAATGATAATTCAATGAAAACAAACCTAGGGGAACGCGGTGCAGTCCTATTTCCGCCATTGGGAAGTTCCCGGCCGTGAATTTTTCTGATATCGTGATCCAAATCTCGCAGACCCTCTCGCGCAGCTTCTAATTCGGCTTCGAGCCTTTTTGCTCCGCACGGCTCCATCGAATTGAGCCTTCTCATTTCACCCAACAATTACACATTCGTTAAATTCACAATAAATGCGGAATATTTACACACCGCGGCAAAAACCGCACCGGGCTTGTGAGGAACGTGACAACAAGTTTTGTCATGCGCAGTTCCATCGACATTTTCGTAGCCGACTGCAGAGAAAGGGAAATCAAATATTGTATATACATATATAAACTCAATAAAATACAACATAGGAAAAGTAGTCACCTGTAATTGGTAACTTTGCGAACAAGTTCGAATTCGTAGCGCGCAATACGAATAGTAATTCGCCACCTGGTTAGTCTGCATAATTACGTCTCAATCGAATTTAATATCATTAGCAAATCATTAAATCGTAGAAAATCCGGTTTTTCGACAGATTCTTGATCATTCGAAACTTTTACCAGGAGGTTTTTGAAATTGTTACGATGTATTTGTGGTCGAGAAAAATTCAAAATCAGTCGGCCAAGTTCACAGAGGTTGATTTTTCATTTAATTCAAATCAGACTCGCTGCAACGCCACCTTCGTCCCGATGCCTTGTTGGTGGCGCCACTTCTTTAGAACTATTCAAGAAAACGGTCGATGCGGTCGATTTTTTATCACGCGAGTTTCATTTTTCACCTGATGATTCATAAATCTTGATAGTCAATATATCAATTTTGTATTAAATATTGATAGTAAACTTGATTTATAGCCGATAAGATTTTCAGCTGGCCCATGATGTCAAATACATAAAAATATATTTATCGTTCACAATATGAGGAAAAAAGACTGTCATCTTTAGCGTATTCAACTTTCTCAGACCATGAATCATGTGCAACAGCGATAATCTCGCGTCAACAACATCTTTTCCCAACGACGAGGGTCGCCTATCACATTGGCTTATCGTAATTACGAGTTTGAATCAGCTTCCTCACTTTCTAAACTGTAACGCATTATTCATTACGAAGGAATCATTTTCAGACTAAATTATTCATACGGAAACAAAGGAATCAATATCATATTCGAAGTAATTGAAATAAAATGTATTTGTTCGACATTTAGACTGAAAAACTGTATTGAATCAATTTTCTATAACGGAACTCGATGATTATCGTACATCGTCGACTTGAAAATATCTAAAAAAAACACTGAACTTTTCAAACAATTAATCCAGTTTTCAAATGTTATGGCCGGGTCTGTAATTGCGAATCGAGTTCCAGCTGTGGAAAGGTGCGCCCTGGTGTCCGAATCCGGCGACATTTCTTAACCTTAAAAACAATTGCTTCCTCAAACTAGAGCAGTTATTTATAAATCCTGGAAAAAACCCACTGGCTCAGATTCTCGGTTGCCCTTAGTTACTTCAATTCTAGAATGTAAACACGAGCCTTTGATCGGGAGAATGATAAATATTTGATTGTAACGATGAAAGTGGGAGACCCCTCCTCCGAGGGTATCGAGTCAAACGTATATATAGGTTGTGGCGAGGTTAATTTATCGAACAGTTCGCAACTACCCTAGTCAGTAGTGTATCGCGGCTAACGGCGAGTATTTATTGTGTATATAGTGAGCTTCGTTATTCAGTTGTCGTTCGACTTTCGTGAGCAGTTTGACGCGTGATGTCACTGCGTTTAGAAAGAGTCAAGCAAACGAGAAAGATAAAGTGACAGTATATAGAAATATCTATAGGCAAATACACACGTGAATACATTCATATCTTATTGGTCCGTTGCCGGGGAATCCGTCAGATCATCCGTTATTTTCTTTCGTTCTCCCTGCAGTCAGAATCTCGGGTCCTTTTCAACGTAAAATTCGGGATAACTGAAATTTATAAAAACCATGTATCGATTGAAATAAAAAGAGACTAAAGCCCCGATTGATGACAGTGTCTGTTTCATTTTGTTATTTTTATTCAGCATCAAGCGTTCAGGCGTCTTGTCTTGGCTCGAACAGTGCACAAAGCGGGTGTTCATCGAGGGTCACAGTAGGTTTTAGCTATTGTGTGTATACGTGATCGCGCCTCTGTGTCTGTGCGCGTGTGTCTTTCTCCCTCTCTCTTTCTCTGTGTGTGCATTGCTCGTACGTTTAAAGTGAGCCGGAGGTCTTTGAAAGATTCTCGTATAACTGTATTCATCGGACTGTCTTCTCAGTGCTAATTGACCGGGGCTGATCAGAAGAGGAAAAAAGTGCTCTCTCTGCATCTCTACAGAAATGTCGGACTTCTCGGGCTCAAGTGATATCTCATAATTCATTATTCTTATTTTGGCCCAGTCGCTTTCGTTTACGAGGACACAGGTGAGTTCAGCTTCATGTGATTTAAGTGGTTTTCATTCATTCACCCTTATTCTCCAGGACGAAAGTGTATTGTGCCAACGAATATGTGCAAACGAATGCTTTTTCAAGCATTTTCTCCATTCCTCGTCTCTCGTAATTTCTTCGAATTTTTCAAACTGATTTCCATCAAACTATTCGCTAGCCTCAGCTGAATGAATTTTCGACGGGATTGCACGAGCACTATTTTTGTGTCAATGTTGTGAAAGAGGACGGAAGTGAGGTGGGGGCAAGGCTCGTGTGATCGAAATACAATGAAACGGAAAGCGACGACGTGAGCTCACGTACGACAAAAATGCGTGCTCGAAATTTTGTTTTCGCAAGCATCGAATTTTTCTGTAGGTTGACAGCGACGTTCTAATTTCCGTTCATCATCGAACTTCGATCTCAGAGGAACATTTTTTCGTACTCTATCTTTCGACTCGATAGAATCTCGGCCATTTGTTAGTTATGCACGCGGACACTTCCGACAGAGATCAAAAGATACCGAACGACCGCAACGCTTCTCCTATAAACCCAATTTATTTTTAGACTTCAAATATAGAAACCCGAATCGTCGTGGTTTCGAGCGAAAGTCATGTCAAGCCACGGGAGTCGACCGTTCGTTTTATCCCCGAGTGTCTCTTGTTCCGTGCATCGTGATTTTATTTTTTTTTCTCCTTCCTGCTATCTCGTTCGTGGTGTTCATCAGCCTACATTTTCCTGCAAGTGTTTATTGATTGAGAATCGGCATCTAGGACATCTGAGAGCCTTTCGTGTGTCACGTTGACATGGAACGAGAAAAAATCGTTCGATAACTGTGTTTTCATGCTACGATAAGTCCGCGAGGAGTGTGGAATCGTTTTATCGAAAAATTCCTCGTGAAAACGGCTCGTGATAAAGTTTTTCTCGGAGAAAATCGAAAGAATTTTCGTCTTTTAATCGTGCTGGAAAAATTCGTGGATTAAAATTCGTTTTTTTTTTTTGTTTTCTCCCCGCTTTTCGAGCACTCTCGAAACTTTCTTTATCAACGACTTTTAGATTACCGACTCTCGTAGTTTTTTGCTCGATTTCGCCTGCCCGTGTCGTCCGTTAAATTCGCCCACGTTGAAGCGACGAAAATGCTTGGCGGTTGTTTCCCCAAGAAATGGTCGGCCGACGAGTCATCGTCGTTGGTAAGGTTCAATGATCCTCCTTGTCTCCCGCGTACTTGCGGGCTGTGTTTGCTTGTATTATAATAACACGTGGTACGCGGCGCACGAAATACGCGAGAAAAAGCTTGTTCAAGTTTGCGCCGTTGGAACGCAACGGAAATCCTCTTTTCGTGTTTGTTTAAAAGTGCTTCGCGGTGTTGAGATTTCATAAACGAGTGGACAGTTTTTCCCTCCTTTTCCCCCCGTCGACGCACTTTCGAATTTTCCGTTCTCCTGTTTAGAAAAAATCCAAGACAATTTTTTTTTCTATCCTTTCAATTATTCGACCATTTTCGAATGTTGAACCCAAATTTCGCGCACTCGACCTTGTGTACAATAACGCAATAATATTGCACGATGAGACGAGAAAAAAAATGCTTTCCGGCGTCGACAATACCGAGAAAATTCTTCCCCCCCCCCCCCCCCCCATTCTTCTTCGTCGTTCCATTTACGGGAGAATAAATGATAAATAGCATTGAAATGAGCGTCGTTTGAATACACAAAGGGGAGTTTTTTCATAGTACCAAAGAGTATTTCGAATTATGAAGATGTTACGAACAAACTTGACACTTTTTTCAGGCATTTTTTTTTGGATTTCATTTTTTTTCAAACACCATCAAAGTTTCACCGTGTCCAATCATTTTTCGATGTTTTCTTGCCATTACGAAATTTTATCAGTGATACAGTTGATTAAACTGCCAGTCGCGTAGCTCTTTAATCAAGTGACACAATCAACGAGGTAACGATTAGTGCCCGAGCCTTCTAATGGTAACCTTGGCGAAATGAAACGAGTGGTTGACAAAGACTCTTTTATTGCAGACAGTGATTACAAGTTCGGCCATAAGAAACGGATAAACCGTTGCTCTGGCGACTCAAATAAAGGAACGTTTCGCGTTGTTTTTTTTCTTCTTTTTTTTTTCTCCCCCATTGACGAAGTTTCGCTTCAGCCAACGGATTCTGCAAGAAAATGAGTTTTTTATTATTTTTTCCGCAACAAAAAGTTGAGACACCTTCGACTGGAAGAGATGACTCGAGTAGATTTTTTTTCATTGCTTTTCAATTGTTTTCTCGAGAGGGTTCTCAAGATGTTTTTAAATTCTGAGCAAACGTGCAAGATCGAATGAAGAAAATGAAGAAAAGTAAAATTTAGCGAAGTTCTGGGGTAAAATATGGTTTTTGACACGTTTTTATTTTTAGATGAATGAGCGATTCTTTTCGACGAAAAATCGATTCTGCGTTTTGTTATCTTGCTTCAAGGATCGCGAGCATGAAATGATCCGCGTCTCTGATAAATCCGAGTGCTTCTCAAGGCGGTGGAAAAGTCATGAAAAACCTTTTGTTCCAGGGACGAAAAATGGCTCTTCTGAAAATCAGTTCGAAGAAATGGGTGTCCGGGCTGCCGTCACCTCTGCCGGACGACAGGCCCATCACTTCCATCAACGTCGTCGAGGACATCGACAAGTGCCCTGCAGATTTCAGCGTCGTACGTATTCCCCCTGATAATTATTTGGAACGTTTGCAAACAATCAGTCGATTTTTATCACAACTTTGCATTTTTTTTGACAGCTTTCAAGTCACGGTTTCAAACGATTGCTATTTGGCGGAAATTAATAATAATATTTATTTGTTTAAGATCGTAGATCTATTACAAATTATCTGTTTTACAGGCTACGTTTTACAGATATAATTTTATGATTTATCTTACTGACTAAGTATAAAAGCTCGATTTTTACAGCTTAAAGTTATGAAGGCGTATATATTTTTTATGAACTCTGTGGGAAGTATCTCTAAACCTGCAGGGTAATCGAAGTAAATATTGGTTAAATATTTATCCCGTTGTGGTTTATGTAATTTACATTCATTTAGAATATGTCTTACAGATTCATTAGCCTTTTCATCACAGAGTAAACAAATATCTTCTCCAGAAAAACTATATCTAAAATTTTTAAATTTGAACGAAAAGAAATATTTGCCTGCTAGCCTGCATTGAGCCATGATTCTCTTGTGGGCTAAAGGAATGTGTTGTAGCAAATAATTTTCACATGCTAGTACATTAAGTTGTTTTATTTGGCGGAAATTTTATATTAAGCTTATGGAAATTGTACGATTTTCAGGTCTCCAAAACGTACGATCAGGACATCGATGCAGACCTGTGGCGAGAGAGCGGCCTCTTCATAAAGAAGAAAGGCCGATACATCTGCATCTCAAAAACCGTAGGACTGTTGAATCACGTTGTACAGGAAATAATTGTTATAAACGAACGGGACAACCCACCGGATGGTTTTACAATGATTAATCAAACGTTGGATACCGGTAAGAGTTTTTCCCATTTCGTTTCAGATGCCGACCGCTCGTCTCGCTTTTTATATTTTTCGCACGACACGATTCGTTGCTCAAACGCGACTCGAACGATGATTCACGGGAATTTGATTGTATGTCTAAACTATTTCATTCAATCTTCGTAAATTTTAAGCCACTCGAATGAAACGTCACGTTGAATTCATTTTTCTAAGACAACAAATTTGCAGAATTTATCTCAATACACAAAGCACTGGAAAGTAAACAGTAGCAAAAAAGTTTTTCATAATTTCATTATTTTCGAGGGGACTTGGACTTTTATGAGTCTTGGAATACTCGATTTCCACGATCCTCAATAAATATTCATGATAAGAGATTATTCTGGCAAGTTCTATACGTTTTTGAGCTCAAGATAAAAACTCACATTTCGTGGGCGTCGAAATAATCGTACTCTTGTCAGCTGAGGTTGGGAACGTTTCAAAAATATTTATTACGAGAGAAAAATGAGTTTGGAGCTTCCTAGAAGCACTCGGATTCTTAAACTATTATCTTTTCAAGTAAACGAACCAACTCGATTATCAGTCGAGGCCTGATCGACCGATGGCCTCGGCCGCAGATCAAATTTCCTGGCGAATAATGAACGATTTGAAAAATCTAATCATTTTTTTCAGAGCAACGAGCCTGGAGGAAGAAAAAAGTTTGTTACAAGCTGAGCAACAGAGGAACTTGCTCCAAAGCTGTTACCGATATTATTGTATGTAGTCGCATAAAAAAAGCACCCACCGGTTTCACGTACGCTGGGTAAGTTTATTCCAGTCATCGAAGCATTTGCGCGAGTTTTCTGGATTCGTCAAAGCCTTGAAATCCAGCCTCTTGTCGAGCGTTGGGATTTTGGCTTAGCCTTTCGGGACAAAGTTCAATATTTGAAGCAACACTTAGCACTTCTCAATTCCGACAGATTCTAATTACTTAAATTTCAATGAGAATCTCGGCGTTTCAAACGAACAAAATTGGTCTGATTTTTCGCATAATATTTCGTGTAGATTCAACATTAACGTTTGCTTCGATTTCAGAGAAATAAACGGCGTGATAGTCTGCTACAAAACGAGCCAGGTGACGAATGGAGACACGAGTTCGCAACCGTACGAGAACATCGAGTGAGTTTCGATTTATTTTTTCGACTGGAGCCTTCGGTTTCCTTTCATCGGACGAACGTTCGGTTCCCACTTTGTCTTTGATGGTTAATTGTTCTCTTATTCCAACAGCTTGTTACAAAATTCCTCGCCAAATCCGTCTAACGGAGTTCCGCACAGAGTTCCACCGGAGAGGCCACCAAAACCAAAATTCTCACCAAAGCCTCAAAACGGCCTGTACCCAAAAATCGCAAGCAAAACCGAAGCGATCGACGACTCGTCGGACCGAGATTACGAAGTTCTGAGCCCGAACGCAAGGATCAAACCGACGAGGCCAGCGCCCCAACCACCCACCGCAGCCGCTGTTGGTTCCGTACCGATTTACGGAACTTTACCCGGCTCATCCGATCTCGATGGTGTCCCCTTCGTTCTCAATTCCCTGTTGAGCTTCCACACCGAGTCCTGGGTGGTGAGCTTTTTTCCTTGTCAGGAAATTGCGACTGTGCTTCCATTAATAAAATTTTCACGTTCTCGTTGGACGAATCGCTTTTTTTTCGCTGAATTTTTAATATTTTTGGTTAAATTTCTTTCCGCTAGCAGTTGCTGCAACTGGAAAATGTTTGAAAATGAGTATTTAGTTTGGCAACAGAGCAGATGAATTTCATCTCAAACTTTCGCATCGATCGTTGATATCTTTGTTTTTCTTTTATGTGCAGAACGTACTTCCTGTGATCAAAGCACGAACGCAGAAGGAGCTTGACAAAGAGGTAACAATTACGAGGATTTTTCGATCGAGTAGTGTGAACGAGAGTCCGGATAAACTTCACTGTAAATTTGTCGTCTCGAAAATCGAATTCGCTCGATGTACCGAATTCATTGAAAGCGATCTTCCTCCCATTTTTACTACATTTTTCGAGTCCTCGATGTCGAACTTTTCAACAAGAATTATTTCATTTCGCAGTATCACTACGATTTCCGAGCGGAGCGTGAGACCTGAACGGAGAAAAACTTGCCAAACGGAACGACCGTCGTGCCAAAATGAATTGTACGAAGAAGCATAAAAATTGGAAAAGAGCTATTGGTCCATACGATATTTGTATCGATAAGAAGATAGCCGACTAGCCAAGTGTAATAGAGTGCCTGAACGAGTGATTTATACTTGCGTCTTCATGTTGCGTGTGAATCGATCCATTTGTGAGCGAGCAGAAAAAACTTTTTCGTCAACCGTCGTTAAAACGTATTCGAAAGAAATCATTGAGGCATAGGACGAACCGAAAATAATTGAGCCATACGTCCCTCAGTCATGCTGAAAAATTTCATTTTTTGCTGAATGCCAACAATCGATACAAACACTTCCACGAGTACGTGCGTAACGCCATCCTCTTCCATCGTTTAGATTTTGATACCAGTGATTAGTATTGTATTTTTATAGAGTTGCGTTGTATTTTTATAGATCATAGGTCTTTATAATGATAAATACATATGACTGTATCATACGTTCGCATTCGTTATAAGATATACTTGTATGTATATAATCATGAGGATATTTAATTATTAATAACATTATTATTACTGTATTCGTCATTACGGTTCATCAAGCTCGAACGGACGACGGACTAATTCAAATAAAAACACGAGTATCAATATTGCTTTCATTCATTCTTCTTTCCGTTAACGAGTGCGTTTGCTATTGAAATCTGAGACAAGTACGTTTGTGTATAGGACGAGTCGCTGCCAGGGAGTCTCGAGCGGAGCGATAGCTTTTCTGCCTGATTTAGAAAATTGTCAAAATTTATTTCTTTAATATACAGCGAGTTGACGTATTTTTTATACTTTTTTCTGTCGATTGCGATTCGAGATTCGTGGAAGTTGGCGAAAAGTTTGTTGGAAAGGTAAATTGTAAAATCAACGGAAATTCGATTGTTTCGAGGCTTTCCATAAATCGAGTCCGCGCCCTCGAGATTGAGGAAAAATGATAAACGAGTGAACGAATTGCAGGATCTTTGGAGTTGGGCATGAAAGGTTAAATTCGATGAACAAATGAAAAAAAAAAAAAAAAAAAAACCACTAGCGATGAATCGGTCCTCTATTTACAAAAATTGGAGTTTTAACAAATTCACAAATGATTCTCGGAGCCGAGTCAATCGAATGGAACTTCGTCCGGAGGTTTAATCGCTCCAACCAACGATTCGTTCGACTGAAAAATTCTACTTTTTGTGCTGCTGCATCGCGCAATCGACTCGGTTGACTTTTCGTGGCGAGCCGTTAATGAGTCCGAGATTGAATCGCGGCGGAGGTTCCGGGCTGTTGGTTTTCGTACGATCTTCGCTGGTGCGAAGCACCGAGGAGACCAATTGTCAGACAAAGGGTCCGGTCCAGTGTCTGACCTGAGTGAAGTGGGTGGTTCCAGTTGGATTTTTCTCCAAGCCAGCGTTGGCCTTGATCTTGTTTTTGTACTTGACGTCCTTCGGTTTGAGCATGCTCTTGTGGTTGCTCAGGAGGCGCGAGGGAGTGAGAATCGATTTGTTGCTGAGTCCGGTCGCCTCGAGGAAGTTGTCGTAGATTCCGTTGTTGGCGTTGTTGCTCGTGTTGGGCAAGCAGGTGCTCGTGTAGATGACGTTGTTGTTGTCGGCGTTGGAACGGTCGTTGGCGATCTGGCAGATGCCGAGGTTGGAGAGTCTCTCGGACCCGTCGGCTTCGGGCCGGTCGGGGTCGTCGGAAAGGTCGCACTCGTCGAGGTTGAACTCTTCGAAGTTTTGTCGGATGTCGAACTGCTCGTAGTCGTTGTGTCTGCTTCGGTCTCTGGACCTCTCGCGGTGTTCTCGGGAGATTTTTCTCTCGTCGTCGCCGCCGATTTTGAATTCTTCGAAGTGGCGGACCATGCTGGTGACCCGGGGGGTCAAGTTGTCCAGGTCGGAGCTCCTGGGGGACTCGTTGATGGTCTGGAAGGCGGATCTGCTCGAGGCGAAGCGAGTTTTCTCGTGAGAGTCGTTCGAGCTCTCCTGGTTTCTCGGGACCGAATATTTCTCCTCGAAGACGAGGCTCCGGGAGGTTTGCCCGTTGCTCGGGGTCTTCGCGGGGCTCGGGAGGCAGCCGGAGATCCCTCGGCGCGTTTCCGCGTCGATCTTCCGCTGCGGGTTCTTCCGGCGGGTTTCGTCGATGAGGAAGGAAGGGCTCGGGATTTTTTTGAGGACGAGGGTGCTCCGGAACTGCGTCGGCTTCGGGGGCAACGCCGGCGGGGTTTTCGGCCTCGGCGACATTACCTCGGGCAGCGATTCGATGTCCTCGTAGTCCAAGTTCTTCGCGATCGTCAGGCCCTTCGAGGACATTTGGAGACAGGTTTTCTCCTCGATTCGCTCCATCCTGAGGGTCGGACTGGCCGAGCCGTTGATCGAGCGGCCTCGCGGGTTCCCCATTTCCAGGCAGGCGCTCGCCACCCGGACGGGGGTCTCGATCGCCTCGGTGCTTTTCGGCTCTATCACGACGATCGGTATCGCCGCTTCGGACTCTTCCTTCACCGCCTCGATCCGCTTCCCCTCCGACCTCGAATCGCGCCCCTCCTCCAACCTCATTCCAAACTCGTCCTCCGATCCCGTGCCCTCGAAATTCCCCGATTCCCCCTCGCCCCCGGCCTCCCGCTCGTTCGGACAGTCCTCCGAGTTCCTCCGCTCCATTTCCGAACCCACCGACTCGATGTCCGACAAACGAGCCGGCTGAAAACGCACTATTCTTCCCCGGTGCTTGAACCTCCGAGGCGCCGTCAATACGCTCTCCTCCTCCTCCATGTCTCGCAGCAATATTTGATTAACGCATTCCAACACGGAATTGTGATTACCCTTCGGACGATAAGTACTGTGACGAAACACATCGTCGCTTATTCTGTCCTCGTCCGGATCGCTGTACCAATTCCCACTCGTCTCTTCCACCCCTTCCTCTCCTTCTTCCTTGTCCAATTTCGACGGCCTGCGAAGAAGAGCAATAGATTCTTTATCTCATTCGCAAAGTCCTCCTGATACGTCGATTTTTTCACTCGTTCTTTCACTCTATTTCACAAGCACGAGGCTTTTGCTTTTTCATTTCTCAACTCAATTTTCAACTCGCTACTCTTAAGGAGTTTCGGTACAAAAGTCAAAATATTAAGAAATTGATCAAATTTGGTGATAATGTTCTTCAACATCAAGTGCGAAAACACAAATTTTTTCAAAATTTTCTTCTACTTAGTTATCGAGTAATTACGCATTAAAGCAGATTTCTTATGCCCGGAATGTATAAACGCTATGCTTATACACGTAAACTTTAGTGATCAATTACTCGATAACTGTGTAGAAGAAAAATCTTAAAAAATTTGTATTGTCAAATTTGGCACTAAAGAATATGTTCACCAAATTTTATAAAATTCTAAACTTTTTGAAATTTTTTATGTTTTTAGCATGGTTTAGCATGGCAACATTGTATCGCCTGTACCGAAACTCCTTAAAAGACTTAAAAATCGAGGCTTCAGGGTGAAATTGTTAGATTTTTCAATCAGTTTTATTTTAAAATGTATACTTTTTATGCCACCAGACTCTTTCATCGAAATGGAATAAACTCGTTGCCTGCCAAGGGCTCAATAATGAGACGAATCAAAATAAAACAAAATTCACTATCCCCAAAGGAGTGAAAAATACGGGTTGAGGGAAAAACTGCAGATTTTCTCGTCTCTACCAATTTTTTTCCAAGTTGATCGGCAATTGACAAAGTTTTTTGATTTGATTTTTTTTTCATTGAATAAAAGCATCCGATGTCCCAAAAAGCTAAGAGTTTTTATGAAACATTGCATAAAAATTTCCCATTGAGAAAACAACTCGTTTAGCCAATTTGAAATTTCAGGGTGAAATTTTAAACTTTGTCGTTTTTAAAATCCTCATTTTTTTTATCCCTTTACGATAATTTACGATTTGTTCGAAAAATGAGTCCAGCGCCATACAAAAATTGGAGATTTTATGAAAATATTTTCATTTCGCACCCCTTTGAGGATATCGAACTTCGTTTTATTTCGATAAAGAAATCTAGTGTCCTAAAAAACGTTCAGTATTCTCATGTCACATATCATAAAACTTGGAAGAGAAAAATTTGAAGCTTTCGCCCTAAATCATTATTTTTCACCCCTTTGAGGACAATAAATATTGTCTGATTTCGATAAAAGAGTTTGGTATCCTAAAAAACTTGGAATTTTTCTGTACTATGACACAAAAGCTTGCTATTGAAGAATCTGAAACTTTGACGAAAATCGAATAAAACTTGGCAGTCAACCGGTTGATAAAAAAAAAGCTTGAAAAATTCATTGCGAGAATGAATTGCGAGAAAAAGTGATTTGCGAGAATCTCGATTTGTTTCGAGTCCAGTTGACTCTTTGAAATAAAAAAATGTTATTTTGCATCGAGCTTTCGCCGTGGGGGTTTATTGTTTGTAAAAATGTGAAAATCTGACCCATTATTATTGTCGAAATGGTAATCCTCGTAGTTTTCCTCCGAGCCGCCAGAGAGGATTTTCCTCTGGGAGTCCCTCAGGTTTTTCGCGTTGTTTTCATTGCACGCATTGACGTAAATGGGTTCGTGGATGTCTTCGAGGTTTTCATCGTCCGAGGCGAAGTTGCAGTCCATGCCGTCGTCCTTGCTCTCGGCTCTCGTGATCGTGGCTTTGGTGTGTTCGTCTTGGAATAAAATTTCGAGAGGTTCGGCCCTGAGGACGCCGTATCGTCTCCCGGCGGGGTCGGTTTCTCGGTCGTTTTCACCGGCGTCGTCAGCGACCGTGTCGATCGTTTTGCTCGGTCCCAGGACTCGCGAGTCGTTATCATCGGTTTTTCGGGAGTTGGGGAACGACTTGGAGGTCGGTTTGCTGAGGGTCGAGCCCGGGGAACAGTCGGTGCTCTCGCCCTCGCAGAAGCCCTCGGTGCTGAGCAACGAGGGCGAACTCTCGTCCGTGGTTGTCGTGAGAATCGAACCGGCGTCGGTGTTCTCGCTGCTGGAAGCGCAGCTCTCCTTGGAAACGTCGCTCCCGGCAAAACTGTTGGTTTTTCTGACGCAGCACGCAGGGATCTGGCGGTGCCCTGGCCGGGCGTCCGGACTCTCGAGCGTCGGCGTTTCCGCTTCGCTTTCCTCGAGATCTTTCCGGCGAAGCTTGTCGATTATCTCGTGCTTCAGCCGCTCGATGTCGCTCCCCAGCTCGTTGCTCATCTCGTCGATTGCGGCCTCGTCATCGGGCACTCGCGGGTCACGGCCGCTCGCCAGGGGCTTCCCGGGGCGCGAAACTTCCTCCAGATTCGATGACGACAAACTCGACAATTCATCGTTCTCTCGCTGCTGCGGCGCGCTCCGATTCTGCTCTCTCTTACTCTTTATATAATTTTTCGTGTACCTTCTCAACCTCGCGATTTCCAACTGCTGATTCCTTATCACGTTGTCCTTCTCGCACAGCAGCTGCCTGATGGACTTTTGCTCCTGCTTCAAACGAGACTCGAGCACGAGGAGCGCGCGCAGGATCCGGGAGAGCTGCTGGTCCCGAAGACACCGCTCCGACTCGTGGCCGGCCGTGCGCGAATCCAACTCGCGTACCAAATCTCGACAACGCTTCGTCGCCAGTTTCAACGCCTCGCGGGTTCGCGTCAGCTCCTGCTTCAACGACCGCACCTCCGTCTCCATCTGCAATGAAAGATTCGCTTTTTGTACTTTCTCTTGGCTCGAGGACACCCTGCAAAAATCATGAAAACGTCCAATCTTTTCGACCAAAACATTCGGTTTTATTCAACTGAATAATCATTTTCTCGTCCCAACGATCATCGTTCACGAATTTTTTCATTAAGATTCGATTATTAAGAATCTTTATCGAGTCGATTATCCGGTAGGGATCGATGCTAAAAAAGATCGATTCATCGAATCGAATTGAGGTAAAACACATCAATTTCATAATGAATCGAGTACCCAGAAATCGAACCACCGAGAATCGATTCTGTGAATTTCAATGAAAAATAATAAATATTTTAAATGATTTTAAAAAAAGTAAAGATATTGAAAAACTTCTTCTTCTTCTTCTTCTTCTCATGTGACGCGAGAAAACGAAATTCACGAAAAGACGCTCTGGATGTGGATCGTATTTCATACATTTTTTCCCCAATCATCAATTTATAGAACAGTATTTAAAAAATCGATCTTACAACTGAAAAATCTGATCTGAAAAATCGACTCTTGGAAAAATCGATCCTCAGATCGGCTCCAGTCGTTCAGTCTATTAATTTACATTCACTTCGAAAAACTGTCCGAATTGGTCGCTCGCTTTCAAAATTTTCGTCCAACGAAATCGGACTGGAAATTGCAGCAACAGGCTCAGGGTCACGTACACGTGAGTCAACGACGTCGATCGTTCCTGCGCGCTCGACAGAGTTTTCTGCATTAAGGAGTTTCGGTACAGGCGATACAATGTTGCCATGCTAATCCATGCTAAAAAAAATTAAAAAATTCAAAAAGTTCAGAATTTTATAAAATTTGGTGAACATATTCTTTAGTGCCAAATTTGACGACACAAATTTTTTAAGATTTTTCTTCTACAAGTTATCGAGTAATTGATCACTAAAGTTTACGTGTATAAGCATAGCGTTTCCATGTATATAGGTATACATTCCGGGCATGAGAAATCTGTTTTAATGCGTAATTACTCGATAACTAAGTAGAAGAAAATTTTGAAAAAATTTGAGTTTTCGCACTTGATGTTGAAGAACATTATCACCAAATTTCATCAATTTCTTAATATTTTGACTTCTGTACTGAAACTCCTTAATTGCGCTCGGGAACTTGATTCAGAAATTTCGCCGCACCCTACTTTCGATGTCTGCGTGCATCCTTCGTTTCTCTCTCCCTCTCACAAGTTAGTGTAATTTACATAACATTCGAATATGCCCAAGTTTCTCAAAGCATCGTAAAAGCCTGAATTTTCTATCGCAGCGAGGCTCGTTCGCCGCAAAAAAGCCACAAAAAATTTCGAGTCTTCTTCCTCACTTTTCTAAACCCTTTCCATTTTTATTTCTACGTCCGATGTGAACTCGAGCTGATTTAGGGATTTTGGAAACGTTGCGACCGCGGAACCTGAAAAAAAGGTCTCGAGTGCGAGCCTTTTCGAAGTCGCATCGAGCTCGATTCAGCGACGATCGATGTCGAGATGATCCTCGGCAAAAGTGGAGCTGGACGTCGGCTCACTCCCAGCTCGAATCTGCCCGAGGTCAATTCGTCTAATTCTCATTTATTTTCTCGTAAATGGTACGCCCACGCGGAGCATTCTTATCGGGTTTTCTTGGGTGGTTAACCGTTCGGTTGTGAGTTAGCCGCAGTTGAGAGAGAGATGAATGAACAAGAGACAGATAAAAGGAGGCGTTAAAGTGTGCGAGAAGTGGCACGAACGACGGTACTTCATCTTCGTACAAGTTTAGTCGAGTCGATACACATACGCATCGAAAAGTGTGTTGAAGACTTTCTCCATTCTTTGGACACGACGGTGATTCCAGTCCTGCATTTTAATTTCGTCCCCAGCATTTTTCCCAGCATTTCCCCAATTTTTTACGCGCTCGTTTCTCCACTCGAAATCCTCTTTGCGGATTTTGAGCCGAGTCCCACTCGAGGGGTCGAAATTTCTGGTGCAAAGATGACGAATTCGGCGCTTATCGAGTCGAGCTCCAAGGCCAAACGCGCAGGGCTTCGATTCCCTTTCGATCATTTTTCAAACCAGGAATTTCAACATTTGACAGGAGAGGAACGAGAGAAAAAGTGCTTTTCCGGAAGCGTGTCGAGGCGAGATAAATCACGCGCGGTGGGCTTCGTCTGTTTGTGTAAAGCGTCATCAGCTGTTGGCAACGAGACTGCGCAATCGGAGCATCATTGCAGTATGTATTTACAAACACTTTCTCCGGTGTTGCGCGCCAACTTGACGCGCTGTGTGTGCTGTTATGCGCTGTTTGTGTAAACCGTGTGGAAGAGGCTACACACGAGTGCGCTCCGGGCTTCGAACTTAGCTGGAAAATTACGTAAAAGTAGAACATTTGCCCACTTCTTTTGTTCTTTCGAGCTTCTTCTTATTCTTACGAACCCGTCGCGTTAGAATTTCAAACAAACTGACGAATGAATCTCGCCGGGAGCGTCGGGAAAAAATCATTTTTTGGGGGGGGGGGGGGGGGCAATCAAATTATCTTTTGTGTTGACGATTTTCAAATGGATTCACTTAACAATTTGTTCCTTGTTTTTCTGAATTTCCACTGCGATTCCCCTCGGAATTTTCTTATTTTCCAGGCTCTTTTCAGAGCTTGAATTTGACGGGATTTTGAGATTGACACAACCGAGAGAATGTGACGCGGAGAGCAACGAAAGCTGTGAAAATCCGCGTACTTTTAGCCGTTTGAGTATCTGTGAGTTTGCGCCGATAAATATTACGGAGCATGACGAAAGAAAGGTTCGCTCGTCGTGATGTCACTGCGAGGGACTTTTCGCCTGAGCGGACGAGAGTTGTGTGACGTTGCTCAATGTTTTATTCGAATGTGTGTGCTCCAATTGAGAGTTGAGTGGGACAGCTGGCTCAGCTGTATTAGACAAAGCGTTTGTAGGACTCGAAGAAATTTTATCCCCAGTTTCGTTCGGTCGATTTCGACGGGATTTTTCACGGAAAGGAATCGAGTCCGCGAGGATCGAGCTACGTATTTAAAAAACGGAACGAGTTTCTCGCCGATGCTGACAAACTTTCGTTTCCCATTGGATCGGCCCTGGCTCGAGCGCTCCCGTGATTCACTCAACGAAGTTTCCCTCCGATCGCTCCAAACTGAGCGAAAAAACGCACCGAAACTGCGCCCCCCCCCCCCAAAAGCACTTGGAACCAGGAGCCGCGCTCTCGTCCCGAAGCCACCAAGAGTTTCGTCCTCGATGATTTTACCTTCGAAAAGTGGGGAACCGTCCGAGGTTCATAGGTCCGTTCGGAGGGGCTCGATTCCGTTGATTTTCAACACACGGAGCACTGCACAACTTGCGAACTGTCGTCCGACCACGAGAGAAAAGGGCACATCCAGCCGCGTTTTCAGGCGCGATTAATTTTCGGAGAAACTTTAAACCGCAGCGAGAGGAGAATCTCCAAGTGAGAATTGTCGAAACTCCGTTATGGAGTCACTCGCTCTTTCGCGTGTCTGCTTGGAGTGTTTTACTCCTGGAGGGAGCCCTCTGGATACGCGAGAGAAGAACAGTCCTCGCTCCTCCACCGAGGCTCCTTCCTCTGGTGGGGAGGACCGAGACGAAAGAAGATCTCACGAGTAGGGATGAATCAGAAGAGGCCCGAGAATAAACGAGGAGGATCGAGCGAGCAAAACGCCAGGAGAGACTGAGAGGGAAACGCAAAAGAGTCGTGTTCCCTTTAGAACCACGCACACACACACGAACGCCGAGCTCACCACGAACTCATACACGCGCAGCCTGTTACCTGATCTTGGATCTACCTGAGCACGTTTTCGTCTCAGTGTGTGTGTGTGCGTGTGTGTGTGTTACTTTTGTCCTATACTCCAATGCGTACTTTATGCTCAACATTCGTTATACGAGGTGCCCGGAAAGTGAGATTCAAGAATCGTCGAAATTCGATGTTTCAAAAGTTTACTTTGTCCGAATGGAGTTGATTTGAGTTCGCAAGATATCTCAGAAGGGACGAAAAGTTCTACGAGCATGTTTTTTTTGGATTCGAGGGGTCTAACATAATTAGAATTTTCAAAAAATTGATTTTTTTTAATTCCAGTGTTCGAAAGTATACATTTTTGAAGTAACGAACTAAAATTTTATAAAGACGTTTGCTCGGCTGTCTCAGCGCTACCGCGTACCTGCCTTTGTTTAAGTAGGGTGGATCACCAAATCAAAATAATCAGAATTTGATCAAATTTGGTGATAACATTCTTTAGCATCAAGTATACAAATACCATTTTTTTCAAATTTTTTTACCACATGGTTATCGAATAATTGAGCGTTAAATCGAAGTTCTTATGCGCGAGATGTATAATTGTATACATGTAAACTCTATGCTTATACGCGTGAACTTTAATGTTCAATTACTCGAGAGCTATGTGGTAGAAAAATCTAAAAAAATTTTTAAAATCTAAGAAAATTTAAAAATATCTAAAAAAATTATATTTTTAAAGAATACATATTTACCAAATATTATGAAATTCTTATAATTTTGAAATTCTTAATATTTTTAAGATGGCTTAGCACGGCAACATTGCATCGTCGCGATCCACCCTCCTTAAACGCATTTTTCTCAAAATTACGTTTTTCGACGGCTCGTTGATCAATTCTCCGAAACTATTAAACGGATCCTTACCAAAATTTTACCACAGATTTTTTATGATTGTAGCTGTAGCGCGTGTTATACGAATTTTGAAATTTTGAGCGAAACTATTTTTTTTTGCAAAAAAACGATGAAAAAAACGTGCTTTTTCGTAGTTTTTGGAATGAGAGCGGCCATTTCGTGATTTTTGAAAAAATCAGAAATCGTATGACACGCGCTATGAATGCCCTATTGAATCTAAAACCATTTTTATTTTCTTTCTCCGATTTCTCCGATCAGAGGTTTTATCAACAGCGCACACCCATCTTTTTGTTTGGACTCGTCTTCTCGCCCATTTTTCTGTACGAAAACTGAGCAAAATAAATATTAAAAAATGTTTTTGTGTTTATCAAGAGCGTATTTTTTAGGCCCAACACTTTTTATGTCCATATTTATAGTTTACACCGGTCAAAAAAAATCGTGAAAATAGTATTTTTTACCCGTCTAATTAGAGTCATTATTTTCAGTTGAAATCACTTGAATTTTTAAACTAAGTTAAATTTTGATTCCATCCCAATTGTTTATTCGATTCCATTAAAATTCAATTGGAATATTGCGCAATATTAAATTAAATTGCACATTTGATTTGATGGAAATCGAATGAAAGTTTGAAATTTCATTAAATTTGATTCGAAATTTGTAAAAAAAGTTGAATTTCCTGCATTCCCCACTCGATGCGGAACGATTTATTACGACAATTTTTTTCGGAACCGAGCAATTTGACGAGACTGCGGTTCACGATGCGCGATGTACGCGCGAGCGTATATAATGAGTCATAATTGGACCCGAGTTTCGGGACACCCCGTGCATATTCTTATGGAAGTGTGCGAGTGTCTCCGTACGCGTGGGTTTTGAAAGTGTACGAGGTCCAGTTGGACGAACGTCGAAGACTTATAGCAGGTAGCTTAGGCCGTGGACCTCTGACCAGGGGGAGCTGACGGTCGAAAATATCGACGAATTTGCACATTCCTCGATTCGGATGTGCGGGGATCATTTACAGGGAGTTCCGAGTATTTAGACTGCCCGGGGAAATTTGTGCGTCGAGATCGATCCGGTTTGGATGGGTGAGAAAATGGCGAAGGCAACTTTTGAGGAGTTTTTCATTCATTGAGTGAAACGACTCGACTGAGGACCGAGCCGTTTGCTCGGTCGAGCATTTTCGCTGCGAGTCGAACGGGATTTAGCTCGAGGAACAATTTTTCTTCGAGCGAATAAACTTTCGTTCGTTACGCTCATTGGTTTGCGAATGAATTTACATTTTTTGCGAATGCAAATGAAAATTAGCGGGTCGTGAGCGGAGCAGGGAATGCTCGAATGGATTTCGAACGCTCCGGGCTCCAACTCCGCTCGCATTTAAACGGAAAAAAAATGTCCAGATTGTCGCGTAAGCTCGCTTCGAAACGACGTGTTAAGACTGGAAAAATCTCTCGCGAAAAATGGCGTCTTACCGTCTGCGTGTAATCGACCCACATCTTGGAGTCGATTTTCTTCCGGCAAGACATCGCGACGATCGTGCAAAAAGGATGGGCGTACGAGTAAAATCTCCGAGTTTCTTATCATCGGTATTCCGCCGGAATAAATTGAAAGAATTGAGTTTTTTCGCGCAACCTCCAAAGATTTGGCAGCTCAGTGAAAGCCTTCGTCATTCTCCCCGCCGAGCGTATTATCGCGTTCCTCGAGCTCCGAACGATAAGAAATCATTTTCTCCGATAACTTATTTTTTCACGATCGATCGCCAGGAAAAGTCGCACGATTCCAGGCCCTTTTGTTCGTCGCTCGGATCATTTTCGTCACCGTCACTCCGCGCTCCGCGATCCGGGAGCTCGAGGTCCACCGAGAAACTCTCACTTTCCTATTTTTTCGAAATTTCACTGCCAAACATAATTCCTCAGTGTCGCAACGACTCGCTCGTAACCTCCCGCACTTTTCGCCCGTCGATCACTCGCCTCACGAGCACAATTCGCTGCACGACGCGTCGAGCGGCGCGAGCAAGACTCGCCCAACAAAAACAATCGCAATGATCGATCCAACGAAGAAAAAGAGTGATTAGGCTCTTCGCAGAAACCGAATAATTGCAGCTGGAAGAGAAGCGAAGAGAGGAACGCGAGGAGACACGATTCCACGCGTTCTCGTCGAGGCGACGGCGAACCGAGTGTGCCGAAGGAGGATCCGAATGCTTTAGAATTCACGGCACTGAAACTGAACTCAGGTTATCTCGAGCGCGATAACAATAATCACAATAATAATAATAATAATGATCGCGAAGATAATGAAGCCGTCAGCTCGTCATGGACGTTTTTATTAGTCAAAACGGAGTAGAAATATGTGAGGACTTATCGCGACAATAAATACTGCAATTCTCGGATAAAATAATCGGCTGATCGACGTCTGTCGAGCCGCGGGATTTTCACCGCTTTCACGCCACGCTCCGTCTTCGAAAGCACTTTCAATACCGAGAGGCTAATTACGGTTTCATCAGAAATTCGATTTTCCTTCGAAATTCCGGACCACTTCGAAAATGTGAAACTCTCGTTCCTACGGCGTTTCGGGCTCGAAAAGTTCGCGAGGACTCTGAAGTTGTCAGGCTCGTAACCGAGAAAGAACTGACTCGTAACGGAGAGCACTCGCCGACGTGTTTATTCGAACGGCGGCTTTTACACAAGCACTACACTCCGTGAACTCGTAGTACGTAGGAAAAAATTTCTACCGAGACCGAGAAAGAGAGCACTAACCAGTTGCCAGACTTCCGGTTTACCACCGAAACCCACAGCCTGCGTATGTCCGTGCGCTTCACCGACATTGCGTCACCTTCCTTCCACGTACTATTCAGCTCTTTCTCTTTCCTTTTATTTACTGCTTTTTAACACGGACTCGAGTGCGCGATAGCGCGGAGTCGTGTGCTCAAAAGTCGTGCAACTCGACGCGGATTGGTCAGCCGCGAATCTGCCTTCGGATCTGGCTAGATTTTCTGACAATTGGAAAACCGGTGAGGAGTCGCACTCGAAAATTGGGAATCGGTGGCACCGGGATGCGAGGCCGTTGGAAAAAATTCGTGCGACTCGCTTCTTTGCGGAGATTTATCGAAGGGATATCTGGATTTTTTGGGATCGAGTTGGGAATGCGATAAATTTCGGAATTCCGCGGCTCTTCGGGGGCCCGAGAAACGAGAATTTTGTCATTTACTCGCGTCTCAGATTTCCCGAGATAAGATAAGAAAAGTGACTTCTCGACGTGTAGTTTGAGAAAATCTGTAACGCGGAAGCAAACGTTAGACTGAAACTGAGTCGGGAGCGGCGGGCCGACGATCTGGGCGAACAGGTAAAACGTGAAAATCGCGAGTGGTCGAAAGCAGGTGGCGCGAGGTCGAAGCAGGCGTCGGGGATTTTGAGCGCTCGCGAAATCAGGTTGAATGACTTATTTCGCGAGAGACACACTTGTCCGAATTTCCTAACGGCGAGAGGTCTCTTTCAGGTGGTTTTGCCCGGTCGCAGAAACGCCGGGTTTGCGAAAAAGTTGCCGGTCGATACGCGAGCGATATCGGCGCGTTCCGGCTCATAAAGCGCTTGCAAAGCGTCGTCGGAGCTTTGTGCAAGGTGCGTTTACATTTTTCACGTTTTCCTGTGAGCCGCGAGAATTGGCAGTCGATTTCGCTCGTCCTCCAGGAACGTTGAGCGTCCGTCGAACGCTCGCGCGAGTGTTGGCGCGCTTTGGACGTCACTGGCGCACGAGAACAGGGCCCGCGAGCTCCGCATCGTTCTTACGGCGATCGCGCGCGTGGGTGGTTTCTGTGCAAACACACGTCGCATGTCGAGATAGCTCGCTTCCCCAGCACATTTCGTTAAACGCGCGAGTATATTTTTTGAAGCGACGGAGCAGCAGGTGTTGATTTCACAAAGGAACCTCCGCAATGCGGGTCCTCACCCTGGCTCAACAGCTCGACCTCAAAACGCTTGACGAACAGTTTAACCAGCGCATTCCTGTTGTCACCGTTTCAAAGATCCTCCAGCTCCCACACACTTTTTCCACGTCGTTTTTGACCTCGCGCGCGCGCGCCTTATTTACGTCAATTATAATCGTCGTCTGCTCACTTTTCCGAAGACTTTGGAACCAGCGGCGAGTTCATCGTGGACGATTTATCACGCGCGGTTCTCAAACGCACGTGATTTCTCTCGGGATTTTTCTTCTGCGAGCGAATAACACATTATCGGGAGGCAATTACTTCAGGATCGATCGTCAGAGCTCTGCGCCACGCGAGAATCTTCGGATTTGCATAAATTTTCGCCATCACTTTTCGACCTTTTTTTCCTCGGAGATTCACCAAATTTGCTTCCCGAAAGCGTCCCGGAAGAGCTAAGCCGAAAAGTTTAGCAGAAAGTCAAGCTGTAAGAGCCGATGAGAAAAAAGCGAAAATCGAGGTTGATTCGAAGTTATTATCAGTAAAAAAACACACACGCGAGCACGGCAGAGTGGCTTGGCAACGACCTTTGAAGCAGTAACATGTGTGCGAGGCTCGTTCAGTAGCGAGAATGGAATGAGTGAGGAGCTATCGACTGAAATGAGCTGGCAAGAAAAAAAAACTTTTTCTCGCACCTACGGGAAAAAAATCGATATAGGAGCGACCCGGCTTGTGTGTTGCGGTACGAACGACCGGAGGGCATTACAGTTTTAGCGTTACGCTAAAAAAGCCACGTTACGTACTTCGTTTACGTGAACTTATTAGCCGTAGAGCGAACATTTTTTCTCGTCGGTTCGCCTGCGATATTAATAGTCCTTTTTTTATACTCGTGACCCCTTAAACCGGTGACCCGCGTTCCATTATTCAATGAATTCTGGGACTACGATTATTGGCAATCGTCGGTATGAAATTAAGGCCTTAACTTGCAGAGGGCGAAAAAACGTGATTTTTTTTATTTTTTTTCGACAAGAAAATAAATGTTTATTGAAAAACTGTGAACGAGGTTCGTTAGTACACATGTTCGTGTACTCGTACAATTTTTTTCATCAAAAAATTTCTCAAAATGGCCCAACTCCAGCTGCATTCCAACAGCACCTTTTTTGAGCATCAATTGCTGTGGACATGACAATTAAAAAACCATTAATCCGATCCATACCGAATTCATATCACGTATTTATTATAATATTAGCTTGGGCCTGGACGAAGAATTTGTAAAAATGTTGAAAAAACAATGGCGACAGCTTTAACAAAAAATTCATTTTTTGAGGTGCTAAATTTTGGGTTTTTGTTACAATTTTTTTTTTCCAACAAAATACAAAATCCTTCGTCCAAGCCCTGGCTGCTATTATAATTTATAAGTGGCATAAATTTCGTATGGATCGGATTAATAGTTTTTTAGTAATCGTGTCCACCGCAAAGGTATTTTTCAAAAAATACGATTCTGAAATAATCGCGCTTAAAAATTCAAGTATGACCGCGTGCACCGGGCGCTCGGTTAAAATACTCATAGCTGCGAATCTAATGCTCCGATCTTTATGAAATTTCGTGAGAATATTTATCAGACATTGTGCTTGAAGAATATGTAATAAAAACAATTTTCGATTTTTCGAGACGAATTTTCCATGTACAATTGTATGAGAAAGCGATAATAATAAAAGCCTGAATTTCTCATGTTCATGATAGTTTTTTTTGAGTTTGCTCATTCCCATTTTCACGGAAGAGTTCCGCCATCGAATTTTATGCTCCGAAAGCATGATTATTATTGAAAACGCTTTATTTTAAGGTCCGAGTATAATAGGCGAGTTCACGAATCGTCAAACTTCACGGGCCAATGGCATTTTTGAGATGCCACTTTAATTTCTCGACTCAGATGCGGATGAGATAACGGTGAAAACGAAAGTTTCATTTGAGCCACGAAGAGTTTCAGTGTTGCGGAAAGATGAATTTTTTTCTCTTTGTTTCTCACTGGAAAGCTCCTGGCCTTTGTACTATCTTTAGAGCGATCGATTAAAAGCTCCACGCGTGTGTGCCGAAAATGTGCGACCTTCGACAATGACCGAGCTCGTGAAGCTGCTCTTTCCAGTTCGATCGTCGGTTATCTTTGCGCCGTCGGAGCTCAATCATATCGAAGAATCGCTCGATCCCATTTTCTGGCAAACTATTCTCTCGACTCTGCCATTTCGCGTCCAAGAAAAATGACGAAACGCTCGTAATCGCGGATTTAAATCGACGCTGCGGGCTCGAAAACGTTCCTTCCGCTCGAGCCCGATTCGCAGTTGCAAGGATTTTTGGTCACGCTTTCGAGGCTCCCAGACGCTCGCAGAGTGCTCTCGTAAATGGATTTTATGGCCGCTCTGCCGCTTCACTGCTGACAGATACTTTAAATTAAGGTCGGAAGGAAAGTCCCAGCACTTTTCTTCTCGAAATTCCCGCGTCGTAGGCGGAGGGAGATAAAGATTGATAAAAATGGAGCGCGTTTTCGCGCCTCGGGAAGAGAAAACCCAGCGAAACCGAAGCGCGAGCTCCTTCGAATGAAACCCGCCATCGCGCCTCTTCGCACTCGCGTGGAAAAGTGAGAGGCCGCACATATTATTCAACGAGCATCACTCGTTTCGATCCACACCACACGGACATAGGAATCGAGCGAGAACGGAAGGCGAATCGATATTAGATCGAGACTCGATCGTGAAGGAATGCGAGCAGTAGGACACGCTCACGGGCACACCGCGCGGCACGGGAACGAGCGAAGAATCCTCTCGCGTTCCCAATAGCTTTGCGAATATGGAGCGAAAGTCACGTACACACCTCGCTCAATAATATATTGTATAAAACATGTAACGCGCACTCGAAGTTCGCGATAATCGTTCGATCGATCGCGGAGCGCGCGTTCGACCTGATTCGAAATTTCGATGACTCGATGCCGTGCCAGCACGGTGCGCTGTCAGTTTTTGAAAGTTCATTCCGCTCGAGGCCAAAACTCGTGGACGAAATATTAGCTAAAATTCCTGAAGGATGGTGCGATGCTGGGGAGCGCCTGAAAAGTTGCGATCGAATCGGCCTCGCCAAGTTCCACTGGAAAAATCTTTTGCTCCTCCCGCAAAAAGGGAAATAATCCTCCCCAGTTTCTCGGTCTCGCGAGCCGCGAAGATCCGGGTTTAGCGGGGTTAGCGCGGGGCTGATAAAGGAGAGAAAAATGGAGTCACGTTTCGCATGTATCGAAGCTGATCGACTCTCCGCGGCCTGCTGCAGTTCTTCTCGCTTTCCTCGCAGTCCGAGTCGGAGCAGGCACGATTTATTTAAACTGGCCTGTGATACGAATCGAGCACTGGGAAGCGGCTCGGTCGAGATTTTTCCGGGGAAACCTCCGAGTCTTGGTGGAAAATTATGAGAGAAAACCGTTTTTGGGGGCGTGCTGAAGCTTCGATTCTCCGGAGAACGCGTTCGTAGGAAAATCGAGATCTCGCGGTGAGCGGGCATTGCTCGCAGACGTACAAAAACCCGTCGAAGATTCGAGAAGAAAATAAGACGGAGGAGACGTCGAAAGGCTCTAGGCCACGGAAATTCGTAACAACCGCGATCGTGTTCTCGCGCTAAATCGCAACGTTGAAACAGTAAATTCATATTTCCTCCTGTCGGTTATTTTCGCCGCAGATGTTGAAGGATGCTCGTCCCGAGAGTGATTTTTCCTCGACCAAATTGGCATTGGACGAGCTAATTACCTTCAGGCGCGCTCGTCAGCCCGGGATGCCGACGTCAATTTGGCATCCGCGCAGCAGCGCGAGATTCTGGAAGCCGCGAGAAGAAAAGCTCCGAGAACTTGCGCTCGAGAGGAAAAAGCTTTCGAAGCGTGAAGAACGAGCCTCGAGATCGGACTCGTTCGGACTGAAAACAATGAGAAGCAAAAACGCAGAAAAGAGCAGCACGTGATCGCGAAAATAGTGCTCTGCTCCCGAGCAAGTTGCGAGGACAAGAAGAAAAGTGGCTGCTCGTCGAATCGTCCACGCGCGCACTATCGAAAGCCCCTTCGCTCTTCCACCGCGCAATGTTAACTTCTCCCTCTCTTTTCACACATTTCTTCTTTCGCGTTGTTTCTTTCTCTCTGCGAGTGTCTCGCACCGTCAAAGCTTGTCGGATCTCCTGTTCTCCGGGTACTCACGTGGCTCTACGTCTGCGCGCGACTTTTGACGCGTCGTCGCGACAATAAGCCGCGGGCGCGTCGTCGTCGGACCACTAAACACTACTGAGCACGCGTCGCTCTTTTTTTCAACGAAGATACCATAATGAAGCTACCGCGAAATCGCGAGTTCGAGCCTCGCAGGCGGCTCGAGCGGGTCGCTTCGAAGCGATATTCAATTTCCACCCGACGAAAATCGCCTTCCCGACTCCTCACTTTTCCTCATATTTTTCACCGCGCTCTTTCGACGACAGACAAGTTTTTGGGCTACCGAGGAATTCGAAGCTCTCGCCAATAATGTTGCGAAGATGCAAAAGTCACGCGCTGCCGGGTCCTCCCTCGATGCGGAACTCTGCAAGCATTCAGACCATTTTTGACGGGACAAAAAGTGAGTTTACGGCTCACTCTCCGAAGGCACACGCCACAATGTTGGTTAGTGTGTTATTATTCAATCGGATGCATGCGCGCGCGTACACGGGTGGAAGTAATGTACCGTTAAGCCGTTTACGATGTGGCCACGACCGTAATTTACGGATAGACGCACTCACGTACGCGCGTTCGACGCCCGCTCTGCTTTTTTCTTAGCACCTTTTTTTCTGAGGATACAACAAAGATGAGAGGCAATTAAAGCGAGTGCGGGCTGCGCGGTTGGAGTCGATTAGATTCGTTGGAATTTTCGTGTCGTTCGCAAGCTCCATTTTCTCCTCCCGAATAGTCGAGTGCGAGTTTACAGTCGAAAGGTCAGTTTCAGACAAATTTTTGTGAAACTGAATTCGCACTCGCTGGGACGCTTCGTGACCGAATTCGTCGACGTCACGTGCGTGGAGGAGCTCCGCGGGAAAGCGTTTCTTTCGAAAAACATAAAGAAAAATAGCCTGAGAAGCGATCTTGACCGATTTGCTGGGCAAAAGGAAGTTGCGCGGCTGGAGCATTGGTCCGAGGCGCGGGGGACGAAGACTCGTGAGAAGGAGCGAGACGGATGAAGAGTCGCGAGAGTTTCTCAGTGGCGCGAGCGCTCCTGTACGGGGCCCGATCGAAAAACCGGACGCGACCGCTCGAGCGATTCAGGAATCCGAGCCGACGACGACGACGAACCGAGGAACGAACGCGACGAGAAGTTCCCTCCTTTTCTTCCCTCTTTCTCCATCTCTCTCTCCACCTCGGAGACTCTACGTTCGCGAAACGCGACTCGCGGGCGAATCTACTTCAGCGTGTGGCTCCCGACTCCGATGAAATTCCTCCAAAACTCCGTCTTTTCTACTGGGAAAGTAGAAATTTCGAAGAAAATACAAACTCGAGGTGGCCCTTCGTCTGTTTTTACGCCGAGGATTTTCCGAGCCGAAATCACACGTCGTCTGGGCGAAACGATCCGCGAAAACGATCGTTTTCGTAGAGCATCTTGGTGCTCTGCGAACAGTGTAATTACGCTGTTCGCTTATGACGAATAACGATTGTAGCTATTTAACGAAATACGCGCGTTACGAGCTTCCCCTTTATCTCGATAAGAACGTTCCCAAAGAACCTTATTTATTTATCTCGCTCTCGCTCCGTCGAGGCGCACAGCACACACGAGTCAGAGTTTGTTCTCTCGATGATTTATTTCCTCGAGTTAACCGCCTCGGTGGCGATGCTTTTGTGCTCTGCTGTACGAGCAATCGTATTTTCAGCGACCCTGCGAAGAGCTCCGCGGCGGAGAGGGGGCGAGAGCGAGAGGCTGGGATTGGAAAAGGCAGAGAAATGGTACGGAGGCCTCGAGCTGGCATTGCTTGCGCTTTAATAAGACTGGCCGAGTGGCTCCGATATCTCAGGAGATAAAGGTCCTTTCAGGATCTCGAAATATGGCATTGTTTACCGCGCGCCTCTGGACGGATCACCGAACGAGTACGGCGAAAATTCAGTCTTCGCAATTTCACAAACGCCGTAAAGAGAGACGGTCGCATTCCGGCTGCCTTAATCCCTAAATCCAGCTGACAATAAACCTTATAAACCTCTGAACAAATGTTGAGACACTTCGAGCCTGTTCGTCGTATTTTTACCGACGAATTCTCGTTCTTCGAACGCGCACGGAGAGCCTGAAACTTATTTCGATCTTCGCACATGATTTTCTCCTTCGAGCGTTCTCGTCGGAGTGCTCCGCTCCGAAATGGCGTCGCTAATGTTGGCATTTGGAAGAGAGCTCGTGCCCCGTGGAGTCAAGGAAAAATGACTTTCCCGCAGTCGCCGGTGCGCGACTCCGAGCGACGAAAGTACAACGAAGTATCGCTGATCCCAGCTGGAGGAAACGAGGAGATTGAAAAACGGCGAAACTCTCATTTTTACGATCGACTCGCACTTTTTTTTCATCCAGACATATTTTTCATAATTTTGCGACGAATCGGGAGCGTTGGAAATGGGATTCGGGCCGCAGAGCATTCTTCCGCGCGCGCATCAAAGGAAAAAGAAAACGCGAGGCGTAGATCATACGACAGAGCACTCGGTTCTTCTGTTTGCCTGATATTTCGAGGATCGAGACGTTTGCGCAAATCGCGTTGTACCCAGTACGCGTACTCGTGGCCAAGAGGAACGAGAAATGCGGCGAGGGAGAGGGCGCGAGGGATTTGCGGACACGAAACGCGCGCGCCGCGACACTTTGTGATTTCGCGGCGGCGTCGAGTTCCCATCAGCGCGCGACTCATTCAAGAGACACGGAGAGAGCGCGACGAACTCTTCGCGCACATTGACGCCACCGACCACACTTTACACGCGGTGCGACGCGAACCCGCTCAATCGGGTGCGAAATCGCATTGAATTTCCACTGAAATAACAATGCAAATAGAGAAATTCTCGAGCTTATGCAACGCGAGGCAAAATTCACACATGAAAAGTCGTTTTATCATCCGTTTCAGAGAAAACGGCTTCGGAATACTTCGTTCGATTTACTCCAGCCAAAGACCCAGATTTCGAACGAAATATTTTTTTTATCGGAAAAGATTGAACACTTTTTAAGCTCACGATAGAATCATTTTATTTCTTACAATCTTGGAGTTTATAAATTTTCAAATTTTCGTCAATATTTCACGTTCCCGAGCAGCGAAACACTCCATTTCCGTTGGCAATTCTTCATCTCAATTCGCTCGATTCTCAAGAGCGGATGTTGCAGTGAAAATTCCTCAGCAGCATGTCGTAAGTGCAGTGCCTTAGAAACGAGCGGAAGCTCGCGACGATTATTAAATAATTCTGGTCACGTGATGACGACGCGTCGGGGCTTGGAGGAGTTGAGCTTTCGCGAGCGTTTGTGTTCGAGATATTTCACGAAGGTGTGCGGAAGGTGCCGACACCTCGGGAATACCATACGACATTCTAATGAAACCGGATATACGATAATTCAGCATGTTTCAATATCGTCTCGCGAAACGTGCTGTGGGAATCAAGAACTCGCTCTATATGTTAATATTTCGCGAGGTGATTATTCGCACGATGAAAGTACACACTCGAAACTGAGAAAAAAATCTGTCACTCCTGGATTTGCGAAACCCAGCATTTTTTTTCGAGTCATTTCACAACGAACATTCGTTATTAAAAATAATAGTAGTAATTATTTAAATTAATATAATATTGACAAATAATAAAAATAAAGTGGATACTGAGAATAGAAAATACGCGACTCGTGAAATAAAAACTTGGTCTATTCGGTCGATAAATGAACTTTTCAAAGAACAATTAAAGCTTTTAATCACAAAATAAAATCGTAACTTATTCCGCTCGAGAGATGAATTAGTAAACAGATAAGAAAATGATTTCGAAAATGGAACGATGAGTCGACGATTTCGTGCTGCATCTTCGTTTGCAATTGAATTTCAATGACTTAACACTCTGTTCAAGCTTCGTTTATGCATTTGTAAAGGTTAAAAATAAAAAAAAGCGTTGCGCAGGGTGCTTCATCGCCACTGGTCAGTTCGTTCGAGGTGAACGAAAAAAGCGACTGTTAATCGAGCCTAATGGGATTGCAAGAGTGTCTGGATTCATCTGCTCTAAGTGCATCCTCGTTACGTGCATTACGGCACTCTTGCGAATAGCGTTACGAGACTATTTCCCACGGAAGCTTCCGGCAGTCGGACACGGCGGCGTCCCGAGCTAAAGATACAAATTGAAGCAGCTTTCCGACGAGTTTTTTCGCTCCGCGAGTTCGGAAGCTGAGCCCGAAGTCACTCGGCTTCGAAGAAGGCTTTTATTCTTCTCTCTATTCTTTCACGTGAATATCATAATCTCAAGAACCGTTACATCGTTGCGGTGGAGTTTGCGAGACGAAATTCAGCAGCATCCGCACGAGTGTTCAGTGTTTTTAATGACCCCTGTACTCGGAAGATCAAAAAGCACTTTTTGTCGGAGTCTCGAAGTCCTTTGTGCTACGGATTCCCCTCGAAAAGATCGGGTTTTCCCGCAAAACTCTTCTTCCCCGAGCAGATTTTTTATCTCGTCATCTACCGTGGGAATATGCTGGACCGGTGTCGAGGGCGCCGCTAACGAGTCGTAATTACGCTTTGACCGAGGCGAGATGAGCCTCGATCTCGTTGGGCTTTGACGCAAAGAATTTTTCGTGAATTTTCTACATTTTGTGGCCTCTTTATTAGTAGTGAGAGCTTTACCGTTGGGTGACAATGGGATGCAAATCCGAGGGAACAACAAAAGTACGGCGATGAAGAGCCGCGGGCAAGTCGGCAGCGTTTTTCGTCGACGAATTTGTTCGCAAAAGTGGATAAAGATCGAGCAGGAACTTGTTCTCCGCAGATCTGGAATTTCCGCAACTTCCACAAACTCCGGTGACTCGTTGCCATGCAAATTAGCTGGACATGAAAAAAGCGGAGAAAGAAACGCTGAAACTAGTTCTAACGGAAATTCTCGAAAGTTAACATAAACGTCAAGTTGGTAAAAATCCACGAAACGGTTCACGCGCTCCGGCGTACTCTGACCGGAATAACAGGAAGTGGAAATGCTAAGCGTGCGTCGATACGCCTCGGAATAATTAGCCTCAACGGGGCATTAAGGGCGGGGTGACGTCAAAATTCAGAAAAAAAAATTTAACCATTTTTTTAGACGCTACCGATAATACAAATCTATTTTATTCATTGCGACATTGTAACACTAGAATATCAATAATTGACTCGATGGTAGCAGAGCCACTTTGGAAAAAAGTTGTCCACCGTTGAGCAGTGTAAATCGAAATGTGCTCGACCGATCATTTTGAAATTTGGCATGGCACTTCCTTGAACGATTGACCGAGTATTTACGAGAGCTTTTTCCAATTTTTCATAATTATTAATTTTATAACAACAAATAGGCTCATTTTTTAGGCGAAAATCGGTATTTTCACTTTTGAGTGTCCCAAAAATGCAAAGAATCGAAAAAAAAAATCGTTACGCAGATACCTGGTCAGTTGTGTGAGGAAGAACGATGCCAAATTTCAAAAGTTTCAAAAATTCAAAAAATTTCAAAAAAAAAAAACAAATTCCGGAAATAGTGTTCATATATTGTAACACGATAAAATTGATTTGCGTCTTTTTGGGCCTTTTACTACCGAACAGATGTTAATCCGCCCTTAAAATTTGGCCTTAAACGAATTCGGTATTTCGGAGCATTTCGAAATCGGATAAAAAAATAGCTTCGCGACGCTCACGCTTGGAGCCTCAGATTTTTCAGTCAAACACGCGAAGAGTTTTTGTGCTCGAGATCGAGTGCAGGCCCGGTTCTCGCGCTTGCATGGTCTGTGCAAGTGTTTCGTGCGCCAATTGAAGCGTGTTGCAGGCCGGCCATTTACTTTTAATTGTCGTTAACGAGACTAGTCTCGACTCTCTATTCTGTTCGGAGTGAGTGGCGAGTGTGTCTTTCGACTGGGTCTTGGGAGAGTCAGAGAGCAGCAATGAGAGCATCGCGAGAAGTCGCTCAACAATGGCTAACGGTTCGGTCATCGTACAATAAAACGCGGAGGCCCAAACAAAACAAGCACCAGCAGCAGCTTTCTCATCGTTATGCATCTGCAGGCTCGGGCTGAGCGCGCGCTTTGATAGAAATATTTCTACGACTAGAAATCTGAATAGCATCGTAATTGCGAGAGACAGGAATGTTCAAAAAAACTGAGTGGCCTTGCTCATTTTTCTGTTTTCCTTTCATCCTCGACAAGAAATCATGTAGAAGCTTATGAAAGTGTGTCTGATAAGGGGCTACCATTAGCCTGGAATTTCACTTAACCAAAAGAGTTCCTCGGAATCGTCCAAACGTCGTGTGTTAACGCCCCAAAGATAAAACACTCAGATTTCATAGTTCTTTGAAAACTTCATCAAACCTTTCGATATGGATGACACTTTTTCATCTGCCTTGCCAATTAAGGTCTATGGACAGTGTGAACGTTGGAATTTTAGGCGTTTTTTAAAATTATTTTTATAAATAAAAATTCGTTGAATGGACTTAAATAAAACGGAAGTACTGGAAAATTTTTTTCAATGTCTTTCATCGTATTTTTTTGTACGATGTTTTGAAAGAAATATGGCGAGCGTTTGAAGAAAAAAAATCACAATTTTTGTGGATTTTTCAGTAGAAAATTATTTATAAAAGAGAAACAAAAAAGTTATGGAAAAACTGTGTCCCTGGGATAAAAACCTTTCCGTTTTGCTGTCAATGCCGATTCAACGGGTGTCATTTTCAACGCACCATTGTACAAAAATATACGAATAAAAAATTTTTTAAAGTTTTACGTAAATTCATCCAATGAATTTTGATTTATAAAAGAAACAAAAAACACTTCGAATTCCAACGTTTACACTGTTCATAACCTTTGAATTTTAACCTTCATATGAGAATCGTATAACTGACTTCCAAACGTCACCAAACTTCTGAATGACGTATTTCTGACAATCCAATTCTCCAAACCTTTGGATTCACACCAATTGTCTGAACCTTTTTTTCCAAGCTCTATCAGCCGATGAATGCGAACAGATTCAAAAGTTTTTCCCCAAGAGTCTGTATAACCAGGAGTAGTTTGAACGAGCTGAGAGGGAGAGTGAAACACGAGACAGAATCGACCCTTGAACTGTCTTTTTGCATGCATTCACCCAATTAAGATAGTCCATGCACGAAACGATTTTCTTAAGAAAGTCTTGAAATTTATTCACAGTTTAAATGAGTATTTATTTTTTATTGAGATAAACGCGTGGACTATGCGTAAAAAATCGTTTATCTTTTCATATTACGAACGAACGCTTCTTACGAAGTTCTAGTACGCAATAGCAATGAGCAAAAGAAGCAGGTTTGAGAAAAAATTCGAGACGATTGTCTTACCAGTGATGAAGATATATTACGTTAAAGATTGAACGAAATTGTCACAGGCTTCTCTGTCTTTTTATTAACACTTTTTTCTCTTTTCATTCGCCAAAAGATAAGTTGAATAAATCGATTTACAATTTCGAATGAATAACTCTGACATGAATTCAAAGTGATTATATCTTTAATTAGGGAGTAAAAATCGATCCAATTTAGACACCCGTAAAATACAATCCTCCGGGCATGATCTACCTTAATCAACGATCGCGACGCAGCTCACTATTCCTTCGTTCAAACATGCCATTTCGTAGTCCCCATATAACTATATTTGTGTGAACAACTGTCTGCGTGTATAGGAAATAAAATATGTGGCTGCGTTCGTTCCACTGGGTTCCACACGGGCTATGATGCTGGCGTGCATGAAAATTACAACGGTGTGTTCGCTCAGCTGCGCCGTTGCCTTATTCTACTGGGATTCGTGACATTATACATGCCGTTGCATATATGCATGTGCAACCATACTGTCAGCGTATAAATGTATATGCACTGTACCTGCGCACAGGACATTCCGCATTGAAATACCTGTCGACATTTTTTTACCTTCCTCGAGTCAATCGGTTCGATAATTAGGATCGATAAACGCGATTAATTAGACTGAGAATGCTGAGAAAGGAATTCGTGGCGAGCCAGCAACAAAATTCCTTGGCGCAAGATCACGAAATATGATCGATTCTTCGCGCGATCAACGAGCAGGAAAGGCGACTGGCTTCGTTCAGAAGGTTTTTCGAATAAAAATCTCCGGTCTTTGTTAAACTCAAACGTTGAGTGTCGAGAATGAATATTTCAAGGTCACGAAAAACAGTCGGAAAAGGCGAGGAACCGCCAGCTCCAGGAATCCTTGAAATCCGAAAAATCGGGATTACGATCCATGGAAAATGTGGCAGAATCATGGTGTGCCCCGGAGAGTTTGAGAAGTCAGCGTCGCGGACTGGGCTCGCCAAGGTCGTCATGAATTTTTATAATCTCCAAGTAATTATTAAAATAGTTAATGCGTTCAGGCATTCGTACGCAGCCCCGCACATTCGTCTGTTTCCAGAGGCAGTTGCGCGGCTGGACTTATTTGTACAGTGGGCGCACGCGAGATTTAATCGGCACAGTGCATTATTCCGTGGCTTTTTAGAAGTCACAAACGACTCGCGTTATCGAGGTATATTTTACAGCGATGAGGCGCGCGAGCGGGGATTCGTTGAACAAAAGCTCTGTGACATTATCAAAGGGCAAACGGGGAGATTTGCCTCGACAGGGAGCGAGTACAATGCACGACCCACGCACCTTTTTTCATCCGATGATCCGTTAAGAGGACACGATAGTTAAATAAATATATAGAGATGAGTCACGCGGGCTCGACGAGGTGAGCACTCATGCATATTGATCATCGAGTTAATCCGGTGTCGAGTCGAGATTCTCGTGGACTTGGAAACGCGTCGGGAAAACGATCGCGATTCTTTATTACGCTGCTATTTTGTTGAATGCTCGCTCGCGCCATTGAGGCCGGGGAAGCCAGCTGTTTATCGAACGATTCGTCGTGTTCTGATTTTCCAAAAATTCTTCATCATCCTTGATTTTCACTCGGAACGTTCGAGATCGATTATTCCGGCCGCGCCGCTGGAATTCCGCTTTCACAGAATTATTTCCCAGCGCGAGTTCCCCCTCGAAGTTTTCTAAATTCTTCGGATTTTTCTTACGCACCGACGAACAACGAAGCACTCCGTTTTATTTAGCCCACGCAAATTTAACGGTGTTAAACTCAAAAGTGTGTCAATTATTCATCATCCCGATGCGCGTATCCATAACTGGTTTCGTCTGACTCACTTCCACCGCTGCATGCTTTCAAACTCGCGTATGCTTAATCTCGTTTTATGCTTTTTATAGTCGATGCTCTCCGGCATCGCTTGTGCTTCGATGACCCAGGTTTTGCCTCGTTCCTCCAGGTCTTAAGGGGTTTTCTCTGCGAGAATCGACCTTCGCGAAAATCACGTGCTCCGCACAGGCTGCTCGGAATCTTGGGGAATTTCGTTCGACGTTTCCGCCCGTTAACGGCCGAGCGTCTTGCGATATCGCTGCGTTTTTTTTCGATTGTTATCTTTCGTTTGGGCTCCAAACCCGAATTTTTCAGTTGGAAATCATTCGGCGATTACTGCATGATTCTACGAAGGCGAAAGAAGCTGCGGAAATGGAGGGGAGACGAGACGCGGAAATGGAAATCCCTAACGAAGATGTTGCGCCATTTCGACGTAATTGCAACTACTTGATAATCCGTGAAACATCCTCAGTCGAATTTTCCGGTTGGATTGCGAGACAACGAGCCGCAAATAACACGAATTTCGTCGTTTATCCAATCGTGCGAGAATTTGACGTTGCGCAATCGCTGCGGCTAACGCAGTTCAAACAAAACGAAGAATACGCCAATTAGAGAGACGACTCACCTTGAATGCCACGAAATAACGAGTTGCCGGTGTTATATTATGCGGCAGTTCGTCGAGATTGCTTCAACGATGCAGTTTCGTTAAAACAAACGCACAAACAAATGCACACTCATTCACGCGGGGCTGTCGCGATCGGCGATTACGCTAATAGCATTGTTTTAATCGCTCGTTAACACGAATTATTTGTCACTACCCGAATGGTCGCCTCACGAGATACCTTCGACGTAAAAATCGCCGAGAAACATCGAGCTTCGTTCTGCAGGACGTTGAACAGGATCCTCGTATACGAGGCAACGAAGTCGAAAGACCACTGAGCCGAACGCCTTGTCGTCACTCCACTGGCCAATCGCTCTCTCCCTTCTCCGCTCTTCGGAATTATTTTACCCTCCCCACTTCCACACACGTGCAACGCGATACCAATCTTTCACCCTTTTTCAAAGCCAAACTGTAGCGAGCCTGTATTTTCATTCGCTCATTTTTCTTACACTTTTCCGGGCTCCCGTTTTTCAGATCGCTCGAGCTCCGATCGAATGTTCGCGCACTCGGTTAAATCCGCTGCATATTCTTTAGCACGCTCTGCGAACTGCGTCGTCACGTTCGTTCTCTTTTTCAAGCAGTTTCCATCGGTGCTCGGTCTCTTGTAAAAGTATTGAGATCGATTACAATGATTCTGGGGTTCGACGGCTCATCGCGAGGCAGGAAACTCGTTTGTCATTAGTCGAGATTCCCTGGAAACATCTTTCCAGCTAATGGAATCCTTCCGTCAGACTTCTCGTGTACGAAATAATTTCTAGCGAATTAAATTGGATCGAATTGATCTCGTTACGCATTGGTAAAGATCCGCTGAGATAAATGTAACCGTAAATAACTCGCGTCATCCCACTCCTATGAAATGGAAAGCCCCTCGAGGCTTCCAACTAAACCGCAGACTCGATTTGAAACCCCGTAAATCGTGGCTATCGAATACAGACGTACGACGAGATTCCTACGGCGATGGATTGGGCGAGGGTCCGCGGATCTCGCATCGCTATCCTAATTACAGGCTAATTTGAGCGCTCCGCGTGATCGATACCGAGTCAGCACCGCTTGCTAACGGTAACGAGAGGAAAGTGTCGCGTTGGCTGTGCGTGCGTGAAAACTCGCGATTTCAACGCCATCGGTTTCCCTAATCAAGCGACCGATGACCATAAAACGGGAAAGCTTTACGTGCCTCGACTAACCATAAACGAGGGGCGATCTCGTTTTCTCGCTTTTTCTCATCGGTCTTTTCCTCCTCCGTCGTTTCCTCGAAGACAAGCTTGAGGAAACGATTCTAATTGAGTTTATCCGAGGAGGTTTGATCGCAGCTCTTTTTGCAGCTCGTTAATGAAGATTATCGTTAAAAAAGCTCGTTTTTCAAGCTCAACGAATAAACTCGCATCAATCGCTTGGAATTTAATGCTGTTTTATCGTGGGGATAAAAAAGTTATTCGTACGTGGGAGAGAGTGGGGTAATTCCGGACGCAGGGTAAACGCGGACGTCGCAATACCTTTATGTTCCGAAACCCTGCTTTCGCGCGCACTCGAACTCGTGCGATAGCCCCATCGATGTTCAGTGCACTCACATTGGCCGATCATAAAATTTCGTACATTTTCATCTTATTTTTGCCTATACATTAAATTTATGAAACTACGGGATAAAAGGTTTCAATGTTACTCAAACAATTAATTTAATATCGTTATTCCATATAAGAATTATTAACGCAGTTCAAACTTGGGCTTGCCCTACTGTTTTTTAATTATTAATTCATTTGTGACACTTCGCAGTTTGGGGTAATTTCGAAGGGCTTGTTTGGGGGAAATCCGCACGTTCTCCATATCGATTGATTTTCTTCAAATTTCAGAAACGTCGTAAATACATATATGAAGGAAAACACCAACGTTTGATAGTGAGAAAAAAGTATTTTTGCTTTGAAAAACACGAAAATTCACCATCCGAATCGAGTGTGAAGTGTCGGCTCACAAAGCTGCACAAGCGAGAGTACGAGTCGAAAATATGTTTTCGATATGTGTAGCAATTTCTAACGCAATCTTTTTGCTAAATGTCTACCAATTTTTAAATCTATCAGCTAAAATTTACATCGGAAATCGTAAACGAGATGTAAACGAGTAAAATATTATTTTAAAACTTTATTACGCACTAAAAACGAAAAATAGTACGGACGCAGGCAAGAAATTTTGTTTTTTCCCATAGAAATTAGCATCCCCATTAGGAAAAACCTTCCAGAACGTTTCCTCGTTAGAGTAACAAACATTTTTTTCCCACCATGGAAAAGAGCGTCCAAATGTGTGACTTTCGTCAACAGCGTTTTTCAATTTGCAGTAAACTCTGAGTTTTATTACGCGAGTTTTATAACTGTGAGATTCTTCAGTCGATCCAATACCGTTCGATACGAAATGCACTTCGAAAGGATTCTTTGCCTGGTCAAAAGTTGCGTCCAAGTTTGAGCGCCTCTCGGTATCGGGGCTCTCCCACATTCGGTCTAACCTGACCGCATTCCATGAGGAAACTGTACCTTTCTTTCTCTCTCTCGTGCCGTGACTTCCGCCCTCTTCGTTACTCTTGCTCGACGTCTAATCGGTCCAGCACCTGTTCGCGTTCGAATTTTCGAGGCCTTCGAACCCAAGAAGCGATTGTTCGTTGCGTAAAAAATCCAAGTTTTCGTGTCCCACAGTTTGCTTTGATGCTGCCACGAAAAGGAATCTCGACAGAAATTGATCGAACGATTGAAGGAGGCGCATTAAAAAAATGGCGATTTCAAGACGGAAGCTCTGACCGTTAACCCGAGACAATCACGAGGATTAATCTCCAAAGATCCGTCGCTATATCGCGTTGAATATTAAGATGGAGAGATAAGACTGGCGCGAGGCTGATTCTCGCCTGGCACGTGTACGAGCCTTTTCACTCGAACAATGACGAGACAAAGGAGAAACGAATGAAAGAGAAATAACGCAGGATTCGTCCACCCGGTTCAACGCGCTCGTCATCATTTCGTCGCAGTAAATAAAAGAGAGACTCGCGGAACGACGAACGTCAAAAGATAGAAAAGGGCCCGCAGCCCATTACTCAACGCGTCAGCGTGAACGTGAGCAAGGTCTTTTCCTTCGTGGAATTCAATTCGAACGGGACATTTTATCGCGTGGAAAGTACAAAGCTTTGAAATCGTATTGAAAACAGTTTGCAGGCTGGGCACGTTACGAGGTTTCGTCGAGTGGCTTGTGCGCTCGATCGAGGAGGCAATTAATGCACGGACCCGTCATGACTCGGTATCCTGCCCGGTAACGTCGTGCCTTTTTCTGGCTACTCAAAAACTAGTTGAGTGCAGTGTTCCGAACACGATTGTCTCGGACTAGAAAAAAGATGGCCGAGGAAACTTTTTTGAAAGAGTCGATCCGAGTCGCTTTTTTCAATCGCCTTTTTTATGAAAACAATCGGAATGATTATTTGCCGCACGATCCTCTCGGCTCCCGATCTCGTGCGTACGCCAGAATCGCGCCCCCGTTATTCTGGCTACGCAATAAAAATGTTACTCGACTCGCAAGGAAAGTTTTACGGCTCGTGAAAACAATGATACAACTTGAGGCTCCGACTCCTTCGGACGTTCCTCTCGCACGGACAGGAAATGTACCGTTGTGGTCTTTTCAGTTCCGCCACTTTGATTCACAGATTCGTTTTTTTCATTACGAAATTAGAAATATCTTACGGATCCCTGTCCCGCAGTTTCCCTCAACATTCAATGACTTCCTTGTCGAGAGAGTTAACGCTCGAAAGAGATCAGCAGCCGACTTCAATATTCGACTCTACGAGTGTTGACGAAACGCTCAAAAAAACTTTTAGGATTGATTTCCCCCTCGTTGGAAATCGGGTTCGACACTCGATCAAAGTTTCAAATCCTTTTCGTTGAAGAAACAACGAAAAAGCTGATCTGTTCTCCCCGACCCGATGAGGCTTGGCTCAATTCCAATTTTCCAATCTTCCTTCCCAAAGTCATTGAAACTCACCTAAAAATAGGCAAAATTCCTAGAAAAGCGTTATCGCGGCCCCGCGAACCGTTTCCAAGCTCCCTTCTCGCAATTTTCCTCAAAGAAAGAGCCCGCGGCCGGCAGTGAATGCTGGATAATGCAGGGGCTAAATGATCGCGAAAAAAGGGGGATGAAGATTTATACCTCGACGTTGTTCGAGCGAAGGAATAAGAGTAAGAAAAAGACGTTTTCCTGCCCGTAATTATAACACTCGGAGGCTAATAATAAGGGATAATCTGCGAGCTATCGAGGCCCATTACATAAAATCATTCCCCGGATAAATCAATAATTATAATTAATATGCGAGGTCCGATGATTTACGAGAACGAGGGCGGAATGCGTAAAATAATTTATTGACACACGCCTTATTTATTGATCGGTGGAGTGGAAGCCATCGGAAAAGTGTGGATCGCGCACGGACGCGTTTATATCTGTATAGACGCGGAGTGGTCTAGCGCGCGCATCGCAATGATGCGGTGCGCAGCACTTATCGAGTACGAGGGGGGAACGCGTTAGCGAATCTCGAGCCATCGATCAACGTCCAGGATCGTCGGTATGACGTTAACGAGAGTGTGCAAGAAGATTCCCGGGCAGGGATCGCGCGGGACTGCCCCGCGACTTTGCTGGCTGCGCTTGCATCGATGCGGACGCTTGAGCACACACGGAGCTTCGTGTGCGTGCCTGCGAGCCTATATTTTCTGCGGAGTCATGAAATCTTCCGGCAATTTATGGAGTGCAAGTGATGCTTTCTTTTTTATTAGCATCTGCGGCTGCACTTGCGCTCGGTGCGTCGGGAGCGGGCTGCTCCCGGGGACGGGGAGCAGGATCACGGCGACGGGGAACAATTACATCTCCGGAGCAGGCGCGGCGTGCGAGGAGGAAAGCGACTTTGTTCCGGGGAGTTGGGACGCCTGGAAAATCGATCGCAATGGAGCCGCGCGCGGCTGCGGAGTTTCACCGGGTCGATTAAACTGTCAGACGCGGTGATTCGGTGCACGGGCGCTTTCGGCCGCCCTGGGAAAGTGAATGATGAAGAAAATCCTGAAAATCTACTGAGCTTTTTGCTCCCGCGGACAGTGGGAACCCCGCCGCGAGTCGATCAGCAACGCTCCATGTTTATGGATCACTTTTTCCTTCGCCCCAGTCCCGCACTTGCGTAATGATAATGAAGTGGAAAGTTGAATCTCGGGAGCGGGTGCGCTACCAAAGAAAAGTAAAGACGTTAACACCGCCGACAACACGCGGAGCGCATATTAATAATTTCTCCAGTTCTTCGCCCCTGCCGTGGAAAGCGAAATGCGAACATCGCCGCAACTATTCCTCCCGCAGCCGGTAGCCTCTTTCTTGCTTCCCGGCTGCGACTCCTCGCCGCTACTCCCCACATTCATGCATCATGCACGAACTAGTGCGTGCCATGAATTAGCTCCGTCAGATGCACTCGTCTCCGGAATCTCGTAACGTCGAGATACCACGCGAATTAGAAATGCTCCGCGGAGACTCGGCCCTCGCCGCGGCTTACCTGGTGGCACAATTAACATTTACGATCCTCTAATTCGACGTGAATTCGACGTTCGCAGAAACTCGTACGAATAAGGAAACGCTCGAGTTCGCTGTTCGCAATTCCTTCCTTCGGGATGGCTTCGCTTTTCGGGGGTCCTGCTTAAAGTAGTTCGGCTGTTCTATGACTAGTCAAGTTAGCAAATAATTTATATTGATTAAATTCAAGTCTAAATTATTAATATAATTAACAAACACTTACATTGAAAATATTTCTATCACGTTAATGTAATAAAATGCTTTAAAAATACCGTAAAAGATAAAATTTATACTTCAACTTGACTAGTTAAGTGATTGACTCCGAATGTTCGGATAAAGTCGGGTCGTTGCTCCTCTCACCCCCCGCAATGCCGGTGTAGTGGTGCACATAACCTAGCAGCTACAATTTGTGTTGTGCGAAAGAAAATTTATCGTATAATGGCACCGAGAAACAAAAATGGTCAATTCATTCGAAAAAGCGAATTTATTCGACGAATGAAAGCACGCCAGTCAATCTTAATAATGAAATTTAAAAAAGAAGACAAACTCGATCAAAAAGTGAAAACAAACGTAAACAACGCTGACCGAGGACATGAATATTTTTTATAATTAAAAAATTAATATTTCAAAATATTATGCATTACAATTTATTTGTAAAACTTAATTTATTCATGAAACAAGAAAAAATACAAATAAATTTTTATCACTTTTAAAGATTCTCGAGAAGAATTTGAAATTCCCGCGATTACCGACTTTGTCCGAAGCTTCAATCAGCTGTTACCAGCATTGCAACGTAATGTCTGCCATCCGCTTCCGTCACGTCAAAAACGATAGTTTTTTTTATGTTTTCTTCTTTAAAAGCGCCGTAAGGTAATGTTTTTTTTTTTAAACAGAATCTGTGATAAATTTTCTGTACGATGAAACCTTTTCAGAAGCTCTATCACCGATAAGATTTTTTACAGTTAACATTATTATGAATTCTTCCGTAAGGTACTGTGTTAAAAGTTCAAAATTGTAAATGAAATAATTCAAAATTTTGCCCCGCAAGAGGCCCCGAAAATAGGCTCATTGTGATCAGAAGACCTTGAACTATCATTTACCGCAAAAAAAAGTGGACATTCACCGTACTTGGTCGAACGGCCGAACTACTTTAAGAAGTCAATAAATCAATTGTTTTGGGAAAGGTTTTAGGGTGGACGGAAATAACTCGACATGGCGAACTTTTCGGTGCGCTTTCAGGGATGTTTCAAATATACAAAAACATTTTTTTAATGTGTGCAATGTGGGGACCGTAACTATTTTGTCTGCGATGGAAATTCTCAATTTTTTTTCCATTTTCGTATATTTTCCTTACATAGGAATCTACGAAAACCCGAAAAAATTGCGAAATTATATATTTTTAGCGAGTTTAAAAAAATCGCTTCTAAAGAAGAAGAATATAATTTGATCCTGCTGTAAATATAGAATTTCCCAATTTTTTCGGGTTCTCACAAGTTCATGTGGAAGGAAAATATAGGAAAATGGAAGAAAAATTGGCATTTTTGTTGCAGACAATAATTACGCTCTCCACATTGTACGCAGCTGAGAAATTTCTAAAATCAGACTTTGCGCATAAACCACGTACAAATTAGTATTTCTCACGTTGAAAAAATGTTTTAGTACTTTAGAAATATCCTTAAAACCATACCGAAAAGTTCGCTATGATGAGTTATTTCCGTCAATCTTAAAAATATTCCCGAAAGCAATCGATTTTTGGACTTTCTAAAGCAGGACCCCCCCTTAATGTTTGGAGTTCAGTAACTCTCTCAGTCCGATCGATATAGCTGAAAAAACCGTTTCCTCAGCCCCGTTTTTGTGTGCTTTCCGTTAATTATGAGAATTTGATGAATTAGAGCGTTTGCCGAGGACAATGAGCCCGCCGCGGCGGATGGAAACCGCAACACATGCCGGGAACATGTTCTTTGTATTGTAAAAGCGAGTGAATTACGAAAAACACACCCATGATATGCGACCGTTCCCGGTAATACTTTCGCTAGAACTGATAAAACCGGCTTGTATGGGGGCCTTAAACGCGAATCCCACAGAAGTACCGGCCAACAGCGATAATAATGCGACTTCCGGTCTGCCCGACAAATGCTCCGTTTCTGCTGGTAGAGAATGAGACTCGATGCTCGTCACTCTCGTGTTTATGTAAGTTACTCAAACGCTGACACACAGCAATGTTTTATGAACAACTTTGACAGGTTCGAATAATTTTGAAACAAAAATCGAACGAATCGACTAATTCTGAGACGATTTTTTCCAAACTTCGATGAATTTACGAATGAAATTCAAACTCCGAGGAATCGAATTGGTCAGTGATTTTTTGGTAGAAAAAAGACTGAAAATCCTAGAACGCTGTCTCGAGAACCCGCGACACAAAAGCTGCGTCGATGGTTGTTACCCATTTCTCGTTATCGACTCTCGCAGTCTCCCTTTTCTTTACACGCACGCACTCACGTGAGTCACGTTCGCTTCCTTTCAATTTACGACATTGTAAAGGATTTGTGTCCACGTACGTTTGCATATTGTCTCCCCAAGCTGTGAACCTGCCTCGTGAGTTCCCCGCACGAGTGGACTCTGCTGACACTTTGGTAATAGACGAAACCCTTTTATCTCGGACGTCGAGTCAGCTTTCTTGAAAAAATACGACTCCAGAATCGAACGTGTGAAAGTTTAAAGGCTTTTCTTTTGATGGGAGATTATTCGCGTTCCAGCGACCAGAGAAAGACGATCATTTCAGTCTCGCTATTCATCAAACAGAAGAACAAAAATGATGGATGGATTTGAGGAAAAAAAAGGATCGATTTTTACTCCTCGATTAAAGATATAATCACTTTAAATTCATGTCAGAGTTATTCATTCGAAATTGTAAATCAATTTATTCCACTTATCTTTTGGCGAATGAAATTACATGCCGTTAATTAATCGGGGATCCATCGCTGACCGAACCCCAATCGCCTTGGAGAGCGCTTCTTCATATTTAAACGCGTTTATCTTAATGAGCAATAAGTACTCATTTAAACTCTGTTTAAATTTCAAGATTTTCTTAAGAAAATCATTTCGTGCATGAACTACCTTAATGGTTGTGAGGAGTGTTAAGAAAAGCCAGATCCGGTTCCGTATTTAACGGTTTCTTGGATAAAAATCGTCAAATCTTTGAGGAAACAAGACTTTTAGTCGGCACTTATCTCGATCGAGATTGCGCGATAAAGTACGAGCGCTAAGGTCGAATCAAACGGGAGCGTAGACCGGACGAAGGGGACGGAACACCTGGCGACTAATTTCCAACGTAAGAAGGGAGAATTCGAGTCTTTTTCCTAGGACTATAAAATTTCAGGAGATTTTTTTCCAGATATTTTTTTTTTCATGCGAAAATAACACACGAAAAAGGACAGAGTGGGAAAAATCATTGTTTTTGGAGAGAACTGTCAACGCGTTCGTTTGTCTGTAGAATATAAAACGTCAAAATGTTGACAGCAATGGTGAAAATCTGACGTGAATATCGAATAATGCGTTTATAAAAAAACCAATAAATACATCAAAATTGTAAGTTTGTATCGAGACATTAAAATCCCTCGAAATGGCTGGTGCTCAAGAGCCATCCAACAAGGAATCCCAACCTGGGTAATGTGCATGCAAACTTGGAAAGCTCCATTGAAAGCAAAGCTCGGTTAGGAGACCGTAGTGACAAAAGTTCGAATGATTTTTTACCAGAAACCCCGGCTGTTGTCCTCACTACCGATATCGATGTGGCGAGACCTACGGCGGACTCGCTCGTAAATCGTTGTACGATCCGACGAGCAATCAGTCCGAAGAGCTCGTTTTTTCGAACCGTGTCAGCGACGATTACGAGGTTTGTGCCGAAGAGAATAGAAAAAAATTCGAATTACTCGTGGCAGCTCGGCTCGATTGGCTCTGAAGAGAAAAACAGTAATTTTTTGAATATTCGGATCGTTCTCGTGATCCTTGCAGATCCAGAGACCAGCGAAGAATGACATCGACATCGTGAACTCGCGGTTCAAGCGGACCGATCCAATCTACAAGTATCCGTTGGTTCCCCGTTACGAAGGTATTTCACAGTCCACTCATAAGAGACGAAACAAACGATTGTGAGGAAGCGAGCAAGAATTCTAGAAAACAAAACGCGTATGCAAAGTCTTCCGCAGAAAGATAATCGTAATTGTGTTGATGCGACTCGACCGATTCGAATTAAGGAAGTTGAGGCTGTACAGTCATTTTTTTTACCCAAAAGTGATGACCTGTACCTTTCAAAAGTTAGGCCAGTTTACAGTTTGGCAATGTTGCGTACACTTTAAAGAAAAGTTGGGGAAAAAAAGACGAAAAACTGGTGAAAGCTCGGTCGAAAACACGAACGGTGACGATCCTAGCCTCAAAAAACTGCACGGAAAACAGATTATTATTAATATAATCTCAGCAAATCTCCTAATAAATCTGAAAAAAATTGACATTATTGGGCAAGCCTTGCTCATGTTGCCCAAAAAATTTCATATTTTTAGCATCATTTTTAACGGAGATATCACTGAATGTGTCTTGACTTCCATAAGATTACATGTTATTTGGCCCGAATTGTTATTGATTTTTCTCAGCAACGACGCTCCTAAACTGTCTGAAAATTTAACTGATTTTTTTTAACACTTCACTTTATAAGATGCAATCGGTTTAAAAGCGGTGACATCATTTTCATTCTAATGCCTCAACTTCCTTAATGGTACATTTAAGGGGCACTTTCAATTCTAAAGTTGGAAAAAAACGCGAGTTCTTCGCTGAGCTTAAATTTGCCTAATAACGACGTTTTATTATCTCCCCACAACAAAGCGAACAGCAGCGCGATAATGATTCTTAATAGTTAGATGGGTAAGTGGTTTTGTACGTTTGCTAATGAAATTCTGAGCATCTCGAGTGGCAGCGTTCGCGACGCCACGGTGTTCCTCGGACCGTAAAAAAGGAAGGTGTCTCGTTACTCGTCTTTCGTTTACCGTATTCATAAAGCATATATACGCTGTGTAATTCGATCTCTGACCTCGGCGCCTTTAACTCATCGTGGATTTCAGGATTTATGCCAAACATTAAAGGCATACTCGGTCAGAGATTTACCGTTGAGGGGATCGAGGGTCTCGCCGAATTCGAACGTCAGCAACTACGTAACCGGGAAGCCTCCAATCAATTACACAGAATTTCGGCGCTCCAAAACGATCGAGGCGAACCTCGCAATGTCGAGGATCGGCTGGTAAATTATGGACTCTGAATCCTCTTGGATTTTATCCCAGTTTCGATCGAATATCTCGGCCTGAGACTCAGAGATAATTAATATTTTTCACTAATTTCGTTGGAATCAAATATTTAAGGGGCCGAAGACACTTGCTGTTTTCGTTCCAAGTGAAAAATCGTTGCTAATTTTAATCTCGCTTTAAACTCGAATGGTTCGGAAGCTTGCCAAGAGCGAGTTCAAGCTGCCGCTGATAGCGATTCGTCCCGATTGCGTTGGAGCAGCGGACACTCTTACGATCGACGAGCAGTGCGAAACGCCGAGAGACCATGCGCCGTCGCCTTATTTCATGGAGAATACGAACCCGGAGAAATACTTCGTCAGCGGTGAGTCCAGCGAGAAAAAACGCGCCGACATTGACCCAGTTTATGAGCACAATGGCGAGAGATGTTGCTCGATCTTCGTTTCAACTCTTTTTCTTCTTTCGACCTTCGTGAATACGAGAACAGATGTTTCGCTGCTCGTCGGCGCTGCTCTTTTGTTTAGCGTATTTAGTCGTCGAAATCGAAATAACTCACGTGTCACTTAGCCTCGATCTTTCGAGCTTACGGAACCGCGGTCCAATTTCTTTGCAATTGATCATTGCCGTCCAATTTTTTTGAAAAAAAAGCGAACAAATCTTTCCCTCAGAAAATGAATCTCACGAGCAGCGAGAAGCAAATGAGATACAGCATCGTTCGAGAAAACGCGAGAAGTTCGTCGAACTAGCGAAATCCATTTTAGCCCATTTCGCACTTTCAACAGTTTTCTAATCCCTCGATTCTCCCAATTTTCGACAGGATACACGGGCCACATACCCTACGGTTACGCGCACTTCGGTGCAACTCATTCCGCCTCCACGAACAGCGCGCTGTGCGATTTCACAACGAATTACCGCATTCGCCAGAGCACCGAGTGGGCTCCGGTCACGATCTCTCGTCCTGATCCCCCGATCCTCCTTCAACCGACCGAAAAGTATCACAAGAACATCGGCCTCATACCCAATTATTTCGGACACGTACCCGGTGCCAATTTCAGGTGCGAATCTACGAATTTTCCGATTATTTAAGTAGTTCGGCCGTTCGCTAAAGTACGGCGAAGCTCCACTTTTTTTTGCGGTTTTCGATAGTTTAAGGTCCCCTGATAACGGCGAGCGCAGTTCCGGGGCCTTACGAGGCAAAATTTTTAATTATTTCATTTACAATTTTGAGTTTTTAACACGGCGGGAGAACTCACAATAATGTTAATTGGGAAAAAAATTGTACGCTGTTCGAGCTTCGGAAAAGTTTATATCGCGAAGAAAATTTATCACAGATTCCGTTCCTTTAAAAATAAAAACATAACCTTTCGTCAAATTTATTTTTGAGACTGACTCACACGTGCTTTCATTCGTCGAGTAGCTTCGCTTTTTTTAAACGAATTGACCATTCCTTTTTCTTGGTACAATTACAACGATACAAACTTTCTCTTGCGCAATAAAAATGTTCCCTAAGTTATGTGTATTTCAAGTGTCACCGACGCGATCATTGACTAGTCAAGTTGAAGTATAAATTTTATCTTTTATGATAGTTTTAAAGCATTTTATTACATTTTTATGATAAAAATATTCTCGGTGGAAGTGTTTATTAATTTTATGGATAATTTAGACTTGAATTTAATCAACATAAAGTAATTGCAGACTTGACTAGTCACAGAACAGCCGAACTACTTAATTCGCTCTCCCTGGCAAGCTCGGCTTCGATGAGAAATTTTCTAAAACCCTCGATTTTTCTGTTTCCGACTCTGTCGCGGTTAGTATGGAATTCCCTGAGAAAGTTTCGATTGGGCGAGACACTTTTTGACGCTTTGAAAGTTCGAGCATCGAAAGAGAGTCGAAGCGCAGTTTCGGTGCTTCTCTCATTTCGTTGCATCCAAATTTAGTGTCGCTTTTGTAGCCGAGATCGATCGAGTGTTTTTCTTACCTTTTTTCCTTCAGAAACTGGAAAATATTTTTTCTATAATGATTCTTGAGGTTTTAATTTTGAAGCCAATCGTACAAAGTCGATATTCTCGTTCGAATTTTTCTTGCTCGATCCTTGACCCTGCCCATTTTCTTTTACAGATTCGGAAAAACTTTCGGATGCGATACGAAGGATGCGAAAAGATGGCTGCGCGGTGATTTTACCGTATAAAAAACCGACGAATTTACCGTGTACGCAGCTCAATAAAATAAAATTTTTTGATCGTTTTTACGTACAAAAATACAAGTGGAATTTTACAACATTTGAATTCGCTCTACGATTTTGCGAGATCGATGAAACACCTGGAAGACTCGCGAATAACCGTCTTTGATTTTCTACTTTGAATTCGTTGACGTAACTCTGACAATCTTCTAATCAGGCTTGACTCGATTTCCACTTGAGCAATATATCTGCAGCTTTCCTCAGGTTCTCGTCTTTCTGCAAAAAAAAAAAAATAAATAAATAATCGGTGCAATTAATTGTGCAGCAAAAATCTAAAAATGGGGCTCCCTCGATGTATGACAAAATATGGACGGAAAAAAAAAATTTCATCCCACTTTTACAGCTTGCTGCAAAATGGAGCCTGAATTTTTGGTTCAAAATATTTTTGAGTTGAGAAACCTGGGGAAATGAAATGAGTGCAACAATTTTGAAAATTCTCAAACACTTGAGCATTCTGTGGATGAAAATCCTCGAGTTATCAGGATCGAAGGAAAATGTTGAATTTTCGTATTTCCTGGACGAACCTTGATGAAACAATATCTGACATTATCCTCGCCGAGGTGTTTGTTTTGCGGGCTGTAGAAGGCGGAGGGCGGGATGCCCTGGACGCCGACATTTTTCGTCATCCATTTGGTGAATCTGTAATCCCTGTTCTCGTCGGTTTCTTCATCAAGGCGAACGTTATTTTCGAGAGCTTTCCAGTTTGCGACCATGAAGTAGCCGCCCTCGGGTATGGTCGGCGACATTCCGACTTCGGTCAGGAACTTGGCCATGTAATCTCTCTTCGGCAGGAGTTCTTTAACGAGACTGTGAAAGTAGCAATCGGGCTGGCCGAATTTGGCGAATTCTTCTTCGAAGCCGATCGCCACTGCTTCTTGGATGGGTGTGCTGCAGGTGTAGACGCAATTTTGGTGGACGATTTTCAAGTTGTAGAGCAAGCTCGAGGGGCCGTAAGCCCAACCGATTTTCCAGCCGGTCACACTGAATGTTTTTCCAGCTGATCCAATGGTTATCGTGCGCTCGTACATGTCGGGAAGAGTCGCTGAAAAAAAATCCCAATTAGATCTTCGATCGTGGCAGAGCAACCATCGTCGTTTCCTCACCGATTCGAATGTGTTCGTAAGGCTCGTAAACCATCCACTCGTAAACTTCGTCCGAGACAACGAGAGCGTTCCATTTTTTCGCCAAATCGGCGATGAACGTCAGCTCGTCGAGGGTGAACACTTTCCCAACGGGATTGTGGGGCGTGTTGACGATGATTCCTTTCGTTTTGCTGTTGAACAGACTTTCCATCTCCTTTCTGTCGAACACCCAGTCTGCCGAGGTCACAACGCCGGTGCTTTTTGTCTGGGAAGCAATTTTTTATGTGAACATTGATTCGCTGCGCTGAGAAAAAAATCGTTGCGACAGCTAATGTCTTTAGTTGATATTATTGTTGCTCGATGTAACTAACATTCGCTTGCGATAAATAAGGAATAGTTCATTTATCCAAATCACTAAATTTTGGTTCATGTTAATTAACTTAACGAGCGAAAGCAAATCTTTTGTTCCAAGAACTCCGAACATTTGTTCATTCCTACTAAGAAGGGTGGATCACGAAATCAAAATAATCAGAATTTTATAAAATTTGGTGATAACATTCTTTAGCATCGAGTATACAAATACAATTTTTTTCAAATTTTTTTACCACATGGTTATCGAATAATTGAGCGTTAAATCGACGAGATGTATAACTGTGTACATGTAAACTCTATGCTTATACACGTGAACTTTAATGTTCAATTACTCGAGAGCTATGTGGAGGAAAATCTAAAAAAATTTATATTGTCTTATATATTTTTAAAGAATACATTTACCAAATTTTATTAAATTCTTATAATTTTGAAATTCTTAATAATTTTAACATGGCTTAGCATGCTGACATTGTATCGTGGCGATCCACCCTCCTTAATTCACATACACTTTTGAGTTTTCACGCAGTAGTTTGCAACTGGGTTTTTATTCTTTAAAGCATGAAGTTTCTTATTTATGCCCTCTATTTATTGTTCGAATGGCATATCATTTTGTTAATTCAGTTGAAGCTTTGTCTCGAGACAGTCTAAGGGGATTCAATATACAATTATTTTCGCGGCAACAAAATATGACGTTGGAGTAACCCAAATATGGTCACAAACCCTCAATTTTTAAAATCGAAATCGCTATCTGAATCGTTATCTAAATATTTTGTGACATTAAAGAAATTTTTTGTCGTACGAATGGGACTAAACATTTGAGTTGAATTGAACATTTTTCAAGTGTTTCAACCAAATTTTTTTCCCAGTGTGCAACTCAACGAAGTTCCTCAGGACCAAAGAAACTCTTCTCACCGGTTTCAACGGTATGCACCTCGGTATTCCCCCCGCCGAAACGACCATGGGGACGTAACAATCGAAATAAGGTTCGATGATGATCCACTCGTCGCCAGGATTCGTGTGGCCTTGAAGAGTGGCGAAGAGAGCCTCGTACGCACCGGCGGTCACGAGTATCTCGTTGTTTGGGTCCAACTCTCTGTTCAAAAGCTTCGAGTACAATTTTCCGATCGCATTCACTAAACGGGGATGACCCTGAAACGTGAAGTTGAAAATTCTGATGAGTGGGGAGCACCTTTTTCGTTTTGAAGAACCCTTCGAGTGAAAATCGATGATTCAACGAATTCGGAGTATTTTGCTTACGAATCCTCGAGTGTATTGATTCAGGAGGGGATTCTCACTGGTGGCTGAAGTTGCCAGAGCTTTGGTCACATTATCAGGCGCAGGAAAGTCCGGGAAGCCTTGGCCGAGATTCAACGGTTTGTATTTCAAGGCCAGTTGGATGTACTCGACCCTGAAACGCAGCTGGTTAAAACAATACGCAAACCGAACGAATAACAGTGCTGAAAATTCGATTTTGACGCGGTTATTACCAGACCGACTTTTCGGTGCCTTTGAACCGAGAAGGTGGATCGAATTTGGACATCAGAGCCGGCGAAGTGCTCGCCATTCTCGCGAAGTGAGAGTACAAGCTGGAGAAATCGACTCGCGGATTCTTAAGCACTGGCAACTTGGCAAACATCTGTAAAATAACGTTTTTTTAGTTCCCTCGCCACTACCGCCATTGTCGGAGCCGAAAATTCAGCTGGGCATGCACAAAAGAGCTCGAAAAATCGACCCAAGCCAAGCTGCTTGTGATTCAACTGAAAGTCTGTCGTTGCTCAAAGTCCAAAAGGCTCGAGTTCCAAAAGCAGGAGTAGAAATCGCGTTTCGCGCTTTCGATAGAAATTTCGGACTCTCTTAGACGCGTCTCTACTCTAGAGGCAAAAGCATCGACTGATGTGGGCAAGAACGCATTTTGTGATACAATCAAACAGCTGTCATAATTCATCGTCATACATTACCTTTAGTTTTATCACTTTTTATCGTAATCTAATCGACTCTCAACTTAAAGAAGTTTCCAAAGTGTTCGTTATAAATGCACTGTAATGCCGAGTCCCGATTGGACGTCGAAAAAATTCGGCAGATAACGACGTAGGAAATACGAAGTTATGCCTCGAATAAGAGTGGGAAAATATTTGCGAGACTCTCGCAGCTGCATGCCTCGATAGCAAGTTCGGCTCGGCTCGTGTCCCGCAAGTATGCGTGAATTATTTATAAACGTAAATCTGCATTCGTGAGAGAGAATACCGACAAAATGTGGCGAAAATAATAACTTACATAATTTTATCAACACGTGGTTGTAGCAAACTGATAATTGTCCCAAGGATGTCGCAACAACTTCCAGCTCCCCTTCGAGCTCTCCTCTAATTTTTCAATGTTCCACAGTCAAATCATCGAGTAATGAAAATTCGAATAAAAAATTGAATTTCCAATAGAGAATCTGATTGGCGAGATCTCGCCAATGATCTGACAGGCCCCGATCTTTTCGAACGTACCAGCTGTATAAACCTCTTTGGCACAACACGAAACTCTCAGTATTCCCAAATCTGTTGAAACGTTCCATAGAAATGGAACTTGCTTTTTATTCGAGTGGTTCCGTGGCGAACGCTCTCTTGCCTTCGGTCTCAACTGCTCGTGTAAAGGAACCTACGATTGAGGTCGGTAAGTCATGAGCCATCTTCGAGAAAAGCGATCTTAATCGTGGATGCGAGAAAATATTGAATTTATGATAAAAATTTGAAAGATACGACGTTACAGAATTATTGGAAAAATTGAAATTTTTGCATTTTCTTGAAATAATTAAGATCCTCAAAAAGTATGAAACTTTTTGGAAAGGAACATTTTCATTATTCTCATTAACGGAAATTGAAAATATCAACGAAATTCTATTTGTTGGAAAAAATAGAATAAAATATATCGAGATAAAGTGCGAAAGGACAACAATCGTCGGCAAAATATCTTTTGCTGATATTCTGTTGTTACGAGCACCAACTAATGGTTTGACGTGTGAACCACTCGTCGGCTGTTCCAATCTACAGGAAAATCACCCGACACGGAAAGTTCGATTCGTCACAATAAACAAAAACATCGTATGTAATTCGATTTTGATGAGAACTTTTGCTCCTCGCTCGATTCCTGCCTTACCCTTCTCCCCACTTGAGTTCCCCGAGTCGAGTGAAGAGGGCGCCAGGAGCATGAAACCCGAGGAAAAAAATGTTGAATTATTCCACTTTCATCACTCTTGAAGAATCGAAGTTACGAGCTGCCTGAAAACCCGCAAAAAGTATTGCAAGTCGAAAAATATTCGAAAAATGTTACAAGCCAATTGAATAAATTAGCTCAATCATGGTGAAAATCTGTAACTGTTTTATGGGTCCTGGATAATTACATGGGAATAGAGATACGTAAATGAAAATAATTTTATTCGTCGAAATTTCCCCTAAACGATTCATAAATAAACTGACATTTATTTGGCAGGTACTTTCGTTGGATTTGCAGCAAAAAGTGGACGTTTGTTTCTCGAGTCGAGTTAATGGGCATGCAAAGCCTTTACATACTTGCGGGTCTCGGGTCTGAGAATCGTCGAGAATGATCGGTGCGGATATCACTTTCCCGGCTTTCTTGTCAGCCACGCCCGAACTCCCGCACTTTTGTAGAAAGAGCGAGTATTCGTTCGAGAGCATATGAACAACGCGTGTGCTATATTTATGTTTGAAAGGAGAGAAAGAGAGTGCAGTTATAGATCGAATCGTATTAGTTCCGTCGGGTAAGCATCTCGCTTATGCTCTGCAACCTTAATGTTGGAGAATTTAAAAAGTGGTGTTGAAAAAAGGAGGGCGCAGCAGTCGGGGTACCAGCAGTTGGTATGTGGAACGACGCCGATTGAGATTTTATCATTATGAAAACTAACGAATCCAGGCTCCGAGTAGTTTTCACCTTGCAACGGTTACTCAAATTTCGTGCAATCCCTTTCCCAACTGCGATTATAATTGATTCCGCAACGAGTCGAGCTGCACAGGTGCACGTGTGCACAGAATTTTCAATCGATCACGCGCTCGCGACTGGAAGCTCGTTGCTTCGTCGTCGAATCGAATGCTGCTAACGAAATGAAACTTCGAAGTAGGCTTTCGGTTGCTTCGAGTCGGAATTGCATCGATGCTGAATTTTTCCCTGGATGAAATGTACTTTCCGCTAATTTTCGTGAGAAGCACGTTCCTGGCAGAGCGAGATTCTGAACAACGAATCAAAGTGCCAATTGGAAGAAATCCCAAGACTGATTGACAGCTGGGTCGAGTCGCAAAGAATTCAATGAATTGCCGAAAATGTTGAGCAGCAGATCGTGGCGCCCCCTGGCCAATATTCGGTGAGAATTTTTCGTAAGAATTTCTCGTATACATGCGCAAGATGGATGGCAACTTTCGCCGAGGCAGGAATCAACGAGGTGCGGAGTTGTGCCTCTCACAATTTTCATCGAGCATTTCACTCTCTCTTTCTCATTGCCGATCGCGCGGGGGACTCTCCCTTAAAAGATTGATCTCGTCGAGTCGCGGTCGTTTATGTTCGAGTGTGTTTTTGCGCAGGGGATAATTTCGTAGCGATCAAATTGATCGAACGTTTCGTTATCTTGTTCAAATGATCAGCAGCTTGCCGATCCAACGAATAAAGACGTAAAAATTCATCGAATTGGTACGATCCCTGAGGGCGCGGAGGGAGACGAAATTAGCAATTATTTCATCGCTCGTAATTCGATTGACAATCGTCCGCATTGAATTAGCGATGAAACAGTTACAATTTCATCGAGTGCAAAAACGTCGCAGGAGCTTGGAAATTGCATCGCGAGCATCATTTCGTAATTTACAACGCAATCGCGCCATTTTTTATCCGCCGTTAAAATCAAATTACGTTAAACAATTCGCTGTCTCGCTTTTTTCCTCGTAACGACTGTTTCTCGAGTTGCGGCACTGGGAGAGCCCGAACACGAGGTGATCTGGACCACCGGAAACAAACGCGCGAAATAAAAATGCCCGGCGTTGAGAGTCTCGCGGAAGAGAATATATAACGCGCAGACGAATAAAATAATGACTGGTAATGCCACTAAGTTAAGTGCACAACTATAATAATATGCCATCCTGACTCTCCTCTACTGTCATTACGTCGCGGAACCAAACCTCTATACATGTCCGTGTAATACAAGTTTAATGACCTTTTTACGAAACAATGTTAAAACGTTTTCATCTCTTTTCAGAACGGTTTACACGAACCTTCGTTCATCTGCATGCGCATATTCTTCGAGCTCTCGAAGCCCGCTTCAATCATTCGCGAATCGTTGGGAAACTTGGGATCGTAATTTTAAACGTAAAAATTCGGAAATATTTTGTTTTTTCATCTTTCTCTACATTGAGAAAAAAATCGTTGAAGCAACTAAACGTCTGGTTGATATTTTTGCTGCTTGATTTAACTAACTACAGGAGTAGTTCATTTATCCAAATCACTAAATTTTTGTTTATGTGAATGAACTAAACGAGTGAAACCAAATATTTTGTTCGAAGAACTCGAAACACTTGTTTATTTCCATTTTATTCACTTACACTTTTATGGTATATTTGTTTAAATATTAAGTACTGTCTAAACGGTTTTTTCAAAATGATCAATATTTTGTGAATCGAATCGTATTAGACAGTTCAATACAAGCCAAAGTTTGTTGAAATTTATTATTATATTAGCGAACGTGGTTTGTGGAAAATAACAAATAGTTTTGATGGTCGGATTTTTTTTAACTAAATCTTATCGATTACGAACCAAATCGATTGTCTAGCTCGAAAGAAAGTTCAATATATTTCATGTGTTATTTAGTTAAACGGATTTGCTTATTTCTTGACTAACCAAATAAATTTCTGCCAGATCAAATAGTTGATTTTCTTTGTTTCAGTTGTCGGTACGAAAAACTTTTTTTGTGTGTATTCCCAGTTTTCGAACGCATCAAGCATTTAAATATTTTGTGAAATTTTTAGTTAAATTGAACATTTTCAAGTGTCTCAACCAAATTTTTTCTCACTATTTAATTTAATTTAATTTAATCTCTGCAACTATTGACGTGACGTTTTCACACGGATTCAATACTCAAGAGGCCTACAAAACTTTTTTGTGTTTTCCTAGTGATAGAAATAAACAGTGACTTGGACATGAGGCAGAAGCCTCCAACGGTTAATTTTTATCACCTGTCTGCAGTGTATACAAAACGAGGCAAACGTGTTCAGCGTTTGAATCGTAATAACATCGATATTAACAGAATTTTTTTTTTCCTTTCCTTCGATTCCACAACGATCGATATTCTTTTGCATCAATGAAGCTCGAAGGGTTCCATTCAATTTTCCCGATCGTCCCGAAGCCTTTCCCAACGTCTCGTTGCTTCAAATCATTTCCCATTCCAGCAGATGAAAAAAACCAAAAAAATCTTAATTTGTTATCCCTTCAACCAATTTTTTCATAAAATATTTTGAACTTTCTTCAGCTTCCTCTTCTCTCCGCTCATTTTTTCCCATAATTCTTATATTGCCAGTTATTCTCTCGCGTCCATTGCGTGGGACGTGTAACTGCATTTCTCGCACGTGACACATGCCTCCGGTGTGTATACAGGCATACAAATGGCTGGAGATCACAGCAGCATTGTTGAAACAGCTCGAGGTAGTACGTACGGGCATTTGTCGGGATTCCTTTAAGGTTCGAAGGTATTGAACGAGGACAATGGAGCTCGAATACGTGCGGGCTCTGACCGGGGAGACTTTTCATCGATCATTCAACAAATGAGATAAGTAATAAACAATGTGGGAGGCTTATCGAGGATGGACGATGGAGAAAAAGGAAAATTCAAGAGAAAAACAAAAGGAGGATGCCTCGCCTACGGGACGCCGTTGTAGTACAATTATATACTTTTTATACGTGTCTCAGCGTTAGGAGTGTCAAAGGATTGGGAAACAAAGATCCCTTGACGAGAGTCTCGGCGTTTCTTCACTTGTTCAGCGGCCTCTTCGAATGGTGGATTCCTCAGGTACAGTCTGTGACGTAAACTGCGCGTCATTTCGGTTGAATATTCAGACGAAATCATCGTCGAATGACTTTCGTAGACAAAAATCTCCGCGGGGAAAGTAAGAGTGATTTAATCCTGTTTTTTGCCTCATTCGGACTGACAAACGTAGCGAATTTCTACTCTCTTCATAATGTTTTATTTACCTAAAACGAGACACTCGAATTACGCAACGCGTACAGCTTTCGACGGACGGATAGAAGCGATGCGGAGAGAATAATATGCTTCAAAGGGTACCGATGAATTCTCAATCCCAGGCGCTGAGGACGCTCCGCTTTCAGGATTACACGCTATACGGCCCTCGCGAAACTGGGTCACCTTGCCGGAGGTTTTGCAACTCTGATCTCCGAGAGTACCTAAGGAAACTGTAGTCGAGCTGAGAGGAACGCGGACTCTGCAGCACTCGAGTTTTTAGCTCGTGCTGCCTCTTTCGTGCATACGCTAATCTACGCGAAGATAGAAAAATTGTTGTACGTGCAGAATTAAACGTATCAAACTTCGCGGCGGCGGCGGCGGCGGCTCGACGTCGAATACGCAAAAAAGGGCAGCGCGCTCCCTTGCCGCACTTTTTTCGACTCGAATGTTACGGTTTTCGAGCCTTTCTTTTCTTGAGAAACTCTCATGAGGCTTCGGTTAAACTCATCACGAGTTCGTTGCTCACACTTTGGTGATTGAACGACCGAGAACGATCTCGCCTGACTGTGACGTTTCCTACTCTTCTGCATGATTTCGTATTCCAATGATTTCAGTCGCGTAACATTAATTTCGAAAAAATTTCGCAGAACTTTGGCCACTTGATATCGACTTGAAACGAAATATCTCAAAGTATCGAGGTACGAAAACATTTCTGAGAATTTCGAGCTTCAAGGTACCGCGGCTTATCATCATTGCTTTCCTTGCCAGGCCGTTTTTGGCCAATAACGCTTTTGCATAGCCAGCGTCGCGCTGCTCATCCTTATAATCGATTCTCCTATCTTAGGTTGCGATCGATCACACGCTCGATTTGACTTTGATACGCTCATAAGTGGATACACATTCGCAGCTTCTCTTATCATTCGCGTTCGGTCGATTGGCTGATACGTGTACGCCGGTGGCCAGTCGCGCTCTTTTCTCCGCCCCTAGACGCACCGGGTGGTAACGAGCGATCGAATGATTTTTGTTTGAGCAAAAATCATTGAGAATCGATGATTCGAATCTTACGTTTCATCGTCCCTGGATAAGCCTTCGCGGAGTTCGTCGACAAAGTATTTACAACTTCACCTTTGAATCCGCTTCTTCTTCACTGCAATGATTCTCTTCGAACGAGATTCTCAATGTCGCAGGGGATGCCGATTAAATGATGGAAAACTCCACTTATCTTTTTTTTTTGACAAATTCTTATAAGTTAGAATTAGTTTTTGCCATTTTTAGCAATTACAAGAGTCGAGCCAGTGACTGGACAGAAATACATTTACAATACGTCAACATTCAACCTCCTCGCGGTTCTCGCCCTGGCGAATCTCGCGCTCTCTTGTCCAGCCGAGCGGACCTTCGAGTTGGGAAAAAATACGAAGACTAGAATCGTCCTCACCGAAAATAAGATCGTAGAGCCGAGCCCGAGAATCAACGCGGTAAAGTATCGTTTTATTGGTCACTCGGAGCAGAATTTTTAAGCAAATTTCTTTCAAATGCAAGATCATCGTTGATCGACGATTCCAGATCAAGTCCCGCGGTCTAAACGATGACTCTGATTTCTTCGTCGGCGATCTGATCCTCGGTGACGATCACGAAGGTTCGGATACGTACATCGATCATATGGAAATCACCAACCCCACGGAGGAGATCGTCAGTCAATTTGTGCAGTTCACCATCCCTGGTGAGCATTTCGTAACCTATTAGAAGCTGAAATTATTGGAACTGTGCTCTGAAAAGTGTTTTTTCGTCACATTGTATTTTAGAGAAAATAATAAACTTTGTGGCCATATTGAACGAATCGGGAACTAAGGTAGCGGTGTGCGATACTGAAAACACTCTTGGTTCTTCGACCGGCGTCATCAATATTCGTCAGTTGCCCAACAGTACGACGAAACTGTTTATCATGGTCTCAGCTTATTGAGGAGTGACAAATCCAACGATTCTCCAGCGCACTCCCGAACTTGATTATCGTCAAATGCATTTATACTCTATTCGTAGGGAAACAAATGGATAATTTTATGGAATTTTATGGGATGAATAAATAGTTGCATCATTTAAATGTGCTTCGAATTATTCAAGTTTACTTTAAATCCAAATCCTAGTAAGACGATCGACTATTCCTATTAATAATATAAATGTGAAAGTGTGTTTATTTATTTGTTTGTTCTTCCTTATAACTAAGCAACGAATTTACCTGATTTGTGGCGTAGAATTGGTTATAGGCTGCTTTCGGTAACGGAAAAAATCAAATTCCCAAGGAAGATTTACAGGAATACTCGTATCTTTACACGAAAAATTGGGTAAAGTCAGTCGTTAATAAAAATAACGTTTCAAAACGTTCTCCCAATTATTCCCAATCGAAATCACGCTGCCGATAGTTCAATCTGCAACGTTGAGTTCTAATACAGTCGAATTCAGAGCTTTCGGGTTTCGTAGTTCGAGCAGTGGCACCATCAGTGTCAATATTCAATCGTCTTCAAGGGCATTTAAGTTCAGGGGTTGATCGAAAAATAACGAGGATGTAGAATGGACTTCCAATCTAGGTGTCGATCGTCTTTTTTTTCTTTAACAAAGTATTTATACGGATACAAGCCAGGCCACGTGTGCATACGCACGAATATCACGATGACCACTGCCTACGTAGCAAAGTCTTGAAAATCCGGTTTGCGCAAAATACATGTATTTATAATAACAAATACAGCCGGGGGCGCGAGATGCCTCAGGGCTATAATTGCCAAGATTTTATTTCGATCTTTTCGCTTCCAGTGAGATCGTACCTCTTCGATCACCGGAGATATGATATCGATTATGAAATTCGTCATCGATGTCGTTGATCGAACCGTGCTCAACAACCCCGAAAGCCCGAAGCGATGGCACGTTTTTTTTTAAATGGTAGGCAAATTTTTTCATTTATTTTAGATCGACAGACTTGAACATGATTTCGTCAACGGATTTTCGAATTAATAGTTCGGTAATAATCGTGCATTGTGTCATTTATCGTTGATCACAAGTCTTTGAAGAAAGATTTTTTGTAGAATTTCATTTTTATAACGTTTTTCCCGTGGAATCCACAAACGTGACAAATTCGAGTTTCCAAACTCCAATTTTGGTTTCTTCGTTCATTTGCTCGATGAAATTTTGGTGTAATTTTGAAATGATTGAGGCTGCTGACCATGGAAGTCGTTTATGTTTTTACTCCGCAGTGAGTTGAACCGCAGCTCAGATTTTATGTATTCTCTGCTCTTTCTTAGCTGGTCAGAAATCCATCGGGCTCAGTGAAAAACTTTCATCGAGGTTGCAAGCGTGTGGAAACGAAAAAATTTAAAAACGAGCGATGCTGCAGCGAGACAGGGCGATGGGATGATATTCGACGACGATTATCACTTCTCAGTTGCAAAATATCTTTTATGCGTACATCGGCCAGTCGAACGTACAAAATCCCAATGAAAAGTAACAGTAAAGTTCACGCTGCCTTCACTCGTTTCGTGTTATTTGCTAAGCGATCCCGGAAAATTGATCGCTTAACGAGTCGCGAATCTGTGAAGGAGCCTCAGGATTTTATTTTCTTTGTTTTCAATGCAGCACCGCCGAATCTTCGTCGTTCGATCCATTTTTTCCTTTCTCATAAAAAATTCATTTAATTTCACGATTCATCGCTTTCGCTGTCACCTGCGGAGGGTCAAAATCTGTTTCTACTACGGACGTTAACGAAGTCGAGAAGATTCCAAACTTTTGCTCCATTCACGAGCTCGAAATCTTCAAATGTTGAGGAGATTGTTGCAATAGATTCGTCGTTGGGAAGAACCTTTCAAATATAGAGTCGATTAAATTCGTCGTTTTCAGCCAACGAAGTGCGAGGCCATACTACCAACGCTTTGAGCAAGCAGCGATAAATTTTCTCTATGAAATTTTATTTCGATCTCAAACCACACCAATTTCTAGATTCGAAAACCATAAAACTCTGGGTCTCCTTTACAAACGAAGCATAAAAAGTTGACACAAAATATTAGAAAAAAAATCACCGAAAGCCTGACTACAAAATTTCACTTCAAATTCCATCAAGTCAGAACTCTTTCATACAAAATACTCGTGTGGATCGCCCTCGAAGTTTACCTCGCGAAATGTCGTTGCTCGCATATCCGAGTGGGAGCGAAACATTGGCTGGTAACTCACAAATGGATTGTCATCCCATCAGACGCATTCAAATTGATAGAGCTCTTGGAATGGGGAAGCAGCTGACGACGAGCAAGTCACTCGAGCCATTGTGAATATCCATCATGAATTGTTTCATTTGCTATGCCTACCGTTCCACTATTGTTGCCTCATAAAAAATGCTGTTTCAAACCCAACTCGGGCACCTACGAATTGGCATTTTGTCCGGAATATCCTCCTTTGAGGTCGTTGCGTCCGAAAAGTCTTCCTTCCCCATCAAATCCAAGAAATCAGACGATTGAAGCGACGTCCGTGTTTCTGTCACATAACGAGTCAAGTGGTCCCATGGGAATTTCAGTCATCAGGAGCCCTCCCAAAGGAGACCTGGATTGGAAGTCCCTTTCTCTGCGACGAGCCCTTCCCATCCTTCCAACCACAATTTCCTTCGATCAGGGCCACTGGACATCGCTATTCGAGCCTCTGCAAAGGAAAAGAGGAGCCCAGTCTCTGATGCAAGGATTCTTCTCCTTCGTCAGTGTTCGTGCACGAGTGCACGAGAATATAAATCCATCGTCGAGGCATTCACACGAGCGGAATAGTTTAGCAAGGTTCAAGTATGTGGCATAAACAGAAATTTAAAACTGCCGAGAGAATAGCGGTGGCGGCAGCTAAAAACTGCCTCGCCTGTAGCTCTCGCTCGAGGCTAAGACACTCTTCTTGCAGAGGCCTTTAAGGTTAAAACTCAGTGACATTTTCGATATAATACGACTTTCACCCGAGCCTCTTCGCTGGCTCGAGTGCTTTCTTCGCATTTTCGTTTCGGCTTAAGTGTATGCATATCGAAATATATATTCATGGATCGTTTTTTTATTACGCTGTGCATGGCATTCGTCCACGCGTATGAGACTTGTTACGATGCTGATCCGTGGGCCGATCCCGGGATAGCCAGGGCGCGGTCCATGCTTTCATCGCTTAGACGCACTCGACTCCCAGTTCCGTCTATCGGTGACAATGCACTGCCACCCATGAATGTCTCCGAATCGTAACAAAGCTCTTTCACTTTTTCGAATATTATTTTTATTATTTCACCGATTGGTCTCCGTTAATCGCTTTTTTTTTAAATTTTTAAAATTTTTTTTACTTTTTTGGTGTCCAAAGTTGAATCCTCGTTTGAAACACTTTCATTTTGGGACACTTTTTTTAAAAATTTTCTTCTACTTTCAATAACTTTCGTAAAAAACTTATTTCGATCGTGACGTTGTCAGTTTTTTACGTTAAAGTTCGTATCTCAAGATAAACGAGAGCATCCAAACGGTGATAATTCGTTCCAATGTCTCGATTGGGTCAAACAAAAGTTGGTCGATTCTCAAGAAGGATTGCGTGTTCGGTAAGAAGAGAGCCAGGGGCATCAGAGCGCGTTATAATTATTGCGAGTCTCGTCTCGTTCTCGAGCAATTATAAGCGAGTTGCGATCACCGATCATCCGCGGTGTGGCTCGCTTTGTGGAAGTTGACCATGACACGAATAAAGTCGGTTCTCTCCCTGTTCATGCTCCGAGAAGCCCCAGGGAATCGCACGCGATTCCATCGGGAAAAACGAGCCAGAATAAGGCCTTTGAGCGAAGAAAACGCGATCGAGTGGGACTGGGTCAACGAGGCGAACGTTGGATATTTATATTCTTGATCGAATTTTCACAAGTTTTGCTCACGACGAGCTACGACCGTTGTTTTCACATCTCAAAATAAATTCGCGGCCTTGGGTAACGGTTTTCTTTGAGTGTGCAAAAATAATTTCCGCCAAAACCGAGTCGCTTCGAGTTCTTTCTCGACGTTCGAGTATCTTCGAGCATTCAAATTTCTTGTGTACACTCAAAGTCCAACGTTCACGGTCGCCTCGACCTTCGTCTTTTTGTAAATATGATTTTACTCCCAGAAACCTCAACAGTCGCAAGCAGTGCGGGAAACCTTTACAGCTATCATCGACGTTCCCCGATTCCTCGATCCGTTACGATCTTATCACGTTCCTTTCCATTTCCTCCGGCAATAGATCTCACCTATCTTCGAGGTTGCATCTCCAACTCTTTTTATCTTCTTTTCTCGCGGAAGACTCTCGGTCTCGGAGTTATCTCAGTGCGCTTCCATACACGTAAACGTATCGTGGAAACGAAACATCAATTACGTGGCAAGACGAGTGTCTCGTTACAATTTACTACGGATGCACATAAAATAGATAAAAAAGACTCGCGCTCCCATGCGAAGAGCGACTGCACACACGGACCGTCGATCCCTTCGATTGCTCCGATCTTCTGTTTCAACGCGATCCCGTAGGACCAGCGGATTGAAAATTCACATAAAATCGACCATTACTTTGCATTTTCTTCCAATTTTATGTTATCGTTTCCTTTGGATAATCGAACGAATGGTCCTTGCTGGAGCATTCCGAAAAATGTGATCAATGACATTTGGAAGAATCGACATTTTTTCTCGTTTTCACCGTCTTGAATATGAGAATAGATTCGAATATTCATTGATCTTCATCGACGAAGAATAATCGTGGCTCATTAATCTGAAAAGATTTGAATTCAAGTTAATTGTATATTTCAATTAAAACCAGAATTCACAATAAATAGGTGCTCTTTTCGAAGAAATTACAGACTCGTGACAACGGGCAAACGTTAGAATCGTAAATCCAACAAGGCCTCAGAAAATCGACGCGTGACTCCAACCAGAATTTTGTCAAGACTAATAGGAGCGTATTAATCGTGGCTTGACATTTATTGTGTGATCGGATTTAATACGTGAAATTGGTTTATCGTGAGTTATCCATTGCAGTCAAATCAATGACGAACAAAATCGATCTTAAATCAACAATCAACGATTTTTTGATAGAATTAAAAATCGAGCAGCAAAACAAAAACATGATCAACCTATTTTTCACTTATCCCTCGTTTCTTATGTTTTAGTACAACATCAATAATGACCCGGCAATATTCACACTAGATAATAAACCTCGAGCGTATAATAAGCCACGTGATCGTTGAATCGTTTCGAACAGACCGAGTCTCGACTTTACGGATTCCAGTATTGAATGCGCAAAGTAACGAGAGAAATTGAGTCGTCTCTTCAGAGATCGGTCTCTCAAGGGATTCTGCAGTGATAATTTCCTGAAATTCGTTCAAGGACTTTCTTAACATTTCGTAATTGGATTGCCACGTTGAAGAGCTCGATGCAGGATGCACGGGGGAATCTTGCGCCGTGTTTATAGCTAAAGTACATGCACGTGCAAGGAGCACGAGAGCACGTCGTGACGACGGTTTCTCCATGATTATAGACGCAAACATCGACATGTCTATGTATCTGTATATCTTCGATTATAATATATGTTTATATATAACAAGAGCTCGGGAATATGTGGGGTGCAGCTCGCAGAGTGGTTCTCCTTGGCTGGTGCTCCGTGTGCCGCATTCCGGTTCCTATGCGAGCTGCATCTCCGCTGTTCTGTCGAGACAGCGTTATAATAAGTCGAGCGACACCAATTGAGGTTTGTCTTTTGCCAATTTCGTGCGCTTTTTCGTAGGCTCTCGTGAGGAGAGAGTGGATTTTGTTGGGTGAAGTTTATTTTGAAATTCTACGGGCTCGAATGGCTGACGGAAGTCGCTGGAGCTTCGTGGCTGAAGTTTCGTATTGTATTGAATTTTCGATAAGGTCGAAACACATTTTCGAGGGTAGTTGGGAGAAAAATTGAGCAGTTTGGACCACACCCGATGCGAAACAGTCTCGAGCCATTTTCCGCAAAACTCCTGCGATCGAGCGTACTTTATTTTATAAATAGAAGCGTGCGAATGGAAAAAAGCGGCCGACTCGGTCATTGTGTCGACGCTCGTACAGGCCGCTGTAAGTTGGCGAGACCACTGCGAACCGAACTACCAGCAGTTTGCAGCCATTCTCAACTCTTTCGCTTCTAAACGCCGCCCCAGACTCAGCGGCCGAGTGTTGCTCCTTGGGATATTCAGAACGGAACCGATGCTACTGCATGCTTCGAGAACTTTGTTCTCGTCTCGGATCTCTGGACAAGTTTTTTCACTCGAGTACTCCACACGGAGTGAGGGTTGTGGGATTGCGTCGACGATCGAACCTCTCGGTCTCGCTGCTTTTGAGGATCGATCGCCGCGAGGACGACGTCGGTGTAAGCCCTCCGAAGAGCTCGATTTTTCTGGTTTTTTCTCGATTATTCAGGTCGTTCGAATACAGCCGATTTGATGCTTAATTTCGAGGCATTCACGCCCCGAGGAGCTCCAAGATCAATGGAAAAATATGTTTCCCTTTTCATTCCTCGACCGCCCACTCGGATGAAATCCCTTCGTCGTCCGGAGGTATTTGGCGCAAGGATTTGCATAACCCCCTCGATAAGTCCACCGAGCTTCCCGTTGTGTCGTAGATGCTTAATAAATCAATGAATTTAATGGAAATAAGTAGGCGTGAATATAATGAACGGTGAAAAAAAAGTGAAAGTTGAATCTTCCTCCGGTGGAGCGGAGCTCTCGATGTTTCGTAGATAACAAAAGTGTTGTGAGATTTGTAAGTCGATACTGGGAGATATCGATCCTACGGAAGAGCAGGGCGATGAAGCGATTAGCTAATATCCCCGGATGTCTCGAATTAAATTCAAATTCGACGCCGAGTTTCCGGGTTTTGAAATGGGGGATTCGTCGACCTCGGAGCAACGGAGGATTGGAATTTTTTCTCTCCTTTCTTTCTCTCATCTTTCTCAAACTTTCTTCAACGTTTTTCAGCGGTTCCTGATCGATTGATCGAACGCTCCAGCCATCAATCATGCCTAATCGGTTCGTGATCGTCCTGCTAAAAACTCTGGTACAAAGGCCCAAAATCGAGGGACGCTCGGAGCCAGGTGCGAGGAGAATCGTTCGCGAGGGCCGCTGACGGCGCTGACGGATCTTCGAAAACTGGGCGACACTTAAGAGTCAGGGCGCGCGCAAAAAGGCGAAACCCGTGGACGAGACTCTCCTTCGGCAAATGAAATTCACGATGCCGCGAGCAGCGGGTACACCCGGCGAAGGATTAAGCGAGAAAGAGGCAAAAATAAAGAAAAACAAGCGAGAGTAGCTGCGCGAAAGAGCCGCGACTCTCGAGGCGAATTTCAAATCGCGAAACTGCTTTGTATTTCGCTCGCTGATTCTCTGATGCCGTTGTCACGATGGTCATTCTTTCTCGCCACTTTCTATCGCGCCAACGCGCACTCACGAAAGGTAGCTTCACAACGAACGATTAAAAACTGAGAATTGGCTAATTCGCTTCTCATCTCCGCTGCAGCTCGATCCGAGCGAGAAACAGCGAGCGAAAAGTCACTCGTTCAAAGTCCCTTTTCGATTATAATCGAGCGCCTTGAAAATTTGTGTCTGGAAAAGCATCGTTGTGGACGGTCCTTCAGTCCCATACAGCAAACGCGGAATCTCGATGAGCGAAGGGAGAAAGAAACTACGGAGGGGCGGGAAGGAAGACGGTGGAGGATCGATGGAAAGTGAAAAACGAAACTTCCGGTGGCTCCGCGGCGTGAGTGGCAGCAGTTTCATCAAACTGAGATTCGCCCTCATCACTGGGGGCCTAAATAAACGCACGTTCGAGTTCAATTCCACGAGCGAGAATCTTTCGCAATATTGGAAATTTGGCATTGTGGATGCGCTCGAAGGCCTGGGGAACTGCAGCACAAAAGGTACGAATCCGTTTGAATTTGTACGCCGAGAATAAACGGACAGAACGCGAAGAGCCTCGAGGCCGAAAATGTGCTCAACAATCGTGTGTGACTGGTTCATAAAAAAGATCGGTTAAATGATTAAATGGCCGAGGCTGACTGCGACTGAGGTGCGGTGAAATTTTTTTTATACAATGCACGTTACTCTTTGTCGGAACGCCGGCGAAGGGCATTCGGTTTGGGCTTCATTCACTGAATCTTGGATCAATTGTGGTTTGGAATAATCCAGTTGGCTGAGAATCCATTCATATTTTTGGTGGAGAACGAAACGAAGGAAACTTCTATCCGAGAGTTCTCGCTCGGTCTTCAAAAGTCATCAGCGTTCTTCGAAAACGCTTATGAACAAAAGGTCGATTCGTCGAGGGGGTCAGTCCGTGCGGCGACCGGATTTTTTGGGGGTTTTTCGCGATTTTTTTGCGGCGAGAAAAAAAAACAGACTTTTGAAATTTGACCAATAAATGAGTTCTTCAAATTTCAAAAATCTATGTTTTTGTTCTGCCGCAAAAAAGTCACGAAAAAGCTCCAAAAAATCCGACTGCCGCGCGGGGCGACCCCTTAAAGAATGGGGAAAAACACTTGCATCGAACGATTTAGCAGAAAAAGTCGGAGAAGAACTTTTGTCACGTTTCCGTGGGGCATAAAAAACCGACGAATTCCTTTCACGCCCGCACAACTAAAGTTTTCGAAAAACTTTCTCCGTTTGAATATTTAGTTAGATATTAATCTGCTTTCGAAAAGGAACGTTTTTCAGGTGTTGCGTGTCCCTGAGTAAAAAACCGTTTCATTTATTCTTCCATATTTTCTCGGCGTCCAGGTACTTTGGATCCATAAAAAATTTTAATTCCCTCCCGACACGCGCGACGATCCCGAGCCCCGTGTGATGCTTCCGTCCTCGAAAGCGTTGAGCCGAGGAATAAGACGCTCGATGAGACTTTCGAAGAGGCAGAATACGGTGGGACTGCCTGCGTGAAATATCTTTCCCAACGCGGCTCTGCACGTGGTGAGACCTTTAGAATCGAATCGAATATGGCACTGCAAGCGAAGAGGCTCTCTAAAGGTCACTGTTGCTCGTGTCCCTGATTGAAAATCTCCGAAAAAATGGAATCTGCGGGCGTCCCGGCTTCGGTGGCTGACAATGTGTCAACGAATCGTTAATTCTTCGTGTCCACGAAAGCTCGGACAACGAAAAGAGCGCCAGCAGGGAAAACGGGATTCCGGAGTTGCTTGAGCCCTGGTGAGTTTTTAAAGCTCCTCAGTCGACGTTGCAAACGTGACACGAGCCGTCTAAAGTTCATCGAACCTTGGACCACTTAGGAGGTCGTTTCTAAGGGCGGTTCTCTTTGAGCAGGGACGTGGTTCCGAGGCTAGCTTCGGGGCACAATTCCAAGGCTCCGCGTCAAAAGGGCTCTGGTTCTCGTGCTCGGCGCGTTGGATTCGGTGCTCGAGGGCCTTTTCGTTAGCAGTGTCGACGCACCGCGGCAGCGTTTCCTTCGCCTCGTGTGTGAACGAACGTGCAGCGCCGAGCGAATCGGACGTACCGCGAGCCGAGGACGTGATCAGAAGGAAAGACGACGGAGACGAGGCTCCTGAGGAGTCTCGAGAGCGTATTTACGCACGTCGAGATCCTCTTCGCTTACGCGGCTCTCGTTGTCATGCGACAAACTCGTACGTGCACATAAAACGCACACGTATTTTCAGTCCCTCGCTCTTCTCGTCCCCGCACATTCTCGTGGCTTCGAGCGATCGAACTTCCACGACACGAACTTCGTCGTCGTTAGAAGTCTCGCCAGTCATACACCATTGAATAACCGGTGTCGTCAACCTCGCGCCTGCTTTTGCCACCTGAATAACACATGCTCGTGCGTACGACGATTCCTCTCGCTGCCCCCTCGAGCCGCGTCATTTGTCACACGCAACGCAATCGTGATGCAACGCGATTCCCGCGGGCCTCCAATTATTTCGGGTCGACAATATTTCTCCTGGATCCTCAAACTCAATCGAATCCCTCGTCGAAGCTCCAAACCACTCGCGCCGTGACCTTATCACCCTCCATTTATCATTTTATTCAAATAAAATCTTCGTTCCGGACTTTCTTTTCGAGCAGCGCCGCGTTACGCAACAGTGAACTTCGCTTCTCATTTGCAAACAAAGTAACTCTTCATTCAATACTAGAAAAAAATCTCGACGAATTGAATAAGTATCAGGTTTTCTCGATTAACAGCCTTGGACGAACGCTGCCGGAGACTCCGAGAGGCTACGCCGGTGCCGTAGCCACCGCGCATCACTTTCACTCGCCCGATGAACCACCGCGTCAGATCCATCCTATGTATAGAGACATACCTGCGGTTCAACACACTTCCTTCTCTTTCCTACGATTCATCCAATTCCCACATTTCGCGCCGGCTTTATTCAGCTTTTTTCTCCCTCTTCGATCCCCGCTGATTCTGAGCTTTCTGTACTGAAATCATTTAGATTGCTTCGTTCAAGCTTCCTTTTCATCGGTGACCAATCCATGGGATATTTGACGTTGATTCGGACGACTTTGGGCTCGAAAAAGGGCTTGGAATTGCAAAAAATTGTAGAGAATTCTTCGGAATCGTGTCAGCTCCGAATTTTGGAACTCCGGACATAAAAATGTGTGGTTTCAGTTCGGATTTGGTTGGCGGATGCCGCAAGTGAGAGCCCGGAACACGACCCTCGGTCGTGTTCCAGGCCCACGAATTTCTCACTTGAACTCCGAGCTCGGAGAATCCGCGTAGACGATCCTCTGGTTAGAAGGCGCCACGAGAAAGATCGCGCGCGTCTTCTCATTCTTCGGGGTTACGCAAGTTTTGAGCGGTGTGTCGAGGCGAGAGTGGCGAACGCGCGGAGAGCCGGCCAGACGCGTTACGTTGCAGAGTGACGGTTTGCTCGGCTGTGATGATATCATAACAGCCGGTTAGCACCTCGTGGCAATAACCGCGACGATAAACTACGAAAAATAAATGAGCTTTCGATTATAACTGGTCAATAATTCGGCCGAAGTTTGTACGGCGATTGAGAACGCGAAGCCGGAGGCGTTTGAGCAGCGGAACGAAAGTCGAAGGCAATTTCGTGCGCTCGTCGATCGAAACACTTTTTCCAAATTCCTCGCTTCGACGACCAAGTTCGATGCGCGCTGCCACTTTGTGACGGATTCCATGCGAGCTTTGTCGCAAAAAACGCACGAAAGGACAAAACAAATTTGACTTTTTTCCGCCTCAGATTTAATCGGCGCTCGACGCGCGCTCGTAAAAACGCGGAATACCGCAAGTGCAATTACAAACACGCCCTGGATCCTTGGACAAGGCGTGTCCACGAGAAACGAGTCGGTCCCCGTGACCTCGCAGGGTCGCAACCGCCTCGCAGTTTCATCAAACAACGTTCGATTAATCGCGGCCTCCTCTTTATTGCAGGATAGCGGAATAGATATCGCGCACTTTTAACGTGCGATCGCACGTCCGTGGAATACGATTAGCCGCTTGTCGAAGGCTTCGAGTCCAAGCGCGTCTCGGAGTAATGTAAAGGCGTAAAAAACAGCGGCGAGCATTGAATCAGCGCCGTTTTTTCGAGCGATGAACTATGCACAAAAGCAGGATAACGGTCGATCTACACGAGCTGTTTATTCATGAATGTAACTGTACAGATTACAGAACGATATTGTATGAAACTATCGAGTTGTGACACGAGTTATACTAATGACCGGTATGTGGATGACCTGGCGGCGTGAATTCTCGACTGCCTCGTACCGATCGAAGGTTTTCCGGCATCATTCCCACCGACCACTTTTATCCCCGCATTGCCATAAACTTTATCCAGGATTCTCTATTTTTATCAGCTCATTCTTCACTCCAATGTCGCTGCGATTGATCGAGCATCCGCGGGAAAAAAGACTCGAGCTCGTCGCGGTTTCGTCCCGGAATCGCGCTGTTTCAAGGTCCGCGTCGATCGGAGCTTTTCCACTAACATTTTCCGCAGGTGCGTTTCTCATCGGGCAATAAATCGTCGCACAGTTTCAGCCGTCCGAGGGACCGAGGAGAACCGATCTGAAATTAGTGGCGAATTGTGACGAACGGAAAGGTTCGATCAATTTTTATTCGAGATCCGAGTGCGAGGGCCTCGAACGAGTTACTCGAACTACGAAATCAATTAAATCGTATTACCAGCAATACACCGTTACACATTGTTCGATCGATCTTCCCTGTCTAGCGGGACGTCGCGAATTGCTGTGGCTCATGTCGTCTCACCGCATAATACCTCGGTCTCTATGTCACGTAGAGTCGCGCCTGTACAGCTCTGTACGTATCCTTGAATCACGACTGGCGAGTAGTCATGATCCGTGTGTAGACAGACTCGGACAAATAAGAGACGAGAAGGACCCTGAGCACGGGCCACTCTAGGCGGAATGTCCATTATTTTTGTCGGATTTCGAGGATTCCGGGTCATCGGATGATTTTATCGGCGATGATTTCAGTAGGGCGAAAAATTATTCGGGAATTTAGTGAAGGGACTCGTGGAGTTTGTGAAAAATTGAGGGGCCATTTTTTCATTGGAAACCCATTTTTTTTCTCTCTCCAGTTTGACGCAACGATTCGACTTTTTTGCAAACGAGAATGGATTTTCCTTGCGCGATTTTTCGCCCGGTGGATCATCGACCATCGCGTCCGTTCGACCTTAAATATCTCGTACTGCAAGAGCCGATCGACACACTGCGTCGCGTTGCAAGCATACCGTTATCCCCGGAAGACGTTAATTATTCGAGCATCCAACTTCCTCACTCGAAGTCGCGTTCACGCACCTGCACAGACCAAGTGCCACTACCACACCCCGGGCGATTCACTGTTTCGATCGAATGAAAAACTTTCCGCTGTTGTTCGACGATATGAAACTCTTGAAACAACGCTTCGATGCGGGGGAGTGTCGATTCGAATTCGTAGGAAGCTTCCTGCCGAGTGTTCTCTGGTTTTGCACTCAATTCCCATTTTTTTTCATTGACTCGATTTTTTTGAATCAACGGAAAAGCGAATTCCTCTTTTTTCCTGGTTAATCCTCGTTTGCCAAAAAGGACTCTCAAGCTGTGCTGTCGGGTGCGTTTTCCGAGGAGCTAAAAGCGAAGCGAGAGATCTTGTGCGAAGAGTCCGATTGAAGCTTCGTTCACCTTTCAGTGAAACGATATTTTGTGGATTTAATCCAACGCTCCGATGAGATTTTCCACACGCGGTTTCGCGTGAATGAATTAATGCCTGACTGCTCGTTGCAGTAATTAGGGCGCCATTTGAGAATCATTGTTCTTGGCAAACTCTCGATGGTTTGCATTGCAAAGAAAGCGAAATTTTCTCACTATTTTAAGGAGTATTCGAATCCTCTCGCCGGTCATTGCTGAGAGTAATAATTTTTAAAAGATTCTCCATCGAGTTTCTTTCGAATCAGAATTTACTGAAAATGGAAGAAGCAGGGTTTGGATAAAGATTTGAATAAATTGGTTCAATCGAGTTCAAGCCCACTCTCGTTTCGACTTTGCTCTCTCGCTCTTGCCTCTTTCACTGATCATTGAACTACATTCTATGCTCAACATCCGGATTTAATTTTCTCGCTATTGCGTGTTCACCTTTAAAAACGACCACGACTGCGAGATTCCTGATCCGGGCTGGGACTCTCGCGAGAAAGTTTCTCGTTTTATCGTGAAAAGTCATAAACACGTCATGCGACCAAAAGTGCGCGCTAAAGTTTCGGAAACTTATTCGAATTATTCGCGTCTGTGAACTATTCTTTTTCCCGTCGATCTAACGAAACGTGAATTCCTTGCTTCGGCTTCCGACGTCACATAGCAACGTCCCGAGACTTTTTAGCCAACTGCCATTGATTTTTCGAACGCCCATCGAATCGAGCCCATAATTCATCTCCGCTACGTCCGGCTCGATCGAGCGCCAATCAGCGCCTGTTTAATAGCTCCGCTATTGTAAAGTCCGCGCATAAATGAGCCCGTGAATATAAAAGGCTTCGTGCTCGCCGGGGAATAATTCAAGAAAACTGGATCGCGAGAACGAGCAAACGTCGAGCACACCGCGAGAGAAGCGAGAAAGTTCCGTTGTCGCGCGCTGCCGACTACTCAATGCGCTTCGTAAAGCCTCCGTGTATATTTGTACATTGAGAATTTACCAAGGCGCATACGTTTGGTACGCCCTTGATCAATATTTCCCATTTTTCTTCCGCTCTTCGAGATTTCTCGCTCATTTTTTCGTCCCTGATTACTCGACTTTTGAATTCTCGGGGTTTGTGTTATCGCGGAATTCGCAGATGGATCGAAGACAAAGGCGCGAGCGAGTGTTGCCGAGCGTCCGTGGAATCGGTTGAAGATTATTTTCTCTCGTTTATTCATTCGAGAGGAATCGAAGTATTTCAATTATTCGACGTTATCGATCGCGATCGTTTAATCGAGCGTGCGAATTCCGAGGGTTGTTTCAACCGTGAAAAAATGGTTTGCACTCCGAGCCAGGATCGGGGCCGGGTTTTAGTTGAGAGGCCACGAAAGTGGAGAATTCATTTTCGGAATGGACGAAACTTTCCTCGGGTTCGGCCCGAGCAGCATCAGTTCGCCGGCTTATCATTCGCGTGTGGACGAATTCTCGAAATCCAGAGTCCAGGTATCTGCGGGCCCGGGCAACAAAACTCGCTGGCTCGCACACGATTTTCAGGTCCGCGAAAACTCGTTTCTCAAACCGGCTGCTCTAATGCAACGAAATAAAAGAAAATAATGCGCCTCGGTACGATCTTATAACACATTTTTCAATAATACACGAGCATTCGGGTTTCGAGATTTTGAAGACGACGTCAAGACCCACGAAAGTCAGCCTCCGGACGTCCCCGCGTCTGAATCCTCCCAAAAGTTTTACATTGACGAATCAGGCAAAATCTTTTCATTCGGGTATGGCGCTGGGCTATTTTTATTCCTAGAAAAAGATAAATCGTTTTCTCCTTATTCCAAGAAACGATTATTTCCACAGTCAGCATTTTCTCGCAAGCATTTTGACGAGAGCGAGCCTTGACCTTACAACCGACATTTTCGTAAATTAAAATGAGTGATGATTTCTCGAGTATCTGGGTAAACAACTCAAGGAAATGCCGCTTCTGGGAGGCCCATCCGGAGAGATAAAAATTGAATGAAAATAACGAAGCACCTCGCCCGGATAGAGTCGAAATTTATGATATGAAATTTTCTTGAAGCTTCGTCGATCCTCTTCGTTCCTGTAAATTTGCGATTAATATTTACACCGGCCCGAGACTCGTTTCGGACTCTTCTACGAAAACACGTGTACGCGATTGAGAAAAAGAGTCAAAGTGTCAGGGCTAGTCCTGCTCGGCGATGACGACGTCTCTGTCAGAAGCCACGGAACTCTCGTTGCTGGTCACAGCGGATGTTTTTCGATGAGATTTTCAGGTGTCATATTGCTCCCCCCCCTTCTCCTCGCTCCGGTGCTTCGTCTCCTCGTTTTGAAAAGGTAGCTGGATGCTCGTGTGTGCGTCGGCCGGCGCAGACTTCGTGTTCGTTTCGTTCCGAAAGAGAAAGATACACGTTCGTTTATGTACATGTAAAAAGGTGGTTATATAGATGTGAGAAAGGGAAAGAGTATATACGTGGACGGTATCTACACCTTCTTCTGAGGATAAGTCCCCGGCGATGGAGTGGGCAACCGGTAGGGGTATGACACGTGACCAATGACTTATATAAAGGTGGCGAACCGGCAGGGGCCCTAACACAAGAGTTCTCCTTACCAGGGGATAAAGTGTCCGGTCCGAAAGTTTAATTTTTTATTTTGTTTTGTTGTTCTGTTTAAAAGAAGATTGTAAGGAAGCTTCGAGAGCTCAAAACGAAAAATAGCCGAGTTTCAAAGTTATTTCGAGTTTGTTTATAATAAAACGAGAAGTCGAGTTAACGATGAAGACGTTCTTCGTGATCGCCGCCATCCTCGTCGCCGGTACGTAGATTTGAAACATGAACAAAAAAACTACATGAAATAGAGGCCAGACGAACGAAAGCTATAAAAAACTGGGGGAAAGACCGTGCACGACCAGTTAGATCGAACATTATCACACTCCCCGTGATCTTCTCTGATTTGGAATTTTTATCATTATTTCTGCAAATTGAAGTAAATAGTGCGACCGAGTGTGCAATCTACAGTGCGTGATATTTGTAAATATTCATCCATTAAGATCTGTACTTAAGTCGATCGCATTTATCGAACACGTGACAAGTTTCGTGTCTCGGTTTACTTTTCAAATGATTCTAAAAAACAAAAAAGAAATGCGGAACGACCAAGTGAAGCACCGTTTTTTCCAGTCCTTTCGAGCTCCGGGCTTCGACACTCCAACTTTATAAAAGTTCTGCTCTGTGCACGACGTCACTTTTATTGTACGCGATTTATATATACCATTCGGCAAGATTTACACGCTCTACTTGCACGTTCTCACGGCCTAGAAAAACTCGCTCGACTATCGAGCCCGATTGTATAGACCAACTATCAAATCACCGAGACTCGAACGTCATTTCTTCTTTTTTTTCCAATTGTGCCGATTACAAACGTGACTCTCGAGTACGTCGACGATTTTTTCTTGCCGATAGGAATTCAGGACTCGGTAGCACGATCGCGTGCGAATGTAAACGAGTGAAATGATTTTCAATCCGAAAGCACAGAAGTACCAAAATGTCGATGAGAAGAAACGAGATCAGTTTTTAAGCCATGAGGAAATCGATTTTACTCGAAAGTACAAAATTTCAATCAGAACGAAAAAAATGAGTCTTCAAAATACTTCGATCCAGTGATAATCCGAACGAATCGTGCGTGCAGAACGAATCTCTCGATGAAAAAAAAAAAAAAAAAAAAAACAACCGAAAGAACTAAAATTTGTTTTTCTAAGGAAAAAATATTGTTGACAAAAAAACAAACGTTTTTCTGGCTCATTTTTTTCGACCTTCGATCCCCATCTCGATTCCACAGCCCCGGGCCCCATCGTCGTATACAAAAATAGAGCTGAAATAAATTATAATGTAGCTACGCACGAGCGTCCGAACGATCGGAGTATCGTTCAGGGGACCAATAAAAAATGAAAGTAGATTGAGCCCGGGCCCATTCGGTGGGGATAAAATGTTCCCGAGACCGAAATGGAGATCTCCTTCTCTCCCTGCTTCTCTCTCTCTCTCTCTCTTCGTCTCTCTTTCCCTTGGTTCGCTCGGATGGAAACAAAACGCGCATCGTACGGTGACGCTCGGCCGGTGGATTTCTGTTAGGAAAAGGCTCGATTGGCTCCGAGGTATCGAGTGAACGGGATGCTGCGTGGGGGTCTCGCTGGAGCCTTCGTGCTGGGGCCCGCGTATGTCGGGCAGCTGTGGCGCGAGGGATCTTGGCGGGGCCGGAGTGAAAGTGTCGGGCGAAAGTCTTTGTACCCCTTACATAAGAGGCTCATGAGAGCTCCTATATCTTTGTACACAAATATCTATAGCGTCGTGTATAAATACATAGTAAATATACAGATATAATATTATGGGAATTATGTGGCCTCGCCCGATCTCCAATTTACCATCGCACGCCCATAAGCACATAAAAACGTGGAGGGATTTGCATCTCGAATGTATGAATAACTCATGCACACAGCGACGTTTCCAAACAAACGTTATTTTCACCCACTTTCACAGGTGTTCCAGCCTTTTTTCTCTCTTCCATCGATTACGAATTCTCCGAGTCGAGGTTTTTTGTTTTTATCGAGTTTGGAAAAATGTCGATTTGTTATTTATGAGATTCCAGCTGGAGTTGGAGGATCGTCGTTCGTGTTATTTAATTATTCGAAAAGCGGAGTTTAATTTATTCGGAATTTGGTAAAAACGTCGAAGCAGAGTAGCTTTATTGATAAATCTCGTTCCTCGTGCGACCGTGAGGCAATCGCGGATTTCGTAACGATCGCTCAATCCTTAAAGGAACTCGGGCCTGTGAATACTCAATGAAACAATGAAAACATCCTCGCAGAGATGTCTCGCGCGATATTACGGCGCTCTCAAAGTTCAGCTTTTGCAAGATAAACTTTTTCATACGAATTTCAATCGAGTATGATTTCTGCCCCTTCCACGGCAAGCATTAATCGTCGAAACGCATTATTTTTTTACGAGCAGTTTCAAGAAGCTTGCCAATGAAGTAACAAATAAATTTTTACTCCGAAAAACTCGTCTTTGGCATAAGAAACGTAGTGAAAGAACATAAAAAAACTTTTAAAACGAAAAGATTTTTATACTGCTTCGGTCCATCGCAGAGGAACATTTGGTCGCATCCACCGATAAAAGTTTCGTTGAAATTGCAGGATCGAGAGCCCAGGAGAGTTTCAAATGTCCCGACGACTTCGGTTTCTATCCCCACCACTCATCGTGCGACAAGTACTGGAAATGCGACAACAACGTCGCGGAACTCAAGACATGCGGTAACGGTCTCGCGTTCGACGCGACGGATGGGAAATTCCTGACTGAGAATTGCGACTACTTGCACAACGTCGAGTGCGGGGAGAGGACACAGCTCGAGGAGCCGATTTCGACCCCGCACTGCACCCGGCTCTACGGCATCTTCCCTGACGAAAAGAAATGCGACGTCTTCTGGAACTGCTGGAACGGTGAAGCCTCTCGGTACCAATGCAGTCCCGGACTCGCCTACGACCGCGAGGCCCGCGTTTGCATGTGGGCTGATCAAGTGCCCGAGTGCAGGAACGAAGGTAAGAAGCTTGCTGGATACTCGGGCGCGCGCTGGCGAGCGATCCGTTGACGAAAAAGTACGAAACACTAAAAATCGTCGGTTTTCAAAGATTTTCGAGACAACCGGACCGGGCGGTTTTACGCTGATAAATAAATTCGTCGAGCGGGAGTTCCGAATGACAAAAATCCTGTTAAACTTCGTGGGAGTCGGTGCTCGTTAACTCGAGTACTGATTGTCAGGAAATGGAATATTTTTGACGCGTAACGCCTCCGATTTATCGGTGGAATCGAGTCCGTCGAAGGGAGTCGGGAAGCGGAGACTCGCCTACGAGATTCGCGAGAAACACTCGGCTAATGACAACAGTCTGAAAAGGAGGGTGAAACAAAATTGTAGCAAAGTTTCACGAGCCGCTTATCTCGATCCATTTTAATTACAGCTCGATCAAGTATATCCTGTAAAGATAGAGTATCAGGTTATCGAGCTGCCCGGCCGCGATACGCGTTTTGCTGGCTTTTCGAACCTGCTGACACGCAACACACTAGCCCGATCGAATGAGACGCTTATCCGTGTTGCTCCGAACAAAACTTCCTGCTCCGGGACGAGGTCGAAAGACTGGAACGGAAAGAAAGAGTGCCGCGGTCAAGTCGGCCACTCGCGCTTACCGTGGGTTCTTTCTGCGTGGAAAACCGGTGCGCGAATATGAAAATTCTTGACTCTCTCGCGGGCTTCACACTCGTGGCTAGGCATTATCGATCGGCAGCGATCCGCGACAATATTTTAATGGCTTCGAGGGGGTCGCTAAACTCGAGATCGGTACGAGTATCGAGGCTCTTATCGAATGGGGCCGTTCCGTGGAAGTTACGATTACATAAATTCGTGGAGATTAATTATGTTTTGTGAAAATAAAAACAAGGGGGAATAACGTTTCTCGAAACTTGGTTGAGCGTTCGTTTGTTTTTTGGATTCGATAAGATATTTTAGAGACTCCGATAATCATGCACCGGGGCGTCTGGTTTTCGTTTGATATCACTTCGAGACACTTCGTTGCTCGTTCCATCGTTTGTTTTTCCTCCGAGAAGCCTCCTCCACACTTCTCCGATGACGCGCTCGCGACGATTGGTGCGCAAACTCCGCATTTGAGGAGCGCGGCTACAAGCTGCCTTTCGTTTGTACACGCCTCGGTATTCCGGCCCGTTTCTTCATTTCCCAGGCGAATGAAACCCCGTTGAATGACTCTCGGATCACTTGAGAATTAAATGGAAAAACCGGCCTCGATTACGACGCGAATGCTGACCGTGTGCACTCGGTCACTGCGCGGCTGCTTCGTACCAACGGCTTCGAACGAGTCTCTTGCGCGCATAGTCCGAATTCTGGGCGAACGTAACTTGTTCTTTGACTCCTTGAACCGTGCCGCCCCGACTAGCGAATCTTTTCTCGGGCATGAGAGAAGCATCGCGCGACGATTTCCGCGTTTTATTCATTCCTCGCGCATTCGATTTTTACAGAGGTAGCAAACGGCTTCACTTGCCCGGCGGCCGGCGAGATCAGCGGTGCTTCCGGTAGCTTCTCGAGACACGCGCACCCCGACGACTGCAGAAAATATTACATCTGCATCGAAGGAATCGCCAGAGAATACGGCTGCCCGATCGGCACGGTCTTCAAAATCGGCGACAGCGACGGCAGCGGAGCCTGCGAAGACCCTGAAGACGTTCCCGGATGGTGAGTTACTCGGACAAATTATGTTGAATGTTCGCATCGGAGTACTCGACTTTCAATGACTCAGCGGAACGAAATTCCGAGCTGAAAAATCGAATGTGGTGGAAGGCTGAATCGGTATCGATGTTGGGAGTTTAATGTTTATTTAAAAATGCAAATTTCCCGGAAAAATTGTTGGCTGCGACACTAACCACGAAAAATTCATCTCGTCAAATCGTACACAGTTGAAAAACCTTTTTGTTGAACAACTTTCTTCCAAAATTCCGGACAATTTTTTTTGTGGGATTGACATTCGATGCGCGTGACGCGACGATCGAATTTCGATGCTTTTTTAACTGGGTACGAAAGAAATTGAGACTAATTCGGACATGGAGAAATCAAGGTGGTTTTGGCAGGGCAACACCCTCGCGAACGCCCCTTCCCCTTAAAAATGACCGAACGTCGACAAAATGGTGGCTCGAAAGATACGCTTTGATCCTTCAAAGAAAAAATCGACAAAGATCGAGGTCACCGGGCCAAAGCGTAGTTTTCGAAAGCGCAAATCCTCCGTTAGCACGAGTAAGCACAATTGGCACATTTGCACGTTTTCGTTGTTACTACTGAGCACTGAGATAAGGATTAACGGAAGAGAATGCGAGGAGAAAAGGCTTTACGGCACAAGCTCGCGCACCTCCTGACCTCCGGATTTTTCTCGGTTTTGTTTCACAGTGAGGATTACTACGGAGACTTGGACTTGAAGACCATCAGGAAGAGCGAGCTGTTGGCAGGAATATCGAGCTCAGGAGAGACAAGGAACTCGCCCAAACCGCAAAACAAACCGAGACCAACGCCGGTAGCATCGAGGCCCGCGCCCATTCAGGAATAATTATCTTCACTCCTCCTTCCTGTAACCATCCTCGAACAAAAACAAATCCAATAAATTAAATCATTCTTCGCGGCCATCGGCCAAAATCCCATCCATGACGTGTCTTCGCTGTGCCGAATTCGTTGAAAAAATGATGAAAGCATACTTCGGTACGCGAATACGACAATTTAACAATATTTCAAATGACTCGATGATTCCAACTTGGCGAATCCGAGCTTTCGTTTCCTTCCGTGGATGGAGAATAGACAGAGAAAGAAAGATGCCACGAGCCTCGACCAGCTCGTGGCGACCCATTCGAATATTTTCCCTCAGAGCCCTTTTCCTTCTCCCCCTTCTCAGTCCCACTTTCCCCTCCCTCTTCTCTTTTCCAGCATCCCCAAAACTCTCTACCTTAATTTTTAAATGACAAAAAAACGAAATAATACAAAATAAAAAAAATCTCAAAAATACTGAGCTTGTACAACCGTTGATTCTCTAACTTCGACCCCTTTCTCGATCAATTTTCCTCCCCACTCGCCCCGTGCACTCGCTACTTTTTTTCGCAATCGCGGATTTCTTCGAGTTCGTAACTTTTGTCTCGCTTAACACCGCATGAATTGTCTCCTAATTCTTCTGTCTTCTAACCTTCTGTCTGTGTGTCAAAGTCTTAACAAAGTTACGCTACGAGCCGAAGTTTCGCGGGCTTCTAACGTCTGCAGCGATGTTCGCTTCGCCCTTTCGTTTGCCGTTGGCTGACAAACCCCGGAAACGAATGGTTCTAATGAAAGTACTCCGAACTCCTGGCTTTTTCGATCTCTTTTCGTAAAAAAGAGTTTTCTCACTGTTTCAATATTGCTAAAAGAATTGAGTGTGAATTTCTCAGCGAGGATTACTACGGCGACGTGGATCTAAAGGCCCTGAAAAAATTGGGCTACCGCAAGTAGAAGTGGGAGGACGGAGGGAAGAAAAAGATGAAAGAAGACGATGATTTCCCGAGGGACGTCACAACCTCTGTGGACGTACGAGAGCCGTTTTTCAACAATTTTTAAGAAAATGGGAATTCGAGTACGAGAAACAGGAAACCTGTAGTACCTTAAGACCCTCGAGCCACGTCAAGTTCTCGAACACGACCGGGCATCTCTAAAACACACCAATAATTGTCAAACTCAATGCTCATTTTTATTTCTGGTCATCGCGAGCTCTCTAACTTAAAAAATCGTAGTCGGGAGCAGTCAACGTAGCTACAGAAAAGTTTCATTCTCCCATGTACACATCTGTCGTCACATATTTATCGTTCTACATTATCATTTAGTTTGCCTTGTAAATAAATAATATTAAGCTACTCGCATTGTTTAATTTACCACCTCATCAGAAATCAGGAAAATCATTTATCATCGCGTCGCGGCGTCCTCGATCATTTCGAAGCTGGTTGATGAGTCGAGCGCTGTTGCCGCCAGAACTCTTGACGCGTTTCCAAGAAAGCGATGCCTTCTTCGGCCGGCGAAATGATGTGTCTAGCAGAGGTTTGATGTCCCGCTTTGATATCTGAAACAGGAAAGCGCAGAAAGCATAATTCATAGAAATTCTCAGGCGGTTGTAGCAGAATTACCAAACGAGAAATGAGCCAAAATAATCTCAAGGCAAAATCGAGGCAAAAGCCTGCTGCATGTCTTCGTTGAGCTGATCAAGAGTCCGGGTAATTTTGTCCTCGCCATCTTTGATGGGATCCATGAACTTCATGTAGCCGAGTTGATAGAGAATGTCGCTCATCGAATCCCGAAGGGCGGCCCACGTGATTTGGTGATCGCCGGAGGCCTCGGCCTTGACGGTTTTTGTAGCGAGGTCGTGAAACGTCACCATGTTTTTCAGCATCCCGTAGGTTTTGTAGAAAGGGCAAAATCTGTCGTAGGCCGAGTAGCTGTTTTGCTGGAGGAAATCGTCTTTGAGTAACCTCGCGGACTCGAGGACGATCTTGTCGGACTCGGAGAGCGAGCCGCGGCCGACGAGCTGAACGATCTCGTTGAGTTCCTCCTCCTCCTGGAGGATGCCTTTGGCTCGGTCGCGTATGACGTCGAAGCCAGGGAAATGGAGCTCGTAGAAGTCGTCGAGGCTCTTGTGGTACTTGCTGTAGCTGATGAGCCAGTTTATCGCCGGGAAGTGCTTCCTCTGCGCGAGCTTTTTGTCCAGGGCCCAGAAGACCTGGGTTATGCCAAGAGTCGCGCTGGTAACGGGGTCCGAGAAGTCGCCACCGGGTGGAGAAACGGCGCCCAATATGCTGACCGAGCCCTCTCGTCTTTCGCTGCCCAAGCAAAGGACCCTTCCAGCTCTCTCGTAGAAGCTTGCCAGCCGAGCCCCCAAGTAGGCAGGGTACCCCGAGTCGGCCGGCATCTCGCCCAATCTGCCGCTGATTTCGCGAAGAGCTTCGGCCCACCTGGAGGTCGAGTCCGCCATCATCGACACGTTGTATCCCATGTCGCGGAAGTACTCGGAGATCGTTATTCCCGTGTAGATGGAAGCTTCCCGAGCCGCGACTGGCATGTTCGAAGTGTTCGCAACGAGGACGGTGCGCTTCATTATCGACTCGGGATTGCCGTCGATCTCGACGGACAGCTCGGGAAAGTCGCGCAGCACTTCGGACATCTCGTTGCCACGTTCTCCGCATCCAACGTAAACGATCACATCGGAATTGGAGTACTTTGAGAGCGCCTGGGATATGACCGTTTTGCCACAACCAAAGGCACCCGGTATCGCGGTCGTGCCGCCTTGAATGCACGGAAAAAGGGCGTCGAGGACCCTCTGCCCCGTCAGCAACGGGTGTTTCGCTAGGAGCTTCTCGGCAACCGGTCTCGGCTGCCTCACCGGCCACACTTGGAGCATCCTGTGCTCCGTGACCTTGCCGTCGAACTCGGTTTCCAGGACGACGTCGTTGACGGTGTATTCGCCGGGTGGTGCCACGTAGAGGAGCCTGCCGTACGATTTCGGGGGCAAACCTATCGAGTGTTTGACCAGCGTGTTCTCGTAAACGAACCCAAATATGTCGCCACCCATCAGCGGACTTCCCAGACGCATGTTCTTCGGCACGAACTCCCAGCGAGTTTCTCGGGAGACCGAAGGCATATTGACACCGTTCGGTATGTATATCGAACCGGAAGCCACCGAAATGTCCTTCAGAGGACGCTGGATCCCGTCGAAGATACTCCCCAGGATTCCTGGCGCCAATTCCACCGAGAGCGGCGTCCCGGTTCGCAGAATCGGGTCGCCCACCGTCAGGCCATTCGTGTCCTCGTAGACTTGAATCGTCGCCATTTCGCCGTCCAATCGTATTATCTCACCAACGAGCTTCGCGTGACCGATTCTCACCAGTTCGTACATCGCTGAACCTCGCATCTTCGCTGCTGTCACCACCGGGCCCGACACTCCGAACACGTATCCGTAATCAGACTCTTTGACCTCTTGCGCATTTCTTGATTTCGGTTTATCGTACGAAAACATTGATGGATCTTTGCGGTTAAAGCAGATTCAAAGGCTGTCAATGAGCCGAGATTCCATTGGTTTTGTCGTCCTTGATTTTTTCACGCAGCCAACTTCAGCCTCGTGGAACACTCGCTTGTGCAGTTTCGTTTGGTTAGAATTTTTTTTAGGGTTCGATTGACTGAAATTTGAAAACTTTGGTGGGGTCGGATCGCTTCCCCGAACGTGGGCAAAGCAAAGTGTGAAATTATTCGATTGCTGAATGATGAAAATTCATTTAGGAATGGTGAAATAATGATTGGAAGTTACCTGGACACTTCAGGAGATCTTGAAGGTACTTTTTGTCCACGTTCAGCTGACCGAGAAGATTGGGTGCCGCAACTTTGCGCTTGGTCGTCATTGAGTTTTTTCGCTTTTCATCAATCTTCTCCGAATTTATGGGCGACGTGAATTTTTTCTTACTCTCGTTGTCATCGACTCGAATATTGTTATTTTTTTCTTTTATTTCATTTGTGAGGATTTCCTTTCCAGCTGCGGTCGATGGCTTTCCCGGGGACTCTGGCTTCGGGGCTGATCTCACGTAAGCGGATATTGGAATGGGCGTACTGTTATCTGAAAGCCATTGAACAAGAGTTAACTTTTTTACGATTGCGCATGCACTGCAGGAATTTTCAGCAACTTTGCCACAAAAATTCGTCGTCAAATTCTTGATTCTTCAATCGCCACTCAATAATTCAAATCGTTCAGCTTCTGATGGTAGAATTTAAAAAATGGGACTTTGACCAGCTCAGGATTGCAACTCCAATGAAGCATCTAAAAATGTTCAATCTCCGACTATACCAGGACAAAATAAATGATGGAAATTTGATTCCAACTCCCTCGAAGAAAGTGTTAAAAGTCCTTGACCGAGTTATTTTTAAAGAGTGTTACCATTTTAAAAATACATTGATCAATCTTCAAGGAGGCTCTGATAGTCTATGATACGATGAATCATGTGATGTCACGGAAGAAGAAAAAACAATGAAAGGAATAATGTTGTAAAAGTTATGATTAGCTTGACTGTACGTGTGTTTCTGACAAATGGATGATAAAAATAAAGCAGCGAAGTAATAAATGCTTGAAAATATTCGTGCTGCTCACTTCCTAGTATATTTTGTATAGCTTCCTTGGCTTTCTGAACACCGAGTCTGAATTGATCGAATTCCGGGCGAATCCTCATTCCCCGGTAATAATATACGAGACTGAGCTCGAAGTCACCGAGATGATAGAGCGCCTCCGCCTTGTAATACATAGCGCGTGCATTGTTCGGATCCTTAATCTTTTCGTTGAGCGCCGCCTCCGCATCCTGCAATGCTTTTTGCGGTTCACCGAGCAGCAGGTAGCATTTACTTCTTGCGATCAATGCATTTTTGTCGTTTGGACTGAGCTCCAGAGCCTGTTGGACCAAACAGAACCAAGTAGCAGTACAAAGAACTACGGAACGAGGCGTTTCAAAGATTCAGCGTGAGCATTCTCTGAGGCTGACAAAACGGGATGAAATCAGTAGAAAAAATCGTTTGCTTAAGGTACTTTATGCACGAAACGATATTCTGAAGATAATCTTGAAATTTAAACAGAGTTTAAATGAGTGACACGCATATCGAATTTTAAGGAGGGTGGCTACGTTCGTCAAATTGATAAGAAATTGATCAAATTTGGTGATAATGTTCTTCAACATCAAGTGCGAAGACACAATTTTTTTCAAAATTTACTTCTGCTTAGTTATCGAGTAATTACGGATTAAAGCAGATTTCTTATGCCCGGAATGTATACCTATATATATGGAAACGCTATGCTTATACACTTGAACTTTAGTGATCAATTACTCGATAACTGTACAGAAGAAAAATCTTAAAAAATTTGTACTGTCAAATTTAGCCCTAAAGAATATGTTCACCAAATTTTATTAAATTCTTATCATTTTGAAATTTTTAATGTATTTAACATGATTTAGCATGGCAACATTGTATCGTCGGTAGCCACCCTCCTTAAAGGGTTCGTCTCATTGATTATTTAGATAAACGTGCTTAAATATGAAGAAAAATACAAAGGTTTGTAGAGACTATGCGTAAAAAATCGCTTATCTTTTCATATTACGAACGAACGCTTCTTACGAAGTTTATGAAAAAGTACGCAATAACAAACGAGTATATAACGAAGGTCCGGGAAAAAATTCGAGACGATTGTCTCGCTAGTAGTAAAAATATATTACGTTAAAGATTGAACGAAATTGGCAACGAGAGCACTCGTAAACCTCACATTTGCTTATTTCGGAATTTTGTTTCTTTTTGGTTTTCGCCATTCCTGTCGCATAGCCTTCCGTCTTTCTATTAATACTTTTTTCTCGATCCATTTTCCGTTGTGTTTTCCCTTTGCGCTCTCTAATGTAATTTTTAACATAAAAACTATAGAATTTTCGCCAGGGACGAATGAAATTTGGGGTTCAGCCAGCGATGGATCCTCGATTGATCGATGGCTCGTAATTTCATTCGCCAAAAGATACGTTGAAAAAATGTACTTACAATTTTGAATTTATTGACATAAATTTAAAGTGATGATATCTTTAATTAGGAAGTAAAAAATCGACCGAATTTGAGCACCCATAAAATGCGGTCCTTCGGGCATGATCTACCTTAAATCCCCCTCAGCGATCGCAAATGTAGAGTAACGAAATTAGGCGGAGAAAAAAATCACCGAAACTTACGATTTCAAGAACACGTATAACTGAGCTCCAGAGAACTCAGAAGTAAAGAAAAAGCTAAGAAGAAAGAAGTACATGAAAGGGAATTGCACGCCAGTGAGAAGAATAACGAGGTCGACGTACATAATTAATGACATGGCATCATAACAGAATGTCGAGGTAAAATATTCTCCGGGTCTGATGATTTGTCCATACGACTATATTTGATACTTTCGAGCAAGTTTAAACGCTCGCGGTTCGACCTCAGCGTGGGGGGTTACACGATTATTTTCTCGTTATTTTTTTCTCCATCCACCGTTCTTTTCATCCTGCCTTCCCTCATATTTTGCTTAAAGAAAAAAAAGCATACTTCCGCCCTGAACGAATGAGACTCCGAATTGAAAAGACTCAGATACGGATTGTATTATATGCACACATGTATGAAGATATTTATATACATTCAAAGGCTAATAACTGTAACGAGATCCCGAGTCCGCCCCCTTAATCGTGCCCGAGTCAGGCAGTGCCACGATATTTCCAGGCATCGTAAATCATGATAGATTATCGGGAATCTCGGCTTATACATCATTCATTCAACCCCTACGAATTCCAGCTCTCCTTTAAACCCCTCGAACATTTAATATCGCTTCGAAGCGATCGTGGACTTTGAATTTCGGCATGTCTTATCGATGGGATCTTGACGGGATTGTTAAGAGAGTCGAATGGCGTAATCTTACTCACGAAGAGGCTCGTGCGACTTTGTTTTGGAACTTTGCCATAAATTGAGCGTAGCTTTCATTTTTAAAATTGCTCGAGATGATCTCGAGACACCGAGAAGATGTCAAAGTGTCCGAATTGCTTTGGGAAGTTTCTGGAACGAGAAGCCGTTCGGGGTGAGCGAAAAATGTTGTTCTCTTCTCATGCCACCGTTATGGCAATCGCACTACTTTCTTGTCTCTCGGGAATGAAGCCAAATGGAAGTGCACAATAAAGAAAAAGCCGAGACCTTATTAACGCACTGTATCGCGATGCCGACGTCGCCGGATCGCATTTCTCTCGCAGCGAGTGCGAGCATAGCGCTCGGTTCCGCTTCGTCAGGGATTTGCAAGTCGCGATTCCGGTCCTGGCGTCTCTTCATTTTCAGGGATTGTATGATGTCCCGACTGCCCATATTGACCGCAGCGGCTCGGTCCTTGTCCGTGTAAACTTCCTCCTGGCGAAACGTGACGTTTTTGTGTCTGCGACGCCCTTTGAGCTCCTTCTGCTGGTCGATTTCATACTCGACGGTGCCTTTCGCCGGCGGACGTTTTGCCGTCCTCACGTCCTCGTTCCTGCTGCGTCTCCCGGACGAACCACCGTCCCGGGAGTCCGAGTCCTGCTTCGACGTTTGCAGCTTCGAAGCGAAACTCTCCTTCGCGCTTTTCCAAGTCTTTTGACCGCTCGCTCCACTCGCTCGCTTCGTTTCTTGCACCGAATCTTCCACACCGATACGCACGAAACTTTGCAAAAAATCATTGTCCTGGAGCGTCGGCTTGAGGATGTCCGACGCCAGCCACTTTGCGTGGTCGACACTCGCCCCTTGTCCGGGCCCTCCGGCGCTCTCCATTCTTTCAACCCAATCTTTCGCCTTCTTTCGTTCTTTATTTCGCAGGCCCGGACTCGATACTTCGCTAACTTTATTTATCCGCTTACGGAAACTTTGAAAGACAATATTTTACGAAAAAAAATACCGTTTTACGACTAACGTGTGTGGATATCGACACCTTCCTAGGGACCCTCGTCGCCTTGGTTACAGTCAACAGTACCCCACGGTCGGAAACACCGACGGCGTCATTTTCCATACCTTCGCTCACATCTTCGAGGCATCAATCCACGTGCGTATGTGACACGCACGTGTTTTACCGGCCAATTATTCTCTTGATATCGTTAAAAGTGAGAAAAGTGAAAGCAGTGACGCTTGACACCGAAAAAATATGTTCTCGTGAGAACCTTAAAGACTTTGTGCCTGACGAGTGTAATTGGAAAAAAAATCAGTTTTTCCTGCTTGGTTTCTCTCGCAATCGACAAGATTGAAGTACTCTTCCAAATCCATCGAGAAGACCCAAAGTGTATATTCGATCATAAATTTTCGGAGGGGCTGTAAATCTTGGTGAATCATTGCAGTGTTTTGTTTCAATAAAAACTTTTCATATTATTATCGAAATATTAGTATTACTTGCTGTAGTGAGATGCAAAATTGTGGACATGCCACAACGTTCAAAAAATCTCTAATACCTTATGGTGGTTGTGCAACGTTTTTATAATATTAGAAAGTACTTAATTCGAGTAATGGATTTTACGAGAAATCGTGATTATAATAAATCCTCATTTTTGTGAATTTTTTCATGAGATGTAGGAAAATAGACTACTTGGTAAAAAAACATTTTCGGAGACTTCTGAAAATATTTTTGCTATCTTTTGTTGCTAAATTATTACGATCTAATAAAATAATCTACATCTTTACATTTTCTGAATTCAGTTGAAACTGTTTCATCGCAATTTACATTGGTCGGGTTCCATAATTATTCAGGTTTCATCAATACAATTGAAAAGGCTGAATGGGTGTCCAATGCACAACTCCTGCTTACGATATATTCGGAGATTATCGGCGGAAATACTCTTGGAAATCATCAATAGGATTGCCTCCAATATTCATGTCCACATGCTCTGACATTTTTCGAGAATTTGACTTACAACTTTTTTATGTAAATCGAATTCGGCATATGTTTTTAATCGCTACAGAGTGTGTCAAATAATGCAAAAGTTTGGGGAACCATTGCCACAGTTCATAGTAAATAACGCGCTGTATTACATCAAAAATGAACATCGAGCGAATTTTGATCAAAAACATAGCAAATAATGAAATGATTTGATGAAAATTTGGGAGACAAAATAACAGTCGTTTCTCTGTGCTATACGAAAAATTGCATAAAAAATAAATATAAAATTGTAATTTGCATAAAAAAATAAATAAAAGGGAAATACTTTCGTATTTTCCCTTTTATCGCACTGAAGTTTGCTCAATAACGTAGCAAAATTCATGCGCCCACCAATTATATGAGGCCTTGCGCGAGTATAAACATGAAAATTAACCAGTGGCACATAGTAAAATTTCAAGCAATTTGTCCAGCCCAATTGACCAATTTTTAACATTTCACCAAAGACACGAGTGACATTCGGATATCGATACATCGATGTAAGAATGTCGCAGACCTAAATTTTGCCTGTCGTACATAGTGTAAAATTTGAGAGTACTGCTTTCGGCATCAAAATTACTTTGCACTTTGGTGAAATGTAATAGAATGGCGATATAGAACAGCGCTGCTATAAAATAGCAAATTTTTCTAGCAAATTCATCCGAAATATTCGTATAAAAGTCTCTTCGTGTGTGATATTTTAGAGAATTCTGTAAAGAATTCCATTTCACATAATGTTTTTGCAATATTTCGAATCAGTCTTATTCCAGTTTACTAACAAATTTTTTTTTCAGGATCTACAAAAATAGATGTCGAATCAGCACTCACTTGGTTGTACAGAAACAAGGCACTTTTGTAATGACCATTTTTGAGATGCCCCGTGGCTTCGTCGACCCTCAATTTCGTTTCGATAGCTTGAGCACTTTTTTTCGTCTTTGCGTTGGATTTTCGTTTTTTCGAAGTCACCATAATTCCGGAAGGTTATACCTACGATGGGAGAAAAACCATTAAAGTTTGCTTGGACAAAACCATCGTGAATAAATTGAACAGAAATATTTTTATTTGTATTCCAATCACATTCGCTCACTTTGATGTTCAGTGGTGAAAAGTCATGCGTAACATCCGGCCTGCTCTTCATTAACCTCTCCAGAATTGATCATGTCCGGATCACGTTGCAGTCGTAACTAAACCTTCAAGTAAACCGGAGAAGGGTTGATGTAGACATCTCGGCTAAGAGGAAGAGAAATAGCGCGCGCAAGTCCGTGACTGCTTCATGATATACGACAATATGTCTGCTCTTTGGCTGTACCGATTAACAAGTGGTTTTCAATGTGGTCGATGCACAAGTACATGCGAACTTATGAATACATAAAAAATGTGTAAGGGCCATTCCGCGCTGGATTGGCTCGTTTTCCCTTTGGAACGAGAGAAGCATAAATCTTTTGCGTTTAAATAAATGTTTACTCTTTGAAATCTTTTTCTTTAAAATTCATTCATTTGAAAATGAACAAATGAATTTTTAGGTTCGTAAAAGAAGGGAAAATTTATTCCCTAGAAAGCAGTGAAAATCGTAGACTTTTCAAAATTTTTTATTTCGTCCATGAATGTGTACGGAATTGATCTTATAACGGGACTTTTTAGGGGTTTCTTAGTAATCGATTACAATGATTAAAAAAAAAATTGAAAAATAAAGTTTCACTGTAGAAAAATGGCCAAATTGAAAAGAGAATTTTGAAGTTCTAGACACTTGGAATTTTCGTAGGTGCAAATTTGCACCAGTGTCGTGTCTGACGGGTTAAAAAAATACAAAATCGAAGTAATCGTTGGTGATGAGCTTCCCTTCTGGTACCGCAGCTTGCCTGGTGTAGCGTTCAATCCTTTCGGAAGACTCTTGAGGTGGAAGACCACATAGGAAAGTAATACGAGTGTATAGGTTTATTTATACGTGGAGCTGGAACAAAAGGAAGAATTATTGTGGTCTGTACATTGGCGTGTCTGCAAGTCACTAAATGTTATGCTTATTATGTACTGTCTGCGTTTACGAACTTGCTACAGTTGCTCGAGAATACTGTTGGGTTATTAAATTTATGTCCTCAGTCAAATCCAATAATTCACAATCCGAATCGCGCTTAATGAGTTTTCTGGAAAAATTTTGTGAAGCATAAGCAGGGAGATGTATGTTTATGCATTTAGTTAATCGTCGTGTCATTTCGTATCGATCTGTCGAAAAATAAACATTTTCCCGACACTTTTGAAGTGAGGTTTTTCTAGCTGAATTTTCCTTCGAGCATCATTATCATTTCGTTTATTTAAGTCAGACTGCGGAGTGTAAATCCCGCTATCAATATTCTGATTCGGACTTTCTTCGACCCAATTTCAGGCACAATCGATCGATATCCATGAAACTCCTTCCTTCGATTCTCCGATCGTTAGGAATTTATCTTTCGTAAGTTATTCTTAATTGATTTTCAAAGCAAATTATTACGTTCGTCCCCTCGCTTTCTCCGCCTTCAGATGATTTACGTTCTAATTACGTTCAAAAATGTCTCCGGTCTCTCACGCAGGTACGTTCAAAAGTGTAAACAAACTCTTGATCCACATCCGATCCAGCGTGGCATCAACAAAGTGCTGAGCTCTTCCGGAGCACGCTCGAAGCCATTCGACGCTCCGGATGATATGGAAAAAACGAAATCTTACTTACCCGCGCGGTGAGATGCTGGAAAATATTTATGAAAAATGTGCGATGCATTCGAGGATAGCCGGGAATTAAAATTCACTGACCGATGTTCAAATCGATTTTGCCATTTTACCCAAATTATGAAAATACTCAACCGAACGTGGTTTTGGATAAAACTGCCTTAATCCTAACTCCCATTAATTCGAGTCAGAACGAATTTCTACAAAATTGAAATCACTCGAGTCATTGAGTTTCGAGTAACTTTTGTTTTTTATCACTAAAAACTGTTTCGAAAATGGAAAAATGGCACGTGGACCCAAAGAAATCTAGTCGAGACTTGAAAGAATTTTGAAGCGGACCATTCAACTCGTATCATGAAAATCAATGTTCCCCCGAGTCGGAACCCCGCGCAATGAAAACGACGAAGCAAATTGTACAAAAAGCTGGTGTTTTATTATCAGTAAAATCATTATAATTAGCTACAAGATAGTACACTTATTTAAGAGTAGTGGAATTAGCTGGAAGTACAAAGCGTTTGTGAACTAAGGAATCTCGTCGATTAGCTGTGGGCAGAAAAACAAAAACGAATTAGTAGAGAGCGAGGATATTTTTGAGGAATGAAAAAAATGAAGAGAACGAGGAAGACCGATTACCATTTAGCGATGTTAAAGTGTCGGCAAGAATCGGATGGTCTGTCATACGTGAAGCCTTGAGGACACTGGACGAGCTGCGGGCGTTTGTTCCTGCAGACGACGACGCTGGCGCAGGATTCATCGAGTCGATGAACGTTGCCGTTCTCGCAAGGGCCTTTCGTCAATTCTTCTGGAATGGAATGCACCAGGTCCCAAGGGCTCTGAATCGTCGGCGTTACCGTCGGATCGCTCTCGACTGCTTCGCCGGAGTTGTTGCCGTTCGCCGCATCCTGTTTCATGTCCAATTCGAGCTGCGCACCGACGGGTCTCTGGTGCCACGGGTCAGGCTCTCCGCTTCTTCCCAACCAGGAGTTATCCGGGTACGCACCTGGCGGGAACGTCGGTTGGGGTCTTTGAGTCTGCTGAGGCTGCGTCGGCCTCTCAGCCCCTGAAGCTGTTGGCCAAGTCGATTCCGGGGCTGGGAGAGGCATCGGGGGTGGAGTTGCTGCTCCTTGGCAATCCACGTTGTAAAGATAGTCGCAAACACTCACGGCCTGCAAAGTTAAGGGGGAATATCAGTGTGAAAAAAGAGCTTTGGTGCGAAAGAGCTTCTGTGTGTAAGAACTTGTTTTATATTAATATTTGAGAGTTAAATCATTTGATTTTATCCTTTCAAAACAATAAACGCGTTTTTCTCGAAATCGAGTTTTTTGACAGGGTTGATAGCTGTCAAATTTCGTCCAGTCGATTTCATTCGAAAAGGATCCTCTTCGGAAAGCTCGTCGCTATCGTCACGTCGTAGAGTTTTTTTTTTTTAAATTGTTTACTTTTTTTTTATTAACAATTGACTGCAAAATTTTGGTGTAAAATTCGTTTTTTTTTTAAATGGTCGTCTTTTTTTTAATTTCAAATTTTCTACGATGCTGCAATAGCTGCAGTATTGTGGTTTTATAAACTTTTTGAATTTTTGATTTCAGATGCTTGCTGTGGCACTTGTGTCGTCAACCGTCGAGGAGCCTTTTTTTGAGACGCCATTTTGCGCCATTTTGTATACTTCGTTAGTTCAATAATTAATACACGAAATTTCAAATAATTTTTCAGCCTGTCACACTGACATTCCCACTTATTTAACTTTTTTATCATTCGTTGGAGACCACAGTGAGTTGAAAATTTTGCTAAATTTTTTACCGCTCATAGGTCACTTGGAACCAATGCCGATGTGTCGGACTTCAATCTTTTTTGTCTCTATTTATAGCTATGAAGAATAATTGGGAAAAAATGAATGTTCAATCTCGAAAAATGACTTTTACGAATTTTTGGTAAAAAACTGCAGTTTTCCAGCTAAATAAATCGACCTCCAATGGGATAATTCAATTTAAATCCACAAACGAAAGGTGCCTCTCAGGTAAAAATATGGCGAGATTCGTGAACGCGTTCGTAAGATATTCCGTTCAGGTATGAAAGAAAGGTCTTGTGAATGGGTCATCTCGTGTGCAGCGATCGAGAGCGTGGCTCTCAGGCCCGAAAAAAAGCATGCTGAGTAACCGCAGCACGCGCGTTCTTCGCAGTCCCACAGTTACGGCAAGTGCAACGATGCTGTATCGCGTTTTTGCGCGAATATTTAAATTCACGGAGACGAAAAGTCGAAGAAAATGTTGACTCACGTCATTGTATACCAATCCAGGGGGACAGTTGAACTTGATCGGGCTGCCGGAAAGGCACACGTAGAATTCCGAGCAGTTTGTGGCGCTTCTGTAGCGGCCGTTCAAATCGGGGCATCGTTTTGAACCTGCTGGCAGAGGGGGCTCTGTAAAATTCAATGTTTCGTTATTACAGACACGATTTCATTTAAAAAAACAAAAAAAAAAAACAAAAAAATGGGATTTTCGTCGCCTCGAAAAAAGTCGATTGATAATTTCTACTTGAAATTTGAGTTCCGAAGGGATTTAAATATTCTGCGTTCCAATGAACAAGACCCACGAAGGATCGATCGCGAAACGCGAATCTCATTGGCCAGCTTTTTACGGACGTTCCCTTCTATTTTTACATCGCGATTTTTTTCGTTCGCCATCCCCCAAACTCCCTGCCCCGTCGCCTTGACTCAGCTCTCTCCAGTTCTCCATTCCGAATGTGATTTTTGTGGCGAGTCGAAACTCCTTTTTATTCCTGTTACGTTTTTTTGTTTATTGGGCCCATGGCTGCTGGCGAGCCTTGCAACTCGCTGCATAATGAATGAAACCTAATCGCAGGCATCGATCTCGTGGACCCCGAAGACGCATTCAAAGCGACTCCGCGTTCTGCTATCTCTCTCTCTCTATCTTCACCGCCCCCCATTTCTTAATGCATCTTGTAACATACCATTAAATGAATTATAATTCAACAATTTCGTACAGCGATAATAAATATTCTGCGTTCACAGGAAAGCACCGCGATGCATCTCTAAATTTTTCTCTTATTTACTCCCATGTCCAATTTACTTTTTTTAATACGCGTTTAGACTCGTGGAGAGCGTTCCTTCTCCTTCTCCTTTTATGGGCCGGGGTCACTAATAAATTTCGGTTCTCGAGAGCCGTATGCTAATTTCCTCGACCTGAAGACTAATGATATTTCGTTCCTATGATGCAGATTCACTCGATGATTCATGCCCACTTTGCCTTAACCCATTTTAACATGGAGCGTTTTATAATCACCGATGCCGAGAGTCAAAATGTGCGAAATTCCTCGACCAATCGCAAGGAAACGAATTTTCAAGTTTTTCGATCGTGAATCTTTGAAAAAGCGTTCGAGATCGAGAAAATTAATTTTTTCCTTCCTTCCGTTGGGAAACATTAAAAAATTGTTCTCACTTCGAGGAAAGTGATGAAATCAATGAGCGAGTTTTTACGGTTGTTCAACGTTTTTACTGAACGAGCTCTCGTAGAAAATCATCAAACGAAAAGTCGAGTTTGTTGGAGGAGTTTGAAGAAATTGAGATGAAAAACTCACTGGGCGTTGCTCCCGGTCTGCTTCCGCAGTTGACGTTGTAATCGAAGTCGCAGAGGCCGGTGACGTCATTGAACAGCAGTCCGTTGGGGCAGGTTTGTTCGATAACGACGTCGTCCCAGCAGTTCAAATAATTGGCACAATTATTGAGGCTCGGATACTGTCCACGTGGCCCGAGGCATCCGGGGGGTGGGACTGGATTCGCCTGGGGAGGTTGAGCCCCGTTCGGTGGAATTTGGTAGTTCGGTTGTTCCGAAGGATTTTGATAGGGCGGTTGTTGAGCCGGATAACTGGGTGACTGGGCTGGTGGGTTGGTCACGGGGCTAATGGGTTTGGGGACTTCGGCCGAGGGTTGGATCCATCCCGGATAAAATTGTCGCGAAGAATTGGGCGAGTCTGGCACCGGGACTTGGAGGTCGCCGACGACAACGGTGTCGTCCAAGTTCTCGAGGCCGGACGTCGCGGTTTTCTCTTGCCAGGAATCTTGACGTCGATCGACCTTCTGGAGGTCCACGTGAGGCCAGGGCTCTTCGGTAACTATATTCCAAAAGAAATTTTTCAATATTCAGTCAACTCCGGCTGATCGTCGTGCGTCACGATCCCGGCAATGGTCAGTCAAATTTTTAGTGTTTTCGAATGATTTGGAGGTTCGTATTCGTCGGAGTATATTTGACAAAACTTCGTGAGGTTTCTTACCTTCGGGTTGGCCGGGGAAGGGCATTTGCCTTCGATACTTCATTCTGCCTCTGCCAGCTGCATCGATGCCGAGGAGCATCGAGCCCGCGAGTAGCACAAAAACGAATTTCATGGCGCGGATGGGTGCGACGAAAACTCCGGTGGGATCGCGCCAAATGAAAGAAGAGTCGTCCGGGTGGATTTTCGTCGTTAGCGTTGAGCACACTGAGCCCGTAAGCAGCGCGTAATCCTGTTCGCTCTTTCGTAAACAGTTTTCGATTGATGGAGTATGAAAGAATTGCGAGGAAGAAGCTCCTCGTGACGCGTCCTTGAGTCTCGTCTCCTGATGCTGGATGGGCTGGACCACGATCGTCCGAGGGCTTACATAGGGCAAACCCCCACCATGGAATCGCGAACTGTCCAGCTCTTCTGAACAACGGAACAGCGAAACCGCCGCCGAGACCAACAAGAGGAGAAGGCAACGGAGACCAGTAAATAAGAAGTGGAGAAGGAGGAGAGGGAGGAGGATATGAAGAAGAGAGGAGCCAGAGGACCTCAATTACACACAGGGGCGTCCCCGACCCCTCGCTCCTCGCAGGACCCCTTGGAGTCTCTTAGGCCCAGGAAGTGCACTCCTGCACTCCCGGGTAATACCACCTTCGGATTCCACCTCGATTCCCTCCCAGAAGTCTTCTCATTTGAGCCCACCGTTGGCCCCCACGCTCCAGGTCTCCGTCAGAACAACACAAATACGAGAACGAATACAAATAAAAGCCAAAAATTCAAGCGCGAATCCTCGAACGAAGAGGGACGAGCCTGGGGCCGAGAGGGACTTATATTTTCCAAGAACTAACGAATGCAATAAAATCAATGCGAAAAAAACGAACGTGCCGAGAAGAGGGGGGGAGCAGGAGTCTAATCGTTCGGTAATTCGGTATTTTTCTTTACAACAACGATATTTTCAATTTCGTTCTCTCGTTTATCGTCCTCGAGCCAAAGTCTAGATTATTGGGAGGCATTATTGGCCGGGCTTGACTATTTCGCTATGAAAAAACGCCTGCGCGCCAGGAATTCGAGTTCCCCCTTCGACGATGCTGTACGGAGGAATGAAAATTTCGCCTCTTATTTCTCCAACACACTTCGGAAGGGCCCTCGAGAAGTGAATTTTAGAAGCGAAAAAGTTGCGTGCCACGACCCTTGAACGTTGGGCAGGCGTGAATACGGAGAGGATCCACGCTCAGCTTTTGTTACTCGAGCACAGCCGCAGAGAGAAGGAGAGAGAAAGCAGTAGCCGAAGAAGAGGACACCAAATGCCATCGTTTGTTCGCACAGCACGAGTGGAATTTGCACGGCTCCCTTTTCTCCCATGAGAAGCCCTCACCGTCCTGTGCTAAATCTCTCCAGGGCCCGAGCCTCTCATGCAATATCTTCAAAAACCCCTTGCCCAACAAAACAAAAAGGGCACCAAAGTCTCAATGCGAAAGACTCGAATAAATAAGAGTAAATAATGTCATGTCTCGACTAATCTCAAATAACGAGGTACAACCTCCGACCGACGCGGTAGCGCAGTCGATAAAATAAAAAACACGCGGTTTTTCCATGCTATAAATACAAGTGTGCGATAGCAATGAAGCTCTGATAAATTCTTCGTAAAATTATTCTCGTTGGAACGTTAGCGCGGAGTGACTGAGAATCAAGCAAATTGAGATCGCTCCCAGAAAGATTTTGTCACCTTCCTAACGAAATCCTCCGAGTGTAGAGTCGTCGCATTCGTCCTCCTCTTTCCTCTTATTCGTTTGGAATTCCCGCCTCTTCGGAAAGAAGATCGCTAGCTGAGTTGAACAAGATATTTAATATATTCCAGGTGATTCCATCTTTTCGCGACAATCCCGAATTACGAGGTGGGCGAAATTCGAAAAAATTTGAACATGTCAGCCGAGAGCTAACGTATTTGGCAATAAATGCGGAGACGGACGTTAATTAGGTTCAGTGAACTGAGTGAACTCGAGGTACCGAGGACTCGGCATCGGAACTGATCGTGGAGCAGGCGTCGAATTCTCTTTTTTATTTAATTACCAGCTAATTGTAGTGACTTAGTAAAAAAAGCAACTGAATCGCGATAGTTCGATGTTGTCGAGAACGTTTAGAAACATTGCAGTCCGCACAAACGATGATTCCGAATTCGAGTCCCCTCGAGGACGCGTAGAATGCATGAATTTATTTTTGGATCAGCGACACTTGAAACGAGAAGTTCTCAAAGAATTTGCCTCGCCGATTCTCTCCGGGCTTACAGAAGTCGAGTGTGCAGACCTTAATGTTTGAGCAAGGAATGCTTGTTTGCAAAGCAGAATGAGGGCAGAAGGATCGAGGGATTAAAAAAACAGCGAGAGGCAACATCGAGAGAGAAGATAACGAGGATTTTATTCGGAAGAGCCGTTGCAACGGGACTAACGTTCGATAGCATTGGAAGAATTTTTTATTATTCAAGTTTTTCATTCTTTCCGGAGGTGGCGATGAGGGAGAGAATCCAAACGGTTTTTCGGGGCAGCTTAACGTCATTGGCTCGGGGACCAGTCGAAAACACGTAATCCTGGAATTCGGCTATGGTGGGAATGCCCTCGAGGAAACTGTGACTCCATCCCACCTCATTGGCCCGCTGCACAACGATCTTTCGAGGATAATCTCGAATTTTGGAGGATTCTCTCCCCGTGTGTGTCACTGACGCGATCTCAGGAGTGCGTGGACCTTGCTGATCTTCCACGGATATTGGGTCTTCCACAAGATCGTGCGGAACGCGATGATCCCTTCGGATGCTGGTGATCGGCATCGTTGGAAAATCCGTGTCAGCTAATCCAGCGCTTTTCCCTCGTTCGATGGACGATTTTACGAGCGACGGACTCGTCTTCGGGTCTCGATGAGAGCGTTCGATCAGAGAATCAATTGACGAAACCTGAACGCCGTAAAGCATCTTGATTTCAAGATTTTTCACTCAATTTTAAAGATCCTGATCGCAAATTCATGTGGGAACGGCTTGACGAGAATTGAAGCAACTTCGCGCCTGGTTTCGACGTCTCTACTGGATGCAAAAAGTCGCGATGATTGGGATACGATTTCGCAGAATTTTTTTGCTCCCACACGAAAGTGTCCGGTGCACGAGAGCCCCGAGGACGATTTTTGAAGCTCTCTGTATCGAGTTCTGGAACTTCCGACGTGGTCTCGACTCCTGGGCTCTAATGTCCTGCGCAGAGTCAGTGAGTCACAGTGACGGCCATCACCTTGACCCAACCTCGAGGCGCAGAGTAGCAGCAGGAGATGCAACGGTTTTTTTTCTTTATGCTGCGCAGCTTTCGAGGCTCGATGCTGCTGCGATATTAATATTCTTGATCTCGCTCCAAGACGCGAGCCGCACTTTTCTCTTTGGAATCCTTTTTTCTCGAGAATATTCAATCAATTGATGACATTGAGCGGTTGCGTTAGGGCTGAGGTCATAAGCTGAAGGTCGTTGACTTTCGCGAACGTGGGCCAGGGGATCGGCATCGCGAACGTAATCGTTGCTGCGACGCATCTATTTATTTAACTCATTGAAAGTCGTTTCGAGTTCCCCCCCATTAAAAATACTTCCAATAAATTTCGGTGTAAAATGGGCTTGAATTTTACGATCCACCTCCTCCTCCTCGACTCCGAGGCAAATCCCTTTAAAAAGATATTGAATAATCACGTTCCGGGATGAGAAAAACTGGCAACATAATCTTTGAAAACATTTGCAAGAACAAATGGCGCGTGAAACAGGAAAAAGCGTAGTATTCTCGAATCGAGCGTGTTGGCTGTAATGAGAAAAAGATAATGGAAAGTTAGGGCACGCTCTAGAGAATGTTCGTGACTCGAATCTTTAAACATTCCCTCGGATAGACTCTTCTCCCTGGGTTTTGCCCTCTCGCATTTTTCCCTGCCTCTCGCGACGCTTGTCGTCTTAACTCGGGTATATTTTAACTCGAGGCCACAGCACGTTTTTGCTGTCTGCACATGCATGTACATTTTCTACTATTCGCACGAATCTAATGAGATTATTCTTCTCGCGGAGAACGATCATTCCGGGGGACATTTATTCTCTGATTTTTTAGATGGAGTGAAGGTAGATCATGCCAGAAGGATCGTATTTTATGGGTGTTTAAATTCGGTCGATTTTTTACTTTCTAATTGAAGATATTATCACTTCAAATTCATGCCATTAAATTCGAAATTGTAAGTACATTTTTTCGACTCATCTTTTGGCGAATGACATTACGAGTCATCGAAATTTCATTCGTCCCTGGCGAAAATTCTATAGTTTTTTATGTTAAAAATCACATTAGAGAGCGCAAAGGGAAAACACAATGGAAAATGGATCGAAAAAAAAGTATTAATAGAAAGACGGAAGGCTATGCGACAGGAATGGCGAAAACCAAAAAGAAACAAAATTCCGGAATAAGCAAATGCGAGGCTTACGAGTGCTCGTTACCAATTTCGTTCAATCTTTAACGTAATATATTTTTACTACTAGTAAGACAATCGTCTCGAATTTTTTCCCAGACGTTCGTTATATACTCGTTTGTTATTGCATGCTTTTTCATAAACTTCGTAAGAAGCGTTCGTTCGTATTATGGAAAAATAAACGATTTTGTGTATTTTTTTTATATTTAAACACGTTTATCTCAATAACCGATAAAACAAACCCTCCAAAATTTGATATGCGTGGCAGTAGACTACTCATTTAAACTCTGTTTAAATTTCAAGATTTTCTTCAGAAAATTGTTTCGTGCATGAATTACCCTAAAAGCACGCTCCTTGGGAATTTTTGATGGACAATTTTTTCTCGGTTTTTGCTCTTCCGGAAGTTTCCACCCGGCTAAAAAGTTTTTTCCTACTCCAATTCCTGTCATTTTCGCTGGACTAAAAGCTTCAGGTTTAATTAACAGCATTCCATCACCTCTGGTAATGAGGGGCGATGCTTGTTTATCGTCGGAATCATAAAGAGCGACGTTCCTCGGCTGCGAGCTGCTCAAGATACGTTTTCGCACGAGGAACGAGCGGACAAGAGATAGTCGAGAATCTCATGAAAAATCTCGAGCGTGTCCGATCGCCGGGGGATCTTCAAATTTATATCTCGTCGCGTTTCTGCGAAAAACGATCGCGCCGAATTTCTTCAGTCTCTCGTTTCTCTCTCTCTGCCTCCTTCGTTTCTCGGTCTTCAGCAAAGTTTTTTTCTTCCCTTCTCGCTTTTACAGCCTCTCGCATCTCTTCTTCGTTTCTTCTTCGTTCGGCTGGACTCTCAAGCGGCCCCAGCTGTCGGAGGATCTAGGAAGATTCCAGCGACGACCGAGCAGAGGCATTCTAAAGATCGCGAATTTGAAAAATCGTCGAGGCTCCGACACAGGCAGAAAGTACGAGCCTTGAGCAAAACAAGAGCACAAAAAAGCCCTCAAAGTTTTGACGAATCACATATTGAAACAAACCCCATGAAACGTACGACAAAAAGGAACATTGAGATTCAAATAAAGTGGAGAAAATGAGTCGTCGATCAAGCAGAACTTCCACGTGTTCAACGATAAAAAAAAAAAACGGCTTAAAAAACAATTTGATAAAAACCAACGACCTCGCGCCTCCGTTGATCCTTCTATAAAATTTTTTACTTCGTAGAAATCCTCGTCGCTTATCCTTGAGCAATTTTGTCCCTTCATTAAATAGCATTATTAAGGATATGAAAGATACGATAAAATTTTGATTTCGCGTGGCACCTTTGACGTGTGATAATTTGATAATGGAATTATGGATCGTGTAGGTGTAAGCAGCTCGCACGTCCTCGGCCCTCGATCATCCAATAAATTCGATGCGCGCGTTTACACGGCGGGGCACTTAGCGGCTCTCCGATATCGCAGTGATGTGTACATAATACCTCACAAGCTCGGCGGTTTTCGCCTTCCCGCCAGCATCTTTTTACCTTCGTGCGGTCTCCCGATCTTCCTGAATTCCTCATATATATATAGATCTCTCGACAGGAATAAAGTTATATCGTGTGCTCCTCGTCCTCGTCCTTCTCGCGGTCTCATAAAATAACGAGGCTCAACGTTTCAATCCGGGGCTCTGAAACGTGAGCGACATAAAACTCGTTATTGCGCTGCACATCCATCTCCATTACACAACGAGTTTATTGTTTGAAATTGTATTGAAGGAATTTTGAAAAAGGGCAATGAAACTGATGATAGAACCTTAAAAAACCGGGCAGGGTTGAGTATGTAAAATAAGCAAATTTTCGAACGGTCGATATTGACAAATTTTTTAATTTGTGATATCAGATTGGAGAAAAATAAGTTATTCGAAGTTCTTATTTGCGATCGACTATTCAGCAAATTACGCGTTTAACCGAATATTCCTTCTTTGAATTCGTATTTACTCGAAAATTCGATAGTTTTCATTTCCAGAGCAATTTTAACAGACCACACGAATGTCAAAAGTTCATATTTTCGAATTAAAAATGGAGAGTTATTGTTTTATTGATAGACCAGAGAAAATAGAGTAGGAGAAAATCGAATGTGAATTTTTCGAGCCTATAAAACTTGGATATGCGGAATAGCGATGGCTCGAAAAGGCGAATGTCAAAATGGCGATGTTTGAAATTGGAGATCACCGGTCTGAATAAGTGAGTGAGTGAGACGCGTGTATTTTGAGCTCCATTGCACTGCTTCATTTTGTTCGTTCGAATTTTCGACTTTTTGGCGTTTCAGTATTTCAACCTCGGTAATATTTGCTCTTTCGTTATTATATTTTCGAAAAAGTGAATATTCGCAGTATTGCTGATCGCACTAATTTATGAATCGAAGAGTGATACTCGAATTTTCGGAAAATCAATATTTCAGTCCTCGTTCCATGGGCGATCGTTAAGTTCTATTTTCGATGTAAACGTGCCTCGAACCTTGAAGTTTCTACTTAATTTGTTATCGACATTCAAAGCTCTAGTCGAATTGATCAGTCTCCATATTATCATTCGAAGTTTATAACAACTCGAAATTTTAGCTGTTCGAAATTTAAGTCATTCTAACGTTTTATCCCCACCTCAATTTATTACATTTCGATATTTTATTTATTAATATTTACACTGAACACCGGCGTGAGCAATTTAATGCTTCTTTTATATGAAAATAGAGTTAATGAGAAACTCGAAGGAATTTCAGAATACATTTTCGGCGAGTCGATTCCACCATTGACTTTTCTAGGCTCCAGGGCTTGGCAGGTTTTTTTTTGATTGAACCATTTTCTCCGGAATTCGCTTCTGGACTTTGGGTCGTTTAACGGGCGCTGGTTGCACAGGTGACTTACAAATGTATTCAAGACCAGGTCCTAGTTGGAATGGAACTTTGTTCCGTCCGACGCGTTTACACGAGCCTCGTTTGCAAAGCTAAAACATTGAGTCGCGTCAGTCGCATTGTCAAGTCATTATATTGGGTCGACACGTCACCCGAAGTCGAGGAAATTAAAGTAGAATGAAATAGAATAAAAATATCAAAAACGGAGAGCAATCGAAATTTCAATTGCCGTTTCCGTTAAAAACGTTTCAAGCTTCAATTGTTCACGATGTTGAGATGCTCACTTTGTTTATTCCGCATTCGGTGTAGTCCAAAGCAGGACCAGTGGGAACGCCTTCATAAACGTTTTCTGAGATATATTTGGCGCACACGAGGTTGTTGCATGCGAATCCACCGTTGACGACGTTATCAAGAGCCTTAAAAAGCGTACGATATTATTCAAGACACATTTCTCAATAAAAAGTCGTGGCAAAATTCTCAGACGCGGTAAACGAGGCACTCACGGAGCAAGCTCCTACGTAAGGACCTCGAGCCTGGCACTGGTATTTAAATCCGTTGACTATTTCGGGCTGTTAGAAAAATTTCACAAAAGAAACCATTTCATTTTCATTGTCATAAAGTTTCAACTCGTGATTGAAATCCACGATCGCCTTACCGAGGCCGTTGCACTGGTCAGGACCACCGAGAATGCCAGCAAAAAGATCGTGCCTCGGAACATCGTCGCTGAAAAAAAATTCAAACTTTTTCATCGCTAGTAACAGTCTGAAAAAAAACTATCGATCACTCTGATCGTGCTAAGAGATGAAGCATTATTTTGGAGTGTTTTCGTCGATTCGCCTTGGCCGTCGGCACTTTTATCTCACTCTTCTCAAAAGAGTCGATCTAATGCTCGATTCCATTAAGCTTTTTCACTCTCTGTCAAAGTCTCATTACTTTGAAATCAATGAGACTACGAACTTGAATATGTAACGTTGAAACAAACTGTCGTTAACTTACGATTCTGCGGGCTTGTTCAGTCGAGACACGCACTGATAACTGAGTTCACGAATATTTGGAGTCCACTTCTGGGGTAGCCCAACCGCTGGGGGACCAGTTTATATACTCGCAAATTCGAAGTGTGCCAGATACGAGAATGAATTTTCTATGCTAATGGTTTGAGGCTAAATATTGAGATAATTCTATTAATATTGAGGCCTGAATTTAATGGAATGACGAAGTGCCATCGATGTGAACACAATCGTTTGGGGACAAACTCTACTGACTCTAGATGGATTCGGGTGAGTTGTCAATCAATGGGTTTCGTTGCTCCAATTTTAATCATCGCGCAACATGCGGGAGTTCGACGCACGTGTCCAAATAACATTTAAAATGATAAATGCGTCGTTACCAGAGGAACAGTCGTTGTCTGTTGAATTCGAGCTCTTAATAACGGTTTTTCCCATATTTTCTAGTGACAATGATGTAGCGTAGCGCAAAATGATATATTTTTTTGTTATATTTTTATCGAGTTGAAATAGTTCGATATTTTCCAGTCGTTTAGGTGCGTCATCGGCTATTTTTAAGGCGGGCGTTTTCAGAGTCTGTTTCGAATGTCCTCGAGAATTTTGAGCCCAACGCGGTGAAGCATTATTTCGTAAAAGAGGCTCGAAACTTTTCAGTGAAAATTCGATCCGCAGAACGAAAGTTTCTGATCCTTCAGCCCGGGAGGGCTTCGAGAAAATGTTAATTTACAGAAAAATGTGAATACGCGTGCAATGGAAGAGTGCATTGCTCGAAGCAGTTTAAATAACTGGACAATCCGAGCTTGCTGCGTCCCCGGAAGTGCTTGAAAAGTCGTCCCAAGTGTTTGCTGACGTCAGGAGGTCATCGTTCGAGTTCTTATCCGAAGCTCCGCGGCTCCTCATCCGCAAGCGATAAATTCGCACGAGTTCGATAAGTCGAGCGGCGTCGAAGAAATCGAGGAAATACGGGAAGCAGCGAGAATGTGCGAGGAGATCGAATCCCCGGGACCCTCGTCACGATCGCGGGATATTTTTAGTTTTTTCCTCTCAAGCGTCGTCCTACGCTTCGAAACTCTCCTCGATCCCCGTTTTTCGATTCGACAGCAATAACCGAAGAGAAAATACGGCAGGGGAGCAAATGAATTTTCGATTTTCCTCGCTTTTTCGTCCTCTCGTTAAACACTTTTCTGGTAAGATCAGAGCAAAATGAGAACTCGACGAAAAAATGGTGCGCTCACACGAAACGAATAATTCTCGGTCGGTTTCGGTAGTCGTTTTAGGCGCAGTGAGCCAAAGCGTAACCACGTCGAACGGGGAGCGAGCATAATTGCGCGGTTGTTGAAATAAATTTGAGAGACGTAAAAGGGCTACCGGGAGAGCCGAGAGCCGATAACCATTTTCATTTTTACCAGAGCCAACAGAAAGAGCAGAGCGAGTTCGCAGAGGGGGAGAATAATTTAAACGGAACGGATAATGCGAAGGAAGTCGGGATGCACGAGGGAGAGGGACGGAGAAGAAGCAACGGAGAGAAGGAACAATTTGCTTACGCGGTAGGTACCGCGAGTCCAACAGTCGAACCGAACGCGTAACAACTTTAAATATCAAATGGCCCCCGAAGCTCGTAAATCTTGAAATTTATCGATAATTCGAATCCCCGCTGTTGAGGCGAAGCTGGTGCAGGATGCGCGGTGCTAACTCACGAGTATCCAACAGTGAACTGTGCCGGCTAAATGTCCTAATGAAGGGAATAACTCAGGGGCTGCGAGGATAAAACAAGAGACGTCAAGCGCACTCGTGTAATGAAGAAATATGCGGTAACGCGTCGAATAATTAATTTAATATCGACGCAGGATTCTCGTTATTAATACTCAAAAGTCAATTATTCGATCGAGCGATTGCCTTGATCGTTAGTACCTGTAATATTGTCTGGAAATATCGCGAATGCGAGTTCTTGGCAGAGGAACGGAGGTGGAACGAAAGGACGAGTGAAAGGGAAGGAAAGATTGAATGATAAAGAAAGATGAACATCGAAGAAAACAAGCCAGGCATAACTAAGGATAAATAAAGGAATAAAGGGCATGAACACAAGCCGAGGAAGAGAGAAAGGAAGAAAAAGAGTTAAAGGCGTGCCGAGGAATGACGTCGGCCCTTACGAGCCCGTCAAGGCCTAAGGGTCTTTGCTCCCCTGGTTCAAACACGATTCTCTCAAGCCCGGTATCAGAATCATAATGCATCGCACACATTCAACGACTCTTGTCTCCAATCGTAGCTAAAAACTTAATAAATTAATATCTTCGAAATATTGACTGGGAAAAAAGAGCTTTGCAATTATTTCGCTCGAAACAAACCTACGCGAGTGAGCGAAACTTGCTGTTAAGGAAGTTGAGGCCGTACAGTCATTTATTTTACCCAAAAGTTATGACCTGTACCTTTCAAAAGTTAGGCCAGTTTACAGTTTGCCAATGTTTCATACACTTTGAAGAAGAGTTGGGAAAAAAAGACGAAAAACTGGTGAAAGCTCAGTCGAAAAGACGGACGGTGATGATCCTAGACTCAAAAAACTGCCCAGGAAACAGATACTATTATTAATATAATCTCAGCAAGTCTCCTAATAAATCTGAAAAAATTGACATTATTCAGCAAGCCTTGTTCATGTTGCCCAAAAAATTTCATATTTTTAGCATCATTTTTAACGGAGATATCACTGAATGTGTCTTGACTTCCATAAGGTTACATGTTATTTGGCCCAAATTGTTATTGATTTTTCTCAGCAACGACGCTCCTAAACTGTCTGAAAATTTAACTGATTTTTTTTTTACGCACTTCACTTTATAAGATGCAATCGGTTTAAAAGCGATGACATTATTTTAACTCTAATGCCTCGACTTCCTTAAACTGGGCCAGCTTCGTGTCGTCTGCCACAAGCAAATACGCCTAATTTTTAGCCAGAGACCAGCAATGCAATCACGGAATATTCGAACCAGAAATCCCGTCACTGTGTCAACACAGAGCTCTGTTAACAGAAAAATGCATGAGCATCGATTATTCCCGACAATTTAATCTGCCCAAAGCAAACCTCTTGATATTTGCTAACTCATACACCAATTTTTATTTGTCGATCGTTTCCTTCAGAAAACTCGGCAAGTGTTCATCACAGATGTCGAATGTGCTTCTTTCGTTCCTCACGAGGCATGAAAAATGAATGCAAATGTCCACGGCGGAGAGACGCTCTTGCGTAACACGATTCAAGAGTCGATCGCACTCGAGCCTCGAGAGCTAATCACGTCAAAAATGTCGTCGCAAAAAGTAGTGACGTTTTTGCTCGACGGACAATCCTGATCAGAGTGTTAAGAAGCCTGGAAATGTGAGCTGATCCCAGGATTAGAATCAGCAGCTCGAAGGAGCCTGTTAAACTTGTAAATCTTGTTACAAGCCTGCTCCGGTGCGAATCGCTGTTACAGCAACTCGCCGAATCAACGGACAGTGATCAGCTCGAGCAGGATATTAATCGCAAGTATTTCAGTGATAGATTCCGGCGCTATCCAAAGTCCAGTTACATTCCTATTAGAAAGCTAATACGAGTGCGTGACACGGTGGTGCTGTTCGGAGGCTCGTTATCCAAAATAAGCATAAACGTACGTCGCTCCGTTTACGTTGAAACATCGAGGACTCGGGTTATGAATTTTCCAGGAAACTCGTAACGCTGGTCGGTCCTGGGTTCGATGGGTGCATTGGGCTCCGTGGCGTCGTTTTTTGGCGAGGATCCTCCAACGTGTTCGTGCATTTTCTCGCTGACGTAATTCTCCCACTTCAGCGAATTCCGCGCTGGTTTTATCAGACGATTCCTCAGTTTTTTCCTCTCCCGATTTCCAGATACTCGCTCGATCGACATTCTTTATAATCGACGCGTGGAGACGAACGGACTAACGATTTTTTCGAACGAAACGAGAAGACGCGGGGAGAAACGACCGAGCGGGAGTCGATTGCTTTTCAACGAGTTTTAAATTCCACGGAGAATTTCAAGATCGAAGATGCATTCGTGCAGCGAGACTGTCGACCTTAGCCTCCTGTGAAATGTAGCGTGATACCGCAGGATCGTGTTTCGGGGCGACTCCCCCTTTTGTGCCTGTAAAAGTGTACATTACGGGAGGTTCGATGCACTTTTTTTGCGTTTCGCATCCTCCAAAAATGCAGCGAGACTCCAACCCTGGGTCGATGTTTGGCAATTTTGTTTTTTCAGTACACGATTTTTTCTTTTTTTTTTTCATGACAAAAAAGCTTGGCCGGAGGTGCTGCAACATTTGTTCGCCACGACAATATCGATACTGAGACTCCTCCCAAAGTATAACGCTTTCGTGTTAGGACAAATCGCGGACACTTTTCTTAAAGCTTTCTCCAAAATTTTAGGGATGAAAACCAATTTTTCGAAGCATGGCTTCGACACGTACGAATAATGCATTTTTCTCGTTCTGCTTTTATTGGAAAATACACATTTTTTGTTGCCTCTGCCATTCAACGATTTTTTGTAAATAACATAATCGCAGATGCTTTATGTTAGAAGTAAATAAATTCATTTTTGGGTCCCCGCTTTCTCGTGGCCCCTGAAAACAGGCAAGCAGCATTGCATCGGTGTCGAACACTTTCCAAGGAGGAAGGCGAATCTCGGTAATCGATTGATTGTAGCGAAGTGAAGAAAGTGAAAATTTTCAGTGGCTTCTCATTATTCGTAAAAATCATTCTTTTCGTTTCGATATTTCCAAACCCACGCGCTTCCTTTCTCATTGAAAAAAGTATAGTAGAGACGCTGTTTCGTGGTCCATTTATTTTGGAAGCTGCATTTTGTCGAGCAAAATTTATTCAAAGATGAGAGCCCTCGCGATGGAAACACTTTCGGTAGTTATAATTTAAATGGAATTTGAAATTTGGTATATAAATGGAACTCGAGACATTTTGCAGTCGATAAATTCAGCGGCGAGATAAGCACGAAAGCGACTTTATCGACACGACAGTGCTCGTCGATGTAAATCCGCGTCTATCTTGCATCGTGATTTATTCGAGCGATGAAAATTTTCTCAGAAGCTTTAAACGCCGATTGTAACACCGAAGAAGGCATTTAATTGGTGTTTTCACGAAACACACGTAGCTAAACAAACCTCCGCGTATGCACTTCTCCAAATGTTTTCTTAAACGTTTGTTCAGAGCTCTCGCGATGCCCACGCCCGTGTCAGAGGCTCGAGAATTCATGGTCAGCCATTCGAAAATTCTTAACGACCCGTAAATTTAACGGTCAGTTGAGACTGAAAAAAGACGAGAGTACAACGCGCGCTCGGCTGCTGCGTCGCGCTATCTCCGCCCTGGAACCCCGCGGGCTTATAACGCTTCGTACACGCTCTCACTTTTAATTTTACCTTCGCGCGTACGTCGGCGTTTTTCTCCGTGGAGCGACGAGTCTTTTAAGTGTATTATACTTCAAATGTAACGTAGCCAAGTACACGTGTCAGGTACGATAAGCCAGCAATAAACATTGTTTCATAAATCAATTTATCGATCGAGTGATAACGCGCTCCCTGCAGGCCCAATTCAACTTTGCAGGCTGAACATGCACCTCGAGGGAGCGGTTTTTTCAAGAAATTCTCCGAAACGTAATTAAGGAGAAATTTCGCTGTGGATTATTCTACGATCGCAAAAACTTTTGCGGCACTTTTTTCCTCAAGAAAGATGAATCCAATGCAGGAATTTGAACCCGTTTGATTCTTCGGTGTGTGCCAGTTTTTGCCAACTTTTCCGGAGACGCCACTTTGAGAGCTGCGCACAATGCTGAGTCGACCTACAGAAGTTGTGGCGCTGCACCGCGTGCTTAACGCTTTTGAGATTTCGAAACTCCGAGTACCATTGTTTAGCTCGTGAATCCTATTTCCTCTTGTGACTATTCTCACAGATTCGAACGGTGAACGAGAGAGCGAGATCGAGAATAAGTCGAGCGACGAGTCTCTGGTAGAGGCTCGAGTCGTTGCTTTACTCTTATAATTACTAAAAATCACTCCGGATTCATTGGAACCTGCGAACGAGCAGGGAGGACTTGAAAAACTGCATTTGCTTGTCTGTTTCAATAAAAATCTCGAAAAAAATATTTTTAAAAAGCTGAAAGTTTCAATCCAACGTTCGATCTTGAGCGCATAATGAAATTGAGAAATCCGAGAACGCTCAAAAATTACACAGTCGGAAAATAATCGTTGGAAACTCATTTGGTCTCATCCGGTGATTCAATGACTGCCAAATTGCCAGAACAAAATTTGCCCCCAGGGACGTTGATGCTCCCACAAAATCTCTCGAACATCCGGGCCTCGGACCATTACGAATGTTTACTCAAAAGCCAGCGGTAATAGGACGATCCTGCTAAAAGATTGTGAAACCAGACAATTTTCTACAGGCTCCTTCCCCTCTGCCATTCATCACTTTACAGCTCACATTTTTAGTGCTCATGATCACCTACGAATTTCTACGTAATCTATGCTGCAAGAAAGTCACACTCTTTTCATTACGATGGGACACCTTGGACTTTTCAAAACGTTTTTTATTTCATCCATGAATGCACGGAGTTGATCTTGCAACGAGACTTTTTAGGGGTAACAATTCCTTGGTAATCGATTACGATGATTAAAAAAATTGAAAAATCAAATTTTGTTATAGGAAAATGGCCAAATTGTAGAAAAGGAGTTTTTAAATGATTTTTCGACTCGCTCAGCCCTGTCGCAAATTAATAATCCTCAATAAAAATGTGAACGTGCACGCACGACGATGTTGCGTATTTTTTTACTCTGAGGAGAAGAAGAAATCGAAATGGAGCAATATTACTCATCCGAATGAAGAGAAAATCGACGATTTCTATGCCAACTAGAGATCGGATGATCGTTCATTTTGTGTATTCTGCGTAGCGAATAATAATCAACCGGTTGATATAGAAACGTCGATAAAATTGTTGATTTTATTTAATGAGAATTTCGTTTATTTTCATTAATTTAGATTTACTGCGAAGAGCAATGAGCTCTAATAGCGAGGAGAATCGCAGATGTTTCAATGCTTGTAAAAACGACGAATTTTTTCGTTTATTCGTGCCGCGCTTTCCGAGAGTTCAACATTTTCTAGAGGCAAAATAAACGAGTTTTGTATGCCGGAAAGTTCATTGAGCTATCAACTTCATTTCCACCGACTCATCGTGTGAAAATACGCTTCTAGGAAGCCTCGAGCTTCCCACTTTTGCAGCGGCATTAAACTTCACGATCGGCTTTTTGCCGCGTGCAGTGAATAAACCACCGTTGCTCGTTCGCGAATCGAACTCATTTAATTTGCCGGCTTGAGGCGTTCAATTAGAAAAAATCTCGCAAGAAAATCTCGCGGCGTCGAGAGCTCTTGAAAATTTGCGTTTTTTTTACGAAACGGAATATTTCTTACACCATTTCTCCCATTCTGGCTCGGACGTCGTCGCGGATATTTAGTCATGGCTTTGCCACGAGGGACTTTCGTCCGGAGCTTGGCGATAAAACGTTCATCAATTTTTTATCGCGTTCGGGCATTTCATAATTGCGCGAATGTCACTCAAACTTTTTCTTTCTTCTTTCTCTTCCTCGCCTTTTATTTCATAACAATGGAAATCCAGAACGAAGCGTAGAACGATTAACCATTTATTCTGGCGAAAATAAGAGAAAAAATTGAAAAATCATGATTTTCTCCGGAGCAGCAGATGAAACGAATATTTTCAATGCCAGCAGACTGACTTGCACTTGTTCGTTAGCTACGAAAAAGGGTCTCGGTCAACGCGTTCCTATCCCTCCCGGGGAAAAAGGAAGAGGAAAAAGTTGAGTAAAGTGTTCCGAAGGGAGATCGAAACGGAGGAATATCGATCGGAGTTCATGGACAAATTAACGCCCGCAGGATTCCTCGGAGTATCCAGGCGTGACGTGTCTGAGGCGAGATCGATTTTTCCACTAGTGCCGACCATCGTCCAGCTGCGCGTTTTGCGTCCAGCGCACAGTTTCGAAAGAGTTCATTTCGCGGTGCACCGTCGCCGATCAAATTGTTGAGATAGTCAAGGGCCTGCGGGCTTCCTCCGAGAGTCAAAAAGCGAAGAAAAATCGATGAAAACAAAGTTGAGCCTCGCCGAATGAGAAAAACACGAATCCAAACTGGTTTGCACCCTCGCGATGATAAAGCCTTTCTGTGCAAACGAGAAAAAAAACCGTGCGACTTCGATCGGTCGCGGATCCCGACGCCAGTCAATTCTAATGTTTCCATTGATTCGCCGATCGAAAATAATTCGGTGCCAACGAGATGCTCGAGTCGCGTTCCGAACATTAAAAAGATTTCGACGATCAGTTGAGCAACGAAGCCTCATTTTAATGAAACAGAAAAAAAAAAAAACAAAACAAAACAAAAAATGACGAAAGTTCGTTCTCCAGTCAGCGAGGCGTAATATTCCATCTTCCTTCGGCGCGAGCTCTTCTCGAAGTGAGATATTCAATTAGATCCATAGGTGAATCGTAACTTCCCGTACTTCCCTCGATTATCTCTCCCATTAATGTAATTTCTTTTCTTCTATTTTCACACAGACGAAGCGGCCGATCAATGAGAAAGATCTGGAGGCCTCAGCAGCGCGGATCAACGACGGGGGAGTAGGCATTAGGAGGCCCGAGAATAGAAGAAGCAGTGTATATACGTATGCGTTGGAAGGAGCCATGGGGGCCTTCCTAGTGAAACACATCAGAGGCAGAAACAGCAGCAGCAGCAGCCGTAGCGAGCAACAGCAGCAGCAACAGGATTGTCGTGAGAGTGGGGAGCTCATATAAGACCCGTAGCCAAAGGCCTCTCCCAGTGACCAGTCCCGACACGAAAACCCATCAGCAAAGCTTCTTCGGTCTTCTCACAAGCTGCTTCACGTCCAACAACAATAAGAAGTTGTTGTTGTAGCTGCTGCTGTTGTTGTTAATTTAAATCCCTTTGCTATCGTTCGTCCCCATCGTGACTGTTCGTTTGATGGTGGAAGGTTTCTTTCCTTCATTCGAACAAACGACTAAAAAGCACGAGCACACTCTACCTGCCAAGGACATCGAGCAGCCTGCAGGATGAGATCGTCCCGAGCCATCTCGATTTTCCTGGTCCTCGTGGCTGCACACGGTGAGTCAATTTTTCTTCAATCAACGGCTCTATTTTCATCGGTGTTTCATTATAACCGTACGAGATTCATGCTGCTTCCAGCGGATTGTCATTTGGTTTGAGTGATCGTTTGAGTAGATACAGAATCGTCGAAGTCATCGAAGGCCTCGATCGTGCTTTTTCATGCTCCTCGATTCGTAGAGCCTCTACGATGACTTTGACGATTCGATTGCCACTCGATTAACCCTGGCGCGCCGTGTGTGTCTCTTGCATCAACACAAAAAATAAATCCTTCAATATTCCCACGAAATTCCGGCCCACCAACCTCGGAGCATCCTCCACAAAATTTGTTTGACAACACGAAATTATGAATTTCTCCCCTCGCGTACTCGCGATCAATCAAAAACGTCGTTCGCCATCAACGACTCATTTAGACAGCAAAACGATCATGAATTCGATCCAACCAATAAAATCGCAACGTTTCATCAATCCGGATTATTGCACAGACTAAAATTTCCTTTCATAACAGTTTGATGAACTTTCCCCTCAAATCAATCATGTGTAACATCTCTTATTAATGGCAGAGTGAAATTTAGCCTTCGATACCAAAGCCCCGATCATCTTCGAGGAAAAAAAAACGGCGGACATGGCCCCAACGACAACGACGAGTTTCACACATCTCGCGGGTGCGCGCGAGCGCGTACTTTCTCCCGTGTACGAGTACGAGTGAAAATATGAAAGTAGCTCAACTGCCGGTTCACTCACTCTTTCTCATTCCCTCCCTCCACCCCCCCCCCCTCCCCTGGCCGCCCTCTCATCGCTCTTTCTCTCTTATCTTCCTTGTTCACACCTTCAACGAGACAGCCGTTCAAATACATCAAGTACGTTAATTCTCGCTCCGTGCGTGCGTAACCAGGGTGGCAAATCCAGTCCATTCGATAATAGCGCGCAATTAGTCATTTTCCCCGGCACAGAGCTGCGGATCAACGCCATTTCCTCGATCCCCCCCGGCCGGTCGCCTATTCCAATTGCGGTTGAACGATCGTTGCGAGCCATTAGAACGAAATCATCGTCATTATCATGCTCATCATGACCGTAGTTACGATCGCGAGACTCAATTTGAATTATCGCGTGTCACGAGCTCATGCTCATTCGATCAATTAGCCTCGGCTTCTAGCCAGTTTTCAGCACACTTTTTCTCAAAGATTTCTTCTCAAGGCAACGCGCAGACGTTGGCTCTCAAAGTTCGTTCGAGGCCCGATGACTCTGAAAATTGAGCAACGTCGATCGTTTTTCACTCCGAAATGGGACGAGGCTTGAAAAATCGAATTGAATCTTTCGATTCCCTGCTACAGAAATCGTTACGCAAGTTTTTAGTGCTATTCGTCGTTAAATGGTCTCGAGGATTCGTAACTTTCGACAAGTAAACAAACAGTTGCGTCACGAACTGATTTTCGAGTGGTTCGAAACAAAACTCGGAGCAAAGTCATCTCGGGTGGCAGTTGAAAGGGGCAGGGGGGGGAGAGAAAATAAAATGGTATCTCCGGGAAAAATCGTAGATCTAATCATCCGTGCATTGAGCTGACTCTCACTTGGAAACTTTTACCTTTCGGCTCGATGGTAAGTGTTCTCTCACCCCCTCGTGGCTGCTCGAACGTTCCTACAACCGCGCTACCGGAAAGAGACGATGCTTGTAAAAGACACATAATAAAAACCGAAATGCAAGAAAGTCGAAACTCTCCCGTGCCGATAGCAACGCCGTCTATCCCACGAGATTGCGCTCGCGCACACACATACATTAAGCATCTTGTTAAATAGCCTGAGGTTCTTTGGAGCCACGCGATTTTATCGCTGCGAACGGTGACGTTGGAACGTTGCACTTTACGGAAGGAATCGAAGGCGGGGCATTGCCTCACCTTCGTCACAGCCACGTAGCATTTATCTCTCTGCTTTACTCCTCGCTTTTTCCCCTCCCGTTTCGCATCCTTTTTACTCTCCTCCCACCTGGGAATGTTCATATTTGTTTTTCTCCACGCTCTTTTCTTCACTTCTCCGCTCCTCATCGGCGTTCCAACTCGCTGATCATCGGTGCGATGAGATTGGAAAAAGCCGATGAACCATCTTCTGCTCCCAAACATTCCTACTTTTCCAATTACTCCAAAAAGCGTTTTAAAAGCTCTCACAACTTTGGTCACAAGGCAAAAAAGCCATCGGCATTCCCCCCAGGCGTTCCTCCTTCGTCGGGAACGAACCCAACGAACCTTTCGCAAGAATATGAAGCCCGCAAATTAAGGTTCGCCACTCGCGAGAAGTAAATTTGATTCTCCTCCTAGCTTTTTGTGAGGCTTGTACTGCCCATAGATAGTACGGGCATGTACAGTAAGGAACGCCATACCCGTTACACCGTACGTACGCTCTCGGCTCGTTTACAAAGTCGTAAAGGAAGGGAAAGTAAGCCTGCTAAGCACTGAATAGTCCAAAGACCGGCGGGCCTTGCGTAATCTCCCGGGGACCTCACCCTGCTTCTCAAGTGCTTGTTCCATACGTAAATACGTTTAAGTTCACTCTTCTACGTATATATAAATAATAATGCATAAATATATGGACCGAAGGACGAGTAAGGCCTGCGAAAAGGCTTCTGATTCGTGTGCATTCCTCGAGCTCTTTCTACTACGAGTATTTCGCGTCATAGCCCCTGGGCTTTTCCAGGCGTAAGTAAAAGTTCTGGGTGCAGAGCTGCTCGAGACTCGAGCCTTTGGGAGAACTGCCTTTGTAAAAGTTCAAACAAATTTATTACAGCCTTGGGACATTCTTTTCAATGTTTCGAGCCACCCTGACAACGACGCATTACTAATTGATCAATTTCGGTTAAATTATAGGGCAAGACAAACATATTTCGAGAACGAAATCCTCGAGAAGAAACTCTGGAATAATTGCTCGTAGGAAAATGCCTCGGCTCATTTTGCAATGAACAGGTTTTCGTCCTCAGGCAATTGGCTAAACAGGATTTCTCCAAATTTTCTAAACGGTTCACTCAATTGCGTTTTTTCTTTTTTTCTTTGTCGGATAACCCTGGAAATGTCTAGTAACGAAAAGATGGGAAGTGATTAGAGAAAAAATCGTTTGGCAGAGTTTGTTGTGAAATGTCACATCGCAACAGTGATTTTTCTTTCCTACCTCGTGATTTATTCGTTGGGATTCTTTATTATTGTCGTTCGAGTGAGACACTCGAGTTGGAAAACGGGGAAAGATTTTTTTCTACCACTGAAGGTCCTCGGAGCTCCGCGTCCCGACAATCTTCTCGCTGAGCACGAACAACCGCACGTCCCGCTCGGCTTAATCGATTAACGGTGAATCCGAGCGTAATCGGCTTAGCTCGCCGAGTATTTTCAGGGTTTCAGGCTTGTGCAGGAAGTGAGACTGGTCGCTCGATCTTGCCTTTTTACTGTTTGAATCGTTTTATCGAATCGTCATTGAATTTTGTTGAATCGTCTTCGAATAATCAATTCCAGGCAATTTCAACGATTTTTACGTAGAATAATCTGCTGACACGTCAGTTCTCGATTGTTCACGTAAAATGATGGTAATTTGAGAATGAAACTTCATTTTTTATCGTCAGATACTTTTGTCGATCGTTAATCGACGTTGTGTCATGTACGATTATTACCCTCGTTATTAGAAAGGCAAAAAAATACTCGAGTAATAAATCTTCGTTAAACTTGATCACAGAATTTGATCTACAAGTGATTGTTCTCATTTTTTCGCGTCGATCTAGCACGATAAATAGGAAAATCGTGCATGGAAGTAAACATGAAAAAATGAAAAGGAGAGTCACGTTCGAGCGAGCCTGACTCGTTCTTTCGTTTACTCTCGATGCCACGTACAGTCCGATTTCGAAGTTTCCCTCGAGCAGTGCTCCTCGTTTGGCTTTGTTATCCAGGACGAAAGCTTTTACTCGTTTCTTTCGATACTGATTGAACAATAAACCACACGCGAGCGCAGAACAATGAATACATTTCTCAGGCCAAATATGATAATGCGTTTATACGCCAGTTTCCTTTTGCACGACTCGATGCTCATTTCGTATCGTGCTTCATGCAGATCTCAAATTGGTCAACGATTTATGCATAATGTAACTAAATTTCGTGATATCGTTCGCCGGAAACGGAGTTTCTAATGCTCATTTCGAACGATAATGTCTCACTATTGAACTCGATTGATCGCATGCGCATTACGACCGCATCAAATGCGAATAAATTTCCAATGAAAATGCCAATTGTTCGTTGCAGCGAGGAAAAACCGGAAATTATTTTTCTGAAAAAATCGCATCGCTGATTTTTCTGCGCACTTTTTCGATTGCTCCAATTTTTCTGACTGCAAATTATCCTCCGAAGCTGCTCTCCCTTCACCCGTTTTTGGGCTGAACTTGTGACGAAATTAACGCGTTTTTACGACTTTTTCTCCGACCGGGGAGCCCCCGGTCGATGAGCATTTTGGGGGGGAGTAGAAACTGAGTGTGTGCGCTCAGACGGACCGAGCGTCCGCGTATCTCCCGTGAAATTTCATCGCAGACTCGCACGCGATTCGCTTTCGTTATTCACTCTCACTGAACTCTCACGAATTCGTTTGATCGATGAGCCGCGATAAGGAGGCTAACGAGAGGCGAGCGATTCAACGAGTGCTTTCTACAATCGTACTTGGAGGTACCGAAGTTTTTAGTAAAGTCCGAGATCGTTGAATTTCGAACGCTTGATCGTCGAAAAAACGCATCATTTTCATTCCAACATTTCTTTTACCGAAATCATAGCAAAAAAATAGAACTCCAAGCTCCAAGTAACAAATTCGTGTGAGAAAAAACCGTTGGGGCGGTTCCCGAAAATGTTTTGTTGCTGGATCCCTCGAATGTTTGAGTCCCAAGCGAGTCTAACGCATCGAGTACGTAACAACACCGCAGAACGGTACATTCATTAAGGCACAAATGAAAAATGATGGAGCCGAAGGTCGGAGGTCAAGGCTACCCCGAACGTCGACTTTCACTCGGCACACTCCCCCGGATATCTCGCGATCTCGTTTTCCTTTGCTTGAGACCGTTCTCTCATGAGCCTTCCCATACACTTTGATTCATCAGCACCATTCCACATTTATCTTCGGCCACGAATATTGCGATGTCGGAGTTGCGTGGACGCCCGCAATTATCCGATGAAATAATAACGTTGAAAAATGCTTTTTTATCGTGTCGCTAAATCTCGCACGGAATCGTACCGCGAGTGACGTAACCGTTTTTACGCGAGTCTTCGTTCCTCACGCAGTCGCTCCTTGGCCGCTTAAACCATTTGCGAATATCATTGGACGGCCGCACGTTCTGTCGCTCGTTACATTGTAACGAGAAATTTGATCCATTCAGATTCGTTCTTCGTTCCCGATCTGTCAACACTCCTGATATTAATGCGGCATCGAAATACCAGCACGCGAACGCTTCGAAATCCATATCCATCACTGTCTTCTAACGATTGTATTACATCGCGAATCTCTCAATGCGCTTGTCCTTCTGGAACTCGAACGCGAACTCTCCTTTCTGCTCCGGCTTTTCCCCATTCATTGTCATATAAAATCTATTCACACGAAAATAATCTTTGACAAACGAATATCACTTTTAGCAGCGTCCAAAAGAAGAGCTTTCCAACCAAAATGACGACATGGAAGCACGAAAAATGAACACGAAGACAAAATAACAAAAATAATACAAATAATAACGTTTCACGAGATTACGTGAAAATTGTCAAAATCGGACAATGTTGATGTACATATTTCATCATTTTTTTCATCATATGTCGATAGTGCTCCGAACCCATCCAACGATTCGCCACACAAACTGAAATGAGGTTATTTTGTTATCGTATTGTTTTGTCGTGTGATATATTTTGTCTTCGTGTTATTTTGACATGTAACCCGAAAAGTCATATTTTTTGAGCTCATCAAACTCTTCGACGATCGATCGATTAGTGTTTGTTCATGTTTTTCCGATCTCAAATGATTCGTCGTTTCTGCAGGACTCGGAGCCCAGAAGCAGCAGCAGGAGGATCCATGCCAGATGAAATCTCGGGTGGTCAGTGACATAGATTACTGCGATCGTTACTGGGAGTGCGTGAGCGGCCGTCCGGAGCTGTTCGACTGTCCGAACGGTCTCGTTTTCGCCGGGAAGCATCGTGGCGTAACCGAAGGCTGCGACTATCCGTGGCGCGCGAATTACTGCGACGGTAAACGTCAGGCGAATCCACCCATCGGCGCCGAACACTGCGATTGGCTTTACGGTATCTTCGGCCACGAAACATCCTGCACGAGGTACTGGACGTGCTGGAACGGAACTGCCACCGAGCAGCTCTGCATCGGCGGACTCCTCTACAACGAAAAAGCGAGGTCTTGCGACTGGCCTGAGAACGTTGAAGGATGCCAGAAGCATCGTGAGTTTTTTGGGTTCGATTAAACGTCGATTTTTCCCTCAGCAGCTTCGCTGGCTCCGCTCGAGTCTCCGAATTCGGACGTCTTTTCATTGAAGTTTTCTGGGATCTTTGAACAGCTGGAAACGTCTCGTTCCCTCGAATATCGTAAAAGTTGATCATCAATAGTTTGAAAAATTTGAAATTTCTTCATTCCTGACGCAGATGAACGCGCAGCAATCGAAGAGTTCGAGTCGCGGATTTTCATTTATCTCCATTAGTTTATTTTTGCATATTTTATGAGACAGCATTACGTGTTGGGCCCCATTGGATATACGCGCACGTTTTGATTACTCAATAAACAGGTCTCCTTCCACAGGCTCGAGGAGCCAGTCCTTCCCCAAATTCCTAGATCTAAACCACTCTCACTTTCTAATAGGAATTTTTCAAATGTGCTTCTTCGCATATCTGAGTCTGGCTCGCGAGGATCTCCCATAATGTCTCCTGGCAACGCGGCCTCGAGAGACCTCCGGAGTCAACATTTTACCGGTTTCTCTATCGAGCGATAACTTATTCGCGAGTATCGGTATCCCCATTATTTATGTTTCTCTGAATCGATATTGCGAGTTCTCCCTGTTTTTCATGATTTCTCTCGGTTCGACGAACGATTATTTCTCGATTTTGATCGAGTGCGTTGATTTGCCGACGCAAATATTGAAAAGGAAAATCGATCGCTACTGTTTCCAAAACACTTTTTGAAACACGAATTCGGTCGAGCCCTCTTCGCTATTTTTTCTTCCCATTTCATTACTCCTTTTCACATTGTTTGACTTTTTCCAGCGAGCATTGTTGCAACTGCGAACATGACAAAAGAAAATCGGAATTTTTAATCTCGAACACACCTTCTAATCTCGTCACATCTACCGGGAGTCACTGGCCTTCCCTCGGCAAGCACAGACGAGGCGTGCTTATTAAAATTCACACACGTTCTCCTCGACACTCCTTCCTCTCTATTTCTTTTACTTTAACATTTATTATCATTATGTATATCCTCCGCAGACATCCGATTGTATTACACACGTTTGTGTCCCACGTTATGTTCGTGGAATTTAGCTGTTTCGCTGCGGTGTGTGAAGCGCTTTTAACATTCATCAAACGAGACGACATTTAAAAATTCCCTTTTTTTTGTTTCTACACATACTTTCACGATTCAAAAGTGCCGTAACTGTGCTCCGTCCGATCACGTAGGATCCTCAGCTTACTCCTCGTCGGCCCCTTAATTAAATATTCATTTAATAAATGCTCATTCCTCTCTCATTACCTGCCTTATTCGTGATGGAATGTTACGAGCAATTGGGCAAAACTGTTTACACGAGTCAGAATTGGAGGAAATTAAGGTAGTTCGTGCACGAAACGATTTTCTTAAGAAAGTCTTGAAATTTACAATGGGCTGTTGACTGACACGCGTATCAAATTTTAAAGGGTTTGTTTTATCGGTTATTGAGATAAACGTGTTTGAATATTTAAAAAATACACAAAGTCGTTCATCTTTATATATTACGAATGAAGGCTGCTTGCGAAGTTTATGAAAAACGTGCGCAATAACAACGAAGTTTATAAGGAAGGTCTGGAAAAAAAATTGAGACGATTGTCTTACTAGTAATACGTTACGTTAAAGATTTAACGGAATTGGTAACGAGCACTCGTATAATCTCACGTTTGTTTATTTCAGCATTTTGTTTCTTCTTGGCTTGGCCCATTGCTGTCACAGCCTTCTGTCTTTTTATTAATACTTTTGTCTCGATGCATTTTTCTTTGTGTTTTCCCTTTGCGCTTTCTAATGCGATTTTTCACATAAAAACTGTAGCATTTTCGCGAGGGACGAATGAAATTTGGGGTTCGGTTAGTGATGGAGTAAAAATTGATGCAATTTAGACACCCATAAAATACTTCGGACATGATCTAGCTTAATTACTACTTTTTCTACTCATGATAGTAGCTCCATCGAAATTATTCTTGGCAGCTTTCCTCACGAGGGAATTTCATTTTTCTCAATTTGCTCGCAGCCTTCGAATGTTTACACGCAATCATTTAGAACCGAGTCTTCGAGATTTGTGCTGAAAATATATTTTTTTCAAATAAAACGATAATGAATCATACCGAAAGGCTGAGGCTACGATATTTTGGTATAGAACACTTTAAACCTTGCTGCTGACTCGATTGAGAGTTGGTTGCTGATTTCATTCGAATTTCAGCTCCGAAAGCCTAAAACTACGACATTTACGAACGAAATAATTCAAATCTTCGTTTCAATTCAACCATCAATTGTTTCACGATCTTTTTCTCGTTTCAGCTCTCTGCAACGAGGACCCGAACGGTAACGTGCCATTGGGAAAATCGTGCAACCGTTACTGGCAATGTCAGGGTGGTTATCCGCGTCTCCAGAGATGTCCAGCAATGTTGGTATTCGACAGAAGATCATTGAGATGCGTCGTCCCCCCAACGGAGGACTGTGACGTACCGACGACGCCGCCGAACATCGGTGGCGATCTTCCCGAAGGAGGAAACGACCCGGAGCCCGAAGAGGAGAACCTGCCACCGGGTGTCCCTCCGCTGCCTTCTGGAGCGGTTCCGTTGAGGGCAAGACCGAGGAACTAGATTGACTTACCATTTTTTTTTTCGTATAGAGAGACGATAACACGGTGTGAAGAAAAAAATCTACAAAAATCGTAGAAATTATGTTTTTCCAATCAAAATTAAAATCTCATCGCAAACGATGAAGAAATCGACTCCAAAACTCGCAGAGACAAACAACTGACGGAGACTCCGAGACCCACGAACGTGGCCGATGCTTATAATTGCTCATCGAACACAATATTTTATTCCTCGATTCCTAACCAACGTCTGGAAAATCAATTGAAATTTATTTGTCATAAAAAATATGGTAATATCGTCGACCATTCATATTTTTATCGTAAATTCTAAAACATCGCAACGAATTATTTCGTAGAATTCTCCCTCCCCATCCCTCGATCAAAGTGTAAATATTCCCGAAGACAATCCTCCCTCGTCCCCTTTCCTTAATGTGAAATACTAATCGTAATACGAATTTATATTATTGTTTGTATTTTAGATTTCGTGGAATAAAGCCTGCGTTGTATATTTTTTATACGTACAATACCCGTCCTTGAAATATAATTTATTGACCGAACCTGGGCAATTCCTTCCTTTATTCCCAACAGCACTCGTAGGATTTCATGGAAATCAAGTCAACGACAAACTTTAGCGGAAATTAAAGATAGCAGGAAATCTGCGAAACATTAGTTCTCATTCGTCGATGTTCCCTGAAGTTGCGTTACCAAAAATATTGGAGCACCGTCCAATTTAGCGTCCGCAGACATTTTCTCGAGCTCCCGTAACTTCAGAATTCATAATTTCGAGTAAAAATTTCGTGCAATGTTGTCGAGACTCCCAACCATAAAATCGATCACAGCAAACGAGGTTTCGAACGTCTCCGAAACTGGGCAAAAAAACGTGCCATTTCTGTCCGGATTTAAGGAAAATTGTTGACTCGCGAAGAAAGATTCGTTCCGCAAAACTTCGCGTGAGAAAAATTAAACAAACCAACGACTCGTTTCGTGTGATGATCTCAATGAAAAGTTTTTTTTTTTTTATTTAGACAAATAGTGTAGTCTTCGATGTTCGATACGAGGGCGAAGAGCTCCAATTTTTGAGTGTGCTGCCTGACCGATTCTGATGTATCTGATGGCACTAGTTCGCTCGTGATGTCCAGCGTGTTTGGAAGAACAGGAATTTATTGAAGTACCAGAAAAAAAAACAGATTCTTCTTCCTCTCGCTCGAGACTTTTACACGTGATTCGCACTGCAACAAAATAACAAAAACAAGCTCAAAATCGATCCAGTTCATCGCGTGATTAATTCCCGATGAATTTCATTCGTCAATGAAAAAATCGAGTGCCGAAGCGCTTCGAAAACGTTGAAAACGCTCACCAGTGAGGCGCCTCGTCCGGATCCGTGCAGCTGAGGCTAATCGAGTCGAAGAGTTTGCCATCTCCGCAGGTTATGAGACGAGGGTGGCCTTCGACACAGGTGATCAGTCTGCCGCAGTCTCCGGGTACAGCAAATCTATCGAAAATGAAAAAATCAATAAAAGTGTGACGATAAACAATTATTCTGGGAAGAATTTCATCGCAAAAGACAATTTCAGACTGAAAGGAAGAAACTGACCTCGGGAAGGGCCAGAAACGAGCTGCAGGCCCGTGAGGAGCTTTAGTAGGGCATTTGAAACCAACGACGGCTTCCGGATTGCAGTAGGGAATTAGCTGATCGGGCCACACGCAAGTGTGGCTCTTGTCGTCGTAAGCAAGTCCTGGTGTGCAAGGCTCTTGGTGGGGTTCCCCGTGGATGCATTTTATGTAAGAAGTGCTGCAGGAATCGCTGTCCGGGTAAATTCCGAACTGATATTCACATCCAGGAGTGCTGTAAGGTGTCACTGTAAAAGTCCGATTGCATCGATGACTCGAATCGTTGAAACGGCACCAAGATAATTACCATCCACCAAGCTCGCTTGAACAAACATTTTTTCGAAGCCTGACGAACATTTGAGATCACTGTCATCCCCACAGGGAAGAGACAAATAGTAACGTGGAACGAATTTTTTAATCGTCGGATCGAAGCTGAGATATTTTTCCCTTGATCTAGAGACGCGGCAGCGTCTCGACGCCGAGAAAAATAAGAATTTTTAAGGCACAGCGAGTCAAGACCCGAAAAAAACATTCTTTGATCAAATGACTTTAAATTCTTTCCAGAAACCTTAAGGTCGGAAAAAATATTCGACTCGAATGTTTGTAATCCAAAAAACACGAATTAATCGTGATTTCTCGACGGCTCGTCCATTACGACGCAGTTTCAATCACATTGTCGTACGCTTCGCGAGAGATTTTTATCCAGATAGAATAATAAGCGTTAAGCACTTACGGTCAGCCTTGCGTTCACCGCAGTGCACGGCCCAGTGATAGTTGCAGTGATTGTGCACCGCGCCATGGCCATCGAAGAGGAGGCCGTTCTCGCAGTGCTCGAGGGTCAGGGTGCCATTCGTACACAGGAAGAAAGAGCCGCAGTCCTCGGGATGAGGGTAAGCCTGGACGCCCCAGGGTTCTGGACAGGCCGGTGCTCCAAGCAGAGCGGCTCCGAGGGCTGCAAAAATGTGACAATTTTTGTTGAGTCGGGAAGAAAATGGAGGAAAAATGCTCGAGAAATTTTAAAAATGGGATTTTTACATTTTCAGGGAAAATACAACGAGAAAGAACTCAACGAAAGTGATTTTTTGACAAAACTTTTGAGCTCCTCGAGTTTATGGATTTTCACAAACGTCGTAGAATTGTAAATTCTATTGCTGGCATCGAATTATTAACTTTCACTGCTGAGAAACGTGCTGAAAAAGTGTCCCGTAAAGGTCGCTCGAACCACTAATTCGCCGCGGTCCTTCAATCCGCGAGCCCCGAAGCTCCGTCTCGAAAGTCATTCGTTCGTTCAACGGCCCCAATGAACTTTCGGTGCCGACTCGTTGTTGCGCCACGATAATTTGATCAGCGGTCTTTTCACTTCTCCGTCAACGCATTTCCCCGGATATTTTGACAGTAAAAGCAGACTTAAAAAAACGAAGATTCTCAAAACGCTTCAGGGCACTTTTAGAACGTCTCGCGAGAGACTTAAAATCTCTCGGTCGAAATCCGAAACGTAAAAATGCCGAAGAGAGAAAGAATTTCGAGTCACGACGACGACATTTGACACAAAAGTGGCGAATTCTCTGAAATAAATTCTCCCATAAAAGCGAATTTGTCGAGTCTTTGAATGAATTAAAAGAGAATTGCCCCAGCTTTGATTCCCATTCGATTGCCAGGAGAAGCGGTAGAAAAGAAAGAAATCCAATACAAACGAGTCCTGCGAGTAAGACCGAAACAGCCGGTTCGCAATAGTGACCGTCGCGCAGAAGCACGCGGTAATAACGTGCAAAAAGAGGTGCGCCGTAACACGATCCTTGCATATCATTGAATAATAAATAAGGAAGCGCGACTCTTGTCTACGCGGGGGCCCGGGGGAGGGAGAAAAGAGGATGATCTCGTCGGGGATTGGCTCGACATTATATCATCTTCGTAACACCCGCGTGACAGGAGTTCACAATGGGAGATTCCCGTTAGGTGCCGTTGGTGCAACCATATGTTCGATTCTCTCTCGCCTTCGTATAGGAAACAGTGAAAGCGGTTCGTTCGCGTACGGCGTCAACGCGCTCGTAGAATTCTTGAGCGTGTCGTAAGTCTCTTTCCTTCTCCGTCTCTATTTTTCTGAACGCGAAGTCGTTAGGAAAATCGAACTTTTATCCTGGGACGAGAAAACACAGAATCGGTCGCTGTCGCAGCAGCTTTCGTTGGTTGGGATTCGATCGGAGTATCGATCGGGACTTTCTATGAGCGAAGATCGTCCGAAAATCGAGCTGGCGCGAAAAATAACAACATTTTTTCCACCCCTATGTCGACGATCGCGGTTGAATCCAAATTCATCGACGCGGAGTTAAAATTAGAAAAAAAAAACAACAAGTTTTCCATCTGAAATTGACCCTCGCGGCTCGTTCCGCAATCACGCGTTAAGGCTGAACGGAGATCAAACTCAAAAAGTACATTCGCGAGCACGAAAGGTCTCGATTCCTGGCTTTTTCAATATCTCCAGCTATTTATTTTGTGATCACTGTTTCCAGCGATCTTTCGATCAGATTTATCACGTTTTTTTGTGTTACTCACCCGGGGAGAAAATTCCCACGAATGCCAACAGGATAAAGTGGTTTCTGGTGCTTTGTCTCATCTCGGACACGAATTTCCCCGAAAACAACGTCTCGTATCTCGTCTGCTCGGTAACGGACTCGGACTACTGTAAACTTAGAATATGACCGAACCCGTTGTTGGTCAGAGCTCTACGTCTTTGCGTGCACGGCCTCGAGAACTCTACTTCGGAGGGGCGCCCCCTTCACTCAACGCCGACTCTTACACCGCCCGCGGTCTCTCAACGCGCCGCAAGTACGCTCACACACATCATCACCGACTCGAGTTTTCGACGGACAATCCGCGCTCCCCTCTCTCCTTCGATCTTTACTTTTAAAGAGTTTTGCTTGTTATACAATTTAATAGCTTTCGGGGCTCGTCTGACCTCGACGCTGGAGCGTGGACTCCTGAATCTGGCGGGTTCGCATTCGGGGATCGATAAAAAACGATTTTTCATCTCCGATCGTTCGAGCATCGGTTTTTCTTGAGAGGAAAAGATGAAAAACTTTGGACGAACGTTGACGCTTGAATTGAGGGAACATTTTTGTATTTTCTTCTTTCGATCGGATCGCCGCACGAAAAGTCTAACGTTTCACCTTTTTTTGTAGAAAGTTTAATCGGCTGCTGAAATTTGTGAGCTCCCGCACCGTTCTTTCGTGTCACGTTTCATTCCTCGTTTGAGCAAAGTGAAAAAAACTGGGCTTCGGACCGCGAACATCGCATTGTTTTCCTTTTTTTGTTGAATACGCGGGAAAGTATTAGAAAAAGGCAACAAAAAATCCGTTGGATCGTCAACTTTGGGGCGCAGTTGTTTCTTTTCGTTAAATTTATTGTCGTAAGACTCGAAGTTCTCGAAGCAGGAAAGGACAAAAAATTGATTTTTTTAAACGCACTTTTTTCCGCACAAAAACACTGCTGCAAATCTGCCACGTTCTAATCGGTAAGAGCGTTTGCGTTTTCACCGATCGACGCTAAATTCAGTGCTCGAAAATCGGCGCGATGAGTTTTCACGCAGAGTTTGAAATTCTCGATAAAGCAGGTGTGACGATGGAGGGAAATGAAAATGCTTTCGACGACCACTGTCTCGTCAAATTTTACGAACTTTTTTGTCCAAGGATAAATAAAAAATCGCGGTGATCGAACGGGAAACGAAATTAATTACGACGAGAAGGGCTCGAAATGGACTTTTAGGGCGAATTATCTCTCGTCGGTGGACTTATATGCTCGTGCCTCGAGGGCTTGATTTTGCGCAAGATCCAGACCCGAGGAGGGAACCAGATCCTCGAACATTCTGCGGCGGATAGTGAAAGCAGTCAATCCGAGAGAACACCCGGTCGTCTCGTGTCGTTTCTTGCACAATAAAATTCACGCACAGGTGGAACAATAATCTCTTCGCAATGCCGAAAATAATTCGTGAAAACTTTCGTTTTTGAGCTGATTCGATAACGAATTTAGTGGAATAAAAGCATCAACGATTCTCACCTTTTCGAGCGAATTATTCTGTCAACATTTCCTCTCAGAATTGCCTTTTAGTTAATTTCACTTGGAATTCTAAAAATTTTCCTGTTCAGTGTCTCCGCAGAGCGCTCGACCCCCTCTTTATTCAAATCCTTTTTCCTGCTTTTCTACTAAAAGTCTTTTCGATCGTTTTCGTTGAGCTCGAATTTGCAAGAACACCAAAACCCTCGAAAAAAATTCGAGTTCCAACGTCGTTGACGCGCCAACTTTTTGGAGTTTTTGAAAAGCCAGTTTTTCCAAGGAAACTTCGACTCGGATGAAGCGAGCGTCCTCTGTGCGCGGGGCTGCGTGGAGCGGACACACGTGGCGATCGGAGTGAAAGTATTCTGGAAATATCAATGAACTCGTGCCTCTCGCTCGGGTGCTGGCCCGAGAATAATTGAAAAGAATGAGACTTTTGTCGAGATTCCGTAGATACGTTTATTTCGTCAGATTATATTGGTGGATCAAGGCGAGCACTTTTTCGACGGGAAATGCCACAGGCGAGATCGGTCCTCGCCATGTCGCGGAGCGATCGCAGCTGCAACGCTCCTCGATTCTCGTTTGTGCGAAGACACACGCTCGCACACGTGAAAACACACAGAAATATGTATCTCGGTAATGCACAGTATTACATAAAGTGAAAGGTTGCAATTAGGTAAATGAGAAAAGGTGAAATTGCGTGGTACGAATCCGAAAGCGCATCGGCATCGAGCCAGCGGAGAATTCGATCGCGTTCGCGCACACCGATTCGAGAAGAGAACTCTTGAAATCTCGATAAAGTAGGAGAGAATAAAGGACTCGTATAATTTCTCACGAAATATAATATCACTCGAATTTTCTTTCCGCGATAATTATCTATTTCGCAATTCTTCCCTACTTTTAACGACGCGAGTGTTGCGCAATGGGAAAGGTAAATATTCTAGATCCGTCGAAGACAATGAGTGCGTACGAACGGTAAGCTCTTACGTAAGAATAAAAAATACGTTTATTGTCTTACGAATAGGAAAATAAAGTCGAACGTGGCAATAAACTTTTTGGCGAAAGTTTATTATTCAAGTATTTTGTATTTATTTGCAATAAATGTGTGGCACGAAATCAGTTCTTTCCCTTGTAGTAATCCTCACTGAAATAACGAGAAAACGAGGACCGATTAATGATCGAAATTACTGTAAGTTAGGAATGAAAGATTTTGGCGAAATTTTTTAAACGAAATCTTTGTTTCCGACTCACCATCCTGGGACACTCTCGGGCTCGGCACACCTGAACGTTTCCTCGTTGTAGACAGTGCCGTCCTCGCACTGTCCCTTCTGAGGTTGGACGCCGTTTCGACAGATGTAGAATTTCGCGCAGTCCTCGGGGTGGGGGTAAGTCGGATGGGGCAGGATCCTGCCTCCAGGTCCGATGACATTCTCGTCGGGGCACGTGAAACCATCCTCGAGAGAATCGCGTTTCACGTTGCAGTTTACCGTCGCGTCGACCGACCAGACGCAGCTCGAGACTTTGTCCTCGTAGACGAGTCCTGGGGGACAAGACATCACGGTCGGCACGCCGTCGATGCAGTTTACGAAACGGTCGCAGGCCGAGGGATCTTCGTGCTTGAAGTAACCGTTCGCTCGTGGACAGCCCTTCGTGGGTTGAGGCTCCTCTGCGAAGTTAAAAGAATCGACGTGAGAACGACAATTTCAAAGGGCTGACGCGGAAAATAATCACGAAGGGAGTCGTTGCGGAATTTATGAATTTCCGGATGGTCGAACGACCTGAATATCGAAATTGAGTTGAGATTCGGTCCCGAAGCTCCTCAAGGCTGAACTCGCGTTCACGAATCTCTTCACCTTGAGAAAATCGTTCTATTTAAGGATCAAAAGAGAATGCTAAATCGACCACATTCCCGAAACTCGATGTCGTATTCGTCGGCTGACTCGCTGACGACGAAAATCTTTTCCAACGGAGACCGGTTATCCCGCGATTGACAAGAGTCTGAGAAAAGGAGAAAAACGTCCGGAGCATTGTGCATTCGCGGTGTATCGTCGTGGCTCCAAATGCACGCGGACTCCACCGAAACCAGTCGGTTACGAGCCTCATCGTGGTCTAACCTGTTTTTATGAATTTCTATAAATACTCCTCCAGCCCAAAACGAATTTCCTTGCATTCGGGACGTGGAAATTTCACGAGAACTTTCAATGCTCAATTTCGTCCTTCTCAGCCTGAAAACTGTTGGATTTTTCCAACTCTTCGGCACAAGCAAAACAAAAACAACAGATTGTGAAGCAAACTTTTTTGAACTTGGCTGCCAGCACTCGTGGAAAGCCCCGGGCGAGAAAAACTGTGCAGAAATCCCCATTCACTAGTTCCTGGAGCACAGAGAAGCCCCGAAAAAAAATGAGAAATTAATGATGGACTTACGAAGGGCAGTGCGATCGCCGCAGGGAACGTTGGCCGGAAGGTCGCAGAAATCCTTCTTGGGATTGTCATCTCTGAAGACGAGTCCATCCTTGCAGAGTTTTTCCTCGGCAACTCCATCGACGCAGGAGTAATAGAGATCGCACTGTTCCGGATCGGGGAAGAATCCCTTTTCTTCGGGGCATCGGAATTGTCCACTGACGATGGAAACGCCCAGGGTCGCGACGAGGATGAATGTCGTGAGGGAGCGACTCGCCGTCGTCGATCTCGGGGCGAACCTTTGACAGGCTTTCGTTCTTGCCATCTCACTGGAAAATGAACCCTCGTTTTCCCGATTTCTTTGATTATTATTTAAAATTGAATTAGCGGCGATGTCGTCCGGTGAGATTCGTCGAGAGCTGCGATACGTGACTGTGGCTCTCTCGTTTCTGGTCCCGTTTCGCTCCACTGGTAACCGCACCACCACCATAACCACCACCTCAACTTCATTTCTTGTTGCATTTCACACAACCGCCCCCACCCTTTCTCCCGAAACTCCTCCCGCCTCTTTCTTATTCACAGGATTCTTCCATTGGCGGCTCGCCGTCGTTCTTCCCCATCAAACTTCGATTATTTCATCGGGTTTTTCGTTACGTTTTTTTTTTTTCACTATACTCAAGACTTTGAATTCGCGAATTGCTGGTGCAAGGTTTCACGCTTTCGTCATGGGGATTCACTGAGAAAAAAAATGGTCCGAAAGACTCTTCCTGATCGGGGAACCTCGCCCAAAATGGAGTCAGATTTTTACCAAATTCTCATCAAAATAAAGGGGGGCGTCACACGAATCACAAATCGGTAGAATTCATAGGGATCCAAAGAAGATTTGAAGCCTCTGAACATCGCGAGGATTCCCGAACCCCTTGGTCCAAATGTCAGAAAATTTGGAATGCATCCTCGATGAGGAAATCCTCAAAGTTCGTGAGTGAATGAATCATATTAAATGAAAGATTCACATCCGAACTTTCGAACTTGATGTTCGTTGTTTCGAGTCGAAAAAGGTTGGAATTTCAAATGATCCTTTCACTCGAACTCCCATTTGTCTATTCCATTATCTCCGCGGCTCCGTGGACTTTCTCGCTCTGTCGCTCTTCGTCGCGACACACCACGCACTTTCCACGTGAGACTCTCGCCACGATCTTTGTGGAGTGTGTGCACCCGAATGCCACCACGCGTCTAGACTGATCGATGGGAATATTCATCGCAGGGACAGTGCGTATGCGCTTTCCAAGTACTCTACGCACGAGCATTTCTCTTCGTTCGAGCCCGGCTCTCCGGACTTTTTCGTGCTTTGGTCGCTCGCCGGATTACCTCGACGAAAGGATATTGCGGCTTGGAATGTTTGTTTTCAAAGATTCGTCTCGCTTGTGTGTCGAATGCTGACTGATCGTTCTCGTTATTCGTCGATTTTCAATGGATTCTGAAAGCGCTGCGATGGTTTTCTTTCCATCTGACGAGATTCAGTGTAATTACTCGTAAAAAATGGTCAACAGGCGAGAAACCGGTTTTAAGAGGCGAAACTACGAATCATCGTTCAGCGGAATTGATTCGGTGGCTTCGAAGCATGAAATTCGGGGCCGAAGCTCGCAAGGAAAACAGCGGATTGCTCGCGAGCCCCGGGCGTTTTTCCCGGACACGTAACCCGCGAGATCTGTCACAAAGAGATGAAGACCGTTCGAGGCCGTGACGAGTATTTTTCACGCGTAAATCGACACCGAGGAAGCTCTCCCCTGGAGCTGACGTCTCCGCGCGGGACAGCGCCGCCCGGGGCTCTGAGACTTCAAGGTCCGCGACTGACCGAGAGACCGGAGACGAAAGTAAAAATCTACGCCGTGGCGGTTATCCGCGCCGCATCAATATGTGTGCGAAGCTTGATTCCGAGCGAGGATCGATCGCATGAAAGTCACCGGATGGACGACTTTGATAGGAAAAAGCGACTGTGACGTGTACTTTGGGTCTGAGCTGACGAAAGTCGCTGCGACTTGTGCCCTTACTCTCGCCAGGTATCGACCGATACGTAAGCGACGTTCGAAGGCAGATGAAAAAAAGAATCCTTATGAATGATATATCAACGAATCGGATCGTTTTTTATCGTCTATTCAGAATAAATTGTAGCAAAATTTCTATTGACAGCGAAAGTTATTCGTGCAAAAAAAGCCTGTTGATAAATCGTTACGATTTTCAAAGAGCCGGACAACTTTCGACGCCATTTTATCGAGGGTTTTTATTGTTTCGAAAAAAGCTTAAAGAGCGAATGAAAAATTGGCTTTTTCTTCCGGTCCCCGGCGTGTCTCACATCGATCGAGCTCGTGGCCAGGACTTGGGCCACCCCACGCGAACGGACCTTCGAAAAAGGACCGCGAAAAAGTGAGAAACGAGAGCTGCGAGCTGCGTGAGTTTATCTGCAGCCGGCGTCTCGACCTTTTATCGAGATCAACCGAGAGAGACGAGGCCAGGAGAAAGCGACAGAGTGACGATTTACTCGAGTGTGGAGCTGAAAAAAGTGTCCATAAGAGCCTCGCTCTCCGTCTCCGCTCTCCGGAAGCCATTGATCTTTCGAACTCTATCTATAGACATATGCTCTGATAAACGACACCAATCGTGACCGTGACGGTGATTTTTATTGAAACCGCAGCGAATCGAGAGACACGCATTGTTGAATAAAGAAAAGTGACTTTTCTCGAGCAGCAACGAGGCTCGATTTCGCGGTTTTCGAACTGGGAAAAAATACTACAAACTAATACGCATTGACCGAAGATTTATTACGAACTCAGCTATCGATTGGTTGGACGCTTCGACTGAATTTGAAAAGTGCGAAAAGTGCCAATTACATTGCCGCAACCAGGCCACGCAATTTCCGCGCGAATTCTTGCTCTTTTCTTCCAGTAAACAAATTATATGTGAAAAACATTAATTCCGCAATGCGGAAGTCCTCGGCGACTCTCTGTTAGTCACGTATATATCGCCTTGAGACTGGAACGCCCGTTCGTACCCTACATTTGCTCTATTCTAATTCGAAGTCCGCGTGGGCTCGAACAGGAAGGCTGCATTGAAATCGGACGCGGAGCTCGATGAAGCCCATTGTTGCTGACGAGCGCCCTACTTTTTCTTCATTCCTCCGGGCTTTCGCTCGACTCTCCGAAAGTTTATCTCAGGCAAATGCTTCAGGAGATTTTTCAACGACGTTGCAGCTCATTTTAAGCTGGGCGAATTTTCCGAGATTTTTTCAGATCCTTCTAAACGGTCCATCGGTTTTTTGTCTTCGCGAATACGAGAAACCCTCGAAAAATGCCTTTTTAGGAGGTCTTTCAAAAATTAAGCAGACTCGCAGGTTCGGGGTGCAAAAACAGACGAAAGTGTCGTACAATTTTCATTTTTTTATTACAACGCCTAATTTATTATAAAATTTAATTACCTGGCTAAATATTAAATCGAAATTACACAACACGAAGTATACGAAAGTACGGAGACAATGTGTGCTGAGCGTCCCGATGCGGGACAGGTGATTTGCGACGCTGCGTTCAGGGCTTCTTGTCGTCATCCTTGTACCAATCCTCGCTGCAAAAACCGCAGGGATTATCAATCGATAACGCAGCAAAATCTCTGCTCGGAATCGGAGCTTCAGTTAAGGGAGTGCAGTCGTCGTGATCGAAAGGATTTTTACGTACCATCCGGGAACGTTTTCAGGAGCGTCGCACCGCTGAACCTCTTCGTTGTAAACCGTGCCTTCGCTGCAGCCTTGTTCCCTGGGAGTAACGCCGTTCAGGCAGACGTAAAACTTCTGACAGTCTTCGGGGTGCGCGTACTTCGGGTGGTCGACCAATCCTCTCGTGTCGGTCTGACGGTCTTTCGGGCACTCGAAACCGTCTTCCAACTTCTTTCCAACGACGCCACAACCCTGAAAAGTGACGGAACCGACTTGAAAATGGTGCAGGATTTTCCGGGGGGGGGCTGGACAACTTTTTAAGCAGATTTTCCTGGCTGGCGAATCGGCCGCTGTTCGGACTCGGGGTTCTAGCGAATGATCGCCGATGAACAATGGTTCTGCCGATCCTTGACGAAAAGCTCGACTCATTCGTCGCTCTGCTTACCTGACGGCCCGCGCTTTCCGGCCAAACACAAGTGCCAGAGTACTCGTCAAAGTGGAGACCAGTCGTGCACGTGTTTTCAACGGCGGTGCCGTCGATGCAGTTGTAAAAAACGTTGCACACCGAAGGGTCCGGGTGGGCGAAGAATCCGTTGCGTCTCGGACATTTGGCAGTCGGCTGAGGCGGCTCTGCAATCGATAAATCGGAAGGGATTTTAGGGACGCACGATCCGCGCGGGCTCTGAGGAGGAGAGAACTTTTTCCAGCTCGATTTTAAAGCTGCTCTTTTTCGGCACAAGTTTTTTCAGTTGGAGAAAAGAAACGCGCTCCCTTGGAAAAATGTCGGTTTGAGCAGATTTCGTCAACGGTAGGTCAAGTCGTAGCAATAAATCTCAAGCAAGATCGCGCCACGGCTCGTTCCACTCGTAATTAAGTAACCACCCGTAATGGCGACGTTTAATTAGCGAGAAATTCGCGGAAGCGAGAGCTGAAAGTCTCGGGAGCTGGAACGCGAGTCGCGACGTTAAAAACTTACGCAATTCCTCACGGTCACCGCATTCGACGTTGAATATGTGATCGCACTTGTTTATCTTGCGGTTCAAAGGATCGAACACGAGACCGTCGGGACAAAGCTTCTCCACAGCTTGGCCATCCCGGCATTCGTAGTATTTGTCACACTGAATGGGATCCTCGTACTGTCCATCCTTCTTCGGGCAGGATATCACCGCGTCTGGAAAGAATCACGAAGACTCATCGAGTCGGAATAATCTCATCGAAAGACGATCAAGCGTCAATAAATTCATTCGCAATCCGAGCTCGAGTTCAACGGAAAACGTCAACCCCAAAAATATTTAATGATCTTTGGCATTTTGACGCCATTATTTTGGTCGGTTTTGGCGCTTAAATCCGCATCGTTAAGTCGCAATTCGTTCCGTGCTTTTGAGCAGCTGTTCGTTCGATCTGTCGCGCGAGATGAAAACTCACGGAGAGTTTACGATTTGAAGGCGCTATGGAAACGCGTTTTGTTATGCAATTCTTCAAACTTGAACGAGCTCGAATACATGAATATATTAATAAAAAGAGAGATACGAAAGATTGGCTTTGCAGGGCGTCCAGATGATAGAGAATATAACTTATGCAACCGACAACCACGAGAGAGCCACCTCCGACTGACATTTACACTTTAGAAAGTTTCGGACTGCCGAGACTGTCTCCTGTCGAGCTACCCCGCGCTACACTACTAGTTTTCTGCTAATCTCTCCTCAGTCTCAACAAATATTTTTCTTTATTCCGCCCGTTAACGAGATAACGAGGCTATCGTAAAGCACACGATTTACTACGGGCCTCGGACACGTCGAGCGATTAAACTAGTTCGACGTTTTCCAAATAATAAAACTTGCCAGATCAATGAACTCGTTTCGAGCCCGCGAATTTTTTCGTTGCAATGCTGATTCAACGCGGATTATTCTCACTCATCGATTTTATTGAGATTCAAATTCCCGGGGTTTTTGTCACTCGAGCAGGACGAACGATTTTTCTCCGTTAATCGAAACAATCCCGGGAGCAGACTCGCCCTTATATTCTAATGGAAATTCTTTGACGTGTATACTCACATGCCGTCGATGCTATCGCTAATACCAAAAAGCACAGTCTGACCATTTTGTAAAATCGTCGAAAAGAACTGTCCCTCGGCGAGTCTCTTGTCGGAGCGGAGCGGTCGATTTTTTATTGATCTAATTATTTGACTACTGAGCTTTGAGGAGAGTTTCTTTGGCCGCTCTTCGGAATGGCGTCTCGTCGCGAGATACTGCTCCCTCGATGGCTCTCCATCGGGTATACCCTCTCTGTCCCCACTATCAAAACCATTTCCCCACTTTCGCTTGCGTTTTACTCTCCCGAGAGGCTTCGCTCATTACTGTTGAAAAGACTGTCGTCCAGTCGAGAATCGGGATTTAACGTACACTGCCCGCCCCGCCCCTCCGCTTCTGTCAATCCTCTTCTCACTTTTACTACGAACACTCTTCGGGAATACCGGCTAACAAATACCGGATTCTACTGGACATTTTCTGCAGAAGTTTCTTCTCTAATGAGACTCATTTTCGTTCGTAATGGTCCACCTAAATTTGCCATTTGTTCGTATATCTTTTTCCCTAATTTCTATCATCCGTTTGACAGTTTCGTTTGACAGTCCCCTTCCCCAAACGCTCCCTCTCCCTTCCCTACTTTTCCCCACCCGAGAACTGGGAATTGAGAAGGTCGTTTTTTACGACAGCACGTGCATTTCATGCTCGCTCGAAAAATATGTTGGGAAATTCGAACGATTTGACACTTTTCGGACGACCTGCACCCGGAAATCATGATTTTACAAATTTTTTACTTTTTTTTTGAAAACCTCGTCACGGCGCCTACTAATTTTTGTTTGCGTAACATTTTATCTTCGTCGGCCCTCAACGAATTCGAAGAGAATCGACTCTGGCTGATCGCTCTTTCGTTCCCTCTCAATCTTTCGTTGAATCGTCGCTATTTCGGTGAGCGAGTGACACGAGCCTTTCGACGGAGCTGAAATGCGATGATCGGGGACAAAGAAATGCTGAAAAGATTATGCCCAGCGAGCTCAGAGCTCGAGATTTCCAGTGGCGCTTTCAACGCTCAATTGTTATTCACAAAGTGACGCAAAAGAAGTTCTTCATCGCGTTCTTTTCTTGGACTAACGGTTTTAATGTCCTATAGACAAGTACCCGTTAGCCTTTGGAACGGGAAATGTGGAGAATGCTTCGTAGCATGCAGGATAAACGAGAAAGACGTGCGCGCACAATAAGAATGAATGTCGTGAAGCAAACCGAGCGTTGTTTACGTTTACGATCGAAAGTCATTGATCGATGGAGAAAAATCGTTTGAAAATGGCTCTTGCTGAAAATCTGTCGAATGCTAATGGACAAAAAATCTCAAAGAGGGCACCAGAAACGCAGAAGTCTCGGATTCGGATGCGGGATGGTGAATGAGAAGAGTAAATAGTGTGGAAAAAAGGAAGAAATCGAATTGAAGATCGCGACGAAATGTATGCCTGGGGGAAAGGCGAGTTTCGATTAAAATGGAGACTCACCCGCGGTTGCCCAACGATGCGCACGTTCTTTGGTTAAACATTTTTTGTTTATTTTTTCGTTTTCATCTCCCAACGTACTTTTCCACTCACCTGGAAGCTTTTTTCCTCCTCCTGGACTCGCGTCAAGTCTTTTTCGATAGAACTTATTTCTTCAGGGCCCGGAGGGAAAAGAAGGTGCAAACGGTCGAGGAAAACGAAAGTCGGTTTTCACGTAACGTCAATCAACGAGAGAGCTCTTTAATTACGAACTGTTGATTCGACAATCGAATGGGAAGAAAGCAAGATTTTTGACTTTTCGAGTCATCAGTCGTTAACGGTGAAAAATTTTTAAACGTTTCAAAATTATTCATCAATTCAATTTGATTGAGTTTTTCCATACTTCTTCTCTCTCTCTCTCTCTCTCTCTCTCTCTCTCTCTCTCTCTCTCTCTCTCTCTCTCTCTCTCTCTCTCTCTCTCTCTCTCTCTCTCTCTCTCGTTGATTCAAACGTCGAACGGAGCAGATTCGAAAAGAATTTTCAAACTTGCTTATTTTGGTATCAAACAAAATTTATTTTACAAATAATGCAACCAAAAAAAGTCGTACAGTTTATCATTAAAATTAAAAGAAGGCTCGTCACAATCCGATCAATTTTTGGGTGGTCTCGTTCCCTTCCGCCTGCTCGGGGCACCACTCGTTTTTGGCTTGGCCGGTGGATTCTCCAGAGCGTCCAGCTCGGCGTCTGTGAGCTGACCCTTGTACCAGTCTTTGCTGTGGAACCACGAGAGAAAAAAGTGAAAGGATGAATTTGATGTTCGACGAGCTGGCAACGAGGCGAAACGCCTCGTCGAAATTTCAACGTCGTTTTATTGTCGTGCGTGGGATGCGTCGACGCATCCTCTCGGAAACTCTTTGTTCTTTTTTCCAACTTTCCAGTCAGGGCCGTACTTCGATTTGACCGTGAGATCAACTAAGGACTGAGAATTCAAAGGGCTCTTGGCAACATTTTTTTCTGAAGGAGCTTCTGAGGTTTCATGATCTCCTGAATCGTCGTTTTAACGAACAAAATCATAAATTACTCCAAAATTCATTTTGGAATCGGAATTCACAAATTTTAGGTCACGAGAACAATGAAGACTTTCATCAATTTTCTATTCGAATTCCAGTTCAATTTGCCATTAAAATTTCGATTTTATTGCCAATTAAATTTTTCATTAAACTCTCGATTTTATTCCTCAATCGCAATAGCAATAATTTCGTCATGAAACTTTTTCATTTGATTGACAGATTGGAAAGACAGTTTCTCAAAAATGTCATGGCAAATGTCATTTTGAAGGAACGTCACGTCAATTAAAACTTCAAATAATGAATTATCGAAAAACTGCTGATAAATTTGCCAGGAAATTGTTTCATTCGGACCGAGGGATGAAAGAAGTGCAAAAGGTGTTACCATTCAGGAATTTTTCTCGCCCAGTCGCACTTTTTCGTGCGTTCGTCGAAAGCCTGTCCGAGTTTGCACCCGTTTCTTCTCGGGACTTCTCCGTTGACGCAAACATAGAAAAACTGACAGTCGTCAGGATCGACGTATCGGGGGTGGGTCGCTGCTACGGATTCGTCGACTTTGGGGCACGTGAAGTTGAAGAGTTCGCGAGAGCCGCAGCCCTTTTTCGACGCCTCATCGGGCCAGTTGCAGATTCCAGTTTTCTCCGAAAATACTAAGCCGTCGGGGCACTTGATCATGTTGAATTTGCCCTCGACGCAGTAGTAAAAAACGTCGCAGATCCTCGGGTCCTCGTGGGCAAAGTAGCCGTGCATTCGGGGACAGTTTGAAGATGGATGAGGTTCCTCTGCAAATGTTCGCGTGGAATTTGTCACCAAAAGCGATAAACTTTAGTCGGAATATGCAATATACTTTAGAGACGAAAAATATCGGGTAGTTTTACCCTCAATTATTTCGTTCGAATTCAAAAATTTATCTGCTGCATAAGCCAAGAAGTGGAATAAAATATTTTTTGAAACTCACGGAGTTTGGGGCGTTTCGTGCAGTCGATGCCGAACGGCAAGTCGCATTTCTCGACAGCAGGATCGTAGTCGTTGAATACGAGGCCATCCGGGCACAGTTTGACGGTCGGTTTGCCGTCCCGGCAGTCGTGATACTTGTCGCATTGCTCGGGATCAGGAAAGTAGCCATTCGCCTCGGGACAGTTTTCGGACAAGACGACCTCGTCCTCGTATTCTTCGAGATCCTCGTCAGGAGCTGCAGTCGAGGGCTGCGCTGTTCGACGACCGGGCAAGGACACTTTGCGGCGATTCTGCTCGACGGCTTCCTGCTTTCGAGTTAAGGCCGTCGCGGCACCTTGAAAAAATTGGAGAAAAGAGTGGCTTCGAATTTCAAAAAACCCAGGCTCGCTCTGTGCTCTCCTTCCAGCAATTCGAATCTGGATTAATCTGCGATGAGATCCCCCGCGAGATGTTACGCTGAAAAAAGTCTTTCCGGAGCCTCCGAAACCCGATGATTTTCACCCGATCTTGGGACACCTCCCTTCCCTTGATTTCCGACTCCACTTTCGTCCGGAGAAGGATTCGAGTGTTGTTTGATTCAGGCAAAACTCGTTACGAATGATAATTTTGATATTTCAAGGCAGTGCGGGCGTGCGCGTCCCTGAGTGTGTACATTAGCCGGAGAATGAGCTCGGGGGAAGGTGAATTACGATGGAAGGCGGATAGAGCCGGATGCCGGTCGACCTCGCGAGCCTCGTACGATTTTGCTCGACGCGTGTTCCACGGAAGAAAGTGAGAAAGTGTCCGCGAGGCAAACGAGCATCGCGCGTTCGAGCACCCAAGCGAAAAAGAGCGAGCTGCTTCTGGCTGGTTATTTTCATACGTGGATATCACGATTCGTTGAGTGCTCGAACCGTGAGTCTCCTCGAGACGAGAACAGCTTTCCAGTTTTTTGTTTCTCCACTTTGTCGAGGAAAACATGACGAAACTGCTCCGATGAGAAGAAAGCAAAACTTTGAACAGCGTCGTTCGGTGTAATTTTCATAATCGAATCGATGAAACTGGGAGACTGCGTGACCGCTTGGCTGGATTTGCAAAAGTTTGGAAAAATCTGGACATTCGAATGCTGAATGAAATTATTTTTGGAAGTCCGCCTGCTGGCAAATATTGTTTGCCGGATCCCACAAACTCTCGAGACAAAAAAGTGATGAATAATTGATGAATTAGAATTTTGGTCGAAGATCCTTGTCTTCGGATCAATAAAAATACGTAATATCAAACACTTTCAATTACGCAATAGATTCGATGGGAAAAAAATATGATGTTTTTCGTATTTTCAGGTTTCCAGTTGTTAGTTATTAGCACGCACGAGCTCATGCGATTCGATGTGGTGAGATCGTTTGCTCAATCGCCGATGTTTCACGGACGGGCCGCGCCGATTTGCATCAAGTTTCCATTAACTAGCCGCTCGAGAAATGTTCTTAAAGGTCACGGGTTCGTTTCCATCGTCGGGTTGAGGGGAATCAACAGCGCGAGGATTCGCGGGCTGGCTTAAATTTTCGTGTGATTTTCTTCATTTGTTAATTTATCGGTACTCGAATTTTCGCAGCCCGAGAAAGACGAGGCAACGAATTGGCACGCGCGAGTCCGAGTGAAGCGAGACGTAAAATCCGGCGAATGCAAGCGGAGTGGAAACAAACGATTCTGCTCGTAGTTCAGTGATCCAACCGCCATTGTTGGTCTAACGGGGTCGCGGCTGAACTTTCGAGCCACGAGACTCGAGCAGCCAATCGAGGCGTCGGTGAAGAAACAGTTAATTTCGTCCGCCAAACCTCCGGAATCGATTACAAGCGAAATTAGTAAAGAAAATTCCTGACAAAACTGAAGCAAAGACTCACCGAGACAGAAGAGCAGAAAAATAAAAGCTGCGAGCTTCATCCTGAAGCAACGGCGTCCCTCGAAGGGATGAAAAAGACTGCTCGGTGGGTCCGCTCGTCGCGTGTAAATCCCGCGCCTCGTTGCGGCCTCTCGCGCTTATTTTAATTCCCTTTCTTCCTCCTCTCCCAGCTCCTTTATTTCTAACTCCCTTTCTCCGATCTAAGATGGTGGTTGCAATGCGGGATGATGACTAGAGACTACTGGGGCATCGGCGGGGCAACCAGGATCTTATATATGCCTCCCCCACTTTGTTCACGACCGCAGAAGAGTTACAACACTCGAGCTCCGCGAGCACAGCGATCGGAGGCGCGTGTCGATGTGTGCCGAGCAGTTGAAAAGAGGAAAAGTCTCGATGCGCGCAGTCCGAGAGTAAAGCGGAGTGCCCTCGTGTCGGAACAATTAATCGCGGTTCGATCTGAGCCTCCGATTAAAAGCGTCCTTGGAGCAGATGCTGCTTCGTGGCAAGTTGTTCAAAGTCCTCCAGTCCCTAGTCCATCGATCTTATTCGAAAGAACCATGAAAAAGTTTGCCCAAAGGGCGTTCCTGCTTCCCCGAAACCGTCCCCGACTCGCCATCCTCAATCGCATTTCCTTTGGCGCTTTCCCGATCGAAGTTTCCTCAAATTTCCGTCAATACGAAGTTTCCCGGTCCCACCAACCCCCCCGGTTATTTCGGATCCACAGTTTCCTCAGCTCGTCGTAAATGAGGATGTACAGAGCGAAGGGAAGGCCCGGGAACCACCAGGAGACTTGGAGCGGATAAGTCTTGAGGACGACGTCCATGTAGGGCGCGTAACACACGAAACACGCCATCCCGAGCTCGAACAAAAGCCCAAAGTTCAGAGTCCAGTTGCTCATTCCCTTCTGGAATATCGAGACTCTCCGGCTCTTGCACGCTATCACGTCCGCCCATTGTACGATCACGATGCTCACAAAAAACGCCGTGTGACACGTGTACTCGAGCCTCTTGCGCTCCTCGTAGGTCCACTCCTGCTCGAAACTGTCGCTCAAATCGTTTATCGCCTCGCTGTCCCAGTACGGACGCAGACCCAGCAGTCTCTGGGGCAGAAATCCGTGCTCGGCCATCACCACCAGGTACGTGAAAAAGCCTGCCGCCGCTTCGATTATTCCGATCTGTCCGTATGCCATGAACACCAATTTCCTACTGACGAGATGATCCAAGTTCGGGATCCTGGGACGCCTGCGTGCCAATTTATAAACTTGCTTGTTTATTCTCACTCGAGAGCTCCGCTGAGAACATTTTTTCCACCATTCGTTGACCGATAACAAGAAATTATTGAATCTATCACGTTTTTTTTAATTCTCCATTTAATAATCTATCAATTTGGTCGGCATCTCATTCCACTGTTTCAAGGACGTTACGAAAACAATTTTATTAATTTTCACATCGTGCTACGATACATGAACAATATTTTCGGGACTTTTAAAACACGGACATCGATAATTGACTCGATGCTAGCAAATCTTCAGAGGCACTCCGGAAAAAGGTTGCCCATCGCTGTCAACACTATAAATCGATCTTGACCGATCCTTTTGAAATTTGACGTGGTTCTTCATTACACGACTGACCGGGTATTTACGAAAGTATTTTTTTTTTTTTCGATTTTTTGGCATTTTTTGTGACACTTAAAAGTGAAAACACCGATTTTTGCCTTAAAAATGAGCCTATTTGTTATTGTAAAATTAATAATTATTAAAAATTGGAAAAAAGCTCTCGCAGATACCTGGACAATTGTGCAGTAACATGCCGAATTTCAAAAGGATCGCTCGAGTACGTTTCGATTTACACTGTTATTGATATTCGATTTTTTTAAATTCAGGAAATTTTGTTCGCATATCGTACTATGATGTCACAATCAATAAAATAGATTTGTATTATCTGCAGCTTCTAAAGATAGATTTAGTACGGCAAGGCAGAAAATTGCTCCTTCATTACCATGGAAATTTTCGCGTCGATTTTCTTCGTTGTGGCGTTAGAATGAAAATGATGTCATCGCTTTTAAACCGATTGCATTTTATAAAGTGAAGTGTAAAGAAAAAATCAGTTATAAATTTTCAGACAGTTTAGGAGCGTCATTGCTGAGAAAAATCAATAACAATTTGGGCCAAATAACATGTAATCTTATCGAAGTCAAGACACATTCAGTGACATCTCCGTTAAAAATGAATCTAAAAATATGAAATTTTTTGGGCAACATGAGCAAGGCTTGCCGAATAATGCCAATTTTTTCAGATTTATTAGGAGATTCGCTGAGATTATATTAATAATAATCCTTTTCCCGTGCAGTTTTTTGAGGCTAGAATCGTCACCGTTCGTGTTTTCGACTGAGCTTTCACCAGTTTTTCGTCCTTTCTTCCCCAACTTTTCTTTAAAGTGTATGCAACATTGCCAAACTGTAAACTGGCCTAACTTTTGAAAGGTACAGGTCATAACTTTTGGGTAAAAAACATGACTGTCAGCCTCAACTTCCTTAACCCCCCGTGGAATAATTTGATGTTTTTTTTTTTTTTTTTTCGTGAGCGAACAGTATTTTGGAGGAAATTCAAGATTTGAGGTAAAATCGTCGAGCCCCTCGGGCCTGACGAGGTTGCTCCGGGAAATGGTAAAATAAATGAATTTCACCTCGACATGATGTCACTTTCCGAGTTTTCGTAAGCGAGCGAGACAGCAGGCCACATGTCCGTGCCAAGGTCGATGCACAGGACGCAGATGACTCCGACGGGCAAAGGGATTCCCAGGAGGATGAAGGCAAGGAAGGGGGTTATTTCGGGAACGTTGCTCGCCAGGGTGTAGGCGATGCTCGACTTGAGGTTGTCGAAGATTCTGCGGCCTTCCTCGATCCCGGTGACAATCGAGGCGAAGTTGTCATCGAGGAGGATCAAGTCGGCCACCTGTCTGGTCACATCGGATCCTGCGAGTTTTCATGACTTTTTAAACTCTCCGAGGACTCAACGCTGCGCCGGGACTCACCGGCTATGCCCATGGCGATTCCGATGTCGGCTTTTTTCAGCGCCGGCGAGTCGTTCACTCCGTCCCCGGTGACGGCCGTTATCAGATGCAGCCTCTGGCAGCTCTCGACGATCTGCAATTTCTGCACGGGAGAAGTACGCGCGAAAACGATCTCCGGATAGCGCCGGATGAGCGAGTCGAGTTGATCGTCGCTGAAGGCCCGCAGCTCGTCCCCGGTCACGACGATCGATCGATGGCTCTCGTTCTCGTTCTCGAAATCGACGGTCACGATACCGACGTATTTGGCTACGGCCCTGGCTGTGTCGGGGTGGTCCCCGGTCACCATGATCACCTTGATTCCAGCGCACCGACATTTGTACACTGCGTCCGGGACGCTCGGCCTTGGAGGATCCATCATCGATATCAGGCCAACCTTTTCGCGTGGAGCTTTCGTTATTTATACTCGCAACCCGGGCCCCCGGGAAAGAGGGCGAAGGGGCGAGGCTCGACAATGAAAAATCTTGAGACTTTAAACTCTCTGGGGAAGCTAGTTGGACGAAAAGCTCGTGAAATGGAAGCAGAGAATATTGGGACGACAATTTGAAGGGTGAAAATGGAGAATCGATTGTCCGATTTAAAAATAGTTGCGCCGCTTTCCCCCAATTCCCGTTGGAGCATCCCGGAAACATTCGAGGAAGATAAGAGTGGAATCATTTGCATTTACCAATCTCAAATCGGCCAATGGGAAGTTGGGTGGATCAGCGCTGAAGGGGAAGCCCTTCGGGAACTTGTTTTCGGCTAATTCCAGATCGGCGAAGCCCAACACGCGTTCGCCATTGTTGGCGAGATCGTAGCAGGATTTGGTGTAAGTGCTTCGCATCTCTTGGGTCAAGTTTTGCGTCCCATCGCCGCGCGCAATCGTGGAGCATCGTGCGAGCACTCTTTCCGGCGCTCCTTTCAACGAGACCAAGTATTTACCGTTTTTGGCGTGGACGTTCGCTTGGAACTTGTCGGTCGAATTGAAAGGAATTTCGAAGACCTCGATTCGGAAAATGAGAGTTTATCGATCGAGCAAAAGCAGTTCTTCCTAATTTTACCGATTTTTCGTCTTTCGAAACGCACCTTCGCGTACTCGGCTCGAAAAGTCTCGGAGCCACCTTTCACGAGCATCTCCATGCACTTCAACAGCGCCACGTCGGAAGCGTCGCCCCGGACGTTCCTCTTGTTCAGCGGTGTCGGCCTCGCGCTCTCGGACGGGGACGGGGACGCCCACTCCGCCCGGTTGCAGAGGCTCGCTATTCTCGCGAGGTTTTCGAAGCCGCGACTGTTCGCGTATTTTCGCCAGGTGTCCGAGGCCATGACTTCCTTCAACTGGCCGTCGTACCACATGTGACGGACCTTTTGCGACGGAAAATCCGAAGGAAGCTCATTGAATCTCGAGGATTGAGTTCGAGGCTCAGAGGGGTGGGGATCAAATGTTGGAATGACTAAAATTTCGAACAGCTAAAATCTCGAATTTATAAACTTCGAATGATAATATGGAGACGGATAGATTCGACTAGAGCTTTGAATGCCGAAAATAAATAAAGCAGAAACTGCAAGGTTCGAAGAACGTTTACATCGAAAATAGAGTGTAACAATCGCGCCCATAGGACGATGATTAAAATATCGATTTTTCGAAAATTCGACTATCACTCTTTCGATTCATAAATTACTACAGTCAGCGATACTGTGAAAATTCACAATTTTGAAAATATAATAACGAAATACGAAATATTACTGAGGTCAAAATACTGAAACACCAAAAAGTCGAACAGTCAAAATAGCGAAACGTTAGAAAGTCGATCGATCAAAATAAAGAAATGCAGCGGAGCTCCAAATACACGCGTCTCACTCACTCACTTACTCAGACCGGTGATCTCCCATTTTAAACATCGCCATTTTGACTTTCGCCTTTTCGAGCCATCGCTATTCTGCATATCCAAGTTTTATAGGCTCGAAAAATTCACTTTCGATTTTTTGCTACTCTATATTCTGGTCTGTCTGTAAAACAGTTACTGTCCATTTTGAATTCGAAAATATGAACTTTTGACATTCGGATGGTCTGTTAAAATAGCATTCGAAATGAAAACTATCGAAATATATATTTTCTGGTAAATATGAATTCAAAGAAGGAATTTTTTATTAAACGCGCAATCTGCTGAATAGTTGATCGGGAATAAGAATTTCGAATAACTTATTTTTCTCCAAACTGATATCACAACTTTTAAAATTTCGAAATATCGACCGTTCTACAATTCAGTTATTCGACATATTGAACCCCACCCGGCTCAGAAAGTGGACATTTTAATGGCAAAGCGAGCAAATCCGAAGGAAAATTTCTCACCGTCATTTTGTTTTGTGTCAAAGTGCCAGTTTTGTCGCTGCAAATGACCGAGGTGCAGCCCAGCGTCTCGATCGCCTCGAGGTTCTTGACGAGGCAGTTTTTGCTCGCCATTCGTTTCGCGGTGAGCGTCAAGCTGACTGTGACCGTGGCCAAGAGCCCCTCGGGAACGTTCGCGACGATGATGCCGATGAGGAAGACGATCGCGTCGATCCAGTCGTAGCCGATTCCAATCGAAGTGAAGAAAAAAAAGGAACCGAGGAAAACAGCCCAGCAGGATATGTAGCGCATAAAGGTAGAAATTTCGCGGGACAGGGGCGTCGGCCTGGCCGACAATCTCGAAGTCAGCTTCGCTACTCTCCCCATCACCGTCTGGTCACCGCAGGCAACGACTATTCCTTTGCCAGTGCCTGTTTCGTCGCCCAGACTCGAGAAATTAGTGGATCAAAGGTGCCTCGTTTGTGCAAAAAATTCGCGTCAAATTTCACTTTATAAAATCGTCTATTTTCGTTTACATCATTCTACGTTTCATTAATGTTTAGTCGTGAAATTATTTCGAAAAGGAAATTCGTGCTTTTCACTTTCTCTATTTTATTACGATATAATAAAACGATTTTGTGGAAGCAATTTTTTCAATTAAGGTAACTCCTGTACTGCACGCTAGTCGAATGAGTGCTGAATTTTCAAAACCCTTTTAGATCGAGTTTAAAGTAACGATTAAACGCATTTTTAGTGGATTTGTATTACAGCGTATCTTATTGAGACGTAAAAATATTAAAAACGCTAGTTTTGCGAAAGCATCGACTGATAAACGCAAATTTCCACGCTGACACATTTTCACTGGTATTTTTCAAAAAATTATCTGCATTTTTTCATCGATCTTGTTGCAACAAGTCTCATTTTGTTCGTCCTCTACAATCCTCTTTTCCTTATCCTCTCGTAACTCTGTTCTTTGATTTATTAATTTCTGTTGACTGATGAATTTGTTTCTTCATTCTCACGTTTTGGTGGCTTTCTCTGATACTGCTTTTTCCCCTATTGGGGACGATAAACCCTTGCGCTATCATTGTATTAGTCCTTAATTATAGCCCTCACTGCGTTTCTCATATTGTATACTAGTCTATTATTTTATTATTACTATTTTTATTACTTTTATTACTACTGTTATTTTTTTATTATTTTACTATTATTACTATTTTTTTATTACTATTATTATTTTTTATTATTACTATTACTATTACTATTATTATTATTTTACTATTATTACTACTTTTAATTACTACTGTACTTAACATCAGCATCATTCTACTATTATTTTTGGTTCCATGACTGTAAATCACACGACAAAAAAACACTGACAAAATATCACCGACAAAAAATCACACGACAAAATATCACGCGGTCAAAATATCACACCGACAAGAAATCACACTACAAAATATCACATCGACAAAATATCACACGGACAGTGTATCACCATTAAATTATTAAAGGTTTCAATTAAATTGTTTTGGGTTTCAAACAAACCCGCAGTATAACCTCACATAAACTAACTGAAACAGATAAACATATACATCTCTACACAAACAAACCCAAACAAACAAATACATACATCCTTACAAAAACAAACCCGAACAGACAAACACATACATCCTTACACAAACAAACCAAAGCAGACAAACACATGCATCCCTACCCAAACAAACCCAAACAATACTTGTACACAGACAAACCTAAACAGACAATCACATACATCACCACACAAACAAAAATTGAGCTTCGACTAATCCGTGATATATTCGAGATTTGCCTCTATATACTATATCGATGCGATATATTTTGTCACAATTATTTGTGGTCTTGTGACATTTTGTGTGCGTGATCTTTTGACGTGTTATATTTTGTGTGCGTGATCTTTTGACGTGTGATATTTTGTCGTGGTGATATATTGTCCGTGATATTTTTTCGTGTGATATTTTGACTGTGATATTCAGACGTGCTACCTTATTTTTCTCTGCTGTCTTAAGTATCCCAAATTGTGTTTTCTAATTTATCTTTTTTTCTTGTACATTACTTAATTACTTACTTACATCATTATTATTTTATTATTATATTACTTTGTATTATTTTGTTTTATTTTATTTGATATTATATTTACTGTCTTTTCTGCTTTGATGTTTATTTATACCATCATTGTTTTATTTGATCCACTATTTTAAGACTTTTCACTGTCTTCTATGTATTTTCATGATTGGCCCAATGGAATGTTTTCCGTGGCCTAATAAACTCAATCAATCAATCAATCTACGAATCCACCACGTAGTTGTTTTTTTAACTCGATCGTTTCGCCGTTGCAGCTAATTGTTCATTGAGTGAAAAAACTTTTTAATTCATAATATCTCTCAGGAATGAGTTTAAAGGAGAATCTACGCGGTGAATTCGTAGAGGATCGGTTGAGGAAGAAAATGAGACTTGGCGCAACAAAGTCGGTTGAAAAATACAGGCGATTATTTGAAAAACAGCTGCGAAAATGTGTCATCATGGAAGTTTGCATCTGTCAGTTGTTAGTTTTGCAAAACTATCATTTTTAATATTTTTTCACGTTAATAAAGTATGCTTGAATACATATTTACCAGCAAAAAGTTTAATCGGTACGTTGAACTTGGTTTAAAAGCGTTTTGAAAGTTTAGCACTCGTTTGACTAGCACGCAGTGCAGGAGTTACCCAAACTTCATTCATTTTCTTACGAATCATAAAACTTTGGAGAAAAATGAATTTTCTTCATTTTCTCACGATCGACAAGACGTGGGCGGATTTTTTTTTACGGGGACGGTAAAATTACCTTCGACAGCGTTGGTTGAGAAAAAAGCCATATTCTTGGCCTCTATAACGCTCCCTTCGGAAGCTTGTACGGAGCGTAAAAGCGCCATTGATTCACCGGTTATCGAGGAATTATCGACTTTCAGGCCTTAGGAATAAATTCGTTGTAAAATTGTGGAGTGAAACTTCAATGGCATTAGGAAAAAAAAATAAATTTACGAATGAAAGATTTTCTGAGAGCAAAGATTAGAAAATGAGTGAAAAAATTGAAGATAAATGGGAAATACGTCCTTAAAGTGAATTGTAAAAAAAAAGCACTTGAAAAGACTCAGAGTTAGTGAAGAAGGGACGGAGAAAGGCGAAGCGATAAACCGGCGATACGGAGGGGAAAAAGAAGAAAGTAGAAGGTGACAGTGACCTTGACATTCCAGGATCCTAATGTCAGCGGGTATACGGTCACCGGTCTCGACGAGGACAATGTCCCCGACGACCAATTCGGTCACGTTCAATTCTCTTGTCTCCGAGTCCCGAATCACTTTCGTTCGTTGGGGCAACATTTGGTTGAAAGATTCCATGATTTTCGAGCTTTTCGATTCCTGGTAATAACTGAACATTCCGGTCACCATTATCAACACGATTAAAACCACTCCGAGCCATAAATGATCCTGTGACACTTCGTCTCGAGTACTGTATTCGAGAATGTAACTGCCGAAGCAGAGAAACGAGCCAACCTGATAAAATTGTATTTTTATGGTTACTTTATAGGTTAGAAAAAATACTGGTTCATAAAGTTTTTCAATTTCGAATGAACGTTAAAATTGTTGAATGAAAAAAATCGTTGGTAATCAGAAGATTTTTAGACGTCAGAAAACTCAGAATTCAAACATTGTTAAGTAAAAATATATTTTTGTTGATCAATGATAAAATGGATTATCGAATGATAAAAAATCTCCGATAACAATAAGAATGAACTTGGAAAAATGGAGAAACAATTTGTGACATTAATGAACCCATATGAGGAGCGAAAATCCACCGCAGCAATAACGAAAAAGTTTAAGAATCTCAGGTGACTTTTTGGGCGGCGTCAAAGCGTTTGGGCCACTTTTCCGCCACAACTCTTTCGCCCTTGACGTAGCGAGACCGCGTTTCGGATCGACTCTGTGATTATCGAGCAGCTGATCGATCGGCAATTTATGAGCATCGGTGACGATGTCATTCCGCAGTGCTTCATCCAAATTTGTCGTTTTCGTCGAACCACTTCGGCCCCAAAATCGAGCCAACTTCTTCAGGTCCATACATAATACGAAAATAACTCTTGTTTTTGTTTGATTTCATGCACTACTCGCTCACGGCCAATATAGGTGAAAAATTAAATTCAATGGAAACCATTTAATGTCAGATTTATTCTGACAGATTTTACTTAAAAAAATCGAAATAATTTGTATTAACTGAAGTTTTGCGTATCATATTCTTGTTTCGATTGAACCGCCTTAGAAAAATGTCTAAATATAATAAAACAAACCATATGGAATTGACTAACAGACATGTGCATGTGCAGCCCTGGGACTGATAAACAGGTTTTCTGAGTTACCGACATCTGACATTTATCGGAACAGGCGAGAGTTGGCGCGAAAAGAGGGCGTCGCTGATGGCGGTGAATCTGCCATCTCTGTCCTCCGTTCTGTCAAGTCCATATGATGTATGATGCATAAGATCTTGCGCGAGTACAAGAGGTGATTGTTGGTGATCTTGGTTTATGTCCTGTTTCCGTATTTAGTCCTCAAAATGTTAGCGATATTTCGAAATTAAAGTGGTTATTATGTGTTTGAGTACCTGGAAAATTCGCTCGACATTCGTCAAGGGTATTTGAGTGGAGAGGTTCGGGAGTCTCGCGACATGTCAGAATTATTATCAACCAGCAGAGCGATGATCGTTCCGAGAATAAATGCAACAATCACCGGGCTGATAAAATGACAAAGAAATGTGAAAAGCTGGTTTTACGGGGGACAGACAAGTTTATCGTGGGCAAGGCCGATTTTTATTATTATTTAATTGGTTATGTGGAAAAAGATCGAGTGCCGTGGTCGAAACGACGTATGAATACTCGTTGGTGTAACGTCTCTCCGCACTATTATTCTCGTTCTCTGTTATTGTTGTTGTTGTTATTATTATCATTATTATGGAGAAATATCACATGTACCTGTGGCGAGGAGTGGATAGGATCGACCTTACTTTTGGGGACAAACCCAACGGTGTCATCCGCAAGTTGGTTAATGTCAAAGATCACATTTTCGTATCGACAAATACATGCAATCTTTATCACGGCGAAGTTTCACACGATGAAAATATATCGCCGCCTACTCTTGTTCTCAAACGCGTTGAATTCACCGCTGTCGATATCGCATCCAACAGCGAGCATCTCTTTGTTGTCAAAGATGATGGCTGTGTCATCAAAATTCTACCAGACGATATGAGCGTCGTTGAGACTATTGTACTCAGGGAAGATGTCAAATATTGCAGTCATGGGTAAGTGGAATTAAAATTGTTCCTTACCGTTGGTCAAACGCAAGAAAATTTCATGGAGTTTGGATCCTCACAGTGCAATAATGAATTCATCATTTTAATGCATGCTTATTGTACGAAACAATAATCTTGCATTGCAAAAATATTCAGACAAGTGTACAAAAAATCTTAGCAAATTGACCAACTCTCGTTGAACCTCTGGAAAATTCAGTTCAGATTGAATTGATCGCATTATTCAAGTCTAAATGAAGTAACAGAATAGTGGAGAAACGACAATGAATGAACTCACACCGGTCTGGCAATTATCTTGAAAATGAATTGTCATATTCTTAAATTATGGAATGCTTGTCAGAAATATTGTTATCGACTTCAAAGTTGAATCAGGCTTGGATATAACAATAGCGCTAAGAATAATATAAATATCCTTTTGTTGCAGATTCAAGCAAGAGAACGATGTGATAAAAATCAAAACTTTGGCAGTGAGCGACACGTCGTTACTTCTGGTCACGGAGAGTGGTCAGCTTTGGGCGAGCGGAGATCAGCCTCAGATCGATATAAAATGCACAACAGCGAAGAAAGTAATATTTTTTGACGGACGAACAGTATCGGATGTGGCATGTGGTAACAATTTCAACGTAGCAATAGCTCGAAAAATGACGAGAATAGCAAAAGACGATACGGACAGTGAGAACGACGTTGAAGAAGTTTTCGTCAATTCGTGTCCCCATTGTATCAATAACGTGATGCCAAGTCCGATGAGTATGACGTCGTCGGACACTTGCCCGATGAGTATGCACCGGCAGCAATTCAGCGACGACCATTCCATGAATTCGACGAGTCCGATGTCGATAACGGGGAAACACGACGAAATATTGCGTTTGGGTGAGATCGTTGGTAAGGGGGATCGAAATTCGAGTATGATTTTAACGAATGGCGATGATAATTGCTTCGAAAGCGTTGAGGCCTCGAAGGAGGAGAAGAAAAATGTCATATTCATCAACACCGAGGCCGCCAGACAATTTCTCACGAGACAATTGTCCTGGGTTTCATCTTATGGTAACGCCAAAGAAGATTTGCAGGGTAGTGCCGATCTAAGCACGGAACGAGGTCAAGGCACGATCAAACAAAACGTCTCGACCATGGCCAACTTCGTTTACGAAGGAGTCAAAACGATGGGCGACAAAGTTGTCACGTTGTCGAGACACATGAGCGGCAGCTCCGACATCAACGACAGCCGCGACGATATTATTATCAGCGAGTGTGAGCCGATCCCTGACAACGATTGTAAAAAAAATTCTACCAGCTTGGCACACAGTCTCAGATGCGAGGAATTTCCATGGTCCTCGAGCACCGGCTCCTTAGAGCACGATCTTTCCCAACAAGGACTCAACGAACGTATCAATTCACTGGTACACGCTGGCAATAATTTACTCTCGACCGAGCTGTGGACTTGGGGCGATTTTCGTTACGGCCAATTGGGAACCGGTGACATAATCAGTCGCACGAAACCCGTTCTTGTCACCAAATTCAACAATACCGGCATTAAAAAAATTACTTGTGGGGCTTCGCACACTTTGGCCCTCACCCTCGATGGACGGGTTTACGCCTGGGGTAGAAACAACTTCCGTCAAGTCTCGCGTGACTCCAAAGACGATCAAAGCTCACCCAAAATGTTCGATACGAGAAGATGCATCAACGAAAGAGCCATCGATATGGCTGCCGGCGCCAACCATAGTCTCGTCATGATGCATCACGGCTTATTTTTTACTGGGAAATCAAGGTATTACCACCTTCGAGAATTACCGAGTTCGATCTCAATCTCGAAATTTTTTTCAATTTTCTCAACTATTCAATTTTCAAATTAGTGTGGTTTAACGTATTGTTTTTTTTTCTTATTTTCAAGAATGAAAAAATGAATCTAATACTCAAACAAATTTCGTTTTCAGTAAACCCGAAGAAATGGTGATTTTAGATGTCTCTGCGAACAAGGATCACAGCCCAAAACTAGTGTCCTGTTCGGGTCCTTATTCTTGTTGTGCAATAATAAATCAGCCGATAAGCGATATATCCGAGGATTTAATAACGGATCAGATATTTTTGGAAGAGATGCTGGTGGTTTATCAACATTTAATAAAACCGTTTCAGAAGAAAGCCGGTGTGACACAAGAATCAAACGTTTATGAAACGCTCTGTCGTTGTTACACCGAATTGATGAGCTTCACAGCTCTGAATGTTCTTAGTCTTTGGGATTATTTTAATCATATTGGCGAAGCGTACGAAGTCGTACTCGTTGCCAATATCGAAGAATTTGTCACTGTGTACAAATATTATCTTAACGCAATTTGCGACGTTATATCACTCGGAGGCTTTACTCGAATGACCAAAATCGTCAACGAAGTACCGCAGACCCTGAAGAGATTATTTTCCGAAAAAATACGAGCGAGCGATGCAACGAAAAATGGGAACGAGGCAATAATAACAACGGCACTGAAACATCCCCTTTATCGACTCAATAGGTATTGTTCCAGATTCTTCTTAAAAAATACGATATAGGAAAACGTACCTAAACTACCACGATTAAAGACAATTCTAAAAATTAGAATGTTTGAAAAATTACTTCAAAAATCTGTCTCAAAAGCTTTCACAACGGATAATAGAACAATATTCGCTTTATACGTTTTTACAGGTACAAAACAATGATCGCCCATTTGATCAAATCGAATGGGACAAAAATGGGCATTGAGAGACTTCAGGAAGCCCTTATTAAGTGGGAACGTATGTGCGACGAGCAAGAAAAACGTCAGAAAGAAGCTGACGTTACGAAAGCGTTTTGGGAAAGTTCCGGTAAATTGGTCGATCTACTGCGATCCCCGGAACGGAGACTCATCCGAGAATCGAGAACTTATCCATTGGCACTGTTGAATTCAAGCAGATTTACCAGTCACTGGTTCGTATTGTTGACCGATATATTCGTTCATGTCATTGGAACGTCAAATACGGTGCACCAATTACCGACTCTGTGGGTCGAGCCGCAAGCTGATTCGGAAACCTTACAGGTAGTACTCGAACGTCCAGAATTCAGTTTTACGAATCGACAAGTTCTATGAAACGATTGAATCGATTTATTGATAAAATGATTTTAAATAATTACAGAACGTGATAACGATAACAGCACCAGAGGAAAATTTGATCCTCTACACACCAACGCCAACGGAACGAAACGATTGGTTGCAAGCTCTGCAGGGTGCGATAAAATGTAGTTTGCAACGTGTAATCGGTCACGTTCCACCACTCGTGCGCACCAGCTCTTACTGTTACCTGAAACATCAATTTTACAAAGACGCCAAATATACCGGTTCGTGGAAGTTTTTTGCATCGAGGAGCTGAAAGAAAGTTGAAATAATTGACTGTACGGTTATTATAGCTCACAGTCACTTTCGCCTTTCACAGGTCGGTGGTTGAACGGTAAGCCTCATGGCTTTGGGAAGCTCGAGTGGAACGACGGCCGTATGTATACGGGCCAATTCCACAAAGGCGTTATTCAAGGCAGTGGCAAAATGGAATTGCCTGCACAAGGAATTTACGAAGGCCAATGGAAAGATGGCCAACAGAATGGACACGGTAGCTTCAAGTCAGTTACTTTTAAAATTGTGTCATAAATTTTACTTTTTATTTCATTATACTCTCAATCTGGAGGGCAAAAATGAAAATGAGTTACGTATTTTTTCGGTTATAATTTCATCATTGTTTTTATAAAATCAATTTCTTGTCTTGGTTCACGTCACTTTCAGTAAAAATATTTAACAATTGTAATTTATATCCAACAATTGGATGTTCGATAAAACGATGTGTACAGATACGTGAACGGTGATTTGTACGAGGGATACTTCAAGGATGGTTTACCGCACGGACATGGCATGAAGAAAGAAGGTCAATTCATGGCTTCCGTAGCTTCTGTTTATATCGGCGAATGGGCAAATGGCGTAAAACAAGGCTATGGAATTATGGACGACATTATGACAGGTAATCGACAAAAATTTAAAAAAAATTCAAATTATTTTGAAACTTTATTCTATTAATTCTCATTTTTCAAACTTAAGAGTTTCGGCATTAAGCTTAGAGTCAGGTTTTGACATCTGATGGTACACATTTCTGAATCGAATTATCTTTTCGTAGGCGAAAAGTACCTGGGTTCGTGGAGCAATGACACGAAGCACGGTTGTGGTTTGATCGTGACGCTGGATGGAATATATTACGAAGGAGTTTTCGCCCAGGATATTCTCACGGTACTAGAAAAACAACAAAAAATGTTGTTTTCGAAATCGTCAATTTTTTCAATGTTTCAAAGATCACTTAGAAGTGAAACATCCTTTCGTCATTTCTAGGGTCACGGTGTTATGGTTTTCGAGGATGGAACTCATTACGAAGGTGAATTTAAATCGGCCGGTATATTTGGTGGTAAAGGAACGTTGACCTTCCGGAGCGGAGACAAACTCGAGGGTAATATTATCGGGGCTTGGAACGAGGGAGTCAAAGTCAACGCGGTTTTGCAAATAAACAAAGCAACCGGAAGTTCTGAAATGAACGACAAACCAGTGTAAGCACAAACTATTAGATTTTTTTTTGTTTCGGTGTAAAATTTCTCTTCAACTAAATTCGTTGATGAATTCTAGATCCTTTGGAAAGTTGTGCGTACCACCTGATCAGAAATGGCGAGCGATATTCCGTCAGTGTTATCAGCAGCTCGGCATAGCTGAACCAGGTGCGAAAAGCGTGTTCAGTAATAACGACAAGTCATCGGAGAGTCAGAGAATCTGGCAAAACGTGGCTGTGATAATAAACAAATCTCATCAAAAGACGCTCGGAAAGAGAGAAGTTTCGCCTTCAAAGGTGGCCGACAAAGACAAAGAAAAGTTTAATGAATCACTTAATAAGATTCCCAATTTCGGTCGTGACAAGTTGACGTTAAGCAGCTACACGGAGGTCCACGATTATCTCATGAAAGCGTTCGAAAGCCCGGAGCATCCCCTGGGCTCGTTGCTCGTCGAAATTGCCACCGTTTATACCGCCACTTACGGTGGCGTACGGGTACATCCGTTATTGCTGAGCCATGCTGTCGCTGAACTCAGAAGCATCACGTCGAGAATTTACGAACTCGTGACTCTCTTCTTCCCAGCGTTGCCAAAGGGGGGCAAAGAGTGCGTTTTGGAGTCCGAAGACGAAGTGACTTGGTAAATTAAATTATTCTCTTTCCCCCTGCTACGAATTCGTAACACATTTCTTTCCATATTGATTCCAGCAAAGTTATAAGTGCGGCCGCGATTTTACATCCAATTTTATTGCCTCGGGTTCACTCAGCTCTTTTCGTCTTGTACGCATTGCATAATAAGAAAGAAGATGACGCTTATTGGGAGAGATTGATGAAATGGAACAAGCAACCGGATATAACTCTGATGGCGTTTTTAGACATCGATCAGTGAGTTGGATGCACGCTCCAAAACTGCTATACAAAATAATGAAGAATGCTTAATAATAAATGGATTGTACTCGCAGGAAATTTTGGGGAAATTCGAGAAACTTGAGTCTCGCTAATATTCCGTTAGCGAGTGAATGCGAACCTTTCTTTACCGAGGCTATCGAGACGTTGCAACAATTGAAAACAACTTTTTCACCTCTCGAAAAATTGTTGGTCATAAGAAATACGTTTGAACAGATGACACAGGTAAAATGGAGGAATCGATTAATTTTCGAGCCGTTTTACCATTATCCAGTTCTAATTGCAAATGGATTCATGTGGAAAATACTTTTTCAGACAGTACAAAAGCAATTAGGCGAAACTTATTTATGGACAATGGATGAATTGTTCCCGGTGTTCAATTTTGTAGTAGTTCGGGCGAGTGTTTTACAGTTGGGTAGTGAAATACATTTTATCGAGGATTTTATGGAACCGTACCTGGAAAATGGAGAGCTTGGTATCATGTTCACCACATTGAAAGTAAGTTCGATTTCGTCTACCGATTAACACGCCCTATGAGAAAGGCTTGAAAAACCCCCGTAGAGAAGCTTTATTTTAGTTCGCAATCAGTGGAAACTCGTCATTCATTCACACTGTTTTTTTTTTTTTTTCAGGCATGCTACTACCAAATTCTCCAAGAAAAGATGAATATGGCTGATTGAAAGTTCAAATGGGATATAGTATCGCAAAATATCCTTCCACTTCAGGAGATAGTAGTTTAAATAAAAGCTGTGTCAAAGACTCGTTTCGTCTTGAGGACGTTTTTGAAACAAAGACGAAAACACCTTTCGTTACTTTGACGGAATATTTCTGTTCAATTTTCGACAAGTCGATATTATTTAATTACGTACAGTTTGTTTAAAATTTCAGTGCACTCTTGTATTTTACAGTGTGAACCATTTTTTCGTATATTTAAAAAAAAAGTATTTGCTGTTACTTTGTCAATCGTGTGTTGCATATTCCTTGAATATTTTTTTTCGAATACAAAAAGAACTGATGGCATGCAGCAAAGAAAATACGCTTTTCTTCAATGCAACTAAAGGTGTCGTCCATTCGATTGAAATACTCGTCAGAGTGGACAAAACGAAGTTCGTATTGTATCGAGTCATCTTATTATTTGCTCAAATAGAGAACTATTATGTCATAATTCGTAAATTATCATTTTTAAGATAAGTCCACTACGAAATTATCCAAAGTACGATAGTTATTTCATAAGGTTTCTCGAGGCACGTGTCATATCCGGGGAAGAAAAAACGTGGAGTCTACATATCAAATTCTCGGGGTGCACTGTCCGAGGGCCGAAGGAAGCGTTTGATCATTATAAGTGTGCGAAAGAAGACCTGACTTCCGGTTGGATATTCGAATTCTAGAAAGACGTTACGAGTTTACATTGTACTTTCGTCGAAATTAATCTAAATACCCTCAATTTTACTTCGTGTCTCATCCACCTTCAATTTCATTATTATTCATGACACTAGAGGATACTAAAGAAAAAATATAATTGAAATCGCCGTAGGAAATGAGAAAACCGATCATTGTGGTTAAACATATGTGAACATTCCGCAATCGTATCAAATATTTGAATGCGAATCATGTACAAATATAACAATATTAGAGAGAAAAACTATTTAAAATGAATAATGAAACCAAAAAAGAAAAATAACAGAGTTATGTATCCATCGACTATGAATGATGAAAATATATGTTGTCGAATTATCCCAAGTTTTTTTCATCTCGTTTAGTCTCTTCGAAATCTAATTTCCCTTTTCTCCGTCATTTCCGAAAGAATGGTAGAAGAGGAAAAGGCGTTGCAGCGTTTAGTTGGCTCGGTGAGGCAATGAAATTGATTGGAAAGATTGTGTTTGTCTTCTTTTTTTGGGTCTCATGAGAAGTTGTTGGAAAAGCACTTTGCACTCTCATATTTGTTATTACGTTTACACTCAAGAGATCTTTTTAGTTTGAAAACTCATTGCGCATTCCGTTAATAATCAACCTTCCTTGAATAAATATTTATTGATACATCGCTTGTTTTACAATAATTGGAAAATACATATTATAGACAACAATCCGTTAAAAGCACAAGACTGCGTTGACTGTGTTCATCCTCTTGATTTTCTCGAGTCCCCTATTAACTTTTTTCCATACGTCATTATTTCTATCATTTAATTCTCATTACTGGCGTATTCTTTTCATTTATTTATCTTCTTTGTTGATCAATGCAATCAAGATTTCATAAAATTCTCTGGAATCTATCTCTCATATTGTAACGTGATGGAGTTGTAGCCTGTCAAGCTATCACAGTCGTACAGTCGGATTCTACGAGGAGCTCTATCATATGTACCTTGACATTATTAGAAGGGGAGAAAATTCAATTTCCTAGGTGTCTTCGAATTTGAGATACTCGAGCAACGTAAATGAAGATTGTTTCGGTTCACGCTATATTTTCTCGGAAGTTGGATCATTCAGCGTTTTATCATCTCCGAACAAAATGTTGAGGTCAATTTTCCAACTCGTTCGAAAATTCTCTCGAATTATGCGAGAAAAAAGAAACTAATTTTCGTGCGCGATGGCTCGTTCGTGTTGTTGGAACTCGACGAGAGAGAATGCGTACGATCTGCGAGGCTATTTTTCAAGGTATATACATTTGAAGTTTTCGAATAAAAGACGTTTTTTGCACACGATAATCATTGTGAAAAATCTGAAAATCTAACAAGATCCCCAGAGTCCGTTGCTCATCAAATCGATAATATTTACAATGAATATGTTGTTACAAAAAATGTACAAAAAGAAAAACCGAAAAATCAGCAAATTATATTACGATGGCAAAGCGTTAATAATCCACAACCGATTGATAGGTGAATCATGTATTTTCACAATTGTTGTGTTTATTTATCAATAAAAGATTAAATAATGATTCTACGATTATTTTATAAAACCGAGGACAACCGATCAATAAATAACTTCGTTATCAGATTCCCATATACGTTTGGAGAAATCGTTAATTCAGGAGATTTATTCATTAATTGGGGAAACAGAATGGACTTCCACTCCTAGACTGATTTCATATATGCCCTGCGAATACACGAGACAATTCTACATCAAAGAAAAATAACAATTGTATCTTTTTCACTCTAATTATTTTTTTTTTTTGGTTTTTGGAATGTCACAAAATTATAATACACGAACAAAAAAAGTTGAAGGAAAAATGACAAGTCGGTACTCGATTTTACTCGCGTTGACTGCGTTTGTCCGTCGATCAGGTTCTTTTCTCGTATTGTTTTTCTCTTCAAATTTAATCGGGAGCTGCAAGGAGTTTAACTCAAAAAGTTTAATAAAGTACACGCATTACAAGAGCGCTTAAAATCACGGTCAATAAACATTTGGCATGAGAGGTCAAAGACTTTATTATTATTATTATTTTTTGTTTTCCCTTCTCTTTCCTTTTTTTCTCATAGCAGTATATAAATGGTTACTCCTATGATATATAAGATATACAAAATTGAAACTATCTATCCCGGTACTAAATACAATCTTCTCCGAGAGCGCTTGTGATTGAAAAAGCCCTTCCAAAATCCAACCAAACCTCTGCCGAGACAAACGAGTCGTAGACGAGGCTGTATCGATCCTTTAGAATCAGGATATTCGTTCGAGATTATTCTTCGTCTCTCTATTGATTCTTCTCGTAAATACGCGGTCGAATGTATCGTAAGAGAAAGAAGAATAAACCCGAGGTAGTTCGTGACATCGAACATCGTGAAAAAACACAAAATTCGACGGAACATTTTGAAGAAAGATAGAGAGAGAGAGAGAGAGAGCAAAAAAGAAAATAAAGATACAAGAAAAATCAAAAGAACCTGGTTAATATTTCAATGTTTCTACGGGATGGTGGAATCCGGCCGGTGGAGGGTCAACAGAGAGAGAGAGAGAGAGCGAGCGAGCAACGAGAGCGATGCTGCTCGGTCTAGGCCCTCCGGCACGGGCCGAACTATCCAAACTTTTTCCCCCTTCCTTCTTCGTTTTTTTTTATCTTTCCTCTGTATACGCGTCCTTTCTTTTAACTTTTTTTTCATCAATAGAAGTAGATCATGAGTAATTGATATTAATATTAATGCTAATAATTAATTATTACAGTAGTATTAGCCAGTAACTGGTATTATTAGCGGTCTTTGAGGGACGTAAGATATTTCGTAGACGGTTGTTTTTCCTTTTTTTCGTCGTAAACGGGAAAGAACTACCTATCGTAATTCCACAAACTCACTCTTATTAGGTTTTTTTGTTCTGTTATTTTGTTTCTCAGAAAAAAGCGAATTTCAGATGAGGACAATAATTTTCGTGAAATCGCGTTACACAAAGCGCTTACGGATTCACTTTTAAACTCAACCCAAGTATATAACGATATACTCACACACCATGAGAGATCAGCTGATATAGCTCGGTATTATTTTTTGTTTTCTGTTATTTTTTTTTCTTTTTTTTTTTATTATAATGAAATTTTAGCCAATGATCATGCGATTTAGATCAAATCCGCGACATTTGTTGGCATTTCATCGATTCTGGTGTTATAGAATGTCTCGATATCGTGCATTGTTCTCTTGTCATCATTGGTCACGAAGTTGATTGCTACTCCCTTACGACCGAAACGTCCACCGCGACCAATTCTGTAAAATGAAACATGAATTTGTAAAAATATTGTAACAATTCGAAAACTTTGCAGTTCGATCAATTTTAGAGAATTTTTTAGATTTTGCGAACGCAAAATTAAATGCAAAATATAAAACTAAGAATTCAAGATCGGTCAAGAACGAGGCATCGAGATTTACTCTAAATATTTAAAAACAATATTGACTTTTCACGCGGCCTTGAAAATTAGTATGCATAACTTTGCGATATAAAAGCTTGCATATCGTTCCGTGTTAATTTATATTCGTCCAAATATTTGAGCACTTTGCATTTTTATCGGTTCTGTTTGAGGCAATTGAGCCAAATGCTCACTCGAAGGAACAATCAATGAGAAATACAAATTTAGCCAAACTCATTCACGATCGTGTCAATTTGTATAAAGTTGAATGACTCTTCGGGGTATCGTACATTAATACTGAGAAAGAAAATGAAATCGCTTTGTCCTTTTGTATCCTTTTTTTTTTCAAGAAATCAAAAAAATTTGAATTTCTTCGTTTCAAGTTTCTATATATTATTCTGAATTGTGCGGCAAAGATTGATTTTCCTGTCACAATAAAGTTTTTCTATATTTTCAACGCTTATTCGCCGATTTAAACGCGTAAGTTACTTCCACGAAGTTTTCACAAGAATGTTTGTTTTGCTCTGTTTTTAAGTATGATCAAAAAGTAAAAATACCTGTGAATGTAGTTCTCTCGGTTGCCTGGAAGATCGTAGTTAATAACAAGAGAAACTTGCTGAACGTCAATTCCTCGAGCAAGAAGATCGGTTGTAATAAGCACTCGAGAGGATCCGCTACGGAATTGTCGCATGATGAGATCACGCTCGCGCTGCTCCATATCTCCGTGCATGGCCGATACGGTGAAATCACGACTGTGCATGTTGTCGGTCAACCAGTCGACCTTGCGCCGAGTATTGCAGAATATTACGGCCTGGGTGATACTCAGAGTCTCGTACAAGTCGCAAAGTGTTTCGAGCTTCCATTCCTCACGTTCGACGTAAATGAAGAATTGCTTGATACCTTCCAGCGTCAATTCCTCTTTCTTTACGAGAATGGTTATTGGCGAACGCATGAAAAGTTTCGATACTTCCAATACGTCATTCGGCATCGTAGCGGATAACAAAATGACCTGAAAATGATATTTTTTTCATTATAATCACTCGTCCGGAAGTGCGCTCTATTATGTAACTTGAATTATTTCTACAAAGCGTTTGATCGAATACAAAACCGACTCTTCAGAATAAGACCTCACAAAAAAAAATGAAAATTTGTTTCTTTTGATGATCTGTACGAGTTTTTTCTTGAATTCGTTTACAAACATGGAAATGTTCCGAATGATTACGAAAAATTGTACACACCTGCACTTCGTTAGGGAGCAGTTTGAAGACATCCTGGATCTGATCTTTGAATCCACGAGACAACATTTCATCGGCTTCATCGAGAACGAAAAGCTTGATGAAGTTTGTGCGTAAAGCGCGTCGACTTATCATGTCATAAACTCTGCCGGGTGTACCAACGACAACGTGAACGCCCAATTCAAGTTTGCGCATATCTTCGCGCACATTCGTACCACCGATACATGCATGGCACTGCGCATTCATGAAGTCACCGAGAGCAATAACTACTTTTTGAATCTAAAAAGAAAAACAACATTTGAGTGAAGATCGAGTTGTTGTTTCTCCCATCAATTCTTCAATGGGAGAGGATTTTAAAACGATTAATTTACCTGCTGAGCCAGCTCACGGGTAGGAGCGAGAATCAATGCTTGGCATTCATGGACAGTCGTGTCAATTTGCTGCAGAATAGAAATAGAGAACGTCGCAGTCTTGCCAGTACCTAGAAATCAAAGATTCTCATGTTATTTATATTATTCACTGGGAAGGAGAAAATTCGTAATATAAATCGAAGTGAATAAACAAAACTCCCATTACCTATAAATTCCTAAACTGTGGTCGGTTTCAAGTTAAACTATCTATAGAGGGAAGTGATTCTATGCATATGAAAAATCATCAAGTTATTAACTCAAGCTCGATTTATGCTGAAGCGATTACCTGATGTTCGTTGTACTTTCTACAGATGGGAATATCAATAGGGAAAGACTTTCGGAAATCGGATTAAAAATTTGGTTTTTCCAAATGGACAATGAGCGAATTACCGAAAAGTATGAAAATGCTTTGAGCTCTATTTCCAGGTATTTTATTTTACGTGGCTGAAGCCCGTACGAACGTGAAATTTTTCCATTAATTTTCCACGTTGGTCAAGATCTGCTTTTCTCGATTTTATACCTGCTCCTCAGACTTGCTGAATAACGATTGAAGGAAGCAAAAGGGCAAAAGTGAGGGGTGGGAGAAGGGGAAATCTAGGAAAAATGGATTCGAGAGGAATCGTTTTATTACGGCTGGATCCTAACACCTGCTTATACATTAGCTCTGTCTTTCTCATATACGAAAATGAACATCTGCGGTTCGGGAGGAGGGCTGGCTGGAAAATGCCATCTGTCATATATGAACGAGTTGTAAAATGTCATCCGTTTCGAGTTTTATTACCGATTTTTCATGGTCGAAAACCCCTCTGGGGCTAAATTTTTGGGTGATTTTCTAAATTGCTCTCATGCTTCAATTTTTCAAGTCACAGTCTCAATTTCCGTTCATAAAATGGACTTTTTATTGAGGCGTAAAGTGTGCTTGATTATTTTTTTGACGAAAGTTTCGATCTCTCTGTTCAACAAGTCAGATCATTGAAAAAAATGATATTTTATCAGCAATAAGTTTTTTTCAAATTTCATCCTCAGTCGCAAGAGAAAAGAAACCAAACAATGTACAGAGGTTTACAAATATTCTTACCAGATTGGGCCTGAGCAATAACATCGAGTCCCTTCACGCAAGGAAGGATTGCGCGTTGCTGGATCGCGGAAGGTTTTTCAAAACCATAAGCATATATACCACGCAGCAGCTCTTCTTTCAAGTTCATGTCATCGAAATTATCGACGACCTAACGAATAAAGTAAAATGATATGTATTTAATGAACGTCTTTGGCGAATAGTAGGAAATTGTCATTCTTGAAAATTGAAACTCACTTCCTCCCAGGTGGATTCGATGACGCCATCGGGTTCCATTCCTGGTGGGCCATCGTAGGTAGATTCCTCATTTTCACTTGGACCATTTTTTGATTCGCCCTGCCATTGGTCCTCGTTCCTGTTGCGAAAAAAAAAGAAAAACTTCTGTGAATAGCCGAACGACACATCGGTAAATAGAACAGAGTATTTTTTTATCGTGGTTATTGCATCAAATAGGAAATTCATTGACTCAGACTATCGTTGAAAATTGTGTACAAAGTCTAGCCAAGAAATTTGTTGCTCAACCTAACCTTGGACTTTGCAACTGAAGAGAGAACAAAATAATGAAAAAGCAGACATTCTGAATTCAATTGAGCAAATAAAGCATGAATCTTTGTCATGGCGATCAAACGAATTTGGGGAATCCAAGTGACTCGTCAATTCTAGTGCAATTCCAAAAATACTCATTCATCAAAGGAATTCCAAATGAGTCATAATCATTGAAAAAAAAAAAAAAAACTATTGAGTTGGACGAGGGCATTGTGGAAAAAGGGGGGAAAAAAATTGAAATTAAAAAAAATATATAATATGAAAAAAATAGCCAAGTTTCGTATAAATTGCAAAATGATGAGACAAAGATTATAACCGCTATAAAAAATTTCATATTCGCTCATCGAAAATCGACGGATTGACAGTGACTCACGCGAGTCACGCGAAAGCATGGTGGCTTTTACAAAGACACAAGACGCATCGTTTTTCAGAAGCGTGCGTGCAAAAATGAATCGAAAACGATAAAAAGAAAAAAAATTGTACGATTCAGGAAAGATTTGTTCAATGAAGATAATTTGTGATTTTTATTAAAATGTCGATTAGATTCGCAGTTTAGTGTGAAGCGTTATCAGTTTTTAACGCGTGGTCTATAATAACGAAAGCGTGGTTGAACGTGGGGGCGAACGAGGTGCGCTCGCATCGCGATGTCTGAAATGCCAATTGTATATATTCAAAGTTCGATAGATCGCAATGAGAGATAATTACGTCGCGAGCTGTCGAAAAGAAAATTGAATTTGGTGTATTGAGGAAGAACATACAGAATTATTTCGCATGATTCGGCGTGGCAGAATGACAAAAGGTGAAAAAAAATTTTTGCCGCACGCCATGTTGTGTCAGCGCTCTAGCACCCATGTACATTCCCCTCCGATTAGGGACGGAAATTTTTTTTCGAATTTCAACACGAGGACTCGGAGCTCGCGAATCTAAATTTATCGCTTGTTACGTCGTCGAGTCGATAAACAATTGCGGATTCGTACACTAATGAACTTTTTGTAATGATTTATTCGTGTGAAAAAATAAGAACTTACCTTCGTTCAGACGTATACGACATGTTCCACTCACGGGTAGCGCGACAGAAAGGACGAATTCCTATTGCGTCACACGAAATATAGTTTATGAAAGCTGCACAATGGCGCTGCCAACACAAGAATTTGGAATTTTTTTTCCCACAACAACGAGTTTTTATGTCTGACTAGACCCGTCAATTGCGACGTTTTGATTATTTATAGTAATTCGAAAAACCTATATCACTCACTGCTCGCTTAATTGTGCCAAGTGCCAAGATTTCTTGAATTTTCAGCGTATTTAACCAGTGGTAGGGGTACTGCGCAGAGGGGGAAGTTACGTAGATTACCCACAATTCTTTGCGATTCAACGGAGAGGGGATAATGGCGGGATATATGATTTTTTTTCTAAATACTTTTCGCTTTTCAACTTAATTATCAACTTATTATTTAAAAATTCGTTTCCGAGGTTGATTAATCAAACTCACGTGATTACTGATGAAATATAGAAAACTTCGGGTGGCACGAAAATTTTGATGGCTTTGAAATTCAGTCTTTCCTTATTTACTTTCAACACGAACACACTTCACGAGAATTACTTTTTACAAATTTTATTTCCACAATTATTGACAATTGAAAAAGTACGGGTTAGAGGATTTTCTGTACCGGCACATTCGCCGATTCCTAACTTATATTTTCGACTAGATTCGGTCGCGATCACAATTCTTTTAAAATCTGTATCAAAAGCTATAAAAATACACGTTTCACCAAATTTTTATGATTACGAGACGATATCACTAAAAAATCGTTACGTCGATTGAAAAAGGTTCGAAAAATAAAATGATAATGTACCGACTGTCACGACCGTTGAATTTTTTCTCAACTTGTAGAGCGGCGAGGAGCTAAAATGGCAGAGCTTTTGAGAAGAACACACGAATTTTGACACGTCAGAGCACGAACCCCGAATAAACTGAACGAAGTTCAACCGAAATATATATAAGCTAATACAAAGTCAAATATTAGAATTCCGATCCTTGTTATACAGAATATCATTAAAGTAAAAAAAAAAAACGCGCAGTCACTCGTCTTGGACGATGCGATTCGAAGCCTTCTTGACAACTGATGTCGTTTGTCGTTTTGTTTACAAACTTCACACAAGGACATATTCATACACGCCCTTGTTCTTCTAGAACGTCGAACATTGCCATCTCGTGTTTATATTTTTCGAATGATTTCAAGTAATTTCCAAAATACTTCAAAATAAAATAATACAAATGAACGGATCCCATGCCGTTTAACCTTGCCACGACATTGAAATTTCTCTCGCCAATCTACGAGATTTTCAGATAGCAAAACGATTCTAATTTTTTGAAAATTAAATAGAATCTACAGAATTCTCAAGTTTTTCTCTCGCATCTCGAAGTTCGTGTACTCTTTTTTATTTCTTATTTCAGAAACTCGGAAGGTCCAATCGATCGATATATAAACATGCGGTTTTTCTTCATGCATATAGGGGCAAGTTTTCGTTGAAAAAATCGTTCGGAATAAAAAAAATTCCGAATAATGCAATCTGCTATTTTTAAAACCTTTAGATGAAACAAAGAAATATGTGCGGGATGGGGATGGGGAGGCACGGACGATCGAACTTCACCGAACTAGTTACGAAATTATCGTATTCGCCATACTGTCATTTTTATAATTTATTACTTTCTCGTTTTTGAAATATTTTCAAAAATATTGCAAAGCTTTCTTCGTTTTTGTACATATTCGTCTTATAACAAAAATATATCCTAAATATTACGTTCGATTGAAATATACACATTTTACGGATTCTCAAGACTTATTCGTAACGTTTACAATTTACCTCCAAGTCCTAAAAAACTTCTCGTATTATTTACACTTTGATTTTTCAACCAAATTGAGTTTCTTTGTTATTTGTAATAATCGTCGATTCGTAGAAATAAAGCAAAAGTGAAAGTTTGTTCGAAGTGTGTTAATATTCAAGGTAATCATAAAAAAGCTCACGAAAACCGTTGACGCCGGTAAAATAGCTCATCGCACAAGTGAGGTTTGTTCATCGAGCGATGTTTTGTTTTTATGATTCATGTTCGTCGGAAACCTCGTGCGTTGCAGTTCAAGAGTTAAAATTCCCGTAATTTCGTAGTCAAAAAATACTTGCTTCAAAACTCACAGTCAGCTTGAGGCACGTTTTTCACATGAAGGCGCAACTGATAATGAGGAAAAGAAGAGCAATGGGGAAAAAGACGTAAACCCCCATTCTCGGGTGGCAAACCGAGACGAGAAGCGAAATATCGTCTTCTTCGTGATCGATACCGTCTCTGGTCGGGACTTCGACGATGACTCGATCGCTCGAGAAAATGGGCAAGGGGAATGTGCACTCGGTTTTGTTGAGGCAAGAATTAGTGACTTTCTCGTATTGGAATGTTGGTTTGTGAATATCAAAAACTGCGTGTATATCGTTGAACACGATGTCGTTGTCGCTGTAAAAAATATAATAATAATAACCGTCTTCGGTGACGTCATGATGGGATTGCATGTGTTGACCGTTGACGAGATAAGTGACGTTGGTGCAAAGTTCGGAGGGGGGAAATTCTCGTTTGACGAGTACTTGGCCATCGTAACAATCCAACAATCCTTCTTCGAAGCTAGAAACGGAAGATTCGTCGGAGGAGTTTCTGAGTGCGTTGCCACCGTGTTGGATGCCGTGATCGAGGAGAGCAGGAAGTCCGGCGGGCTCTTGATTTCTCTTGAGTCGTCGGTGGCTCGGAGTTTCGAGCTCGATTTCTTCGCTCTCTTGAGCTCGATCATCCCCGACTTCTCTTAGTTCTTCCCTGAGAGATTTTAATCTGTCTACTCTCGGAGGATTTCTCTTTCGATCGGGGGGCGTCTGGAGAGATCGAAGATTTATATTTTTCCATCCTTCCGCATCGTGTTCCGGGTGCGTGTCTTCGGCCCTCGCTTTTCTCTCGTGATTTTTCTCGCGGTGTTTCCTGTGACGGGTGTGCTTTTTCACGTGTCTCAATTTCCTCGTTGAATTTTTCCCCCCCGGCTGATGAAGCGCGTCACTGTCGTTCACGTGCTTCGTCAAATAGACGCGGGCGATTTTCTCCAGTTCTTCCAACTCTTCGACACCGACGTCACTCCTTTTATTCTCCGGTATTTTTCGCTCTTTGTGCTTCCTGGGTTTGCCTCGCGGCCTCTTCGGTAACGGCTCTTTCGGACGCGTTATCGTTTTCGTCGGCTCTTCGAAATCAATTAACTGGGCATTCGACTCGAACGTTATTTTCACCTGCTCGTTAGCCTCCGGTAAATACATGCCCATTGTGGTGTGGGCTTTGTTCTTATTGTGGTCCAACATGCCGCAGGTACTGAACTTTCGATCACCTTTCACTACGAGGATCGAGGCTCCGGGAAATCTGCAACAAAAGATTTATTATTCTTCACTCTCCGATACGACTTTCATATTGCTTTATGGGGGAAAAAAAAAACCAATAAAAGACGATCATTCTGTGACGGAGATCGTTTCACGAGTTCATAGATGAGTTACCCCTGCGGGGAGCCACGCACGAAAAATAATGAACAATGGTCAATGACCAATGGTCAATGCCAAAAAAAAGGATCCCGATATTTCTATTGACACAAAATGTTCCTCATTTACGATAAGGCTGCTCATTGTACCTCATTTTTTTCGTTTTTTTTTTTATGACGAAGAAAATACTGTATGATGTTTGATACGAAGATTCAGAATAAAAAATTATATGGAAGGAAAAGCATGTTTTGAAATTGAGATTTTATCTAAGTTTTGAGGTAAAAAATCATTTTTGCAACAATGTCAGAATGTAGTGTCTTCAACAAAGATTCTTAAAGTGCAAATTTATATTTTGCTAAAAAAATTGTGAAGATATTGTGACGAGTGAAAAAATATAGTCATTTTTTTCAACCCAATGAGCAATTTTAGATCTTATTCTAAAAATCTATGCAAGCTCGATTCATTTCCCTTGAGATAGTTCACAGCATGGAACTGATTCACAGGTAAATCCTCTGAACAAAGTAGAACTCTGCCTTCAACTTTAATTCTCAAATGAATGGAAATGAAACCTCGAACAAACGCTGAGCACTACGGTCGCTCCTCGCAGCAAATAAAATCCCCAATATTCCAATGTATCGTCAGGTAAAATCATGCTCTTCTTCAGTCTTATGAGTTTTCTGCGCGTCGCTATTTCTGGTTTGTGGTCCATTTGGAAGGCATTAAATGTGCTATTCATCTTGAGAGTATGAGCCTGTGGATGACAAAAATTTCATTAAGTGAAATTAGGTCTTCTCGTTTATAATAAAATAAAGAAAATTTTGTTTTTCCATTACCGAACAAAAAACAGTTGAAATGCCATTGCTCATTTCCAGTATGTCGGATTCCGTTACAGCATAAGTAGCATCGGCATATAAATTGTGTCTGAGATACAGCGGTATTCCCAGAAGAGTTATAGGCAACAGTGCTATCAAAGCACAAAAGATTAGCACTCGTCTTATCCCGTGCATCTTTCATGACCCTGAAATTAAGGACATTCATTACAATTTTCAAAAGTCATGGTTCGAAGAATTTGTTATTCTCATTAATGGCATCAATTTTCCTGATTTTTTGTAAAGTTATGTCACACCGAATTGTCCTTCAATGTCTTCATAAAAACTCAAAGATTCCCCGATACTTTGTCATAAAATGAAAAAAAATTTCAAAAATAAGATTAATCTGTAAAGTTCATTGAATTTCTAATGCCACTGGTTTGTAATAAATATTAAATTTTGGTAAGAGACAGTTTATAATTGTGAAACCATTAAGCAAAATGAATACAACATGATATAATGTGCAGGTTGAAAGTTGAAAAAATTCAGCAAAATGAGCAATGGGCAGTATAAATGTTTTAATTACCTACTGATTAATGAATTTTGTTTCATAAAACAGTCAATGTGATAAATATTTTGTCAAAAAAATGAACATATATGAACATGTGTATTGATTGATTTATCAGTATAGCTGTGTAAACATAAATCGAATACAGATAACAATATTGGGAAAACTACTGCTATTTGGAAAAGCTGCAGCTAACATGAAGAAAAAGTACTACCTTAACACGTATTTTCCTTCCCAAATGTCACAAGCTATCCCATTACGAACAAACGATAAATCGCGTCACGAAAACTCGGAATTAAGGCGCTTATTAGATTTTTTTACAATCTCATAAATGTCGCGCCGCGTGTTGATATCTCGTACGTCGATCTCGAAGTGTATTAAACTGTACGACGTCGTGTATGTTTTGAACGATCGAAGCACACGTAGTGTTATGAAAGCGTAAAAATAAGGCGCGGAGAGCCGCCCGCGAGTTTTATGACTGAGGCTTCTGCCTGTTCAAACAACTGACGAGAACGAGGTTAATTAGTGGGTTATAGGTGATAATTTGTTGAGGGCTAATTTGAAAGCTGGATTTTCACATGTTTCATTGAATTCGTTTAAAAAAGAACACACCGAATCGTCACGTATTTACAAAGATAGAAACAATGAAAAACTTTGAAAGAGTCGACGTCAATATTTTTTTTTTTTCACTTCGTGCGGTTGATTACAATAAATTTAATTGAATCCCACTCTTAGACTACTAGTAAAAAAAGAGTTTAAATAATTCACTTTTCCGAACAAGTCAACAGTTTCGGGACGATAATGGATTCACTTATTGCAGCTGTCTCTCTCGCACTCGAACGTCTCACTGGCACGTGACACCGCGTCTCTAGTTGCAACACATAGGTGTGAAGAAAGGAGAAAGAAGCTAAAGTGTTTTCTTCAAAGAAACATTTGACAGTTTGTTTTCGCGAAGTGTTTTCGTTGGGATCGAGGGGCAGGAGGGAGTGAGAAGATCCGTGTCTATGAGTTTATTATTAGAAATCTCTCTAGAACGCGTTTTTTAGTTTTCTACAAATTTTCCATTCTAGGAGTGTTTCGCGGGTAAAAATAATTTTACTACATAGTTCCGTTTGTAAGTGCAAGAAACGACTCGTGTATCGCGGAGCTGGCGATGTAATGACACTCCCAAATAAAATATTTAATGGGTACATCGGCTTCTAATAAACGCCTATCATTGTATTGTCGCGAGGGAATAATAAAAAAGAAAAAAGTAAGATGATAAGATAACTCGAAGGAGAATATTTAATCCACGACTTTTCGTTTTCCTCACGAAATTTACACGAAAACAATGTCGTTTAATCAATTCTTTTATTTTTTTAGATGTGCGATACAGGCAGAGAAAAAGAACGGCTACACTGCGATTGCCGACCTGTATGACCTGTAAAATCGATAAATTTAATCAATGCATAAGCATTGCACGAATATAGATAGCTTGTTTTGATTCACCGACGCAGCCAGATGCCGAGCACATGCATTTCTTATCGTTTTCTTTTTTCCCTTCTTCTTCTCCGCCGTCTCCGCCCGCGAGGCGCCAAAAAAGATAAAAAAGAATTTATGCCCACTGCCATCTGTTAGCGAAGTACTCAACTCTCTTTTTCATTTACATCGTTTATCGAATTATCGGATCTTTAGTATTTTTAAAATCAAATTATATGGTCAATCCTTCATTCCCTTTGTTCTCTTTATAGTTTATTCGAAACACTGAAAACCGAATTGCTTGAAAAGTCGAAAAATATTGTTGGAACTATAACAAAATTTTAGATGTTTCAACCGTTTCTTTTGCTGGCAGGACGTTCGAGCGTTGTTCGAATGCCAAAACGTATTGCTATTTTTTTTTCGTCGTATTCGACAAAATGATCGACCTCGTGAATAAAATCCTGATGCTTCCATTGTAGATTACTTTTCAAAATGATAGATTTTGCAATTAACAGACATTCGTACCTGTTCAAAATCTACATGATGACGATTCTCTACCTCGACGAATTTTCTGCTCCATCTGCTCCAGCGAATTTCTTCCTTTCGTCCAGGAACGTTGAAACAACGATGAGATCACTCAAATGCCGATGCGGTATGGTAAAAGATCTAAAAGACGAAAGAAACGATTCATTAATGAATAAAATGTGAATTTTGTGAATAGTAAATGCCAGTTTGTGAAATTACCTTCGAGACTTTTGCAAATATTTTTTTCACTTACGACATCGAATGATCTGCTGTTTCAAGTCGATTGTTATGAGTTCGAGATCCATGAAAATTTTCGTTAACCAGGGAAAAAATTATTTCTACTGTTTCGGTCGAAAATCAAGCGAAAAAAGACAGAGAAATAGCCTGATTGAAAAGGCAATTGAAATTTTTGGATCCGGCAGATTCATGCTTGAATAAATGGATAGAAAAAAACAGTCGAGAATCCCATACAATAATTTCTTAGTATATTAAGCGTAAAAATACATCTTCCATCAATCAATCATTAATTCCAATATTGAAGATATGCTGGAAATTTTAGCAGTGACAGCGTCTAATAGAGCAATTGGATTATCGCGTAAATCGAGTTTCTCAAGTTTCTCATGACGTCTAACAAATTCAAGGATTTCATTGATATCCGACAGCTCGTTGTGACGCAATGACAACCACTTCAAGTTGGGCAGCACTGGCATTCTCTTCAGAGAACAGAGATTATTACTCGACAATGATAATTTGGTACATTCTTGCAGCACAACCAGTCGATGGAGAGAATTACTCAAGTCATTTCCATCGAGATTTATATCTTCGTAGAAGCACAAATGGTGCTCGTCGTAAAGTACTGTGAGACCCAGATCCGACAAATCTATCGATTTGGTCAGCTCATCTTCGTTCTCATTCTGCCATGTATTGTGCAATTTGTATTCCATTATGCATTTGCTACCTGCAACACAATTTCATTCATTTTTTGCTCTTTTTACTGAAGTACTTTTTTTTTGAAAAAATTTCATTCAGTCAAGATCATTTTCTCGTTAAGAAGTTCTGGAGTCCAAAAATACATAAAAAAAAGTATTGAAGCATTTGATAAAACGTAGTAACTTGATTTCAGTCGAGCGGGAATTCTGAGTATGTTTGATCTTATCTGTTACACGTCACGGTTTGTTTTGGCTTTGTCATGACAATAGGTCAAAATTTCGTAACCAGATACAAACGTTTTTTTCCATACTCACGCATGTCGTTGTAATAATTCGATCGTAACGCATCGACCTTCGTTAAGGCACTGAGATCTTGAAGGATCTTCGCATTGTATTCTTTGAGATCGTAGTTTTTCATGAGATAAATGCCAGTAAGAAGGGACCATTTGTTGTTTGGTTCCATTTCGCTCAGTTGCTTGTAATTCTCCATTTGTTCCTTCAACTGCGATTTGTCGTGGATTTCGTTCGTTAAATATTTCGTATTATAAAACCAATAATCCTTGTTTAAGCTACGCCGGAAATCATAAACGTTATTTTCAAACTCAATTGCGATACTTTCAGCAGCCATCAGATCGATCGATTGATCGACCAAAGTCCCAGTCCAAGTTTTCGAATATTCTCGATTGTTCGGAGATTCCCAAAGCATCGATTCCACCGCTTTTCCATTATTGAGTAACGCTATTTTTTCTCGCTCAATTTTAACGTCGTTGCAAAACACTATCGTCGATTTCGTTGACGTTACGCGGGCTCGCCATACCGAGTTTGATTTCGTTCTCGAACAATCCAATAACCAACGCTGATAAAACCATGCGCTCGAATCGTTCGGGTCGGTAAACGTCGCATTCATTACGAAATCCAATTCTGAGAAAAATAAACGAAGATTTTCCATCAGAAAATTTGCTTCGAGCGATCTGAACGTGAATACAATTTTCTCTGAGCAGTTTGGAACTATGACACTATCAGATTGAATTTTAATATTTGACCTTCTTTGTGTTTGTCAGCTTTGATTGGCAAGTTTCCGGTTTCATCGGGAAACATTTTTGACAAAATTTTGCTCCTGTAGTGCCACGATGAATAATTAGAGAAATTATTCAATATTTTTGTCGTCGAGAAGTCAAATTCTTCAGTATCGGAGATTCCAGCTTTCTTCACGAGATATTGTCTATAGTCCCAACAGTGAACTGTATACATTCAAAATTTTTCAGTTTCCTTTATATTTTTCTGTTTTCACAACAGGCAACGAAGCAGAAAAACTTACAATTTCTCTCATCTAGATTCAAGCATTTTGCGCATAAAGCTAGTTCCATTTTCCAGTCCGGTTCTGGCATATGATCAATTATCCAACACCTGTGATGCCAGACTCCGTAGGATTTTGGATTTTCCCTGAGGCAATTCTCCGTCAGCGTTAATTCTCTTTTCATTCTTTCTGTGCGTTCTTCTTGTGTCCTGCAATGAAGAAATGTCAACATAATAAAATTTCTATTAATTTTTTGGACAATTTTTATGGTATATCTTCGGGTCTATTCTGATAAATTATATTTGAGGAAAATTAATTCGATTTCCAGTTTGTATAAAAAAAACTTCCATGTTCAATGGGAAAGACTTGGTTGACGAATATAGGAAATTTCTATAGGGATTAAAAATAATGCAAAGATCCTCTAATCTATTACCAATCGTTTTTGTTAAACGCGTCTCGTCTTATATTCCAAAGCGTATTTATATCAGGATTTTGCAAAACTACCCGTTCAGTCACCTCCAGTAACTCATCGTCCCACAATTTGTCTGCTCTCTGAAACCAAAAATATCAATGGTTTATAAGCAATGCTCAAAACATATGATACATTGTTGCAAAAGAAGTTATGGAGACTTACTTTTTGGAATATAATTTTCATAGCCATTTTGTACTGAGCTGTCTTCTTTGCTCTTTCTATCTTTTTTAATGCCTCCTGTTCGGCTGTTGTTCGAACCTTCACACGACCGTGCTAGAATAAAATTAATTCCATGCTCTTCAATATTGATTCGATATACGAACGAATAAAACTAATCATTAGAATCGATTCACTTTTTTTTTTGCCATTGATAATCGAAAAGTATCATCGATAAATTTTCTTTTGAGTTTTAAACTAAAAATTTGTTTTCTATTCTCATTTACCTTCAGTGAATAACACTCCAAAAGGTATATGAAATTCAGTATCTAATATAATCGAATACCGCGTAGAAAAACCTAACCTCACTTCGTGATTGATATTTAATGTCATTCTCCCGTTGGATATTTAAATGCCAAATCGTTACGGCAATTGCAAGGGTAGTAAATGATTAATTGTCGACGAAAATCATGTGTTGACACCATAATGACGAAATTATTGCAGCAACATTATCGAACAAATGTGAGTCGCTTCTACTGAATAATTTGTTAACAGAGAAAAAACTGGACCCGATAAGACTTACCATTTTGAAGCTTTGTAAAATTTGTCACTTAACCCGTAATATTTATAAATATATTATTATTTAAACACTAATCACAGATTAATTAACAATTCGTGCGAAAGGTTACGTGTCAAAAGTTCGATGTACAGAAAGACTGGGTAGACAGAAACGACAGAAAACAGCTGATCGTAGTTCCGCAATAATCCGCTACATCGTTTACATCGTTTATTATCTCCAGGCGCGTCATTGCATCCGGTTTATAGTTTTGGAAAGAAAGCGGAGAAAAAAGCTCTTTGGTCCGACCATAGAAAATTGCCATATGTTATACATTGAATAATTATGTTTTAAAAACTGCACGAATGATTTATTATATCTTTTTCTAGATATAGTGAAAGCGTCCAGTATTTTTAGCTGAAAAGAATTGATGATTATAGTGTTTCGTTGTAATATAGGATCGTACAAAACGCCAAGATACTTTTTTTCGCATTTCATGGAGAATTACGAAGTGATCATTTTTTAAACCGTTCAAAATTAAATGAGTCGTAATTGGAGTTACAATAAAGTTCCAAAGTTCTATAGCGTTTCTTTCTTCACATAGAAGTTTGCAATTTTCATAGAACTAGATCCAAATTGCACATTACGGATCACAAATTACAAATTTTCCTCTTCGCTGCACGACACGAACTCCATTCGACCCTAAATTGCAGACTCGTAATTTTTTCAATGATTTAATGGGGGAAGTGGCCACTAAATAAGTACTGAAGTGAGGTCGAGGGATCGCGAAGTTTCGAGATAAATAATAACAATGATTCTTCAAATTGAAAGTGTTCTAAAAGAGAGGTTATAATAGAGGAAAGTAAAGCATGAGCTCGAAGTATTGTATTAGTAGACAACGAGCGGTTATGATTGCAGTATCGAGTCGAAACAAAAATGAAACAAAAATTATTACGAAGGTGTGGAGTCCGAGGCGAGTAGCTGGAATTTGATACGCTGAAAAGAAACTCGTGTTGTGCAATTCGAATGCAACTGGTTGGAAAATCATTCCTGCAACTTCGTGTGTATATTTACACTCGTAAGATTGAGCTTAATTATTCTTGGCATTCGAAAGATGCGTAAGTCTCGTGATCTTTTCGTCAGGTGATTATTCTCGCAAGAAAGGAAAAGGATTATAGTTGTAAAAAAAATGAATGAATAAAAAAAAAAACACAAAGTCGAGAACTACAGGTTCACTGGGTTTTCGTCTGTTTACAACAGAGCAGCGGATGAATTGTGAAACTCCTTGAAGATAATGCTCGACTGTGGAGAGATGAGATAGGTTTATGGGAAAACAGGCACAAAGTAAAAAGAGTGAGAAAAGTATGACCAAAGTGACGTTGGTGAGAGGAGCATGTGCTAAAACTCTTTGCTGGCGATACTTGTTTTTAAAATCAGAAAAAGGAATGCACTGCTATTATTCTTCGGGTGTAACCCAGGCCGGTGACGGTACATAAATATCGCGCGTTCTCTTTGTCCTGCTATCGAATTCTTGCGTGAGTTTACATTCGAGAATTCGATATCGAGATCGAACAAGTTTTTTATTTTCGTTTCTTCATTTTGAGCTAAATGTGAATAACTTCGTGGCATGATTCCAATATTTCGTGCGGGATCTCCAAATTCCGAACATTCTAAGGCGAAGGTTAGAAATCGTTTCTTTCAATTTTGAGGTTAATGCTGAAAACTTCGTGGTAGGGTTCGGGTTTTTTTCTTCGCGTAAAATTGCGTTTCTAGAAACTTTCGAGAATTTCTTTCATGTCGATATAAATGCACAAAATTTCGTGTCGGGATTGAAAATAAGCGAAGAAAGAGTTGGCATTTACTGAAAAAGTTCAACAATGACGCGACTTTTTTGTTCGTCGCGTTGAAAAACAGTACGTTCCGATCTCGAATCTCGTGGTATTAAAATAACGAGCTTATTCCGTGGCCAGTTAGCCTTTCGTGTCATTTTGCAGCCTTTCAAAGTCCCCTCTACGAGAAGTTTGGGGTGGCGAACAAAAAGAGAAGTGAAAAAATGTGCTAGTGTGTAAAAATTGAAAAAACACGGGCTCTCGATCGCGTCTCGAAATTCCGGAAAAAATGAATAACGAAACAAGCGAATCCATTGAGCGCTCGATTCTTTTTTCTTTGTCTTTTAAGGTGGCGGCACGATGAAAAGGGGACTGAAATTCAATTCGGAATTCACAGAAAGTACAATCGCACTAAAAATTCCGACTCAATCTATTCGTCGATTTCGTTAACTTCCCTGAATTTTCAGAGGAAGCTCATTACAAGTTCGCACACGAAATAATGAAGTTCTGCGTGTTATTATCAGCGGATCGAAACATTTCGTCGAAACGTCGTAATTTCCGTCACGTTTTGGCTCGTTCCATAGAAAAATGTGTGAAAACTCATCGAGTTTTTCGCACGGAATATCTTTATGAAATTCGTTGTTTCGGGAGCGGAATTTTCAACGTGAGACGAAATCTCGCCGACGCAAATCCGGCGCAGTGACGAATCGCCCCGGTTTTTTCCAACGTACGTTTTTCCTTCTCTCATTTCGCAGCGTTCCGTTCCAACGGAGTCGAAGAAATCGAGTTTTTCGTTGGCTCTAACAACCGATTAAAAAAGCTTCCAAAAAATCATCGTAACGACGCGACGATGAAGACGACGATCGTCTCCGTCCTGATGGCAGTTCATTGGCGGTGTCTCCAGGTGCATCGCTGGAGGGAGAAATTTAGGTTACTCGTAGCACGGGGAATGTGGGCCGACTATATACTGGCTCATCACGATCCTCCGTCAGTTCATTCCATCTTTGTAATTCTCGCTCGTAAGATCGTCCTTCGGGGAGCGACTCGTCGTTGAAATTATTCCGAGAAGAGTTTTCATCGAAGCACCATACTTTGAAGCCAGATTTTTCAAACTTCTTTCTCCCAATCACACACACACATCCGTAAGTTCTTTATTTATTTCAATAATATACTAAAAATTTTCACGTCAGTCATTCTTCCCGAAAAATCAAGTAAAAACGAGCGATCGACTCGCGATCCAACCTCGTCGCTCGGTCCCTCATTCCCAGTCATTTTTTACCATTCTTTGGTGCAAAACGAACCATTTTATTTACCAATTTAATTTCTCAGTGTCCTCGTTCTTGCAGAATACTTTTCGAGCCCAATTTTTTTACTTTTCTCCTTTTTCTACCAATTCCTTTTCGTACTTGAACTACGAAATCAATATTTTCGTGTATCCGGTGATTTGCACTTATTTCCGTCATTTTTACGTGCAAAATACGAAAGTATCTTCGCTCCTTCAATTCGTCCGTGTCTCCCTGAATTTTCGGTCGCTTCCACCGCTTTTGGTGTCGAGCCAAAGTCCCGAATTCGCCAGCTCGAGTTCTCGCGGTGCGTTTCGGTAAATCCGCAGCAACTTTGCGGCCCGTTTGGGAGGCTCGGCGCAGCGAGAATTTCGGTGGATTGAAATAAAGTAAAAATGGCCATCGTCGGTGTGAAATTCGGCGTTATTTCCTCGGCGAGCCAAACGAGTTTTCGGTTCTCATCGAAATCGAATGAAAAGCACCACGGTCGATGTTAAATTTGCAGAATTTTTGTCGCCCGCGGTAAACGAGTTTTCGTACCGGGTCAGAAGTAGCAGAAGCAAAATCCAATTCGCGAGGGATTCACGCGTCACGCGTGCCTCGAGCGTCGCGGAAAGGGCGGAGAGAAAAAACGGATTTTCGTCTCGAGATCGAGGAGGAACGTTCTCGTCGCGATAAAAGTGAAAAACGAGCCAAGAGCGACAGCGTCAGGAAGGCTCGGGAGCTCGAAACACGGTTTCGGTGTCGCGGGCGTAACGCGAGAAGGGGCTCGCGCCTCGTGCGATTATAGCGAGAGGTGACTCGCTCCGCGTTTGAATACACAGCCTGCTGGCTACGGTTTCACCGATTGTCGTTCCGAGGATGTTACGTTAATGACTAAGCACCGTGGCCAGGTCGCTATTGCGCTCGCGAGCGTACAAAAGTTGTAAATACGTCGTGCGCTGAAAAAGCGTGGGCACGCGAGTGCGCAGAACTCGATGATTATGCACGAAAGTCCGAGCTGCGTTGACAACAGTTCGCGAGCCTCCGGGGCCTCGGACCGAGTCCGGTTATAAAACGGTGGGAAAAATGAAAAATTTCGAAGACAGCTGTTCCGGCGCGCGCCGTTCGACGGCGAGCCCGCGCCCGGGGTCGCTCCGAGAGTGCACGAGCTCGGAGGCGACTGTGTAGATACGCGCGGGAAGGATGAAGCGACGAGGATACGTTTGGACAATGTACGAGGAGGAAGAGACGAGCGAGCCAGGCTCGCGAGAGAGCGCGGACGGCTCGGTTCCCGAGCCTCGGAACAGCTAAACCCGGCCACGTAACGGTCCCGCGTGTGCGGGAAACGAGGCTCGAAACTGGCTCGCCAATTGTGCGCCGCTGGAAGCCTCGCACTCGCCGCGCGAACGTCCGCGATTCGTCTCCCGGGGCATACAAAGGCGCGAGCGTCCGCGCGCCTTCGGCGTCGCGCACTCGCTCGACTCGAGGCCGCTCTGACAAATGGATTTGTGTGACGAGTCTGCGCGCTCGGTGCGAGGCTCGCACGCGCTCCGAGAAGCGTCGAGACGATCGCGGCCGCGACGGAGGCCGGATCGTCCGCTGAGGGAGAGAAAAAAGAGAGCGAGAAATGTGGCACGTTGTTCACACGCATCCGGCCTCTCTTTGCGTCCTCAAGACGAGATTAAGCGGCGAAGAATTCGCTCCGTTTGTCGATCACTTCGAGGCGCGTTTCATGCGACGAGAAACTCGAGGGAAATCCCTCCGCTCTGCCCGAGCGGAGCTCGCCCCGGGGCCCGCCGATCGACGCTCGCTTCGAGCCGGAAACCCCCCAAAATCGCTCGCGGACCGACGGCAACTTGGTTCGAGTTTCCTCCCGCGGAGCGGCACTTGTCCAGCGCCCGCGGCGCCTCCTCGCTCCTCCTGACGCCCTTTTCATCGACTCGTTTTACACCCGATTTTCAATTGTCGCCGATAACGGTCCAGCGGCCACGGGCCTCCTCGCGTTTTCGCCTCCGGGCATAACGCTCTTACCAGTTTTTTCGACTCCGAGAGCCACGATCGAGCACTCCGAGCCGAAAGTACGGCGCGACGACGATCCTCGGTTTCTCGTGGTCTCGGAGGACCGTACGATTCCGTTGGAATCACAGTTTTCGTTGTTCGCTGTCCCGTGGGCTGGAGAAGCCTCGTCCGTCGATCGGAGAGACCAGAATCGGGATTGCTTCAATGATTCCTCGGGCGAAAACGCACCGAAGTGTTTTTCGGCTCGTTACTGAAAGGCTCGAGCGTCTTCGGCTCGGTTCCCGAGCCCCCTTCCGAGAGTCTCGCCATAAAAATTTGTGGCAGTGAGAACGAGAGCTTGAGCGACAGAAAAAAGCCTCGAAGACGAGGCGGAGAAAGCGAGGTACTTTTTACTCCTTTCTTATCATTCTTTAGTCATCTGAGGAGAAATTCGAAGCAGGCGAATTGACAAAGGCCTGGGACTCGGGAGACAAAAAAGGGAGAAAAAGAGCGAGCGAGTCGTTCGAGACGAAAAACTCGAATGTGCATTGTGGAAGAGCGATTAGCGTTGGGAAGACTCGCGGCGCAATCACGCCGAATGAAAGGCTCGAATGGAGCACCGTTTGAATAAAAGTTGGCGCTGTCATTTCAGGAGAGAATTGCGATCGCGCGCTAATTTTCGAGCTCGCCGTTCGGAGGGCAGCGTCGATCGGCGAGAGAATCTAAATCGGCGAGAACCATGCGGCACTTGGAGATTTTGACGCGTCCGTATAAGCGCGCGTATGGAGTGAAAGAGAGAGAACTCGAAAGATACCCGTAACGAATTTACCGTTGGGACGGAGCGAGCTCGGCAGTCGTGAATGAGCAGCGCGCGCCTAAAAGTATGTGGGCCAAAGTGGGAGGATAAAAAGTAGTCAATAAAAGTCGAATCATCGCGAGCTCGATGATTCGCGATTGTTTTTCGGGCGGAACGATCGTCGAGGCTTTCAGTCCGAAGGACTTCTGCCCTCTGGCGATTTCGTGGGGAGCAAAAAACATTCCCCGAAGCCGTTTTTCGTTAATCGAAAAACACGTGGGGGATAGAAAGAAAGGAAGTTTCGTCGATTTATATGTGTCGTCCTGGGTCACGAAGACTGTTGTTTTCCTGGTGTCCGTCGCGATACGAAACGGTCGTGCATTCCGCTGTGTTCTTCGGCGAAGAGAACGTTTCACGTGCGAGAGCGATCGGGTCACTGGGGCCCGAACGTGATCCCCGGTCAGGAATGGAAAAACGGTGGAGACGAAGAGCCAGCGAATGATGGGGGCGACACACATAATCCCATACGAACTGGTTGACCGATCCGATGCACTCTTTCTTCACATTTGACTGTTATTTTATTCCTCATCGATCGCATCGAACGTCAGAAAAGGAGCGCGTCTGCCTCCGAGGCAGACGGATTCATTGAGACGCGGGCCGAAAGGTGCGTCGATTTTTTCATTCTCAGCCTGAATTTTCGTGGACGAAAAATATTTCATTAAGATCCTTCATCCACGGAACGATTTTCTTAAGAAAGTCTTGAAATTTACACACACTTTAAGGAAGGTGGATTACCAAATCAAAATAATCAGAATTTTATAAAATTTGGTCGTAACATTCTTTGGCATCAAGCGTACAAATACCATTTTTTTCGAATTTTTTTACCACATGGTTGTCGCATAATTGAGCGTTAAATCGAAGTTCTCGTGCACGAGATCTATAACTGTATATATGTAAACTCTATGCTTAAACACGTGAACTTTAGTGTTGAATTACTCGAGAGCTATGTGGTAAAAAAATCTAAAAAAATTTATATTCTCTTATATATTTTTAAATAATACATTTACCAAATTTTATTAAATTCTTATCATTTTGAAATTTTTAATATTTTTAACACGCTTTAGCATGGCAACATTGTATCGTCGCGAGCCACCCTCCTTAAGGTGATGGATCAGTCGGTAATCACAACCGTGAGTGCTAGAGAGATAGCTGCAAATTTTGAAAACGAAATTTTTCCACATCGTTCGTCCGATCGAAAAAATAAAAATGTCATCGGATTTTTGCGATCGTGTTGTTGCGTACGATGAAATTTTTATTATTTTAAGGAGGGTGGCTACCGACGATACAATGTTGCCATGCTAAACCATGTTAAATACATTAAAAATTTCAAAATGATAAGAATTTAATAAAATTTGGTGAACATATTCTTTAGGGTCAAATTTGACAATACAAATTTTTTAAGATTTTTCTTCTGTACAGTTATCGAGTAATTGATCACTAAAGTTCAAGTGTATAAGCATAGCGTTTCCATATATATAGGTATACATTCCGGGCATAAGAAATCTGCTTTAATCCGTAATTACTCGATAACTAAGCAGAAGAAAATTTTGAAAAAAATTGTGTCTTCGCACTTGATGTTGAAGAACATTATCACCAAATTTGATCAATTTCTTATCAATTTGACGAACGTAGCCACCCTCCTTAATCGGACGAACGATGTCAAAGAGTTTCAATTTCAAAAATTCTAGGTGTGATTACCGACTGATCCATCATTTTAAGGAGTTTCGCTACAGAAGTCTAAATATTAAGAAATTGATCAAATTTGGTGATAATGTTCTTCAACATCAAGTGCGAAGACACAAATTTTTTCAAAATTTTCTTCTACTTAGTTATCGAGTAATTGCGCATTAAAGCAGATTTCTTATGCCCGGAATGTATGTTATACCTGTATATACGGAAACGCTATGCTTATACACGTGAACTTTAGTGATCAATAATTCGATAACTGTGTAGAAGAAAAATCTTGAAAAAATTGTATTCTCAAATTTGGCACTAAAGAATATGTTCACCAAATTTTATAAAATTCTGAACTTTTTGAAATTTTTTATGTTTTTGGCATGGTTTAGCACGGCAACATTGTATGGCCTGTACCGAAACTCCTTAAATGGTTAGCTGACTGACACACATATCAAATTCTAAAGGGTTCGTCTTATTGGCTATTGAAACAAACGTGTTTAAATATCAAGATAAATACACAGAGTTTTAGGGACCATGCGTAAAAAAGCGTTTATCTTTCCATATTATGATTGAACGGGTATTACGAAGTTTATGAAAAACGTATACAATAACAATGAAGTATATAATGAAGGTTTGGGAAAAAATTCGAGACCATTGTCTTACTAGTAATAAAGATATATTAAGCTAAAGATTGAACGAAATTGGTAGCTTATTTCGGCATTTCGTTTCTTCTTGGTTTGGTCCATTCCCGTCACAGCCTTCTGTCTTTTTAACACTTTTATCTCGATCGATTCTCTAATGCGATTTTTCACATAAAAACAGTAGAATTTTCTTCAGGGACGAATGAAATTTGGGGTTCAGTCAGTGACGGATCCCCGATTAATCAACGGCTTGTAATTTCATTCGCCATGATATAAGTTGAAAAAATTTATTTATGATTTCGAATTAATAACCCTGACATTAATTTGATCCACCTTAAACCTTTTTGTTTTTTTGATGATCAAAGAAACGATTAAAATTTATTCTCCCAATTATTAAAATGATCTGTAACTTATTTGTTGAGATTAGTAAATTTTTAATATAATATGACAACGGTTAAAACACTTTCGTAGTAAAATCGTTGACCGAAATGTGACGACAACTATTTTTTATTTATACGCGTATGCATATCTATATTTCAAACCAGCTGGCTCATGGTGTCGTCAAACCTTCCACTGCTTACGTCGTTATTACTCCTTAACCTCAAACAAGTGTTTTTCTTTTTCCATTCCCACGTGATTTCCACCGGTAACAAGCCTTTCTCGAGACATCATTGACATCTAAAAACATATTTTCTTATTCTCGTTTTTAGCTCTTCGCAAAGTTGGGAGGATCCTGTTTCATTAAATTCGAATCGTCTCACCTGTACCTGTTTTTGAAATTGTTTTTCCTAAAGGACTTTGTTTTTCATAAAACCGATTTCTGCTCGATTCGAAATATTTTGTCGCCCACTAGAGAAGCGAAAGATATCTCAGGCAGGAACAGGGCCAATTGGATGCAGAGAATTTTTCGATTTTATCTTTCGAAACACGACAGCTCGTGAGCCCCAGTCTCTTGCAACTTTGCGATAGGAATTTTCACCGAATTCTTCCGGGTTGTGCGCATACCTTAACGAAGTTGTTGTGAATGTCCATGTATATGGGTTTCGTATCCGGGATGCACCGGGACAAAATGCAAGACGATTATGCAGGATTATGCCTCTTGTAATTTGTGGCTTTTTCTCTCCGTTCTCTTTCTCTCAGTTTATTTTCTTTTTGCTCTATCATAATGACGAGAGTCTCCATTACTGACGTAATCGAGCGTTTCGTTATACATTACTTTTTTTAAAAAACTATGCACGAACACACTTTCACCGTGCGTATACGGGCTCCGATGGAAATTGCATCAATTCCCTCCTTTTTTTGCACTCCAGACAAAAGCGATTATAATTTTCTCATATGATGCACAGAAGCATAACACTTCGAACAACGATGCACTCTAATAACGCCGAATTACTTCCATTACTCTCGTCCCTCTTTCGCTGGCATTAAGACTGCTCTTTGACTCCAACTCGGATCGAATTTCAATCGAATTATTTACTTAATAGGAAAGTGACACTCGTTAGAAAAATAATAAAACGATCTTCAACTTTCACCTTCGACCAAAGCATACAGGAAAACGTCGAGGAGAAGCGATTCCATTTGTGAGCGCACTCCTGCAGGGCTTTTAACATTATTCTTCGACATTTTTTCATCTTCGTACGAATTATTGACTGAATGAGATGACGAGGCTCGTTAAAAAAATCGTCAAATAAAAATTGACTTTCTCGGTCGAACGACCACGAGTCACGAGTAACGATCCCATTCTGCGGCCTTACTTTTAGTGCTTTTAACAATATTTTTTCAACTTTTACTCTCTCAAATGACTCACCGAGGCCGAGACACCGGTAAAAAAAGCCGAACTAATATTTTTCGATCAGTCGAATTTAGCAATCGTCAATTGGCTAAACTTGCTCATAAACGTCAAATTTCATCACAAGATTGAGCTGCTTTATTCTCTACTTGCATTTAGCTGTTTCGTCTCAATTATTCAAGGTCTTTTGAAAAACGGTTTCGTGAGATGTCGCTCATCGATGATTGATCATTTCCAGTGTCGAGCGGCTCACGAGTGTGGATCGCGATCCTCGGTGTCGGGTGATTTATCGACTGGCAACACTCTCTTTTCTCAAACGTGCAAATCGCTTTCGCGAGTGTGTTGAGAGGGGGCGAGATTTATGCGTGTCCTTCTCGGAGCAGCGATCGGAGAAGAGTTACGAAACGAATAAGAGTTTGCGGGATGAGAATGCTCGTCGCAAACGAGGGAAAATCACATGACCGAGTTGGTCAATATTCAGTTCGCCGAGCAGGCCTCAGAAAATATCGTTTCGTCATTTCCAGCTGGTAATTGCTCCTTTCGAAAAGTTCTGGCACTCGGCCGACGAGTGAGCATTTCGACTAAATAAATAAACCGACAAAAACTCCCGGCTCTGCCTCGGGGAAAATCCTTCTTGGAATCCGCACCGTCGTTGAGCGATCCTGCGCCGAGCGCACTCGACGTCGAGGATCCTCTCTCTTGTATAATTAAAGTCAACGCACTTGCGTTATTACCTCGATTTATGGCAGGCGAGAGAGAGAGAGAGAGAGAGGGAGATTCTTCAAATCTTCCTGTATTGCCATAGGGGATCGTGAGAAGAGCGAAACGATTTACGCTGATCGCAGCATCCACTTTTCCAGTTAAAGCGTTGCCTCTCGCGGAGGATCGACCTTTTCTCTCGAGTCCTTATCCATCGAGCGATGTTTTTTGCACGAACGAGGAAAGTCGAATGCGATTTGCTCCTGCGGAGGGAGCTCCGGTCGCGAAGCATCAACTTTCGCAACGTTTCATCGAGTTTTCTCAAAGTGATGAGGAACAAGCGGGCGTTCCTCATGAAAATCGGCTCCGCTGCGACTGAAATTCCGTTTCATTCGTCACGGGCACTTTAATATTACGCGTTTCACAACCCGAGTGACTGGAATCGAAGACTCTCCTCGGCGCGGTGACTGCAATTGCGAATTCCCCGTGGTTGCATGTACTTTGCATTCCTCGTCTGCGAGTATCGTCTCGATTTTTCCTAATTTTCGAACTCACCTATCAATCATCGAGGATTGTTATCCGATTTCATTCTCGAGTCTCGATCTAATGCGTGTAATCGTGGGACACTCTCCAAACGAGGCGTTCCAACGTTAAATTACCCGGTTTAATTGCTCGTGAACTTTCACGAGAAAAACATCGGCGAGTCTCAATATGACAATCATTACGAGTCGTACATTCGTCAGAAATAATTGCAGTTTGAAGATAATTAATTGGAGAAACATTAAGAAACATTAAGAACGAAAATTAACCCAATCATCGCGTCACGGTTGAAAACGAACGTTAATCTCCGTTCGTTGTGACGCGTCAAAATTTCCTTCTCGAAAAACACACCTTGCGTCGACGCCAAAACGGAAGAAAACTCTCGAAAAATTGGCGCTTTTGGACTCGAATCGTCGAGGAGTTTGCTCGCCAGGCTTCGGATTACGAAACAAACGATTCTGACAGCCAATCGAGTACAAGTCAACGGCGGAAGTTTGTCGAGCGAATACTCGATCGAACACCGGTTCGAAGCGTTGAATCCGGGGCAGCAGTTCGTCGGGGCACGCGTTAACTGGGGCAGGAGAGCCGTCCAAAGTCAGTGTGCAAAGACGCAGCCCGGAGCTCCTCCCACAAACGGCATTGTTTTGCTGTTCGTGATCGAAGCAGTAAACGCTTCGACATTGGTCCTAATTAAAGCCGCAGTCGGATGAGCCCCTTTCGTGGCTTTTCGAAAGAATTTTTTCAATTCCCGAGGAAATTCTCGGAGGTTTTTGAGAGGAAGTTCGAGCTCGCTCGCCAATTGAGCTGGGCGCTCGACGAAGAAAGAAAATTTGATCAAAAGTAGCTCGAAGCAGTCGATTTCGAAGGAGAAAACTTTGGCAAAAAGAATCACTCGAAAGCCCCATTCCGAGCTGTTTAACGCTGAAAATTTCGCCACTTTTGACAGCCCTTCTTCGAGCGCGGAGCTCCTAGAGCCGGAGCTAATTTCATAAGAGCACGAGAACTGAAGAGACGCGCGAGAAGAAGCGTTTCACCTCGGACGGAGTGGCCCGTATACGGCTAAATGTACATCACAGTCGGTCATCGCCGCGGACCGTTACACTCTACTCTCGTTCACGCTTACGAGCCTCCGCGTTTGTCTCACTCTCTCGTTCGATGCTGCGCGTTTTTTCGTCTCCTTCCTTCGACGAGGGAGAGTCGCCGGCTCGTTACACGCGCCGATGTCCATCTTCGCGATACCGTAATCCAGCGCGGTTAGTAGTCGACGAGAGAGGTCGTCGGGAGCAACGATAATTCACTTGAGAATCTCCCTGAGTTGTACGAGCTCGCAGAAACATTGCTTAATTTCGAGCGTTAATTTAGTGGCTCTTCGTGCGTCGAAGGCTGCTGCGAGGACTTTCGGGCGCTCCCGTCCCGAAACGAATTTCATTTGCGAAATAATTCGTCAAGATTTTTTTGAGCGAGGGGCTCCTCATCGAGGGTTTTTCGCCTCGACTATTCCGCCGTCGGCCTGAAAATACACGAAGAATTGAGCCCCGGGGACGCTTTCGTTCGACCTCTTCGCGAGGGACTTGAAAAGTCCTGCTTTTACTTTTTATCATCGATTAATGTGAGCACGAAGAAGCGTGCTCCCGGCCGTTCAGGTGCTTCGGCCGTTTTTGTTATAATTTCTCCTGTCCCGATAGTTTTGCTTTCTACGATGTTTAATGCGCAGAGGAGCTCGGGCACCGTGACTCGAAGGTGCTCGAATTTCTTTCAATAAACTTGTTTCGCGCTCCGCGCGCTCCGACAGACGGAAGGCCAATTAGGAGAGAGAAAATCGCATTTTTTATAGCTTCAAAGCCGGAAGATTCACTGCCCCGCGTGCGCAGATGGAGACGAAGAATTCTGAACCGGTCGGAAAATCGGTTGGAAAGAAAAATCGACATTTTTGCATTCCCTTTTCCAGTGCCCACTCCCCACCGACCAACCGCCCAAAGACAGTGAAAAATCACGGATCAATTTCTTCTTCCAGATCGCAAACGATGAGGGCTGTTTATCTACTGTTCCTCGGATTCGTCGCAGTCTCGGCTCAGCGTCGTCTCGCATTGCCGGACCCACGGAGTTGTGCAAATCGTAAGCGAACCATTCGACATTCCGAGTGCAAATTTTCGCACTTTCCACTCGCATAATTTGAGAATAACGTGGCCATTTGACATTTTGTTAAGTCTGCGATTCGATGTTACGCGAAGGAGGCGATTGCGGATGAAATTCCGCAACGCTCCAAGTTTCCATGTTTTATTATGACAGGCGGTCTCATTAATCGGGCTAATCCCGGGGTCAGGAGCCCCGGGGGGTCGTGGAATCGTTGAAAACCCGAGGCGGCTCGTCGCGACTCCTCGGCGCTCACCCGAGCGTTTTCACTTCGTGGATTCCGCTAGCACCGAAGCTGCACATAAACAGATGCACGCGGGGGCCCGTAGACGGGATTTTTTACCGGGAGAAATGTACAGACGTGAGCTAAGGCGGATGAGCACGAGTTGCGACGAGAGTCGACGCCGAGAATCGTGAAAGTCGGGCTCGCCTCTCTTCCTCGTGGGAGCACTGCGAGCGTGATCCGCGCATCTCGTCGATCGCGCAGTTCAAACGACCTGAGAATTCATTCAGTGAGCAAGCAAACGCCGCCGTTTGGAGCGTCGGTTCCCGGGCAATTGCGTGCTCGAAATCTTCTCTCATTTCCCCTGGAACGTCGCGCTGCCGGTCGTTGATATCGGAGAAAGTGCGGGGCGTCGAAATCGCTGCTAATCTGTGACGGGGACCCGGAGAACAAGCGCATTGCGAGCCCGCCGTTGCGGCTCGGTTGGGTCGATGAATCGTCGGATAATCGACGTTGCAATCGGCCGCCCGCATTCGCCTCTGTTTTGCCTCGCAGTTTTGGCTCTGCGGTTGAAATTTCTTTGCTCCTCCTCCGATGCAACGAGCCCCTGTTTTCCGCCCCCGAAATCCCGCGAACGAGTCAACACTTTTCAGGATAATAACGATTTTCACTATTTTTTTTGTCCAGGTGTTCGCCACGCTTCGTACAGGGACGCGAGGGGCGTAGCGCACTCGTACTTCTTCAGCTGGGAGCACCAGCCGACCAAAGGTCTCGAAGTGGATTGGCTCGACGCGAGGAACATTTGTCGCCGTCATTGCATGGACGCCGTCTCCCTCGAGACGCCGCAGGAAAACGAATTCATTAAGCAGAGAATCGCTCGAGGTGAGCTGCCGATGGGGCTCGTTCGTAATGAGATTTACAGCAACTCAGCAAAAGTTTGCCAAATATTTCGAAACGCCGAGCTCAAAGTCCCGGCCGCTAATTCACCGATTCGATGGAAACTTCGCTTTTGCAATGAGCCGCAAGGCCAAGCTGTGATATTGACTGACGAACATTCTCTTACCGATTTAGCAACAGTCGCGAAATTCGATCGGAAACGGACGAGGACGCGCTACCGTTTCAATTCGCACTCTCGAAAAACGAGCCCGATGCGGCTCGGAGACGCTGCACCGACTTTCACTCGCGCCCTCGAACAGATGAACGTTAAAAAAATGCACGAGATCGCACTCCCGTCAGCCCCTCGCTCCAACATCGCACATTCGACTTGAGATTCCTGCACGATTTAACATCCTCGTGATCGCTGCGAGCTAATGAGAATGAGCCGGACCGATATTACGTGCATACGTAACTCGAAATTCTCGCACAAAAGCATGCATCGCGAGCTCGTAGGAATATCGAGGACTCGCTGCCTCTCGTCGAACGTTCACTCCCTTACGAAACATCCTTCTGTCACCTCTTTCAAATAATTTTACCGATTCATTGCTCCAGCTGTGAAAAGATGTGACGAGACAGCTTTTTCGACTCGTTTTCAAACCGGTTTTTTCGAATCCGTTTACACACACATTTTTGAAAATTTTTTCGAAACGAACCTGCTAAAAATCCTTGCAGAATCAAGTTCAAGAAAAAAACGATATCTTACGAATAAAGTTTAGAGATGAGTCTCGCATGGAAAATCGCCGATTTTTCCTGCTCGCCATTTCGTGCCATTCGGACTGAATCGCATGAACAATTATTCACGGATTTCCCCGCGATAATTCATTTGCAGTTTTCACTCTTTCGTCACTTGAGCACTGAAGCGTCAGGATTGTCAGCACGTCCGTCTCCTGGGCCGTGAAAATGGGAGTCTACGGTTAATCCGCGAAGAAAAAAAGAAACGAGTTCCAATCAATTATTTATTTTCTACGATCCCATTAGTACTAACCGCGAGGACAGAAGTTTTACGAGGTCTCGTTCACGCTCGAGAATTGTATTTTTGTTTCTCGCGCGTTGCGAGTCTCCAAAATCTCCCTTTTTTCATTCACTTTCCAATTATTCCAATGCGCTGATCTCAATTAATTGCAGGCAACGTACGTTACATTTGGACCTCCGGACGGAAATGCAATTTCAACGGATGCGACCGCGCTGATCTCCAGCCGCAGAACGTTAACGGATGGTTCTGGTCGGGCTCCGGGGCCAAGATCGGGCCGACGACTCAACGAAACTCCGGTGATTGGAGCCACACCGGTGGATACGGTCAAGCCCAGCCCGATAACCGCGAGGCGGCCCAGGTACGATCGAATTCTCCAAAATTTGCCAAAGCTCTTATTGGAAGGTGAAGCCGATCAAAGTCCAATAAGAGTTTGGAAACGGCAAGAGAAAAAAAACGTTTTCCAACTAAAAATAATGCTTTCGTGAAAGCGAATTAAATTGTGACTGACGAACGATCGTTCCAGGGCAACGACGAGTCGTGTTTGTCGATTTTGAACAACTTCTACAACGACGGTATCAAGTGGCACGACGTTGCTTGCCATCACGTCAAGCCCTTCGTGTGCGAGGACAGCGACGAGCTTTTGAACTTCGTAGCATCCCGGAACGCCGGAATTCGTCTATAAATATTTCCATTTATGATTACGAACAAACCTTTACACGTTAATTAAAGATAATTAGTGATTTAAAGAACGGCGACGAGGGGAGTGCGACCAAGAGGGAAAAAAAATGTGCGACAATGTTCCGTGAAAAACGAGACTGAAAAACGAGAACGTGGGGCGATCCCGAGGCTGATTGTTCAGAATTTACGATTTTATTTCCCTCCCCCGGCATTCAGTGTGAAATTCACCTCAATTTGAAGGGATTCAAATCCAAACGAAAGAAAAGCGTATCGATCAGTTTTCTGTACGTTTTTTCATGCCCCTCTTTTCTGTCGCACTTTCTACAGTACTTTTTTTGTCGTTTCCTCACCCCTGGAGTAAATAACACCTGATTAGTCATGCGACATAGTTCGTTAATTGTACGTACCATTTTATTTGTACTTTTCTTACGAAAATAAATGCAGATTTGTATGAACGAAGTTGCCGGACTTTGACTTCGGCTCTCGATCGATTTAAAGCTCGTGCTGCGTTCTCTCGAAATGGAGGAGCTTCGAGTGCTCGATATCGAAGAGCTGGGAACTCGTGGATCTGAGATTTCGACAGTACTTTTTATTTCTCGTATTATAAGATACATTGCTTGACAATTGATTATACAGACGTACAATTTATTCGTGACGACGCGTGTCTCTCCATTTCCCTCCACTTTTCACAAAAGTTCAACTATCATTGATCAATTTCTCCCTTATAATAAGATTGATTTACCAATAATGTCGCGAATATTGTACAGTGGAAACCAAGTTTTTCCTCAACATCCGAATACATTTATTTACACAATATTTTGAATCCCCTTCATTTCCGTCGAGGAATGAAATTGGGGCTGCGATTGTTCAGTCATTTTCTGAAGTCTTTCAGCGAGCTCGTGATAAAAAAGGCCAAATAAATTCAACGGGAATAAAACGGAGGTGAAAAATATTTGTTGGAATATCGTTGGCAAGTGTTCCAATCCAAACGACTCCCCGGACGCTCTTCGCGTACACAAACAACGCAGTTATCGAGTAGACGAAAAATATATCGATTTTGCCTCTCTCCAATGCTGCTGTTTGCTGTGTTTTTATTCTTTTCTTCCCTTTGCTAAAAACACACAGCTCTTTCGTTCGATTATTTTTTTTTTCACTCTTTCTCGAAACTGCCTTTCACGCGAGGACTTTGAACTCGTTTTTTTTTTCCTCCAGGAATCAAAGCGTTCTGCGATTTCATTTAAAATAATACACTTTTTCAGCCTCTCTCCTAGGCAGACTCAAGTTTCAATTTTTTCGGCTTTTTTTCTCACCAATGACGCTTACATCTATACGTAATTCGTCTCGTACATCGGATTATTTTCATATTGATAAAGCTTACTCGATCTAATATTTACAACGTACGTGGTAAAAGTGTGAATCGGATATTGAATACGTATTGACAGTGGATTTGTTTTTTTGTTTTCTTTTTTTTTTTAATTTTAGAATCTAGTTTTTTTGTTTTATTGTACAAAGAGCATTTTCCTTTTATGTACAAGTGAAATTTTCGTTTTTTTTCGCCTCGTAGTCTCGAATGATATTTTTTGTGCTTCTGCGTAAGCTGCTCGTGAGCTCTCCGAAGATTCGAAAATGGGAGACTATTTGCGGGGTCGACTTTTTTCAGCGGAGTATCGAGAAGCTGCGAATCAGGACCGTTCGTTCTTTCCAAACTTTCCTTCAAATTCGAATGATCATTAATTTTTATCTCTGATGCCGGAAAATCGCTGTTCCGGGACAGCTTTTTGCTGCTGGGAAAGGAAACTAGTTTTTTTTTTTTTTTCGGCAAAAATCTTGAGTTTTTTATTTTTTATTTTATCGAAAGTTTTTCAGGCTTTACAGACTTTTCACGATAAAATATCGAGCGAAGGCTACTCCATCGTACACCATTATCTTCGCTGTGATAAAACGAAGAGAATCGTGTATAATTGAAGCTCATTATCGCAGGCGAGGATTTAATGCTGAAGAGAAAATTCGAGTCTGTTTAGACACTGGAGAGTTTCGTTCGAAAAAAGGATCGTACGAGTTAATGAGAGCGTCTAAAAATCGAATGGTCCACAAAGCAACTCTTTCCCCTGGACGAGCAGCTCGATACTTTTTGGGCAATCGGTCGGTGACTTTCCTTTGCGAATTATTAAGCATCGATCATCAGAAGGTTCGAGCGAGGGTGGATTTCCCTTTTCCCCTTGGAGCGAATCGAGAAAAGAATTTTCAGGGCAGACGATGACGAACGAATGCGAGGACTCGGAAGGATGCTAATTTTCCATTGATCACTGGGCTCGAGAATTATCGAGACGAGTGAGTGGCCGACGATTGTTTGTCCCGCGCGAGCGCATGTTATTTTCGTCGTCTTTTGCGACAGAAAAAAAGTCCCCACGGTGTTAGGACTTCCATTGGAGCTTTTTTGTTTTTTTTTCGCCCTCGGTTTTTCAAACTTTTTACCTTTTTTCTCTCCGCTCCTCTTTTTGCCTGATCCTCCAGCCCGTTCCACCTTGAAAATACCGACTAAAGTTCCATCCGCGCCACAATGTCCCCGGTCGTGGGAATTCGTGATATTTCCCTCGAGGCTACGAGATATAGTCGGGAGCGGAGAGATAGCAAAGCGAACGCTTCGCATAGACAAAGAGCATCGAAGAAAAGCCCGGAGAAAACTCGAGCAAACTGCGAGCGAAAGATTCCTGTGTATGCACGTGTGTGTCCGTGGGCTCCTTTTTCGTTATATTTATATCCATCGAGCGAGGGAGAAAACTCGAAGAAAGAGGCGCGGGGGCTGGAGCTTGCACGTGGATATTCTTACGTAATGCGCTGATGAAGAGGGCGTCAGTAATTTGCCATTTTCTTCGTAACTTTATCCCTCCCCACTCCATTTCCCATTTAGCTCGAGCACATGCATCCTCCTTTTTTAATTTGATCCACAAGTTCGTTGCCTCTTTCTTCCATTTTTCCGATTCCCTCCTGCTCTCGCGAGCGAATTACATTTTTCCATCTCATTTTCAATCCTCGTACCAAAATTTCGAACACTTTTTTCTTATCTCTTTAACAATATTCTTTCATTCACAACATTGGCCAAACACCCGATCCGAAAGTACTTTTTTCTTATTTACACATCTGCACTTCGCGATGTTCGCTTGTTTGGATCGTGCTCCCGGCTTATCCGGCAATTTTGCCCCGAAAACAGCGATGACTAAAGTTATTTCGCTTCGTCCTCTTATTTTATGATATGTCAAGAAATCAAAACAGGCGGTGGACCTTAATCGGCGTTTTTTTTCATCCGAACTCATTATTTCGTCTCTTCGTCTCGTTTCAGACTTCCAGAATCATCGACGCTCGCTTATGTAGGATTCGGAACCGCGAATATCTTCAATTTATATCTACTTTTCGTCCTTGAGCCACGCAATAAGAGACACTCGGCCTTCTTCGGAACGCACGAAGTGAGAATCTAAGCAGTTTTTTATCCCCACTTTAATTACCTATTTTTATATTCTTCACTTCTTTCGTCTTCCTTCTTAAATACTATCGCTTAGGGCAATTGAAATATCGATATTTTATAAACATCTTTGGATAGTCCTTCTAAACGCAACATTCTTATGGATTATTTACCTAACCGTAAATGGTTAAATTAGTTATTGTTCTTGAGCACGGATCTCGGTCGATTCCCATCGTGAAATGTGTCTGAATCCGGATATTAGGATTTCCACATGAATTTATGGCGATTGGACGAAGTCAGATAATCGAACGTCATCGAAGTGAATTTTTCGAGCAGTACCGCCAACCGATCCTGTCCATTTTTTACTATAAAAAAATAACTAAATTACCATTAATTTCATCGACCTAACGAACGAATGTTATTCCGGTGGACTTTCGTTTGCTGGGAATGAAAATTTTGAAACAGCTTTCAGCATCATTTAACTGGAAAATTGCACTCGTTTTATCCTTCAATTGCCGCAGTTGACAGTTCATATTGAAATGAAAAATGAGTGAGATCAGATTTTAAAAAATGTTCGACCAATCGAATTTTCAGAAGAGTCCAAAATCATTTCTGCTTCCTGAACGCAATTTCCACGCAGTGACGAAATTCCGACGCATCGTCGATTCCTGCCTGCTCACCGGGACGATAAATTTTCACAGGATTATCAATGACCACGTTTGTGCAGTAAGAAGAGAAAAAGAAGCTCGCGGTGGACATTTTGATCGTGAGAAATAGGATCGGTAAACGAATTTTTATCCCATCGGCGATCGCTGCCAGCAGGAAACGTATCGTGCATTTTGCACATATTTCCCATTTCATTTTTCCTCTTCTTTTACCTCTTTTATGCTTCCTTTTCCTGTGGAGGCAGCGTCCGGCATTCTTCAACGTCAGACGCTTTTTCGATAACCCTTGAATTCCAGTATGCGACTAGGATTTTCGTTAAAAATACGATAAGAAAAATGCTCTCACATAATAAATGTACAAGTTCGTTCGTAGATTCATGCTCGAGGTGGGCTCAGCACGATTCAAATGATCATTCACATCGTTACAAAGTTCACGCGAAAACGTCCACGGTTATTACTCAATTTCTTGTCCACGCAGCTGTCCATTTCTCTGTGTGTATTTATACATATTTATCTTTTATATAATTAACGTACGTATTAAAACCGTAAAAAAGAAAGTTGTCGATAATTCCTATCTAAGAGTGTTTAGGATTGTAGAAATTTCGCACGAATAGATATTCCGTTTCTCTTCCAGTTTTGTTTCTTCCCCCGCAACAGGAGAGCCACGAACATTCACGCTCGAATCTCCTCTGCACTGCGGAATTCAGTATTATTTCATATTTCGGAAGAAAAAATTAAAGGATACAAAAAGTGAGATAGCGAGTTACACGAATTTACAAGTAATGAAGGGCCGCGATTACCTCTTTTTCTCTATTTCACTTTTTCCCCCGTTTTCCGATTGCTTACGAGCGTTGTTTTCTCTCTTCGGAAAAATATTCCGACAGCTCTCGGGGCGCCTGGACCCGCGGAAGTATGAGTCATGAATGTTCCGAATCCGTTTCGGTCTCCTCTGGCACAAAAAAAGAATGCGAAAAAATGCTGCGCCGAAGCATTCACCGAGAGCAGAATATATTTTAAAGCGTTTGGAAAAACTGTTGAGCAAGAAAAATAGAATCCTCGATGTTTAAAAACTCGAACATTTCACTGAACCAAAAACGCGCGTATTTGTCAAAAATGATTCGTTTGAATGTTCGCTCCTCGTGATTCCCAAATTAACAATATTCATCACAAATTCTACTGCATACAAAAATAATACATTTTCTCATATTTATTATTTGATGGATGTGAAAAATGTGATAAATATTTGAACGTATCATGTGGGAATACGCGTGAGCGCATAGTTGGCTCGGGCCCGAGAATTTCCATACTTCGACGTTCGACAGCATCATCTCGGGGATTATAAGACGACGGGAACATCCACGAGAGTCAGAGAAATGCGAGGAATTCGTAGCGGAGAAATAGAGACGAAGAGAGCAGTCACGATGTCCAGCTGTGTGAGGAAATGTCGATTGAATTTAACGTTTGTCTTTCGCCTCGTTAACGCGAGGCTTTTTAAAAGTTGAATTCGACATACAGAATCGCTGGATCGGATGATCCCGAAGAGAGAAGTTGTCATTTATTTGATTTTCAATGAAAGAGTGGTCAGCCAATCCGAAGCAATGCGGGTGAGGACTTTTCTTTCAGAATTGATCGATCTGCTCGTTCGTGGGGACTTTCAGGGGAAAATTTGAAGCTATGCTCGTAACGAGGAGCGGGTTTACATCTCGGTGTTGTCTTCAGCTTCTTCGTCGACTTCGGGGAGGGTGTAGACAGCCGAAATGGGACCAACGATGTGATCTTCGAGTTTGATTATCGGCTTACAGTCTCTGGTAACGTCGACTTGATTGTAAGAATCTTTTAGAATATTGATCTCGTTATCGTGGGCGAATATGCTCGCGGGCGGTTCGCCGCAGAGGCTCTCCTCGGTAACGTTGCGATGACAGGCGTTGCTGCCTGGAAATTGTCACGACGTCAAGGCGAACGGATCGTTCGACAGCTCGTCGACGCTCGTGCTTGGCTTCACGGACTCACTTTTCTCCGTTTGATGAGCGAGACGATGCACGATCTCGTCGTGGAGTATGTTGAAACACATCGCCGTTAATGCCATCCCGGACATTATGTAGCAAGAGCAAAACCATACCGTTATGTTTCTTGAATCGACGAGATCGTAGCGTGGATAGGAACCAGGAACCATGTCACCGAAACCGATGGTACTCAGGCTCATGAAGCAGAAATAGCTCGCATCTGCATTGACAGAAAAACGAATAATGATTAAACTTTGGGACACTTGAACGTGCGAAATATTTCAGTCGAAGAGACTTTTTTTTATTAGATATTCTTCAAGTAAAAATTCTTCGAGTGAAAATTTAGCATCTCAAAAATGAATTTTTTGTTGAAACTGTCGCCATTTTTTTTTAAATCAACGTTTTTACAACATCCTTCGTCCAGGTCCAGGTTGTTATTATAATCGACGAGTGGTACAAATTTCGTGTGGATCGGATTAACAGTTTTTTAGTTATCACGTCCGGAATACAGCTGAACTTGCGCCATTTTAAGGAAGTTGAGGCATTAGAATGAAAATGATGTCATCGCTTTTAAACCGATTGCATCTTATAAAGTGAAGTGTAAAAAAAAATCAGTTAAATTTTCAGACAGTTTAGGAGCGTTGTTGCTGAGAAAAATCAATAACAATTTGGGCCAAATAACATCTAATCTTATGGAAGTCAAGACACATTCAGTGATATCTCCGTTAAAAATGATGCTAAAAATATGAAATTTTTTGGGCAACATGAGCAAGGCTTGACGAACAATGTCAATTTTTTTCAGATTTATTAGGAGATTTGCTGAGATTATATTAATAATAATCTGTTTCCCGTGCAGTTTTTTGAGGCTAGGATCGTCACCGTTCGTGTTTTCGATTGAGCTTTCACCAGTTTTTCGTCTTTTTTTCCCCAACTTTTCTTTAAAGTGTATGCAACATTGCCAAACTGTAAACTGGCCTAACTTTTGAAAGGTACAGGTCATAAATTTTGGGTAAAAAAAATGACTGTACAGCCTCAACTTCCTTAAGAAAGTTTTTGATGAAAAAAATTGCACAAAAGTACACGAACATATGTACTAATGAATGTCGTTCACAGTTTTTCACTAAACATTTATCTTTTTGTCGAAAAAATATGAAGAAAATCGAGTTTGTTCGCCTGCTGCAAGTCTAGGATATACACGAGGCCTTAATTTTTATCGGACTTTGAGAAGCAGAACGATCTGGAATGGAAAGTTCGAGGTCCGGAGCAAAGAATTGTGCTGTAAATGTGCTTAGAAAGTAAAAAGTACGATTGAGCCCGTGGAAAGAAGATTTGAACTGTTTTTCATGAACTTCTATCACTTGAAAGCCAAGCCATTTCGTTAGTTTGCCCTTTGACCTCGAGACAGTCGAGAATTTTCATGTCTCGACTGTTCAAATTGAAAATGATGTTTTGAACGGAAGTTGAGAAGCTTTTACGAGAATGAAAATCTCAACGGCGAGGTCAAAGGCATCGTGCGAATTGACTTGATTAATTCATCTCTGAAGCCCTCATTAGTACTTTTCATAAAAGTCTTACCTACGAAGCTCCAGCCCTCTAATTTGTACAAGGTAAAAGCTCCGGCAACAATGTAGCAGAGCATGGCCCCGAGGCAGATGCTTATTGGCGCTAATATCGTGACGTTCGGTCTGTCACCGGAGCCGAGGCTCGATATTTCATCCTTTGGGCTCGTCTTTATGTCGACCGAGCCCGGAAACGTCGAGGCGTTTGCTCGCACGTAGAAAGGCTCCTGCAGTTGCATCTGTTGCTGCTGCTGGCTCAATTCCTCCTGCTGGCGTTTTTTCCTCATCCGTCTCTCCTTCTCCTTGGTGCATGCAAAGTATCGATTGTATCGAAACGGCATTGGGGCCCGAGCGGGGGAAGAAAACGGCATTGCAAAAGTGTGCCAAAGTTAGGCAATGATCAATTTTTTTTTCGTTACATTTTAATACAGAGAGACTTGCTTTTCTTCATTTCAACGATATTTATCGACCCTTCAACATTCCTCACCTGCATTCGCCTCTCGTCGTAGCAGCAGTAGCCGCAATTCGAGCACAGACAGCAGCAAAGAGCTCGAGTAAAAACACCCCGAGCGCATCTGGAGAGCAGACCTCCCGCACTCGAGAGATAAACGAGGGTCAACGGAATGCCGAGTGCCGCGTAGCCCATCGTCGCGACTTTTCCCCATGTTGAACGTGGCGCTATGCTCCCGTAGCCTGAAAATACGTACACGTGAATTTCAACGCGTTAGCTTCATCATAATTGCAAGAAACATTGCTCATTAAGGAAGGAGTGCCGGGAGAGAAAAGAGGTTAATCCAATCGCTGCACGATTTTCAGCGCACAAACATTTCGATGAGTTTTAAGGCGTTGGGGCAAGGCTCTTTACCGGAGATTCAAAAATTTAAAAAAAAATGCGAGAACATCAAAAGAAAACGAAAAACTGATTTCTATGCTCAGCTTTTAATTTTAGTGTAATTTTGGCTGATTTGGATTTGACCTTCGATCGTCTGGGGCAAACCGAACTGTAAAACGTTACGAAACTCATCGTCGAGGACAGACTTTTCGTCCCCGTGCGATTCGTTGTAATCTGTTGGAAATAGTTCGAGTCTGGGTTCAGTAAAATGCACGAACAGCGAGCCAGATAAATTTGATCCGGTGGCACATTGACGTGAAGTGATTGACACGATAAAGTACGCCAATGGCTTCATCGAGTCTTCGATTCGTGATTTTCCGTTCACGGTGTAATAAGATTAGGAAATTCTGCAATTTTGAAGGTTAACCAGCGACAATGGCAACGAGCGACGACGTTGTGCCTGGCTCGTCAGCGATAAGACTCGGCATAGCGAAATAATAAATATCAATCATGCGAAGGTTATTTATAACTGATTCGTTGACGTCGTCCGCGATTTCGGATCGAGGAGAATTGAAACGCGATTGAAAATCAAACGCCGGTGAACCAGCGGCGCGGATGCGATGTTGCAGCTGCGCGCAACGCGATTTTTGCTAATCTATTATTTAGCGAAGGTGAGCTAACGCCAGGTAGGTGATTTCGGGAGTGAAATTTAGCACTGTGAAGATACGGCTGGATGTTTCAGGCCGCGGAGTCGTCCCCGGCCGAGGAGAGCCAGGTGAACACGAGCTTCAACGGCCTCCTCGATGACTACAACTTCGGCCACCTGGGCTACGTGCACTTGGACTCGGACGAGAAAATCCCGGAGCTGGAAATATCGAGCTGCAACTTGTACGACGTGAACAAAACGACGTGCGATTTTTTTCGCAGGTCGACACCCCTCCTCGACGGAGATGCGATGGTGCTTCGAGCCTGGACGGCGACAACGCTTCGCGACAACATGCTCGTTCTCTTCGGCTATCTCATGTACCAAAGAACGAGCCGGGCTTTCGCGCGCGAAATACGATCGAGTGTGCGCTTGCTCTACGCGGAAATACGCCGGAACGGGGTCCACACGATGGACATCGTGCCTCGTCTCGGAGAGCTGATGAGCGCGAATCAAATCGGCCAAGTGATTTGGCTCCTGAGATCTCTGGACGCCGTCGGCCCGGCCTATTGCCAGAGCGCGGTCAACGAGCTGGGCCAGTACTTCACGAAGCGCAGGGAACTCCTGAGGAGCATTCTCAACGCCGTGGGCGGAGTAAACCTCTTGACCGACATCGGTGTGCAGATAATACCGTATCTGAGATTGGGCGACGAGTGGAGGCAACCGTTCGACCAGGACGTGGCGGATGCGCTGGGCAAAGAATTCGCCATGTTCTTTGGGAGCATCCAGGACGGTCGGATACTCCTGACGCAGCCGGTGCTCGCCGTGTTGATGTTGAACATGAGGTTCGACGGGATGAGTCCGATCGAGATGGAAAAGTTTCGACTCCTCTGCGACATTTTGCATCTGAACAAGGTTCCCAATTGGTCGCCGGACACGACCGGCGCCTGCTGTAAAAACTACAAGGATCCTTACGACCTCGTGTCCGCCATGGTGCAGCTGATGGCCCGGAGCACCAAGTCCGACTCCGTCGTCGAGAAAACCATCGTCGACCTCGTGCCCCGCTTGGTCAAAATGCCCAAGGCGAATCCTGCCACTTTGCAGATGGATCAGTTTTTCGGCAATTCCGTTTTCAACATCAGCCTCTTCCTCGATACTCTTGGAGATCATGCCAAAATCCCCCAGGTCAAAACCTTCCAGCGGCTCGTCCGCAACAAAAAAATCGACCTTTCCTACGCCCTCAAGGGCTTCATTCGCTACTTTTATAACAATCCTCGCCTGCTCATTATCGCACTGATGGAACGCGTCAGGTACAGAGTACCGATGGGCCAGACCGTGGCACTTCTCATTGACAATATTCTCGCTTATTTTCGCTCGTTAGACGCCGTTCAGTATGGGCTGACCGATTATTGGCCTTGAGTAGAAAATTCTCAGGGAGAGCCTCCGCCAATCGTGGCAATCGACGCAACCGTGATGAAAAGTGAGAAAAATAAAGGCATTTGCGTGGCCAGTGATTTCGGTGAATTACTCTTTAAAACAAATGACGAATCTTCCACCCAAATACCAGTTTTGTTACAAAACAACGAAACAGCCGTAATAAGCTACGAAAATTATTGAAAAATATGATTTCGAGCATTATTTCGTGATTCGAAAGTCACACAATTACGTAAATGGGAACAGAATTTCGTTCACTCGAGTCAGCAAATAAAGTGCTCGAATCAACGAAGCCGATTTCGTCCCCGAGGATTCGCTGGTCCAAGAAAAATTTGGTTGGACAGAAAAATCGGTTTTCTCCCCGCAGTTGCACTATTTTTGGACGATTTCAGGTTGGGCGCAGAGGGAGGTAAATCGGTGGATTGACGGTCTTTTGAAATTCGAGAGTTTGCAAAGCTGAACACGCTCGTCCGTAGGCGCGTATATGTTACAGATCGAAACGAGGGTAAACGCGTTGGTTGCGAGTCGCGTTGCCAGGTCATTGAGAGCGAGGGGGAAGCAACCGAGCCCGGGGGTTTCTGCTCCTCGACTGGGATATATGACGATGGAGCGCCGGGGGTAACAGTGGTTTTCGCGGTGGTAAGGTTACACCGAGCTGGATATCAACCTCCTCCTTGGGAGTTCGTAACAGTAAGTCTCTCACGACGCTTAGGACAGGACAGAAAATTAATAACACACTCCGCGCCCGAGTATATAGCGCGCGCATAATTAAAGCGATATTACTATTTGGTGGGGGCTGATATGAATACTCGAGTAAGTATTCAACACACGTATATACGAGTTCATTTATGCTGGTGATGCTGAAGATTTTCAAGAGATTTCGGAGGAGTGTGACGAGGGACAAATGCGAGATGAAACAGTGGGTGCTGGGTTCGGTATGTCAAATAACCAAATTTTAGAACGGTCGACATTGAAAAATTTTTTAACTCGTAATATCAGATTGGAGAAAAGTATTTCGATAGTTTTCATTTCGAATGCAATTTTAACAGGCAATACGAATGTCAAAAGTTCATATTTTCGAATTCAAAGTGGAGAGTTATTGTTTTATTGATAGACCAGAATATGGAGTAGCGGAAAATCGAAAGTGAATTTTTCGAGCCTGCTATGAAACTTGGATATGTGGAATAGCGATGGCTCGAAAAGGCGAAAGTCAATATGGCGATTTTCGAAATTGGAGATCACCGGTCTGAGCAAGTGAGTTAGCGAGTCGCGTGTATTTTAAGCTCCGCTGCATTTCTTTATTTTTTGATCGGTCGACTTGCCAACGTTTCGCCACTTTGACCGTTCGACTTTTTGGCGTTTCAGTATTTCAACCTCAGTAATATTTAGTCATTCGTTACATTTTCGAAATTGTGAATATTCGTAATATTGCTAATCGCACTAATTTATTAATGGAAAGAGTGACACTCGGAATTTCGGAAAAACGATATTTCAGTCGTCGTTCCATTGTTACGATTGTTACATTCTATTTTTTATGTGAACGTCCTTCGAGCCTGAAGTGTTTTATTTATTTTTCCATCATTCGAATTTTATAAACTCGATATTTAAGCTGTTCGAAATTTTAGACATTCCAACATTTTATCCCCCCCCCCCCCCCCCCCCCCCGCCCCCCTAAAAAGTCGTATCTGGCAGAGCTTTTTGCGTGAATTTCGATGAAAATTATTCGAGGGAATTCGAGATCGTCGATTTTTTTCTTCTCCTCAACTAATTTCCTTTGGGCAGCAATTTGTTGCTCCGCATTGAATTTTATTTGGCACATTAATTCTTCAATCTCGGGCAACAGTCTCGTCGCCTGAAGCTCCTTATTTTATGGAGCACTAACACATGCTTTATGGAGGGTTAAGTTGGTGGTGACGCGTAAGCTCAAGACTGGGCACGGCATACATCAGGTACTTAAGGTCGGAACAAATGGGATGTTGGGCGAAGGGATCCTGCGGCATGAGCGAGGACAACAAGTTCTGAGAAACTCCGACGAGTGCGAGGAAGCGAGAGCGAGCAGGGCCCTCCGCTTGCCAGTCGCCTTGGAATCAAGTGTTTCTCTCGCTTTTGGAATATTGCACACGTACATCTACATCTCAACACGTGCGCGGTAACATATTTCTATTCTCAGGAGGCTCCTTCGTTCCTGGGCCATGCGTTGAGAAAATATAACCGCATTAAATGTCTCTACACTCTCGGTATTTTAGAAGTTGAAGTTTATGTAAGCAGCGGGAGAGCAACGCTGACAGAATGTTTCAATTTCGTTGAGGCATCATTCAGTTTTTCCATTCAAATAAACCAGCAAAGCCTCGGGAACGCTTGCGGTACAAAAGCCTCATTTTTATAAGGACCACAATATTTCTCGACTCTCCTTTTGCCTGATTGCGACAGGCACCGAGCGCCAGAGCTTCTGTCATAATCGCAGAATACCAAAAATCCCTTCAGAACTGTAATCCCCCGTAAATTCTTCTGCTTCGGGAAGAGAATCTCGTGCATAAAATCCACAGGGACGCACGCACGCGACGTAACAACTCGAAGCACCAAACTTCTAAATTCCGGATCGAAATGCTGCGCGGAAGTCTCGTCCGCTCGGTCTCGTGTTCTTCTCCGCAAGAGCAATGGGAGGCGAAGCACCCTCCGGGGGTGGCGCACCGAGCTTAAGGCTTCATGGGGAAACATGGAACTCGGCGCACTTGGTGCGAGGCGCGGAGAAATCTTGCGAGAAGTAACGTTCCTCGTAACACACGTTTGTGTCCTCCTCTCCCTCGCTCTTCTCGTTTTTTAAGGCGAGAACGATCTTCATCGCGTACAACAGACTCGCCTCGATGTGTCGGTGTGGTCCACGCACGTACGAGAGAAACCGTTTATCGTTATCGGAGTTGTTACTCTCGTGAGAATCGGCGTGATAAGCGGTGCAAGCTGGGATCGCTGTAGTCGACTCACATCCATAAATATAAAGTGCTATATACCGAATCGCGATATATGTACAAAGGCACGAGGTGCTCGGTCGACCGGGAGTGTTCGGAGGTGGGAAAAGTGTCTTGATATTCAAGGGGCATTGGGCGAGTGAGTGTATAAATTCTCATATCGCGGGCTCTTTATGGTTGTTTCGGCACTTAGAGGGCGCGTACGACGAGGGATTGCGAGGAGGTGAAAAAGCTCAGTAATTTGCGTAGCCGGACAGGAAGTTGTAAGGAAAGTGTGTTGAGAAGAAAGCAGGATGTTGCTTTGGTCGAAAGTCATTTTCATTTTTATCCTCGGTGGCTTAATCATTGGACTGGAATGAACGGTTCAATTATATTGGTTCGTCGATCTGATGAAAAGTTTGTTTCACGTTGAGCAGCTGAGATTTGCAATAACTCGGTAATGTGACAGCCGTGGCTGCGATAAACAAGGCGGCGGTAACGCTCGCTTCTCATTTCGATAGCGTAAATAACGAAAGGGAAGAAAAATGAGAAAACAAAGGAATGGGATCTCGAAGCTCTCGCTGCTTTTTTATAGGCGGCTTACGTGCTTTCTATACATCTTTCAAATGTATAGCCTTATTTTGTTATTTCCTGGGTTGAAGTACAATGAAAGTGCACGCAATGTTCGCTCCCTGCGTGGCATTCGAACGCGTCGGGAACGAAAGCGCGGCGGGTGTTCCGGTGACGGAGACACGGGATCATAAATTTTGCACGACTCTCGCCTGTCGCAGCCTCGAAAAAAGGCGCGTTTCCCTTTCCATGTCTGCCGCGTGGATTATCTTAATAGTTGAATTTACTTCGCGGGTCATCGCGAGTGCGTACAGGAAAATCGAGCTTTTTTCATGCACGGAACGCGGAACAAAAGTTCCGCGGGATGAAAAGATCAGGTGCGAAGTTCATTTTCATTTGATGGGACGAAAGCGCGCTTTGTGAATGGATTTTCTCCCGTTGTCGAACTCGCCTGCGCTCTTCATAATTCGCCATTTTTACTGATAACCTGAAAGCCGACGTTGTCCCTTGGGCTGAAAAACGTAACAGGATTCTGCCAGGCTTCTTAAGGTAGTTCGTCCACGAAACAATTTTCTTAAGAAAGTCTTGAAATTTACAGAGTTTAAATGGCTTGTCGACGCACATCAAATTTTAAAGGGTTCGTCTTATTGGCTATGAAATAAACGTGTTTAAATATGAAGAAAAATACACAGGGTTATAGGGACCGTGCGTAAAAAATCGTTTATCTATTCATATTACGAATGAACGCTTTTTTCGAAGTTTATGAAAAATGTACACAATTACAATGAAATATCTAATGAAGGTTTGAGAAAAAATTCGAAACGATTGTCTTACTAGTAATAAAGATATATGACGTGAAAGATTGAACGAAATTGGTAACGAGCACTCGTATAACCTCACATTTGTTTATTTCGGGATTTTGTTTCTGCATGGTTTGGTCGATTCCTGTCATAGCCTTCTGTCTTTTTATTAATACTAGGGTCACCGCGCGCGCTTGCCTTTAATTGTTTTAACACTTTTTAAATAAAAATATTACTCAGGACAATTGTTTCGAATAGTTCGTTGCAAAAATCACGGTACCTACGGTCGAATAGCAATTGCGTAAGATCACTCGCTTACTAAATTACTCCATCACTTCACCCTTTTATGTCGTTAAATAAATTCATCTGACACGATCGCGCGATCGAATGTGTTGCAATTGGTTTCTCTTTTTGTCTACGATCTGAAATACGCACATGAACGAATTCCGAGCACAACATCGACAACCAATCAAAGTACGTCTATAGCAGCTTCAAAAATAACTCGCACTTCGAGATTTCGTGACAATTCTTCTTTTATGAAAGGAGGACTTTTTCTCGATTCATTTTCCGTTATGTTTTCCCTTTGCGCTCTCTAATGAGATTTTTTACATGAAAAACTATAGTATTTTCACCAGAGCGACGAGTGAAATTTCGGGTTCAGTCAGTGATGAATCCCCGAATCGCTTGTAATTTCATTCGCCAAAGGATAAGTTGAAAAAATTGATTTATTATTTCGAATTAATAACTTTGACATTAATTTAAAGTGGTTATATCTTCAATTAGGAAGTAAAAATCGATGCAATTTAGACACCCATAAAATACGATCTTTCGGGCATGATCTACCTTAATCTCATGAAAAAACGAATATTATTTATGTCTCCAAATATTACTTATGTCTGGCCAATGTTGCTGAAAATGTATTCAGAGCTCTTCAGTTCCATAAAGAGTTTTTATTACGATTTGACTCCATTTTGATCAGAATTCCACTCAATTTTTATCAAGCTTGAATCATTCGTTATGTCCGTGTCGTTGAAAAAAATCCAACACGATCGAAGCCTTTCGAAAATAAGTCAATGAAATTTTGGAGTCAACTTTACCCTATGAAATGTGCATCATCCACGAAGCAGCTGACGAAATGTCTGATCTACGTTCAGTGCATCGAATCGCGTTGTCATGAAATCATATTTGTCGACAGAATTAGCCAGATCGAAGAAAGAATGAAAAGTGTGCTAAAATTTTCTATTATGTCAGTTGAACAGGAAACGACACGGCTCAGTGTGATAACTCGAGAATGAAAAAGCTTCTGCTTTTTCAAGCATACAAACAAAAATATTCGCGCGTGTTGAGGATAAAATATGATATAGACTCAAGAATGGTGTACGTGATGCCATAAAGGACAGCCTTCCACGACTTCCGGCCTGGTTTGGTGAACTTGGCTCAGCGGAATGTGTGAGCATTTTTGGAGTATGCTCAGGATGTCCTGTAATGTTCTTCTCACTCACTACCGTACTTTCAATGCACTTTTTCTCTCCCCTATTTTTCAGACTCTTTTATTTATTGCGCGTATAATGTGCGCACAATGAAACGAGAATGGGAAGATACGATCTGCCCAGTGTTTTTTAATCCTTTTGCACTCTTTCCTCATTGCTCTTTGGGGGTTTTCATTGCAGTAGGTGAAAATTAAAAAGAATTTTCTCACGCGTTGGTGTCAAAATGGACCAATTTATGGTGTGAAAGTCCAAAGGCTTCCGAGGTCGAAAAAGTCTTCGATTGAATACTCCTTGAGGCAAATTGTTTAATTAAAAACATTATCGTCGGTAATTGAAAGAGTGCATTGTCACGATGCAGCTCTATGGGGTGCTCCAAGGAAGCGAAGAATACTTGGGTCCACGTGACGAGAAAATGAAAACGATTCTTTTTGAATTCTATTTATTGACGATACTTTCCTTATTCTTCGATTTGGCAGCAACTCGATGAAGAACCTCGAAGAGTTGTTCAAACGTTGAAACATCACGTTGAATGTGTTTTTTTAATATTTGATTTATTGGAAAAGCTTTTTTCGGGTCTGGTTCTTACTGAACATACTTTCGAACGAAAATTGCTTTCGTTGACACGTTCAATCGAATTTCGTCTTCCTCAGCACGTGTCAGTTCGACGAGTTTTTGCTGTTTTCAAGATGAGCTGAGAACGCCTGATTTTTTTCGACAGGATTTTTCACCCTCCGCATCTCGAAGCTTGATGACACGATCAAACGACGCGCCCGACATCAAAGTGCCAGAGTCCAGAGCAGCGTGGATTTGTGCATGAAGAAAAGCATAAGCTTCGCTGTTTAAGGGGAACGAAGAGGGAGCGAAAGCGCTGTTTACTCTTTTGATGGCTCGCCTGACCGATCTGAGAAAACAGAATTACATCTGCTTAACGAAAGTTTTTTCGTTACACACGAGAGAGGAGTTGGCAGCTTTGGCTGAGCTCAACGGAATCTCAAATGCGATAAACACGCTCGTCCCTTGGGCATCCACTGACATGTGCTCCAACGTGCACACCAGCGTTCGTAATTAATGAGCGAACAAACTCACTTTTTCATGAATCCACGTAACTTCTCAACTTTCCTTCTCATCGTTCCATCGATCACTTCCGTCCTTTTATTTTTTTTCTCCCAATTCCATGCCCGTTCGTTTGTTCATCTTGAAACTCGGACCCATCGCAATCAAAGTTCATTAAATACTGAAACGCTGGAAACTGCGATGATCAGCAAACTCTGTGACCGCGAATCGATTCTTCCAGCACAATAATTCAGGTGCTCAACGAAAAAAAGCGTTTTTTCACGCAACAGTGTGCAAATATTTTGACAGCTAAAAAAGTTAGCCATTCTCGACCCTACTCGGTTCCAGGTCCGAATAGCAGTTCCAAAATGTCGCAGGTTCTCATTCCCTTCGAAGTTCTATTTTCGGAACAACCTTTTTCGGCCAAAGAAATTCGCACGAGGGATCTGCGATGGTTGGACATTTCTCCAGGAAGGGATCGAAGCCGAAGAGAAATTTGATGAATATTTTCTAATCTCCAAACGAGTTTATTTCAGGGAGTGTTTGAGAGCCGGTTCAGCTGACCCTCGATCGATTGACACAAGCCTTCCAGTTCAATTTGAATTCGGCGAAGCAAAAGCACGACTCACGATTACTGCTCCACCGTTAACGTTTACTATTGCTATAATTGTACCGAAACCGGATTCTATGCGTGCTTCTGACAGCCAGCAATTAATTATTTCAGCTTGTACTACCGGCCTGTATATGCGTTTCGTGTTTATAGCCCCGTGATCAGCGAGCGCGCACGCAGCCTTGAATTACCCGTTGAGTAACACGAATGTTTCCAGTTACGAAATGACTGCGGTATCGGCCAGAGGACCAATCACTCCGTGCAAAAATTTCTTGACGTTTGTCCTCGCTGTACGTTTTCCACGTTAAATTATCGGCGAGGCTTGCACTGAAAGTCCACCATCGTTTGGCCTGCTCCAAAAACCCTCAAACAAAAACTGCTCCCTTTCCTCAATTTTACTTTTGTGTAGTCTGGCCGAGCATGGGACGAATTTCCCACACGCCGAAATGAGGCTCGTTGAAAAAAAAAAATGAATTTCTCAGTCTGAGGTTGTAAGAAAATCGGATCGATTCTCACGGGAAAATATATTTTCGCGTCATTTCGCGAGCCCGTAAAGTTTTTTCGGAGTTATTCCACGAGAATCCTACTCTCGTTAGTGGGAATGGCAACTCCATTTTCAGGGGGAATCCCACAGAGCAGAGCATTCTTCCTGCTGATGGAATTATAGTTTTAGGGATTTGGCTCAGGACTTGAACGACGAAAGCGATATTAGTTCTAGTCCGGTAAGCCCGAATTTCATCTCGATAGGTTCGTTCGTGCAAACAGCGAGTACAGAAAATCGCGAGAGTTTGCCAAAAATACGTACAATGACGGACCGCTCGCGTAATTCGCTGCTGTAATCGACTCTCGATTCTTAAGCTTATTATCAAAAAGGATTACATTTGAGGATCAGCTCTTCGGTGTCCTGTGATCCGAAATTTCCCATTTTTGTGGTAACTGCCAAGGCAAGTCTGCCGGTTCAATAAATTTTGTGTTCCACGCCGTAGTTGCTGCTTTCTAAAAGAATAATAAAACTTAAGCAGAAAGACCGTTCGGAAGACTCTCGAGACTAATTAATTTCGGGTTCATGAAATCGGACACGAGGCCCTGTTCTCGTGGGGCATGGCGCACGGGCGCACCGAGAGTGTGGATTAATTAAGACATTTTAGTCGAGGACTTTGCTGGCTGGGTGCAGCAAGGGTTGAAAGGTTAGATAGGGAAGGTGCGGGCCGGTTGCAAAGGACGTTGCAACGAGATGCGAGAGACAAGTTTCCTTCGGGGTCAAAGCTTGCTATGCGCTTTACGCGATGAGGAATCTCTTTGTTTCTCATCGTTACGAACAAAGGATGTCAGATATCTTTAGTGCAGCGAAATAACGTATACATCGAGCTGCTTTTCACGACGACAGTCGCTCTCTCTCTCTCTCTCTCTCTCGGTGCACAAAGTGTTTCATAAATAACGGATAAGCCAACACCGTTGAACGAGTGAGGGACGCACATGGCGATTCTGAAAATAAAATTCCTTATCAACTCAAAGCCTCGTGCTTCTCCGGAGTTTCATTGAGAGAACCACGCCTCCGGTAAGCATTCTCGTGGCAGATTTAAACTTGGTAACGTTATACTGTGTCTGAGTATTACGAATTTATCGCCACGAATGGCGATCGCGGAGCGATTCCTGTTCGAAATTCCAAACTGTTGAAACTCGCCCCTGCAAAAGCTCTCATAGAACTTTTTCTTCTGGTAAATAAACAAGTTGAGGGTTTGGACGTCCTCAGTAAATGTCTGTGGACACCACTTTCGTAAACTACCATTAGGAGCCTCCTCATTGATGGCTCGACCATGAGAGCTTGAATTAAGAGCTTCAGGCAGAAATGAAATGCAAACTCTTCATATTTCTCTCATCAAAAACTTACTCCAGTTACTGGCTACAGAAATCTGTCCACGAAAGAGGCTCTTCTAGGCTCCGGGGTCTCTGAAATAATTATCAATTGTGGCACTCCCCTTAAGGTAGCTCATGCACGAAACGATTTTCTTTAAAAAGTCTCGAAATTTGCACAGCGTTTAAATGGGCAGTCGACTGAAACGCGAATCAAATTTTTAAAGGGTAAAAATCGTTTATCTTTCCATATTACGAATGAACGTTTTTTATGAAGTTTATAAAAAAGTACCCAATAAAAATTAAGTACATAATGAAGGTCTGGGAAAAAATTTGAGACGATTGTCTTACTAGTAATAAAGATATGTTAAGGTAAAGATTGAACGAAATTGGTAATGAGCACTCGTATTTGCTGATTTCGGCATTTCGTTTCTTCTTGGCTTGGTCCATTCCCGTCATAGCCTTTTTATTAATACTTTTTTCTTGATCCATTTTCCGTTGTGTTTTCCCTTCGCGCTCTCTATGCGATTTTTTACATAAAAAATTGTAGTATTTTCGCCAGGGACGAACGAACTTTGGGATTCGTTCAGTGACGGATCCCCGATTAATTAACGGCTTGTAATTTCATTCGCCACGAGATAAGTTGAAAAATTAAAAATCTCTGACATCAATTCAGAGTTATAATATCTTTAATTAGGAAGCAAAAATCGGGAGAATTCCATAGAATACGATCCTACGGGCATAATTTACCTTGAAACTAAGTAAAAATAAAAATATTCGAAAAAGTAATAAAACTTCAAATGAGCCCGACGAGTGTTTCCGGCGTGGGAAAAAATCGATGCTGAACGAGCGTTTGAAAAGTAATTCAATATCCGCACGTGCGTACGGATTCGTTTACCAGCGATTTGTGCATTCCAACGAGAAGTAACGCCACGAATGATGTTCTCCTAGGATCCAACGCGAATATTAATACACGATTGGACCAGGAATGCATGTGGATTATAAGTTGTAGGCCAAAGGATTCGCGGTCGGCAAGAGGGCGGGGAGGGGGGCAAACAAAAACGATTTTTCGAATGCAAAGCCACGGGCTCGAACTCAATAACCTCTTTCGGCGACCTGGACTCACCTGGACAATGTGAAACAGTCAATAAACTGTGGCGCGCGAGTGAGCGGTTTCCCGGACAACGCCGGATTGTATCGTATTCTCTGTTGGAAGAGTCCAGCTGGGATGGACACACATAGGAATAAACAGGCGCGTATGTATAGGACGGTTAGCAATTTTGTACACGGAGTTTCAAGCATGAGTTTTCGAGTGGACACACGATCGAGAGTTTTCCAGGGGCGGAGAGAAAGAGAGTTGCGATACGAGCAAGCAAGGCATGCAAGGCATTCGATGCCTGTGTACAATCGTGCTTCTCCATAGATATATACAGAAATGGAGATTGAATCCTGGGAAATAGTGAAAAAGTGGAATTCTCAACGCAACCAAATGTTTGCTCAAGAGTGCACACAGTTGCGTGAATTTCGCGACATGATTCCATATCCTTTCAGCCGGACACGCTTCTATTTTTTGCTCGAGTAATCAAATAAATCGGGATTGTTTATTTGCCATACTACGTCGTCGCGAGGGCGGAGGCGCGTTATGATTTTTATTTTCGTACTTTCTGCTCGTTTTTCCCGTCCGTGCACCAAACTATTATTTCCACAGGTACCGAAGCGGTGGAACGAAGTTATCAGAACTCGAAGTGGGCTCGGGTATTTGTGAAAAAAATGAGGAAATTCGAGGGCGGACGTCAAAAATCGTCGGGTCGTCGGGCGGAAATCCGCTTTAAATTCCGCCAAATTATTTGTATTAATCGAAGCTCCGAGCTCGGTCTCGAGGAGGAGAAAAGCCCGGGGACTGGACGCGCCGCGAGTAAAAACGTGTCGCACTGCTCGGCCTCCACAAGCGGAACTTTTACATCTCGCGGCTTCGATTTTTACGGGCGGCACCTACTGGCCGGACGCATTACGCGTGCTTCGCATTACATATGCGAGTGCATTTATTCCGGGGAACGTGAAGAAGATCGCGATTTTGTCGATCGGTTCGAGAGCCAGGAAAACGCGGTGAAGTAACGGCACTGCGATTAGATTCTCTCCGCTGAATCAAGCTGGCCCAAGGCACGGGAGAAAATTCATTATTCTTCGCTAACGAAAACTGATGATGCGTCCAATGTCCGAGCTCTATCGCGCACTTTCTCATAAAGACTTCGAGAAGCTAATGGTTGGAGGGAAGCTGAAAATATTGTAAAAAATTGACGAGCGTGCTCCGCCCTCCGGGAAAGAAATAAAAATCGGCGGAGCCTTAATGAGCTTACGCGTATAAACGACATAAACGATTTGACGTCTATCCTTGATACCCGGGGAAAATGAAAGGCAGTATATCGTTGATGCTCACGTATAAAAGTTGAATCGTTAGGCGCATAAAGGCGAAGCCGTTTGAGTGCAGACACGCAGAATATATACGTGTAAACATTCGTCCATGTGGGTATTCAGTTTTCGCAATTTTGTGAAGGGACGAGAAGCTCCGGTTTTCTCGCTATACGCGAGAGTGCCTTCCGGGCGGCGTTAATTTTTATGGGATATCCCTTACCCGGCAACGAGGCTGTTTGGCTGGCATAGTGCAGCGAATCGTATGTAGGCGCATCCCCAACGATAACAAACATAGTTAAAGCATCTCTTTTCCGGTTCCTCTGTCTCTCCCCCCTCCCTCGTCCTCTTCCTCTTCCTCTGCGTGTATCTCGTAAAACGCGAATAACAATTTTCATTTTTCACAAGCTGACACGTTCTCCGTATAGTTTTAGCTCGTGTTACATTTTCCTTCCTCTGCACTGAACTTTCGTAAATATGATATATATACGAGCTTCCAGCTTCGTGTCACTTTTCATTTTCGAGTACATTACATTTTCGAACGAAACGAATACGCATTTGTGAGAATCTCGAGCCTGACGAGGCCGATGCCTCTGGAATTTCGAACTTTTAGTCGAACATTCGGATGGGGTTAAATATTTCAAATAACCAAATTTTAGAAAGGTCGATATTGTAAAATTTTTCAATTGTAACATCGGATTGGAGAAAAATAAGTAATTCGGAATTCTTATTTCTGATCGACTGTTTAACAGATTACGCGTTTAATCGATAGTTCTTCTCCGAATTCGTATTTACTCGAAAATATATATTTCCATAGTTTTCATTTCCAGTGCAATTTTAACAGACCATACGAATGTCGAAAGTTCATATTTTCGAATTAACAACGAAGAGTTATTGTTTTATTGATAGACCAGAATGTAGAGTAGCGGAAAATCGAAAAGGCGAAAGTCAAAATGGCGATCTTCGAAATTGGAGATGACGGTCAACTTTCTAATGTTTCGCCATTTTTTGGCGTTTCAGTATTTCAACCTCAATAATATATTTAGTCTTTCATTATTATATTTTCGAAACTGTGAAATTCGTAGTATTGCTGATCGTACTAATTTATGAATCGAAAGAGCGATACTCGGAATTTCGGAAAAACGATATTTCAGTCGTCCTTCCACGGTCGATTGTTACAGTCTATTTTTTATGTGAACGTGCTTCGAGCCTGAAGTTTCTACTTTATTTATTTTCGACATTCCAAGCTCTAGTCGAATTGATTTGTCTCCATCATTCGAAATTTATAAACTCGAGATTTTAGCTGCTCGAAATTTTACTCATTCTAACATTTTATCCCTGCCGGAACATTCAAAATTGATCTTCCCGCGAGCTTTTCTTTTTGTTGAATTCCATCTTAATCGCGATGAGTTTTGAAACTTCATTAGATTTCGGGGCATTGGCCCCAAATCTCTTCCGTGTTTTTTCAGTACAACGACAAGATATAGAAAACAAACGAAATGATATTCGAACATGTTTTTACTCAACCAGGATCATCGAAGGGAGACGCTTCGACGACGGTCCTTCACACGAGAATTTAATCCGTTTATACTCGAGTGAGTTAAAAACTCTGTTATCCCGGCGGATATAAACATTCGAGCTCAACTACGTTTTACACCGGGCTACACTTTTGCGACACGAGGGTCACTGGGCACGAGTTTTTCGTTTAAAACGCGTGCACCTGTTTGTATCCGCGTATGAAGTTGCGCAGAGATGCCATCTGGGAGGAGCCCCGCGAGCCTAAAAATCCAGGTGTATTTTTCGTCACTATCATTCGGTGTGGAACTGCGAACATCATGGACCGTCAGTGGACGAAACCGTACAGAGCGTGTTTCAGTATTTTTTGTCTGAGCCTTTCACGCGTGGGAGTTGGAGCGAAACGGCGAGGCTTTTATGAATAAAAAAATTTGGACATTTTTTCACGAGTTTTTGATACGTGTGGTACTCGACAGAAGGATTTTCCTCACTCCCGTTATGCCCGATCGTTCAATCTTTCAGAATTAATTTAATCTTTGATTCCTTGCTCCCTGCGCCTATCGATTCGAGCTGCGTCGACACAGAAACTGCGAGTATTTACAGAATGAAAATTTTTCATGCGAAACTTTGAAAAATAGTACGGCCAGCAGCCAGTAAACGATTCGGTTACACGCTTTCGTGGCTACAGTTCCTCCGTTTCGTCCAACTGTACATTTTGCCAACCGAAATTCACTTTTTCCGAACTCCGATGAACTTCGATTCTCGATCACCGTTCGCACATCTCCCCAGTGACTCGATTCGTACCCTCTCGAAGCTCTTCCTTCATAATTCGTCTTCATCGAGGCGAAGAAATCGGTAATTTTTTGAGAGGAAGCAGCGCAGGAGAGTCCTCGGAATCCCAGACTCGCAGGTCTGAAAACTTAGTCATCGCCAATCTTCCGTTGCACCAACAATATTTGCATTTGCTTTACGGGAGGAAAACAAGAGCACGAAACCCGAAGTTCTCGAGTGGAAAGACTGCGCGTGAGAGATCGCATTTCTGCTGACATCTCCGATAGCGTGGGTCGCAGGAGGGAAGAATGTGACATTCGCATTCGGCGTTCGTAAGGACTGCTCTGCTTCCCGAATATCTGTATCCACGCGAGACGAGTATACGAGAACGAATGTCCACGGGTCCTTAGAACAGCCATTTTTCTCGGCGCGGAGACGCGATCACTCGAAGATGCGAGAGCGAGAATATAAGAAAGCTTTGCGAAGAGCCGAGGGAAAATGCTCGTCGAATTGCTGCGCGATCCTCTCAGCATGTTCGCTTGGACAGCTTATATCCACTCGGAGATCATTCTCAGCGGGCTCGCACATCGCTGCCCCTTCCTCGGCCGCTCGCTCCCGGGGTTATCTCGGGAATTGAAGAATTCCGCGTTCAACTCGCTTGTTACATTTTCACGACACTATTTTCTGGCTAAAATAACTTACGGCGAGTTCCCGGGGATTATGGAGCTGCTGCAGCAGCTTTCATTTACACGGAGAAGCTCGTATAAATGCCTCCGAGCACACGCTCGAATATAAGAAAATTAATGCGCCGAGTTACGGGGCTTGTGTGGCCGATGTTCGGGAGAATTTTTACGGGTTTCTTATAATTGAAATTTTCTGCCTTGCGAGAAGAGGAGTCTCTCCTTTTTAAGGATCGTCGGCGTAAAAAAGTCTTTTTCATACCCAATTATTTTTCATTGCTGTCCGTAGGTAAATACGAACACGAGATTACAGCTCAACTTTTCATGCGGCGAGTTTCAACGTCGCGCAAAAGGGATATGCCGCGCTTTTATAGTTCAACGAAAAAATAAGGGCGGTGCCGAGCTCGAGCCGATTTCGGGGGAGAAGCTCGTAAAATAGCGGGGGATCGCGGATAAAATTGACGCTACTTCCTGCGAATATTGATGCACCGAAGCCCCCTCAATTTCGGCGAGTCGAGACGGGCGAGAGAAAGAGGAAAAAGGGGGATCGAGATGGGGGATAAATGCGTGGTCGCCTCGCTCTAAACGAAGCTTTCTTCCAAGAACCAAAAGATCGCGAGGCTCCATCCTGCGAGTCGAGATAACCGCGCGAGACTATCGGCCGGAAGCGTGGCAAGGAGTGCACCCTCCTCCTCCTCCCTGCCGCACTCCGCTCAACTAAATTGTTTCCGATCGAATCTCAATCGATTCCATCATCAATAAGCAGCACACATTCTCCGTCCGGGCGGATCTCGTTTGACACAAATCCATTAGGAAATGAAAAACGAATCCGGCGACGCGGACGACCTTCGTGAGCAGTTTTTTCTTCGGTTTTTCGGGAACTTGAACGTCGGGAAAACGGTTCCTTGGTTTCGCACCTTCCGTGGCTTTTTCGTAGTTTCTTTACGCAGACAGTGTCGTAATACTTTAGTTTCTATTCCTCATTTATTCAGAAGCCAAAAAAATGAAAAGACTCGATTGATTTTTAATATATTCACAGCCTTTTGCACCTCCTCGAAATCTCCCATTGCTGACAGTCCCGAAAAATCTCTTCTCCCTTCCCCTCCGCTGGGAACAAAAATCCAATCGCTGCACTTCTTCGACTTACTTCGCCCAGCAGGTTCATCGTCGTTCATCGATCCAATATTTCACTGGACATCGAAAAAACTTTGGTTTCTTCGAGCCCTCGCTTCCGCATCGTCCGCGCACAGCCGAATCTTTCGCTTCGCAGATTTCTACATCCGAGAAAAAAATTCTCCGCGAAAATCACGAAAACAAGTTATTTTCGCACTCGGATTTCCACGTGCCAAAGGCTCCCGTGACCAACCACTTCGGGGAGTAAACGTCAACCATTGCTTATTTATAAACAGAATTATTTGCCACGATTTTGAAAGACTACTGAAACAAAGGAACACTCAGCGTTGGAACAATATTGCATTATTTATCGTATATATAATGACGTTGAAGAATGTAACACTGATTCAGTTGCCGTTGAGAGATCCGGGATTTATTCATTGCCCAAGGGGTTCGTGACTCTATACGCGGACGGCGGTTGGGTACCGCGTATCTATAAGTATACTTAGCGTCGGCATTGATGATATATAATAGAAAGGAAACGAGGGCGTCCCTCGTTTCAGCCTGGGGCATAAAAAATGATCAATCACCCTCGGCGAGATGCTCTTGCCGATAGGGCGCGAGGCGCGATCATCATCGTACGTCAGAGCTTCGCGATGGAGGCGCGCGATTTTATCAAACGCACAGCAGAGAGACTTTTATAAGGGTGGAAAAGCGATATCTTGGGAGAAGTCAGGAAGAGGGATGAAATATGCAAGTGCGATTGACCGAGGACTCTCGGCCATCGTTTCCTTCGAGAATCCATGGCAGCAGAAGGATTTCAGGATCGTTATCGAAGGGAATGAATGATCGGGAGCCGCTCGTTCCAAAACAACGAAGAGTGTGTCGAAGAATAAGAGAAAATATAATTTTTCCTGCTGCGAACGAGTCAGGAGGACGCTTTGTTAGGAAAATTTGTATTCGTCATTTCCTCCCTGCCCTGTAGCCGCGTCGTCTTCCCCTTCGTCCCACCTTTTTATTTAATTATTAAAGTCCCCGAATAAAATACGTGTCCGCTGAATAGATGGCATGAACCCCCGAGCCCGGAGTCGGAGTCTAGATTCAGAGGAAATAAAGAATTTTTAAAATACGAGGCTCCCTGCAAAGTACCGGCCGAGCGAGCGAGTACGTCGAACAAAGATAGAGCCAATTGGACACAATGCTTTCCCAAGGACCGGGCCACTGCTGCTCAATGATATATGGCAATGTGGGGAGGATATACGTGTCACGGCTCGCCAGCATCAGTGCACGGGATTTCATGCTAACAGGCTCAACGGTAAATTAAATCCACTGGGTGTGCACCAAAATAAGGAACAAGACACTTGAATTCGCGTCAAATTGTGAGAGCGTGAAAATATTGAGATTGTTGTAAAACGTCGACTGCGAAGGAGCTTCCTTTCTGAGGGGGCTCGAAAACAATGACGATTCTCACACCTCCTCGTTGATTCCACGACCACTTCGGTGTTCGAGTTCGCTTTCAGTGTTCCTCCAATGGAAAAAAGGATCGACGGGATCTTAGGACGAGCTCCGAAATTATTTCCATTTGACGATAAACGTTTGTGTTTCTTTTGGTCAGATTTGACTCGAAAAAGCTCGCCGGAAGTTTGAAGCTCGAAATTCTTTCCGCGGAATCCCTATTCTCACAGGATTCAGTGGAATTTCAACGTTTTGCATCATTTTCAGGACACCCTGTGGACTCGATCGCCTCTCCGAAGCATCGTTTTTGTTACATTTATGTGTACGCCATCGGCGGACGAAGCTAGGAACGATAACTCATCACGTTCGTTCTCCGGCTTCGCGGAAGGGTTCGAATGCACGGAGCAGCGTCCCGGGTCCAGGCAGAAACGGCCAATGTGTTGGGCTCCGATTGAACGGAGCGCGTTTCGCGAAGCTCCCTGTGCACGAATGCATTCGCATGGCGAGGGACGAGACAGAAACTCCTCTCCGGGGGAATCGCCAGGTGATATTTATTAAGCGAAATGGCTCTTTTGCTCGCGGCCTCGACAACTGGTGTTCGTTCAAGACAATCGGATCGGGGATCGCGAAACGGCTATCAAAATAAGCGTTCCGAAGCTTTTTATATGCACCCGCGGTTCGATCATGAAGATTTATGAACCATTGTCTCGATCCCATCCATATTTTTGCTCATGAAAACACCGCCTATCTGCTTAATCGACATTAAAAACTTCTTCCTCTACTGGAAAACGAACTTGGATGGAAATGCAACGCAGGAGACGGAGAAAACTGGGTTTCTTCGAGCGGAGAAACACTCCAGCAAATTCCTCAGAATCGAAGCATTTTTTCTAGTGCTCGAACTATGCTGCGACATTATCGGACGAAATTTGCTCCCTGCTGACCGAGCACGATTCAATGAATGGCCAATGTGCCCACCGACGAGAGTGTTAATTATATTTTTCATCGTTCCCGTGCCCCGGGTCACGTGGCAAAACTAATCAACGATGGGAATCCGTAGGGCGTGACGCTTCTGTGATTGACATTCTGCAAATACATACGCGTTTATATAAACACGTGTTCATACATATTCATTAGCATATGACTGAATAAAACGAATGATGAGACTGCGGATACCCTCGCGCACGTACGCATTCGCAGCTGTATAAACACGCTGCACTTTTCTTTATCGATCAAATAGAAGCTTCGACCGAGTGGATTGTTTCCGGATAATTTTTTGTTTGTCTACGGTTCAGCTGCTTTATTTTTCCTTCTGTTTATCCTGCGGGGATTCCTATAAAAAATTCTAAAGCTTTCTAACCGGAATCGATGTTTTTCCGATTCAGTTACATCGGAAATACGTTTTTCTTCATTAAATTGGTATTTCTCAGGCCCGTTTCATATTTACGTGGTATTTTCCGAGTGCGCATCGGCGGAAAACGAATTTCTTGACGAAAAGTCCATCGAGCCGGGTCCCTACGTTCGACTGTTTTCGATTTGTCCACGCTGCGGAGGAATTTTATATATGGAAATATTTTCTCGGGCATTTGTCACGATTATCCTTTTCAATCTACCGGAAATAATGAAACGGTTCAAACTCATTACTTGGGAACAAGTTTTTCGTTGAACTTTTGGTCGGAGGAGAAGCTTGTTTACTCGAGCGAAACATTCTTTTGCATCCTCCACGAGATTTTCGACTCGCACCTTTTTCGTGGATTCAATGAGCGTTATTTGAGCCTGTTTTCATGCGAAATTGCGATGAGCGATGACTCAAAAAGCGAGTCTCAAATTTCGATTTCCGGGTTTTTCGGAAGAAGCCCGGTTTGCCAACTGATTTTTCGTAGAAATAGTTCGCTTTCGAAAGCTCCGGTTTTCTCGAAATGGAGTTAGCTCGATGCCACATACCGTGGCCAGGAACTAATTTTCCATCGGCCGTGTATTTCTGGGACTGAGAGCACGCTGACGAAGGCAGGTCGACTGAATCGTCCGGGAGTAAAGGGTCCGTGAAACGTGCCACGAATTATTATCTGTGATTGGAGGCGGGCAGCAGGGGAGCGAAAAATTGAGCGATGGAAAAACGCTATTCGTTTCACGAGATGATTTCGTGCAACTCGAGAAAAAAGAGGCTGCCGAAAAATTCGACGGTCGCATTAGCTTCCGTAGATCTTCGCTCGAGCCAGATTGATGATGCCGTTTCATGAGACGATGTCCCCGGCGCTGGTATGGTGCTTGATTGAGATTTCGAAAAGCCCATTACTCCACGAGGATGGCAAGGTCTGAAGTTCGGTTGAGCTCGTGTCGCTGGTTATCATTCAAATCGACAGCTTCGCTGACGGTTCCAAAACTCTGTTTTACATGAGCTTCAAGCGAGCGACGCTTTAAATTGTACTTTTGTCACAGCTTCCCCGTGCTTTTCATTGGTCCACAGTAGCACGAGCTTAAAGTGCCGGAGTTTCAATTGCGACTGAATTTATTGTGTTGCTCCAGTCTCACGAAAAAAGCTACTTTTGGCGAGTTGCGAATGCAGAGTGAAAATGATCCTCGATCAGTTTATTTCTCTCTTTTTTTTCTTAACCTTCCCTATGAAATGCATTTCGTTGGCTCGAATAACGCGCGAGGCGCGCGTTCGGATCGTAGAGTGTCCATAAAAATGCGATCTTTCGAAATCCAACGTTGAGGATATAACCGTCCAGATTTCCGCGGACTTGTAAATCCGTACGGAATGTCCTGGCTCATCTCTTTCGCTGAATGCCGCGTTCGAAAATCCTCGTGCAGCTCAATATGTGAGCGCTCCATCGGAACTCGTAGGCTGCTCTTTCTCTTTCTCGTCTTATCTCATATCGCGTTTTTATTTCTGTCAGAATGGTTTTGCTCTTGAATTGCTTCCGGAGAACGGAAATAGTTCGTTTTACGTGTATCGGGTGTGGGCTTGCTGCGAGGTGTTCTGCGGTCGACGCAGCGAGAAAAACGAGCGAATTTTTGCCAGTGACAGTCGATGTCGAAGAGTTTTTAGCCTTGCGCGTGTTCCTTTTGTTCCATTTCAATTCTCATCGTTAATTAACGAAGCTGCACCAGAATCTTCGCGCAGGGAGTATTTTTTCCGTAAAATCTTTTGAGCTTTCCCATATTTTTTCAATTACGATGAGGCGAGTTGCAATTAATACGGTTTTAGTTATTAGTCAGAGCTGCATATTTGCCGATGTTTCCCATGTAAAGCGTTTTCGAACGGCGCTCCCTTTGCTCGACGTGATTTCATTTCGTTGTTTCTTTTATATACACAAAGCAGTGGTATGAGGAAATAAATTGAAACTCAATCGCTTTATCGCTACGGGCTCGTGAGCACAAAAAATAAAGCTGTGTAGTTCGTTAAAACTCGTCAACCGTGGCGGGATCGGTTGTGAGTAAAAAAAATGAAAATACGTCGGCTGCTTGAAAGCTGAACACAGAAGAGCCGTGTAATGCTCTTCGACTGTATAGAGCCTCGACCAACGGGTATTATTCGACGACAATAAAAAAATAAAAAAATAAAATAAATAAACTACCTTCGAGACACATGAAATTTGAATCACTTTCGAGCAAGCCTCGATGAGAGTGTGCTTGGCAGTTCCAAAAATTCCGTAAACACCGTCCAAGAGCCATGGAATTTTATTATTTGTTTTTGCCCCCCTACCCTTTTTGCATTTTCATCCACTGAAAACGAAATTTTATTGAAACATTCAATATTTTGTTGACTGAATCAAATAACGAGTCCTTTCCACTCTTTAAATAAAAAAAAAACGATTTCCGCAGTTTTTGAAGGATCCCGTTTTGTCCGGGTGATATAATTTCAACAAATATTTTTGTTCAGCTAACCAAAATGTGTTTTGCAATTATAGAATATTTGTTGGTGATTTTGCAAGATTGTGAGGGATCAACTTAAAAATTGTTATCGGAATCAAATCCATATTGCTTGCAACGAAATCAGAATGATTGAACATTTTTTTTGTTTCGTAAGAAAAATCACTGTCCACATAAAAAAATATTTTTTAGTAAGGATTAACCTTTTAATAATCAATGGGCTAATCAACAAAACAAATCTTGACGAAACGAATTTTGTTGAATCAACAAAGTTCCGTTTCCAGCGAACAGTCAAAATTATCGCAAGATGTCGCGCTCGTACGACAAAGTTTCGTTTGCGTTGCACCATATTTTATCATAAAATGAACAAATTGATTATTGCATATGCGACTTTACGATGAAATATTTCATTGAACTTTCTGTTCTGTACGGAACTTTTTAACAGTTTCGTTCTATTGTTCAGACACAAGATTTGCATATTTTTTACGAAGCATTGTAGAATAACAAAATGTTCTGTTTGTCTCTGAGAATGCGAATGACTAAACATTTCTTGCTTTTAAATCACTGTCCACATAACAAAATATTTTTTCGAGCCATTTTCTCAAGATACGACCTCAAGTGCACCTCGACTCTGGCACAAAAACTAAAAATAATCAATGCTTGATTCAACAAAAAAGTTTTGACCAAACGAATTTTGTTCGATCAATAAAATTCCGTTCTCAGTGTCGACACAAAATAATAAAATAATCTAAAAGATCCTGAGAATATGAAATCGGACATGATAAAATTGGACGTGAAGTTGAAGAGGGCGATTGGAGTGGATAATTTTTGAACCCTCCAGGCATCAAGTTTCCTCAGCGACGCATCCGAAGTGCTTGAAAACTCGTCGCTCTCCCTGCACTAAAGCTCGTAACTCCGAACCTGTTACAAGGAAGTTAGTGTTCGAAGCTTTCGCTGCTCTATAATAGCTATCAGCGCGTTTAATGGTATCCTTCGTACTTCATCGCTGTTTCGATTATGAACGAAAGATTGCCAAGGAAATAGTGAGCCCTTCGGCTGTGGCATTGTTGTCCGTTGGAAGTTCAACGAAGAAGTTACGTTTCGTGTGATCGTGGAGTGCTGTGAATTTTCTGAATGAAAGAAACGAAAATTTTCGTTTGCGGAGCGAGAAATAATTTCGGTAGCAAGTTGCGGTCTCGCGATGGAGCGTTTTTCCTAACGATTATTTCCATTCCTGAAATTCCTTTCGATTAATAGCGTTTCGTAGCCGCTTAAAGTGGGCTGCATAGAAATGCGAGGAATGCAAATCGTTTTGTGCAATTTCTCTCGGCAACACGGGCAAACACGTCGACCTTACTCCAAATGACACGGAGCGGGAGTCGCCGACAGGGAAAGAGACAGTTTCGTATGGCGAAAGGGCAAGAGGACAGCGGCAAAGACAAATTCCAGGATATCTAACGAGACCTCGGAAACCGCAACACCTCATCCACTGCCTGACGTTGACGTGCTCTGAATTTTGGGTGAAAACATTTTACGAATGCCCCGAGTCGCCCATAACTCACAGAGTATTTATTTCGCCATGGAATTCCCTTACAAGACTCCAAAAAGTAGAAATAAAGGTTTATCCTGAATTCGAAGCACAAGACGATGCGAGTTATCGACATTGGATGCGGAAACAGTGGAAAAAAATGAATGAGATTGAAGACGGAAACGACGGAGATCGAAACGCGATTTATCGGGTGACGAACGTCCAGGAATTCCGGCGAGAATCGCCAGACATTTTTTAAGTTCGGCTCTACCCTAATTAGACGGGCAAAAAAACTATTTTCGCGAATTTTTTTGTCGGTTATAAATTATAAATATGGACATGAAAAGTGTTAGGCCTAAAAAACACACTCTTACAATACACAAAAAATTATGTTTTTTATCTTTATTTTACTCAGTTTTCGTACAGAAAAATGGGGGGAAGACAGGTCCAAAAAATAAGATGGCTGTGCTCTGTTGATAAAATCTCTGGAATGGATGATCGGAGAAAAAAAATAAAAATGGTTTCAGATTCAATATGTAAATGGCTAAAGCGCATGTCATACGATGTTTGATTTTTTCAAAAATCATAAAATGTGCCGGTCATTTTTTCAAAAACTACGAAGAGGCACGTTTTTTTCATCGTTTTTTGCAAAAAAAAAAATAGTTGCGCTCAAAATTTCAAAATTCGTACGATATGCGCTACAGTTGTAGTCACGAAGAACACGTGGCAAAATTTTGGTTTCGGAGACTTGATACAACGGTACGCATACTTTCGAAAAATGGAATAAAATAAAAAATCGATTTTTCGAAAATTCTAATTATATTGGGTAGACCCCTTAAGAATCGAGTGAAACTTTCGGGAAGCGAAAGCAAGCATGGAAGAGCTGAAAAACTGTAGTTTATCGAATTGGGATTTCATTACAGTGTTAACGAGAGTCAGCTCGTATTTTGAAACCCACGTCACGTGAGGCGTGCGAGAACATACGGAACGTGAAAAAAGTCAGGAGGGAAGAGTATGCTCGTTCTAATGCGAAGCTCTTTGGTGATAAAATACACTGAGGGAGAAAACCGAGTGAGAAAATTAAGGTTGAAATATGGTACAAATGCACAGAGCTCGCGGTACACGAATCGAAAAGAAGAGGATGCTCGCTGGGCGAAGCCGAGAAAAGTTGGACGTGATTAATGCCTCCCGGTGCATCCCACAGAATCAGCGAAAAAACGCACCCCTCTGCTCGCCTCCTGAGAAAACACTTTCTCTTTCTCATGCGCCGGACTTTTTCAGCTTTTAATGTTCCAGCGTGTCTAATTGCGCTCGAAATCCTTTTTAACCTCGGCGAGAAAGCGAGCCGATGAAAGTGGCGACGTTTCGATGCGACGACAAGAAGCTCGCGAGAAACCCCCTCGGAGGGGAGCGGAGCGTTGGAAAAAGTAAAATCCCTCAATTATACCTTTTTATTTCACAGCAAACCCGGTTGCTCCAGCCCCAATGGTTGGTCAGACGAAATATACCGCATGAAACGAACATTGACTAATTTAGAGTCGCACATAAACGTCGGTGGCACATAAACTTCGACGGATTTACGATCCGAAAGCCATCGCTGAAAAAGAAGGGCGCGACTCATTGGACTCCCTACAGAAGCCTCCTCCTCGTTCGCGCCCTCACCATTCTCAGCTATGTTTGTTCGCGTGCGTGGATGCACGACGGACATGTGCGTGAGGCTCTCCGACTCGTTTTAGACGCGTCTCTATAAATGTGTGCGTGGTCGACGACCCCGAAGGACGGTGTCAATTCGTTTGGGATGAGCCGTCGGCACGGCACGATCAATTCGCTCGGGTTTCTTCTTGCCAGGAAATGCGACATTCGCTCCAGGTGAATTAATCCTCTGCGAACGTGTGTAATATGAATTATTTATGCATATTTCGCACGCACATATTGAGAATACAGAGTTGTCCAATAGGAAGCGAGGAATGAAAATGCTCCAGGATGAGTTGTTGGTCGAGGGGATCGAGGCTTTTACGCAAACGGTTCGCTCGATTCTAAACTTTAATTATTCGTCGCTGGGGCTGAGAGAAAGAGATTTTCGAAGCGGACTTTGCGACTTGGAGATGGGATTTTGAACAAAACGAGTAATTGGCGAGGGCCGGAAGAACCCGGTGAAAAAAATGTTCAGGACGCTCTCTGCGCTCGAGGTCCGCCGGAATTTCCGAGGGAAAAATCCCCTCGAAGTCGTGCGGTTTGGTGGGATTCGTTTGAAAATTACAAAGTGTGGAGCTTGCGAAAAATGGAGGGAAAAGAAAATGGGTATTTTGGGAAGAAAGAGAAACGGGGGCGGAGGGGGGTCGCGAATAAAAGAAACGGCAAGTTCAGTTGGCTCCGAAATACCGGGAGGTTCGGAGAGTCAAAGGGGGTTGCGTTAGACCCGAGCGGGAGGATTATAGAGCCGCTGTGAAGGGAATGACGAGAGCTAGAAACAAAAAAATGGAGAAAATCGTGAAATAGAAAAAAAGAGTGTCGGATTGTCTGCGACCGAGAAAGAGCTGACGCGCGTTTGGAAGCCAACGGAGTAGTGACAGGAAAGCTTCACTCGGTGCGCGGAGAACGTCGCGAGAGTGTACGTGATAAAGAAGAATGGAAGAAGAGAGCTGGAGAAAGAGGAAGGCGTGATTCGAATCCGGCGAAGAAGGACGTGTATGAGGATGAAAACAGAAACGAGTCTGCGGCTTTTCTCTCTACGCTTTGCCGCTTTTCGAGTATCGAGAAACGTATTCGAGACTTCCGGGGTGTTTCGTCTTGTTACTTCTTTTTTTCCGCCTGCTTCTTCATGTTTTTTATTTTCTTCCCACTCCCGTTCTTTTTTCCACTTCGTTCCTCGACTCTCGTCCGTTCCCTTTCTTTTTTCTTTCCCCCGCTCGTTCTTTATCTACTTTTGTAGCCCCGTTCTTCGCCTAGCTTTTTGCCCATGCACCTGGAAAAGCCTTTCACGCCTTGCAGCTTTGTACACCATGCGAGTTTCCATCTCAGCCCGTCCCGAGAGACTCGCCGCTCTATCTCTCTCCTCTGGTTTCTTCCTCATCATTTTCCGACTCATCTTCACACCCAGTCACTCCTTCGTCGCCGAGAACCTGCCATGATCAACTCTTCTCAGTTTATTATCCTGCGACGCAGTGATTTTTTCAAAGCTTCTCTCCCACGTGATTCGGCTCATTTGACTCTGCGAATCTCCATATTATTCTAAAATGAATTTCATTTAGTTTTTTCGCAACGACGCCACAAAAAGAGCTGACGGAGCTGCTTCGGATTGAATTTACGAGTTCATTCGAATAGTCAAATTTCTGAAGAATTCCTATTTTTTTCATACTCCCATAAACGTCAAATATCGAGTCCCCTTTGAGTATTTATCGTACGAATTCCTTTGAGAAACTGCGGATGACTTTGACTGCGATTTGAAAGTATCAGTGGCAGCAAGTCAACTTTTGTTCGGCGTTGTTCTGCCCAACTTTCAAAACGTTGGGGCGATCCGAAGAGGATTTAGGAAAATCTACAGGTTTCTATCGTGAAGTTTAATTGACGAGCGTAACTTTCTATGGAATTATTACGATCTTACGAGCTCAAAACGTGCGCGGTGATCTGACTCGAGATAACGAGCTCTTCGAGATAAAATGTGAGCCAAATGTGCCCATTTCGGGTTCCGTCGGTGCTCGAAAAATGTTGTAACTGCATTCCTCGCTCGCTTGTCATTTTCGTCGACTTACATTCCCCGGAAAAGTGGCGAAAAAAGTGGAGGATGCTATTTTTAGCGAGGCTGAAGTGTACTGCGGAGTGGGACACTGGGAGCCATTTTGAAAATGGGCGAGAAATTGTGATTATCGAGTGAAATTCGTGCAGCTTGCGTAGCGACCGAAAATTTCTTGGGCGAGGATTTCTCACCTGGCAATCCATTAGCAGCGCTGACGTCTTGTTCCCACCATCGTCTACTTCATCACTCGACTCTGTTTGATTAAAATTCGGGGAAAATGCACGGGGAGTCACCGCAATTTTATATATTTATAAATATGTGTATGTCTGACCGTACTCCGGGTCACTTCGCTTACAGTAGTTACAATGAGAGGCTCCGTTGAAACGAGTCAGCACTCGGCCTCCGGCTCACTTCGCACACGCTTTTTCCTTTGTCACTTTCCATCCTTTTTTTCGTCCTCTTGCTTCTCCCCTCGTCTTCACTAGAGCCTCTCTATTTTTCTTTTTTTTATTGAAGTAATGCAGAAAAGGTTGGAAGCGAAAGAAAAAACTTGCAACCAGCCGAAAACGCAAGCCTTTCAAAACCTGTTTTTCCTTCATTTTACCTCCATTTCACAGAAAAATCTCTAAAATTTGGTCACGATAATCGTATTTTCATGGGTAAATCGTCAGAAGATTTGCGATGCTCGACGATGATGATCATTTTCTTGGATAACATTGAACTGTCCTCGGAGTTTTCAGTTAATCCAGCATTAGTCCCGGAATCAACAATCGTCGAGAAGCAAAATTTAGGAAAACAGCGTGAGAAAAAGTGCCCCAGATTTGATGGTGAAACTACCAGCGATATTCTCAGCAGTTATAATATTTCTGTCAAACAAAATACAGAAAAGTCACACAAAACTATGAAGAAACACGAGGCGAAGAGGTTTGCTCCAGTTTCCACGAGAACGTGTGAGAACGACCGAGGGATTCGGAGTTTTGAATCTGATATCCACGTATAAATGTGATCTCAACGCACTGGACGAAAGGTGCAAAAGGGAGACGAAAAATGAGACGGCGAGCGTTGGCTCGGGCTCGGCGTCGAGATTATTGCGATGTGAAAGTAACCGTGCCTCATGATTAATGGAGCCTCGGCAGCGATCGCTCTTCCATCCTCTCGTATTCAACTTTCCTTCCATCCCTTTCGGCCAAATGTTAACCCCTGCGCCGTTCTCGAGTTTACTCACCGAAAAACATCCCCCGAAGCAGAATAATTTCGAGCTGCTTATTTGTGCATAGAAACCGACGATGGCACGCAATTATCATTATTTTATGGATTTGATTCGCGAATACACATTCTCGCGAGGTGTTTCAACTCCCATCGTAGCCTCGAGCTCTCGTTATTCAAACATGGGAGCTGGCCATACGGAAGTCCGATGAATTCATTGCCCAGAATTTCCAATGAGGAAATAGCGAATATTTCAACCTGTTCAATTCACGATATTCTGCGAATGAAGTTCCGCGATGAAGCGTTCATAAAAAGACCGACGAGAGGATCGTCCGTTCGAACGACATCACGGGATCTCCTTCAAAGAGGATTAAAAATTCCTGTATGGTCGTCATTGTCATATTTCTTTGGTTCCTCTTGGAACAAACGATGTTTATGAAAGCTCGTGGAAATCGTGGATCCCTGGGCAGCGCATGAATTCCCTTTTTTCACTTTCGTATGTTTTGTATTATTGGAAGAGCTCACTGAATATTTTTCAATTTATAAAAGCTTTTGATCCTCGTTGAAAAGAACTCGCTCAAAGAGACGAGAATTCGATGCCGCGTTATTAATGCCGTTTAATTAAATTCTCATTTTGCCATGATTGAAGGTACAAATTGAAATTGAATTATAATCAGTCGCTCCCCGGAAAGCCCGGCATTCGAAAGCTTCAAAACACTTTTATCCCCGGCGAAATTCAGACTCAAAAGTACCGATGCGCGATCGGGAATTGGGGAAGAGCCTCCGCGATATTTATTCGGCTCCGAGGAACAGCAATACGCTTGCCGTTCGAATATTATATCCCATTCACGGTCGAAGAGCTTCGCGGTCTTAATGCTCATGCACTTCGCGTTATTTCATATCTTGGGGACCGGCCAGTATTATAGCCTCTGGGGCACGTTTCGAGGTTTGTGGAACAGAGAACAATCTCTGTGTATACTCTACCATTTCGCAATCATATAACCAGGGAGCGAGCAAGTGGCCAAATATTCATAGTCGCACGAGCGAGTGTACGACAGACTCGGGTGCTCACAATACGTACCCGGGCATGGACTGTTCCAGGAGGAATTGACCGAACGAGGAGGAGCCCTCTTTCCCTTATTTTTTCGTCTTTTTCTTAGAGACTTATGCAAGTCCGAAAATCCGTTGAATGGAATTAGAGAAAGTCGTTCGAATAAGCACATTTTCACGAGTTTTGATTCGTTTTATGGGAGGGATAAAATAAATTTGGTGATTCAACAATATTATTTTGCGGTGACCCAAGCACTCAGTTTACTGGCTCGCTCGAACAAATGCTTCTCACCCCGACGAAAACATCGTTGAATTCGTCGATTCAACTTTGGTTGAATCAATAAATTTGAGCTTGGTCCCCAGGCTCGTTATGATGCAATGAAAAAATTTAGTTGAGTCAACAAATTTTGCTTCGTTTTTCAAGATTCATTAAACACAACATTTTGCTTGTTCGACGAATTTATTTATTTAATAAGCTTTTTGAGGCTCACGTCGCGATGTGTTTTTGGACGGATAAGCTGAGCCTGGAGCAGCCCATAGATGCGTTTTATATACTCGCCGTGCGCGAGGATATGTGTTTGAACGGTGACCTCATATCGGGAAGTGCCGCGTTCACGTATGATACGTATACGTCTCGTGTGTTATGCACAAGCGCGCGGGGCGCATTGCTTCCGAAACGATTCTGCTGTTTCAATATATGCTCTCACCCCCCGGCGCGCGTTCTCAGCCTTCTTAGTTTATCCTTCTGCCGGGGAAACGGGTTCACGGATCGAGAATTTTCAGATTTAAGATTTCCGGCTATGCAAACACGAAATTTTCGTACCGCGCTTCCTTTTGCTGCTTCTAAATAAAATAATATTTTTCCAGGAGTCGCAAAAAACTTTGGTCCTCGATCGCTTTCGCTTTCGCGGATGCTTCGTTTAAATTTGAACTTTCGAGTGAGGTGTTTCCGATGCAAATTCCACGACTCGTTTAGGCATTTGGTTATATTTTTATTTCCAAGAAACAAAAAGTGCTCGGTGAGCTCGGACAGAAATTTCATTAATTCGATTAGCTGCGAAAGAATTCCCCGGGCAATCGATTCGACGCACTTTTTAATATAGAAAACAAATTTGTTGACGAACGAGGTAACTTTCAAAGGTTTCCTTGCTCGTTTTTGCCTTCATCAATTATTCACTATTTTCCCGAGTCTGACAGAACCGACGAGCGTGTTTTACCTCGCGCTGCTCCTTCGAGCAGGTCGGAACGAATGTTCGGTGCAAAGAAAATTGCGAAGAAAAATGGCGATTCTTTATTCATAGGAGGTTCCGATACGAGAGCGTTTTCAAGGAGAGACATTTCGGGAGCAGGGGAAGCTGTTTTTCGTTCCCAGTCATTTCGACGTTCGCGTGGTTCGTGGTCATTTTTATATAACAAAGAAAAGAACGTGAATGCGAAAAAGTGGTATTCCGGCGAGAGTCCGCGCGTATATTAAATTCGATATTAAAACTTTCGTAGCAGTACGTTTTTGTCACAGCATAACTAGCCTATTATTATCGGCCGAGTGTGTTTGAACGCGAGAACTTTTCCCGGTGCGCAAAGCGCGAGTGGAGGGAGGCGCGAGGTTGATTTTTGTTTAGAGCAAGCCAGTGTTTTCAGGCACGTTGGCGATTCATGAAAAGCGAGTCTTTTTCTGGGTTCGTTGAGCAGAGGCGCAGAGAGCGTGGGAGAGGGGAGGAGAAATTTCCGTGTAAATTTGAGGCGTAACAAGACTAGCGGAGGCTCTTGCGAGTCCCGAAGGTGGAGAAACGCAAAAAACTCGCATCAAAGTATCGCGCCGACCTTGCTCGTGGCCTCGGGCTCTCCGCGTATCTTTACCCAGCTTATCTCCTTCCTCGCAGTCAGTAAATGTTTGCTCGTCTCGAATGAGACTCCGAGATTCCGGAAAAGCCTGTTACCGGGGGCGTCTGTCTGAGAGCTTGGATTTTTGACCTTCGGCAAGGCTCGTTCGGACCTGGCCAAGAGAAAAAATGCACAGGGAGGTCCCTCCGGAATTTTCGATTTAATTTCCCGGGCTCCGGAGGTCGGATGTAAAAGTAACTGAGAAAATCAACAGCCTCAACGAGCGGGAAGCGCGGAAGCTTCTGTTTTTTGATAACCTCGCTGAGCACGCTGCTGCATCATTTTATTGATTACACAATTTCGTTCGAAAAGCAGAAGCCGCTCATTCCCTCGGTGGAGCCTTTTTAATTGGATATCGTACTCTTTATGTATAGAAAATGAGTTTACGAGCCTATGATGCTTCGTCGTATACATTGTTCTCGCACGAAACCAGCCCGAGGCTGGATGTGCAAGCCCGGGGAATTTTTTTACAAGCGACTGCACAGCGAGCTTATTCGTTCTTTATTTGACTTTTTTACTTGCTCCCTCGTAGATCATTCGGGAAATGTAGCGCAACGGGAGAGAACTACTCGGGCGTCCGCTGTCCACTATTCTCTTCGGTTTCTCTGGGACTCCCTTATTCCCTTTTTTCCGAGCGTACACCTATCAACGTGTCGGTTATCGTTTTTCCCTTCTTTTTACGGCTTTTTTTCTAGTTTTTTTGGCCATTGTGGTGCCGGTTTGCACATTCGCTGGCACTCCGAAGCTCCGTGCACGATGTACATGCTCCAGGCCCATCAGGCGCTCTCGTTCCTCCGTCCATTTACGTGACGAACGTATGGATAACGAGTTATAAAGCGACGAGATAGAAGATCCGATAGGACCTAGGCAAGGTGATTGACAATTTATCGTTTCGGGGCATTTTAGTTCGAGCGTTATTCGCTCCACGCGCTCCGAGCTCGGCTGATAAACGCTCTCGGTAGTGGCAACGATGCAGGGATCAAGAAAGCTCTTCGGTGAATATTCATCCGCGTCGTAATGCAGCCGGGACAAGGATTTTTCGATCGGTTCATTCGAGCCCGACTCGTCATCGTCCCTGTATTTTCACGCTTCATTCTCGTTTTGAAACTTTGCCCCGACGAAGGGTTCGGGGGCTGAGCAATATGCAAAGAGGGCGCGCGGCCGGGCTAGTTTCCTCAACAATATTTCCACGCTCGGACGAGCCGATAAAAAGTCTCGCAATACTCGCCGTAATTAACTGTCGCAAAAACGTTGAGCGCCGCGCAAGAAACAGCGGGGATAGTTTGATGGCGAAGAGGCAGGAAACGGAGAGGAAGTTTGCATCGTGAAAGAGAGTGATGGGAGAAGAAAGAGGGCTGAGGGATGATGGGCGAACGCGCGGTGAGGAGAATGAAGAAGAAGAAGAAGAAGGAAAGCGCGAGTCGGAACACCGGAGAAGAAAGAGAGAAAAGAACGAGGAAATAGCTGCTTGCAAAAACGTTGAGTGGCTTTCCGGCATGGAAGACGAGGAACCAGAAAGAAGGCGGTAATGGGAATAGCCAGGGAGGGTGAAAACCCACGACGGAACGGATTAATTTGCTCCTGCGCTCGGTTCGTTCCACTTAACTTTCTCTTTTTTCCTCCCCTCCCCCGCCTCCGTTCCCCTTACTCTATCTCTATATCGTTCACCCTACAAATATAAGTATATGTTTATACGCTCGCTGTCTGCCCTGTACACACGCTTATACCTTTTTTATACTCTCCTTGGAGAGTGGAGAGCTCGCTGGTCGCGGTAGGTTTGATTCCCCAGAAAGGGGAGTCTCGGCGGGACGACGAGAAGCCATCGTCGTGACTCGGCGAAAAACGATTACGACTATTTTATTATCCTTACGCTGAAAGCTTCGGTAAAATTCTTCTCCATTTTTCTACAACGTCTTCAATTCTTTTCTCTCATCCCTCTCCCCCCTCCCCCCCTCTTTCTTTTTCTCCTCTATTTAAATATATATAAATCCCTGTCCCAGAACGTGAGTCGAAAGATTGTCGGGTCTCCCAATTTCCTCAGATTTCTTACAACCTCTCAAATCTACGTTCACTATTTCCTGTACCTTATTCCCCCGCAATATTTCCTTTTTGCTTCCACTCGCTTCGATACACCAACGAACGTCGATCGATCCTAGATTTTTCACCCAGCGTACCAGCATCCCGCCCCGAAAGCCCTAATTTTGAGGTTTCCTCCAAAGTTACGGTGACAAGTCTCGAGAAGCGCGCTCGAATCGTCACCGCAGCAGCAGCAGCCAACACGAACAGACGGAAAAATGGATGCGGGTGTAACCAAATGCTGCTGAGCAAGTCTCAACAGCGAGTTTAATTGTATGGTGTTTGCCGTTACTAATTAGAACAGCGGTGCCACCTTCGGCACATTTCTCCTCGTCTATATTCGTAATCAGAGCCGCGCACACATGTTCGTCTTGTCAATGGACACGTCTTCCACCCCCATCCCCGGCTTGCATCCTGCCTCGTTATGTCGCCCCCTCTGACCCACTAATTGCCGAACAAATACGATTCTCCATTGCGCACCGCAACACCCAGTGTCATGTAGACACAGAGAGAAAACAATCCTGTACGAAGACAATCCTACGGAGAAGTTACTGCGCAAACATGCTCGAATCCTTTGTCCCGGATGACTGGATTCCGGTTAATTCGCTGAGCGGAAGCCCAGCAAAAGCCTTCGGATAGCCCGAGTTCCCTTAATTCGGATCTTTGCGCTTTTTTGTGTCTGCGAAATCGTTGGTGCTCAGACTCCAAAAGCGAGGCTTCCACTGTTTTTCATAAAAATTATCGAGCATTCGGTGAGCGAAAGGTTTTCTCGGCCAACAGCGGAACGCGTTTATCGCAACTATTGAGAACTCGTTACGGAATTGAATTCCGGGTGAAATCACGCTCGAACGGAGAGTTCGGGAAAGCTGCGGGGCTACTGATAAACTTTGTGCGCCAAACACCAGTCGTATTTACAAAAGCACCGAATCAACGCTCCATCTGTTTCTACTTATTTGCCCAGTTAAGGAAACAATTTAGCGAGAATGGGAAAAGGGGCGCTGTAATATTACGTTCGAATCCGGCTTTACCAGGCGCCGAATAACGAACGTTTCAGAGCTCCAGGACACGATGAAGCTCCTCGCAACGAGTTTCTAATTCCTCGAATTGTAGCTCGAGCGTTCAAATATTTTGTCGAATGTTCAGTGGAGGGTTGATTTGATGGTGCTCCCAAGTCGTTATTGCGAGAGCAATTTCGAACTTGATTTTTCTCTGTTTCAGTAATTTGCCCGGTGAAATTCGGAAAAGCAAAGCTTTCGGAAGTTTCGATTTTGAATCGCAATTATTCGTGAGAATTTTTGTCAAATTTTCTCTTCCGCTGACGTGATTAGATGAGAACGCTTATTTCTAGTACTCACCGATTGTCGTGAGGACGGTAAGCGAGTAGAGAAACGCTTTGGCAAAGTTCCACTCGTAATCGGGAGAATTGCGTTCGGCGTTCGGCTCCGAGTCGATTTCCTTGCGTCCTTTTTCGCCGGTGTAAGTTCTCGTAGTTTGTGAATTAGCGTGCATGTCCTCCATTATTTTCTTGACGAGACGATCTTGAAAGCGGGTGATTTCCTGCTCGGCGAGTCTCGTCCAATTCTCACGATACAGAATGTTCAAGTGTTCCGTGATTTCCCAGATGCTTTCGACCGTTTGTTCGCGAGCGTCGCGGTTCACCTGTGAAGTTTGTGAATCGAATATTGAGTCGTTTAAAGTGATCGATTCTTTGCAGCGATGACGATCGAGTTTAAAGTTTATTATAAATTTTCATAAACCCAGGAGCGACAATTGTTTCGCCTAAAAAAATTCCGGATAAATAAACGACGAATGAGAAACACACGCAGAAGCGTCCGTAGCTACGTTTATTTTCTATGCGGAGGCGAGTGATGGATCCCCGGGAACGTGAAAGAGTAGCGCCAAAGTTCCGTTGAAATTGAAGGTTTCCAATAATACGATTGAAACTTCCCAACAATACGGTAACCGAAGCAAGAATGAAAAGAGAGAGAGAGAGAGAGAAAAAACAAGAAAAAACAGAACTTAAATTCGATGGAAGTACTGCGTTTATAGTAAAGCTACAATTTGAACGATCGATTGCTCCGCTCTAGTGTGACATCATGGAAAATATACTCCACGTGTATTTTCCACACAATGGTTGGCCCATTGGAGGGAGAGTTGAAAAGCATCTGCACTATAGTTAGGACGTAGTACGTGCATGATACAACGTGAACGAAATAAATAAATAAATAAGGGGAAAAGGGTGAATAAAAAACATAAAAAAAAAAAAAATAAAAAAAAATAAAAAAAACAGAAAAATAAGGGTGGAAAGGAACGGGGACAACAAAACAACGTGAAATTCAATACTGTCGGGATTGGTTATCCCCGCGAGGAGCATAATGGAAGGAAACGGTCTCGCACGTTCGGAGTTTCGCAGGGATGGAAAGCGAGGCATGCGTGTATATATAACGTCTATAAATGTGCATGCTCGTGAATGCAGAGGAAGAACGACAGTGAGAAGCGAGCGAGGACGACGACACAGTGTCTGCCACCAGGCGAATCGATACGCCTCTCAGTTTCCGTGTCGTCGTCGAGGAGAGGAGCATCGAACGGGAATACCGTCCTGGTGCGAAAGAAGGGCGAACGGACGAGCTCTTTACCAGCACGCTCCATTCCTCCTCGTTACACAACTATTTTCCGAGCGTCGATTTTGACTTATGTTCATTGAAATATTGCTGGGAGAAGCATCCACGATGCGAGGCATTTCTTCTTCTACTTTTTACGCTTTCACGGAGCGGAGTCCACCGTCCGCGGCAGTCCTCCTTCAGTATTTCATTGAACCGATAATCAGCGTTGAATCGTAAGAATTACTGAGCAGTTTTTCAATTTCAGGTTCGCCTCGTCCGATAAATCGACTCTCGTTTAATTACTCGAATTTTTGTGAGCGCTTTCGCACCGACAATGCTCCATCTCGAGCGTTTCAGCATCTTCGAATTAAGGAGGGTGGATCACGAGTCTGCGGAGGAGCCGGTGATTTTTTTCACTTGTAAATGCCAATTTTCCGCAAAGCACATCGATAAAATATTCTATAATAATGTTGTCATGCGAGACGAATTACATTGAAAATTCTTTTAAATAATCCATCGTAAACATATTTTAATTGATTTGTACGACTCGTTGAAACGCGGCAACGCCAAAATTCGTTTTCTGGTGTTGCGGCGTTGCCGCACATTTCTCACGACACGGAAATGTAAGCATCAAGCTTCGAACTTTATCGAGAGTTTTAATTAACTCCTTAATAACTATGAGCCGGGGAGAGACAAACCCAACAGCAAAAATTTCAACAATAATTCATTACAAAACGAGGTCACAGTGTTGTTTTTTTTTCAGTCAATTCTTATTATTTTGATCTCCCGATGCAAACCCCTTAACGCCACTCTCCAGCGGATTTGTGCAGATTAACGTCCAATATTTGATAAGTTCGTTGAACGATAAACGTTTGATAAGTTCCTGTCCGCAGGTTCGTGTGAGAGCGCGCAAAGTCGAAGGTCACATGTAAGGCCCTAAGGACTCACCTTGTTGAGCCAAGCGGTGGTATTTCTCCTCGAGTTGCCGCCAGCAACGGTAGTTGCGAGTGTCCTCTGTTGGAGGTGATCGGCGCCACCCTCGATGGCCAGGAAGATGAAACTGCCGAGGAGGGTGTACGCGACGAGGAGAGAGCAAATTCCGAGATTGATGACGAAGCCCTTGAGGAAGGAGTGATGACTGGCCTTGTCGGGTACACCGCCGAAGCACAGACACCTGATCTGTCCATTCTGCTGTTGCTGCTGCTGATGATGATGATGGGACACGCCGGCATTGACGCTGCTCTTTGACGTATCGACTCCCCTCTTGAGCGAGGAAGTGTTGCCATTGTTGGCAGCTTTCAAGCTCTCGTAAGCTCTGTAGTGACGTTCGCTGTCCTTCTCCATCGCTTATGTGTTTGATGTACGAAGACCTTCTATCGGTCTCCCTGCACGCTGGTCCTTTCCCTTCGCTGTCTTCCTCTCCCTGGGTTTATCACACTTGGTCGCTTCTTCATCAACTTCTTTTAACCAGCGAGTTCTTTGACTCAGAGAGAAAAGCCGACGATTCGACGCCTCCGGCCAACCATCGGCATTTCAATGCGAAAATACTCGGCCTTCCCCGTGCAAAAATTCTCCCCGAGCCTCCTACAATCGGATCAGTCTCCCACAATGCGTTGCGCTTCCGAATACGGGCTACGGTTTACAGGACAATGCTCCCGGCGTAAACGGTTTGCTCGTTCAATCTTAATCTCCGAGGGAACCGTGCCGCTGTTGATCCGATCATGCAACTACGGTTAACACGCGCGTCGTCATATTTCATCCGCGATCCATTCGGAGCTTCGATAACCGACGAACATCACGTGTCCGGTCCAAGGAGCCGCGCGACGAGGACATCGCGCTCCCATCCATCGCACTACTCCACACTTATTTTCAACAATTTTTTATTTTTTTTCCCCTTTCGGTTCCGGAGACACGATGACCGGTAAATCGAACGATGATTTTTCGCCCCGCGCTTCGCTTACTTCGTACTTTATGTTGCCCCCTCCCCCCCCCCCCCCCAAACCCTTTGGCGTATCCCTGTGGAAAATCGTCTACGACAAAATGCATACAACCGGCGTAACGACGCCGATGAAAAAAGCTCGCCGTTTGACGTTTGCGGATCTGGCGCCGTTTCGGACAGCGAGCATGCTCGCTCCGCGGTGTACTTTTGGACGACTTGCAAATCTCGATTAAGCCCAAAAAATTGGGACGCTCCGATACTTTGTCACTGAATGAGACCCGCCGGAATAGAATTTTCGGAGCGCTCGATCCAGTTCCGCGGTGTTCCACGATCCTGTGAATTATTCATTTCCCGTTGAAGCTTCACGCTCCCCTGAATTGTTTATTCCGCTCGGACGCCACGAGTGCCGACGTTTTTTTTCGCTCGTACGGAAACGCAACCGTTTTCGTTGACGAAAATCCTTCGGTAACGACGTTCAGCGGAGGGACACCGGCAAGGGGACGAATCCGGACTGACGCGAGCGTCGATTGAATTGTTTACCCTGCTTATCGGCAGATATTATTCATCACGATCCGCCGTCTCGTCGATCTACCACCGTTTCAACGGTCCCATCGAAAAATCGGCTTCCCCACGCGCTGGTCATTCAGTTATTCATAATCAATAACGCATTTAGACGATTTTCGCTTCTCCTGCTTCCTCGAATTAATTACTCTCAACTTCCAACGACGTTATTTCTTCCCCCTCATTCCTCTGACTTGAGAAAAATTGCGAGAAGAGCCAGCGATTTCTCCAGGCGATTTTTCATCCCTCGTCAAATCGGTCCGACTCTTTTTCGCTCGCTCGTAACTTCAAGTGAATTTGCGTAGCGCACCGAGACAATGCCGATCCAGCGAGGACTGGAGACCCGCTCGCCACCGGCTGGCTCTCACAGCATCGAGCTTCAGCTCCTCGCGCATCCTACGTTTCTTATTTACGAAAAGGCTGAAGCGTGCGACGAGACGGGCGAGACTGCGGCGCGCTCGTAACGCTCGTGCATCGGCACGCCACTGCAGACGCGCTTGTATATTTTTTCCCGGAGTGCACACTCCGCGTCAACAAGGTTATTGACAAGGGGAGAGCAGACAACCTCAGAAATTTTTATTCCTTGGGCTTACTTCGAGAAGGAAACGACAGCGGAGTTGCCCTCGCTGGCAACACTCCCGGATCGTTCCGCTGAGAACATTCCCGCGTCGCGTGTGACTTAATTTCCAACAAGTTTTCGTTGTTCGCGTTGTTTATACGGCGGGGAACGTCGCTCCGACTGGCATGCTTAATTTTTTTCACTCGCTAGTTAAATTATCGCAAACTCGCCGCGTTCATTAACAGAGCGCAGTTCGAGAGAATGTCACATCCTGCGGAGCTTCGCTCGCTCGCCCCGCAGCCCGAGCACGTTTTTATATTTTCCTTTTTTAGCTCGGAACACCCTCCTGAATAAAGTTGACGCTATCCAGCAGCCAGAGGGAAAACAGCATTATTTAGCAGGCTTGAATGATGCAACGAATGTGGAAAGACGAGTGATCGTGATGAGACTCCGGTCTCCGGTCTCCCTTCCAAAACGACCCAAGAAACTCGAGCCTCTGCTTTCTATCTTTTACCCAAAAAGCTTCTTTCCTTCCTCTCGAATTTCCTCTTGTAATCTGCAAAAAATACAAGCAGAAATACTCGATTAAATACCTCCAGAAATGTCCAAACTCATTTTGTCCGGGTGTCATCGTTTCGAGTGTTTCTCTTGTGATAAATCCAACGTTACAAAGTCACGAAAATTTACATCCCTCGCTCCGTTTTCCTTCAAACGTCAGCGAGAAGTCTCTCGCCGAAAACATTAAAACGGGAAAAAGCTTCGTCAATGACAGATTTTATGGACAACAAATTTTGGGAAAACCTTTTAAAATTGCCGCAACTAATGATCTCGAGAAAAGTGGGTCGAACAAAAGCTTACCAAAAAAAGTGGAAACTTGGAACCGCGGACACGATCGAACGCGCGATTCCCTGTTGCGAAGTCAATTCTCCGCTTATAATAGCTGCCCCGAAGAATTCATTCGGGATTCCTGTGCGAAGCAGAGTTCGAGTTAATCCCTGCGTGCACCAAAATGGCAAATGATGGAGATGAACCTCTCAACGGTTCGACAGAGTCTCATGAACCGGGCGGAGAGCAATGAGGCTCTTAAGGACTGTCGCAAGAAGGGTTCATTGTTTTGGGGTTAAAATCTGCTGCTCCGTCGAGTCTCAGCGGAGGGGAAGCGCGTGATGCGTCGAGCCAATGCGAGCAAGTGACACGGAAATAAATTTTCGTCTGTACATTTTTTTTATTACTTCTAATTCAACATTTAGGTCTGATTGCTGGTGATATTTTATGGAAAAATGGACAATAAACTAGGGAAGCAGACACGACAAGCAGGCAGAATCTGCGTCAACAGTTGATTTACGCCTTCATACGTTTTCTTGATGGACGACATTCCTACTCGATAAGCACATATTCCAAAGGTACGAAAGACGACGATTATTCAAACCGGTACCATATTTGTAGAGGGGATTTTTGATAGAGGGAAATGATCTGTTGACACAACGTAGATTAGTAAGCCCAGATTTATTGTTACATTGTTATTACTTTTGAATATAGAAAAACGTCTCATAGCTCTTTCTTGTGCGAAGCGTAAACGGCCACTACTGTCCTCTTTCCGCTTGGACGCTTGCGCCTCATATTTCGACAAAAGTCCCCCCTCTTTTCCCACCGTTTGTTTATATTTCGCTCGCTCGACTAAGATACGATCTCATAGAACACTTCCATGGAAACTATAGTTTCGGTAAAATTGGACAGTACACATTCGATTGAATCGATCAAAGTTTTCTCGAGCTTCAACAGTGATGGACAGTTCTGTCCGGAAAAATAGTCGCGCAGATGTCAGCTGTCATTTTTATCATAACTAATGCGTTACTAGATCCAAATACAAACTGTGCAAACAAAATTATTCCAACTTCGCCAACGGTCGGTAACATGTATAAATAGCCCTCGATTTTTCATGGTGCCAGTCAGCTCGGTTTGATTTCCCCGTCAAAATGTACGTGCTTAGCTTCACTCTCGCGATTCTCTGCTTCCTTCCTGGCCCTATTTGGTCGGATACGGTCGTACCAGGTAAATTTGAATTCTGTGTTCATCCTCCCAAGTACAATAATTGAAAAATGGATAAAATTAATTCTGGATGAAAGAAGGTCGAACGGTTTGCAACGATTCGGTTCTTCCACGCCGAGTAATTCTTCCCCCCAATGAAAAAGTTATAACGAGAGCGAAATTCAGATTTTCACAAGGAAACACTTTTTTTAGATGGTCAAAGTTCGTGGTGTCTAGTCGAAAAGCGAGATTCATCGTATCCTGAACCACCGGCGGAATGTTGCACGACCGATTACAATTGCGACGTCTTCATCAACGCGGCTAGCACGAAATATGGCATAAATAATACGAGTCCATGGACTCAACGACTTTGCTCTTGTGAAGACGATTTCAGAGCTTGTTTAACGCAATTCCTGCCCAGGATGGACGCCCTGAAGGCCGCATTTGTTTCGCTTCGACAATCTTGTTTGAAGCCAGTGCCTTGTCCGGATGGAGAGTGAGTGGAAAATTCATTTGTTCAGATATACCGATGATCTAGCTCATTTTCTAAATGCATGACGTTGATTATTTGTTTTCATTTCGAAATAGACAATGCGAGAAGCCATATCAGTCCATCAATTATGGGCACTGGATCGGCAGCCCCTTCTGAACCTCCGGAAACCTGCTTCAGTTCCTATCGAATCGAATGTATAAGCAAATAAATTATTTCACTCACTCGTAGAGTAACAAACGAGTTGAGTCAAATTTATCGAGTACGTAATAGAATATTTTCGTTTTTATACGCCGTGGTTCCCTTCTCGTTCTTCGAGTACAGCAGACGATTACAGGGCTCACTCACGCGACTGAATGTTATCTAATCTCAAACACTGGCTCGATGGAAACCAAGATAAATGCTGATATTTATAGGATCGAATTGAAAATACATGAAAACTTGACAATTTATTGCTTTTTAGTGTATTTGAATTGAAAATTATCGACTCTGAGATAAACTCGAAATTGGGAGGGACTGTTTCACTGGGGTCAGAGTTTATGAGACAAAGTACCGTTTTAATTGGCAGAATTATCTCAGGCTTCTTACTCAATCATAATTAATGTTTTTTTAAGGTTTCTCGCAGCATGAAAATAATATCCACATTTGCGGACGCGTTGAATTAACAGACAAGGAAAAAAACGAATTTCTGTAGGATTTCTGTGGATTCTGACTGCTTGAATTTTCTCTCTAATGTGTTGCATAAATTGGAAAACGAATCGACGAGTTATTTTGCCGTCCAAGTGTATCGTTCGTGCTCATCGTTCGCGAGATTAAAAATCCGAGAGGTTAGAATTCTCGGGGACTTTGATTAGGCGAAAGAAGCGTTAATCGATTCGTGTGAGAAAAAAATTGATGAAAAAATAGTGTACATTGCGGTCTCGTGCAAAACGGTGATAAGAAAGAGGGTGCTAAAATCCACGAGGAGATTTTTATTCGGTAGCGCAAGGTGGAATCGTAACGATTCAATCGGTAACGGACCATTTACCTACATCGTCGTCGCACTTTGCTCGGTACGCGATGATGGAAACGTGTCATGGAAACGACGAGAAGAGAGTGGAGTAGCTTTCGGAGAAGTTGGCTCGGTGCTTTAACGGCAAATAGACTTTTGACGGTGGCGCACGCGTTAAATTGATTTCGAAAGCTTTCTCCGGAATATATACTCCGAGGAGAAAGTATTCGACACTTTGATCACACGGACGATCCTCGGTAATAACCTTCAGGGAGGGAAAGAAGAGATTGGATGTAGAAGATTATCGATGCCCATGACGACGAGCATTTTCCATTTATAAGCGTGCGGGGTGACTCGCAGGAGTTTTGCGAGGCATGAATCGTAAAAAAATAACCAGCAACGAGGACCGAGGAGTTCTCGGGGGAGCACAAGGGAGGTCGTAGCTTTCGATTCAACATTAATGCGATTTTATTTTTCTGTGGCCTCGAGATGAAAGTTTTTTTTCATTTGGACACGAGATAAACTTTCTTCTATTCGTAATCGCTATTTCTCATTCTCGGTCTCACCGCACGGGAGTGCATTGTGGGCGTGACGCGCACGTTTTTGAGCTTCTCCATCACCGCTCGCCGCAATCGAGCCCGAAACTCGCTTTGCCGTCGAGTCTGAGCTCGACTCGAAAGTTTATCCAATTTCGTTGGCGGTCACCCGGCAGATATTTACACCCGGAACTCGAGCTCCGTTCTAACCTTTCTACACTCGACGAAGATGTTTTCCTGGCCATGTACCGATAAAGTGTACGCGGGATCAAGTACCGAGGGTGACGAAACTTCGAGCGGTGTGTTTGAGCTTCGAATCGGAGATGTGTACTTCGACCAAAGATTGGATTCGGCTACTCTTTTTCGTCGAATCTTCACCCGAATCGCACCAAGTATAAAAACACTTTGCGCGCATCGACCCAGAGCAACTCTTCTAATCTGGCGTTCCGAATCCCCCAAAGCATCGCTCTTCAAAGCTTTCGCATGTGTCTGGACGAGAAGTAAACTCGCTACTTATTCATCAGCGCTTCCAAATTGGAGGATTTTTCCTGCCCACATTTTGCTTGCTCCCTCCCAAGGACTCGATTCACACCGACGAGCCGCGTATCAGCCGGTTTCCGTGTGTCAGTTTCTCGTTACACATGGCCAATGGGAGAAGGTGGCGTAAGAGGGAGCAAGGCGAATGAGAGGAGAACAGAAGAGGCTGGAAGCAACTACAGCGGAACAAATAACGACGATACATTCCCCACAGCTGTTCGGCAAACTTTGGCCCCCCCTGGGTCTATATCCCGCCACGACTCGGCTCCTGCTTTTCCCGTTTCTATCCCACCGCGTATTCGCTCGAGCAACATCGTTTCTCAAGTGTGCTGTTGCTGCTGGTGCTGCTACGGGTGAACAAAATGGGCCTGGAATCCGAACAGACTCTGAGGTGAAATTTCCCATTTGTGTATAAGAATATACACGTACGTGTGTTCCTCTTTATGTGTCTGTGCACGTGTCTATGTCGAGCAGGATGTAACCGCGAGTCTGCACATATGCCATACTGAATAAGGTATCAACTGCATTCGGGTCCACCGTGATTTTGCTCTTTCAATCTGCGCGATACCTCGTTAAATATTTCATTCTTAATCCTTCTGCTGTTCCGAGTTCATACATTCCCTTTGAGAACGAGCATATTTTTTTCAAAGATGCTGATCCGAATCTGTTCGTACGAGGCATGATAAAATGCTTTGGTTAAGGAGGGTGGCTACCGACGATACAATGTTGCCATGCTAAACCATGTTAAATACATTAAAAATTTCAATTGGCAATACAAATTTTTTAAGATTTTTCTTCTGTACAGTTAACGAGTAATTGATCACTAAAGTTCACGTGTATAAGCATAGCGTTTCCATATATATAGGTATACATTTCGGGCATAAGAAATCTGCTTTAATGCGTAATTACTCGATAACTAAGCAGAAGAAAATTTTGAAAAAAATGGTGTCTTCGCACTTGACGTTGAAGAACATTATCACCAAATTTGATCAATTTCTTATCATTTTGACGAGTGTAGCCACCCTCCTTAAGACCGCAGAGTGGATTTGTGGGATCGCAGTGTTCAAAAAGTAGCCTCGACGTTTTTTTCGTTCGTAGTAAAATGGCAGTTGAGGGATCTACCTTAACGAGACGGCCACAAAAAATAATATTTTCACGAACTTTTTTGAGAGGTATAAATCATAAATATGGTTATAATAACAAGTGTTAGGCGTCAAAATTACACTCTTAAAATACACAATTTTTTGTTTATATTCATTTCACTCAGTTTTCGTACGGAAAAGAGAAAAAATAAAATAAAAATGGTTTTAGGTTCAATACGTAAATGGCTATAGCGCCTAAGATTTTTCATTTTTTCAAAAATCACAAAATCCCGGCCATTATTCGAAAAACTACGAAAAGGCACGTTTTCTTTTGAAAAAAATAGCTCCGCTCAAAATTTCAAAATTCGTATGATATGCGCTATAGCTATAGTTATGAAGAACACGTGGCAAAATTTTGGTACGGATCGATCTAATAGTTTTGGAGATTTGATCAACGAACCGTTCAAAATCGTAATTTTGAGAAAAACGCGTTTAAAAAAAGCAGGCACGCGGTAGCGCAATGGGCGGTCCGTATTAACGCGCTCAGACAGCCAAGTAAAGGTCACTCAAAGTACACTTGGACTGCTCAGATCTTTATAAAATTTTAAGCAACAAATAAATGGATTTTTTGAAAATTGCTAATTAGAGCAGATCCCTTAAAAGACGAAAGCGATCGTAATATTCGTGCTCGGAAAGCACTCGCGAAGACCGCGCGACAGGTCGTGGCGTTACTTCGCGACTGCCAAGCTGCGATTTCACAAGCCTCACTTATCTTGGTTACTGGAAGAAAAAACCTTCCCGCGGTGAAAAATCACAAGGAAAGTAAGATTTGTTGTAGGTGGAGCTGCGGAGATTCGCCCTTTAATTCGATATTAACGCTTTCATTTCAAAGTTTCTACTTATCAAGAGCCCTCGCCACGGGCTCGTTGTTAAGGTGCGTCCTAAAGGATCAAATCGCTGTGTGTCGGAGCGTGAAAGTACGAGAAAGGGTGAAACGAGGTCGGGCAACCCTGGAGCAATAAGCGCCGGCCTGTCAACGGTCTAATTGGCCAATTACAGTCAGCCCACGGACCTGGTTGGGCCTGAGAATCCCACGCTGGAATATCCGCGCAATTTATTAGCTACGCTCAATTATCGCGGGTATGCCAATAATCTCGTCCTGTTTGTGCATCCGGAAGGCTGCTTGGCACGCTGTTCCTTTCATTCGCCGAACTTTTTCGTTCACTCGAACACTTCTGGATGGAAAGAGGGTTTTTTCAGGCCACATTTTATTAATTCCTCGCAGCAATTTTAACTGCAGAAAATAACAATGTTTATTACTTGTGATAAACAATTGCTCGGCTGGATCCCCCAGAGGTCTGGGCATGAATAAAAAAAAAAAAAAAAAACAAAATGCGAGCCGCCCTCATGGCGAGTTTTCGTTGCTATATTTTTGCACAAATGTCATCGAAGAGCTTCGAATGACGTGTGCTTAAATGTAGAGAAATATGTGCTGATGACACGTTCACGAAAAAAAGGTTTTGATGGGATGAAATTACACTTTCGTGTCCTCGCGAGCTTCCAATCTCCCTTTTTTTTCGTGAGAGCAAAAGTTCTTTTTCGTCAGAGGGTATAAAACGAGGAGAAAGAAGATTCTTCGTATATCAGATAATTCTCTTCTTTTTTGTTTTCTCAGGTCTACACATTCTCATGCTGACGCGGCGATTTCTTTCAATTGGGAACAGAGGGGAAAAGTTTTGGTTGCTCGAGGTTTTTGCCACTCGAGCTTTAAATACGCTTAATCTTCAAGCGGAAAATAAGAGGAGTATGATCTCACAGAGATGAAGGACCATCCGGCTAATTGTCATTAGTCTCGAGTCTTTCATAAGTTCCTTCATCTCCTCCATTTTTCACGTGCAATCCAGTTACATGGTAAACAAGACCTGCTTTTCATCACGATCTCGTTACGAACGATCGTTTAGCTCCAGCTCATTTTCGAGCTGCCTCTTGCTGATGAATAATATCGATTTTCTCTCCGCCACGATCCGTTTCGAATGAGTCGCAATCTCTGATAAATCGAGTACGAAACAGGGAGACAGAAATTTCGAATTTGAAATTAAACTCACCAGAGTTTAATTTAATCCTACAAATTTTGGCCTCTTTAATTTCGTGCCACTCCCTTAACGCACCTCGGCACACACATCCATGCATATTCGTACGGTTTCGGTTTGCCTGCGGATCTAGAAATTTTTCGAAACGTGCCTCGCCAAACTTTATCGACGCTTTTCAGCGTCAAGTTGGCGTGAAAAGAGCGACGTGGCGTCTCGCGTACAGAGCAGAGCGCGGCACACTTCGACTATTTCTACGTCTCTTCAATTGCTTCTCTTTCAAACGTCCAAAAATCTACGCATCTATGTATATATACTACGCTGATATATAAAATGTCGAAACTTTTATTTCTCCTCGAATGCGGCAGTATCGCGACAGTCTGAGACTCGTTCGCCTCACCTACTAGCTCGCCCGGGAACCAATCCCTTCGCGTGCTTCCCTTACCCACTCTGTCCAACTATCCTCCAGGTACTCACGGATCATACTGGAAATAGAAATAAAAGCGATCTCCTTCGCTCTCGAGTTGTACTTGGGGGAAAAGAGTAAGAACGGAAAAATTCAATAGTAGAAGAAATGATACACGGAGCCCGAACTTTATTTCGTATTCGTGTATATTTTATTATTATTCCAAAGCTTTCATACTCTTTGTTACATTCTCCGATCTCCATATCCGCTGTTAGCAGTCGCGCGACGAATCCTCACGATGTAATCTCGAAGGTGCTATTGAGAGCTCTTCTCGTACTTCACTGTACCGAGGGTCCAAAGTCAAGTAACACGTCTCTGGAATCCATGAATTTTTCACGTATGTAAACACACATTATTCTCTACGATGTGAAATAAGGGCGACGGCATCGAGTAGAATATTTGACATTATCAAGATGGAGGTCAACGTCACCGGTGATAAATGTGACGAGCGATGATGGGTCCAATTTTCAGGATTTTTTTTACAAGACGTTCAATTTTTTCAAATTTTCTGTAATTCCGGCTTTCAAAAACGTCAAGAACCACAGAAAAGTCAATTCAATTTTGTCAACGAATCGTCATTTCGGAGCGAATTATTCTTAAGGTAGCAGATCATGCCCGAAGGATCGTATTTTATGGGTGCCTGAATTGGACCGATTTTTACTTCCTGCTTGAAGATACAATCACTTTAAACTAATGTCAAAGTTATTAGTTCGAAATTGTAAATGAATTTTTTCAATTTATCCCATGGCGAATGAAATTACAAGAGATTACTTAATCAGGAATCCGCCACTGAGCGAACCCCAAGTTTCATTCGTCCCTGGCGAAAATATTATAATTTTTCATGTAAAAAATCTCGTTAGAGAGCGCAAAGGGAAAACACAACGGAAAATGAATCACGAATAAAGTATTAATAAAAAGACAGAAGGCTATGACAAGAATGGACCAAACCATGAAGAAACAAAATGCCGAAATAAGCAAATGTGAGGTTATACGAGTGCTCGTTACCAATTTCGTTCAATCTTTAACGTAATATATTTTAACTACTAGTAAGACAATCGTCTCGAATTTTTTCCCAGACCTTCGTTATATACTTTTTTGTTATTATGCCATTTTTCGTAAACTTCGTAAAAAGCGTTTGTCTCAAATACCAATAAGACGAGGCCTTTAAAATTTGATACACGTGTGAGTCGACTAGCCATTTGAACTCTGTGTAAATTTCAAGATTTTCTTAAGAAAATCATTTCGTGGATGAACTACCTTAAGAATGTGGGATAGCGGTATTGAAATTTTTTCCTTTCTGCTGTTACTATGTTTGCCGAAACGAAACGGAGATTGGCAGAAGCCTGGTAGATCTACGAAAGTTTTACGACACTCAAATTCAGACAGGTGCGTGGGCCTTCAGTTTTTATCGAAGCGCTTTGGTGGTGTTATTACAAATAATATGGTAGAGTGTTGGCTGGTAGTGACAGTAAATCAATGCTACTCATGAATAGCCGAGGTCCCATTTATCCGATGGAAGTGTAATATAACGAGATGAAAGCTCGCTGAAAATGGTAGATGGAATTTTCGAATAAAACGCAATAAATATGCAATCGATGACAATTATCGGACATAACCGGATATTTTGTTGTTCGTTTAAGAATTCGATTTATTTTGAGAATTATTTGTTTTCGCACAAGCATGAAGTGAAACTCATCGTAAAAGCTCACACGTAGAATAATTATGATAATTATACGCGGAATAATTATCATTTCAAAGCACTTTTATGCCCGGATCAGTTTTGCTCTGAAAATAGTAGTGTCCTGGGCGAGAGGAAAATGCGAGAGCGTTGCAAATGAAATGGTTCAGTCACAGTATTTATACGTCCTCGTATATACATATTTATGCACGTATTTACATAGACGTATACACACTCGCGTATTTACGGGGCGCTGTGAGTGGAGAGCAGCCGCATGCAAATCATCGAGGGACGAAATGACAAATTAACGGGGCCGACCGTTCATACGGACACTGATTAATTGCTATTTACTTGCAAATTTCGCGCGCTCAACCGTTTGCACTCTCTGTATATGTGGATAAGTGTGCGCAACTCGGACAGATCTCTCGGTCGAGCTTTGGCCGCGGGGAAAGGGTTTGGGACTCTGGACGTTGCAGAATTGTTGCTCTCTGTGCGTTGATGCTTGTTTGTCATTCGTTGCCGACTGCATTAACGCCAAGTCGGACGAGAAGCGCACCAGCGATTTCCTCTTCCAGCCTTCCTTCCTTTTTATCGCTCTTTGCATAAGCCACAACCGCTTTTTCATGTACATTCGTCCCTGATAGGTGTCGAGGTCCCGCGTACAAACGGCCCTCCGTAAAGCTACATTCCCATGCTTCACTTGCCCTCCTGCATATAACCAAATACTAATTTTCAACCTCATTTCAGCTTTATCCGACGCTCCTGCGTGCTACGGCGATCCTCGTCTCGTGTACCGATTCATCCGGAATTCAAAACTTCCGACCGAATTCCCCCTCGGAGTCGACACTTTACTCCCCTTCGGAGCTCTCGAGTCTGCCACGCTCACCGGGAAATTCACCCTCCACCGTTGGACGGTTTCCGGTACGTTTATCGATAAACTTGACCATTTGCTAATTGGGATTTTTCTTTTTTTCAATAGAAAGTAATCGAAGCGCAAAATGCGTTGTTTGCGAGGCGAATTCGAAGCGAGAAACCTCGGCGCTAGAGGTTCGAAGGAAAAATGCACGCGTGCCCCTTCGGCTTCGTCGAGCTATTGATTCACCGCGAGCGCACCAATGTCCCGAATCCGCGTATACATTCAGTGGAAGAAACGTTGGCACGTATTTGCTCGAGAAGCCATTAAGAACGATACGATAAACCGGAAGCACGAATCCCCGAGGTCGAATCTCTCGCGTGAGATTCACCCAAAGTTTCTTCGGACCGTCGGGAGAGCCGAGAGCTTCTCATGCTCCCATAGAATTTCGGTCTGGCACTATATACCCTCGCAATCCCAGGCCACGTTTCACTGCTCCGCGAACACGTTTATATCGTGTGAGGAACACTTTTCTTACGACATTACACTCGGCTCAGAGGATATTGTCCCCCTGCATCGCAAGAACCACCGCAGAATTACTCGAATCTCGAATTACTGTGTACCGTTGTACCACCGCTGTACGAACTTTGCCGGAGCATTAGCTGGCGAAACAATTATCGTATAAATTCATTCCAAAGATCTCCGAAAGATCGTGCATGTGTGCATGCGCAGGCTCAGATTTAACAGATTATGCATCCGTGTGCGTGCACGTTCAATTTCATTATGTATTCAACACTGTTGACCTCCCACGAGCCGGAGTTCCCCTTAAAATCATGCGAAATTATTCAGCTTTGTGTAGTTAAAAGCGACCAGCATTTTGATCGAGCGAGGATTCAAGAAATATTCATTTCCTCTTTGCCAGGCTCCCGGGCCGGTCGAACTGACGAATGAAACCGGAAAAAGGGGAGCATGTATTTAACGCTAATTCAGTTATGAGAAGTGCACTCTGCCGTGAAATGCACTGTTTCATTACAAGCAGCAAACGCGCGGAGCTCGCCGGCTGCAAAAACCGATGGAAAAATGTGTGCGTTTGAATGTTTTTTGTTCCGAATGAAAATAACTGTTTCAAGATTTCCTTTCGGTTTTGTAAAAACGGCCTGATAAAGGGGGCTCATTTAATCCATTGCAGGGACCAGAGTTTCCCCGGATTTTCACGTGTCCAGGAGCCGCTGATTGGAAGCTGTTTTTTTGAACAATGGCCTCGACCGTAAGAGCCAAAATGGACGTAATTGCATTGAAATTTAATACGCTTTTGAGCGTAACGCTTCAACGGAACACGCAGCAAACAGCACGCCAGTGAAAATTCAGTTGAGAAACATTTTCGTACAGCATTCATAGCGCTTAATTGTTGAAATGCAAAACAATGCTTTTCACTCTGAAGCTTATCACGGTTTTTCGTACCCCGCGTTGGCTCCGCACAGCGTGCCAACGCCAGCGTTACAATCCCCTTTCCGTGTACGCAGTTTACTTGAATTTTCGAGTTGCTCGCACGGGGGTTGCTGCGATTTTCTCGGGTCACTGTCCGTTGCAAAACACCGAATTGCACTCATTGCCACGCGCATACGCTTCTGTCAATCTGTACACCGCTTCATGGACACGAAATGCATAGAATTCTTTCGACTTCCCGGTTATTCCAGCTTGTTCGAAAAAATATTCGTCTCGTGGATTCGTCGGTTGAGGCAATCCGTGGCAAGCGAATCGAAGGAACTCCGAATTTTCCGCTGCTAAAATCAACCTGTCATTTCCCCCGAAAAATCAAATTCTCGTATTTCAATAGTGAAGTTTCCACTACGAAGTGAGAAAAACTATCACGGAGCTTCTATTTGGAAATACTTGGAGCGTTCGTCGTCGAGTTCGAAATCAAATTTTTGTTTCTGATGCTCGTATGATTCTGAACCGACGATTCATTAATTCACCAAAAGCAGAAAGAAACTTTGGAAAATCGATCGAACGTTGTATGCATTTATCGCGCAGGATTGGAGGAGAATGAACTTATTCAAACTCAGCTGAAGCGATTGATTGTCACGATATAGATAGTTTTCCGATTATTGGATACTTGGCCTACCAACTAGAGCCCTGGAGAGGTGCTTCAGTATGCTAAATCTGGAGCACTCTTTCGCGATATAAAGCTGCAAAGTGGTGAGGTCAACACGCGGCCGAGCTCGACCCCGTGCCACGTTGACTTCTCTCCTCTTTTTATCCTACTTTTTTCACCTCTCCGGTTTAATGTACTTTTCGACCTGCCTTCAGTAGGGTATTCGTATTAATGAAAATGGAAAAGAGCGCGAAAGAACAGAGCAAAATGGCAAGTGTCGAGGAGACTTGTATCGTTTCATTATCTTTTCACAAAATTACGTGTCAGAAGCATTTCGCAAAAGATTTTTCACTGCTGGAAAAGTTGAAGTTGTTCGATGGATCTCTTAAAAACAAAACTGATTCAGGAACGATAAAAACATCACTGACTCTCATGGAACAAGTATTTTTCCAACACGTCAAGTTTCAGTAGGCGAATTTATGAAAACTTGTGTACTAAAAATTGAAAAATAAATGAATTAAAAATACCGACGAATTCCCGAGAATATTTTGGGCTCACTCGGTTTTTGTTCAGTGTCGTGGAGTCAAGAACGTGGAATACGAAGAGAGACGCAAGTTTACTAATGAGACGAGAGATTTGTGTACCTTCTAAAAAGGGCTACGTTGAATTTGTTGACTGCACACGTACGTTTGTGCACTTCTGGAGAGAATGAGTAGATGAGTAGAATGAGTCAATGGTAATTAAACTGTACAATCACACTGAGCCACGTGCACACTGCAGGCTAAATAAAGAATAAAAAAAACAAAGCTGAAGTGCATGGAGAAGGACCGAAGAAAAAAGGATGAAGGTACTTTGTACTTGTGGAACGAAGTTTCAAAAAGTCCGCGCGAAAATGCAATGTTTTTACGCGCAGGCTGTAGTTCACTCCATTTTTATATCATCCGGTTCCAGTGCAAGCTGTAATTAAGCCGTTTTTTAGTAGCGCGTAATTCAAAATTGACGAGCCGTCGTTCACCATTTTTCACGCCGTCAGCCGTAAAAATTCGGCGCTTTCTTTCGTATTTATCGTGACGAAAATTTCGAATTATATTAAGTACAGTGCGATAGCAAGGGAATGAACTTTCTTCGTTCTGGCCAACCACCCATCCACGATAAACATGTTTTGTTCGATTTTTTCGATTGATCGAAAAACTCGTAAACGCAGTAGCTCCAGTTTGAAAATCCGAAATTTCGAATTCTGCTTGCTCAGATGGCTTTCTTCGCATCAGGTTTTTTCATTAACATTTTGCTTAATTTTTAATTTTGTTTCTCCCTCCGAGTACCTGGCAGGAACAAAAGCACTTGAACTTTGTCGCGCATGAAGCAGCGGACATGTTTCGCTTGACAAATAAATTGCGGATTTGTCACAATTGTTACAGGCTCCGTGAGAAAGTTAGGCGCGTCCACACAAGCCGCTAGCCGAGATGGAAGCATTACGGGATGGCGGAATATTGTTTGAATAGTTCATCATAAAAACGGTTAGTTCGTGTAATAAATACTGCCTGACTACGGGACCCCTTAAAACAAGGGGTAGACGTGACGGCCGCAAAGTGTCACGCAGAAAAGCCACAGTATTTATTACGTCGCATCGGTGAGCGTCTCGTTTGCAAATTTCGTAAATAGTCCCCGTGCAGGAAAGCCTTAATTAAGGGTTTCAAACCTCAATTATTACGTACTTTTGCAAACAGGATATTATTTTCCTGACAATTGAGATCCAAGAGTCCGGAATTTTTTTCAACTTTCCCAGTCGAGTTTCCCATGGCCCTGAGATGAGTATCCGGAATCTTGGGACTCGCCTGCGGAGTCGTTTCTGACTGACACTTTTGAATTCGACTAAATTCTAACAAGGAACATCACTTTGGTGTCCCCCTCCGATTTTCTTGAAACTGCTGTATGTGAAAGAGCATTCGAAAGTAAGAGACACGTATTTTTTTTTATCGGCGGAAAAACGGTTTTAAGGGGTGAAACCACCCTTGAAAGTAAGGCATGTCAGGGGGTGATTTTGCAGTTTCACCAGCAAGCACTCAACAGATTTTGATAAAACCAAAACCAAAATGTTTCTTATCTGAAGTGATGAAAAGTTCACCCTGTGCACGAAAAAAAAAAAAAAAAACAGGGGGTTAACCACCCTTACATTCTTATATTTCTCACGCCACAATGAAAAGGAACGAATATGATGGAATGAAACGGGTTCTATTTCCATGAAAACATGAAAATAAAGTTCACATGTTTTTGCATTTTTGCAAAATAGCAGTCTTAAGGGGGTAAACTACCCCTTTTTTGAATTTTCGTACTGTATGTGGCTTATTTCTGTTTTACATGTTTTTGCTGATTCGAAATATTATAATAATTTCGAATCAAGATTTTCTGAGGTATCAAAGTCAATACAAGACTCTGAAAGTGTGAATCTCCCCCACTCGATTTTCCTCTTTATTCGCTATTTCAAAATTTCTCCCTGCATTTCGTTCAATTTGGTTGCTCTGCATCGAAATTACGAATTCAATAATTTTAGGAACGTATAATGATCGTATTGACCTCAATCTTGGCGGGCAAGGGAAGGAGGAGGGGAGCCATTTGATATTTACTACGATTCAACTTTGAAGTCTGAATAAGTCTATGCTGTTGATCTTGTTTACTAACGAACATTTTTTAAATGAAACTTCAATACACATTAACAATTCATTAACCGTCTCATAGTATAGAATCGGATTTTATTAGATAAGTACATATATCGAAATAAAATATAATAAAACCTATCATTTCCAGCAATTATGGCTCATACGTTGTACAATAATGATATTCATCAAAAAAATGTTTCAAACACAAAGATTTTTTGCACCATGCACATTTTATAATCGCTATATTATTGCAACCAGGTATTTCACAGTGTGTTTTTGATTGACCGAACCCAAAATCAACAGGATTTTCGAAATATTCCGGTTTTTCCGTAATATAATTACTTTTAAACCATGAATATTTGAAAAGATTGATATAGCGTGGAGATGACAATTGATTGTGGGCCAAAGATTGCAGTTTGATTATATTATTCCTCAAATGTAAATTTATATCAGCATCCACTAATAGAACACTATCTGAAAAATGTCGTACAAAATTTTTCCATATCCTGAATCCAAATACATCAAGCGGTTGAATTTTTCCAGTTGTACCTTTTGGGATAATCATTGTGATGATTTTTTTATCATGAGGGGTGGCTTCACGTACAACTTTGGGGCAGTGTCCACTCCAGGAATCAATCAGTAATACATTGTCACTTCCAACATTCGGAAAAAAAACTTTTTCCATCCAAATTTTAAAATGATCTGTAAACATATAACAAATTATATATTTATAACTATATTTTGGAAAAAGTTGATGCACCCTTAACGATAATACGCACCGGAAGTAAGTTTCCCAGATTTCGATGCTGTTACTATGACGTTATCTGGCTTAAACAATTCGTTCGTTACTCTCGGTCCAAATTCACCTTTTGCCTCCTTTAATACTATGAAAAGTGGAGAAAGTAGTTTCCCGTTGGCATTTATTGTTGGCTGAATCGTGTAGCTATGGGTCGTTGAAGACACTGATTGTACAACGCATTCAACTTTTTTCGATCCTTCCATCGCTAAAGTTCGTGCTGAATGGATTTCCAGTTGAAAACCGCTTTGGTCCGAATTATATACATTACTTGACCCATACTTTTCTATTAGTAATTTAACATCTTGAACAAATTTGTCCGCATTTGTTTGCAGAAGCGCTTCTTCCTCCACAGTTTTTCTCGTTATAAATTTATTAATTTTTCTGGAAACAATGCGATGCGATTTCTTAAATTTCCATAGCCAGTTATGAGAAGCTTTGAATCGTATATCTTCATGGCCTATTTCTTTCTGTGCCTGTAGAGCCCACTTTCGAAGGTCAATATCATGAACAATGACACCCGCGTCTACAGCAGTTTTCATATTCCGTAATGTGTATTCAGAAATTCGAGCAAGTTTTTCTTTATATGTACCACCCTTGTTCAGTTGTTGTGCCCAGCGTCGTAACTGCCGTATGGATTTTACAGATTTGTATTTTTGTTTGACGGTTTCAACACTGTAATTCTTTTTTTTACCAGATCTCCAATATTCAACAGCTTTTTTTTTATAATCATAGCTCAGCTCATCGTCACCAGAACAAGCGTCGGAATCGACATCATCATCCTTTTGCCATATCATATCTTCAACAGCAATTGCTTCGAACTCTTTAAATGGTTCTTGAAAATCAAGAGTTTCTTCCTGTATCATCTCAATCCCGTTGTAATCTTGCATAGAATCGATTAAAATTTTTTCGAAATTCTCCTTCATCTCTATTTCTGCATTATTAACAGGAGTTTGTGCAATGTTCATAGCTTCAAATGTAGCCAGTAACAATTTGATAACGTTGATTGGGTTGACTTTCATGCTGGTAAAAGTAGTAGGCACAATACACCAAAAGCACAGAAAAAGCACGCACGATTTGGAGCTCACTCAAAAATGCACTAGTACAATGCTAATGGTTACCGCCTTCGAAAATAAGTATCGAAAGAAAAAAATATTTATTAATCTCACGATGCCTGATAACGTTTTTATCTGATGCATGACTCAAGAATATTCGGAATGACTAATGTTATTCGGTGTGTGAGAATGCCAAAAATATCAGGTGATCATAACTACTTGATAACATTTTTATCTAGCACAAACACCGGGATCATATGTCTACGCCTCTATTTTTCCGCCAAAGTTATGAAAGTGTTTTATAGAGGCATTTTTATCTGTAGCATGGTACCTATTCATTTACGTGCAGTTTACAAGCTTTCTATGATCACCGAAAAAGTAGTTGTGAGAACTTCCCCCCCCCCCCCCCCCCCCCCGCCAAACCGACACCATCCAGGTCAATACGAGTTTTATATGTTCCTAAAATTATTAAATTTGTAATTTCGATGCAGAGCAACCAAATTGAACGAAATGCAGGGAGAAATTTTGAAATAGCGAATAAAGAGGAAAATCGAGTGGGGGAGATTCACCCATTCAGAGTCTTGTATTGACTTCGATACGTCAGAAAATCTTGATTCGAAACTATTATAATATTTCGAATCAGCAAAAACATGTAAAACAGAAATAAACCACCTACGGTACGAAAATTCAAAAAAGGGGTAGTTCACCCCCTTAAGACTGCTATTTTGCAAAAATGCAAAAACACGTGAACTTTATTTTCATGTTTTCATGGAAATAGAACCCGTTTCATTCCTTCATATTCGTTCCTTTTTATTGTGGCGTGAGATATATAAGAATGTAAGGGTGGTTAACCCCCTGTTTTTTTTTTTTTTTTTCGTGCACAGGGTGAACTTTTCATCACTTCAGATAAGAAACATTTTGGTTTTGGTTTTATCAAAATCAGTTGAGTGCTTGCTGGTGAAACTGCAAAATCACCCCCTGACATGCCTTACTTTCAAGGGTGGTTTCACCCCTTAAAACCGTTTTTCCGCCGATAAAAAAAAATACGTGTCTCTTACTTTCGAATGCTCTTTCACATACAGCAGTTTCAAGAAAATCGGAGGGGGACACCAAAGTGATGTTCCTTGTAAGTTCAATTGCGAAAATCGACAAATAAAACTTCGACCTCGATCGTAAAACATGAAGATTCATGGCGATTGCAACAAAACGAAATTTATTGAAAGAACGAAACTCAATAATTACAATCGCACATATAAATATCCTGAAAAAAAACACAAGTTCGCCTTCCTCTTCTCAATCGTTCAAGTGTTCCGCGCATGCATCTCCGAACCAACGATCAACGCGTCGATGATAGAACCGTGAAAAAAGACATGGACTTCTGCAGAACCTTAGAAAAACAAAATTATGCACTTGCATGAAAATGAACGTTGTTATAAAAACCAAGTCCGAAGGAATCAATTTATTCGTCGTACAGCACTGTAATTTTCCATCGACATGACGTAGATTTTACCAGCAGTGAGTTGACACGGCGTCATACTTCTCTTCATTATTAAGATCAACATTTTCTGAGCCTTCGGACTCAAGTTGTACCAATTTACCGAATATCTAAAAAGGACTTATCGTTATCCCTTTGACGACATGAACCCCGTTCGAAGGTATATTTTTCAACTCTATTATCAAACAAGTTTGATCTTTACTTACGCATAATTAGATATGCTCTCACTGTAGTCGATGATTTTTTGACCAGGGACGCTATTGAAGTACAAATGGACTATTTGAGCTACTTCGAAAACAGAAAATCTGATGAAGTTCCCAGGTTCGTTCACGTACATCAATACCTACGAAATATTTAAAAATTGTACACAAAATCGTTGCTTATTCTTTTCTGTATATTCTCGAATAATTTGAGATTTACTTGAAGTCCCGTTACGCTCAGGAGCAACAGACAGAAAAGTATGACTCCTGCGAAGCAAGCGGTATAACAAGATTCGATGAGGCTAGCAAAACTGTTTTATTCATCGAGGAAAGAAATGATTCTTTTGAGTACATTAACGTGCTTCTTAATCCTGTAATATTGTAACTACTATTGATCACTAGCAAATACTAACAAAATCGCATCTCGATGAAGATGAACGCAAGACGAAATGATCTTGTAACTGAGATCGGTGCCTCCGTCACTCAAGTCGACTGGACTGTTGCTAAGCCTTTCCAAATTCAATCTGTTTACGGTATTTTTGTTTTTATGCTATAAAGATTTAGAGCTACAGAAGATTGAGAGAAAGCTCAAGGGAACGTGTCAAAATGGCGGACACGCGTGCGCGGTTGAGTGGTGTAAAGAAAAACAACGAATTGAGTGGCTGGAAAATTTCTAGTACGAACAAAGCGAGAAGCTTTGCTTCGCCACTGTGATTCTAGATGAGGGGAGACGATTTTTCTTTAACCCGTGGACACCACACTCCCTTTGAGGTCACACGCTCACCACGCTGGTGCAAAGTTGCACTTGGACTTTTCAAAACGTTTTTATTTATAAGACTTTTTAGGGGTAACAATGCCTCAGTAATCGATTACAATAATTTAAAAAATTGAAAAATCAAGTTTTATTATAGAAAAATGGCCATTGAAGAATTCTGAGGACTCGAAATTTTCGTGGGTGCAAATTTGCACCAATGTCGGTTCCAAGTGGATTAAGCACTTTTTAAGAGCGGTTGCAGAGTGCAGAGCTACTGATGCGAGGACGGAATCGATACCGGGGTTTCCAGATCGAATTTTCGAAGTGATTAGCGTTGCCAAAGAATGCACTGTGGTAATGATGATGAAGCAATTCTTACTCATTGTGACCATGAAGACCGATATTTGATAGCGTTTTTTACGAACCTGACGATTTCGAAGAGGGCACATGCGTGTTCAACATACACGAAATACATGCTGTCATTCGATATCATAACAATGCACGTTGCGTAAGTTAAGACGGTCATGTGAATGAATATCAGGGTGTAATAATCATCCGAATTTACCCCGTATTCGGCGTCGAAAAGGTAAACCTTCTCCACCGTTTCGTTTGATGGAATGAAATATTCTATAACGATCGGTATCGTCACCGGGAACGAACAGTATATAAGACACACGATGTACATCGAAACTGTAACAACGCGTGAGCTGTAAGAAACGTCGAGAATCATTTTCGAAATTCGGTTAAGGGGGTCACCCCGTGTGGCAGGATTTTTTGGAGGTTTTCGCGATTTTTTTGCTTGAGGAAAAAAAGAGACTTGAAATTTGAAGGGTTTATTTATCCGTATTTCGAGTCTATGATAGAATTTTCGAACTCTCATATCTCGGACAAATTCGGTGTAAAATTCCTGCACAGAAATATTATAAATGTTCAACATATTAAAAATTGAAGGATTTCCGTGCTTTGGGATATTTTTGAAAATAGAGATTTCGCCTCTCAAAGCTCGGAAATCATTCATTTTTTAATATTTCTGTATGATTTTAGTTCAGGCGATAGCCACTGCTTTACAAATGAAAACGTTCTTTAGTTTTTTCATCTCAGATAAACCAACCCCCAGGAACCGTGGGGACCATGGAGAAACGTATGTGCTCCTGTGGAGTAGTTTTACCCCGAATCTACCCAAGATATCAGAGTTCAAAAATTCTATCACGGAATTGAAATACCAATAAATTATACCCTTCAAATTTCTGAAGTCTGTGTTTTGTTCCTCCCCGTAAAAAAATCGCGAAAAAACCCCAAAAAATCCGGCCGCCACACGAGGTGACCCCTTAATGTTCTCTCCCGACTAGAAATTCTATCCGCGGCCACCCCGGTTCATCGAATTTTGACCAGGAAACCTCACGAAGACTCGACGGTTCCTGTAACGATCCAGCCCCAAAACAGACGTGGCGCCACGCGGTGGCCGATCTCAGAAGCTCTTGGTTCTCACGAGACTACACTTGGGTGAAATCTTACAAAACCTCGCGTAGATCGCCCGCGCGTTAATCCAAGTCCAACTTCGAAACGTCATCCACGCTAGCGACACTTAAGGGGGTGCCTTTCCGAGGGTAACCTTATCCAGGCCTCCGAAGCCAGGTTATCCCCGTGGAAATTTCTAGTCGGGAAATTGTCTCACCCGTATAATGCACAGTGATCCAAGACCCTTGATAGGCGTATTTATGGAGAATCTGGACGTTCGGTGTGCCGTCAAAGCGTTTCCAATCCGAGCGTATACGGTCCAGCATGATTTGGAACTGGAATCAATGGAAATATGAAAGAAGCGATCCGGGGCCTTAGCAATTCTTGGAAATGGGAAAACTCCAACCCTTTTGTGATTCGCGTAGCTGTTGAGCAACTGAGTTTTTGTGATCGATATTACGAGAAGCGGTGGCAACCATTCCAATAAAGCATCAACGTCCGGCCACAGATCCATCACTCGAATAATCTTGACAACGGTAATGTTCCACGATTTTGTACTTTTCGTAATGCAATACTTCGATCTTTAACTGATTTCCGAATCCGTTGTATTTTTTCAAATAAAGTGCAATACAATTTCGTTCAGAAGTGCAGTTGATTCTCTAACTTTGGTAATCGATTCGACTATCCTTTCAGCAAAGACACTGAAATCTCTCCACTGTTAATTTGACTTTTTCCATCCCAACAAGTTCGTACTATTTAAATACCTCAGGAATGAGGATCGTCCAAAGGGAGAAACATATGAGAGAAGGTATGAGGCGTCTCTTGAACGGCGACTGTTCCGGCCAAGCACCTATCCACGATAAAGTTTTCTTGTTCCACTTGTAATACGATTGATCGAAGAAACTTGACATGGTCTACTATTATACGGAATGGAATTGCTCCACTTTGAAAGTCAAAGGTTTCGAATTACAGAACTCCTCCCTAAGGCAGCTTTTCGAAAGGCGTTCTATTATTTAACTCAACAATATCGAGATTGAGATCCACGAATGTCGACCAACAAAAATTTACGAACATTTATAATTTTCGTGAATTCAGGACCGTTTATACCATTCCCTGCTCTCAGGATCACTCTTTTCCACTACGATACGACACCTTCGTGCACCCTTGTAACAAAATCGTCTTGCGAAAAGCACCTGGCAAGAGAGCACTTGAACTTCGCAGCGCATGGGATAGCGGACATGTTGCAGTTTGACAAATAAATTGCGGGGTTGTCACAAGTGTCACAGGCTCCGTGGGAAAGTTGGACGCGTACACGCAACCAGCTGGCCGAGATGGTGGCATCACGGTATCGAGCATTGTTTTAATAGTTAACGATAAAAACGGTTAGTTCGTGTAATAAATACCACCTGACTACGTGACCCCGAAACACAAGGGGTAGACGTGACAGCCGCAAAGTGTCACGGAGGGAATCCACAGTATTTATTACGTCACAACGGTATGAGCGCATCGTATGCAAATTTTGTAAATAGTCCCTGTGCAAGAAAGCCTTAATTAAGGGTTTAAAACCTCAATTATTACGTACTTTTGCAAAGAGGATATTATTTTCCTGACAATTGAGATCCAAGAGCCCAGCAGTTTTTTCAACTTTGCCAGTCCAGTTTGCGATGCCTCTGAGCCAAGTAAAGGGGATCGTCTTCCTGAAGAGCGTCTTCTGATACTTTTGCATTAATTCTACGCAGGTAAAAAAATTGAGTTGAATCGAGTGTCTGTTTGTTCTCGTTGCACTCGTCACGACGTTCCCAGGCAACGGTCATTCGAGATGCGCTGGACTTCCCTACCTGTAAGTGCGTTATTAGATTTTCGTGACTCTGAATGGGGAAGATCGGTCGATACTTTTCGCACCCCGTCACAAAAGAAGATGTGTTCGATGATGGAAGTGTCTCGATGGAATTCCTATCTTCGAACACGAGAAGCGAGCTCCGGTGAATACGTGCGGTCGATCGATCGACCGTAATCAAATAAGCGGAATTCGAATATCAACGTCACCAACATCAGCATCGTTGGCAAACGAATGGAGAGCTTTCTCAAGCGTCAGGGAATGCAAATAGAATCTGATGGCGAAATCTTAAGAGGCAATTTTTGGGGTCGCACTCCACGGCGATCGGGGACTTGATTCGTGGAAATTTTCAGAGTTCAAAGACCTCAAGGTGAGTCCACAATCTTACAGATTTATCCAAGAAAACTAGATTCTCTTTTGGAGAATCAGTCCTGTGCTTCGTCACTCATCGTCCTCGTTCAATTCAGTAAACACTGACAACGAACAATGAAAGAAATGAAGAACCAACCGAAAGCTTGGAAAAACTCTGGCAACTCTGGCACCCTCAAGGCGAATACAACTTTCGATGGGAAATGTTCTTTCAAGAAAAGTGAATCGTGACTTGCCGGGATTAAAAATACGAGTAGTGATCACAAATGAAAGTCTGGAGAAACTTTTGAATCAATCGGATGAAAGATTTTTAAACGCTTTCTAGTAATATTCTTGAAAAAATGTGAAAGGATCGCGAGATGTTAAATTACAATAAAACGCAAGTTCGATTCGTCGGTAGATTAAAAAAAAAGTTATAACTGCTATAATGGATTTTAAAAATGACGAAAACTTATTTCACGTCTTTAGAAAAATCGAGGTATCTCGGAGCTCGCGTGGGGGATGGAAAATATGTTGGAAAATTCGAAAGGTGGTGACATGATCTCGATATTCGATATCCTCGAGATTCCAGCAAACTTCGACGTTTCTGATTAATATCCGGTTTTAATGGAAGTGCGCTTCCAATATCGAGACTTTCCAATCACTTTAAGGGCTACATTCACATTTCCTCGAGTCGTTATATCGCAAGCAAACTTATATTTTCTGAATCGAATGGGTTTAAAAAATATCACGTAACAACTAAAAGAGTGAATTCTGAAAAAAATCATGTTCGAGGACTCCATTCCTGTTTTGAATTAAGGGGGAACATCAGTGTGAAAAACGAGCTTTTGTATGGTCCAGGGATAGCAGATTAATCGGTAAGAATTTGGTTTATATTTATATTTAAGTTACATCGTTCAATTTTGTCCTCTCAAAACTCAAAACTTGAAACGCGTTTTTCTCGAAACCATGTTTTTTGACCTGGTTGAAAGCATAACTCTGTCAAATTTTGTCCAATCGACTTCATTCAAACTTATCGCTATCGTCGCATCGTAAAGTATTTTTTAAATTGTGTACTTTTTTTTCATAACAATTTACTGGAAAATTTTTGTGTAAATTCGATTTTTTTTTAAATGGACGTCATTTTTTTTTATCAAAATTTTAAAATTTTCTACGCTACTGCGATAGCTGTATTTCAGACGCTTGCTGTGGCACTTGTGCTGTCAACCTCCGGGGAGTCTTTTTTGGAGACGCCATTCCGTACTAAAAATAAAAAAAAATTCCTCGCATACTTGAATACTCCAATAATGAATACACAAAATTTCAAATAATTTGATCGAGTCCTTTTTTAAAAAAAATACTTTATTTTTCAGTCTGTCACACTGATATTCCCCCTTAATTGTAGAGAGATAGATAAACTGATTCTATACTGATGCATCAGCACCTAAAATGGCTATCGATGAGAATCGAGTCTCCTGCAACTTGAGAAAAGATCTTCGAAGAGTTGCAAGTCCAAGTCCATACTTCAGCTTCGAAGTAATTTTTTTTCTTTTGCTTTCGCTCGTGTATTCGTTGTAGTTACACGTTGAGTAGGAAGTTGTTTGAAAGAAAAAAAACTGAATTTTCTTGGCAGTAAATACGTGCGGAATAACTCGAGTGTCTTTTCTTGCCGATCTTGTCCATTGGTTGAGGTAGCGCGCGAGGAGGAAATGAAAGAGTGGAAAAGGATAACCGACGTTTCTACATTTGGGGGTGCGTATAGCTGTATATGATCGAAAAACCACGTAATATGATTGGAAAGAGGGAAAATAAGGAAGGAGGAAAAGGTGAAGTGAGTCCATGGGAAAATGGAAGCTGTGGATCGAGAGACACGGATGAAGGAAGAACGCGAAGCAATCTTCGATACTTTTTGGTGCATGCAGCTTATTCATTTGTAGCTCGAAGACGATATATAAATATACGTTCTCCATTGACACATCCCACGCCTCGTCTGCATCGACTCGCTTTCTTTTTTCATCAGAAGCTTATGCAGCATCGGCAAATAACTCTTGATTATATTAAAAAAAGCGATGGGTGAAAACACGTTGGGAAGGAACTCGACTCGGCTTGACTGCGCAGTTGATCAAGGTAATTCCCAGAGCGAAGCTCGCTCAGTTCGCCTCAATTTTATTTAGTCCTTATTTTTCTTTCACTCGTACTCGGCTCTTTTCGCCTTATTTTTCTCGAGCCAAGTTATTAGTGCGTCCTGACGAGATGGAGCGAATCCACTGCCTCGTGTCGCTGTTCCCCGTCAGCCAGCAGCGACGTTTTTCATGATTTTGTTCAATCGAATAGTGAAGCTTCATTCTTGGCACGCGGTTATTATTCGTTTTTGATAAAAGTGTGGCGTGACAATGCTGCACAGAGGCTTTGAACATTAACGTACGTTTCCGATGTTTATTCGAGTGATGAATAATCGATCCTGGGGACGGTGGCGTGAGCCAGAATATCGCACGATATATAATTCGAATGGTCGGTCCAATCATAAAAGTTATTCCCCGAGCCGTGTGCACGCCGGCGAAGCTTTTGCATCTTGATTTCATCTTTTTATTTCGATTTATTTGCACGACATCCAACACGCTTGGCAACCAATCTCGGCTCTGGAACGAAATAAAACAAATTGGCTTTGCCTCTTGCATTCGATTCCCAAACGTCACTTGCGCTCCCCAGACTCAAAAAAGGAATCTAACAGCATACACACAATCGATAACGAGATTTATCTTTATTTGGATACTGCGATCAATCCTGATCTTATCAACGGCATGTCGACACAATATCACCCGATAAACGAAAATGTCCGGAGAACGAGCGGACCCATATAAATTCGTATGCAATTCGATTTATGTGTGGATCCATCACAAGAAATAAAATTCTATGGATAGCGATGTCGTTCAGAGACTTTTTCGGTAACACGGTGATTTAGAAATACGAGAATCGCCTATGCGAACGAGCTGCTAAATTTCAAATTACTGTTACAAGTTTCCAGGCTCATCGATCGCGTTTCATTCGAGTGAGAATCGAAGTTTGGCATTTTAACGAAACGAGTCAATCTTTCGATAGGACAAAACCGAGTTTCGTCTGAACGCACCGAAATTGCCTTCATTCGTAAACATTCCTCGCTCCTCCGAGCATAAACAGTCCCCAAATTACTTCAAATTTGAAAGAACCCCTCATTTTTATGTTCGGAAGAAAAGTTCAGTCTTGACAATGACAGCTAATGAAGGTGCTATTTCCAGGACGTTGACAACTAGTAAAACCCATCACACCGAGGACTCTCGCTTTTCCCATTTATTTTCCGCAAGATTTCTGAGAATTCTCATATTTCCAGGGGTCTCTGCTCCGTCGCAATTGAATGGGGCAATCTCGAGACAAGCTGGAGATACAAATCGAGCTGAATTCACGTGTCAGGAATTCATATGTGCCTTTTTCTCATTCCCTCTCTGCTTCTCTCTTCCTCCGGCTGGATGGCGATCTCGTGTGCGATACGGGAGTCTCGCCACGCCGAAGAAATTTTCCAATTAGACGTTAATCAAAGTGCAGAAGTGGTGTAGAGGTCGAAGAGAACGAAGAGAATGCGAAAATTCCTGAGATATTCGCATGCGAAGAGGGCTCACGAGGCGAAGGAAAACAAGCACGTTTCCGGTTGAGAAAAGCAAGGATAGGGCACAGGCATCAATGAGACCGCGAATGCGGGGGTCTGAGCGGTTGAAGGAAGACGTGTAACGTCGAATATAGCGGTTATTTCATTTACCACATTCATAAATGTAACAAACAATTCACGTTGAGCCTCTCAAGCTGCCGGATCGTTGGCCTCAAAGGATTCGGTCGCGTTGCCTCCGCGGGCGAACAAACATCACTGTCAGTCGAATACATCCAAAGCGATTTAGGTTTCGATGATGGAATCGCTCGAGCACAAAGTTTCGGTGCACGCGCATACGGGGGTGCTTGAGAAAGCGGCCAATTTGCAGCACGGTTTGTGCTGCCTCCTGCAAAGCATGATAATTGATCTAAGGGACTGCCTGTCAAATTCAATTTTCCATCCGGTCACAAAGCAAAGCGATTATTGTTCGGGTCTGCCAATGCCACGTGGTGCTTCCCACGCTGCCGCATCAAGCTTGCTCCGCGGCAGAGAATTCTATTTACTTAACCGTGAATGCTACTTGACGTAATTCCAATCCTCTTGAGTGCCACTGTTACCTCGCAGGTGTAACGAAAGTTGATAATGAGTGGGTAAGCTCTTTATTCACATGGGTTTCGAGGCGATGTTCCTCGCGAGTCGTGGAGTCTCGTAATAGCTCGAATTACTTTGACTCAACGAATAGTTTCCACTCGCGTACTCGAAGGAATCCAAAATTTCATGCAGTAGTTCTTTTTACCTTAGTTAATGAACTCAAGCAAATTATTCTATATTCGCTGAAAATAAAGATGAAATATAGTGCGTCGAGGCTCCGAGTGCGCCGCATACATACGAATGTGGGCTGAGAGAACGGCACTCGAATGCGAACAACTTCATTTCGTCGCTTCCTGACACCGCCGTTTTGCCGCATGCAAATGAGTTACGAGATTAAGTGTTTAGTGCGCCGAGGTGAAGATCGTGGCAAGCGAGGCAATCGCGAGCTTTTTTACAAGCCTCCCCCACTCGCTCTGCTCAAGAGTTCCTTCCGATTGTCCTAAAGTTTCAAAACTGTGCTGATGACTTCTCTCGAGAGTCGGCTGCTTACACAAAAAGTAACAACGACGATAACTGTCTTAATCTTAACAAAGGCCACGAGGCGTATCAGCTTTTAGCGGTTTGTTCAACAAGATTTCGGGCATTTTCGACATCGAGGATTGCTCGAAGCTTCTTCGTTGGCTTCATCAGTTTTTTCCACGTTCAGAGGAAAATTACATTGAAGCCGGAGCTCTCAAGGAACTCTTGTTTTTTTTTGCTCATTTCAATCAGCTTTTTGCCTCCCACTGTTTCTATTCACAGTAGAAAAATCTTCCCCTTTTTCGTTACAATTCTTTGATTGCTATGCTCACAAGCTCGTTGCATGGTGGCGAGTCAATGAGAGCTAGAATCGAATCTATTAAATCAGGTGCGCCGCGAGCACCGGAGAACATCGATTTCCTGCGCACCCGGTGAAAATGAATGATGGTAAAAACACGCGGGGACAGTTTTGCATATTCGGTATGAAAAACTTGGAATTACGTATGAAAAAAGTGATTTTTCCGAAACGCAAAACAGGAAAGTTTTCGCTAAATTTATTCGGTAGCCCGCTGGCGCCGCGAGCTCCTCCACGTTGCGAAATTCCTATTTTCCCCACTGTTTTTTCCACCCCTGTAAAATTCAATTTACAACAATTGCAATCCCAACATATGCAGTGAGGGTCGAACAGATGCTCGTTTGTAGCTGCTCTACGTGCTCGTCGGAGCGGCAACGCTGTTCAGTCTACGTGACCGCTGTATTTACAGAACTATAAAGAGATGGCCATGCGTATTCGAATATTCGAAAAAAATGACTCTTCACCGGGGTCGCAGTGGGTCAAAGACCTGCCGCGGCCTCGTAATATTCCATTTTTTTCCATCCCCTTGCCCGAGGTCAGCCATGCATATCACAGTGATGGACTCGACGTGACCGACTAATAAATAGCAAAACCAATGATCGAATGAACAAAAATGCCTGCATCGCTCCTCCAGCCACGATGGTTGAAGTTGTTCATCAAAAAATGTCGAAAAAACAGTTCAGGGCAATGCTTTTCCACGCCGAGTCGTGTTGAAATTTACCAGTTCGTCCACGATATTCAGCAAACTCGAATAGGACCCTCGAACAATCTAATTACAAGAAAAAAGTCTAAGTGCAAGAAAAAACTTTGAGGCTGCTAGGTTACCGTGATTCAGAAGAAAAAAATTAGTTGCAGAATGCACGATGATCGATCGAGCCTGACCATAATTTCGCGGTCTCGAATAATTTTAGTACAAATTCAGGTTCTTTTGAGTCGTTTTGAGTTCGTTCGGCTTGTTTGGGTTTCGTTCCGTTCACCCCACAGTATCAAAAATAAACTGTTTTCCCTACCCAAACTCTGCGTTGTTTTGCTCCCTCGTTCCTCTACAAAACCTAAACTCTTATCATGTCATCGTAGAGAAAGTGCGAGTACTTTTTTCAATGGATTCAATGATTTTCCTTTCGAAGTTTGCCTTCCTTGAATGATGACCATTTAATGCTCGAGAGCCACGAGATTGAAAAAAATGAATCGATTTGAGAGATGTACTACGAGCTGGTGAGAATTAATCTTCCCTCGGATTAGCATGGATTCCGTCGAATATACGTACACGCTTCTATGTATACTTCGGCTATAGATTCGTATATATCTTTGTCTATAGTTCATATATAGCCATTACGGGCACGAACTCTATGTATTTCATGGTTCGTATACCGTGTAACTAATGTTTGGCGCTTCGGTGATTTATACGACGCTCCCAAGTACAAGGGATTCTATGTGCGATCGAATTCACAGGGTGTTAGCGCCGAGCGTCTGGAAAGGGACGTACGGGATCGAATATAAATGGGTCGAAATTAAAAAGCGGGAAAAAAAGGAAGAAACTTTTCCAAACTGTTTCGCTCGAAAGGAAAAAATCATCGGACTGCGGGGAAAATCGCGCGTCGTTTTCACGAATTTCCTCCTGCAGGAAAGTAAACAAAGGAGAATCTTGTCGTCGAACGGTATCGTGATAAGGCCGAATGAAACATCGACTCGGTTCCTCCTACACCGAACCAACCGAGTGTTTCCACTTTCCAACTTTTCTCTTAAACAACATAAATTGATGGGGAACGAAAAAAAACACTCGCTGCTTTACCGAAACTCGAACAGAGCCACTCTCGTTATTTTATCCAAGCATAATCCGTGCCCAAAAAGCTTATAAATGGGGTTCTTAGTGGTTGCACTTTTCTTGCATTACCATCACTCAAAGCACTTTGGATTCTCGTGGTAATTCTAATCATGGCATGTCTTTTGTCCTACTCTTACCGTTCATCCCTTTTTCCGGGTTGTGTAGAGCACTTTTTTCGAAATCGAATATTCGGCGTTCCAAATCGACGGAATCGTTCAGTAATCGACGACGGAAGGGATTTAGTACGTTCATTCGAAATCGATGGTGAACGAGGGGTGTTAACGATACTCTATTTAGAGAGGTCGAGCTTCGACAACAGTTTTTTCACTTCAGTCTGTCCATTCGAATGAAAATGATCGAATCTGGAGCACAGACTGAGTTCGCATCATCGACGAAAAGAGGTTTTGACCCATCTCGTAACTTTAAGAATGTTGAAGCCTTCCACGAGCTCGGTTTACCCCACGATGATAGAATTTCTTCGGTTTTTCTTCCTCCGTATTCCCGTTTTATCCGAATTCTTTATTTTTTCTCCACCCCGTGAAAGAGTTTTGTGCGAAGTGCGCTAGTTAGGAGCGTTGCGGTTGTGGCAAGAGTCGCGAGCGAGTATAGTAAAGTTGTGTATATCGAAGCGCTGTGTGGATTTCCTCACGGAGCACGAGATACATGATTTTTTTTCGCCTCCCGGACGAACGGGCTCTCGCGTACTCGGAGGGCCTGTGAGCCAAGAAACATGAAAAGTAACTTAAAAACTCGTCGGAGGCGTGATTATAAAATTTCCTCAATGGCCTTTATGGGTGCCTCATCGAACTGGCGTAGCGAGACAAAAGTTTTTCAAAACTTTTTCTCTCCCTCGGCGTAAAGCGACGCGGCAAACGTTTCTCTCGCGATCTTATGATTTATTCATCGTTGCTTGCTAAAAAATGTAGATTCTGAAAAAAGATGTGGCGAGTCCTCGAAAATATTGAGTCGAGTATTTTCCTGACTGATCTTTGAGCGTCTTTCCTTTTCTTTTTCCATTTTTCCCTCCCCCCCTCGAAACATATCAGACCGGGAGGCAAAAAGGTTACAGGATTCCGTGCCTTTTAATTATTTTGTCACTTTTTCCTGGGAGCAACGAAAGAGCAAAAGATGGAAATCCTCCCGTATAAAGAGGTTTGCCAAGATTCTCTCGCCGCAAACCCCTCGCACACATACCGGCTTGTTTGAACATGAACGCGTAACGGCCCTGCTGTTACCGCGCCAGCGGTACGCTTATTACAACGTAACAGTGGTCTCTTCCTCCACGTCGCCCAAAACACGGTCTTCTAAGAGAGAAACAAACAAGGCCGGAACTCCGCAGACGGGGGGAAAAAGATTAAAGAGCCGAGAAGCGAAACTCGAGAGCAACCGTTAAAGTTCACGAGCCGACGAGAGACTTCGTGAAAAGAAAAAATTCCATCCGCTCCTCTCCACCGAAGTAACAGAGTTACGTTATTAAGGCTAACAATGGCTCTTTTACACCTCGGAGTATTCTTTATTTCTTTATAATTAATGGCGATTATTGTTGAAAAAAACTGGCTCAAAAGCTCGCCTCGCTCCGCGCAGCAACGATTGCGCGTGTGCCTATTTTTATTTTTTCGATACAACTTCGATTCAGGAATGCTGAATATTCTCTTTGTCAAGTGCCGAGAAAGACGGAGAGGTGTGCGAATTCCGAGCGATATCCTCGAAGCAGTTTTTTCCCTCAGTTTTGTTTTTCCGATTTGCACTCTCGTCCGGAGCTTTACGATCTCTCGGAAACTCATCTCGGACGCGTTTGGTGTTGATGTGATGAGCACATCATATAACGGTGCAGACGTCAATATCCGGCTGGCGCGAATTCGGTGCCAATTTCCTTCCAGCCCTGCTCCCGCTTCGATTCAACTACCATCTGTTTCAACACTCTCAAAGGACGAGCAGAGTCGTAACCCTTTTCTCCATTTTTATTCGTCAGGTTAAATTCGTTTTTTGACCGGAGAGCGCAGACGTCATTGAATTTTGTAGGAGAAACGTTTCGCCGAGAGGGCGCAAACTTTCTCGCGTAATGACAGCGAACTCTTGGCGTACTTTCCACACTTTTTCTTCCGGGCTAATGCGTTTTTCGAATTTACGAATTCCGCAGCTTCGTGCTACGCGATAAATGTTTAACTCTCCATTCAACGCTCCTCTTGCATAATTTTGAATATAAAATACGGTCACGCTGCCGCCGACCGCTCGCTCGACTCGATGCGATTAGAGAAAGCGAATTTTCTCGCTGGATCTATAAGCTCGAAAAACGTACGAAGAGCAATTGGAAGACGCATTTGCATTAATGCTTCCTTCAACGGATACTCACCCCGAGAGCTCACCCGAGCTCCGAAACATTCATACTCCGCCATGAGAAAGAGACTCTTCTAGACTTTAATTTCGAACCTCGCGCGTTAACTATTGTCGGCTTTTTCAAGCATCCAACAACTCCGAGATCCATATAAGAGGGTTCGTTAAAACGGAGCATCGGTATTCGCATTCCTGGGATAATGCCTCGTCTCGCGCGGCTCTCCGCGCGTCACGCCCCGAGAGCTGCTTCGCCCTCGCGAACGTACAACGCTTTCACACTTTTGCTCATTCTGTGTGGGCGAAAATGAGCCCCGGCGAACTTTCATTTATTTAAATCATGTTTACTTCCTGCTACAGATGCGCTGCGTACTTTTCTAACGGAGAGTTTCCTCGCGTTGTGATTCCGGCAGCCAATCGTTCCATGGGACGGGCCATTAGGCAGCGTGGAGAGCGAAGGGGAAAAGAGCATTCGCGGAGTTACTGAATTGACGCAATTTAACAAGTGCTCGGACAGGGAATCGTGCTATTCATTAATGCGAATATGAACAAGCGTTTGGCCCGTTTGCTTCTCGATTTATTTTGATGAAATTACGTCTCGAGTCATCGTTGACGATGACTGATTACTTATTCGATGGTTAATTGGGATCGTTCGAATATTTGAAGCCAACGAAAAAATGAGTGAGGCGATTTGGAATTGGAATTTGATTAAAACGTGAGAAGCTGCCTCGGAAATAGCTCGAGTCCAGGTTTAGTTATTTCGTGAATGTTTCAACGCGTTTTCGGATCTTTTTACGGTCTAATTTTGGCGGGCTCTCGCAGCAACGAGAATCCGACATTATGGTATCGTTGTATTATTCTCGAGAGCGTAAACACACGAGGTTGTTTTTACTGGGGAAAAAGCAGGCTCATTTGAGCACAAAAAGAACTAATGTCAGTAATAAAACCGGGGAACTGCACCTCGGGGAATGCTCGAATCGTGAATCAGAGAAATTGCTCGGGTTTTAAGACTGAATATTAAAAAGAGGGAGCACGAAATTGTTTGGCTTCAAGAGACTTCTTGAATTGACGATCGAAAATGATTCACTCGCATAATAAACGAGAGTTTGAATGCATCTGCAGCGTTGATGCACGTGCACAGCTCGGAGGGTCGAACTAACCTTTGAAATTTTATCTCGCAGGCTGCCGTCGGGGAGGGCGTATCAGGAAGGGATTTCCCCGATGCCCCGAAGCCACGATAGCCTCCCGGAGGCCGGCACTCCCCGAGTTTTATCGTGCGAGACCATCGATTCTTCCGAATCCAAGAACTTTTGGCTCGGCAAGAATGAGAAGGAGAAAAGGGAAAAGAGGAACAGGACCGAGAAGATGAGTTGGGTCTGCGTGTCTTCGCCGTGCAGGAAAAACGGCGCAAGGCTTCGGTTGAACAACGAAGGCGAAAAGGGTGCAGCAGCAAGAGGGCTGTAGGCTATGATATTAGAAGTAACGGGCGCAGTTCCGCAGAGTCCTTATTACCCGCTACGTATTCTCGGCTCTCCTCTACATTATGCCCCGCGTGGCTCCCGCGCCATATACAGTGTCTTATCCAGTGGCGTTCCGAGATAGTTTTCCTCCGGACTATGGCTTTTCCCCAAGCCGAATTTCAACCTCATTTCGACAAAGTCGTAACTCTGTTCAACCTCGTAATTTCACTACGCCACGTTGTAAGCGCAGCTCGCGCAACTCTCGGATTTCCCTCGGAGAACCGAGTCAGATTAGGCAGCATATTACGCAGGCGATGCCATTTTTTCAAAGGGGCGCAAACCTCTCGAGAACTAGTAAATCCAGCCTCATTGAAGATTTAAAAAAGATTTGTGCCATCTCGCACGAGGTTATATGAAAGAAATTTCAAACTGTGTGCAACCCTCTTTCATGGGAAACCACTCAATCTTCCTTCGAAGATATTACAAAAAGGAAATCATCAACGGCCTTCTTAGCAGGGCCACATCGAAGGCGTTTTTCACAACCGAACCTCGAAACCCTCGGGATTAAGTTTAAGGACCGTTTCCGATTCTATCATCAGTCGATTGCTCCTCGCTAACAGTCAAAAATCTTCAAATACTTTGCAACAATTTTTCAAATTCTTATCCAACGGATATTCGGAAAATTCCGTTGGTTATTCGTGGATACGCTCGAATTCTCAAGTTATTAATCTTCGTACCGAATGAGTTCTTTGTGCGGTTTTAAGCCCCTTGCTCTTCCTCTCTCCATCATCTCATTCGGTCTTTGATGTTGGTATACGAGTCAAGAGCGATGTGCACAGTCTTCACGAGTAATGCTTCAGCATACACTTGCCTTATCAAACTGCGCACACGAACACGTGCATGGATCTGGATACAGCGATGTAAAGAGAGAAATTTGTGGCGAGGTGATCGTGGCTCACGAACGCGCTCGGGGTTGCTGCACGAGGATGTATAACTCGAAGAAAGGAGACGTTATGTCTTCGTCTCGTCGGTGTGGATGGGCCGAACGATAAGGCGCTTTCGAGAGGCAATCCATGTATAGAAGCTGCAAACACACTGGCGCACAGCTTCCCCGGCGGAGGAGCACGCTTTCTGTTGAGCTCTCGAGCGTGTCTCTCGGTCGGTGTGCACCTGCTGGCACGCCATCGGTTATAACTTCCCGGAGATTCGCCTCATATTTTAGGGGCGATGCATTCATCAAGAGCGGAGCTCGCGATCTCTCTTTCCCTCTCTTTGCGCTGAGGTAAACTGGCCTCTCGGGAGCCAGGTCGACAAACTTTAGCATCGCAAGGCGCCGCACTCGGCTTTTGCATTATTTTGAACTTCTCCTCTCCCCCCGGCGCGCTTCGCCTCATTTCTCCGTTTCTCTGTATGGCGCAGTCATCAAGCTGTTGCTAATACACCCAATCAGAATTTCAGCCTTGATTCTCCTCGACCTGGAATCGCGGAGATCTTGAGACTCCGAATAACGGAGTAATAGTTCGTTAACTCAAAGCATTCAAATTAACTGCATGGGAGTATATCGAGTTTAACGGGCTCCAGAAATACCGAATTCAAACAAATGCAATCGAAGTTTGCGCCAACTACGGACTTGCTTCTTGCAGAAAACACAAATCGTGGAACTTCATTTTTTGAGTTAAGCTAAAAACGGAGCTGGGGCGGATAAAATAATAATGGCGTCGTGAATTAAAATCGTTCATAAATTTCATTGAGCTGCTCCTTATTCTCTCGAATTTTTATGGGCTTGTTATCTCGCAAAGTCGAGAATCTTTCAGCTACTTATAGTCAGCATTCGTGTCGAAAAGTGCATATGAAGCTGGCCTTCGTCTTCGGAGATCCAAGATAATGTATTCAATTATCCGTTTTTATATATGCCCCCCCGTCATTGTGTCTCGTTATGCTAAATTTACGAGAGATTTTTCAAAATGGAATGATTCAAGTCTGATGCATCGGCATAATAAATTTTGCTGGAATCCAACAATTACGTGCCTCCTGAAAAGGGACGCTCAGTATCAAAAGACGAGTTTGTTAATCGTTCACTTAAAATGTCAGATACTTTGGAAGCTTTCAACATTTTCGAGTCCTCGTAATAGAATTTTCGAAATGTTGATTCTTCAAAGTGTTTTTTCACTTCATTATTCGTCAGCGGTTATTATACTGTTATATTATTTCGAGATGAAGAGCTAAAGAGCTGAAGAACGAAATGGAGGCGTGTGAGCACGATTAACCTCACATTGTAAAAGTAATTACGTGGAATACAGCGAGGGAAGTAGTGAGTTTGAAAAAGTGAAAAGAAAAAAGTGAGTGACGTCAAAATGAGGCGAACATCTAGACAGTAACTCAATTAAGGGGATCGTTTGTGAGATCGTTTCGCGAGTTCGCTTTCTTTCGCAGGTAGAGCAGCTCCTGGCTGCTGGTTCTACATTCAGGGCAAGGTACAAGTATGATTGTTATATCTGGCGACTCCCACTCGTGATTTGGAAAGCCTGCTCACTTTCTCTCGATCCCTTTGCCCTTTTTCCCCTCTTCTGCAGGCTGCTCTCGCTCTCTCCCTTTCATTATGTTTCTCTATCACGCTTCGTCTCGCTCCTCTTCGTCGTTAGCTTTTAATAGGTCGTTACAACTTTTTAATTGACCAGTTCGTGAGCACCGATCCGCGTTAGAAAATACTCCAGCACTTGCCCTCGCGTTTGCTAACGAGAGCTGATCTCAATTGCATTCGCGAGAAAATTCGTGGAATATTCAGCAGTGCGGTTACCGTTTTATTCGCTAAAATCGAACGAACCAAATGTGCCAGTCTTCGTATACACGTCTTCGTTCATTTGACACTGTGTATCGGGTCAGATACAACGACCATGTCAAATAAAATAAAAATAATCCTCAGAGGATAAAAAAGAGTTATAAGCCCCGTCAGGCGTTTCGCTCGCTAAACAGCAGAAAATTGACGACCCTCGGATTTGTACGGAGCATATTCGCCATTGATAAAAGTTCATGGGGCATTTCCGCTCTCGATACCCGATTCCTCAATGATTCAGAGCCCCTACGCGGAGATAGCTTATGTTTTACTCCATTGAACCGATTCGTGATCGAGTGCGATTGAAGTTACCGAAGCTCTTCCATTCAAACCAATCAAATTCATTCCTTCCAAGTCTTTTGACTTTATTACCGCGTGCATTTCGAGCTTTTCTTCGATCGTTACAAAGCTGTTGCTGGCAGTATCGAGATTGTATTTTTCCACGACTAAAAAGAAGAAAGCAACCGAATAAAAAGTGCTGAAACAAATATTAAAAAGTAGTAATTTCTTATGATTGATTTCGTGCTCGCGTCATATCGAAACGTCATAGTCGCGATCGACACGCAATTTTCGCGGCCTCGCAGATTTGATAGAATTCATGAACAGCCATAAAAATAAAATGCACTCGAAGCCCGGGAAGTCCGAATACGGAGAAAACTGGCAACGTCGTGTACGTGTGCAGCGAATTTAATCCGCGGCGTACGTATATAAATTCAGAATGATCCATATCGGCGAATTTATACATAGACAGAGGAGCAGAGTATTTTCTTGGATTTGCTTGGTTGCAGTAATTCATCGATACGTTGAGGATGAAGGGCCCCTTTCGAGGCTCGGAGGCTTCGTGAACTTGAGTAACCATAGCTTAAGAGGCTCGAAGCCTCCATATCGTAATATCGGGTTCGGTGATAAATTGAATCACTGACGATAATCCAGATGGAGTCGGGTCTGAGTGGAAGCGTATATAGGGTCGAGAGTTCCGGTGGCTATCATAATGGCTCGCAATCCGTACACGTGTATAAGTGTGTGCCCACGTACAGGCATATATGTGAGTGTATAATATCTAATAGTTGGCTGATATCGAAGTTCCATCTGCACTTAGTTCTCACATCAGCTACAACCGGATACGTGCTTTCAAGACCCCCGATATGCTTGATCCTGTTCAAACCTTGAGAGAGGAAGACCGTGACCGGCTGCGAAGGAGCTTTTCGCTCGCCCCCTTCCCGCAGTTGTAAAGAGGCTACCGCAGAGGGAGTTGCAACGTTCGAGAGAGAGAATCTAGTGAGTAATTATGAGGGAGCTCCAGTTTGGCTTCGTTCGATAAAACGAAAAAACGCTTTACACGATTCCCGCGATCCTGTCACTCCGGAAACAGACTAATCCGCGAATCCTCAAAGCGTCGGGGCTAACGCGAGGATTTTAGGCACCCCTGAAGGCGCAGCAAAAAACGCTGCTTATCGAAATTTGTTCCCAGGTCCGCCAACCTCGAGGCTTCATATTCCTACCAGTAACCACCGCGAGTCTCTGCGGGCAGATGTATAATACATAAGTGCAGCGGCCGAAACTACGCTCGGGCATTGTCGTGCCCGAGGGCGTCAAATGTAGAACGTGCATGTGGAACTGGCCGCAGCAAAGGATGCGCGGACCCGTTCGAAAATATATGTATTTGTATAAAGCTAGCTACAGATCGTCCATGCTCACCGTATAGCAAACTCACTTGGTGTATAACACGTATGTGTACATGTGGGGATTATGGGTATAGGAATAGTTAATTAAGTTTCTGACGGGCGCATAGGGAACGAAGTGGTCCGCCCAGTGAATCATGCCCTCAGCTTCGGCCTCGTATACGTACACTCTCTCGTAATTACAAATACCTGCTCTAAACCTGCCTCTGTATTTCCCATCCTAGGCCCATACGTACCGGGGAAGTACACGTAGGATCGCGCGCGAGTACAGATAAATTCAGCGGGCTCGAGGGCCAGGCGTGTGCGGGGCAAAATGCTTTTAGCCTGGCTGCGAGAAGCTTGTTTCATCCTGTGGTCAATCCAACGAACCTCCATATCTGTACTAGCCGGAGCGTGTGCGTTGAGATATTAGATCGATAACATCGTTCCAAAAACCTCGATATTGTTTTCACATATCTCGGGCTATTTTATATCTTGATCTTCATTGGATATTGAGATTTGACGATAAGCATTTTTGTAGGAGTCGCTATTTTCTTTAAGAAATCCACGCAAGTTGTAATTGCGCTGTTGCGACAAATTCTAAAACGATACTATATGTTGTCGTCGACTACAAATGGCTTCGCGTGATGCATGAAACGCGCAAGGGATTCGGACCTTAAAAAATGTTAATTAACAAAGTAATGTTCTTTTCGTTGATGGTTCTTTTCGGTTGTTGTCCACTCGGCAACAACTCGCTGAAGCACAAACAGCAGTGCAACTCTGAAAACAATAAAGCATAAAGCATCAAATGTGTCGCTTGAAAGGAAAATAACCAACGAAAGTGCTTGCCGTTTTTCAAACAGACAAGGCTGAAAGAACAAATTTTCCTTTTGGCTGAAATATTGGAATTAGCGTCTCAATCGACGCTCCAATTTTCTTGAGCCACCAAGTCGAAAGCGTTTTATAAACGACTCTCCACTATCCTCGTTACACATTCGGACTCGATCTCTTTGCCATACAAAGCACAATTCCAGAACGAGACGCAAATGGGACACTTACCGCTGTATATGTGCAGATAAACACATGGGAAAGGCATAAAAGTAGCTATCGCAGGTACGTGTGTCTCAGTGCACGGAGCGCCCTTACCAATACGTGGATTATACCCTGCACGGACCTCGAGGCGCATCGCTTTAATACACCAGCAGCCCCACACCGGTGCACTTACATGTAAGCCATGCTTTGTGTATCGCTCGGAGTGCACACGTCTTGTTATTATTTCACGGCTATACGAGACAAGCCCCGAGCTAGAGCGGCTCTAATTAAGTGGAATCAAGTATGCAACGTGTACGACGGACGCTGGATTATCACCGGAGAGACGCCTTCGTCTTTGTCCCTTCGGGGGAGGAAGCCTCGAGAAAACTTGCATTTCGAAGTGTATCCGAGTACGATGTACGAGGCAAAAAGACCTCTTGGATACGAGAGAGACGGTTTGAGTTGTGCTCACCTTCCACGAACGGGTTGAAGCGCTAAGGGAACGCGAAGCTGTGGCTCTTTCGTGGCAGCAGTGGATGACACGAGAGATGTTTTTAGAGATCGAAATTTCGAGTTCTCTTCTCGAGGAATACGAAACTTTGAAAAGGGGTCGGTTAATCGAGTGGATATATTCCACATCTTGCGAAAGTGTCTTTACTTTCTTGTGATCTTTGTCGAAGGAGACAAGCTTCATCTCTCGTTCCATTCTTCACTGGAATGTCATGCTCTTTGTTATTTCAATCCTAAGGATTCCTCAGGAGAAGCGCGTCGTTAAGTACTTGGATGAAGTTGATCGTATCGATCGTGTCTGCGACACGAGAAACCTTAATCGCTACTGCTGGGGGTTTTTCAGCTCCACGGTGACGTTCGGCTCGAGCATTTCCTCGAGGTTCCCACTCCAAGGATCGCAATTGTATTAAAGTCATAATTTCAATTGGAAGTGTTGCTACCAGCGGGATTAGTGATTAGAGCAACGTTGAGGGTAGACGCCACGAGGAATTTATGACTTCCGTAATTTCCGGCTGAATCGCGAAACGATCTTGGCAAATTAATGCGAGCACGAGTTTCGTGCGCAGACGAATATTCCAGTAATATTATATTTCTCTCGCGGCTTATTGGAGGTATCGTGTGACCGAGGCTTGTGCAACTTCAAAGTTCAAATAAGCTTCTCTCTCTCTCTCTCTCTCTCATTATATTATTAATACATGCCAACACGAACAAGTCATTTCGCAGATTAAATTCGACGGGGATGAATAAAAAGCAAACTTGAGCATAACATTTATTCAAAATGGAAGTTACTATTGTGTTTCACGGTGAACTCATTACGGCATCATTAGCGTTAAAGCGAAGGAACGAGCGGGGAAGCTCCATTCTGAAACCCGATTGAAGGTTTTTTCTTTCGTAACAGCAGTGGCGCAGAGTACATTTTCCGGTGGCGTAGCAGAACTCTTCAGAGTGGATGCGCGACACATTGCGATTGTTTTTTTCAAACGTATCAACCGCATGGTCTGGAAAAATATCTGTATTTGGTCAGGGAGGGAGAAAACTTTTGTATCGAGTGCGAGAAGCACACGATTTATTTTCATCAAACGAAAATAGCTTCCTGGAATAACCGTTTTGTTTCTTAATGGAAGGTTATTACGTGAGTGTAGAGTTCGCGGAGGGATCGTTCGAGTGTCAAGATATGGTTTTTCTTAAGCTTTTCTGAGTGGATTTCATGATGGAAAAAGCGAAACACGAGACGAGAGTTTCAGTTTTGCGGGAGAACAATGATGATCGTTGTGCGATGGTCCCGAAGTACGGGGAAGGGATTCTTGACAACGACGACGGTGGATAGAGAAATGGTTCTGTTCTCTCGTTATTTATTTAGGGCAGGTGTCCATTACAGTAAAGACTGTGAACACATGTACACTTGGATGCGGGCACGTGGTGTGTGTGTGTGTCGATTTGCTCGAGGGGATGAAGACAAGTGAGACTTCTTCCAGAAGGAAAGTTTCTTCTTTGCTCGAGCGTCTCGGCAGCACAACGACGACGGCGACGAAGATGACGACTAGAGACGAACAAATCGCTTGTCATAAATCGGTCTCGGTTCCTTCGGCCCCAGGGCCTTCCATCCGCGCTCGCGAATATTTCTCACTCTTCTGTCCCGACAAACTGTTCTCTCGTTCCGACCGCGACTCCACCGTGTTGAGGATAGTTTAGAGAAATGTAATATCATAAAAGGCGAGGAACAGGGCGAAGGAAAGGGAGCTGAATTTATTTTGCGAAGACAGAGAAAGACGGAAGACGAAGGAGGGAAGAAAGGAGAGAAAAAGCAACAGGAACGCGAGGAATAATGGGAAAAAACGTAGGTGCTGAGAAGCCCTACTCGATAAAAGAACGAAAAAGCTCAGTCGAACGAATTCAAATATTTTTCCTTTGCGCATAACCGAACGAAGAGTAATAAGAAACCCTGTGTGATACTTGCTTCCGTTGCTCGGCAGTCCTCCTCTCGGCCCCTATACTTATTCTGCTCGCTTTTTCTAGCCCTACCGCATTCTACTTTCTCAAGCATCTTATTCAGCTTTCCCTTCGAGTTTAGCCTTTTTCGTTTGTTTTACCTTCTTTTTTCTGTTCCTCAAATCTCGTCTCGGAAAACTAAGTTGAGTTTTACACTGGGCGACCAACTGAAGCGGAAAACTTTTTGAGATTTCTCCGAGCAGGCTCTAGAAATCCGGTGTCGAGCTCGCCAAACGTTTCCCAAAGTGAAACGATTCGGGATTAGACCAGACGAAAACGGTAACGCTTTTTTTAACATTCTTTTTATTTCGTGTCGCGATCAACACGGAACGAATTCCCAATTAAACTTTTTTCACGCCCCTCACCCTCCCAGCGCTCTCTTTCTTTATTTTTCTCTTCGTGTTTTTACACCTCATTCGATAGGTTCGATCAATTTTTCGTTGAACCAAAACAAAAATTCCAAACTTCCATAGGTTCAGTCGTAAATTAAAAACGCAGATTGTCCTAGATGCGAAGAGACCACTGAACGTGCAAATGTGAATATGAATAAAATTAATATATTCGTCCATTAAAATTTTGATTACTCCACAGAATTGCTCAATCAATTTAATAGAAAATCGAAAAAAAATGTTTTTCAGCCCCACTGCTAGAGCTCCCAACTTACGAAATTATTTCTCCAGCAATTACTGAAGCAATCACAACTCGAAGTTGCTCGATTTCATACAAAATCGTTGCACTATTTAATTTTCATCAGACTATTTTATAAACCTCGAAAAAAATTCGTTTTCATCGATCTTATAATGGAAGAAGCCAACCCCGTGACGGCCGGAGCGATGCACAATCAATAAAAAAATTAATAAATAGATAAATAAATAACTAAATAAAAACTCAGTAGGAAAATTTCCAATCTTTCGATCTACTTTCCACTTTTCCATCACTCCTTTCCTATCTACGATCGTTCTAATGAAGACATACATCGTGAACAGGAGCAAGTCCAGCCAAAAGCTGCGAGGAAGGAGTTCATCGATTGGCACTCAAACAGCAGTAAATTAAGAAGACACATTGGGAAAAGTATTCATGTGAGAATTTTGTTCCTGCATCCGCGAGGAGAGTCGGAGGGAGGTTTACGAGGCTGAGTATTTTACCATACAGACGAGAAAGGAACGAGGCGCTCGAGTGAGAAATCAGGGAAGACGCCGGAGAAAGCCTTCGGGAAGAGCTTACCCAAGGATTACTTTGCTCGATCGAGTACATATATGAATGTTTAGATATTTACATTCTATATAGATGCACATAACAAATCGTGCGCTATACACACGAAGTGGAGCTTAGTTTGGCACGCTTACTAGTTTTCGTTGCCGGTTGGCCACTATCGTGTGAAGAAGAATGAGCAAAAAATATTTTCTTCTAGATCGTCTCTTATTGCTGATGCTGTCCGACGAGGACGCCGACCTGACCTCGTAATTCAAGAGGAGACGTAAAATTTATCGAGTGGACAACGCCAATGGGAGTCTCGTGAATGATCGTTCGACGCTCGTTCCTGAAATCCTCTTCACTATTTTCTCGCGGCACGAATACCTGTCCACTGCTCGTTTTTGTTGCCACGAAAACTGCCGGTCAACGTTCGCTCTCGATGCAGCGCAAAAATTGTAGGGATCGTTGCGGATCGTTCCAGTGAGTCGGAAATTTGTTGGTCAAATATCGTCGACGCTCTGCGCGTACCTTCAGGTTTCTTTGTGCTAATTTTACTGTCGAAGCATGAAACTTTGCACATTTACTGAGTTATTTTATTTTATTATTGTAATGATCGTTTCTCCTGTGCAGCTCATTCAAAGACCTCTTTGCGCGGTTTTTCATTAGGGAGGCGCGGAAGGGAGGTCAAGCGGAGAAAAATGTATTGAGCGATCCCTGCGCGCAAGGCTAGTTTCTGTGTATAAGAAAGTGGGTGAATTAAGAGCCGTGAGAAGGTGGAATCAGGGCGAGTATTTGAAAAAATAATTCTGCCAACCAATCGAGTGAATGGATATCTGGCTTTGGAGAAAGGTGGAAAGTGCTCGAGGCGACGGCGTCTTTGTGAGCGTCTTCAGTCCGCGATGTCTATAAACGGTGCGAAGACTTCCTTTGACCGCGTGATTCTGCAATTTATATTCAGAATAGACAGCCTCCGTGTTGAAGGTGGAGCAGTTTGCGCGATGAGGAGGATCGGCGTGGCCGCGAGAGCATTGAAATTTCAGCTGGTTCCCTTTGGCGTTTGACGTCTGTATAATACTCGGCTACAAGAGGTTCATTCTCGAAACTAGAACTCCGCACCTCTCCGTCCTTGGAGTGAATGGTGAGCGCGTGCAGCTTCGACGCAGCGACGAATCTTCCTTCCGGGGCGTGTAATTTAGCGGTTACTCGTTGAGCCCATAAAACGATGCGCGAATGGGAGCAGCCGAGACGCATTTACAATTTTCGTTGAAGCGGAGTCGAAAGAAAAAGAGGAAAGAGGAAGCGACGGAGGGATGACTCAACTAATTCTGTTGCTCTCGAGTGCCTGCGACTCTCTGACTTTGCCAACTTATTGCGGAGTGAGATCTTACGATGATGGATATTTACATGAATACGAAAGATCCAACGATTCTTCTTATTTACCTTAACAAACTGTCGCGCCTGTGAAGGAAAATTTGGGTCACGAGATCCTTAAGGACATTTAAACTTCGTCGTGTATTCAAAGCGTCATTAGAGTCGCCCAAAAATAATCGCGTCGAAATTAGAGAGAATTCTTGAAAAAATGGCCTCGTTAAGGTCGTCGGCGGGCATCGCGTATATCGACTGTCACCGACGTCGCGTATCGCACCGCGTATTATTTGGAGCGAGAAATTCCTTTTCAATCTTCTTCGACGTTCGTTTTTTTACGTTTCTCGAAAAGTAATTCGTATAAAATGGATATCTCGGGAGGAGTATTGAGCTCGATGTCGAAGGTGCAAAGTTCTGTTGCACGAGGAAGCTTCAAAGTAGTCTCTGTCTTTGAGGCGCTTGTGTGCGGGCGAGCTCGAGGAACAAAAGAGAGTTTTTGGTCATTTCTTTTTACAGCTGGGTTCCCATCGATTTGTTGGGGAACGCAGGTACAGCGTGGAGTCGTCGGGGCCGGTGTGGTTTCCTATAACGTACAGACGCCGGATGAACGAGATCGGAGTAAGGAGAGAGAAATGAGAGGGCAGGAGAAGGCCGGAAAATTGTTAAAGTATAGATCGTTACGGGAAATGGCTCTTCACATTCGGTACCTGCACCCGATAGTCTCTCGATGTAGTCGCTTGAACGTTACGACACGAAGATCGTAACTACGACTGTGAATATCTATTGAGTGTATCTCGAGTCGGGCAGTTTTGGATCCAACGCTCTTCTCGATCTCTTCCTTTCTCTCACCCTCTGCCTCTCCTCCGGCATCGTTATGTGTGATAACAACGATAGGAAAAATGGTAGATATAGCGAAAAACGTATGAAGGTAACCGACTGCGGAGTACGAAATTCAATACGTGTTGTGTTCATTGAGTGCTCTAACAAAGCTTGAAATAATCGATATAGATTCTCTCTCGAATCTCTTTTCCATGGAGTCGCCATCCTTGTCGCACTTTTCTCTACATTTATCTCTACTTCTCTTTCGGTTTATGCTTCTGCCGCAAATGTGCTAATAAAATTGCGGTCAAAAGCTCCGTGGAACGGCGATCTTTCGATATTGATAAGGCACGAAGTTGTTACGCTTCGGAAATGGAAATCGGATTGGCGAAAGGCGTGCCCAAAATTCGATGGAAAAAAGGCTTTGCTCGTTATCCAAATGGCTGAGCATTATCGTCGATATCACGTTTACCTTTTAATTGTCTTCATACGAGCGTGCGGAACGTCCGTATTGGGAGGCACGTCAAAATGGCGCCATTGCTTTTTATTTTCTGCGGAGGAAGAACGATATTTTTAGTAATGCTTGAGTTTCATCTTTATTCTGGTATACAAAGATAATCATCGGGCAGCTTTTTATGGTCGCAATGAAACCATAAAACTCTTAATGATCGTTGAGTTTTATTTCTTTAACAGACGATTATAAACAACCCATTTTCGTAGCCAGTTTTCCAGCTTGAAATAACCTTTTTGGTATGAGCTTCGAAAATGATGGATTCGGCACGAAAAAAAAAACGTTGATTCGATGCAAATTGAACAGAACGAGGCCTCAGTGAATATCGATCGAGTTTTTACTCGAGCCACAAACATCCCGCTTTTTCAAGCCGACGATGCATGTCCAACTTTCGAGGAAACTTCAAACTATTTTTATTTTCGCTCCCTCGAGCATATGTTAAGGTTTTTATGTCGTCCATCTACTGCTTTGGCTTTACGTCGAAATCGAAAGACTTTGTTGGTCACATCACTCTCTCTCTCTCTCTCTTTTTATCTCGATGGATCTGACAAAGAACTGATGGCTGTCGAGTCCGCGCTATTCTGTGTGACCACTGTACCGAAATATACTACCCTTTCTATACCATTCACATACAAACGAAGAGCTCCCGTACCTTAGACCTTTGCTGGAGGTGTGAATCGTCGACGCTTTATCTGACGCGGTATATTTTTTCTTCGTCCCCCTCACGCGAGTATGGAGGTTACGATTTTCTCTTTGATCCTACAACGGAGCATCGGCAACAAAATGGACACGGGGGTTTATGGAACGGCCTCGATCTTCGCTCGCAGTTATCTTTCTTTCTTGCAAATTTTGTTCCTTTTACACATTATAATAAAACACAAGTTTACAGGGGAATTATTAAAGTGCTCGCTGGTTCGATCTGAAACAGTACGGAATCGTGGATATTTTGTTTTCGCAGGATTCGGAATAACGGCACAGAGAAAAAGAGTTTGGAAGCAAACCCGGCGAGGGGGCTTAATAATAAAATCTAGTTTGCTTTTTTAGTGTTTTCCTAGACGAATTCTCGTTTTTTGTTATATAACCTCAACCGTACGTGCTCGCTGTCTGAGCATTCTTTAACTTCGGCTTCTCCCTCGCTCATACGCCAGGCAGGTCCAGGTTTGCGGGTGTTTTGTATGCATTCCTCGGGTTTTTCGCTTATATACATTCATCCATCGTCTATTGCATTTTTCCAGCAGTTTCTCGGCCCTCTTCCCCCGAGAAGAGCGAGATCGGACTGGCTCCAACGCGAAATTTGTTGCTCAGGCCTCACCGCGTGGCGGCTTCATGTGCAATAACTCGTGCAATAAAAAGCCACGCGATGCAATAACTCCGGAGCTATGTCTGGCAAAGGTCGCCCAAGTGAACACAAAGTTTGGCGATATTTGGAACAAGGGAACAGAGCGAGACGACTTCACCTCAGACAAGGGGACCGAGCGAACTTGCTATCAAAACGCAAGGGTATAGAACGAAAGTTGCCCAACTGCGAGGCGCGCGATACGAAAAGGTCAGGAAAGGTGTTCAGAATCAAATACTTGGAAAAATGTATGGCAGACACTCGAGTGGAAAATTCGCATGGAAATTCTTTTGGGAAATGAAGAGCGACTAACTATCTGACGACAGGATCGAGCCCCAAATCTCATTCTCGTAGTCGAACAATGACGAGCGCTTATGCCTGCGCATTATTTTTCAAGTGGAAACTTCCGAGCCGATTGCTCCATGAGCTTAAACTCTGTCGAGTTGAAATCCATGGAGATTCGTTGGATCTCACATAAATTGCGATTCATTGTGCAGTTATCACGTAAGAATTTAAAGCAAATGGCAAACACTGTAACTTTCCTGGGCGTTCTGAGTGTTCGGGAGGCAAGTCAGCGAGCGGGCGCACGCTTAAGCTCAACCGTAACGATAAGAAATAATGTTTTTCTCGCGATCTCAAAAACTTTTTTATCCAGGAATAGAACTGCTTGAAAAATTCTCAACTGCAGCAACACAGCAGCAGATTTTCTCTCCAGGAGTTTCTCTTTTGTGTCACAATGCGACCTTAACTGAGCATTTATTCTCTTCTCTCTATGGATATAAATATGTTCTTTTCTCCTTTTTATTATCCTTGTTTTTCGAAGACATATACGAAAAGCAGGGCGATACGAAGTTTTGCATTCGCGGTGCGCGGAGCGTGGCAAAAATAAAGGAGATCTCGAGGAATATAAACGACGCGACAGTCACGTTTTTGTATACACATTTGTGTGCAAGTGTAGCATCTAATGTTTCAACAAGTCGAGGGTTATAAACTTTTATTTTTTTACCTTCTTCCCATAAAGAATGGCTCTCCGGAGATATGATTCAGACGAACATGTGCACGACTCCCTTCTTCTTTGTGCTCACTCTTTTTATTTCTCGTCGATGCATACTTCGTGGGCCAAAAACATTCCGATACTGGTAGATCAACCGCAACTGCAACAAACAACATTATTGTGTTGAAATATTTTTTATCAAACAGCAATGCAGTATTACATTTTCTTTCGAATCGTGGAAATCCTGGAAATTCATGATTCTTTCAAGTTCCTATATCGGCGGCCAGGATCGTGGCCAGCGAATAAGTTGTTTTCGAGCTCGAAAGTATGAAACTCCAAAAGTACAGACGCACGCCAGGGTCATTGGAAATTTAGGAACATATTCCAAATCCTATCAAATCGCTCGGTTAATCAAACGACCGGGTTTGGGTCCGTTTGGGTTTGGATTCATTTGAGATTGGATTCATTTTGGCTCGAGTTCGGGCTCGTTTGGGTCGGTTTGGGTTTGGGTTTGTTTGAGTTCGTTCGGGGGTTCATTTGGGCTCGTTCGAGTTTGTTTGGGTACGTTTGGGTACATTTGGATTTGGGTTCATTTGAGTTTGCGTTCGTTTGAGTTTGGGTTTGGGCTCCTTAATGAGCTTTTTGGAAACGCACTTGAATATCCTCGTTCGTAAACAATTGAGAATGTGAAAAATGTAATTAATTTGCTTCGTGCACGGTCCAGAATTACGGAACGTAGAGTGCAGCACCACCGATTCTGAGTGATCTTAAACGGATACGTACATCTACAGATATACATGGGTGAGAGTGGTACAAAGTCGACAGCATCCGGGGTAGAGGAAATAATTCTAGCCGTCTGGGGTCGTTCCGGTAGCGGAACCTTAACTGAACCCGAAAGCGTTGAACGAACGAGGAGGAGGACAACGAGGAAGAGGAAGCGGAGGAGGAAGAGCGGTACCCTTGAAATTTAAAGGTGCACTGTTAGTATCTTTGGCAGTTTTTCATTCGCTGCGCGTTGGCCAGCATGTTATTACGCTGTCTTGTTTTAGGTACAGGGGTTAAATTCGCACTAGTGGTAACACCAGACGATGTCCCGAGGGACGAGTGTCACTGGCGTAAAAAGCGAAAGATACGTTTTTTGGCCTGCTGCGTGTTACTCAACTGCGAGAGCCACAGCATTCGTTGTATGTTGAGATATCCACGAAGACATAAACACGAATAAACTACCATTGAGGGGAGCCCGTGGGATTTTTTTTCTATCAGGAAAAAGTCGCTCGGAAAAATTGAGAAGCGGGTACGCGCGAGAACTCGGGTGGAAAATGGAAAAGACAAAGGGAGCGAGCGGCGAAGCCGCGCCGCCGCCGCTGCTTTTGCATCGCATTCTTATCAGCGCGTGTGTACTCGAGCCTTATATGCTCCGATACATCCTAACTTCCACGGACGTGTCAGTAAATATACGTATAAACGGACATGAAACGAGAGCCATTACGATGGCGAAGCTCACTGGATTCATAATATACCTGAACTTTCATGAGTTCGAGCGCTTCATTTACATTCCAGCAACGGTGCCTCCCTTCTGGAAAAAGTATTTCTCGACTTACCGCGTAATTTCTCATCCCGATATGATTTTTTAACGATGACTCATCCTTTTTATCCGAACGAAACTACCTTCTGCTGCGCTAAAAAATGCCAGATAAAGAAGAAAGTATTTTACGTGTTTTTTACCTCGGACATTAAACTTATTCTTTTGTATACGGGGCGACAGTAATGCGAGTTTTGTGGAAATTTAACAATGATTTTCATTGAAATGATCTCTTCCTTTTATTCTTAGCAGCTCTCACGCCGATCCTCTATTCATATTCCTCTGGACTGTTCCGCAGCGATTTTTTTCTCCTGGATAAACTTTCTAAATGCATCAACTTACTTCTCATTGACACGCGAAGACCGCAATTACAGGTTTTCGCGTTTGGCTATTCTGTCCCCAGCTCGTTATTCATTTAGTCAACAAACGAGACTTTTTTGCTTCTCGAATGATGAAATAGTCGAAAAATTGGGGCCACCTCGGCCCATATAAATACAAATCCTCTTGGCCGCGCGACTGACAGTAAAACGTCGATCTGTTAAAATTTCGCCCGTTCCACCTCGGCGCAGAATGGTTCTGGGTCATGAGATTACGAAGCGGCGTTATTGGCATTTCTACGATTCGAGGTATAAAAAGAAAGCGGGCAAATTGGATCCGGCGGATTGGATTCATGGAAAGACGGATGTGCTTTCGAACGTGCGGCAACAAGGATCGGTGATGGAAATTTTTTCAAAAGAAAGACAGAAATTGAACGCGATTTCTCTAATAATCGAATGCATTTATTTACATAGGTAATGATTCAGGCTGAACTCAGGAACGAGTACGAGAACAATGTGTCGTGGAAGCCACAAGCAAGCTCGGGGGGCCCTCGACTGATTGTTCCGACAAAACTTCCTTAATTATCCCACAGTTCGGGAATAATTCGAGCGGTTCGAACACTGCGGTTACCAACAGGGTGGCAAGCTTCGGAAGGGCTGAAGAGCGCGGATATAACGCGGAGGCAGACAGAGCGAGGAAGGAAATGAACTTGACAGCTTCGGACGAACGAACACGTAAGGGAAAGGCACGAATGAAGAACGAGGAAAACTATCACGTCGAGGAGACGAGGGAGGCGAAGTAGCTCGCCTCCGGAGCGCGTTGAAGAAACGTGCTTCCGCCAAACCTGTGGAAAGAAAAAAAGAGGTGAAGCAGAAAGGGAGGGGGAGTTGGGTAACACTAGTGAATTGATGCATCTTCGTACATTCTGAAAGTTCCTTCAGCAATGGCGCTCGTTCTCCGGTAAAGACGATGCAGAGAGCAGATTCGAAGGCGCGATGAGGAAAGGGATGCCGGAGAGTCGTGTTGTTAAGCGAGTACGACGCGGGTCTTCTTTCTTAAAGTTTGTCATCGGAACTACCCGATTCGTTTTGACGTCCCGGCGTGGAAACTCCGATCGCGAAGTATAGAATAATCGAAGCGGAATGTCGTCGAGGATTCGAGTGAATAACTCCCTGCGGGGCTGACTTGTCAAAAGTAAACCGCACGTTTTTGTTTGCTATCGAATATAATTGAACGCTGGTGCTTCAACTCCGCGTGTACATGTGTGCGCGGTAACTTGGCTCTTTAGTGAGATATTTTCACGAAGAAACTCGTGCTCCAAGCTACTTTTCATCGGCGGAACGTAACGTCACCTCGCGTCTCGACTTGCTTCGGTCCTCGGGCGTTACTTAAACTCGGCAACTTTGTCGAGCGGTACGTTCGCACTAAGGCTACGCATCCACTCTATCATTTCGCAGAACCCGCGCACAAGAACCTTCCAATTTCATCTGCTCTTCTACGCTTTGAAAAACTCCGAGATTCCGAAAGTTTTGTACGTATAAGCGTGTCGCCCGAAGAGCTGCACCGTGAAAAGCTCCATTTTTCCGCAACATTCACGATCGAGCCATCGGCCAATGCTCTACGTGATCTATACTCGTACAAATCCTGTAAAGCTCTCCTCAAAGACTCTCGCAAGCGTCTTGCCGCTGCTACGAAGCGACGTATGATGGAGCTGAAAGAGTTTGGTGTGTGGATCTCTCGTTCTGCTGAAGTACACAGCGTGTGTTTTTTCTCTACACGAGTCCCTCACTCCGCGTGTATCCCCTTTTTCTTTTTTACGAAAGGCGATTCTCCTGCTCGCGTGGATTTGCTTCAACGTGCCCCTCTACATACGCTGTAAGCTTTTCTTCGATCTTGTAGTCCAGCATTACACTCGCTGTATCTCGAACCCTCTCGTTACCACAGAGAAACATTCGTACACACGAACACGGGTTGAGCCTTGAGGACGGCGGTGTCTGCGCGCATACCGAGGGCCAGGAAGCTCGTGTTGGACTATTTTACCATCAGGCAAGTTTCGTGTTACCAGGAAATGGGAGGGATCGAGCAAAGCTCCTTTCAGATGCGCTGCCCTCTACAGCTTGTCTCATTCTCTCGGGTTCCCAGACAAGCCTGCTGCGGAATCAGTCTTCCGGCTCTTTTTTTATACTGTCACACCCTTTTTTATGTAGCTCGGATCCAGCATATAGTTTTAAGGTGAAATCCTGCTTGGGAACATTGAACGATGACTCAACGAGTTCGCCCGGCAACCCCGATTTATCTGGGGCTCTAAAAAACTGTAAAGCTATCGCTCACCCTTTTTACGCTCCTCCGAATTATCGCCATTTTTTTTATTCCCCCCCACACGAGACGTTGCGTTTCTATTGTGAAGCAGAGGAAACGCGAGCGGCGTCGGAAAAAGTGTGCAACGTTCGCACATGCAAAAAATACAGCCTGATGGGCTTATTCGAGAACGAACTCGTGGCGTTTTCTCTTATCGGATTAAGCCCGCGTTTTGGATCTTTCGGGAGAGCATCATTGAGCTTCTTGAGCACGTCGAGACCTCCGAACGTATAATGCCCATCCATTTCTCCGCGAATGAGCGACAGCCTGGAGAGGGGAGAAGCGACAGTCTCGAAAGGCTTCAAATCACGAGAGTTGTTCTCAGCCTCGAACGAGAGAAAGAGAGAAACGGAGATAAACAGAGCACCAAAGCCACGTTGACTAACGATACATTTTCAACACTGCGGTTTTGCGAGTTGTGCGCTAACACGTTTCGTGCTGCAGCAGAGCGAACCGGAGACGTCACTGTAGCAGTCGAGAGCACGTCGAAGATTATTTCTGTATTTTATAATTTATACGAATAAGAATGACTCGCCGAGAGAGAGAGTTCGAATCGTGCTAATCGTGCATCGATCAAAGCTTTTTTCAATAGCAGTGCAGATTCAGGAAGAAAGCACAAATATTTACAGGCCTTTTGTTAAAATTAAGCCCTCTCGGTTCAAGAAATTTTATGATTTCTGAAAGGCAATAGGAATTTGATTGGGATTCGGTGATTAGGAGGAAATTATTATCATAATTGATTTGAAGCAAGACTAATCTTACACGAGAAGAGAATTTTTAGGAGACTCGTGTGAGACGATGATGTACTGTGCCTTGCTCCAGGTTGAGAATTTGAGAATTTATTGATGAGACGTAACTATAGAATTGAGCTAATCGATATGATAGTTTTCGAGGGTGAACTTCATTGAATTAGAGAAGAAAGATGAGTGAGCAATCGAAGAGGGCACCGAGATTATCACACACATAAATACAATATGATTATTCCAATAAAAGTGTAAATTATAAAGAAACTTTAAGTTTTAGTAGATTACCTGACGAAATCTTGTCAACTGTAATTCAAGTTCAGCAAAAAATGCATTCCATTGATTCTTCTCCATCACTCGTTTCAGAAATCTTCTTGTTCTTTGGCAACTCAAGTACAATTTTAAGAGTGAAGATGTAATTATAACACAAAACATCGATATTGGATAAACTGATTGAATATTTCCATGACATGAACTTTCATGTCCTTTTTCATTGTTCGTTGGAGAAAAACTGTCTCCAAGTAAACGAACGGCTCTTTTTCGTTTGTTCCATTTTTTCTGTTCATCTGCATATAAGAACTTGTCAAAGGCAGTGTGACCACCGTCAATGTCAACACCAATAGATAATATTAATACTCAATTCAAAGAATGAACGATTGATCAAACAACAAGTTTCTTTATTTTATAACATATCTTTTAAACACCTTTGAACACTTCAGGCTAATCCAAAACGACGAACAATGGTATGAGGAAGTTTTTATGGTAGTTTGATCCTTGGGCAGTATTTGATTGACTTTAATTCTCCAATGGAATGGAGTTCAATCACGAAATGACAAAGCCCGCCCTCCAAATCTAAGGGCGTCGTCGAAATATTTGGACGTAAGGAACGAGAGGCGTCCGAGGCAGCTCGTAAATATTGTACGCAGTGTCGAAGCCGAGTTTTCGTCGGGCAGGAAAATAACGAATGAAAATGACGCGGATAACCGGAGGAAGAAACTACAAATCGTTTTCCTTTCGCCGCAATCGTTCACCCGGAGAGTCCGGAGGGACTCTTTTTCAAGCTTAGTGGCCGACCACAGACGATAACGCGATAAGTGGTTACCCGAATATATGCGGTATATATGCAAATTCGTAAAAAGAACAAACGAGAGGGAAAGATACCTCGTATACGTATATGAATACACGTAGTACAATGCCAAGATAAAATAAGATTCCTATTTAAATTCAGGGTTAATTCCAAAGTCAATTTCATAGCTATTCCATTAGCACCCGTTTCTTCATCTTCCCATTATTCATGTATATTCTTGAGGCAATTACGACCACGAGAATGTCGACCGGTGATATTTTCTCTTTGTCTTTTCTTCCCATTCTTCTTCCCTTTTGCGCTCGCCGGCGAATAATTTGCTCTTCCCATTTTAAACGTAGCCATTTTATCTTTCCCCGGGAAGACGCGCGCGATATATCTCAAGCACGGTTGAGTTCAACCGCACAGAAGAAGCGCAACATTTTTTTGCACCAAGCCGCTGTACACTCTTCGAGATTTTCGGGCAAGAAACACATCCCCTTGGAATACTAATTCCGCTCGCAGGCCACCTACGGACGAAGCAGTCGCACCTTCGGATTCTGTCTCTCCTCACGATTGCACAAAGCTAATAATTACGTACACGTGCTTACGTAAATATGTAGAAATCCCCTGGCACGGATGAAACTCTACAAAATCGAGCAGACGAACTCCCTCGACGTTGAGCGAAGCTGGAATATTTCACAGGAAGAGAAGGTCGCCCAGGCCGCGATGAACTAATTAGTGGAAGTTTCAGCTACGTGAGAATCAGGTATACACTTTGCGCACTTCTCATTCTCTTTCTCGTTACTTATGCTGAAAACCAATAAATTTACGTGAAATAATATCAACGGGAAAGATAATTGCTCAGGAATGCTCACAATTCTTCGATAACGATATCGTTGTTTAAAACACTTTGCATTCTGAAAGACTTGAATTTATTCTGAAATTGATACACATTGAGAAAGTATAGAATTCTTAGAAAGTTGAAATAACTATTGCGTTTAGGAAAAAAGTGCTCGGATGCTCGGAGGAGAATCGTGCTGCTGTAGTTGGAAGTCTGAACAAACGGTGAATGTGGCTGAGACGTGAGAGGTATATAATCACGTGCGAAGCATGTACCAGGCTTAAATGGGTGCTCGTCTCTTCAAGGATTTAAAATGCTCGAGTAAGCGTTAAAATCTACTGTGCGCGGTTTCGTTGCGACCCTTCGGGACTTCTCCCTCGCGGTGATCTCATACTCGTCGTCGAGGCTAGATTCTCGAGTACTTAGAGCGCCGAGGGTGAGAGAGTGGATACTCGAAACGGCGGAGCGAGTTGGTCGTCGAGCCTTTATTCTTTGCTTACAGCTTCTTCCTTCCCGATACGTCACGACGAATATATGGCAAGTTCGATGACAGATCGAGCATTTTTTTACCCAGTTTCAGTGAATCGTAACGTCGTTGAGTGATTTCCGATGAGAAAGTCGCATTCGTAAGGAAATTCGATGCTTCAGCAAACCGATCGAAAGCCTGGCAATAATTTTGTGGGAAAACCATTTCCAAAATCGGATTGAAAAAATGAAAAATTCATCACTCCCAAATATGAATATTAATTCAAAGTGCTTACAGACTCTTCCATCGAATGTTCAATGCAATTTTCGTGAGCTCGGATTATTTGTACACGAAGTACGGCCGGCTAGTAAAATATTCCAAAGTAAAGCTCAACATGAGCTTCTGAACGCACCCAAAACCAAACAGCCTCACGAGGTTGTGAGGAAATGCCAAACGGTCTCGGTGAACTTTTCGTAAAGCGCCGAGGAGTTTTTACCAACGAAATGGAGTTTCGATATTTCCTGTAATTTCCATCCGGATCGCGTCATTTCCACGTGTCTCACGAACGTTTTCATTAGGATTAATATTCGTTAACTATAGCACAAATTTGAGGACTGACTCGACTGCAAATTGGAAGATGTTATTCGTCACGAAGGGAAACGTGTTATTCGACAGTCCCCTTTGCACGTGCACTCAATTAATATTCATGTTTGTACAATCCATAATGAGCGAGGACCAAAGGAATCGAAACAAACATTTTCGGCCACACGGCTCGTCTTTCGGGTACGTGACTCCCGCCCTGCATCGCCGATGCTTCCATTGTGCAACGGAAATTGAATTTATTTTTACGATGCCGGAAAGAAAGTGGAGGAGAGAAGAAAAAAAGAGTGCACGAAACAATCAACACGCGAACTCCCAAGGGGCTCAACCGTACATCTCTCCTTTGGTTATTTATCGTTAAAGCACCCAAGAATTTATTCGCTACATAAAAGCCATAAATAATCGTGAAATGCTGGAATATACATCTCCGTGCGGAAATATTATTCAAGAATCCAGCCGTATTATTCGTCGTTCATAGAAAGCAACGGAATACACAAACCCAGTCTTTTCTACGTTCTTGTTTCGTGTCGTGTGCCTCGGAATTCCAGTAAACTCGATGAAATATTCTCGAGCGTTGTTTTCTCCGGGAACCGTAGTTGACCGTTTCGAGCAAATGATCGAGGCTTCACGTTTGACGATCGAAATAATAATTCTCTCAAGCTCGAGGTGATGCGAAAATCGAGGGCAGACAGTGGGCTTCGTTGCCAAAGAATCCTTCCTTTTCCAGGATCCGAGAGAATTTCTCCGGAGGTTTGTTAAGATGACGAAAACGTTACGGAATATTCGTTTGAGCATGATCTCGTTAGACCGCGCACCACTGTGCCACCGTCGGGCTGATCGAATACACAAATATATACGCTCGCATAGATATTGATGGGGTTGACAGCTTGAGGAAAGGTGAACGTCTTCGATCTTACGCCCATGGGACGCGTCGTTTATCATCACGTGCCCCATTTCGCCAGAGTCGAGGATCGGCTATTTTATCCATCGTGCACATAGCACGCATATAAATCGAGAAATATCTTGCCGCTCGGATCACTCGGGTTTCCCTCCCGAGGAAAGGGGCCTGCACGAAATGTCGCACAAACGAGTACCAGCTTGACGGAAAAAGTAATAAAACCTATTTCGAAAAAAGATGTCGAAATTTTTCAGAGCATTTAGGTGCGTGAAGCCATATGTCGCTTTCACGTGAAATATCCATTCTGTAAACCTGATCATATTTGAACGGTCCGATTTTTTCCCGTTTTTGCGCCTTGAAGAAGTGGAAAAGACGTTTTCTCGAGATTCCTCGGTTTTCCCATCAATTCGGTGCCCGCGTAACTGGCGATGTTTTTTTTTTTCATTCTTTTTCTCGTTGTGCAGAATTGAAATTAGGTGGCAGTTACAAACGTTACTGGGAACGCGAGTGACCGTTTTTTAAGGCCGTTAGCGCGTATTGTGAAATTTCGTCTCCCTATTTTGGGGAAACAGTGAAATTTCGGTGAAAATACATTTTTCGTTTGATTTTTACATTCATTTCAAATCTGTATGTTCAGTGGGCGGAATATACTGTTCGCGAAGTGAGTTTTTGTACAGTTTGACGGTAATATGAAACGAAAAAGTCGTTTCATTCTGCCCTCCAATTCCATTTTCATTTAGTTATGATGTGTAATATGTTAGCTTTCTCTTAATACTGAATAAAACGCGGGATAGAATTCCGCGTTGGTTTTTTGTCGACGAGTCTTTGTATCGTCGATTGAAAGAGTAAAAATGTGCAAAGAGCATGATGATGTTTTTGCGAAACGTTTGAAATCAATTTGTGCACTTTCCGGAGCGAAATAGATTGAAAAGCAAACAAGAACGGAGAGCCAATGTTTATACGAAATTGATTTACAGCCGTTCGGAGCGAGAGTTGCAAACAGGCTCATCCGCGTGAATTTCGTCGTGTTTTGTAAAAATAATTTCCGCTCACGCGACCAGCGCGTTTCAAATTAAGGAATTCATGGATAGCATCAATGGCTGTGAACGACCGTAGTGATTTGAGCTAACCCGCGGTTCGTTCACAACTCGCATTCTTGGCAGGAAAAATCGTTGAAAAATGCTCGGTGTCCAGGAAAAAACAGTGGCGGATGAAGAGCTGGGGAATTTGGTGGAACTCGATCGAATGTACGAAGAAACAAGATTGTTGGTGTGTCCAAGTTGGTCGAGTTGATTCCCGGAGTGGAGATAGCGTCGAGGAAAGAAATTGTAAAGAAAAACAATCTAAGCTCCGCGGCGGATAATCCACACTTTTCGGAGCGATAAGCACAGCCACCTCTCGATCATTCTCACTTTATTTTGGTAACATTTCCTGCTCTCGGTGTTGCACTCCGCCTCGGTAGTGAGGGATGTTTGCTATTCATTCTCGTCACGTTGTCGTGCCACTGGCGACTTGGACAAGTAAGATGGAAAAAAGGAGAAGAGTGAATATAAAGAAAAAAGGAGGGGGCGGGTACGGAGCGCGGATGGGAGCTGGGGAAAGAGGTGAAGAAGGCAGCCAGGCAGGCAGGGTTTGCGAAACGGGTCCGCTATCTCTGTGCATTTCAGTGCTTTTTCTTTCCGTCTCTTTTTCTGTTTCGGGATGATAAAGAAGGATGGAATGTTGGCTGGGTAGATCTTCCGGTAGCGCTATGCTTTACTCCTGTCTCCCAGAGCTCCTGCATCCACCACAGCAGAGCTGGCCAGGCTCGGGTGCGGCATATCGATTTTATTTCACTCGAGAGTCGCGAGAGCGTGGAGGCGGGACGAGCTTTCGAGTTCCTACGGGCTTCTACTACGGAACACTCTGTCCTGTACTCTCTAACCCCTTTTCTGGTCACAGTCTACGACGCCGGGATAGATCGGGGTGAAAATAGAGAGCAAGAGAGATTCGGAGTGTGCGAGAACCAAGAGAATGGATAAAGCTACCCCCGCGGAGAATGAAACAGACTCGCGAGCTGGTGGTCAATGACGACACCGCTCAGATCTTCAATGTATACATGTATGCGTTATGTACATTCCATGCTGTATACCTATGGATATACATCTGCAGACTTTCCTTAGTCAGTTTGGTAAGCTTCCATCTATATCGTTATACTTTCATCCTACATTTCCGGCTCTACACTTCTCCAACTTCTCTATCGCTTTCATCTCTCTCCCTCTTTTTCCCCCCGCTGCGGCACTCTCTTCCCGATGTATACACTTGCATTTTACAATGTCTATAGTGACCATATACTCTTACACCCTTCTCTGCTCTGTTTGAAACTCTGGATTGTTCATTGAAACTTGCTCGTCCACGAAGCTTTTCGAGCATCCCACAGTCCGGCACCACTCCTCGCCAAAGAAGAAACGAGAAACGTCGTACCATGTGACAACCGCCTTCGGATGAGCAAGGTGCTGAAAGGAAGGAAGGAAGGATTAAAGGCTAAAATGTTTGATTTTCTCAACAATTTTCAACAGCGTTGCGTCTCACCTTGGGCTAATAGATCATCCGAAGATTTTTTCGAATTATGAAAATGCAGTGAAAACCTACTCGTTTGGCAGTCGACTAAAACGAGTGATTTTAGATTTGTTATAAATTTCTATTTGCTCAATTTTAAATAATGTTCCAACAGGTCCGTCTCGCGGTCTCTTCTCGGTGAACCACGAATTTGTAGCTGCGGCTTCTACTTCGGCATATTGTATATTTCTACGTGCTCGCGGTTTTCGTATATTACACGCCCCGGTTAATAACGGAATTCCATACACACGGCCCCATTCGCCAACTATTGACTCGAATATCCTTTAGGTTTTGCTATCTTGTACGTTATTTTCATTTTTGATTATCAAAAAAACCTTTGCATGTCTACATTCTCATAGCAGTCATTTGTCAAAGGAAAATTGCTTAAATAAATTCCGAATTAAATTGCGTTAAAAACATCGAACGACTGTACAATTTCACACACTGTTTGCCTCTTAGGGATAATGCCACAAATGTATTTTTACAAACTTTTTCTCGTCTGCTAGGTAGTTTGAAACTTTTCAAACAAAAACACCATTCCAGACGGCTTTTCACGGGCGGAATTCATCAAACTTCGTTACACAGAAGTTTTTTCATCCATTCCAGCGGCAACACCCGAGTCTGATATCCTTCCTGTTTCATTCAACACGCCGATCACGTATTTACGTTTTGCACAATTGCATAATGTCCGTTGTAATTTTACTTGAAAACAACGAGAAGTTTTCAACTTCTCTGAGAAGACGTATTAAAAAGTGTTAAAAGACGTTGGTTGTACACCGCGTGGCGAAATTGATTAAAGTTCAGTCAACGACAAACGAGATGAAGGCGTCAATTTCATTCGTTCGTATTCTTCAAATTCAAATCAACAGCGTCAATCTTAGCACAAATTATATTTTTCCATAAACTTCCCACTAGAAAAATCGCAACATAGTTCACTCGGAGTCCTCGATATCACGGAGCAACCAAGACAAAACGAGAGCGATCCGACGAGTATCATTTTCAATAAGACGAATATTTGGTAATTAAAGTTTTCTTCCAACTTTAATTCGAATTTCAAAGTTGAATATTGAGTACAGTTTAGAGCTCCATGAGCAAATATCCAGTAGTTTTTAACGCGTCGATCCGTCAGCCACGAGCGAGGCACCGGTACAAAGGTAAATTCAAACGAAGGAGATATTGCGGGGGTGAACGCATTGACGGGGACTATCGAAGCAATTCGAGATACCGACACGAGGATGTCTCGTTTCTTGGATTCACAGAGCAACAGTGAAGTATAGTCGAGCTAAGCGTTTCCCGGGGGATAGCAATTAACTATCTCCCGCACTGCACATTCCTCTGAATCTTCATCCTTGTCTCGTTGCTCCGGGCTTTTTGCTCGTCATTTTAAAGACGCCGCAAGCTCTATCCGACGCGAGATATATATTCGCGTTCTCGCTCTTTAACCTCCCTTCCACGTGTATATACCGCTCCTTTTCTCACTGTAAAACGGAAGACGGAGCGAACACAAGCGCAATGACGATCCTTACGTGCCTCTTCAGATACGAGTAAACTACTTTGGGACTAGACGCGCCAAATAAATGCAGCTTCTATACCGTGCAGCTCAACACTATCTCCATGTATAAATAAATATGTATGTACATAAATTAAAGTTTTCGAAATAGCCTGCGTCGAATCCGAGTATCTTCCGAAGCAGATGTTCTAGCCGTTGTGGTAAAAATACTTAACAAAAGTTCTTCGAGGTATCGTTGCAGATATTAATTTAAAGAAGTTCATTTGGTAATCGAATTAACAAAGAGATTTCGATTTTAAAGTTCGAGTACAGTAATGAATAATAAATAAAGGTTCTGTCAAAATTTTAAGGCCTGAGGATACTTTGTTCGTGAGAAAAAAAAAATTAAAACGGATTCTCCAAATGAACACGGTTTCTTACGAGTTTCAGTGGTTTTCCTGTCTTTACATAATGGAATTTGCAGGCATTTACAGACAGGTTTGCCTTCCAGATAAAAAAATATCTGAAGAATATGTTTACAGCTTTGTAAAATCCATTCAATACTTACAAACTTCGCAATTAATGATTTTTTCTCGAAAAAATCACGTTCTTTTCACGATGGCGGCGTTGCAACCGCGCGCTTCTTGAAACCGGAGACTACGTATTCCGTTCGACGCAACTCACACAGGGGACTTTCAATAAAATACGAAGGAGGGGGTGAGAAAATATTAATAATGCTAAGCGTTTTAACACTAATTATGACACGAACCGCGTCCTTAAAAAAAGTCCACGAGAATGAACTATCAATAAATATCTTTTGGCGATATCAGAAGTGTTAATGAGAAGTTGGAAGGTCGGAAATTCCGCCACGTCGATATCATCGAAAGCCAATAGTTGTGCCAGCGCGTTAAATTAGCAGAGGCGCCGTGAAAAAATTCCACGTGTGCACACAGGACGTTTCAAAGTCGGTGTTGTAAATGAATCCGCTCGAAAGTGTGAGTTTCTACGCTCGAAGGGGCGGGGGGTTGGTTGAGAAATAGACTGGAATAAGGGATTCGTGGACACGCTGACTCTGCTATTCGCTGGACTTCAGCCATCCTGGTTCAGGCAAGATGTGTAGAGATGTGTTATATATAATTATTTCGCTTCGTAGTGTACGTGTTCATGTTATGTGGATCTAGCATAGATAGTACATGTATGTAGTATATAATTTGAAACCAGGCAAATGGTCGAAAAGTCGGGAAAACTGGCGGCGGGGCGGGGGGGCTACGGCGTCGAGGTCAGCGCGAAGAGCGACGTAGTGAAGAGGGGAAAGAGTCTGTGAGGGTTCGGTACGAACCACGCCCTGCGGAAAACGTATGTCACTGTCCGTTTTCCGTACACGTACATAGAGACTACTACTAACGCAATTGTCGGCCAGTTATTATGCAGAATAGGCAAGAAACCTTGTCGATTCGGCATTGCTGAATTGGAAAGTACACAAAGTACGGATAAGGTTATCAATCAAGGTTACGACTTGTAAAAGCGGTACAGTAGAGAGCAAACGTTCTAGCTTTTCACGCAAGTCAAAAGTTCTTTTAAACAGTGTTCTATTAATATTAAGTTCTCGATTTACGAGCTTTATCCGCTGGGAGAAAAAAATTGTTGATTCAATTGATGTTATTGAAAGAGTTCGCTTCATTTAACTGCAATGTTTTCGGAGAGAATGAATCTGCAGGTTGATCTAAAACTATTTTGTTCGTTTAATCATGTTCAACCTTGTGACGATCATATATTTCATTGGCACCCCGCGATTTCGTTGCTCCAATGACTTTTTTTTCTCAGTCTCCAAAGCTGGAGAAATTTCTTCAAGTGTAATCTCACCGTTATAAAAATGAATTTCGGTCAAACGACCTTAATTGTACTCAGAGTTGGCTTTTATCAAGCAAAGGTAAACGGGAGCAGGTCTCGCTCCAGGAGGCATTGACGAGTCGGCTGCAAACATGAGCAGTTGATCTCTTTGAAGTAATATAAAGCTTGAGAAGGATCCTTGAGACGATTATTTGTGAGACGGGATTGTGTAATCGCGTTCATTGATTAATTCGTTGATATCGTAGCCTGCCGCAATATCGTTGGTGCTATGCATTCAAGTAATCCTTCACTCTTTCGACCCTTCTCCGTGTCGCGATCCATCTTTCTCGTTTCTTCCTTCCGTCTTTCCCGCTCGAGCTTGAATCCACCTTTTCATTCGACAACGGTGCGAGCATCAGCTTGCTTTGAAAGGATCCGAGCTCTAGTGTGTGTACGTAAATGTATGAGGATTGTATATAGAACGAGAGCAACTTTTGCAACCACTGTACTCATCGCCCTCCCTCCCTCCTGCGCCCTTCTCGTTCTCACTTGCACCATCGTTTCTGGTGTAGTTGCCATGGTGTGCTGTGAATACGCCGAAGCCCACGACGACGGGGAGACTGAGACAAGCCGGCAATGGCGACGACGACGACGACGACGACGACGACGACGAGAGTTCCCTCTTCTCGCAGTCCTCGTCGTGTTCCTGAAGTGTCCTGTGGGAGCTGGCAGAATATTAAGCGACCAACAGTGTGTATATCGCCTCGGTTTTCTTCCTTCGTCTCTCCACACCAGCACCTCGTCCTTTTCTTTCGTCTGGCTGTTCTCCCAGGGATTGCTGTTCTTGTATATATGAAGAGGAGGAGAGTGAGAGGGAGAGAAAGCGATAGAACATTCAGGCGTACACGAGGGACGAGCAGCTCCGTCGTTGCAGGCTGTAAATTTCACTTTGCAGAACTTAAGGCTCTGCCGCGATCTTGCCAGGCCGTACAGCGGTCGCCAGGGCGGAAGGTCGTCTTATACACTCATCTTCAACAAACCCCCACTCGTTGCTCCGCTTTATCATATATAGATATATGCCTGCAGAGCTAAAGTCTCGAAGATTCTTCCCGTGCACCACAGCCAACCACGATGAGCAAATATGTTTCCAACGCTAATATTAGCACCACAATAGCAAAGTTTAAACTTGATGGAAACCCACTCTATGGAATAAGCTGCGACTTTTGTGCGGCCTTCGCCGCTATGAAGACGAATAGCAGTTGTTTTAGGCTGCCTTCGCCTCAACCTCGAGCTGGGATAATCAGACAGTCCTCGTCTGCTTCCCTCGATACATGAGTGTTTACACTTGCTTGTATGAACAACCATTCATGCACGCAAATGAAGTCATACGAAGCTCCTTCGTAGTGTTACTGTTAAGCTTTTAGCAGTTGTGAAAGTCTTCATCGTCTTTGTGGGAGTCACAGTATTTGAACTATTTCTTCATATTTGGCGACCTCGTAAAGCGAGCTAGTACGAATGGGGTTTCTGCGGAGCTAAGGATGCAGTGAATCTCTGCAATATCAAGAACCATTTTCACAGGACTCAAGACAAAGCAGCGCTAATTTGCCACCGGACCCTTTAAACGGTTCTGGAGTAGAATGACCCAGCTGGGTCGGAAGTGAGTTCTAAAATAGGGGGAAGGACCATCCAGGGATCCGATTGCATCTCTTAATAGCTGTTATAATCAAATTACCAAGGGGAATATACACCGCAATAGACATCCGCATCCAGGATCAAACTACAACTCAGGCAAGTGATACTCGCGAAATATCTGGAGAATAAAGAATTGCACGATGATCTGTTAATTCGTTTTAAGGTAGGAAGCTTGTCAAAGACATTGTGAGAAGCTGCTAAAAATCTTTTCCCGTATCATGGGCTCTTTTGAAGCCCATGATACGCACCGCACTTTCATCTTCATTATCTTAACCAGGGGATCAAATTTAACAACCTGACTGTTGGTACAGCCTCCTCAGAGATCTTTCATAAGATCTTCTTAGCGATATCCACCCTCGCCGAGTCTTTCACTACTTATCGGGATTTATCCACCCTCGCTCATCATCCTTACACTAGCACCCTTCGGATGTGCTGTGGACGTATACTGCGGCGACGCATCATCAGCTCTTGAAAGAGTATCAACACTTCGTACTTTTTCTCTTCCCCTTCGTCATCCTCCCTACAGTCTCGTGAAGAGTTTTTTGATTAATTTTTCTTTAGCAAACATGTGAAATGAATCGATCATTGAATAAGAAAAGCTACCCTCACGACGCAATCTGCTAATCGGATCGATTGACGGGACGGCAAAATAGGTATGAGAGCTGATAACGTAAGCTTCGATAAATGAAATAAAACTTTCCAGAACATGTTATCTTCCTTCGGGAATAGCAGAAGTTTTGTTGTACAATTCAAGGCTTTTGTGACTTTGCTTGAGAAGGCCTGAGCTGATTTATCAAACGGTGCTTCTCATTGGTTCAAAACAAGTTCAATAATTGACCGAAAGTTTTTTCATGACGCAGCACTTCTGACCTTCATACGCAGACTATCCACCTACTTTCACGTTGATAGCCCACAACAAGGGCAAACTCAAGGAAAAGCTTTTCATAAGTTATTTTGGAAGCTGTGATCGTAAAGAGAACTTAATGAAAAGCCAGTAACTTTATACGAAAAGTTGCAAACTTCTGTGGAATCGTGGTAGAGCGAAGAAACATCTGTATCAAGCATAATTTACGATGCACGAACGATGTTATGGAATAGTCACGCACATCACTGTCTTAGGTATACCTCACTCCGTGAAACGCGTATCGCAAATGTCGCGTGCAAACGTAAACGGAGACGAGATTTCCTTGTTCATGAACTAGGAATATCTGGAGAGTCCTCTTACGTGACACAACCCTAAACGAAGCTCGATATCGCCACTATTGAGGGCCTAACCAAGAGATATGCGATAGTGTGGTTCCAGACTACGAATGTCATGAGGCAATATAGAGCCACGTAGATCCTATCAAAAGTCAATGCCGAGTATTTACGACCGACCCATCGATATTCACAAACCATATCCGTAGGGTAGGTCGTACATCTGTCCTTTCACCAGAGTATTTCACTTCAGTTGTCATGGGTACTTTGATAGATATTGATGACATTTCATTTAGGTATGTTGCTTCAGCGTATATTCGTATAACGATTTCTTTTGAAACATGCTATGATTCATGGATTGTGTGTATAAAATAGGAAAGGCCAATGGTCTTGACGAAAAGTTATTCAAATGTTGAGTTCTGCTGGAAAACGTGAGGAGATTCGGGACATTTTGAAGATACAGAATCCAGCACTATTTGATTTTCTTGATATTAAAAAAGTTTCAAATTTGTTGGATTTTCAGTTCGAAATGAAATACTCAGAGGATGTTTTTCAAGTCTGGATTGTCTTGACAAATTGAATTAAAAATAGAAGTTGGTGTCGTTTTATCTTCTTTCATTTATTTTTTTTTGTTTTCATCAAAACCTTCGCAAACGGAGGATTGGTGAATGTCCCCGAGTTATCCAAGGAGAATACTGGTAACAGGAGCAGCAGCAGCAGCGGGAGCAGATTTCTCAGAGGTTTACGAACTTCTTGGAGCCTTTGATGAATTGGGAGACCGCTCTGTAACTTTCTTGGCTCCGAAACCTACGATGGAAGGGGGCTGAGGGTAAGAAGGCAAAGGACGAGGAGATTTTATAGGGTGACCATTGATCTCGCTGGCTCAACGGCACAGGGAGGACCGAAGAATAACACAAGTCGAAAAGCGAAGAACGACAAAGTGTTTATACGCGGAAGCTGGGTGAGGGAATGTTGGCTCCCGAAGCTTGCATCGTTTCAAATTGCAAGTCTCCCCCAGCGACAGCAGCGTTTCTGCGCACCACCGTGGAAACTTTCTCGTAAAATATTTGGTCACGCGTGTACGGTGATCGAAGCTCTTTTTCTGCGTGTGTTACAATTAGTACAGATCATTGTTACCATCAGCACAAAGAGTGCACGCAACTGCATGTTTTCTTTCATATTTCATGATGAAAACGGACGCACCCAACAAAAGTGTACAATCTGTTTTAGGAGTTTATCCATTTTTTTCTCGCGACGTAACTGCACGCGGCATAATCGTGTTGAACCTCGCACCGGCTCAAACGAATATAACTACTGGGCTGGATAAGCGTTTGAGAAAGGCTCATATAGATACGCTATAAATACCTTTGCTGAGCCGCGAGAGTACAGCGGAGCTGGATATTCTTAAATTTTACGGAAAAGTATGTCTCGACAGATCCGCGAAAAAAGTTGGCCTGAGAGTACTTGGAAGAAGTTCTGTTCTAGAGTAAAACTGTGTTCCAGTTCTTCTTTGAATTGAAAAAAGTATATATAGCAGGTCTTGGAATCCTCGCTTGCTTTCGCCACCAAGGGTGTTTCTTTTTATATTTATTTCTTCGGTTCGTTGAAATTCAAACTTTCGTAATCTCGAAGCAATATGGAGAGGCCTTTACCTCGGCAACAACTCCCCTCTCGACCAAGCTACAAAAATGCGGCTTACTTCGTTCCATTTTTTCACTGCAAATGGAAATATGCTGCGGTTTTTTTTTCTATTGATTGTAAGCGATGATGCCACGGAAGTGGGCTAAGGACCTCGCCAATCATGCTAGGATCCAAACAACATAGCGACCAAAGAGAGCTTTTGGTAGTCAACGATCATAATCCGATCAGTTCCTGTCTTCACAATGGGCCATCTATTCAATGTTGGATCCCAACACGATTTGTATTTTCTTCGGTACATGTGATATACCTAAAGAAACCATGGAACAGGAGAAGCAGTAATTGTACTTGCAGCCAAAGACGGGCGCACGAGGGGGGGGGCTTTATTCGCCAAACTCCAATCAGCATTATCAAAGCCGGACTCAGAGCGTTGCCTTGCGTTCGTCCTGATGAGAAAGGGTGAAGTACTCGAGATGGGTATATACACGTTGGAGCAGGCGGTTACTGGTGCGACGCCCTCCTACGGACCTTCGCATCGCATATACACATCGGGGCAAGCGTTTTCCCTTCTCTACCTCATTCTCCAACCAAGTTAAGGCCACAGAGGATAATGGCGAGCAACACACTGGTCCACTCGATACAGGGATGACGCAAATGCAATTACGCCCCGGCGGAGGAACTAACGTGGAGAAGTGAGAAGGAACACTGGTGGAGCGACTAGCAACATATTATAGAACCAAGAATAATATTTCGCTGGATACTAACTTGGCTGGATCTGGTGTTGCTAAAGTTTTTCATTACGGATAGCGATGGAAGTAACAATGGGTCTGAGCAATCATATTCCAGCATGGTAATAGCCCTATACAATAATAATTCCTGCTGGTACGTAGCTCTGATGCACTCAACGTAGAAGTTGGCTACATTCGTTGGAACCACATTCATAATCATGTAGCAATTTGTGGTGATTCCATTGTTGCGACGATTGCGACTTCTCCCGGGAATCACCCGCTTAGTTTGGCATTTAGAGTAAACCTTACTTAGGTGGGGACCAATCGCGAAGAGACCTTTGCCATCGTCGAGTTCCTTTTTAGCTCTTCCTCATCAACATTCATCAGAAGCGTCATCGATATCTGACAAGTTGGGATGCTGTCATTTAAAATGGAAGAAAAAATCGATAACCGTATCAGAACCGGTTGAACTTTTCGAGGAGCCTCCATCGATCGGATACGTGACCAGCAATGAATATCTATGACGATTAGCTTCAATGTGCAAGCACCACACGTAGTTGAGTAATGAAATGGAGTACTTTACATTAGAAACACGTGAAGTAACAGGAGATTCTGCAAACTGTTGGTAGAACCGATCGTTTCGCTTACGTACACAGGACGGTACCTGTCGCATATCGTGTTAGAGGATGTGAGAAAACGACGTTGCTGAGGAAACAGTTTGAAAAGCCGTCGACCGACTACTCCAGGGTATGTGGATGGGTTAGTCATCGCGTGGAATAGGAACCTTCACCGAGAGTTGGGTTACGGAACTCAGTTGTAAGGATGGAGACACCATCGGCACCATGCTGTTTCCAGCTACGCGCGGGAGCAGGAGAAAGCCGTTAAACGGATTCAACGACTGGACGAACGGTCAATAGCAGAAATCGACGTGGAATTTAAACGATTCAAGCGTTTCGACGGACCACAAGGACGATGACGGCAATGGTAAAACATTCCAGGGGCACAGTCTATGTGGCCAAGGTGACCTGCACTTCGGCTATAATAATAACGGACATTTCACAGTTCGCAAACTGACTGACCCGAAACTATCGATTGCGTCACGTACTCGTGGTTTCACTCGAGTGTCCAGGTCGTTCCAGATCTCGAGGACTCGATCGTCGCGGTTTGCGCTTTCCGAATCACTACTCTTCTATACAATCTACTACTTGATGTGTACCATGAACAAACTTTCACGATTTTATCTTTATCGATGGACATTTTCACGTAATGATAATAAAAAGTTTTATTTTAGGGCAGGAACAACTGCAGGAAAGGAAGGCTCATAGGATCGAGTCCAATGTCTTGAATTATAACACTATGGATTCGTACACAAGCAGCCTCAAAGAAGGCCTCGAGAATGAACTCAAAAGACATTCATGAATATATGCAAGAAATTGATAAAACAAATACAAACATTTTCGAAGTCATCGAGCTATAAAAATCATCCCCCCAAGCAGTATGTTAGACAGAACAGAAGTTTTTATTCGTTCAGGAACGTGCAAATGTTTCACAACTGCAAGCAGTGCATACACGAAGAGAATCAAAATTTAAAAAATTACCATCCAGTAACGATAGTGTGGTGACGAGCTGTAATTCTTGGTATTATGGAAAAGAAATTAAATTTATTTCCTATATAAAAAAATAATATTCACTGTTCACAGGAGGAACTTTTACCGGAGCATTTAGTAAATTTTGACGTCACGATGAATTTTACTTTCTCCATTCTTTTTATATGCTCAGCCCTTTGTTGAAGTGTGTAAATGACCGTTCCAGTGAGCTACGAAATTCGGAAACGAGTGATCGATACCTACGTTCGGGCAAAGACATTTTACCGTGTTGCACCGTGAAATTCACTAAACATATTGTAAATTTTGTTATACGTACCCTAAATTTCATTGTCTCCAATATTTATTATTATAAAACTGAAAATACCGCAAAATATTGAAAATTTTTCAGTGCGTTATCGGGATAAATATTTTTCGTTAACTTGTCCCTGCAGTCAAATATATCCGGTAAATTTCACAGTGAATTTCACGCTAAATATTACCGTTTAATTCTCTTTGTGTATAAGTATCTATGAAAGTTTCTATTCCCTGGCATTATACTGGATTGCCAATTGCTTCACCTGCATGATTCGATTTTGTATAAACTTGGACAAAACGCATATCCATTGACTTGTAATTAACTCGTAGACCGCATGGCTGATATACGAATGAAATAGCATATATAATACGGTGACTTTAGTTGGCATCGAGAATAATGCTTCGTTTAACGATTCATCGGTGATTGTAGAACGCGTCAAAAGCAGCATAACCACACATACTATTGTAGTAGACTATTATACGGATAATACGGGTTGTACATCAGGCCAATCGAGCAAGAAACGAGAGGGCTGTTTGTGCGGTCGGATCTGATAAACATTTGATGTGCGAAACGAGCAGGTCGTCGTGTACAGCGATAGAACTACGAAAGATCAATTGTATTAGTGGTACGCGCCGGCATAATTATCTCGCAGTTAGCTTTTCATTGTCAGCATTAGCAGTTCCATCCTGTGCGGTTTCTAATATTTTTTCAAGCGTGATACGTTATTAGAAACGGAGTTTCACGCGCATTTACAATTAGAATAACCGGGATGGAAATTTACCTTGATAAGGTGTCATTATCGAAGGCACATTCTCATTCGATCCAATCTGGATGGAGGTAACTACAATAATTACAAATCAGAGTGGAGTGTGCGCCAATTTAAATTGAATCAAATTCGCATTATTTGACGTCGTAAATTAAAACTTTTCCTCGCGCCCTCATCCAACGCGGACTCCATTGAATGTTCATTGAACTTCATTGAGATTGTAACACGAGGTCCATACAGCACCAATTATAGGATCTTCGAACAACGAAAGTCTGACGATGTCTCGTCGCCTCGAAGACTGCAGAAGGGGCGTTGCTGCAGAAAGTTTTGCTGGCTCAGCAAACGCAGTTGAAGCCAAAACAGCCGAAGCAGTTGTGCCGCATGTGAGTCCGGCTTTTATTTTTGAATCTAGCAACTAAATCCGTAATAACGACAGGAGAATACTCCTGGTCGGGCTCTATACGTTCGTAACGCTCATACGTTCCGTCGGCTTTTATCCCTACGTGTCTCATGGAAGCGTATAGCATTCGTTCTCGAGAGTGAGTCCGCCACGGCAGCAGCGGCAAAACTTTTTCGTACCAACTTTTCCAAAACACATTTATAAGCTCTTAGTCCCGAGGGAAATGGGTCTCGTCTCAGCAGAGAAACTGCACTCCACATTGCTTTTCACAAAACTCTGTTTTCTGCTCTTTCTGCAGTTCGACCCTTAAAAGCGGCGTTATTCTCAATGACGGAGATGTATCGAATCTATCCCTCGGATACTTGGCGAATCCGGACCCCTGTTCCGTATTCATTACATCACTTACTCAACGATTTTATCCTTTAAAATACTTTGAGTCACATCAGAACTTCACTTAGTTCTGCAATCGGGTCGAACGTTCTGTACCTTTTTTCATTAGTTTCATTCTATTCGGATGTTGAAGAACGTTAGGAAAACACGTGCAGCCAAGTCGCAAACAGAAATCCGATATGCCCTTAATGAATAATATCGTTTCAATGGGCGGCGAGTCAATAATGGACTGTCCCATGAATAGCTATAAATATACCGTCCGAATAGGATCAAGAATAAATCGTACCAAACCGTTCTCCCATCCATTACCCCCTTCATCAGGCTGTAATGATATATTGCAGGGATAACGCTCGCTTTTCTGAGCCAAAGAGAATAAAGGAAAATATTTTTCTCCGCCAATCACGTTGGGCAAATGCTCCTGTCTTTTACTCCTTTTTTACTCATCTCTATTTCAGCCTCTCGTAAGGTAAAAGGTTTCATCGAGCATTCCAAACGCTAATTGTGCTCTTATCCCTCGCCCTCTATCACGTCGTTTCAGCTACCTAATGATCTTTAGACCCGGATCTTTGACACCTTCCACGAGCCTTAGCACCACTTTCATTCGGCCCAAAGGCCTAAAGTGAAAACCGTTTCGCATCAAACCTTTTTCATGGCTCTCCTTGCTTTTTTTATACCACATCTCATCTAATAGGGTTGCCACTTGAACTCCGTGCAGTATGGTCGCTCGAGTACCAGACCTCGCGTTTAGTACGTTCGCGCAATCACCAGCGTTATTTTAAAAAATGTCCCGGAAAATACAGCGAGAAAGTGGTCCAATGAAATGCCAACAAGTTTCCACTGCAGCCAATCGTGGTCATATAGCAGTGCAAGATCCACACGGAACCAGGCACCACTACACTAACGATGGTCATGTTAATTCCAGTTGAAGCAGGCTGGATGGCAATCGCTTCAGCCACTAATTTATCTTGTGGCTTATTGTTTGACCAGTACGAACAGTGCTGGCGTTCTCTCGAACGCCCCGGGACACGCGGCTTTAAAGGCTGTGCCAAGCAGTATCCTCTGCGACACACGTATAATCAACACATCTGTAACGATGAACTACCACAGACGCAACACCGACGAGATCGGATACACGTATAAATAGTGGTGAGTGAGAGCCTTCCCTAACCGCTCGACGTGCTGGTCAGAGCTTAACAGTTTTCAACAATAAACTACAGGCACTAGGCGGCCATCAAATAGGTCCTCAAGCTATCTTCTACTCTTCGTGATGACATGACGTCATATATACGTACAGTTGAGCGTTTATACAATAACATAGATATAGAGCAAGTTTCGTCTGTAGATTTTCAAACTATTTCGAATTTCCCGATCTACCTAAGTTCAACGTGTACACCCCGGGCGCTGAACTAGTTAACATCGATTCACGGATCGAGACTAAAAGCCATTCTCTGCATTTTGTGGTACTCGGTAGTTTCATGTGAGCAAAGAGTTTCCTTTCTCTCGTTTACATCGATACAAGCTATTATAATACAACCCGAGGTATTTCTAGGGTGGTCACTCCTGGAAGAGTCCCTGGAAGACTCATATTGGCTTAGACTCGAGGCAATGGGATTGAAGAATTTAGTATTTGCACGAACGGAAGGAATGTCACTGGAGATGCGGGATGATCGTAATCAAGTATTTATCGTTTTAATTAAGTTTTACGAATACCCACTTCATTTTATAATGATATAATCAAGAGCCATTTTAAAAAACTTTGTTTCGAAGTTAATCAGACACTCTTTCGTCGTGATATTTTTATGGTAAGTTTAGTAAGCGTTCAGAATAAAGCGTCAGTGACACTCGAGTGGAAGTCGATGACGAAGTATTTGAAAATGTGAGAATTAAATAGTTGTGAAGATTTATGTAAATACGAGATGAGCGAGGTGCGAGAGCGCGGAAAGGTTCGTTTCTTGAAAATATCCTCAAGCTGTTCTTTAGTAGTTTCACCCTCGCGGTGAGAATGATGGGATTTCTTCATTCCCTTGAACTTCCCCCGCAGTCTTCTTTATCGCGTGCTTCGCCTCTGACTTCTTAAGGCGTCAAACTCGTACTCGAAGTTCTCGAAGCGACGACCCCTGAACGCCATTTGCCTCCAGTATCTTCTCACTTTGTTGTACGACGCCGCTGGGAGGTCACTAAATTTCATGGTGCTTCTTCAGGGCTGAGGGTTGGAGAAATGCATACCCAGGTTGGTATCATCGTGCGGCGTGTGCTACTGTACACTGCCTCGAAACTCGAGTGCCCTTTTCCTCCCTAAAGCCCGCGTCGCGAAGAAACGCGCGTGCTGCGATGCATTCTGCCTCCCAAACTACCCACCCCGCCTCGTATTTCACAGTCGTAAACAACCCTGGGCTATAAAACCTTGTAATAATGCATGCTTTCGGATGCCCGCCAACCGAAAATCTTTCTTTGTCGAGAGGCTGCACAGCGCAGTGCAACAACATAAAACTCAATCGGCGCACATTTCCTTGATCGCGAGTACATAAACGTATCGGAGAAGTTGTGTTGTTGGTAATTGATCGAGAAACGACACAAAAGCGAGTACATTTTCGCAGGAGTCGATATTTCGAAGCTCCAACGTCGAAGCATCGTCTCACCACTTTTAACACACACTTTCCCTTCTTTTCTCCAATTCAGAATATCAGACCCGCGTCGAAGAACTTTGGAAGCATCGTTAACAGACCATTTTCCTACAGCTCAGATGTTTCATATTTGCGATAATCCCAAGTACACGCATCCCACTACGGAGCGACGTGCAGCGACGGGGACTCGAGAATGTGTAGGTGGAATATTCACGACGCGGTTATTGTAACTCCGGGCGTGTAGTAGACACGTGGAGTATGTGGGTTCTCTGCGGGCGTGCGATGGGATACATTGTAGCTGGAAAGTACCTGTCTTGGGCGGCCCATATAGACTTGTCAGTTCCATAATACCGTAGTGCTATAGCACTCAATGTTATACACACACACAATGTCGTAGTTGCATACGTTTAAATATGTGCATATCTGTCTTGTCTTATGTACGATGACATCACTAAAGTCTTGCTGGATCTCTACCGGTAGCGCTAAATACAAGCGTCGTGTGGAGTGTGTCGGTGCGAATTCTGGAAAAGGACTCGAGCCAAGAGTCCCATTCCAAAAACAAGCATTTGAGTCGTGCTGGTTTTGTTTTTCAGAGGGGCAAAAAAACTATATAAAACGGTATGTTCACAGAGTGTATACAAGAGCGTACACGCGCGGTAAAGAAAAACAGGCGATACGCGAGCAACCTCACGCGGAGACTGTAAGAATTCAGAGGCGCTCGTAAAGTTGATGCTGCGCGAGAACCCGAGAGAGACTTCTTCGTGTATTTCCTAGACTGTGTACATAGAGATTTCGCTGTAGGTGTAGAGCCGTCCCTGTTCTTTATTGTGCTGGGATGATACGTTAAGAATGGTAGAACGACGCACAGCGGAGCTCGCTAAAATGAGAAGATACAGGGTAATACTACAACAAATAAAAGTTCTATTCCGGAAACTGAGGCACGGCCTCGCGTATTAATTCACCAACGGAATGATCCCCCTCGGGTGAGCACCGCAGTTATTATTCAACGCGGTTTTTTTGAATTCAACTTCGGTGTCAAGCGTTCGTTGTTTAAATAATCAATTGAGGAACGTGCCTCCGTCTATCGCCCGTGAAATTCATTTAACGCGCGCGAACGAGCAAACATTTGGACAGCTGAAACAATAACAATAGCCTCCGTAGTGACACATATATAATCTAAATCGTCCAATTTACGCGAGAAAAGGATTAACGTGCACTCGCATTGGCAGCAGATGGATGAATGCATCGATTCTTTTATCTCCCCAGCCCTTAACGCTATAGAACATCGAAACAGCAATAGACCGATTCATCGACGCAATTTCTCGCTACGCACGCAGGGTTATTCCCCCCACTTGGATCGACGCTCCCAATCAGCCTCGCTCTCACCATTGTCATGGACGAATGTTGATTGGTACCTGGTATCCATGAATGCTTGCCGAAACTCCCGTAGCCGTTATCGGCGAGTCTTGCTGGATCGGTACTACCCGTCCGAGGAGTGACACAGACACGATTCGAGAATTGAGTTTTTGCATGACGGCGTCCCAATGGCCAAACCAACCAAAATTCACCGATTCCGCCGTACACTTCCCTTTTTCCAAAGCATTATTCGATCCAACTATCCGTGCTCGGAATTTCATTGAAATTTCGTTTCAACACGCATTTAAGGCTATTCATTGAAACGAGGAAAATTCATTGGAAAATCGAGTCAAGTTGCTTGGCAAATGTTCACTGTCGAGGAAATGCGGCTTCCACACTTTTCAATGATATTTTTGTACATAAATTTGTCGTGCTTACCGATGAAGAGCTTCAAAAGAATATTTTTGAAGACTTCACGAACGAGTCGAGGCTGCTTTTACATCTCATTCAAATCTTCTCAAGGCGCCAACTCGACCGAAAATAGCTTGTAACTCTCCCAAGCTATGTGTACATTAGCTACAAAAATGAGCACCTTAGGCAAATTTCTTTTTGCTCAAGTGAATTCGTGACTTCGCGTGCCTAATAGCAGCCATCTTTACATACACCTTATCGCGCCAGGTCTCATAAATTTGACGCCGGAATTCCATTACTCCGAAGAGAGTGTAGAATCGATATTTCACCGTAAAAGAGGCCAAAGGCAAATGCACGGAGTTGAGAAATAGCGGGGAGAGGAAAGGGGGGCAGCGGTATGTCTCCTCTCGTGCGCTGCTGCGGGGCAATCCCATGGAACGTGTGCTTTTGCGATAAACCCGAGATCGTAGGTTCATTTGAGCCCCGCAGGTACTTTTCTCACACTCCGACTTTGGCTCGTTTCATTTTTCGATAAAATGAGCAACTGTTTTCTCAAACTTCGCAAATGAAGTTTCTCCCGCAAAAATCTTGGCACTTGCAATGAATCGTTGTTATTTTCATTATTTGCTAGAAGCGTGCCTCCAAATAATGGAGAAAATTACTGGATGCCCTAAGGAGCAGGATAATCGACATTTCCGCAGAGCGTCACAAGCCCTCCCTTCACTGGTATCGCGTATGGGAAAAGGAATCAATATATAAATACATAACTGAGAAACTTTTGAGACGTTTTATACTATATAAGACTGAAAGTGCAGGCGAACCGAGAGTTATCGGAGCGCTTGGAAACCCACTTATCGTCTAAAGTAGCTGCAAAGTATGAGTCTTTTTCTCTCTCTCCCTCTTTGGGTTTGCTCTCACGAAAGTAAAGCGTATATAGTGGCAAGAAACTGCGCCCAAGATGAAAAGCTATCTCGGCTCATTTCGATGCTTCGCGGAGGTAATATAACTGTACACGTACGGTATGTATCGGACGGAGTCGAAGCTTGGAAAACTTCTCAACCGTTGCTGCTCGACCAGTGCGCGCAACTTTTCGTTAATCCTTTTACATTTTAAATATCAACTGAACGAAAAGCTGTGATTAAACTTTCAAAATCTCTTAAACTCTACTTTTTTCCGTAGAACGTATCATCGATATGGTTTTAATCGCAGTTCACTTGTTAATATTGAACTTTCCTTTTGTTAGCAGTGCGATGCACCTGCATTTCGCAGTCACGATAAATTCGTCAGATTCGTGGATAAACGGACAGAACCGCGTAGCTGAGCCTCGCACGCGAACTTGCTTTTTATTATTTTTGAAATTTTATCATCTTGAAATTCAACGCTTCGGTAGAGGGTACGGAAAATGGATCAAGAATGATGTAAAAGTGATCACAACTCCGCATCGGCGAGAGTTTTATATTGGATTAACGCGAAAATAGAATTTTCTGATCGCTCTACAACGCAACGCGACTCCGACGAATATTGAATCCCTTGTCGTTCCTCCATCGATTTTTAAACATTAACAACCCTTTGATCATCCCGTTATTATGCGATCTCGGAAAGATCGTCCTTTCCAGGACAAAGGGAGCTCTGGAGATCGGCACTAATAAAAAAATGAAAAGTTTCGCCTGCAAAGGGACCAGGCTACGGATGCCGCTCGATCGCCGCATCGACTACAACGAAATGGGCTTTCTGCACTTTGTGTCTGCGAGCAAAAAATGAGAGATGGAGCAGCCACACCACTCAAGTCTTGCTTCGTGCGTGTGGCTTCCAGGACTCTGGGACAGCTCTTCACCCTTTTATTTTCAGAAAAATCGATCATGAAACTTTCTAGGAAAATCAAATTATCGTGAATTATTGAAACACTGAAATTTTCTTAGGATCGAGCTTGCAGACAAAGTGCTTTCGTTTTTTCATCACTCGGTCGAGCTTTCAAGGCATTTTCATTTCCTGTACAATCTGCCAACGAGTAGAGAAGCATTTAGCAATGACGAATGACTCAACGGCATCGTTCAATATTTGATCAGCATTAAATCGGACTTTCAAATGCTAGAAACCCACACAGTGTCCAAGAATAATGAAGAGTTTTTCGTATAATTGCGTTTCACCGTAGTGTCTCTTACGACTTTCTCAGACTCTGATTCAGGATTTTATTTGCCTTGTTACCGCACCCTCGCTAGCATTGACGTCGGTTCAAACTTTACTGAGGCCTCCTGACAGGAAGTAAAAGTACGCCCAGCACGCACGGTACACATTCTGTTTTATGCGATACGATTTTCATTTCCTCCTGGGTGCAGTTGTATAGTACAACGACTTTAACGGAATTCGCCCTCCAAGGTTTTAGGATGTTAAAACTTTGTCAACCATAAAATGGAGTTCTGTGTTTCAATGAACGAAACATCAGCTGCTGCTTTGTGAATTGCGAAATTCGAATTGCCCCGCAAACTTTGTCCTGTGGTTTCGCAAAGCTTTTTCTAAAATTTGATCGAGCCATTTGAATTCACTAATGAAATTCATTCTCCGCCTCGTTCATCAAGAAATTCTCGTGCACGAAGGGAAATATGCTCGATGAAAAACACTGCTTTAGAGGGGACACTGAGAATGAAGCATGAAGAATATTTTTCGATGTATAATGAAGCTTAGCAGAGTTTTGGAAGCGTCAAAATTACGAGGCAGAATCTACCCTCCGGAAGAGTTGTTGCTTCGCACACGACTGCTCGAAGAATAGTAAAAAACCGCATGAGCTCATACACCCTCCGGAGAATAACGGTATCGTAAGTAATGCGGAAAAAATGTTTGAAATGCAAAGTATTCCTGTGTCATAAAGAACCTATAGCGTCAGCCTCGAGATAAAAGTAAATAAAGCAGCGTTACTGAATCTTTTACGGCGCCTTGTTCCACTTCGAGGAAGGAATTCACCTCGTGTACAGAGAGACGTGTAGTTCCCATTATGTTGAAAAAACTGAGGGGTTGTTATGGGAACGTGAAAATTGTCTCTTATTTGTCTCGTTAAAAGTTAACAAAGCTCGAGTCTGAAAATGATTTTCGTAAAAGAATACAGCCCGATTTAGTAAAAACGTGCAGTGTATACGCACGCAATAGACTTTATGTATGGCAAGGTAAAACGCGCAGAGCCAACGAATTTCGTTGAATGGTACCTCGTTTACGTTAAAAATCTAATTAACGTAACAATCGAGCCAGCAACTGAATTGGTGAACTAGCGAGTGCAATAGTCGAGGCTGCTCTCAACTCACTGGTGGCCACTCTATAAGAGTATCACGTCTGAGGAAAAGAGGGGCTCGCTAGATTTTTTTCCCTCACCCGAGGGAGCCAACGAGCAGATAACGGAATCAACTGCACCTACGTTCGGGATCGCGAAGGGGAGAAACCGCGTTCTCTTTCATTTTCGCCTGTTCTCTCCTCCCTCCAATCCTCTTCGTTACTCTTCTTTCTCTGCTCAACCATTTACGTTGCCACTCCTGATAAAATGGAGCACAAAGGAGCCACCGCAGTTTTGGCAACTCTACCATTGAATAACGATCTTCGGGAGATCTCGGTTCTGTCGAGACCCGAGCAATATTTCAGATTTTCGCTATAACTGATATCGTATGCTGTTCATAAAACAGTTTCATAATAAATCCATCTTCCTGGAATCATTATTTCAATTTGTCTCCAATTGTTCGTATTTTTCAAATTATTATCGTCATTCGTTCGATGATGCAATCTGATTTTTTAGGTTCAAATTCGATAAAATTATTAGCAGCAAGCATTGAAAGCCTGAAGACAAAACACAGTCCCTGAAGAATTTTGAATTTCTTTTGAAAAGATAACAAGAATGTGTATAAAAGTATAACGAGTGATTCCAGATCACTTCCATCAGACATTCAATTATTTCGACATTTTATAGGAAAACACATGCTCAAAGTCTGCTCGGTGAATGAAACGAAAACACGGGGAAGAAGCTTTGGAAAGTTTTGGAAAGTTACTTATTGCATCATCATCTTGAAGAATTTCTTCAAAGACTAGAATTCCAGGAACGTCTTGGTCGCCAACGTGCAACGACGATGTAGCGTGTTGACAAAAAATTAAGAAATTTAACTTGGACGACTCAAGCCGCAGTGGCAAACATAAGGTCATGATACTTGACGTGAGCATGGTCCCCGGATATGCACAAGGGCTGACCCACTTCCACCATGCCATCACGACAATAGCTGCACTCAAGTACATACCCCTCCTAACTCGAGATCCTCGCTGTGTGTCATCCACTGTAGCTGGTTGAATAAAGGGTGCGGCCTCCGCAAAAATCTTCATCCGACCTCGTTTTTCTTTTTCTCCACCCGCTCTCGGGGGATTCTTCTTTTTACGGCCTCCTTCTTCTTTCTTGCCTTCTCTTCCCTCCCGCCGGCATATTCAAGCGAAATCTACGTCAGTATTCGCTCGATACTAATGTTGATATAAAAATAAAATTGCTCGAAGGTACAAAAAGTCGAATACAGCTTTCGCTGCATTCGTTTCCGATTTCATAAAGTTTCAGATATCAGGAGAATCTACGGCGTAGTGGAAAATGATTTATGATAAAAGTATCAAAAATATTCGCTCCGGTACGCTCTTCAACGGGCTTGATGATAAACTAATAATCATGTTTAACGATAGATAATTAAACTTACCCCTGGTTATCGGATACTGGTCAGGAAACCTGTTGAAAGAAAACTCAATTAGCACGATATTCGTGGAAAAATTCAACAGCCACCTCGTCAATTGATATTTCAGCGCAAAATTAATATTCAGAAACTGTTTAACCTTGCCGGACGTTACTTTCAATAATGAACGTTTTTGTTATTTATTTTTATTAATTTGAAATAAATTAATAATAAAATCTCAGCATTACTCGAATCATTAGATAAATTCAAAAAACTAAATTATAAAGTCAGAAGAAATCTGACTGCATAAATGTCGTCACACGGAGGGGTCAGCTCCGCTTCATGAAAAGAGATGAAGGCAATAGTACGAAGGTCGAAAAATGACGACTGCAATCGCGGTTTCGTCCGAGAAATTTTTGTCTTTTGAAACGGACGAGTTGGTCGATTGTCAGGGCAGTTCGGGAAATGGCTTATTTCTCGTTGGTCGGAAAATATTTTGAGAAAAGGAAGCGTGTAAGGTAAAGTTTGTACAGTCGAGTACAGACAGAAGCGGAAAATGGTGTGGGCCCTTTAGCAGTCAGCGGGAACCTTATCGGCTTCCACTGTTTTTGCACGAAGCAATGGGCTGACGAGGGTGATAGTAAAGTGGTGCAACGTAGACAGATAAGCCAAAGTGAAACTTTGCATGCACATCCTGAGTGTACCGTCACTGGCGCCTTTTCCGCCCGTCTCGGCTCCGTTTCCGCCCACACCTTATTCACACTGCACTAACCTCCGCGGCCTTCGTGTGTTCTCTGCTGCGGTCAGTGGCAGTATTCTCACCCCCCCCCTCGGAGAGATTCCGAAACGAAGAGAAGTGCTCGGAGCGTGTGGCATGTTAAACGGGCTGCATGAAATACATGCTAATGAACTTTTACCCGGTTTCTTGTGCATAACCACTCAGTTAGGGCAACCCGAAGCATTTCACAGATGACGAAGAAACGATGCGGTGAGATTTTTTAAAAATTGCTAATTCGTGCTCTTTATTGCTTTTCAATGTCAACAGAAAGAATCTTTCATCATTGCAGAAAATTTCAATCAACTTTATTCATCTGTAGCAACTGGAAATTCGTCAATCACACCGCACTTCGTGAAAGGGCGTCATTTCTTCATTGTTAATGGATGGAACGAAAAACTTGGAAAATGATCCAATCGAGCATGCACTTTTTTCGAACAAAATAATCGAAATTTTGTCGAATTATTGTCGTGACAATAGTTGGTGATTGCATGTATTGGACATGTAATTACTATTAAGCTTGAGTTAGCAACGCGTAGGGGAGGAGACATAAACCCAAGGGTTGCGGCCACGAAGTGGTCAATCTCCTTGCCAATCTAACGGGCTCCGCTCACCGCACACGTTCCCGTTAATTACCAGGATCCGATTACCGTGTGTGTAACACGCAAACCTCTGTATCTAACTTACGTTAATCCATGTGCAGAAATACACGTGTGCAGCTTTGTTATACAAGATCTTCTACAGGTATTTACACAATATTGGACATTATTCCTATAAGAATGGGTTCACGTACGTGTGTCCACGATACTGTAATAATGAAACTTTCATTTTCTCGTGATGAAAATCAATTTCCACTGAATTTATGAGCGTCCAAAGTTTCTGCAAGTTCAGAACTATCGTTATGAGAAAATGTTTCAAGGACGATTGAGGGTTTTCTGCATTTTCTGTCGAGGCAGATCGATTTATTAAAATGTTTCTCGAACACAGAGTCGTGACAGCAGCTTGGAGCAATTTCGAAGGAAATGTTTATCAGAAAGTTGAAGTTGATGTTTTTGATTAAATTTTAGTGATTTTCACCTGCACGGTGGAATTGAACGAGGATTGAACATTAAATTGATCGTGCGAAGCAAATTAAATCAGTGCAGAAAGCAGCTGTCAGACATTTTCATATTTTTCCAAGAGTTATAAATACATAGAGCAGTTTTGAAATGAAAAAAAAAAAAACAGGAAGGGAGACATAAAATGGAGAATTGGGGGAATGCGTTGATCGCGATATTCGATAGAGGAATGGGAGCTCTCTAACAATTTAAACGGATCCAACTATTTTTTTTATCCCATTATTATTCGTTCGGGGAATTTTTTTCCCCGTGGTTTTTATCTTTACTGCTAACTTCACTGGGCTGAATCGCTAAAGCCCGCACAGACGTAGATATTTTTCCATTTCGCTCGGATAGCCTGATGAGCAAATTCGTTGCAAATACACGCTGGCTACGTATTTATATATAGACCGGTGCAAATCCTCGTGCAGCGAGCTTTAAACACGCGCGAGAAAACTCGTGTCGGTACGTCGAATATATAAAGAAAAAGAGAGAACGAAGAACAAATAATACAAAGCTCGCCACCATGGCGACTAGCATCGTTGGGTGAATTTCGGTCATTTATCTAAAACCCAACGAGGCGAGATGCTGTATTAAGCCTCACTCCACTCTCTCTCTAGCTCGTTCCATCTCCCTATTTTATTTTATTTCCCGCTCACTCCTCGTTCGGTGCTCCGCCAACTCTGACATTCCGCGTCTATGACAATCATAAATTTTGCTCCAATTTATACAAATTACGAATTCCCATTAACGGTATACGTGCGTTCGCTCGGCCAGAGCTGTATAAATCAAGTTCCATTCGCTTGAATATCCTAGGCGAAATTCGCTCCATTCTACAAACCGTACAAAACAGCATTGCAACGTAAACGATTTGGCAAACGGATTATCAGCAGCCAGCCAATATCCGTAAGCAACGGCATATGTTTATTACTTTCCCTCCACTTTCAATTGAACGGAGCAATCAATGATTTCTGTTCACAGTCCAGTGCAATCGCTGCATTTTATTCCCTCGTTTGCAGAGTGCAATTTCGTGTCTAGGAAGGATGCTTGACACGAGATACTTCAATGATTGATTTCTCAACTTCCGGATCAGTTTCAGACACCGATCGACCAGCTCAGACGAGAAGATTGATTCGACTTGTCATTTCCTAACTCTGCCTCGTGTTTGTTTCCACCTCGAACAAAAGAGACAAATAAAGATTGAGGAGGAGGTGACGTTTTTACGATCATTGGAGATAGTGATTTCGTCAAAAGAGGCCTACAATAGACAGGCACAAAATGGGGAGCCAACACGAGAAGGGGAAAAAGGAAAAACAAATGGGCAGCGATAGCGAGGCGTGGTGCTGGCCCAAACTCTGAAGCTGGCGTTCGTGAAATCCTGTGTACGTTTTGCATAAGAGGATGATATACGTATATCGATGAAAAAGTGTACGAAAGCTCTATGAAAATGAAGGATGCCATTGGACCGAGTCGGCTTTTGCCGGAGCTTCGATAGAGCTTGTGACAGGCAACGCTGCTCGTGCCAAAATTTATGTGTCGAACATGCATCCATCCGAACCCATCGAGCAGAATGGTATACGAGAGAATGAGAGAGGGAAGAGACGAGGAAGGAAAAGGGAGCTGATTCGTGGAGTGTGAGAATTCCTCGTCCCACTCGATCGGCTCGATCAACGCGCTTCGGTGAGTGAACACGAGGTTAGGTGACCAGAAACCAAGAGGATGAGGTCGCGAGAGGGCGTCACGCGTGAGAATCGGTTTTGCATTTTTCAAGCCGGTAATTTATCAATCTCGAGCAACCTTCCCATTTTGATTCTCCGAGCTCGTGAGCTCACCGTATGAGTTTCGTGACGGCTCGTGAACGCTCGATCCAACCATGACCGGCATCCTCGTCTCCTCTTTTTATCTTCTCTCTTCTCGTTCTTGTGCAGGAAAATAATGAGCCTCTTTAAACGCCGGAAATTCTCACTCGCTAGCCTCCCAAATTGATTTTTCTACTTCGTCTAACTCGCCTGATCCAACTTGTTATATTCGTCGTGCATGGATTTTTTTTGTCAATCATCAGATGTCTTCCAACTGACAATTCCGAGCGTTCCGGTCCCAAAATTTCATCCGATATCAAATATTTTAGGAATCTACGGAAAAACCTTCTTCGGTGAAAATGGTTGAAATCAAACAACTCCTTTGAATCCTGTCATTTTCTAAGAGCAAACAGAATCCCTTTGGTTTGATTATCATCGAGGGCTCAACGTAAATCTGCGAATAAGAAAGCGAGTGAGCGCTATCTGGGGTTTGATCAACGCGAGTCGATAACTCGAGGGGTATTAGAAACTCGGTTCACCGAAATTTGAGGATTTGGATTTTGTGTGCTGTCCCGCAGCTTGATGAACGAGCGTGTGTATCTTGGACAACCGAAAGCTGACCCGCGTTCTGCGGCTACTTTGATCTCGCATACTGCGAAACGTCATTGGAAATGGGAGTCCGCAAAGGTTCCATCAACCTCCTCAGCCCGCAGGGCTAATCGTGGTGAGTTAATACAACTTTCTCGACATTTAAGGTATTCTTTTCACATGAGCGTATTTTTTGGTGGCGCAAATTGGGGCACTCGAAATTTGGACTGATTCCTAACCTCTGAAAAGTTGCGGTTATATAGGAAAAGCTTCTGCCATTTTTCCAACTTCTATCGTTAATATCTCTTTTAAGCATTCGGCAACCCTTTTCTTATATTCGCTATGGATTCCGCACATTTTTTTCTATCTGCGAGACACTCAGGAATTTAGATTTATTTAGTATATAAATTATTAAATAGAAATGTAGCGATGATGGAATCTCTGTAAGCTCCCATATAAATTTACGATTTTTGAAGTTTCAATTCTTCATTAAATGCTCGATAACCTAACCTGGGCTGATCTATTCATATGCACTTTTACTTTACAATAGTTTGAAATCACTTATTTGTAGAATATTCGGGTTCGTGAAAGGAATATCTTAAATCACGAAGATTTTCGATAATACGAATTTGCTCAACTTGCTCGTTCCCTTTCTAATGTTATCGCAAAAAGAAGATTCAGCAGTTTTCATTGGTGCATTCATAAAAACAGTGTCGAATGACTTAATAAAGTGATAGAAAGCAAATGTTTTAACAATTGATGGCAAACTGACTGGTATCAGTAGTCCAATAATTACGATTAATCATCCCAGTCATCAGTGTCAATGAGTGTAATCAAAACGGTGAATGGCATCGTGATGAAATCGATGCTCGTTAATGAGCTGTGATTAAATCTCAGAGAAGGTTTGAATTCGTGGTTATTTGAATGTGGAATGGATTAGAGGATGGTAGAGATGTGTAATTCGTAGTCTTCTTTAAGGCTTTTAAACTGGATTTACGTCGACATCATCGACGCTCGTAGCTCGAAAGGAGAAGTCTTCATGAAATAGCGAATGGGTGAAGCTGTACATTACCGTAAGAGGAGAGAAGCGTTGCGTCGTCTCGAGCCCGAGTCATTCTCGCACCCGATAAATCGATGCTGATTCGATCACCTTTGCAAGGGTTCTGGCGGCTCTCTCAAGAGAATTTTCTTTTTCTCTTGCTCAGCAACGCACCAGCCTTTCGTCGCATTTTTTTCCGCCTCTTTTTTCTTGCTTCCTTCGCTATTCGAATCACTCGGGTCTTTATTCCGTCCTGCTCAGCATATATATACATGTCAATTGACGTCGCGGGCGAGAGCGAATCTGCTAAAAAAAGCAAATCAGCAATTCCACGGTGGAGTACCCCGAGAATTCGTTCTGCATTTATTTCTCGTTCGTTAACTCCGTATAAATAAGGCAAAATCACAGACACCGGGGCACACTGCTTTGCCTCTCTTTTCATTCGCAATTATTGATCCAAATTACATCAATAATAAGGCACCTGGAAACCGGTTCAGTGATATGTGCCAGATTGTGTTTGTTTGATTCCCACACCGAGGAATATGCGCATTGAAAATCAACTCTCGATAAATCGAAACAAATAAACGTATTATTTATCTCACAAATAAATGATGAAAGAGAATAAATATTTGTTGAAAAAAAAGAATTTTCACCGGCCATATTCACAGGCCACTTGCCCTGATTGAGTATCAATGAACATGTGCCGTGTATTCCGAGCACATTGCAGATTTGCGAATCAGTCAATTTTTTTCCGAATCGATAACACTGTTTATATTTTTCCGGATATTTAGTCGCACCACCTGCATCGATTCAAAAGTTGGGAGGCATCGACCAGAGCGGGCGTCACCGGTGCCAGGGATGGACGAAAAATTCATGCAAATCCGTGGCATGAATATTCAATTAATGTAATCCAGGATGACACACTCGCCTCTGGCTCTATCGCAACATGAATAAATATATATAGACGCGCGTTTATCCAGGCAGGAAACTGACGCGTTGAAGAACATGGTAACAATCGTCATTCTACAAGAAGAGAGCGATGTGGAAGCGTGTATATTTTACTGTGCATTAAATTCTGTATAAAAGCAAAGACAAGACTTGCCGAGTGGTGTAGTACAAACGAATCGAGGCGTAGCGCGCCGTAACGAGAGGGAGTAGGCAGCTCAGGTATGCGCTAAAATAGGCGAATATGGCAGAGAATGGGAGGATAATTTCAATTCCACTTTCGCGGTTGATCGTCAGCCACTGTTCTCGCGCCAGCGAACAGTACATCCGTAATTGACGCAATGCCAGCGCCTCGAACGGCTTACCGACGTCGTTCGGCTCATAGAATATTATCTTTTACTTCACTGCGATGCTTACATTCGGTGACTACGTATTGTTGAGCCCGAAATTACACAATCAAGTGTAGTCCGTTACTAACGGCGCAACAATATTCGTTAGAGACTTGCGTTGGGAGTATTAACCAGCGCCGTTAAATCGTAATTGGAGTTTGAATCGCCCGGCATAAGCAATCCGAAAGTTTTGCAGCTTCCATTTGTAACGCACGGCTGAATATTCGCCGAATGTATTGCCGGATAATGAGATTTCAGTGAAATCTTGCCATAACTCGATGCTCAGCTTCTGGGCTCGATAGGAATGGGCCAAATATTCTGGCCGAAGGGGCCAAGGAGCAATGAAGTCCTCGCAAAATGATATTCGGATAGCCGGAGAATCGACCGTAATAAGAATTTACGGGATTACCGTTATGCGTTTGTGCACGCCTCGAGGACAGAGCGTTCCAAAAATCGTTGCCGAGTTCCAGAGATCTTTGTATCGCAGACCCGAATGAATGTTGCTCGTTAATCGACGACGAAGTCGCTCATCCGAACAGGGATGAAGCAACGAACGTTTTTTATCGCCCACCCCTTTCGTTAGGCCCCGAATTCTTGATCTCGAGTCCAGGACGCTCTTCCTGAGGTACCCTGTACGTGTGATCGTCACGTATATTCTCTCGCAGCCGTTGGTGCAAATCGGCGACAGCTGTTGGTGTCGAGGACCGAAGAGCCACGTGCCAGCATCTGCTCTCGACATCTCGTCAATGTACGAGGTTCAAAAGGCCTGGAGAACGGTTGCTTGCCCTTTCGTCAATGGAGGCACGAGTTAGCTGCTTGTTGAGAGGTTGCTGGTGCACCAACGCGAAACGCCGTTCACGTGCAGCGCACCAGAAGAAACGAGACGAAGTGAAGCCAAGAGTTGCGAATAAAAAATGTTTCGTTCGGTTGAATATAGTTGCAGATGTTACTATTGCAGCGCACGGCGAACTAGATAAAGGAGAGAAACGCAAATGCCAAGCCTCGAAATCGCGATCGAACGACCGTCGGAACACTCACGACACACGTATACCTGCGACGAGTCACCCTCGTCTCATCCTCTGCACAATGCGCAGCCTACAGCCTGGATTTCTACGGCAACACCTCTCGTCTCTCCCGCCCCCTGCCGATTCCCCTTTCCAGACAATCCTCGCACTGCTTCCCAAAGCTCTGTACCTGTCGTGTGATTTATATCAGAACAATTTCTCGTTCCGCTAGCACAATCAGGTAATCGACCGTCTCGATTGCTCCCATCAACGCTTCCTCAATTGATTGCCGATTGCCTATCCCATCTACGAGTTTGTTCAAATATGCAACGAGTCCTCGAAACGTTCCTGCTCTTAATTATTCCTGCGGAACGATCAATGCGGCCAGTCATTGATCCATCGTTCATCTGGCCTCGTCGTTGTTATCGTTTATTTGCAAATGAATTTTCGGATTAAAGGATTTGGAGGTAAAAAAAGGAAATGGCTCGATAAGCCGAGTGAATGGGCTGGAAAACTAGCGGAACGAGTGAACGAACGTCACTTTTTAATGAACATTTGTAATACTCGCTGTTGTACTTTTATCGGTTTTAATAACATGGGAATCGATACGAATAAAAATGGACACTCATAACTCAATTTAACACCTTCATTGATTAACCACTCGGGCGATTGACTCTCCAATGGTCAGAATATAAAGGGATGTACTTTACACTCCATGAAACCACGATATAAATTCGTATTGCACTTTGTGTAATACGAATCCGCTGCTCATTCAAACGCGATAATGTGGAATTGAAAATATTCATTTAATTACGAAAACTACAGCACATACGACGTGGGACTAAAAATTTTCCATCAGTTCGGTTCACGGTGCGTGGAAGTTGAGCAATCTTGAATTCATGGAATTCGTTGCCGGGTCGTGTACAGCGGAGAAACAAAAAAGTTGGCAATTCGTTATTTGTCTCGTGAGTTAAGAATTTAACGAGGAGAACACACGGCTGTTAGGCTCCTTGAAAACCGTCTGGAAAAAGGGGGAAGAATTTCTTGCTCTCGTTGTTAAGAAAAATCCACCTCTTGAAACGTTCTCTATTTGCACTGAGAGAGGAGAGCTCGGTAGGCATTATCCCTCTCATAATTTCGCCGAAGGCTTACGCAAGGTAAACTCTTTCCTCCAACCCTCGTCAAGGCTGTTATACGGACGTAAATTTTTCCTTGAACGAAAGGAGGCTTGGGAGCAACGAGGAGCACGACCGCACGTCGAGTTCTCCGGCAGAAGAGGCAATATAGACCGCGCTCCTTTTTCATTCTGATCAAGTCCTTTGAGCAACTTAACATAAGTGTCAAACCTAAGGGACTCGGAGAAATATCTGTGTCGCCTGAATTTTTTTTAGACCGTTTCTTCAGACTCTTCTAAATCCGTCATCCTTCAACCATATTTTCCTTCCCCCTCGGTTCGTTTCTTCGCTTTGTTTCCGCCCCGTTCCTCTCCGCGTATACTCATTTTTTCATATCATTTTAACCCTCTTAGATTTCCTCTTTTTTCCAGCACATTTTTTTTATGCGCACGAGCTCGCAGTCGCAGTAACTTCTTTTTCTCTGACGCTCATGTACATGTTTTCGCATATATGATACCGAAATATTCACCTCTTTTTTCCCTTTTCCTCAAACGCTTTTGTGTGCTCGTTCTACGCCAAGTTTTCTTTAGTACCCAATATGCAATTACCCAAGACGTACATGCGCTACATGGCTTAGACATAGCCAAGGCTCCGTGTACAACGCTTGTGTTCGCAGTCTACGACACGACGAACCCTCTTCGCCTTCCGTCCAACCGGATGTACCTCCTACTCTCTATTTCTCGCTCGGGCAAAATATACGAGCTTTACAGCCACCGAGCCTTAAGTCTAATGTACCAGCGTTGACGTTTATTGCACGGACGAACGACTTTGACGCAAATGCTTTGTTTCACCACCGTACATCGGTCCAGCTTCACCGACGTGCTTCACCTTCCGAATTGATATCATTCCTAAAGCCTCTGCATAATTTCGGCCCGGTCCCCTCCAAACTCATCTATTAATTAAGCTTTTATTCCAATCCACACTCCTCACTTGTGGCAACTCAATTTCATACGTTCGCGACCTCTTGTCATCGAGTCTTCAAGCTTGTCTTTGTCTATAAGCGGATGACACGATTCACAAAATCAGTTCCAATGTACACATTCCAGCTCACGGTTCTGCTGAACTTTGTTCCAAAATATGTGGACCAAAAGTCATCCGGTTAAACAACTTTTTCAGAATTTATGTTTTCAGCAAGATTTTTTTAAAAAAAGAAGTGATCGGGTTACATTTTCTGTACTGATTTTTAGTTTAGTGCCGTCTTATCCATTTCGTCAAGTGGAACATCACAAATGCTGTTTTCTCTTGCTTCCACGACCTGTGATATCGGATCCTATCTCCATAATAAGCAGCTTGGCTTCACATCCATTGTAGAAACCGGAATTCGATGGGTGTGCATAAGCAGAAAAGAAGTTAGTTTTTTAAAACCTCAAGAAACCGATGTGCGAGTGCTAATGAGGCACGAAATAAGAGCTCGTGACAGAAAGTCGTGACATAATAATCGTTGAAACGGGTCATAGATGTTTGACGTGTATGGCGAAATGATAATGCACGAAAAGAGTTAATGCTGAGAGGATAAGAATAGCAGGATTATGTAGGATACCCGCTCGTTTTCAGGCACGAGTGTGCTCAAAGAATTATGCACATTTCATTATCGTAAAAATTAACGAGAGCTCGTAAATTGGTCGTTTACTTTGGTGCCTTGGTTACTGCTGGTCTTGAGGATCGTCCTGTCTCGAGTCGTTGGCGCGCGAAACCGTCGCGACTCCCGCACCGTTGCTATGTACTTCTTCGACGTTCTCGTCGGTTTTCCCTTCCCTACACATATATATCTATACAGATATTTAATAGAACTCGACTTTTACCGAAGAAAATGCGCCAGTCGCTCGCTCCTTCTCCCTCCGAGCGACGTAGCCACTCTACGAGATTACTAACATCGTGAAACCCAAGTTAAAGTGCTATGGACGAACAAACAAACGGACTTGAGGATTTTACCTTTGGGCCTCCATCCAGTCGACTGTCTGTGCACTCCTTTATATCTATGTATCTATCACGCTACGTCATATAAGCTCTCTTGGGAACTTTGATGCATGCGAGCTTCCCCATTGGAAAACGACCTACTTCTGGAGGCTTCGTTGCTTTTCAACCTGTACGGACATCAATGAAATTACACTCCGAAGAGACAGCTCTGTGTCGATGCCTCCGGAGGATTATTCAACTCGTTTCAGTGAAAACCAATAAGTTTTGCTTTCGTGCGATAATTAAAAGTTGAGTATTTATGGGAGATAAATTCTGCTTTATTTTTCCGAGGAATCTTTTCAATTGCGTGCAAAACTCATTTTGGATGGAATGCTTCGTGCTGCTAACTTTCACGAAACAAAGTTTCGTTTTTTTCAGTTTTTTTGGAACTTGCACAACCTTATTTCGATTACTAATTTGATTTTCTGTTCATCGTACACGTGCGGATGAATCAAATTGAAGCCTCTTCGATCCAAATATTCCCGGAATCGGTGTTCGAAGGCTTCGTACGAGTCTGAATTTTTGTATCGAAAGAATGTAAACGCGCAGAGGATAATAGAACTTGACTGGAAAACGATGGATTTGCAGTGAACCAAGAACGCTACAAATTTTGCCGATAATTAACAAGTATCGACAATCCGTGTAAATTCAGTCGGCGTAATAATGAAGCCGTGTATGGAAATACAACGGAAACATATAACCGATGATCATTGTTAAAATGTCGCCCCTCATTTTCGTATGGATGGACGAACATCATTTGGAGTTTCCGGTCGCATTGAAAGTGTAGATCAGAGCTACATGTGTCGTTGAAATCGGCAGAATTGGTGGGATTATGTACTGAACTTATTCATATTCTCGATAGCAGACATGCAATGATGCCAGTGGAGGAAGGCTCGTAACCAGAGGAGATAAAATGGAAGGCAATCGTAACAATCACGACGGAAATTAGGACTGATAAAGCATATGAGATTTGGAATGAAACTGCGCTGGTTATCAGAGAGCTATCAGAATTTGAGTGCATCAGAAACCAAATTAATTTGTCATCTATTCGGGCGTTAAAATTATAACCCCAATTTGCCACAGAAGTGTTACGAACCTTTGGAATTATTCATCGAACAACATTGAGCTTTCTCGTCACGTTGAAAGCCGCTCAATCGCTACTAAAACGTCAATATATCCATATAAATCCTCGGCTGTGAGAAAAAGAGAAATACCTACCAAGTGAGATGAAAAAAAGCTTTCGCGAATGCGAGACGACGTACCTGCAATTCCCATCAGCATTAGAGGGGGAGAGAGAGGACGGATACAAATCGCAAAACGAAAGCCCATACGTGCGAAACCCATTTGCCTGACACACCACCATCCCGCACCCCCGCCCCTGCCACGGCCGCATCGAAGAAAATTGTTCACGCCATTCCAAAGCCCCCGCCATGTGTCTTCCTCCGATCGCTACCCAGTCCAGATATTTACCATTTTTTCTTGCCTCGCTCACACACCTGCTCGAATTTACTGCGGCACTCAATAAAAAGCACGCAAGAAGCAACGAGTGCACACATTTTTCCATCCTCGATGGGCTCGGCCAACTCCCCTGCACGGGCTCTGTTCTGTTGATATAATGCACTTAAGTACACCGAGGTCTTTGTCCTGAACGTGTTGCATTGGAAGACTCGGAGCCACGTGTCGGATCACGAGAAAACTGAATCTACTATTTTTGCTTGCAGACTCCAGCTTTTGTATCTGCTTGCATTTCCTATATTGCTCCAATTTGGATAGAATACTGAGAATTCTCATTACTCGATCATGCAGGAATTAACTCACTCAGTCAACAGGATTTAAAGTTCTGCAATATGAACAAAAAGTATCCACACGAATTCATCGATGAGTTCCAGGAACTCTTCTCCATTTATTGAGCTTTTTTATTCTTTTCATGGTCCAGATTCGAAGAATGCATTGACTCGTTCTATGGTCGAAGCTTCGAAAAAGAACGAATGCATATGCACACTTGATGCAAGAAATTTCGTTAGGAGTTCGAGATGTGGAAAAGCCAAAAAACCCAAAAAATTTGTTGAAACTTTTGCCCTCATTTTTCACCATTTTCAATTATTTTGTCCACTGGTGGAGGTGCTGATGATCATTGAACGTAATACCTCCAGGGCAGTGAGCGTAGATTATTACAGGTTAATTCTCGGCTTAATCTATTTGCCAAATTGACTAACACACATGACCACACTGGCTGCAGGTTAGATGGGATTAGGTGTAGAAATTCCCGGACGTTCGTAGTCAGGACAGGATTTGAATTCCTCGCTGAATTCCTCGTTAAGCATTTCATGAGGGAATCTTCACGGCAAAGTTCTCAGCTCGTCGAGCACGTCCAGTCCCGAGCGTGGAATCGTTAATACGATCACAAAATTGTGTGTATGTGTGTGTGTGTCCATCGTTTCCAGCTGTGTTCCAAATTCTAAACTGTATGATTATTCCCGAGGCGAGACTGTCAGGGCGGTAGGATGCGCAATGTGGGATTTCTGATAGAGCGGAGCCGGTGCAACCGGACATTCGTCAACGGTGCAGCGAGCCGGCTCGACTTTACTCGATCTTCCTCCAACCGAGTCGTTCCCGATTGTTGCCTTGGTCGCCATAAGGCGGAGGGAATTCGTCACTGTGGATTCGGGACGTAATCCATCGTTCACAAAAGTTAGTTCTACTTTGGAACACTCATTCGCAAACTAGTTTTCGGAGATGGCGCGTTAAATTGGTAGCATTTTGATAAAACGTTGATGATTCCAGCTGTTAATCAAGGGACGCGGAATGAATAATTAAATCTTAAATTCAACGGGGCCCCGAGCCATCCCAGCAGAGTGATGAATCCGCTGAACTTCTGTCGTCTTACAAGTCATAACTTTCGATGTGCGCACTCACCCGCGGAAGAGTAACCAATGGATCATGGTCCTCGAGTGATAAATGTGATGCACCGTATGATGAATCACAATATTTTTGCATATTCAACCACGAGACAAGATCCAACGGAAATGGTAGATCACTCATTGCGTCTTTATCTCCCGGGAGATGTCGTTAGGTATTCTCCTCCGACTTGGTTGCTCAGACCCTTATCGCCCGAAGTGGCCTGTAAATCATGGTAGAATTTAGACCACTGGTGGTCAGAGTTGAACAGCTAGCCACCTCACGTTGCCTGCACCACTGTGATAGCCCTTGGATCTCCGCAAGGTTGGATAAGGGTAACGAAGTTACGAGTGAGGTCACGAAGTCAGGGTCGAAGTCGTAAAGTCAGGCCTGGTCTCACTGGCTTTCGGTATACGCCTAACGACGCGTTTGCGAGATCAGGAATGAAAACATGAGGTTTAAGTCTGGATTTACCTATCACTTCCACGTTTGTTTTACTGCAAGATTTTCTCTTGCTTTATCTCGGCTGAGCTGAATGTAACGATTGAAATTCCGGGGATTTGCGGGCTCGTATTTAGGTATTTTAGGAATTTTCTCACTGGCACACTCGCGTTAATGTTGTTGTCCAATATTGGCATATTATAATGCGATGGAGAAAGAAATTCTTCGATTTAACAAGTTTCGAGTACGCATCTCTTGAACTCGATGAAACTCGACTCCCGTTCTTGTTATCTTCATCCTAGTAAATAATTGATTTTTTTTCTTGCTCTCTTTCTCTCGCCCTCTCTCTTTTTATCTCGCGGGCGAGAACAGCGAAAGACAATTCAAGTGTGCCCTCGTGCGATAGGATGAATAAAGAGCGGGCGAGAAAAGAGGAATGGGCAGACGAGTAGACACTTTATAGAGTCGGATTTTTATGAATAATGTAAAGTATTCGCTGTGAAGATCCGAAAATTCAATCGACGTTGGGAATACCAGAGATAATGGAGCCTTCCAGAGCCACACGATCCACTGTGGAGCTGAGAGTGAGAGAAAAAGATCAGATTGAGGGAGCGAGACCAAAAGAGGTTGCTCTTCCTGGCAACGCTAGGAGTTCTTCTTTGCAAGTGGGAAAGCGTGTTTTTCGTGCTAACGAGACGCCGGGGCGAACGCTGAGGAAAGCTGACGCTTCGCGAATCGTGAAGCTACTTATATTTAGCAATGAGTCTATCTCGTTGGCGTTATCCTCTCGTGGGTTTATTTCTTTTCTTGTTCCACGTGTGCCGAGCCTGCGAGTGCCTCAAATCCCTCGGATTCCAAATTTATTAAATACTTTCATCCTGGCGCGATGATAATTACATGTTCGTATTCAAAGTTGACTGAGTTTGCGATGTTGCTTCGCTGCCGAAATGAAGAAATTTCCACTTCGAAGTTTGCACTTCAGGTGCTTTTGTTATTCGAGCTCGAGCCTCTCCGAAAAACATAAGCTACAATGAAATTTTTTGAAAAGCACGGCAGGCAACGGAGCTTGAAGAATGCAGAAAATTCCCTCGGCCCTTCATAACCCTTCGGCGGCATTTAAGCCCCGAGCCGTCAACTTCAAACGTCGACGGCTTCAACTTTTTTACGCTTGCGTTTTTCTGAACAGAAAAACGACGTTAAAAATTGTTCTTCCCTTCATGCTACGCTGGGAAACCTCCTTCATTTTCACATCCCCTGAGATATTTTCTTTGAAATTCAATGAAACTTTGCGCGCCTGCACGGAGCAACTTCATGTCAGCGTCTTCGGTCAAGTAGAAGGTTTGAATTCCGTCACTCCGGATTGCCCGATGCAGCGGCATCACTTTACAATTAACGGATCCTGTACAAAGTATAACAACTATTTTCCAGCGCCGTAAATATGCGAAATGCCTACACTTACAAATGCGATCGATATACACAGACATTGCCAACGTATAAGATGCTCATCGTCAAGAAAGCGTGGCAGGGCTGATGGAAGTTGCGTGTCGTTGTTCTTGAGCCTTCAGAATAATGCGTCAAGTTGATTTGACAGTGTTTTTTAGCCCCGACAATCAGAATAATCCCTCAAAGTGTACACGGAGGTAGATATTTTTTCGCAATATGAAATACGAGTCGCGATAACAATGTAGACGAAAGTATAATCCTCATCCAAGGATCGAGAGCCCATTGAACGAAGGGAAAGGGAATGTGAGACAGCTGCGTTTTTATTGTTCGTAGATCAACGAATATTTGGAAGCTTTGACAAGCTTACAGCGGAGACTATTTTGTAGAGTTTGAAAATGGGGTCGTGTTGAAATACAGAGTATCAATCAATCAACGACATTGTGGCGAATATTAAGAGTCAACGTGGCATTCATTAGCGGCCAATTATTTTGGCTCACGTCATTGATTCGCAATGTGAAATAGGGATAGGAAAGAGAGCAAGTGGGTACACAGAGGTCGTCGCTCTGCTCCTGCATGTGCGTTCATTACGTATGTGTACAAACTCGATATATTGAACATTATATCACGTCTGAGCGGTAAATGGGATCGATTGATCAGTCCGCATGTCGAGGATCACTCGCAATATCGGGTGACATCGACCTGTTCGAGTGTTTTTCGAGCAGATGAACAGCGCTGAAAGCCACCCGCGCTCCCTCGCCGGGAGGTGATATGTGACAAATGAATGTGAAATAATTTTGTTAATCCAGGCTTTTTCGGGGAAGCCCCAACCGAATAGTTTCGATTGGTAGAATATTTCGTTGTGCCATTAACGTCATGCTCATTATGCGATCGAGTCGGGCTTCAGAGCCTTTAATCCGAGTGTCTAATAAACAAATGGAAACGAATGCGACTCGAGCACCGAGCAAATATACGTTTAAATGCACTTTTACGAATCGCGACTACGAGCACGGTGTGCGGTTCATGATTTTCAAACTTGGCCCTTGAGAACGCGCGATTTCATGAAGTCATCCTGCCCGCTATCTCTTCGTCCTTGCACTTTTCTCGCCTCTGATTTATCGATTCCCTTGGAGAATTTAAAAATATGATACTCCAGAGAGCGACAGCGAAGGGATATAAAGTATCTTGGGTGTGTAAGGCCGCGTGAGTTGTGGCTGGAGATGAATCAGCAGACTATTCCTTCGGTTCTCTCGGTCTCGGGAGACTCGCCATAAAAAAATGACGATCCCACACCAAAAGTGATACAGTCAGACGTAAGTTTCATAAAGCAGAGTGACGACAAGACTTTTTTCCTCAGAATTTATTCACGCGTTAAACGACACATCTGAGCGTACAACTGTCTCGGAGTGTGACGTTTCTCCTGGAAAGAAGGGCGACACACCCTGTTCGTAAAACACAAATCGTAAATTATAATCATGCAGCCTCGTCGCTGTGTAATTTTCGTGAAAATTCCTCCGCCGTTCGCTCGACTTGTATCTTGTTTCAGCCGCTATCTTTGCTTCCACGAGGATATATCAGCACCCCTGCTACATCGAAGGTCTTCGCTGAGTCATTGGTAGCTTAGGAGAATTTAGAGACTCGTAGGACAATCCCGTTTTATCTGATTACAAGTTCAAGCGACATAGGTATAGCCCTGTATATTTGGGGTACCTCCCTGGAATATCCACATCCGTATCAAGCCCCGAGACCTCTTTTCTTATTCGTGAGAACGAGAAAGCTGCATAAGTTTGTCGGGCTCGTAGCCGGGCTTCCCTCCACGAGTCAGCCGAGGAAAGAGCAGTGCCGGCTTTTCTGCTTTTTCCCGAGAACATGCCAGTGGCTTTAACGGAATGAGCTCGATGTGACGGACGAGAGTGAGCTCCCAGATGAAAAAGAAAAGTAACGAGAAAGAAGTAGTGCTACATGACAGTGCTAACCAGTCTTCGAGGCAAAAAGGTTGCTAATGTACACACATATACATGCACGTGTGTACCTGCTCAACCGAGGTATGTTAGCCAACCAAAGAGGATCCGAGGATACGCTTCGTAGAAGCTTCATCTAGTATCCGAACCTTTTACTCTTCTGCCTTCCATTTCGCTCGTCCGACTCCGTTCCACTGATACTTCAACCTCCTTTAAGCCCCCTGCCGACCAGCTCCGAGAAAGAATTATCAAGCCTGCACCTTTTGGTCCACCATCGTGGCAGATCGTACGAAGAAAAAGCTAGAGCCATGCTCCGAGATTCATTAACTTCGAATTACCTTCAGTTTCATGCTTGGGCTACGCTTGCACGGAACACCGCACCATCCCCGCGACTATTCGCCTTCGAAAAAGCTAGCTATTCTAGCTATTTCAAGAGAACCGATGTTGCGCTGAGATAAGAAGTACGGAAAAAGCGAACGGGTGTTTCGAGTCTGTATTCGCTTTTTGTTGGAACCCGCACATTTTGATTGATTTGTAGTAACGGGACACAGTGCAAATGTGACCTTTTTCGAGAGTTTCCGAAGGATCGTCGATACTCGGGATCATGGCACACGAGCATCGCAAGTACGCAGATAAATCGGATCAGAATTACCCAATTTTGGTAACTTTAGATGCAAAGTTCTTTGAGTTGGACAAGATACGTTTTACCTCAGCTCCTTCACAAAGGAAATTCCATCTTCGGAGTGCACATGAGAACGATCCCACTAGACTGGCAAGACAATAGCGAACTTTGGATGGGCCCTTCGCCGGAATTACTTATGCAAGAACTTGATTGTAGCCCCAGGGCGAAGTGTTATTCGCAGATGTTAACGTATTTTGGACAAGGTACGAGGTCACCCTGACGCCTAAGAAGGGAGTCAAGAAAATTTATTGGGAAAGTATACAACTTTTGATGGGCTGATCCGCGATCAACTTCCATCGAACGACCGTGCTTCGCCGATCGATTAACGACAATTCATTAGTTTCATTTGACCGAGTTTATGAAGACCTAAATCGAAAGAACATTTGTGGCTGATATCGAGATATTTAGTCAATTTGCGATCGGAGACTGGAGCACTTTGTCGGACGGTTAATTTAAGTACGCTCGTTTAATTATGCGCGATAATGCAACGTTCTGAACAAGCAAACGCGTGTGCGTCGGGCAGGCACTTAATGGGTCATCGTTTCGAAGCTTATCTGCCGAGAGTGAAGATGATATCGTAAGCTCCGGATTTTGTGTGGTTGTAAGCGTGTACAGTCCCCGGGACGAAGCAGGTGCGAGCGATGAACTAGGAGAGATGACCATGCGGTTGGGACCCGTAATTATTTCCCCCTCGTCTGTTTACATGAGAGCGGTTTCATCGGGCGTTCCTTCACGTTGTCACGATCCTCGGTGTGCTCATCGATGTTATTTGCTTGGCTATTTCGTGTGAGCCGAGAATATGATTGAATATTTATTCATTGGAAGAAATCCACAGGGAAGGCTGTAGTTGAGAAGAAAAATTGTTAATTCGATCGAGTCGAAATCAACTTTACCCAAGCATTCGTCACACTCGTAAGTCTAAACTTTTTCATCCGATCTCCCCTCCCTCGTTTTTCCGTCGCGAAGCCCTCTCATAATAGATTATTTTTGATAGGTATTCGCATAATATATTTACGAGGAGTCAAGTCAGCTCGTGCATTACCGCAAAATGAGAGAAGGTCGTTCGATAGCTCGTCGAGGCTTCCTCGAGCCCGCCCAGCAGCCCAAATTTCCCTTCAGATCTCCCAGTAAATTTCGAAAGCTATCAACTTTATAGGTATAAGAAAAAAGCGAGGGAGAAAGAGAAAGGAAGAAAAAGGGATGGGGAGAGGGCCGGGCAGAAGATGGGAGAGCAGGAAAACCTCTAACTTTTATAAATGTTCGCGACTGTGGGAGTATCCGAGAAATCCACCCCTCGCTGATGCTCTACCTTATACGTATATAGATCCTGCAATTTACGAAAGAAGCTCGTTTCTCATTTCGCTTAATTCACCAGCATGCTGATCGGGGCCTCTCTCCGTGTTATGTCTGTGCGCCGGAATTTTAGCCTCCAGGCTGAAAGAACTTGAGCCAACTCTTGTCTCTACCCTGCTATGAGATATTTTACTCAGACGAGACTCGCGATCGATATGCAATATCACACCTGTGTGTATACAGTCACTTTTATTGAAAAATAAATAAATTTTCTGACCCGCTCATCAGTGGAAATCCTAATCCAATATTGCCAATTATTTTTCCACGCTCCAATAGCAACGAATTTTAAAAAATAAAGTTTTCATTAACGGAATAATCACTTGGATATATACGTTAATAGTTGCCTCGATAAAATAAATAAAGTCGAACGAGCTCGTCGCGAATCTCTGTGATCGAAGTCTGCACTCGTCCGGGAATAATAACTTTTTATAACGAATATTTTTCCCAAAAGAATTTCATTCTCGTCGTTTTTGTAAAGTTTTTGGAGTTAATGTACATAAAATGATCGTTCGAAGCTTCAGAAAGGACTGAACAAAGCGTGAGTATGGAAGGATATCGCTGATTCATTTATTCGAGAAAAATGGACAGCAGTAACTTGCAAATACAGCTGGGAATGATAGATTATTTAGAATGAAGCTTCCTGAATACGTAATTAACACGAAACATCGATGATCAATATTCCATTAATAACGAGGGACATTCAATTAAAACTTTATCAACCAGGCTGAATGGCGAGAGGATATCTCGAAAATAATAAGCAAGGAAACATTTGTACATTAATTTTACATGCCGAGGGGCGGGGGGGGGGGGGGCACACTATCTGGCACTTCATTATAGAGAGAATGACGTAGAATTATCAGTAATTGCACAAGGATAGATCGGACTCCGGAATCTTCGATACGATTATTAATTATTTGAACGTGCAGGCAAAACACGATGCCATTCAACCATTGGATTTTCGATAGCTATTTTATTCAACGAAACGGACATGGTACATGATATTTAAAACAACAAATAGGACGTGGAATGAAGAAAATGAATAATTTTCATGAGAAAAATGATGCTGAATCGAGGAAAGTGCTTTTTGCAATCACGCCTGAACGGACAATTTCAACGAGTTCATTCCAAGTCACTAACAATCGCGAGTTCTTCTTTCCCAAAAAGTTTTTCAGAGCCACTTGTTGCCGTAGATTCAGGAAGAGAGCGCGTTCTATTTGGCAGTTTTCCACCTTTTGTGAATAAATTATTGCGCTCTTTGTATCCCGTTATCTCAGCAGCGGACTCTATCGCGCGATGAGCAGCCTTGCCTACGCTGGATGTGAAGCTGGACGGTGCAGGTGTCGGTAGCCTCGCGAATCTGACAGCGATCCGATTAGCACGGTCGAGCTCATCGCCCGATGGCAAGAAATAATGACCTCGATATCTTCGCAAAATTCCGTACTCGACGCCCCGCTTGAGAGCAGCATTCACCTGACGTTGATGGACGATTAAATTCCTGACATTTGACTAAATTTCGAGTTCATTATATCACACGAGCACTATTTTGTGAAGGATCGTTTTACGAGGAAAAAGTATGACGTTGTCTGAGAGTGCAGAAGTGACTGATTGTTCGAAATAAAATTACTTGCGATAAACAAATTACTTGAATTTATAATAAATCATTCGAAAGTGTACGCTGCTGGAATCTTGATACAGAAAAAACGTTTTTCTCGAAACTGCAGCTGAAAGAGCTGAACAAAAACAAGAATTTAAGGACATTAAAGTGACTGCTTCCGAGCTTGTCGCCAGTGAGTTCGTTAGTTTAATCTTTAAAACCCCGGAGAGTAAAAGCTCGTCATTCAAAATGTCTTTTTAACTGCGAGAGGCTGGGCTCGTGACGAGTTTTAAAGGAACAATTATAAATCATAATTTACTTGTCGCTTGACACGCTCCTCAGGCACATTGGACGAGTAGCTGATGTAGCCGGCGATCTTTCTCGGTGTCGAGCCCTTAGTTTCCTGTAAATCGTGAATGGCGGATACTATCAAAGCCGCGATCCTCATGGGCTTGGGTTTTCGGCTCTTCGCAGGCTTTCGCTTCGTTTTCGCCATTTTCACACTTTCACACCCCGCAATTTATCCCCCCGCTAGAAAACTTCTGGCAATTATTTATCCCAGGAGTTCAGATCGTTTCCATCAGAATTAGAACAATAAAATTTCGAAGATTCGCACTAAATTATACTGTGAATTGCCAATTCGTTAACGCGTCAATTTTCATCGCCGATGTCACATGCCAAACTGTTTACACGGCGAAACTCGTTTGTTAATCTTGTCGTCAAGTCGCGCGACGTGCGAAACGTAGCAAGCTTCATCGCTCCAATGATAGTCGTTGGAACAACGCTCTCGCCCAAATGTTTGCTGGAGAGTCCCATCAAAAAAAGTATTCGCTGCAAATAGTGGACGACCGTTTTATTAACACTGTTGCAGCTCATGAAAATCCAGAATTTTTGTGTTGTTATAAAAATTTTATGTACCGCTGGCGATAACGGTGTGCAGTGCCAGTTCTATCGTGGGTCGCCATTCCACGATCAAACTTTTTCATACTCACGAGCAATTGCAGCTCATTAATATGACAACTTTCAGCAACATTAATAATCGGTTAATAATGCAGGCAGATAACAATGATAAGTTCTTGTTAAGCGATTACAGTTGGACTCATTGCTCATGGGTTTGTACGGTAACATAAACTGTCAAGCATAACTTATGAAAGTCCGGATCCCCTCATAAATACACGCTAATGGATTATTCTGCATAAATAATAAAACAACGCCGCGTGCGTAACGCCACTTGCATTTTTCCTCATTGCTTTTTAACTGAAATAATAAACATTTCGTTCTCCTATCGCAAGCGGAATAAGTGAGTATTGTACGTGCAATTATACGCGAGGATAGATTGGCGAAATGGGGTCAGTTCGAGTCATTTGTATCGCGAACGAACATGCATGCACCGCCTGCAATATAACCGGAAGTACCGTGCATTGGATAGTCCGTGACAAATCGATGTGGTCTGCCGATAGATTTTTCTGTTCTTAATTAGAGGCCGCACTTTGTGTTATGACAACGTTCGTTATGAACATTTTCGTGATAGATCGAGGTTGCTAACGATCTGATATGGGCTCGGGGAGACGCTGCGAAACAAAAGCCCGGTGAACGTTTTTTTGTCTGCCTCGGCAGCATCTTCGTGGGAGTGAAAATCATTTGATTTACAAACTCGTAGAAATGATTAAACGCGTAATCCTCGGGAGAGGACACTCGACGCATTACGAGTGTATCATTTCCGGAGCAGGGCGCGGAGGCTTCCACGACGCTAAATTATACGAGATGAACTTTATCAAAGCCTCTTCGGCTCCAGCGACATTTATGCATCCGCAGGGCAAAGTTATTCGGCAAGGATTGCGACGCAGAACAAGTGACGAAGGAGAGGAAGTGGAGGAAAAAGGAGTTGAGAGCATTAAGATAATTTGCAGCGAGCCACAACGATGCTTTATTTTCGTTGGACGTGTTCAACGATAAAGCCCTCACACCTACGCTCGCGTGTTACCGTCCCCATGAAAAAGTACTATTCGCTGGAACAGCGGTGTACAGAAAGGATAAAACAATTATCGCGTCGGGCAGATTTCTTTCGTTTCGTCGTTATCGTCACCGAAACCGGAAACTAGCGGGTTTCGCGCTGAGCGTTTATTCGTTGAATTTGTCAAAGGTGGAAAAACTCAAGTTTCAAAGCCGGCGGCCTCGGACACACGCGACAAACTCATATGGGATATCTACGAGCGTACACGCGAGCTTTTTCACCTTATTTGCATGGAAAATATCGTCGAGTGTTATGCGAGCAAGAATAAGTACCAGCGAAAGCGGAAGGGTCTCGGTGACGAATGGGAATGGAATTTACGGACGTGTGTATGTTCCCTGGAGTACTGTACCTTTGCTCACTATTCGAACGCACGAATGCTCGCATTATTCTCCGAGCTTTTACTGCTCAATTCCGTCCCTCCCATTTGCGTCTTCGTACTTATCCGCCTTTCCTTTTTTATTAATCATTTTTCTCTTTTATAGTTTTGCCAATAATTCTTTGTACGATGTATTTCGCGGTGCGCCGGTCGCCCTTGTGCCACCGGTCTCCACGAGACAAAAAAACCTGTAAATTACTGGAAGTGCAAAGCACCTCGACCGAATCGTGTCAAGCTTTACGAGGGTTTCACTCCATTTCAGGGACTTTTCGCCTTCTCTTTAACTCCACCATTTTAGCAAAATCATACCTTTTTACTCGCCTCCCTGACCATTCCATTCCACTTTCGTAAATATCCGTTTTCGCGATTCTCGAATAATGAACGTATGACGAACAACACGAAGCTCAAATCAACAGTGCGAATGGGAAGTTTCAACGAACTTTTAAATACAAATTATGATCCACGCAAATTTATTTTTAAGTAAAAAACGTCATGAAAAAAGTATTCGAATCTGAAGGGCCGACAATATTTCATCGATGCGTCGTTACTCGTATTCCGATGAGCTCGAATTACGTACTGTTGCACTAACGAGCTTCTATTGTTGGACAACTCGTCGTGAACCTACGATCAAAGATTTTTTCAAGCATGCATCTATGGGAGGCAGTTGGAAAGAACCGGTGACTACCAATTACGAATAAAACTACCTCCGAAGCAATAGTGTACTCAGGGAGCAGAAGACGTACATCGTATTACGTACGTAACATATATCTTGTCGAGATTCCTGATCCGATTTCGTGCTCTATAGTAAATCCCCCGAGCGGCTAGTTCGCTTTCTTCAATTGCCCTACCGAGTATCCACTCCTGGTGGAGCTGGTACTATTACTACATATGGCAGAGAAAGAAGGATTTGGAAGATCGTAAAGGGGGTGGCCGGGCTCCGGTTTTCATCGGACTGATTTTCTCGTTTCGAAGAAAAATCGAGACGAAGGGAGGCATGCAGAAGTGAGGATGTTCATTGATTGAAAAATTCAATGAACAATCTCAGAATCAGAATGAGAAATAAGACTTTAAAAAAAGGTGCTAAAAATATTGTTCGAGTAGTTCGGCCGTTCGACTAAGTAGGCTTCCAGGGCCTCTTACGGGGCAAAATTTTGAATTATTTCATTTACAATTTTGAGTTTTTAACACCGTATCCTTTAAGAGCAGTTACAATAATATTAATTGTGAAAAGATCATGCACTGTGTTCGAGTTTCGGAAAAGTTTACATCTTGAAGAAAATTTATCACAGATTCCGTTTCTTTACAAAAAAAAAAACATTATCTTACAAGGCTTTCAACAAGCAAGAAAATACGAAAAAACTTTAGTTTTTCATGTGTCGAAAGCGGATGTCAGTCATTACGTTGGACTGCCTGTAACAGCTCATTGAACTCCGGGTAAATTCGGGAATCGTGGGAATTCCATCAAATTTATTTTTGAAACTGATTCACGTGCTTTCATTCGTCTAGTAGCTTCGTTTTTTTAAAATGAATTGACCATTTATTTTTCTCGGTGCCATTGCACCGATATAAACTTTCTTTCGCACGATAAAAATGTTCCCTAGGTTATGTGTATTTCAAGGGTCACCGGTACCGACTCAATCATTAACTAATCAAATTGAAGTATAAACTTTATCTTTTATGATGCTTTCAAAGCATTTTATTACGTTCTTATGATAAAATTATTCTCAATGTAAGTGTTTATTAATTTTATTAATAATTTAGACTTAAAATGAATCAACATAAAGTAGTCGCAAACTCGACTAGTCATAGAACTACTTTAATGTAAGAAATGCTCTGTTGCAATGAAAAAAGTTGCCCTCCACGAGGGCTGCTCCGCAGTATCGATTCGTAAAATGCAGGAAAAAAAGCGATTGATAAATTGCGAATAGCACGCTTCAAATCTCGAATAACAGTCATTCTTTTTAGTCGAGTGTTAAACGAGCAGAGTTTCGCTCAAGTGAAAGGCAATAAAGGAAATGAGCAGGATTGGAAACAAAAATGTGGAAATTTACATGTCAACCGACACTGCACATCGTAAACACACACATCGTAAGCGATAAACGAGTACGAGCGTCGAGAATGTTCAGAGAATATATAAATGTGCATGTGAACGAGTGTAAGGCTACAATCGCAAAGCGCCAATGGAACATTTCTGTCACGCCGACGCATGGAGGTTTCAACGAAGCGAGAACTGCCAGATTAAACGTTACCATGTACGTGCACTTCATATGTATTTATATATTTTGAAATTTTCCAGCACTGTTTACCGCTACTCCATAACGATTTTACGGTTGTAATGCGTTTTTTTTACGCCGGTTCCACTTTGTTTAGAATAGACTGGTCAAAAAAAAATAACTTTTAAACACACTTGAACAAAGCATTTTCGGATGTTGGTCGAATTACAGCTCGGAAACATCGCTGGAACATAAAAATTAAAAAAACGTGTCCTTTCATTCGAACTACTTTAAAATTTACAGCAAAATAAAAGGCTCGAGTAACAGAAGAAAACAATTTAGGAGTTCGAGCGTTTCGTGAATGTTTCTCGGCACTATGAAAGCTTCCATTGCGCTTCTTTTGTCCAAACTATAATTGACGAAACTCGGAAAATAATGAAATTATGGAAATTGTAACAAAAATTGTCCTCCTTAATTGGCCTCGAGTTTCAGTTCCAGTTGATTTTTTATTGAGCTCGGTGTCAATAAATTTTGGGTTCTCACGATGATATATTTTTTGTGGTGCTACTTTCGATTATCAGGTATTTTGTGCCTTGGAGGCTTGGGTTAATAAATCGATTAACAGTAACGAAGACTATCCATTGTTTTGAGTGGGAGCCGGTCGAATAAACACATTATCGTGACTGCATTAGCCATAGAAGCAAGAGAGTATCGTCAACACTAAAAGAGAGATCGAACAAGAGCATTGTTGCTTTATCGTCGAATATTACGATGTATTATTATACGGTGGAGTACTTAGTGTGTAACGGAGTTACATCAATGCGATATATAATGGCGTATATACAAGGGAGACCGTTATCGATACCATTGGGCATTAATTAGTAATTGGGCACACGATGCAGCCTGCACCGGAGCGTATACAATCGCGCTAACCTCTCCCCTCGTCCGTTGAAGCTTTCTCTCCGGTCACAGTTCAACCAGAATCCAGGAGGATTACAGAAACGAGCCACCGAGCAGCGAGGTTTCTGTTGGCTTTTGCTTGTGCAAGCAAGCCCAGCCCTTTCTCCCAAACGTACGTATAACGACGAACGGTTTGGATCGGTTCATGGCCGCTGTACTCGGCAGGGAGAAAGAGACGTAAAAAGAAACAGCGAGAGATTGAAGATGGCCGAGTTAGGAAAACAGGTCGCCCGAGCTGGAATGAGAATTTATGAAAGTAAATATCCTAACGGTTTCATTTTTTTCGCTTTTCCTTCCTCTCGCTCTCCTCCGACCCGACCATGGAATCGGACCAGCGATCATTATTCAGAACACGTAACGCAAGCTCGAGCAAATCCTCGTCATGGGTACGGGACCGTGAACGTCCCGTTCCTCGTTTTTGCTTCCTTCCTTGCCAATGTTCCTCCTCCTTAAAAATATACATGTATATAAATCAAAATACATATGAACTCTCGAAGCTCACGGAGAATCCGAGGAAAATATCGTGCAGAAACATCGCGTCAAGATTGCATCTGGACAAGAAAAAATGAAAGCTACAACACGAGGCTCCGCGTCGTTGAATATTTTGATCTTTTTTTGCCCACGTGGCACCGGCTTCCGTAAACCGATGATCAACATTCGACACGAATTCAATGTTAGTTCATATTCTTTGACGCAGTGCGAGGTCGATAAAGCACACGGAAATAGATCAATGACGCACGGCGGGCTCAAGGATAATGCAAAATTTACATGAACGATTCCAAACTCCCCTGGCAATGATACGTATTCCTCGAACATTTGAACCTTATCATCCTCCATAGAGCTCCGGATCGATTGATCGCAAACGTGCCCCGGAAAGTTGCCTTTCTCTATGCGCAAACATAGGAAACGACGCTACAAACGGCGTCCAAGAGTACCGAACGAAGCGTGTAAGCATTAGGAGATAGATCCATGTGGGCTGAACATTACGGTTGGTATGCCGAGAGCTATGGCTAAGCTGAATCGTACGAATTACACGCATTCCGATGCATCATCGCGAGCTCGTGTATAGTTTCCGTTCACGCTCGGCTCCTGGTCTCGTGCTCGAGTCACTATTCCGAAACATTCGCAAGAGCTTGATCCCTGAAAGCGAATGTATATAGCCGGCTATGGCTTCTATAAACCTATGCACGTAATCCTATGAGTTGCCTCCGAAATCCGTTGACCCCGTCGCACCGATAACGTGGACAATGGCACAAATGTACAGGTCTTCATTGTATTCCGTTCGCAAGACCCATGCGTTTCCCTATTTGCTCGACCAATCCGCTCATTTTGTGGCTTCTACGTATACCTACGCGTGTGTACAAGTTCTTCCGTAAGTAGACGCAACAAAGTTGAAATATTGCAACGGAGAGTTGTGGGCCTTAATATCTCGCGGATAAAGCATGAAAAGTGGAGAATTTTAGAATCTAGTGTGGATTTAAGAAATTTTATTTTAATGGTTATGATGTTTACGATTGTATCCTCAATCCGCTGTTTACGGTTGAGGGTTTATTCTCCGCAATGAGTGATACTGAATCCGATATTCAGGACTTCACCATCCCATTGCTGGGTGCCATTAAGCGTCACTGCAATTCTGCCTGACGAGTGTCGAAGATCGAACAATGCAGGTGGTGGCTTATGGGATCGATTTTACGACGCGATCGATCGATGCTGGATGAGCTCATTTGACCTGGTCGTGTGCATTGAAGCATTTCGGAGGCATCGGCTTTACGACTCTGCAGGGAATCCGAGCTCCGGTGAGACGACATCTTGTGGAGGAAAAAATGTTTCTCTCGGGCCAGCCTCACTGGTGCGTGAGCCTTTCAAGCAACACATTGACGCAGAGAAGGTGCAATATTGATGGGCCACGATGAGGGATTCCGAGGAAAAAAGCTCGCTGGAATTCGTGATCCAGATGACATCCGATCGCAATCCCATTATCTTGGTTCATCCAATTAAATCACGAGGGAGTTTGGCGTGCCAGCATCTATTCCGGCGAGCGCTGGTCGATGACTAACTACCGTGATTAGCTAATACTTGAAGTTCTTCCACTGAGGAAACCTGGTGCAAGTGTGCACACAGCCGCAGCCTCACTCTCTTCTTCTATATCCTTATCGTCCTCTGTGATGCATATACACGGAGAAAAGTCGTCTAACCTCGTGGAAATACAATTACCGGGTCACCGGGGGTAGAAAACCCACACGACAAACGACACACATGCGCACCAACTTAAGTGAATCTCATCTATGCGATGTCTCCGAGTATACGAAGCCTGGTCTCGAGCAGGCGAGTTACCAACGGCGAGCAAGCCCTGTCGTGCCGTACCAACGTCAAAGTTTAGGAGGGTGTCGAGAGCGGTGGGCGAGAGTTGTGCGAACCCGGCGATGCAAAGCTTAATTGTTTGCCTGCGAATTGTTGTCAGTTAAAGTGGAAAGTTACTGATAACTCGTGGGCGGTTACGGAGAGCACGGGCAAAGAAAGGTAGGCTCTTCATTCTGTAAATTACAAGAGAAGACAGTGTTTAACTTCATTGGGAATAAGGAGAGTGCCACCACTGCTGAGGATTAAGATTGCATCACATTCCTATATTTATACAAATCCATTCTCGTAAGTACAAAGTTTGCATTGCTTTCTGCAAACTTTGTTTCATGCAACATTTATGCGGAATAATTGATGAGTATGTGCGAGGAATTCACACAGGAAATGGAGGCTACGAAAAGGTTACGTACGAGCGAATTAATTTATGGGATTAAGTTCGTACGGTCACAAAGGAACTTTGTTGACGCACTCTATCATGAGGGCTCTTCCATCACATAATCATTACTTCTACTTTTGTCGAGAAGCTCCGTCATGAATGCATCCAAAGTGGATTTCGTATCGCTGAGTTTGTAAGACGTAGACGCGCTAGCATAGTCAGTTGAAAGTGTGCAAAAATTGACGTTTTCTCTTCGTTATAGTCTTCAATACATTGGCATATCCGATCGAGCTGACTCAAACGCTGTCAAAGTATTAACAGCTTTAATTGTTAACCTCAAATCGCTATTTTGGCTGTTTGTTTTCGTGGAACAAGCTGCACAGCCGAGATAATCCTTTGTCTCGAGTTTTCCCACGGGCTCGGTGCCAGGCCGGGGGTGCGAAAATCTCTTTCCGCTGCGCCATTCTCAGCCTCCGTCTGGAACCGCATCGACACCCACCCCAAACTTTGCCTCTTTTCTGCGTCGTTTCACTCCTTTTGCTCTTTTAGTCCGACTGGAAAAAGGGCTGTCCTCCTCAATCGATTCACCATCACGAGCTAATCCAACTCGTACGAAAGCAACGATTCCCACGAGGCATTTAAACATTGACGACTATTCGATCCCTCCTCTCCGGGTTATTCTCAAGTTTACTTCCAGTTTTTACTTCCAATCTTTCACAACCAAACCAGACGACAGCGAAATGCTCCTCGTCCATGTAACACCATCGAATCTAAAATCCTTCTCGTAGGCTGGCAGCCTCCGAACTTTTGTATGTTGCTTGAACGTATGCCAGAATAACAAGAGCCAAATAGGAGTAAGAGGCTCGAGGGAGATTCACCGAATACAATAATACACAGTGGGAATGTGCGCCTAGTTCAACAGCCAGGGATCATCGTATCCTTTAACAGGTTTCTATGCAGCCCACTTGGCTTCCTTGCTCTTGTCTAGTGTAGATTTCGTAAAGCAAGCCGAGCACACACGGAATATAAACAAGAGCCGAAACTGTCGCGGTCACTGTCCACACCCTACGACTATGTCACCAGCGATAGCACTTGCTCAACCCTGTTATCCTGACGTAACTGTAACCGATGTATGAATACATTTGCAAGCGTTAAGCTCCGAGCAATGCCTGACCAAATACCAGAGATCCTACCGTTGGTCGTTTGCCTCTGCAACGATGAACACGATGAACGGATAACTCGCTTCTCCGAATGTCCACCAACTATTCTATAACAGCGTTATGTATCAACTGCGCAGGCTCAACGTACATCCGTGCACGATGATTGAAATTTGAAATATCTCTATCCACACTGTTCAAACTCCTTTCAAATTTGACTGACCAACTGGCCAGGAATCCTCAATAATATCATCCCGAAACTCCATGCGGCGTGAAATTCGACGTCTCCAATCTCAAATCAGTAACTACATTCTCATTCTACAGAAATTTATTCCAAAGTTCTCATACTCGATCCATCACAATATCAGACGAAATCACAATATCAGACGAAATTCAAAATTTCGCCGTCCATCACCAGCCCTCGTTCCATCAAATATCAAAACTTGTACGGTTGCGAAACTTTAACAGTCGAATGATGAAAATACTTGTTTGGAAATGTAAGCTCCCATTACCTCCGTCAGTTGCAACCGTCGATTAACGGATACTAAAGCGAGTGACTCGTTTTGCGTTTAATCTGATATTGTAATGTCATGTTAGCTTTCAATATCTGAATATCAAATTCCGTCTGCAGTAACCAACAATTTTGGCAATAGGAAGGCACAAGTTGATGCGGAATGTTGAAAAATCTTTTTCTTGGTTTTGTAAATGCTTTCACCTCTGACAACTCGACTTTCGCAGGTGTTGATGCGTCTTTTAATTTGCGTGAGCATCACAGCTGTTGACTGGTGTCGGATGATCCTGACTAAACATGAGAAATCCCATCAGCCAGGGAATCTTGTTCGGCTCTCCAGCAACCCTCCGTCTTTCAGTATTCGTCAAGTGCAGCGGATGGACCCTCTCGAAGTTCCACTTTCCATTGTCAGAGATATATAGAAGATTGAATCTGTAATGAAAATTGTAGGGGCGAAGAAATTGGAATGATCTTCGTCTCGAAGGACTCTGTTTGGATTATCCCAAAAAATGATACCCGAACGAAAATGAATTTGAAGATATTCGTTGTCCAATCGACTAGTTTTATCTACAAATGATAGACGCCAAGGTGGTTATGCAAAGTGGTAAGTTACCTCGGCGGAAGAATTCTTTTGAACCTGATCTCTGCTCTGATGTGGTCTAAGTTTCCGAAAGAACAAGTCTCATTCCGATGACACATGTCGGAAAATTTTGTGGGTATGATCATAGGGGGAGGGGGTAAGTTGTGGGTGGAACTTGTCAGTGGGATATGCGCGAACGAAGGAAAAGTATGAGAGGGGAAAGAATCCAAGTTACCTCGCGTGGAAGAGTCACAAGTCGAGACCGAAAAGTATGAGAAAGAGAGGCGAGAGTTGGCGAACCCTTCGGCCCTGCATCTTCTACGTGCTTTCAAAAACTTTCACTCTCCACGCCATTTCTTTTGCCCAGTTTTCTATCGCTATATCCTCGCTGTTCTTACTTTATGAAAAGGGGGAAAAAAGAAGGAAATTGGAAACGGAGACGGACGTAGAGATTGTGGAGAAAGTTGGGAATTCGTACTTCGTGTCTCAATGGTCGTCTACAGAAAGCACCATGGCCACGAGCGATACATGTGATACTTACATTTTCACTCGACCATTTTTTGGCCATCCGTTTTATTTTCACTGGCGATGTTGAAGGTGGAAACTTTGCTTTACAGATCCTCAAAGATCCTCGCTCAATTGTGTCCCTTTATGGAGGACTCGGAGCATAAAACGGAGGAACAGCGCTCCCCGTTTTATCCATAACTACAGCCCTCGATGTCCCGATTCCTTAAATCGTACGATCCGAAGCAATCGTTGGGCAAATCACATCTGGTACTGACCACAGTCAGTTGACAAAGAAAATTCAAAAGCACGTCATAAGCTTTAGTGTTTGACGAACTAAATCAAGGTGAATTAAGTACGGAAGTGAATTGTTGAGAAGTACTCAAAAGAGAGTCGATTGGGTTTGTAGGAAAGTGCGGGGCGAACCGTCGAGAGGGTTCTTTGTGGAAAGCAGCGAGTACGAGGACGTAACCGAGTCCACACGTAGTACGTGCATCCTGAAACAGTGTGACGCCGAGTCTTGGAAAGTGGCCGAACAATCCGGAGCACTCTGGAACGGCGAGTCCTACACGTGATTAGGTTTATTTGCGGATTCGGTGGGGCAGAGGGTTTGCTTCAGCACATGAACCAAACGCTCGACGGTTGACGGTGGGCAACGGTCTAGTGTTTAACATCATGTGGAAATCGATGGGCCCTCGAGCCAACAGACCACAGGAATTGGCCAGCAAGTCCCCGAGGAGCGATGAACTGGTTCCGACAAAATCGCCGTCGACGAGATGAAGAGGGCTTCAAGGACAAACACACGCGTACGGCATGCGCGCAGGCTTTTCACGACGGACCATTTCGACGTCGTCGATTTTATACATTAATGGATAGTTTCCCGCATATTCCCTTTCTGACGCTGTCATCGCATCCACGAGGTTTGTCCGTCGTTAAAGCCGCCATCATCGACCTTCTGCTTTCGCACGCGTTTCTTTTTTTCTCCAGAAGCTGCTATTAAACCGTCGTCTTTACAGCAACTCAGCAATATCTTTGGTGTGTAAAAAAGTCAAAGGCCTAAGAACCTATAGATAGAAGACGGTGTGTAATATAATCGAGGGAGCAAGAAGCGAAAAAGGTAATTAAGCGCCTCGAAGGACTCGCCCAGATGGTAAATTTGCAAAGACAGAAACGCCCGGGAGTTCTGCCTTCTCATGACATCTCAAGGGAATTTCATGAGGATCGTTGCATTTTTATATAACTCTATGAATAAAATATCGTGCGCCTTTTTTATGATGTCTTTGCTGCCTTAAATTTAATGGTATTGGCACACGTTTCTTCGAGCATGGCTCGTCAAGATTTTTATGCTATTGGAGTTCGAGAGCAGTGCAACAGCGATCGAAGATCTGCTGATATGAAGGCTATTTATCGATTGTTCTTGTTTAACCGCTTTTCACTGCTCAAACCCCAAAAGGAATTTGCTGTATCAAAGTGATAATACATAAATTGGATTTTGACAATCAGGCGAGATTTCATGTCCTTCGTTAGACGTGACTATGCCCCTGACAATACTCAAATTCTGCATTATTCATTCAGGCTTTGAGGCTTCGAGTTACCACATATATAACATATTACAGAACATTTGAAACTGCACATCCGTATATTTGCGAGTTAGTAGTCTGTCTCGGTGTACAAAGTAGCATCGACTTTAGGAAATACCTTTTGACCAACGGTAGAGCACGTTTATGTGTCTGGCAACTAGGCTTCCTCTCCCATTTGTGTAATTGCATGTTTCTCGTGAAAGTTTGGATTGTACGCTCGACGAGGATAGCAACAGTGGCATTCATGGTGGTTTTCGAAGCTTTGACTGGTGCGGCAAAGTTTTTTAAAATGCGTATTTGTTCGGGAATTTCTGACTTGTTATTAAATGCTCGCTTTGCTGAAAGTTCAACGAACCAATAAATAATGGGCAGGGAATGAGGACGGATGAAAAATTAAAGAATTCTTGATTTTTATCTGAAAAGCGAGGAAGAAACTTGTTTGACAATTTAACGATACTCTTTTTGTGAAGCATTATCTTTAATTAAATTAGTGAACATTCAGGTGGAGCAGAAAAAGACTGCAGCAATGTTCAACATCAGAGCCTCTTGTATTATAAACTTCTAAGAGGATTCTTAACAACGAGCCAGAGATTGTCGTGGAATTTCAAGCCCGTTCCCTTCAACTACCTGTCGTATTTTTTTACCAGAAGGCATAGTTGGAGGGAAAAAGACAACGGGAACATGAAGAAGCCTTTACTCTCCATATTCCTAGCATTATTAGGCTCGTATATATAACCGCTTTGCAACTCTGGTGGAAAGGAATTACGAGACTTGAGAAAAAGATAGATAGCACAAAAAGCAGGGACGAGTGGTCGTCCAAATTCTTTTTTTCTCTCCAAGTTTTTGACGCTGCGTCCCTTCCTCGGATGGCAAACGCTCTCTCGAGTCACTAGAATTTTTAAGACTTTTGCCTTTTAAACTTTTAACAATCCCTAAGATTCCATGCCCCTTCTCCACCGATGCACAAAGCGAGAGGACGAGACAGATAGAAAGAAGGAAGGGGATGGTCTTCAACGTGTACAGCGTTCGAGTCATATATAATAATTCCGAAATAAAAAGCGAGCCGAGTGTTAAGCTTCAGCGCAGTTAACTGAGCTTGCTCACATTTTATAATGTTGTGAATACGATAGAATGCCAAGCATTATCCTCCACCGGGTCAGAGCTGGATGCAGAGCGAAGATAACTCAAGAATAATGGCCACGCGAGAGCTTAAGATTACGAGAAAAAAGGGCGTACATGAGAATAATATTACGAAGGTGTGTGCACTGCAAACATTGAGTTCTTTCTCCTCCTTTTCTTTGGTCTTCGACTTAGTCAACGCTCGCGCCTCGAAGTATGCACAATGGTGAGTTATTCTATAACGGATGTTGAAATTTTGAGAGGAAAGCTTCATTGTCACTCGATTAATCCGGGTAATGACTCAAATTTTATTGACGACAAGAACAGTTTAGTTCGAACTTGAGAAAAGTTGATCGTAAATTTTGTCAAAAGTGGTACCAAAAATCCTTGGTTTTCGGTACCAATTTCATTTGATATTTTTATCGTTGGAAGACATTGAAGCCTCGAACCGGGACGCCTTCGTCGTTTTTATAAAGAAACAAAAAAGAAGCACAAAGATATCTGTGAATAGATTGTCTGTCTTTTTAGGTCGTTTCCTGCAAGGTGTCATTAAAATGTTCGTTTTGTTTATTCGTCCTTCTTCCCAGTGTTCTATTTTCCAGTATCCGCACATCGAGTATCTCATATTTTCATTGATTGAATAAAGATGAAGCAGCAAGACAAAGAATTACGGAAAGAGGCAGGGCAGCAATTTATTTTTCACAGCCTTGATCCGCTGCCGTTGCAATACTTTTGAACGAAAGCTCGATCGGAATGAAAAATAAAGAGATAAGAAAAATGTTTCGGAAGAAAAATAAACATTTGTCGATAAGAAGCGAAGGCGGATAACGAGTATCGAGAAAAGATGAAGAGAGAGGGGCCCTAATCCAGATAGGGCTCGAACGGGTTTGTATTGGAGACGCGTTTACGAGCTTTCTATTCGGAAAGGATAAACTATGATTGTTACGGAATTAACGGGCGGCAAGGGCCGATGAGATGACGCCGAGAGGTATTGTATCGGTCTATCTGTGGTTTTCACCCGCGCTACATATCCTATCGAAAGAGAACTTCACCAACCACTGTGGTTTAACCCGAATCCATCGGATTTTCTGTTCATCCAGCTGAAGAACTAAAGAATGCTGAGAAACTTTGTACAACGAACGGCAGCAGCAGTCTACAATGACGCCACAGTTTCGAATTCCACTTTATTCTCGCTCGAATATACGAGTGAATGAGACGTTGCTCTGAAGCTGAACGAGAGAAAAAGATATTAATGTTGAAATTCTAAGAGCGGCACTTTGAAGTTGAAACTTTTGAAAATGAATGGAATACTTTGAGCGGCGATAAAAATATTCCCCGCTGAGCTTTCGTTTCACTTGTCTAATCTACGTCGTAACGATCGCGATTCGAAACAATCCCACATAAAATCACTTCCGTCGGCGTGACAACTTTATGAATGCCTTTCAAACGAATCACGAAGCTTCTTCGAAAAAATCACTGTGGACGCAAAGCAACAGGGCTCTTGCAAGTTGTCCTTCCTCCACGCGAATTCTGCGAAATAATTTATCGTCCAATTAGTCGAAGCTAAATATACGTGCGCCCCGGAGCGTTTTATCGATGAAAGGATCTACGTGAATGACGAATCACCTGCAGCGAACGTCACGAAGGCTCAACGTACCAAACCACATTATTATTGTACACTTGAAAGAAGCTTCCTGGCAAAGTTTCCACAAACATCAGTTTCTCGAACAGACTTTCATCGAATGAAGCTTTTTCAGTATTGCAACTGCTCTCATTTTCCCAGAAGTCGAATTCTCGATCAGCAAAAGTCTTGAATCATGTCTCAAAAGTTTGAAAAAACATTTGAAAAATAACTGCTCGAAATATTTGTAGCTGCAGAGCACAACATTGCAAGGGGACCTTGCTGCGAGTTTTTGGTTCGTGCAACAATATCCAAAATCAATAGCAATCGCCCATCCAAACATTACGGTTAGCGAACTAGCTTTTGTTGTTGTTTTTCATGAGGCACACCAGGGATATTTAGCCAACCAGACTCGTGCACACTGACGCAAACGTTTTCCGAAACATACCTTTACATAGAAAAGTATGTTTGGGATGAGTCCGTGCAGGGCACCAGCACTTGTTCTTCAGTGGAGTAGAGTAAAAGTAAAGTGGGTTGTTATAGCCGCGGGCGGACGGCAATCTTCCCCCTGGATACGCGGAAACTCTGAAAATTGTAATTGGTCAACGACCAGGGTGGCTTGCGCTCGGGGGGTTGCTCTCGCCCGTTAAGCTTTGCGGCCGAGAGACGGAAATTTGCGTGCAACGCCGAGTTCCCCTCTTTTGGAATGCAGCTCGATCTTTCCCTCTTCCTTTTCTGTATTTCAACGTTAGTTTTCCTGGTGGCGACGGCACCGGGCTCATGAAAAACGCTGCTGCGAACGAATGATCAAGAACGCAGTGTATCCGGAGAATTTTATTCTCGCTCTGCCGTGAAAACTCTATCGATAAATTCGTTTCCAACTTCAGGTTGAACCGTAACGAAAATTATACTAAAACAAGCCACTATTTACGTAACTACGACGAGTCGTGGGAGAGCCACAGGGCTCTTTTCAAACCACACAGTATAATGGAAGCTCCTGCTACGAAATTCTACTTCCTGCATTCGTTTGAACGGGAGATTTTCGTACGAAGATTGCTGAAGTATGGATATTCGAACTCCACAAAAAAACGGATTGTTTGAAATAAAGGCTGTTGAGGGAGTACGAGAATGGAATAAAACCGAGAAAAAAGCAACCAACTGCGTTGATTTTCTCGTAGAAAATTTGCCACAGTAATTATTGGCTGAAGAGTAACGGTAATGAAAAAAAGTAGTTTGCGCACCTCGCCTCCGTCCAATATCGCGTTCCGGAAGGCAGTTTTTCTTCCAATTTCCCCGAGATGTGAATGACTTTCTCATTATGGACTTTGTGCGCTGGTACGATCAGTGAAAAAACAGCGGTCATCAACGCAGTCGCTGATTTCATTGGGAGAGTCAAATATAAAGGACAAAAGGCTGTTGCGCGTGTACTCCAACATTAGTCGTTATAACGTCAGCAGGACGAGCAATAAAGTTAACGATATATGTATAAAAAGATTGAAGAAGCAAATGGCGGAAAACAAGAGTTTAGAAATAAAACTGTACCGTTATAAAGCGGGTTGAAACGTAGCTCGCTGTTTTATGAGGCAATTAAACCGGCTTTGGAAAGCTTTAAAAATGATACCGATAAAATTAACTGAGGGGAGTAAATGACTGAGGCGTCTGTTTTTTCCTCGAGTATTTTTTGTTTATTTTCACTCCTTGCGAGCAGCTTTACTCGAGCGTACAGAGACCTGTTCGGGAAGGGATAATAAATTTACGAGCGTTTGGGATAATTGACGGGTTAATTACTTCATTAATGTCACTAAGTGACGTGTTCACGAGACTTTGGAACCTGCGAGGGAACAGATATCCATCAGGTGGTCTAGCTCGCTCGTCGCATTAGTTTGAGGCCAATCTCGAGAAATAATCCCATTTTGTAACGACCAATTGAGCTTCATGAACAGCTCTGCCTCGGGGGATAAGTTTTTAAGCGCATTATCGGAGAAAAAACGTACTTTTTCCTCTTTTTCTTTGCATTGGCTTCCTGTGAACGAGGAGAACTCTATGGGCAGCCAGGAATTGTTAAATCCCTGCGAGTAACGAGAAGCGGAGTGTGCATCAGTCAGAATATAGATATATTCACGTGTATCCATTGCAATCACACCATTTTCTCAACAGCTCATTGGACTTTCATCGACGGTGAAGAGAGGAGAAAGCTTCGCGCATATACGTGACTTCCACTCGAATGAACCGATACAGAAGTCACCCTGGACTCAGGATAAACGGAGCAAATATATAGCTCGAGAAACGCGTCCAAATGTTGCGAAAATCTAGGATCCCAAGCTCGGTGCTCTTCGCGTTATCTGTCGAACCGATAAATGCAATTCACTCTCACGTACACGTGCACTTCCGGTCAACCATCTATTCGTGCGTCCTTTATAATTTTATCCTCGTATTTGAGGATTTTTATCGAAGTTTCTTCTTCAGCACGGAAAGTGTTCATCGGAAAGGATAGTTTCACAAACTTATATTCTCACACTGATCACATTCGTGGCTTGAAAACTTCATTGACGTGCTTATCCAACTGGAAACTTCAAAGTTTCGGGACTGATTCGACATTTTTTACACCATAAACGCAAATATTTCTGACTGGAATAATATCGAGATCACTGATATGACAAAGGGTCGAGATGAAGTTTGTCAAATTGTTTTTGAATGTGATCAGAACGCGCACAAGTGGATCGACAGTTTCTTTAATGTGACAAATTTGCCTGCATCGTCTCATGACATTGACGTTCACTCGATAGATTGAGTTACGAAGCTTCAGAGTTGAGATAAGAGTCAAGTTATGTAGGTCATCGTTTTTTCCATTTTTCAATTTCAGTCCCTCGATTCGTGTCGCATCTCTCGAGTATTACGGTGAAAACACTTGTGCAGCGATTTCACGCATGGCGGAGAAAATTACATACTGCGTGCATATTTGAATATGATAAACCAGAGAGGAATATAATTTTTATGCTCGCTGCCGCGTTTCCTGGAAGCCTGCGTTCGCACGAGGATTGTTTTCCCAGGCAGAGTGGAATTTATCTCGTGATTTTCACGTTGTAGCTTTTTATCTTGTAGTCGAAAGAAAGTAATTGTATTAATTAGGTTTTAATGAGTGATCTTGGCGTTGTGCGAGCTCCGGATACTCGAGAGATTCCAAAAAGGCTCATCGTCCCCAAGAATCTCATATGCCTTATGGAACGTGGACCATTTCCGTCGAGGAAGAATTGCCTTCGTCGAGCTCGTATTAATTAAACAAAAGCTCCCGGGTGATCTCCGACCCTCGTCAGGTACACGTATATAGAGCGAGAGAGGAAGAGAAACGAGCGCGTCCTGCCTGGACAGTTAGCTAGGTCACCGTAACAGTTTGAAGCAAGGACGAACTTACAGTGACGTCGAGTACGTTTCACCTGGAGAGCTGCTCGTGTATGGAGAGCGAAAGGGAGAGCCAGCGAGGCGAGAGACGACCCGGAAAACTCAAATTCGTTTGCGGATACGAAACGCATTCGTGGATCCAGCGAAGCCTGAACGAAAGTACACACATTCGCTGGATCACGATGTGGATGCATGTCATATGACAGAGGACAGAATAGGGTCAAATTAATTGGCCGGGAGAGTCCCTTATATTTTCGCATCTCGGCCCGATAATTAGTTTGCCACTTTCGTTTCACGTGCGATATTTTCAGGCAGTATGCACAGAAGTGGTCATTTTAACGAAGTACTGCACTGTATGAGCGACGTGGAGTGTACGTGCTGTGTACTCGCCATGCAGGAACGAGTGTGGAGAGAAAGACACGAGAATGGAGGCAGCGAAAGGCTGGAGACCGGAGCGAACATACGTTGGCAAATTTAGATGTTTGGATTGTGCAAACAATGGCTACAGTTGAAGCGCGAGCTCGCCCTCCGTTAATGGCTTCTTTTTCCTACGCATCTGCCACCTTCCTCGGGGATTTCAATCAGAGAATCGAACACGGATTTCCAAGTTGAACGACCCCCAGGGCGTGTTGATAATTCCCTGGATTGGAGCAGTGTCTCTGACGCAAGATTATGAGACGTCATAGTGGCTCTCTGCGGCTCCGTTGGCACCGGCTCTTCTGCGCAGGAAACAGGGACTGACCTTTGAACGGCCGGATTTACTGCTGGAATTATGGAAGGGTGTGTCACACGATTCAAGACAGACACGACTCCGGCTTAAGACCCTCGGAGGGAAATTGCTTGTACGGGCAAGATGACCGTGCCCGGTTTGCGCTGTTACTATATTGCGGTTCAAAGACGGATTTCCTCGTTCTATACGCATTATGTCTCTGGAATTCACAGGGACTGATGCCACCTGCGCAATTCACCTCGTCGCCCTAACTCGCTCCATCGTATACCTATAAACGTCTTGAACACGCGGCTCCAACTTTCCTTTTATGTTGCTTCACCGATCTCGTGTATATACATTATTGAGAAAGCCCAACACACAATTAGACTACGAGACTATTCTCGTTGGGACCATCACCCCCTGTAGGTATTAACCGGAGTTCTACATCCGAGCTACACTGACTTCGTGGCGTTCATAAACTTTGTTAACTTTCCATGTTTGTCCCTCATTACCTCAGGGGATTTTTGGACCAGCTCGCTCGACAGGATTGCCGCCCTAATTTCGTTGTTCAGGTCCTTAAAATACGTCAGTGTTTTCGAGTCCGTAACAGTTCGTTATGTCGATTGGGATATCGGCCCAAAAGGCTATTTTTATAGAGGCTTTTTGTGATCGTAAAATCAGCCCGAGGAGCGAGCAAATGATTCTGTAAAAGCGTATTGAAAAGCTGGAAGCTCGTCATTTGGATTCCCATCGATTCTATCAGCAATTTTGTACATTCGCGTTATCTGGGAGTAGGAGATTCGTCGGTTCGTATACCGGAGACTGATTACATTTGATCTCTTGTCAAGATGTCAAGCACAGGCGAGCCCGTCGTGCCGTGACCTCATAACCAGAGCCAAAATCAATATGCGCAAGGAACCTTGATCCTTCGTAGCAGTAATTCATCCGTGTCCTCCTGCACCTCGATAGCTGAAATGCGACTCGTCTTGGTCGATAAACGATTACCGTTGGACATCGCAGGAACCTATTTGGACCTCTTTCCGAAGAAATATTGGCTGACCGTCCTCAATTCCGATGAAATTATTCTTGAGCGATCTTCAAAATGAAACTACGATCCAATATCATTTGAGAAGTGATCAGCACAAGCTAAAAAGTATGAGCTCCCATTGTATTATTCAATCCTAATTAATCAGCGCGTAGATGGAAGGCAGAGAAGCTTGGTAGCAGGATCACGGTTGCATTAATTTCTGCAAAGCGTCGGAACCGATACAGCTCTGGTGGGCATTGACATTATCAGAGCGATAGCGCCTTTACGCCAACGGCACATGTGTCAATGACCAGTCCATTGCAAGAGGTTTCTCTCTCTCTCTCTCTCTCTCTCTCTCTCTCTCTCTCTCTCACTCTTTCGTTCTCAAATTGATGGTTCGCTCAGTAGCATGTGGGCAGGACTTTGGGAGATCAAGGCAATGGCACATAGCGACGCAATCGGAATTGTTAGGCGGGATTCACCGACGACGTCCTGATTAACGTTGCGTCAGGGCGTTTGCTTAACGGGAAACCAATGGCAAAACCCGGTATAACTACCCCGGAGATCGATAATCCGGTCTTTTGTCTGTACAGCCTTGACAGAAGTTCGGCCGGGTAGATGATCGACGTCGGGAGGCAATAATCACTTATGGGAGAGCTGACCATCGCGGGTATTTTCAGCGTACGTGTTGAGACAATGCGCGAGAAAAATCGATGGCTTTCTCTACGAAATTTTTGATCGAGCTACTCAAAAGTTTCCGTATTTCGTTACGTTCTATGACTCAATAAATAAAACTTGATATTCGACACTTTGAGTTAAAAAGGAAGGAGCTCATAAGTGAATAATTATGATGAAAATTGCCAGAGTGTTTGCTCGCAAACTCTTATGTAATGAACGGAAGTACAACGTTTGTTTTTTGCCTGAGAGTGTGGCATGTCCGCGTTCCAGAAGAGACTTTCTTAACTACGTTACGTACAAACCGCAAAATGGAAGAGTGCGAGTGTCGCTAAGTTTGTATTCCCGGGCGATGTCAACTACCATCGCGACTCATCCGCCACGTGATTCTTTCCAACTCTCTCTCTCTCGATGTTGAGGGTCATTTATAAGTTTTAATGCGCTTCCAACGCTGCGCTGTCCCGGGGATTCGATGTCCTGTGTATTGCGAAAGAAGCAAAGCAGCAGGAAGGAAGATAAAGTTTTTTCTTCGGATGAAAATATAATTTTATATCTACATGTAAATTGCGTTTCCTTCGGAATGCCGTCTCTGCTTTTTCTTTACTTTGATCCCCGCCACTTTTGAGACCATCTATAATGAAAAGACCCAAACGCATTGCCCGACGAGTGACGAAAGACGATAAAAAATAGTCCGATGACTCTCAATGGATCGAGGCCGAAAGTAAAATGTGAGATGAGCACATTCGTTGTATCCGAAGACAAAAAGGCCTCATGTTCCGAACGCGAGCGTAAGAGCATCGAAAAAGAGCATGAAAAAAGGCACTTTGTGAAGATCCTTAGTTACCGTCGAACCGGCACGATAGCAGAAGGGTTTTTCCGTTTTTTTTCCTCATCGAGCCTCCCACCCCGTCCATGAACTGCGTCAACAATGTGTTCGTATACGGGGACGCGAGAGCCAGGATGTAGTAATAGTCATTCGTCGGGCGCGACCTTCGAGGGCGACTGGTGACGATAGCAAGTGGACGAGGAGATGGAACAGCGAGCCTGTACGGGGGTGGGTGCCGGAGGCTGGATGGAAAAGCCGAGTGACAGATGCGGAACATTTCGCAGAGCAGCCGCGCGCTCGCTCGCGCCAGGCTGTACGACACTTAATCAACCTTAGCCACGGAGCTACCAATGCGAAGCGCTCCCATCGCTATGTGCGAAACACGTGTATGTATCCGCGTAGACACCGAGCGGTGAAGTTCTTCATCATATGGCTTCGAACTTCTCACTTACGAGCGGGAATTCCGACGTTTTTCCTCTCTGTGTACTCTCGGCATACATGAGAAAATGTTAACGTGAAATATTGGACGGCAGCGAGAAATAAAATGCGATGAAACGGAAGAAAAACGTTGGTAATGAAGAAAGCGAGGCTTGCTCACTTGCTATTACTGAATTCATGAGATTATTGGCCAGCTGATGCAGCAGTCCATTCGTGCAATTCTAATCGACAGAAAACGTTTCGTAACGAATGACTGGTCAACTGAGGTTCGTCGAATGATGATTGTGCCAGCTTTGTTTGCTTCTTAGATTGGATGTGGCTTGACTATTCATCAGTTTAATACGTAACAGAGCGGAGTACGCTTTTCGGGGTACAATTTATAAATAGTCTCTTGGTAATTAAGAAAGCTTAGAGTAATTGGAGAAAAAGGTTGAAGGACGGGGCGAGCGTCTGTTCTTTCGGCGGAAAGGACGAAGAAAATAGCGCTGCGAATTTAATCGACTGAGTCCCCGCCGGACTTTTGCCCAACGGAGAAGAGTGCGCCCGGTCTTGGCAGCGCTGCTCTCCCGAGCGATGAGGATTCGCGACCAGAGCCGCAAAGATAAATTGAAATCGGAAGCTTGGATTTAATTAAAAAGTTTATCCGTTGGCGCTCTCACTGGTGCTTGCCATGGGAGAGAAAAATTACACGCTCTGTGCCGCTGAGGAGCAAACGATTTTAACGGAGTTAAACAAAGATCCACGAATATAGCTATGTATAAAACTCACTGTTTTTCAACCAGCTGATGAGATCGAAAATATCCATAGGTCAGAGATAATCCGTTGAACGAAAATACGAGGATTCTCACTCTCACGAGAATCCCCACTGGAAGAACATTAAGCTGAAAAATCGTAATGAAAATCGTAATTAAAACCTGTTTTGTTAATCCTTTGAGCCGCAATATACTATCTTTCGAGATTATATCATTACTGCGATGCGAGAGAACCACCAGTTGTTCAACGATTAACGCGGCTACAATAAACTCAAATCTGAAAAGATTATTGACAATTCACAAACCGTTTTCGCATTCGGTTCGTCAATTTGATAATAAAAGAGGCAAAAACTGATTCATCCAGTTACGTTTTAATGAATTGGCATAGAAATTCCACATTTTCGAGGGCGCATCAAGGAACGAGTCGATTCTCACAAAATTAAATATCGCGGCGAGTTGAATATTCATTCGAAATCAACGAAATTCATCAACCCCGAAACTGTTGATTCAAAACACGAAAGATAAACATACGAAATGCTTTAAAAGCTTCGCCATGATTATACGCTTCTGTGTTTTCATTGGAATTGTAAAAGTTGTGTCGTCGTTGTCGTCAGGTCGGTGGGAAGGTAAATACTGACGAAAAAAAATATACCCGAGAAGAATATCCCGCCGCAAGGCTATTGTTGGCGTTGCATCGGCCGAGAAACATTGTACGGATGAGGAGCCTCGCGCGAGGAGAATATTCCGAGGAAGAGGCAGCCCGGGCAGTGAGAGAGGACACGGGGGTTGGGTTGGGTCGGTGATAAACGCGAGCGGGAGATAGAAAAAGGCGGGGTCAAAAATTGCACCTAAAACTCTGCTAACAATAAAACTTTGTGGGCACAAAGAGAGCGAGAGGAAAAGAAGAACGCGAACGCGTTTGTGAGCGATAAAAAGCCGAGGGTGGAACTTCGCGTCATTAGGTCGCGCGCACGGGTTCTCGAACTTTGGGACGTCGTCGAGACGCGAGACTGCACTGTTCTTGGCTAAAATCGATCCTCGCCGTGTACTCTTCTCTTTTATTTCTCCTTCTCAGTTGCAATCTCTCGTGTTTTCTCATAACTTTTTTCCTCTCCTTTATCACACATCTCCCGTGTATTTCATTCATTACACTCTCTTTTCTTCGCGCTCAGAAATAAATTGACGAGTAAAACGTCACTTTTACGGGTTCGGGCGAGTATCAAAGAAAAACCGTCAAGATTTTACGGTTACAGCGAGAGTAGGGTTGACAAAAATTCCTCTAAATTCAACGTTTACTAGTAATAAAAATAATTCGATAAAGTAGAACAGTATTTCTGTCGTACGAAAGTCCTTGCAATAAGATACTACCTCGCGGAGGCTTTACTTCCGCAGGGCGAAATTTCCATCCTCTAGATCCACACTCGAAACATTATTTCGTAGCAGTTACCTCACGTACCTTCTCCTCCATGCATATATAAATATTTTCTAGATCTTTTCCTAACGGTGGATTTTCCGGAGCAATAAAAATGTACGGTGAGAACAAGGACCTCTTGTCTCGTCAGTGGCCCCTCGCTCAGTTTTCACTCCAGAGTCTCTTCGGACACTCTTTTTTCCTCTAAATTGCTCTGAGAACTTGGAAAGAGAGCACCACCGAGAAAATAACGTTTTCCTCTTTTTCGTCCTTCTCAGTTACACAGTTTACTCAGGGAGACGAAAAAAGGCCAAAAGGACTCGAATTATTTCTCTATAATGCAAGAATCCGTGCGTCGTCCCAGTTAAGGTATCACTCAGCCCTCCCTACCCCCCCCCCTCTCTCTCTCTGCTGCCAAAGTTCCGTCATCCTTTCCCTCGATCCTTCTCGTATGGAACACGAGATAAATGAAAATAAAAAAGCGACCATCGTTGTTTCTCCCCTCGGAGGGTTCATCTCAATTTAAAATGCAAATTTCAAAGCTGGGAAAACAAGTGTGCTCATGGGGCTGTACACTGTCGATTTTCGCAGCCGATTAAAGTCGAACGAAGCTGAGCCGTGTATGAGGATTCAACAACGTTATACCGCACACAAATTCAAACGTGTACGAGGACTATGCGAGCGAGCTGGATTCCTCGTACATCAATTTTGATTTTCAAGCATTAAAGAGAATTTGAGAAAACCTCGGTTCATAGCTTCACAAAAAGTTTTGATGTGCGTAATTTTGAGTAAAAAATAATGTTTACCTCTGAAAATGTAGATTCTATGAAAACATTTTTATTAAGTATAAAAAATGAGGTTACTCCGGAGAGTAGTGAGCAGAGTGGACTGGGGCGTTGAAAAAAATCACACCTCTTATTCAGTAATATTCTCATTTAATTTCCCTCGACTCGGCGATTCCTGGTTGAGGCAACTTCGCGAAGGTGTAAAAATTGCATGAAAATTCAAGCAGAGTTAAAGACGGTTTACGATTACTATTTTATGAGGCAAAGTTTCATTATTCCGAAGCGATTACTTTGCTCGCATCACCCTTCGCGATTCTTCCCGTACGAGCGAATATTATCAACATTTCATCCTGTCCCGGATCGATTTAAATTGACTGACTGATCGCGATCTCTTTCCGTCCGACTCCACCAGTCGATCGATTCGAATTTGTCTCAAAAGTTGGGGAGAATAGCTCGTGGTGAATTCCGCGGTGATTGGGATATCGTCTCAGTCTGAAATGTGCGGTGTGTCCACAGGAGCCACACATACCGCACGTGCAACGAAATTCCATGGTAAATGTATACCGTATGTAAATGTTATCCTAAAGACACGGGAAATACCGAGGATGGGAAGGATTCTGAGGTAATCTTGAATTTGCTCAAACGAGTACATTTTCCTGTGGTCACTGGCCCAACCCAGATCGAAAGTCGTGCGTTTCGTGTTATTCTACAACGAGAAAGAGCAGGCCACTCTCATCTCAATCTCTTCACATTTCGTCACAATTCAACTGCGCATACGATCGAATATATGTTCAGATAACGTTCCATCGAAGACTCTTGTTTCACACTAACTTCGTGGATATGAAGACTTACACTCGAGATGATCCTTCACCCTCCCAACTCGAGTCTATCAACACTGTTCCCTTCACCATGTTCCTCTGATACTAATCAACAAACTTGATGCATATTCATCGCAGGCTACGTACCTGTGGCTCAAGACGAACTGATTTTCCTTACACGAGTATATATCGTTGCATGATGAAGAGGGAAGACGCTTATGATGGGAAACTCTTTTTGCAATCACCAGAATCAATGTACGGTTCGCATAGTCGTTCGATACTTTGGAAAAAATATGGCATTTTTCTGATACTAGCTCAGGCGGGCACTACGCGCGCGTTCTAATCGGTTTTTCTAAACAAGCATATCATGTTTGTCAAATTGTTGTAAAATAAAAATTCAACCGAACTTACACCAGGTGATTTTGATAAGAGTGCTTAATTAACTTCAGTCAATAAATGCTGCTTTCTAATGATTTTCAATATCCTTTAATGAAGTTTATGACCATACCATGAGAATTCCAATTCATATGTGGTTGTTTTAATATTGAAAAACCATTTTATTCCTTTCAGCCGTACTTTTCAGGCGCATTCGAAGACGAAAAATCATTTGATTATGATGGCCAAATGTTGGTTCTCTCTTACGTGCCTGTCATTTCCGCATAAGCGTATGGAATTTTGCAGGTTATTAAGGATCACACTTTTTCCAACATGTCATATATGTTGGTTACAGATGTGGCATTTCCAAGCATAAAAATTATAATCCGACCAGAAATATTGTCAGTTAGTTTCTCGTGACAGTGAAAAGCTATATTCAGACGTATTAGAGGCCAATCAGAATACCAATAAAACTCTCAAAATTCGATATTGCACACGCGGATTTTTTTAGTTAGGATTTTCTAGAGAATATATTATGGCACGTGAACGAGTGAGAGAATGTTTTTGTGATTATTTTTTCCCGTCGTATTTTTTATTCCGATTTAGTTGACTTATTTAGTGCGAAAGGGTTGTCAATGGTTTTTATTGAAATGCAGATTTTCGAGGGCGAATGGTCCATTAACAGGGAGTATTGAGTGTCATAACGGAGCGTTATTGCCAGGAGAGGTTTTCCGATTGACCAGCAAGCGACACGAACTGTTGGAGCTTTTACGGTTAGACGATTTGAAAATCGGATGAAGAAAAGCCTGCGCATATGATTCACACTTGTCCTCGACTGACGTGGACTTATCTGCATTGAACGTGAGTACCGAGCGAGATATCTCAGCGGCAGAAAAGTGTGAAGAGGTTTTTAGCAGAGTCAGAGGAGTCCGAATTCGTTCGTGCGATCTTCTTCCGACCCCTCGATAACGTACAAGTGCAAATGAGAGTTGCTGCTCCCGGTGACTTCCGTGTGCAACTTTATTCCTCGTACCTTTCAACATTTGTATACAGACATACTCGGAAGAGGGCTCTGAGGAAGCACGTTTTTCCATCTCTCGTCCGAGAGTCGCTTTGGTCGAAGGAAAAACCGGAAAAATCGTTCACCCTGTCGACCATTTTCTCGTCACTGAAATATGGAGGAAAATCTCACGGAGTGTTCACTCCAAAATCATCTACCCGAATCTACCCTCAACTGCGAATTCGTTCGTCGTTTATATTCCGAGAAAATTTTTTATCAATGATTCGATCATCGAGCCATCGTCATACCTAAAAATTCGTTTTGCCTAACCGACCGAAAATGCACAATTGAGATCCGCGAAGCCTAATGGCCTCGGCATAAAACTGTTCATCAGACACTACTTCTAGAAAAAAAACTGAAAGCTTTGGAAGCATCAAAGTTTTTCGGCACAAGCACAGGATCCAACAAGACTGTAAAATCTTTATCCGAATCGAGCATCTATGATAACTACCCAGCATCAAGAAGCTTCATAGAATCACATTGGTGTATATGCGAACCGATAAAATTTTACTACTACGACGAAGGTAGACGACTGAATGACTTTAGGAGCTTCAACATATTGAATTCACAGTGACGATACTCCAAAGCTCTCGAGTACGCAAAATAGGTTTAAGTTCCATGCGCAAATGGGAAGAATTAAGAGGCTTGGAATTAACTAAAGAAGCAAAGTCGTACTCAACAAGTTGCTGGTGATCAAGATTTAATCCTTTTAGCACTTTCTCTCCCTCGCTCTCTCTTTCGCTGCCTCTTCTTTAAGGAGGATCATGCGTTATTTGTGATTCAAAAAAGCAACTGAACTCTGCTCTTTCCATGATCAAAGAAACGATTTAAATTTATTCTCCCAATTATTATAATTATGTGTATCTTCGTTGTTGATATTGATCAATTTTTAATATAATTATAGCGTTTAAAATACTTCCGTAGTTAAATCGTCAAAGAAAATGTGATAACAGCCATTTTCTATTCATATGAGTATGCAGATCTATACTTTAAACCAGCTGGCTCATGCGTCATCAAACCTTCCACCGTTTGTGTCGTTATTACTCGTTAACCTCAAATTAGTGTTTTTCTTTTTCCAATCCCAAGTGATTTTCACCGGTAACAAGGCTCATTGTTGTCTAAAAACATTATATTTTCTTATTCTCGTTCTTGGCTCTTATTGAAGTTGGAAGGATTCTGTTTCACTAAATCCAAATCGTCGCACAGGAAGTATGCCTGCCATAAGAGCCAATGTGAGACCCTCCAAAAAATGAGATTTTCGTTAATTGTTTTCTCGACAACTAGACCGTAGATCCTACAATAATTTCGGGAATAGATGCACGCTGTATATTTCTAGCATATTTCCAAATGTCTGCTCTTAAAGTTGGAGTTTTTGATTTCCATTAGATTCGAGTGATTTTCCTTGAGGCAGTGCATGATTGCAGAGCCAGATATTTTTTCGCGAACAGTCATCCCGAGCCAGTGACGTTATCCACTTCGATAGAGTGATTTTTCTTCCTTTTTAAATCCACGAAAAAGTTGAAAAAGCATGTGAAAAAGAGCGTGATATGCTTAACTTTTGAAAATGTTGTTTCACCATCGTTTATTTCCGTTCGAATTTTCCTGGTAAACACAAATATGGGGAAAACAAGCTTCGTTACGTCAATTATTACGCTTCAGCTGGTGCTATTGCTCTTGTCTCCATGGCGGATCGTGTTCGTGTGAGGTCTTTTGAATATGTGCGTATATTCACAAATTGTATTGTGTCGAGCTCGGAGCTCTTTCTCCCTCGCTCTCTTCACCGCTCTCCGCGCGACTCGCGTTGCCTTTCTCTCGTTCCTCCCTTGGTGTATACCTAACCCAGTTGTCAATCCGTAGTTTGTTCTGCACTCATTCGTCGAGGTATCGCGTTTCGCGAAATACATCAAGCATACAAACAAACCCTTTTTCTAAGTCAAACATGGGCAAAGAGGCAGCGCGGCGAGTCCGCGAAACCGAGAGAGAAAGAGAGCGATGTTAGCTGTGGCTTTTCTCTGACGATATTCCTCGAGATTCTGCTGGTTAGACGAGAGGCAATATAAAAGAGAGAAAACTCTTGGCCAAATATTTCCGCTATTCCGCATACATAAAGAATAGGTAAATAAAAGTTGGAGGAATATGAGAGGCGTAAAAAGAGTCTCTGTAATCTGGAAAATTGAGAGAAAGAAGCCTCGCTGCGCCCTCTAAAAAATCTCGATAAAGCGTAGAAGCGCGATCATTAAAAGAGAGAATCTTTTCATCAGCCATAAGACCCTTAAAAAAAGTTCATCGAGTCATGATAAAAATACGATGATAAGTTTATTAAAAACTCTACCGCGTTCTGCTTACTGGTACGAAAAAGTGCTGTGATGGCAAAAACGAAAAATAACGAGTCTCCCCATCTGCCCCCGAAGCTCTATGCAAGCGTTAAATCCGCGAAGCGGACTCGAAAAATGATTAATTTGAAAATAACGTCGACTAATATCGTTATTTTTATGAAACTTTGTGTCCCGACGTTTTATTAATTTAAAAGCGTTCGTGAAAAATTCGTGAAAATTATTTTCATGCAAATGACACGCGATCGATGCCAGAGACACAATTAAATGAGTTTTTGTATCAAAGATGCAAATATCACGATTGCCGTGGTATCGAACCAACTGCGCATAACCTCCAGCGACGAAAATATAATCTACGACGAAAATGCCTCAAACTCAAAAGTACAAAATACCCTGCGAACACGTCATTTGCTAATGGCATGCTTCGCAAGATCTGATGAGACGACCATTATACATAATTTTCGTGAAAAATAGTCACTACACCACATGGACAGGACAGGTGAGCAATGGAAGAATGTAGACTTGAATGTAGGACGAGAGCAAAGTGCACTCCCGAGTAATTGAGAAATAACGAGTATAATAATCTCCACATTTTTCAGTTCCTCTTCCTCGCCTGGCACGATGCTTTCCTCCTTTAAATCCGATTTTGTTTCTCCGTTGCTGTTTATCCAGTGCAGAAGCCACATTCGGAAATTTGATGACAAAACTTTGACATTTTTCTTTAAACGAAAGTACTTTTTTTCCCGTATCTGACTCTTTCGACCTTTGACCTCATGTTTCGTAGGCGAGATCACCGCGAAACCGTCCCATCTCGTGACAGTGTGTGTTCGCCGAAGAAAGAACGTATAGAGAGCTGGAGAAGGAGCCGAGGGGAAACAATCACGGGCCACCTGTTAAGGGGAGCCGCAGTCGTTAATAAAAGATTATGACCTCCTAAATTCGTCGAGTAGTCGAGTTCGATTCGTGTAAACGTCGATACCACATTGGCGACGGTGCGAAAGGACTTTGGCGTTAACCGATATCGAATTCTTATAAATAATCGAAGACAGCTACGGGAGTCAGCGCAATGAAAGCTGCGAGGATTAATTTGTCGTCTTAACGACTTTTTCCGGCCCTGGAAACGCACATTACTTATTTGGATCGATGACTATCGCCGCCCCTCGGACCTCGATGTATGGAACTGGAAACGAAACTTTCTGCAACGTGAAGCAACGTGGGGAATTAAAGCGAACTTTTGCTCTTTTGATCCTTACCGAGGGGAAACTTCATAGATTGGACAGCATGAAAAATAAATTAAGAAACCAAAAAAAGGCTTGCCAATATCGCGTTATCAAAGGGCCCTTTAATGAGCACTCGAAAAATCGCTTCCCATTATCTCGACGCGATTTTGTCTCGTCGAGCACTCGATCCACATTGTCCCGTATATTTTTGTACGATATCTCCATCAAAAGCTTCCCTTTGTTTCATAGACTGTACAAAGTTTCACTAGCGAAGAATTAAAACGTGCCTGATGGAGTACCCGACTAGACTTTTTCATTCATATCTTCCAATTAGCACGAAATCCTTTAACGAGCTGACTATCGCACTCGTACAGAAGAGAATTTCTCTGCGATATCATATTCCTTCCTGCCCGCAATTCTGTCTTCTCTTCAACTTATGTTGCTTAATTAATTTCAATTCCCTTGCTCAAAATGGAAGTCTGTGTATGATCTTATGAGAGAGCGAGCTTCGAGGCTTCCCAAAATCCTCGTTTCCTTCTGCCCTTCCTTTGCGTACCGTTTCATCTGAGTAAGTCTTTCGCACAGCCTGCAATCTCCATATAATTAAAGTATCACATACAGTCCGTATCCCATTTATCACCTGCCTTTAATGGATAACACGAATTCAGCATTCCCTCAAAACATTCGCTGCGTTGAATAACAATCTTCACCATACGATCTGAGCAAATTATTCATTCGTTCAAAATCGTTGAACAACGAACCAACATAAGCGACTGAACACTCGAGAATCTATGCATTCTATCTGATAAATCTGGGGAAACTGCGGGCCTTCGGAAGACCCAAAAAAAAAGCAATGGCACGTAATAATTGCTGTTGGATTCCAATCACACGCTCGAGCTTATCCTCGATGCGGCTCGTCTCCGAATAAATCTTCGAAGAAAATATTTGACCAATCTCCGAGGAAGAGGAGAGTACTCGGACGGAGCTTCTGAAAATAGTAAACATCAGGGATACGGCCACTTTAGTTTTATTTATACGAACGCTTACACACACCCTATTCGTGAGATGAGTGATAAATATTCTCTTGGGGTGAATAGAGTTCAGATTCGCTTGGATTTCAAATCTCGAGACGTTACGTACGGGCTAGCATGAACGTTTGAGTGAACCGGGCCGAAAGCAGGGACAAATGCGTGTGTTTGGAGGACAAGCGAAGGATATAGAAAAAGTGAGAGGGTAGTAGTGAGAGGTTAGAAAATTTGAGTAAGCGCCAGAGTTCCCCTTCTCGGGAGTGAGGGATCCCCGAGGAAAAGTATATTCACGGATGATACACGCATCGCCCTTTCACTCTTCGTTCGTATATGTACATGCACGGAATAGTTAGCTTGTCGCAGGTACTTTGGACCGTTTCCCCGTGTCGGAGTGGGGGTGGAAAAAAGCCGGTGAAAAAAGCGGGCAAGAGAGCAGAGGATCTTTCGGAACTCGGGCTCGCCGTGCGCTCCGGCTGGCGGGGCATTTTATATTAAAATCTTTGTATGCTCGGCTCCCCGGCTGCTCGCGACCCTTCAACCAGCCAGCAACTCCCTCGCCTTCGCCGACACGTTCCACGCTCTATTTATCGTCACACACGACCTACTGTAATTCCCCCGCTGCACCACTTTATATTATGTATGTCACTCTCCGCTTTTTTCACTCTCCAGTGAGTGAAAAATTCATTCGTGTTTTCCCCGATATTTTTTCTCTCCCCCTCATCATTTTTATTTATTCACTTTGTTTTGTTTGACAGGAGAATAACGGCCGTTCTGTTGCTTTTCGACTGTCACGGAGCCGTCAATTTCGGGGAGATTTTTGTTCACGAGTTCACGAGGCTGGAAGAAGGTCATGCATTTTGTGGAATGATTTCACGCACAATCTGACGATTCTCGTATTCAGGAAGCTCATTTCTTTCGACACATTCCTGATGGAATATGCTAATCGAAAAATCTTTAATAATCTTCTGTGAATACTCTCTTCTCTCTGAATCATGCCTCGGAATGCGCTTGCCTGATAAGCCAATGCGTCCCATGCCGCATAAACGAACTTCGCCAGAGCTCTGCTCAGCGTCGACGATTCACTCGAATGTATCCACAAAATCAGGCTATCCCTACAGGAGAAGCGGACGGTGCATTATTTATCTCGGTGTAGTTCACCGGCATCGAGCGAGTGCGCAATAGCTGAAAAGCCGTACAGACTCCCGGCCGAGACTTGAGCGTTGAACATGGACGCAAAGCCGTGTTTTCAATTTGAGATTATATACGAAAATTATGATAACGGATGATGGATGATGATAAATCGTCCCTCGGAGCGGCCGCGATAATTTCGAGTTTGCACGCTCGCAGCGTTTTTCGCAAATGGGGCGTTGTGCGCTGACTTTTTTTTGGAGATATAGTTGTCTTCGTATAAATTTATTCATCTCGGCCAGATGACTTTTTGTAAATTGGTAATAAAGAACGCAATAAAAAAAATGAACGAGCAAATACGAATCTGATGACAGAAGTGAACGAATTGAAAAGTTTTCATAAGGAATAATCTCGAATAGTTTGCAGGAGGGTTCTTTGAAGAAATTTTATCTCGCGATGACAACGTCGCCCCTCAATTTGCGAATGGAGCTACTGAAGGACCCGGAGCTGAAGTTTATACGAAAACAGAAGCTTTGGGATGGCCATGTATGTGTATAGATATAGAGATTATATGAATTCGAAAAGGATCGAGGAATGTAAAGGGGGCTGCGAGGAGAAGGCACTTCCGAGTGTCGGAAGTAGTCAAAGGGGCTCTCAAGTGCGGCGGAGAGAGAGACAAATCTATAAAGTAAGTATAAGCCCTAAGGTCGAGTGAGTAGAAAATTCAAAAGTTCTTTTTGTTTGCCGTCCGTTCTTTGCTGGTCATCGAGAAAGAAATGGCGTCGTCGGATCTCTCACTCGAAGCAGCGTCTTTCAATCCCGGTTATTATTCGTTTTTTTCTCTTCGATTCGAATCGAATTAAAATTTTTCATTGCTATGGCGGATTTAATTCGACGGAATTGTCCCTCGAATTGAAGGAGCAATATCCCTATTCTATGGGGAAAAATTCATTCGAACAAACTCGAAAGAAATAGGACTGGAATGGTTGGCAAATATCCGCACGTACCCGATATTTTCTGCGAGTCAATGAGCCATATATTTGACTATTGAATGTATTACGATTCGATAAAGAAATAAAAAAAATAAAAGTCATTAATAAAATCGATAAAAGGAGGTGGAGGGGAGAAAAGATGGGAAGGAGCTTCGATTTTTATTCCATTCAAATACTTTAATCTGCTATCACAGCGAAAAGCGAACAAACATTAAATATCCGTTGTAATACCGACCAATATTGATTTATTCAAATATTTCCAATCGCCTCGCGATGGAGCGACATTATCCTTTCTCGTCCGTTCTCTCGTCTATCCTCCTCGTTCCATCCGGACCGGAGACCGTTCTCGACTCGACTATTGATGATCCGAAAAGATTGCTATAAACGACGATTGAGATCGGAAGCTTTTGATCGGAATCACAACACATAAATATTGGCAGAAGTCGAGGGAAAAGTAAAAAAAAAAATGAAAAAAAAAAACAAAATAGTAAAGTCGAACAAAAGCTTCGAGGAAAGTGAGAAATCGAAAAAGCCATAAGTAAAATTAAGTGAAAGTCCCGGAAGATTCGATCGCTATAACTCGCCCAAACACATTTTCTACCGATTTCCACACAGATTCGATTCTCGCCCATCTTTTTTCCAGCCTCCCTCGTCCCTGAATCGCTCCACACACACACACACACACACACGCGCCACACATCAGAGACTCTCCGCAGCTTATATCCGCAGCTCCGGCTCCAACCAACATCCGAGCTCACTCCTGCTCGCTTAGCTTTACAAGTTGCGGATGTTTATTGGTTGCACTAAATCTCACCGAAGCCTAAGCCTCTTTAACATTGCACGATAGAGTTAGAAAAAGAGTAAAAAGCGAGAAATGATAAAGATAAACTCTGAAGCGTCTGGCGGTGAGGAGAAGAGGTGTATATCTCGTTGGATAGTTTCCAGGGCCAGCGAGAGCCTGGAAGCAAGTATGAAAGAGGCCACAGGGGTACACGGAGCTTGGGGGAATTGGGGAAAAAGGGAGGAACGAAGCAGCGCGCACGCCAGCCTCGATGCCACCGAGAGATGAAACAAGGGGCAAAATGAACGCCCTCTGAAAATCTCATTTCCCCATTTCCAACACAAACAAGCATCCTCCTAATGAGTTTCAATATACGACACGAATTCTTTATTCCTCAGTCATTAAATTTATAATTGGCTCGTATTTATATCGCGTTGTGATGCTCCACGTAGCGGCAAATACACGAATGCAAATACCGAGGAAAATCGAGTTAATTTACTTCCATCCGCGTGTCACTTTTCAATAACTTTTCAAATCAAATGTTTCCGTTCTACAGAGCAGTTTCGCAGAGAGCGGAAACTGCCTTCTTCGAATACTTCATTTCAAGGAATGAAGAATCAGTTTTGAAACATTTAGGAATGAGAAAATGAATTTCGTTTCAAGCCAACCTTCCGGGAATGACCGGGTTTCTTTGGAAACTCATGACACTTTAGCGTCTCGAAAGAGCACACAAAATTTGTGAAAAAAGATGAATCTCGGCGTCATTCGTTCCTCTTTCTTCCTTGGTTTTTTGACCTCGGTTATTTTTATATTCGAAACGAAAAAAACTGGTGCACGATACGCGTGTACAGAGCTTATGAAAAGTTACAAGCGGTCGTGCACTTTTACATTCGGATGGCCCATTTTATCCTCAATTCCGTGGCAAGTGCGGAAAGGGAGAAATGGCAACTGGAAGATGAGGGGAATAGGGAAGAGGTTGCGGGGGTTCACCGGTATTACTGATATTAGCGTCGCTAGTAACTCTTTTGAAATGGTCTTGGCACCGCCCGTGCGCTTCCCAGTAGCAACTTCCTGCTTTCCTGAATCACGCCCCGATCCCGACGAACACGTTTCTGCCGCCCCTGCGATTTTTCGACAGCTCTCTCACAGGTTTTTTCCATCTGAATCGCGATACCCCGCGTGCCATCATTTTCCTCTCCCTACTATTCGCGCACACAAACCTCAACCGCGTTTTTTCTCGATACCGGAAACCCTGATTTTCTCGGCCCAACGAACACGAAATATTTATCTGTTTTCACTACCCAGCTCCGTTTCGTTGTTCAACACGCATATATCGACACAAACAACTTTCAAAATAGCTTTTCAAATCCATGCATGAGCCGCGATGAGGGCCAAAAGATTTATTAAATTTTCGATAAATGCAGTGAATTCCGTCTTTTTTGCCAACGACATTTCGATCATTGGACTTTCCCCTTCTTTCTGTTATCAATTGAAAGGCAAAAGATTCTTGAATATAAAAAAATTTTGACGTATGAGAAACAACGTCCAAGTTCGTTTGCACAAAGCAATGAATTTGCAGCACGTTGAAGCGATATTTTCTTTATTTAGAAACATTTTTTATTTCAAACTCGCTGAAAGTATAGAATTTCACAATTTTTTCGGGTTTTTATAGGTTTATATGGAAAGAAAATATATGAAAATGGAAAAAAAATTTGGAATTTTCGTAGCAAACAATAATTACGATCTCCACATCGTACACGCAGCTGAGAAGCTTCGACAATCCTACTCGACGCATGAGCCATGTACAAATTAGTATTTCTCACATTAAAAAATGTTTTTCTACTCCTGAAGTATCCTTGAAACTGTACCGAAAAGTTCGCTGACGAGAGTTATTTCCGTCCATAAAAACATTCCCGAAAACAATCGATGTTTTTGACTTTTTAAGGCGGGACCCCCCCTTAAAACGGCGTTCGCATAGTGCGTCATGAGTCGCGTCCGGTGAAAACGTTCGTTGGTTCATGCTATTTCGAATGCACTGTCACGCAAGTTACAAAAAAACCGAAACAGGGAGCCGATTTCCATGGAAACTCCGGCAACGTTTTCACAGTTGCGCCGCGCTCGTTTCGTTCTGTTTTCAAAATTCAGTGACGTCCTGTACGGATGCTGTTTAAAAAATATATTTGAAGCATTTGTGCATTATGGGACGTACCGCGGCGATGGAGTAGAATAAGCGAAAATGTGAAAGAGGAAAAAAATGCGTGTATATCACGGGAGTGATGGGAGCGTTGGTCGATGGCTTTACATTTTTTAAATTGGTCCGTCCGTAACGCGTTTGAGGGGCTAGAGAAAGGGGGGGGGTCGGCTGGGAGCTCGAACGTCAGGTTTTTTTTGCACCCGATTTTATTTCACAGCACGGTACATCACTCGAAATGGGATTGCAGAGGAACGGTACCGTTGCGGAGTCATATCATAGGCAGTTTCTGGTATCGCGTTTCCAGTGCTTCGTATTTTATCCATTTTTTCACTCGCCCCTCCCCCCTCGCTGTTTCCCGACAAAAAAACAAGACTTCTTTGGTAACGAACCTGAAGAGTGCATCAGAGAATGACATAACCGTGAACACACACATATTGTACGGACGTGGATCCCCGTTTCGTAAACGATTTCATGAAAACGAATTGATAGCGAGCTACGAGTGTACGTCCGCACGCGGTATGGCTGTGTTCCTTTTTATTATATTCCCAGCATTGAATATTAGGCCATTCGTTTCAATGTCCGTTAACCATGCAACGCGGGACACTGAATTCCATTGCAATTCCAAAATTCGTCAGACCCCATTCATATTTCGCGTGAATGTTAACGCCGTAAACACGAAGCAAATGAAAAATATTCGACCGTCCGTATTTTTTTTTTTTCGCTGGGGATGCGAATGTATGCGCGAGCAGGAATTGAAGTATCGTCGGATATAAGATGAAAAACAGACTCCGCGCGAGGGCTTTTTATAGGTGATTGGTTTTTCATAAATTATATTTCTCCGTTTATCACCAGCGCATAAAACCGAGTACAGGGGTATAAAAAAGTTATTGTTTTCGAGACGAGTGGGCGGGTGAAATGCGAAGAGTATTCCACCGATACTCCGCCACTTATTATAGACAGCAGAGTTGACGAACGAGTGAAAATAAGAGGGCGTAAGGGAGGCAGAAAATTGAGTTGAAAGATCACTTACGTCAAGCCGAATAGTCCACAACGACGAGCAAGTTGAAAAGTCGATACATAGTCACACCACACGCACGATCACTCCGCGATATTTGCGAGCCTGTGTCGGATGAAAAAATCAAACAAACGAAGGTGAAGGTACGAGGAAAGAGGAAGAGTGAAAATTTTTGTGGGGAAGCGCAAAGATCAACTGGCGGCTCGTGGCACTGAGTCAACACCCCAGGATTTGTGAGTGAGGCGGAGAACCCATAGAAACACTTCACTTTGCCACAGTCGCAAATTAATTCAGAGCTTCTTACTCCTCCTCGTACAGATATATTTTCGTCGGCTTGTACAATAGCACGAGCTCTTAAGATCCTCCTTCCAGCATCCCCGCAAATTCACTTGGACCAAACTTACTGACACTGCAGCGACGACGGATTTCCATCTTTCTCACACACGAGGCTTCCCATTTTCGGATGCTGTTTCTCAGTGCGAATTCACGCAAGGTACGCACGACGTGGGCTCTCTCTATAGGCACGTGTAGAGATCCGTGTACGTTATTCATGCACGACTTCGCGTCTGGCTGTACGAAACCTTTGACTACTGACGTGAGAGCTGAAGCCTCAACCACGCGTACTCCGAACTTCCATACGTATATCTATACGGGCTTTATTCGGATGTGCAGCAAACGTGTGTCCATACATTTGCCCGGCTCGAGCGATTCCTATTGCACCTAAAATGTAGCGCACTCCATTGAAGCTCATCCGAAAATTGGGGGAAATATTCTGGAAAAGGAGACACGAGGTCGGGGACAAAGTTTCTGTGAAAATAGTTGGAGCGAATGTCTTTTTGAAAGAGTTGCTTTTTCGGGAGGAATCTCGTTCCGGATTCCAACAGGGAGGAGCTAGGCTTGCGTTCTTTTGTTGCAATTCGAATCGCGTTCAGATCTGCCGAATAGAAATGACTTAAATCGATACAGGATCAAAGTCAACTCCGATCTGAGGCGGGATCGTCGTTTCGAGAACCGGAAATGCCTCAGATTGGAGTCGCACACCGTTCGCTCGAGCCGCCTTTCGAGAGGCGGTTCCTGTGACTTTCAATCAGTCGCGACGACGCTCGCATGTGATTAAAAGTCTACCGTAAATCGAGACGAGTCCCACAAACGATGCGTACAAACACGAGACGAAGAGGGATGTTAATTAGCGCGATGTGACACCGCGGTGCACGTACGTTTGATTAAACGGGAGAAGGGAGTAAACGCGGGATAATTTTATTAACGAGATTCCCTTCGTTAACGCGCACTGAGGTGTGTCTGATTAAATATTCACCGATTCGCTCGATCACCGCACGGACAGGTGTTTCCTCACTTTTTTTTATTAACTCAACGGTATTAAACCGCCGGTAACGACTAGTCTCGCATAGGGAAATCGGCCTTCGGATGTGCCTATTACGACGGATCTGTGCGCGACCGGATAGATTTGTATATCGATTTACATACGTGTAAATACTTAATGCACGTACGGCGCAGCCGGGAATCGTGTTGGAACGCTTTAATTACGGGATATCGGGGCCGTTGGTTCCCCTCTCGAAGCCCCCTCACTCTCTTTATCTCTCTATCGTAGTTGAACCTTCACGCACTCACCAACCCCCTGTACCTTCCCCCACTCCGTTGAAATTCTATCACTCGAATGTACACACACGTACACGCGGATCCACGCACACGCAGCGTTCGTTTTCTATCTCTCAATTCACAGGAGCGTAACCGCGACTCTCGAACCGCGCATCGACGATATTGTTTATAGAGCTCGACGGTGCTTTGCCCAGCCGCCTATTGCCTTTCAATCGAAATTAATTTTTCACGGTTTCGAATGTCCTCCGACGATGTGTGCGAATATCTCTCCCTCTCGCTTCTCCTTTCCCTTCCTTTTGTTGCTTCCCCGTTATCACTCGATTTGTGAGACTCGTTTTTACCTTTTGTTATTTTCCTGCGCTGCTGCGTTATCGGATTTGTCGATGGGCAACTTTATGCGTGGAGCAAACTTGGCTGGGAAGGGCCTCACCCTTCTTCCCGAGGTTGAACTTCGGGTCTCTTTTATTTCTGTATTTCGTGTCGAAGATTTTTTTAGCTCATTTCGGAGCGTTAGTTCGACGAGAATCGACGTCCGAGCGTTCGTCGCGTTCCACGTGAACGATGCGGAGCTTTTTACCTCCGTGAAGCACGTGGATGAACCGGAAGGGAGTTTTCGATTGGCGCACTGCACTGTAAGCACGTTTTATTTCATCCCCTCGGCGTTGCTTCCGGCCTCACGAATATTGCGGCAAAAGAGAATTCAATTCTCTTTCAAAATATTTTCAAAAACGTACCAAACTGTCACCACCGACCGAGGGACGATCACCGTCCTCGAATAAACTTTATCATCGTCGATTTTTCATCCTTGGAAAAACAAAACTAAAAAGTAAAAAGTCTTTCGTCCTCTCGGTATTTTGCTTTTGGAAAACTCAATATGTTAACCCGGACGAGACGAAATGCACTCGACGGTCTCCCGTCGTAGAGTGTCAAAAGCTCGGGCATGAAACTCTCGGAGGCGCCACCCCGCGGCACAGCGAGCTTTTCCGAGCGAGGGCGGTCACCCCCGAGTGTAAAGAGCCAACGGCCACGAGAGCGACAGAGAAAAGCGGAGAAGAGAGGAGGAAAATCGATGGATACACTGGCGCGCACAAGGCTATACAGATAATTGTTATTAATCGTAGGTGCTATATATACTCGCTTCGATCCGGTTGATTTCTGACACTGGAACCCCAGCCTTGCCACCCCTTCGACCACAATCCTTTCCCCTCCGTTTCTGCTCTCGTCGATTATCGTGAAATGGATGTGCTACAGTTGCGCCTTATCGTACATGCATCTCCATAAGATAAAAATATTTCAACGAATCTTCATTGATTGAGATTTAGTGATTAATTTTACGTGATCTTCGTGATTTTTACGATCGACTGGCCAGGACCGTTGTTGCCTGGGCAGTGGATTTGAGAGACGAAGTTCGGTTGCGAAAAGTGGTTTACGTTTGGACCGAACGAACAGGATTCCATCGAATGATTTTTCTTCTATTCAGACTAATTAAAAAGCAGGAATTCGTAGCTGGTCTCAATATTAAAAATGTTTCAACGACTGCGCGCGCATGTAAATATGATTTTATGTCGAATACTTTTTTTCGTTATTACGAAATTTCGTCATTATTTCGAAGCAATTATGAGCAGGTGTACATCATAGTTTTATACGAGACTGATTCGTAATTTCCGACAGTGGAAACCGAGAAATTTGCATAGATGCGTTCGGTCCACCCAATAACGAGATTCGGCGCACACAAATTTCGGAGATAAAAATAAATGGAAACGGTTTTTCCGATGGCCGGGGTCGGGGCTACGTTTTTTGCTGTGTTTCGTTGATGTTCGAGTTTTTATGGGAACTGGACCATTCGAGGATCGAGCCTTTATCTAATTAGATTGACGAAATACTGGAATGAAAAACGGGGACAAAATCGTTGAAGTTCGGAGGAACGCTCGCGGTGAAAAAAGCTAAAAATTATTATTTTTCTCCTTTTCAAATATTCTTTTCAAATATTCTTGACTTTTGGAGTTTGCGAACACTACTTTATTGGAGGTATCAGGAAAATGCGAGGCTGACAAAAAGAAGCCGAAACGAGAAGTTCGTTACTTCCAAAATTTCGAAAGCGCTCTTGCCGAAGGAACGTCTCGGCAGCCTCGCTCGGGTCGCGCATCGCTCGCGCATGGATAGCCTCTCGAGACTTTGAGAACAGCCTCGACTCGCCTGGGGCCGACGCAGGAACTGCTAATTCAATAGAAACGTAGCTCTTCGCGTATCAACGATGACGACGTTCATGACGCGGCCCACACTTTTTTCCCCTGTGGATAAAAAAATAATCAATCAACCGAGCCGAACGCTATTTAAATTATCGGACTGCTCACTTTCACTTTCGTATTTTCCCTCAGGCCTTATGAACTCTTGGGCCTTCGTACTTTCCTGATGAACTTCAATTGTGAATCTGGAAGAAAGTTAAGCCCAGTTTGATCTCAACTGATCCTCCATCGACGATAAACATATTTTTTTCTAATTGAAAATTCATTTTTTACGATCGTCCGAATCTCCGATGGCTCTCAACCGTTCAAGCACAAATTCATCGGCCGCTGTGAGTTCGTTTGCAAGCGAAATTCGAGCGTCGATTCTCCGGACATAGCCTCGGACATCATCCTCGTCTTCAAATTGACATTCGCCTGGGTGCTCGTCGTTAAATTGCTTAATTAACCCTAACACAACTTTTCTGATGAAATTGTCAGAATGTCAGCGAGCTCTCGAAAACGAGACATTAGGGAAGTGGGAAGCGACCCTGGAGCGAAATCGCCCTCGCTGCATGTCGTAGCTAATTGTGTGTTACGAGTAGCGAAAAGCTCTCACACGAGTCCTTCAAAGCTCGAGCCAATTTATGTAAATTATTGTCCACACACAATTCGAGCACGCTGTACAGTTGACGGACACACGAAAGTTAGAGTCGGATCGAGCGCATAGGAAACAACGATCAAATAAAGTAAACTCTCCTTAATTATCCTCACCCGGGTCTCACTTTTCGAGTGAGTTAGACCATAAATTTTGGTATTCATGGGAGGCTGTGAAGTGACGAAGGAAAACCGACGAAACTGTCTCAAGTTCTTGAGCCAATGAAATTTGAAAGGTTATTAAAAAAAAATCGAGTGACTCGTTGATTCGCGAGGGCCAAAAAAGAAGTTCGGAAGTGACTCTTCGCTTTCACTGAAGCAAAGTTTTTATGAAAATTTAACGGAATCAACATTTCTGGGGCAGGAGAATCTCTCTTAAACCTCGTAAGGAGCCTGATCAAAGAAAGCTGCGACGTAACCTTGCAGATTTCCATATATATGACAGAATTCAAGTTCAAAGATGAAGTCCGTAACATCGACGGGAATCAAGTATACGGCGTGTCGGACGAGGGTAACATCGCATGATTTAGCATGTAAATTGTATCGTCCATTCAACGCGGAGGACACGACGGCACGAAGCGCAGTCGTGTGATGGAGTACAACAGGAAACTCTACTTGGCCAGGATATAAAAGAATAGTCGTAGATAACTGCGAGGACAGGAAAAGAAAACGAGTGGAAAAAAATTGCTGGAACGGTCATCGCTATTGGTGGAACGTGGAGCGCAAAAGGGAGAGGATATAAAATGGAGAAGGAGAGAAAAAGAGAGAGAGAGGAGAATAAACATGAGAAGAGGAGGAAAAAGGCACGAGGCTCTCTCGTTCCAGAATATGCAAAACCAAAAGTCGTCACGCTTTTCTCGTAAACTCTCGCTCCTCTTCTCTTTCTGCACTCCCGGCTTATAATTTTCTCTCTTTTTCTCTCCCTCGATTCTTCCTATCTATAAAACATAAGCATTAGACTTTATAATAGTTCTCTGGACTGAAGCTTTTGTGAGCCAAGTCGCACAAGCCCTTGCGTAGAGCGCGTCTTCATAGCAAAAGAGAAGACTCGAGGAATTTCAAATGAGAAACACGAGTTGCCAGGGCGCTCTGTCTCCTATTTACGGCAACTAACCCTCGGCTACTCATTTGGAATGAAATTTTTATCAAACAAGATCCCCCTCCAATGATTTAATATGTTTTGGAAACTGGAGTATCAGTTGTACGTTTACCAATTTTTTATCGAAGTGGAATTTCGGGCTCGCGCCCCCTCTCATTCAAAATCGAGGGCTCGTCGAAATCGTATGAATAACGAGACTCATCGAGCGAAACTGTATTCGAGGGACTGATAGGGGCAAAGCCGTAGGAAAGAGAGCAATGAGAAAGAGCGTAAAGAGACGAGGGTGGAGAGAATAATAATTAATTGATTATACTATTCGGTCGAGCTCGGCGCGCAGACTGTTCACTTCGAATTCAGTCTCGGCGAAGCTCGTTAAGGGAATTAAATGCAGTGTGCCGGGCGCGGGATTACGGCGGTTTCCGTTCGGACAGTGAGCTAATTCCGGCTCGCGATTAGCTATGAAATTTCATGACCCTCGTTACTCGCCCGCTGGCTCGACGCATGGACACATACATTCGAAGGTGGACGGAGCCTCGAGCCAGTCGATGTCCCCCTCGCCTTAACGTACACCTTCAAACGTATGTGCCAGCCCGTTCTCGTTCGGAAAAACCTGAGAAAATATGCCTTCCATACACTTATTACTCCCGGAATATGCGCACCGCCAGCTTATTCTCTTCCGCCTCTTTCTTTCCGGCCTTCCGTAATACTCGTGCAAACATTTATGCGCGCTGGCGATAGAAGCGTGCTCGACGTACACAGCGCTTGAAACACCCGCGATAAAACAACCTCCGTACAAAAATACCGAAACGAAAGGAACCCCTTGATATATCTACGACTTCATTGTTTTTCGATTTCCGCATCTAATTTATGCACCGCACTCGCCTTTGCCACCGGAGCTATGAAGGTAAAACCGCGCGCACAATCACGCAAAAACTTGTATCGACGCACACGTGTCATCCAATGCATTTAAAGCGCTCAATTTTCTACGCAGCTCCGCCAAAACGGGAGGATTCCTGCCCCGAGCTACAACGTCTCCCTCGAGAACGTCTGAAAGTGCTGACCGAAAAAAATCGTTGTGGACTATTAACCCCGATAAACATGTACGCTTACGTATAAAAGTCCGAGCAAGATTATTTGAATTTCCAATAAATCATGTCGATATCGTCGCACGGAGAGAAAAAAAATAGTAAGAATTACCATACCGCCATAGTGTCAGGGTTCTGTATCGCCCATTTTGGAGGTTTTCACCAAAAACGTTCTAATTTTCGTGTCGTTGCCAATTGCTTATTTTACAGTTCCGAGGTCTCGAATACAAGTATCGCCGATTCCCCGAAACATTTGAAAATTGACTATACAGAATTTAATTTTCTCTCCCTGTAAAAACGTTTGCCGAAAATATTTTGGAAAGCCAAGAAAATTTTTCCAAGTACAAATGAACTAGGCTAATAACGACTGTTTTCGAATGTACAGTAATATTTCACTGTCTTCCTGGACATTGCTTCACTAGCTAACACCCGAGGAATGATGGATGCGCTTTGGTGAACCGGAAGCTGGGCTTGCCGTGAAATATTTCTTCATTCTCTCGTGCCCTCGTGTCCCGTTTTTCTGGCCACAATTCAACCGTAACCGGTCGAGGGCTCGGTCAATGAAAGCAAGTGTTTCCCAAAAATAGCAATAAGAATGCGTCGCTCGTGTGAGGCGAAGGGTGCTGCCCTCTCAGACATCCACATCCACGAGGCCAGTCGATGCTAAACGATAGGCGCGAGGGGTGATGCACAGGAAAGAGAAGAAGCAGGGGCGACATGCTGGTGCGGAGAGTGCGGCCGGACATCGTAGCGACGCGGTAGGAGGTCGTCGAGTGGCTCTCGTTAAGGCAGGGAGGACCAAGACAGATAGACGCGCAAGAGGAGAGCTCCGGATGGGAGGAGGTTGAAGATAGAAGGGAAAGCGAGCCCATCCAGGAGCTAGAGATATAGATATTTCCAAATACGTATTGGCTCGCAGGACGGTGGTCGAGGAAGCACATATAGCGAGTGACAGAGAACCGAGTTGGGGTAGGATAGTATGGCCCTAGGGGTTAATAGATGGCCGATGTCCCTGCACCGAGGTCAGACACTGTGTCACCTTCCACGTCCGTCATTACGAATGCAGATTGGACTCCAGCTATTACCTAGCACGTATCTAATCGTCCCCGCGACCATCGCGCGCCTCACGAAACTTCTGGTCCATCCGAGAGACACTCTGGCCATGGGGATGTCGGGCTCGTGCAAAGAGCTACAAGCGAAGCTGCGCGGTCAATCCCAACGACAAAATTGCTCTATTGTCCAAGCGCATCCGTCCAGACTCTTTCACCTTTTTCCTATTTGCTCTTTCTGCCCCCGCAGCCTCTGACACTTTTCCACTCGCACTCTCTCGCCCTCCCTCTCTTTTGGCTTTTCCTCCGTCTCTTTAAGCCTAGCGGAAAAGTGCACGATGGAAATAAACTGCGAGAGAAGGCCGGCTTACGAGGACAAACCCTCGACGAACGCTCTTTCGCTCTTTCCGCGTTGGGCTTTCTGCACTTTTCTTTTTTTTTTTTTTTTCTTTATCCTCGGGGCCATTAATACCCTGGGCTTTTATGTACGAGCTACATCAGTGGTCACGAGCCAGTTGTACACGAGAACTCACGAGCCATTCGAGAAAAGCATTCGACGGATCCCGCAGCTCGAAACGTAACGAGGATTTTTTCATTCCACGCGAATATCTCTTGCTGAAGGGGATACACGGAAGTGGGAGTTACACGAAGCTGAGTGTACAGAGTAACCTAAGTGTAGCACCGCCGATAGCTTCTGTTAACGTTAAAAGGCAGAGAGAAAACGTCCAAAGATCCAGAATGAATCTCACGTAAATTCACACGGAGGTTAATGACACTGAAAAGGTGAGGGCGTCGCTGAACACGGGCTCATTCGAAACACGATTTTCCGCTCTTCCGCTCCCTGGAAGAGGCTCTCACTGGGTGGTCCCGAGATCGGGCGACGCATTCTTCCAACACTCCGTGATTCCTCTGCTGCATTCTCGTCGACTAATCCTCACCTTCCACGCGAACATGGTCATCTCGAAACGAAGCCTATTTCAGCCCTGCGTTGACGGAAGAATTGCCGGACTGATGAGAGAACTTGAGAAGCGCGCACAGTCGAGGTGATTGCCTTGCCAGAGGAGCCAGAGATTAGGCAGAGTTTTAGGGGAGAATGAGGCAGGTGTGTCTGCCGCATGACAGAAAGGGCAATTCGTGAAAGGCTCGAGGTTCACACGAAAGCAGGGAGACGAGAGGTTCATAGCTGCGGAGAAGAAGCGCAAGGGAAGCACCCTCTCTTGACACATTTCGCCGAGCATCAACTCCTTTTTCGTGCTGAAGAGAGAAAATCTTCCGTCTCCTTGACTCCGCGCTCCGTCAATAGATCAAAAAATGTTTCCGTCTCTCGTTCCCTCCAGCCCTCTTCGGATGTTCGATGCCATGTTCGTAATTTTCTCTCGCGTTTCCACGTCCTTCGCTTCAGATTTTTCACTCTCGCTCATCTGTGTTTCAGCGTAACGTTGAACGTGACTCTGAAATAAAAAGCAAAGCGAGAGGCGATCTGAAACGCGGCGGAGTAAGCACGAACGAAAGTGATCCCTGATGAAGTTGATCGAGAAAAAACTTTTCCTCCATTTACTGTCGTCCGGTTTGCTCGTTCGCACAATCGTAGAAATAAACGAATGTACTCTCCTCCTTCTCTTTCTCTAGCCGAATGGGGTTGTATGACTAAAGGGAGGGGGAAGAAAAATGGGCAGAACATCAAGCGAATTGGAGGAGGTCTTCTGAATCGTGAAATAGGCAGTTTCTCTGACGAAAACGCCGCCAAGAGTTTAGACTCCGTGCGCTTTCTTCCTTCGTCTCCTTGTCTCACACACGCGTGCACACTCGCAAAAGTACATACGAATTGGCTCGCACACACTGAGGCACAGTAATCGAGCTTTCTCGCGGACCATTTGCGGCTTTCCCAACTCCGTGAAAGAAATGTCGTCGACTATAAACGTTGACCGGGGAAGCAGCCTCGATAAAAGAGGAGAACCACTTCAAGGTCGTGTCCCTTCAACCCTTTACGTCTCGGACGAAAGCTCAATTCTGTGCGAGCGTATATTGCGCGGGGCTTCACCTCGCCCGAGCTTTTCACATCCAAAGAAAAAGTTTTTGCTCTGTTCTGCCCGTTAAAACGCTATTCTTCAAGCGAGAAAGGGCAGCTCTCTTTCAAAGACTTCTCCCCGGCCAGCAGTTTTAGTCGCGAATTACGAATATAATGAAGAACTACAGAAAAATGCTTTCATCCCTTAGCCCGAGGTGAGGTTTCTTTGCTCTACGAACTGCACTGTTGATTCATCTCGAGATAAGAGGATTTTTTTCATCAACTCAAAGAATATATATAATATATGATTATCTCAAGTGTGGATCGTCCCGACTCCGTACCGAGGTATATTTGTTCAGAAACCCCTCGCCGTTGTCATTAAAATATGAGATCCGTCATTCTTACCGTGAAGAAATCGTGCACTCGCGCGCTCTCTCTCTCTCTCTCTCTCTCTCTCTTTCTTCTTCTGACTCTCAGCTGACAAAAGTATTATTTCAAGATCTCAGTCATTGTCTTACCGCGGCTTCACAAACTCTTGCATTTATTTCTTTCGACGATTACATTTTTTAGAGTTATAGAACGAAAATTGTTTTTGCGAGTCTTTGCGCAAATTGACGAAATTTTGTGAATAGAAATATAATTAAAATTGCCATTCAGAAATTAAAATCTACCGCAATGAGCGGAATTCTCTGGTTTCACACATTTTCAGTGGTTCCTTTGTCGAAACCCAATATCGAATTCTCTTTTGGAATTTAAGGCTTTATTGCAGCGGCCGAAAAAACGTGATTTTCTTCATTTTTCTCGACAGGAAAGTAAATGTTTATTGAAAAATTGTGAACGACGTTCGTTGATACACATGTTCATGTACTTGTACAATTTATTTCATCAAAAAATTTCTCAAAATGGCGCAACTCCAGTTGTATTCCACTAGCACCTTTTTTTGAGCATCAATTGCTGTGGACATGATAACTAAAAAACTGTTAATCCGATCCATACGAAATTTATACCACTTATTTATTATAATATTAGCTTGGGCCTGGACGAAGAATTTGTAAAAATCTTAATAAAAAACAAAAATACCGACAGTTTTAACAAAAAATTCATTTTTTGAGGTGCTAAATTTTCGGTTTTTTTGTTACAATTTTTTTTCCGATAAAATACGAAATCCATCATCCAGGCCCTAGTTATTATTGTAACGAATAAGTGGTACAAATTTGGTATGGATCGGACCAATAGTTTTTTAGTAATCGTGTCGACCGCAAAGATATTTTTCAAAAAAGACGATTCTGAGATAATCGTGTATAAAGCTACGAATCTAACGCTCCAATCTCTATGAAATTTCGTGAGAATATTCTTCAGACATTGTACATGAAGAATAACTAATAAAAAAATTTTCGATTTTTCCGCCCATCACAAACAAGGCCTTAATGAGTTTATGTATTAAAGTATTCAAAGGACGTGAAATTTTGATTTACTGCTTTCGACTCTTCCTGCAAACGAGGCATTCGTTCGCTGGGTTTAGAATTTAATTTATTTTCAATGTATTTTCATTTATGCCAGTTAGACGAAACACGAGGAAACACATACTTGCATGAAATACATATCAGTATGCCTGATGTAGGCGGAATGCATAACGCTGCAGTTATACGCATGAATATGTAGATGGCGTTTAGGGCCCTTCGCTACGGTCGAACGACTTTGAGCACGCGTTTCCTCTCGGATCTAATTAGGGCGGACTTATTCCCTTACCAATTCTCCGTCCCTTTCTCTCCCATTTTCCGATTCCATGATATCCAAACAAGACTTCAGCGGTCCCATCGATTACTTTCTGCTTCCTGAACTCTTGGATAACCTTTTTCTCCGTTATCGCCAAGAAAAAATTACCTCAGTTCAAACTTTTTTATGAGCATGCGCCACCACAAGTTGCACATTTAATTTCTTGGCTGCTTTCAGTGACAATTAACAGGATTTAACGCTCCAAAGGACGTGTCTCCGGATGAGTTTCTCACGACTAAACTGAGCTTTACTCCTGAACCCAGTAAAACCAACGTTGATTCGAGTAACTCATATCATTTGGTTTTCCAACATCGTACAAAGCTTGCCATACTGTCGCAAAGCTCACGAAAAAATTTGATTTTTTCTCACTCGATATGAAATCGATAAGAAAAAAAAAAATGAGACACTCTGAATAAAGCTGCGCCGGCAATCGTTCTCGATGTTAAAACCAATAGAGGTCAGCAGGGCTGTACGCTCCTGGGAATAAAAGTTGAGAGTGTAAACGGGAGGCGAATCGGCACTGACATCCCGCCGTGATTTGAGCAAGTTTAACAGAATGGTCTACATTTACATTCAGCACTCAACAGTGTCGAGGATAGAAATCAAGGAAGTGAGAGTAAAAAAAAGGCATCGTCGGAGAATAAAAATGAGTCGGTATATTTATACTGCGTGAAAAATAGAACTGTCACGTTGAGACGTGATTAATCAGATATTCTTCCGTGTCTATATATACGTATTGGGCAACGTCTCAAACGCCGGCAGAAAATATAGTTTTGTGAGAGAAAATTAAAAGCGAAGCCCAAGAGAAGCGTACATTGATTCGATAAAGTTCGTGCTCTCAGTACTCTTCGACTCAGTTTTGCATGCATTATTGCATTTGCATAATTCCTCGGGTTTTTTATTGCAACGACCGAGTCGCGAGTACTCCGCGTCTTGTGGGACTTTCGTTCTCTTTCTCAGCATTAGAGATCATAATTTGAGAAGTTCCATTTGAATTGAGAGCGTTCTCGAAATGGTCATGTGGAAATAATTCCTGTGCAACATGGTCGAATGCATTTCCAATAAACTTTTCCCCTTGGCCGACGAAATTTCAAGGACTTAATGGCGTTAAGATTCGGGCGGAAGTCTGCATAAGAAATATAAAATAAAACCGCGAGTTTGATCTGCTTCGTTCGGTTCCTGCGAGTCATTTTTACTTTCCTCCTTCTCCTTTCGTTACTTTTTCTATCCATACATAAAATAGAAAAATACAGTTGAAGGTAAGTCTGAAGCCACGTCTCTGCAAAAATGGATTTTTCTGCGCAATTTCTATTAGCATAGTTTTTACATAATTGCATGGTAGCCCTTGGCACCAGAAGGACCACGAGTACATACAACTATATTTTTACGAGAAAATAAATTCTCACTGGCCGAGGAGAGAAGAAGAGAAGAAGAAGATAAAGAAAAAGAAAAGAGAGGCAGTGGATGGATGCTCGAAACTCTACCGGCGTTATATGCTGTGGGGAAAGAGGTTGAGACGAGAGAGGCTTGCGGGGGTGGGAGGCTTGTAGCAACGACAACAACAGCGACAGCGTAACCACACAAAACCGAATAAAACAGCGTGAACACGCTCGGGGGCACAGGACAGAAATATACTTTTTTCGCGACTTGACAACCGCCCTAAGCTCTGGGTATTTGCGTTGTGTTATCACTACTTTTTTTCGTTTATTTCAACATTTTCCTTTTTTAATTTTGTCTGACACGTTTTTCAGTTTTTCGATAGTATCCGAGCAGTATTCTCGGGCATCGGACGCTCGACATTCAACGAATCGTTGAAATATCGAGTCCGCGGAATTTCCGCGAATCCATTGACCCAGCAACGCAAAATGTCGATTCCATTTGAATTTATCGAATGAAATTCCCAATGAAACTGAGTAATTAAAACTGAATTATTGTTATGAATTGAGTATCTGGACGATCATTTGGGCCACGTTAAACTTTAATTCGCGTTTTTTCTATCTCTAATGCAAACAATCACTGAATTAAAAACGAGCGCATTATTCCAAATCGAAATTTCAATCAAGTTAATCTTGCGCCCGAACCGTTGACGTAAATTGAATGAAAATAATGGTTAATTATGAGGCATGATTGCTTGCCCGGCAGGAAATTAAACGCTCAATCCTAATTAGCTTAGCAGGCTTTTGGGGCGAGTAAAAATCGAGGGAGCTGCGAAAATGCAGCGATCGAGGATCGTGAATATTCAACTACCACGATCCTAATGATCTATTTAGCGTTCGAGTAACAAGTTTACAGGTTTGTTGTTCGTCGCACCGCAGCTCCAGAAAAAATTGGAATTTCAGCGATGTATCGCAACGGCATTTTAACATCCACGTTATTAATATTACGCTCGAGCGTGTGCGGTTTAACGAGAATCCCTTTGATGAATAACCAAGCGAGAAATTCCGTACCGCCCAGATTACACAGGACCCTGTGTTTGATTGAGGTTGCATATAGAAATTCATTAAAAATGAAGAAAATAATAGAGAAAGCCCATAACAAAATGGCTCCGAATGCCACTTTGTTTCTCAAAAAGTGTCTCGAGAAATGTGTTTTATTTAACGAGAGTACAATATGGAGACAAATTTGTCTACAGGTCGATCGATTCCCTCGACTTGGGAAAATCGCACGTCCGATATTTCGATCGTAAATATCGAGTTGGTGTTATAAACTCAAGAGATACGAGCTGATTTCCAGTAGTTATGAAATGGAGGTTTCATAAACCTTGACCAGTCGAAGTCGAGAGTGTCGATTGTGTGTGCATCGACAATAAACAACGCAGCGTAATGTCCCCGCTGTGGCGCGAGAGCATCGAAGTTGTGTTTTATTTCGAACGATTTTTAAATATCTGTGCACACGCATAAATATGTATATGCGACTGGGTCGACGCGATCCTCCGATAAAAATGAAGACGATCACTAAACTTGCTCGCGCATTCGCTGCTCTTTCGCTCGGTTTCGAATGACGCAATCAAAAACAGTATTTTCAAATTAACGATTGCTCATGAGGTGAAAAAAGAAGATAATAAAAAAGCAGTCCTCTCAAGAGCGAGCGATGACGGAGGCTGCCGACTCGTGATCCTCGACAGCCAGACCCCTCGATCCGTCCTCAGTGCCTCAAGGATCTTTCGTTGAAACGGACTAGTTTCCAATGAAGTATCTGATAACACGAGAATCCAAATAGCCGAAAGAATCAAATGGAATACAATCGAAGCTCGAGATCCGAAGGGTAACGTGGCCTCGAGAAAGTGAAACAGTGATCTGTACATCGCGAAACTTTCGCTCGGGAAATCCTAATTTCACGCACTACCGATTGACGATATGGATTTGGCAACGGAGCAACGAAAAGACGTGAGCCAGCTGGAGAAGAAAGAGGAGCAGGGGCAAACTGTACGGCTCCTGGAGTCGTGCACGACGGCAGAAGTGTGCCAGGCTTTGGGTGGAAACGACGATAAGCTACTGACCGAGCTACGTAACAGGCTTCGAGATTGGCTCACGTTACAGCCACATCTCCCTCAAGGTTCGAAATTAACCTTTTATCCTCTTTCCTCCGGTGCTGCTGCCTTCGAATGCTTCGATCCTCATCGATACGTCTCCCTGTATAGACTTTCCATATCATACACACATTTCATATCAAATAATACGAAGCGGAGTACTACGATTCGACGGGTAATAGCAGCTTCGCGGAATTTCGATTCTCTCGGGATGAACTACAGACATTTTCTGGCCACAGCTTAGAAATAAAGTTGCCCGTGTAGTAGAAAAGGGCAAACATGAAATCCGAGAGTTCCGCTATATCGCATATACTTCGCGGATTCGTACCTTGTAGTCCGTAATACGATATTGTTGTGACGGTTGTACCGATGATCCGAGAGCTTGTGTTCGAGGTGCGCTTCGCATCGATTTCGAGCGTCTCATCATTTCAGTTGTGTATCTGCAGCCATTGGAACTGAGGAAGGCCAAGCTGAGATTTGAGCTGTCCATCGACGATCGGGCGTGCTGGAAATAGATTAAGATTTTTGGTGATTATTTTGGTGGTTTTGATGCAAATTGGTAGATACGTTCGAAATTGTGTAAACTATTTGCTCGCGGAATTTTAACGGGTTCGACTATACTGTTTCTGAGAAAATTGAGTTTGTTTTTTACATTGGATCTTATGGAAAGGGTAAAAAACGCGAAATATTGAAAAACTACTGTTGAAAGAGCCACTTTTTGATGAGACGAACACTGGTATATGAACCAACTGTCAAGATAACTCTCGCGAAATTTGCAGTGGTTTCACCGTACCGTTTATCTGGAATGTGCAAAAGAAAATCAATAAACGAAGTTTGTCTCTCTCTTCTGGAGAACACAGCTTCAAACGCGGCAACGTCGAAGCAAATCATATTTTGAAATATCGAACAAGAAGCTTTTCTTCGCCAGAATTAGGAACATTATGATTGAAATAATTATTTTTTCATCTAAAATTACGCAATTATCATTTTTTCGTGTAAATTAAAAACCAGAAACTAAATTCACGTGCAGTTGGTAGAACGAGAGGCTTTCCATGTTGAAGCATGGGAGTACCTCTCTCACCGCGCCTGCCCCGCAAGAGAGGCTCCGTTCCACCTTAAACTTTTCCGGTGTGAGATGCTCGGAGACCGAATGTGCCGGGGGAAAATAAAAATGAAAGTAGATGCGATCCGCTGGCTCCTGGCGTCATTCAACTGGAACGTAAAATGAAACACGTTCCGAATAGTAAATTTATGAGACGCGTATCGAAGCGACGGTACCGACGATGACGAAGCTTCGCGTTGCACCGAAGTCTCGCTCGCTGAATTCACATTGGAATGGAAAATGCAGTTTACAAACATGTGAAAAATCGTTGTTGGGAGAAGAAAAAAGGATCGTTCAATGCAAAATAAAGTTCTGTCCGATCGAAGCTTGTTATTAAGTAGCGAACAATTGAATGGACTTCCGGGATTGAAGAAATAAGATTTTATCAGAAAGTAAAAACGAAGTTGGTTGCTGGAAGATGTACGCTCGTAATCGTGGAAGCTCCAACAGTCGAACAATGTAAAGCCTGAAGGTACGTGTCGTAATTTCCGTTTCTGAGGAGTCTTTATCGGCCCTCAGAGAATCGGTATCTTGGGACCTAATAAAGCTTTCGTTCCTACACCGTGGCTGGAGAAGGACGCACGTGCACACTTTCCTGCTCGTTTCTGTTTTACCTCCCCGTTATATATACCTGTACGTCTGTGTGTACACGGTGAATCCTTATCCAGCGTCCTCCTTTTTCCTCGGCCAGTGGAGGATCTGAGCCCGGAAGACGCCAAGCGTGTCACCACGGGATAAAGTGCGCAGGAAAACCGGTTACTACCCTCTCGGAAGTAGAAGCGTCGCCTTCCGTCGCTTCGTTGAATTCGCGAGCGCGACCTCTGCCGACGCATATATCCATTTATAGACCCTCCCAAAAGTTGCGGTATGCTGAAACGGGAGAGCTTCGCCGAGCACCATTTCTGCTGCACTTGGTGCACAGTGAAACCCCTCGATTAAACGGAAAGCGAGAGAATTCGTATCGACACTTTCGTCATTCAGAGAATTCCGACTAATCGCGGCCATTCCGAGTTACCAATGCCAACTCCAAACATCTTCGTACGACTTTTGAGTCGCTCTGTACTTGTACATGCTATTATAGAAACCAACTCTGCATCTTTGTATCTCTCTACTCAAGCTTGATATATTCAGCACCTCACCACTTTGCTATACCACGCGATAATATTGTTCTCCCGTCGCGACTGATTTCCCTCGCTGCACAAACCGCGAGCGCACAGACGCACTTGCGAGTCTCCCAAATAAATTACAGCGATCGTGAGCGTGCAACATTTTTCACGAATCTTTGCGTTCCGTCTTGTGACTTCGTATTCCGACTGCAAAACTGCAGATTAAAAGTAGTGTTCGAAATGTATGTTACGTCGAGTTGGAAAGCTGTCACGCGTAGATGGATTTTTTCTTATTTTCTGAATATCTTTCGAAAAGATCAATGACATCCGCGATGGTTAGTAAAGTTCTAGAGCGATCGACCGTACGTAGGATGCAGTGAGATTTGTTCTCCAGTTCTCGAACGGATCAACAGATTATCGTGAATATGCCGAAGACGAGGAGAAGCTACTCGAACATCCTGTCGATATTCCGAAATGATTGACTGTGTGGCTTTCGAAGTAGCGCGAGTTAGAGAAGTATCTGGCTAGCCGAACAGCAGCCTGAACTTCTCTCAACTGCTGTTCCCTGAACCTTCTGCCTCCGCGGACCACTTGCTCCAGTTCTCTTTGCCATCTGACATTCGACAGCTGCACATTTTTTGCACTCTTCAAAAAAATTGTTGTTTCAATCGAAACTGTAGTCACTCGAGCTGCAATTCTTGTCCCGAACGAATTTCCAGCTTACGTTCCAGGTTACGATAGTTTTTTTTCTCAAATTGTGATTCAAATGACATCGTGTTTCAAAGCGTTTGAATATTTTCTGACGAACCTTCCTTTCTGCAGACTTGATCGATTAAATATTGAATAATCTTCCCAGATATGCCGGAGAGGAGATTGGAACACTTCTTAATCAGTACAAAGCTGAGTCTCGAGCGAGCTAAGCAGAGACTAGACTTGTATTATACGGTGAGGCGTCTCGTGCCGGAGCTTTTAGCCGAAAGGGATCCACGCGGACCTGATGTTGCGCAGTTTCGCCAAATTTTGTACGTATCCGCCACGATGTTCACAAATTCTGGAGTTATAAATTATTCACCCAACCCCTGCAAGTTTACGTTAGCCGTCGAAATATCAATGGCGACGAGGGCATCGTGTCATCGCATCGTTTAGCGAATGTTCACTGAAACCGATCGGGAGTTTCGTCGCAGGTGTATTCGTTGATTCAGCTAAATAGATTCGCGCAGCAATGGCTTTATTTCGAGAAGACAATTATCGGTTAAGTTTTTCTTCCAGCGAATGATGTCTCGGTTTCTAAACACAAAACAATCCGGAAGAAGCTAAGAATGTGATTAGAAAAAGTTCTTTGCCATTTCGTAATCTTCACTCCGCCCCCCTTCCTGGTCTCGCCTTTCTGCGCGTGGCGTGCTAAGAAGTTCAAGCGTGTCCTAGAGAATTTCTCATCTTTCAAACGACCCTCGCACTTATAAAAGTACGACTATCCTCACTTCCGACCGACATATTCTATCAGCACTTGTACAACGCGCAGAGCAAACTTTTGCCCTTATAACTTAGGAAATAAGTGAAGAACGCTACCACCAAAGGCTCCACGATACTCTTGTGTATAAAAAGAAACGTTGTATATAGCGATTTCCGTCGAGTATCGAGTTTCTAGCGAATGCGCGAGTCAGCTCCTTCTCAAGTTTGCAAATTATTCTTCAGACTTGAAAATACCCGGTGCAGAATGCTCGTAACTCATAGTTCATTATTCTGATTTCAAATGATACAGCCAATGGACCTGTCTGCCAAAATTGACTCCGGACAAGTACAGAGTTACTATATTAAAATGCATCGATGGAGATGCCAGCAAATTCCATCCATGGACGTTATTCAAGTAAGTTTGACCTTCTGTATTCACGCATCAATTGGCCAAGCGTCGAATTATTCAGAATTACTCTCTTCGTGTGTTGAATAAATTTTCTTGGGTACCGAGTCGTTCAGGCTGTCGAGATAAAAAATATCGACGACTCCAAATCCAAGACAGCCGGTAATAATCGGTTTCTTTGCCGGGACAAAAAAAAAGCAGGGATCATGATGAAAAAGATAAAAAAATGTGAGACGTCGAAGGTCACTTTTTCTCGTGCCAAATATAAAATCCAAGTCTTTTATTACGTTCTTATCGAGTTGAGGGCATCGACGACGTTCTTGAAATTAATTTCAGATACACGTTCATGATCGCTGACGTGCGAATTTCCGAGTGTCGTTGTCTCGGTGACATTTATATCTACGACCTTGCCGGCATTAAGATTGGCCATGTTACGAAACTGACCCCCGGTACTATTAAGAAAGCCTTGGTGCTAGTGACGGTGAGTCGATTCGTTTATTTTTAGATCTTTGATTATTTTTCATCCAGTAGAGGTCGATAGTCTTAATTGAATTGTGTATCATTCGATATCAAACTAAAAAATTGCATGGCAGAATCCACAAGATAAAATAACAAAAAATAACGATCTTCATGGTTCGAAGGATTCCTTTTCAAAAGTCTCTTCACCATCAAGAGAGTTTTAGGGTCTCTGTCTATTTTCAGAAAGCCTACGGATCTCGAATAAAGGGAATTCATTTTATAAACTCGCCGAGTTTCGTTGATCGCCTTGTTACGCTGCTGAAATCCGTCATGAAGCCAAAACTAGCATCACGAGTAAGTCAGAGATATTTCATAAATATGATTCCTCCTCTTTACCTCGTCGTCGATGCATTCGCAAGCTCAAATATTTCATCGCATGCTGATAAATATTTCAAACACTTTTATAGCACGAGCGAGTGATCAGTTTTTATATTCCCGTGAAATAAATGACAAATTTGAATCGCATTGTTGCGGTGACGGGTTCGCTTTATCAACAGGTACACGTTCACTCGGTGAATTCCACTTCGCTGTACGACGTCGTACCAAAATCAATATTACCCGTTGACTACGGCGGCGATCAACCTGCCATGGAGCAATTGTCTAGTAAGCATGAATATTCTCCAAGTACCAGCGTCAACGATTATTATTGTTATTATTGTCGTTACGAACCATGAACTAGCATTGAAACAACAAAAGATTGTTCTCGAGCGTGCATACTCACGGAGTGTTTGACGATCTAATACAGAAAGTTGGGACGACAAATTGTATGAATGGAGTGACTGGTTTCTGGCCCAGGAAAAATGCATTGTCAACGAGAAGCTTCGCTGCGGAACGACTGTGGATGTTGACGAGTTATTCGGCTTTTCTGGTTCATTTCGAAACCTCGAGGTCGATTGAATCGCTACGATTTCCCGAATCTTGCATTACCAATGTACCCAGTTTTGATGGGAGAGTTGTCGTAAGTTTGCTAATGAAAAATAAAGTCTATGATTGTTGACAAATACAAATGACTCGATCGATCTCAACGCTTCGTTCTCATTCCCCTGCCAGCCGAAAATTGCCGACGCGGCTACAAGACTCGTGATCATTCGAATCCATTATTTTAGAGCGTTGTTTCATAGATGATTCGACGATGGAACAACTTCTAGAGAATCCTCTCGCGAAAAAGGGTTCCGGGAACAGATTTTATGGGGACGAAAGACATTAGGGATTTCGGAACATTGGGAAATGAGATTCGGACGGTACGGAGGATGGAGGAAGGTTACGAAATGGGGGTTCCGCTGATACTGATAAACGAAGAGGGCGTGGATAGGAATGTGTACATACAGATAGAGGAGGCAATGCCGAGAGGGAACGTCGTTCGATGGTACAGGCTCGGATGACCGAAAGAGAAAGTAAGTTACGAGAGGGCGGGAGGCCGAAGTGGATGGATAGTAGTCGATTTTGCCACAAGGTTCTCTCCTGGGAAAGCAAGGTCGTAGAGGTCAGTGGTAGGATAATAGGGACAATAAATGCCAATGGTTTTCCTTTTGTATCCAGGCAGTCCTAATGCCGCTGCTGCCTCTCTAACTTTTCGTTTCCAAAAGTCAGACTTGCCCCAGTGTCCAGCGACGTCCAGCCGGCAAAAGGAGTCCGCCGCCTCTAACGCGTCATTTAGGTGTGGCAGCTCATCGAGACGACGATAGAGGTCGCTTGCCAGCGCACGGAAACGTAACAGTCTCGTCGGCCAGCCGTTCCACAAAATTGGACGGCAGAGAGGATCGCGAAGGGCTTTGTGCCACGCCGCGCTACAGTTCACCTCATATTGGCCGCAACCGGCACTACCAGAGACAGGCTACTAAATTCTGACACTTCTAGATGTATCGTCTACGTAGAGAGCCGGCAGCCAATTGGCCGCGCGAATAGTCACCGCAGTGGGGGATATCACACTCCGCAAATTCTTGCGAGCCTCTGCCTTGTAACTCGCTACCCTCATCCGTAAACCAAAATATTTCGATAATTGGATCCGTCATAAATTCCAATTTGGAGGCCTGTTGCTCCGGGTCGTATTGATCTCTGGATCGGCATTTTTCCTTTTTGCCAACTTCGCCGCAGTGCTCCAGTTCCGCGCAGTCTACACTTCACCCTTCCCCCATTTTCTCGTCTCGCAAAACCTGCGCACTACCGACTGCCTTATTTAGTCTCCTGCTTTTTCATGTATTCCTCCGATTCCAGGCCTTTGACTGGAGATTTATTCTCCATGATTCCTTCTCTTCATCATCCACTGTCGCACTCGCGTCAACTTTACTCCCCGCTCATATAACAGGGGAGGTTTATTTCTGCTCAATAAAAGGCTTACCGCGTGCTTCCAATTGCGAGATATGATGCGGAGACAGATGCAAAGAAACGAGGAGACCGCACGCGGGCATAATACATAAAGCGTTTTCATTTAATATCCTCGTATATATTCACTGTCTCTCTTTCTCTCCAATTTTCCCGATTCATGTCCGCCCCTCTAATGCTATTACCAATGGCTCTTTATATTTTCCGTTTTTCCATCCGCCGTTCCCCGGAATTTTTAACGGGCGTATAATAAGAGCGCCTGCTGCTATCAACCTCATGAATTTTCCATTATTCTCAACGCTCAAACAATTATACATTCAAAGACGAGCATAATAAACAAAAAAACAATTACTATCAATCGCGATAACGATTAATCACGAACAAGTGTAGCAACGGTAACTCATCTCCGCGCAAATTCATATCGTAAATGTATCCGGGAAATCCTTTCTCAAGAAGAGCCAAAGCCTTTCCTCATCCTTCATCCCTCCTTCCTTATTTTTCCTCCCTCCTGTCCCCTCCCATCGACGCTACGATCTCTCTTCAAGCTTTCAGAATGCAATTTTAAACTCAGCTTCCGCAAATCGCTCGTAAATTTTACGACTACGATCGCGCGTACACCCGTGGACCTCGATGCCCACGTCAACAGTGTTCTCGTTACCACCAACTCTCGTTTACTTTTCCCGAGCATCCTCTATTTGACAACACTTTTCTCTATTGCTCGTGAATCTATTGAGAAACACCCTGCACTCATAATACATTGATACATCAAATATGCAAATAGTGAACGCGCTAACTTCGTAACGTTAATTAATTATTCAATTTCAGCATGCATGCCAAGTTTATCTGTAGCATGATTATTTCTTCATTAAATATTGCTCCCGCTCCTCGATTCTCAATTTGTATATTGCTAAAAATATTACATCACACGGATAATTAAACCTTGAAAATATATGTGCGCCTTTTCCCGAATCGCTGCGTGCTTATAATTGATTTATTAATTATTCGATAATCATTATTTATATTGATTTTTTGAGGTTTTTCGCGATTTTTATGCGGCGTAAAAAAAACATAGACTTTTGAAATTCGAAGGGTTCATTTATTTATATTGAAAAATGAAGGATTTTCGCGCTTTGAAAGATTTATAAAAATTGGAATTTTGTGTTTCGAAGCTATCATGAGTTGAAATGCCGATAAATAAACCCTTCGAATTTCGAAGGTCTATGTTTTTTTTCTCGTCGCAATAAAAAAATCGCGAAAGAACCTTAAAAAATCCGGCTGCTGCAGGGAGCGACCGCCTTAAGATCGCTGCAAGATCGATAGAAACATTGGAATAGAGAAAAACCTGATAAAATGTAAAAATAGCGACGGTGAGTGAGTTCGACATGGAAGGGCTCATGTAGATCACACAGGAAGATCGTGCCTTTGATCCTCGCTCAATTCAACGGTTGGTACTTTGCCAGAACCCAGTAACCGTCTCGCAGTCAAAACTTTTTCTCACACTCGAAGCAAGCTCCGTAGATTTTTAGTTTCGTGTGTATTTCTCGCGATTTATCGCCGACTGGAGAATAATCACGCGGAGAGTGCGTCGAGTGAAAAAATAATAAAATAAAAACCGGATGTTTATCCAGAACAAAGAGCGCGCCAGTGTTGGATTTTTGATACTGAGAACTTGTAACGAGAAGAAAAAAAACCACGTTACATTTCCCAGGATAAACAATGGATCGTAAAAAACATTTTTCCATTTCCCTTCAAGGACAGTGAACCCCCCGCTTTATTATAAAATCGTTGCGAGACTCGGAAAGACCGAAAAATGTTCTATCATATTTATTATTATGTTCTGTCAAAATATGACTTATTTTTACATATCGCGATATATATACAAATGTATATAAACAGGGGCATTACTTTTTACCGATTTATTCGATCTCAACTCGTAAACTCAGTGCGCTTCGATGTCTCCGCTTTATTATTCCCATTTTTAGTTATTTATGACCATGTATACGTACATATGAAATCGCGAACGCATTTCCGTCCTTTTCCGATTGGAAGATCGAAGCCAACGTGTAGCACGAGGAGCATCGTCGCGACAGGTGCGTCGACTATGCTTTCTTGTGGCTCAAACGTCGATGAAAATTTTATGAAAATCGAGGAGGACAGCAAGCATCTACAATTGAAGAAAATATTATTCAATTTTACGAGCACGCGTTCATTTTTAAAAGATCTCACCGTTAGCAAATTCAAAAAAAAAATGATCAAATTCAGAAAAATATAAAAAAATCAGAAATATAAAACACTTTATAAATTTTCAGATCAATATTTGTTGATCAAATTTTTGTGACTCTGTTTCTGGTGTTCCGAGATTATATTCGCTATGACGTAGAAACCTCCATGCACGTAATTCCGGCCGAGTCGAAGCGGCTTCTTTGAAAAGATTGGCATCTGAACGTAATCCATATTTATATGACAATTTATTATCATCGACGTATGTAACGCAAGCTCAAACCGCGAGGTTTTAGAATTGGCGTACGTTTTAGCGAAGACTCATACGCATCGTGTACGTTCTATTTTACTGCTGTGTGTGTATTTATTGCGCACATAGATATACGTGAGAAAGGACCGCAGCAGCCGACGAGGCGGACAGCTTAAAGCTGGATTATTTATCGCTCAAGTTTTTCCATCCGACTTATACTTTTACGTCAGCGCGCGCGTAAAATTGTGCCCAACTAGAGACCGAAAAAAGTAGCATTGTTGGCGGTTACCAGCGAGCAAAGAAAAAGTCACGACATTCGAAAACCACCAAAAAATAAACAATGCGTCCTCGCCAAAAAAGGCAACGATAAACTCGAGGCAAAAACCTCGTAACGATATTCCGGCGGAGAAGACGAAGTTGGACACTCCCTTAAATCCACTTTTTCTTCATTTTATAAAAAATTTACTCTACCAGAAAATACTTTCTCATATTTCAGAACGACTCATTGATAAAGCGTAAAATCTCCAGAATTATCAGAATAAAACTGCTCGCCAATATTTCAAAGAACTAAAACTTTGTCGGTAGATTTTCGATAGTTTATAAATTATACCGATTGACTAAGATTTTTCACACGAAAACGTAGCAGCCAATAAGATTGCTGCGGTAATGCGAGACATTTGGTTAAAAGCACGTTTCGCGTATCAAGAACATCACGTCGTCTCATTTTTTATCGGCTTCATCGTTTGTCAATATCACGCTTGCACCTCTTTTCTGTCTATGCCGCTGATACAACAATGCAAACTTACTTGCAGACTTTAGGTAATCGGATTACAAATATTTGAGAAAACTACGTGTCACATGAGCAATGAAAAATTCCATTTAACCACGTCTCACTCTGGACCAAAATGAGAAAAAAAAAATATATATAATTTCGGTTGCAAAAGACAATCGTCCATGAATTCGATGATATTTCGAACGAATTTTGCGGGAACGTTAACGAGAGAATTCGTGAATGCGCGAGATATTTTGAAACAGATAAAACGGTAATTCATTGGAGCTGACGTGTGTGACAAACCGGATGATTCATCGTACGAGGTTCTTGATGGCGGAGGGTCGCCTTGTTTTCAGACCATAAGCGCGATTAACCGGCAATGTTTCGAGGATCATCTTGTCGTCCGAAGCAAATCGAAAGAGCGATTGTGATAAATTGACTTTTATATGAATTAATATATGCAGTGCCACGAGGCGGGTGGGTAACGAGAGTACGGAGGCAAAATAGCTCACGGGAAACAGGAGAAGTAATTTGCAACGTCACGGGATGCGATCTAAAATATGTGATCGTGTGAAATTCATCGTTGAGAGGGAAGAAAAACAAATTCTATTCCGTAGAACGTACCCAAATGAATGTACGAGGTAACGGAGCACGGGCTGAGTCGAGAACGCGGATTGCTGGCGTTTCACTGATCCAGCGAGAAAAGGCATTAATGTAGTTTATTGGCTAATTTATAAGAAGCTAAGTAGCCGATTTACTAGACAAACTGATCTCTGCAGTTTCTCGCTTCTTTTTATTTTTTCCTATTAACTTCCACTTGAGAAAGTGGCTCGGTTAAAAGAATCGCCTGTTATCAATCCGTCGGTGTTATCGGATATAAACCACGTACCGGTCGCGTTATATAAAACGCCATTGGCCTGAGCAACCGTGTATTGGAACACGAATAAGAAATTTCGTTCGTTTTAAACTTTTGTTAAACTATTATTTTACTGACGACTTGAGCAGTTTCTCATTCGAGTGTCTCCAGAATTTCTATCGTCTGTATTGTCATGCCAGTGGTATTTAGAATTGCACTTACATCCGAATTTAGTTTTAAGGTAGAACGGTACCTCTTTTGCGTGAATTTAGTTTCAGGTTATCTCAATTTACGTGGAAAAATGATAATTGTATACTTTTAGATGGAAAAATAACTATTTCAACCGCAATATTCCTAATTCTGGCGAAAAAAAGGTTCTTGTTTTATATTTCAAAATATGAAACACTTGCTTTGACGTTGCCGCCTTCGAAGCTGTGTTCGCCAAAAGAGATAGATAAATTTCGTTTATTCATTTTCTTTTGCACATCGCAGATAAACTGCACGGTGAAATCACTGCAAATTTCGCGAGAGTTATCTTGACAGTTGGTTCATATACCAGTGTTCGTCTCATCAAAAAGTGGCTCTTTCAACAGTAATTTTTAAATATTATTTTGCGCTTTTTTACCCTTTTCCATTGGATTCAATGTGAAAAACAAACTCAATTTTCTCAGAAACGGTATGGTCGAACCCGTTGAAATTTCGCGAGCAAATAGTTTACACACTTTCGAACGTATCTGCCAATTTGCATAAAAATCCCTCTTTTTTTATATACGACACCGTCCACTTTAAACGCTCCTTCGACTTGGTACGATCTCGAGAGACGTAGCGAGAAAAACTCGTGAACGTTTTACGAATTAATGAAGAAAAATATGATAAATTTAATATTCTTAATCTTAAAAACAAGCGAGTGAATTTTTATTCTGGAAAGAAAACGCGTAGCACGACAGTGTATAGAAACGAGTCGTAGAAATATCTGCCCAAAACTCCTACCGAGGAGGTCAAACTTTGTGTGCACTTAGATATCCTGAAAAAAAGTGCTCTTACCTTTCACCGACTCCCGCCCTTGTTGACAAGCTCTTTTCTCCATATCCAGACGATAACCTCGTTCTTTACATCAGCGGTGACCTGTCTGGTCATTGATAAAGATGTCGAGGGTATTTGAATAGTCGAAGTGAGCAAAAGTCGGCCACGAATTCAATACGCGCTACGGAAGATTAGAAAATCTATGAGCATTCACGAAAAGGCAACACGCTACCATTGTTGAATTTAACCCACTATTCCCGAAGCGTAGCTTTTCAATATGAGAAAAAAGAGCATCATTCTTGTTTGAATAATGGAACGGGAGGCGATTCATACGTGACGAATGAGTCAATGAACGTTATTCATCAAAATAAATCTCTTCGGTGGTATTCTTGAACGAAAGGAAGGAACAATCGAGATAACCGATATAATAGGGCAGCTCGGAAGTGGTCAAACGTAAATTTATCTCACAGGAAATATCCCGTTCAGCCCTTTAATACTCATATCCAAGTAGTCGCCAGCTCGCGCATTATCGCGAACAGTTGCATGCTGAAAGGGGATCGCGAAGGTATCCGAGGCGAAGATTCAGTAACCGAAAATCTTCATTGTGCACTGCCCACGGCTATGTCGACTGTTTCCTCCTCTCTCTTCCTCTTTCGAAATCTCAGCTCAGTTATGGACTGCACACAACAGTCGATATAGGCAGACAACGCGGCTGTGAGAAACGCTTCGGATTCCGTCGTGCAACGAACTGGTCTCGTATTGCCCTCTCAGCACGAGGATCTGAATATGCAACGATCGAGGGGAACGCATATACCGAAGGAATACACTCTGTATGCTCCGGATCTCTCAAACTATGTCTATGTGCATTGCCGTGTGGGTGTGCGAGCCCGCACTTTGCGATACATATTGAGCTCCAGGTTTGCCGCAATTCTCGTGAGCTTCCTTCGACTCTCTCTCTCCTCACTTTCTACCTTGCGAGGGAATATGAAAACAAACGGAATGTGGAGTCGAGCTTATTCTTGGAGAGCGTCATTTGGGGACGTTGACTGTCACCACTTTTGGCCAATTTATCAAAAGGACTCAAATTTTTCAAGATCGGACAGAGTTCTTCAACAACCGTTCGGGACTTTATGATGAATCGACTACTTTTGAGGTCGTGGCTGAAAGAATTTCGGGACGTTTTTGGGTGACTGTGGCGAGTAAATTGAGCACGATTTCGAACGACTTGGATTGATTTCTGTCGTACGTGATGCTATCGAGTTTGCAAGTGGTAAGAATTTTCGAGCCACAAATAAAAAAAACAGGAGACGTTTTCAGAACTTTATACACGATCGAGCCAAAGTACAAAGACTCTCACGCATCGGACACCTTAATGCGCAACATTAGGTTTCTTATTCACAGTCCGAATCGAATAGAAAAATGTCACACGAATGAGTGGGTACGTTCGAGATAAGGGGCAAGAGCGAAGGAAGAAGAAACGAAAGTTTGATTTCACCGACGATTAAAGGGACAATGGTCGACTGTATATGGCGCGAGTGAAATCTCGAGGGAGGCTGAAGAAAATGTACGAAAGGGCAAGGAAAGGAAGCGCGGAGAGTGAGGAGGTATAAACTTGAGTCACGGGGTTGGCACGGGATAGGGTCTTGTACTATAAACCAAAAGGATGAAGCAGCAGGAAAAAAGAGAAAGAAAAGGAGATAAAAAAGAGGAGCATGCGAGGTGGCATCAACGGTAGAAACTCATCGAGCGCTTCCGGTTTCGCGGATATATAATGCAACTCGCGTACTCTCCGGAAAATGGACGCGCTCTTCTGATCCTCCGCAGCCTGCGATGTTACCCGTTGCTTCTTATCCCTTCCTCTCTTTTCTCTTTCCCCGTTCTATCGTCTGATTGGAAAACTACGAATTGCTTCCTGCACACGACGGATAGCTGAGCGGAACACGCCAAGGATTTCCTCCACTTCTTCCTCGCTTCTTCAGCTCCTTCTTCTCTTCGCTTACTTTCCACGTTCTTTTTCGCCGCTCGCTTTCTTTTCTTTTATACATCGCGCGCTCTCGTATAGCTGAGAAATTAACAAAAAGTCTCCAAGAAACGGAGCCGGCTCACGAAAACTCTACCCTATATACCGAAAGAAAAATATCTCGTTTCCACTCGACGAAAACACTTGAAGAGAATCCAGTTTAATCAAGACACACTTCGATGCGGTGCACGAGATGGGTTTCGTATTGCGTAAACGGACATCGCTGACTTATTTTTCTTTCTTTCTTTTCACTTTATCCTCCCCGAAGCCCTGCTGCCTTCTTATTTCCGAGGATCACCGGCGAGTCTCATTTCGCATCTCACACAAGAGCCCCTCTTTCCACAATTTCATCGGCTTATCACACTATTCTTTCTTATATTATCCTGCCCAGTCTCGTTGTTATGAAAATTTTAGCAATTTTAGCATCGAAGATACGACTGGCAGGGTCACCAAAATAGCCTACAACACTGGGGAATGCTGATTCTCCAGAAACACGAAGGCTATATTTACATTTTGTTTACAGCATTCAGGAGGGTCGTTGATACACGCGTTCACCGGAATTTCAATAAGCATGCGAGACAGATTCACGGAGCAATCCCGAGCCAGTCCTTGCCAGCATGTTTCTTAGCAAACACTTTGAATGCGTGATCACATTCACGAAATATGGTATTATGGAAGCAAGGACTTGAGTTCATGTTTTCAAAAGGGCTTTATTCCATTAAAAATGATAAAGCGCTTCATTATTCAAGACAAATACCAACATTTTTGTCAAATTCGTGAATTCTGTCAAAGAAACGAATTTCGACGAAATATTCAAAACTCTCTACTATCCAGCCTAGAAAAATACATTTCTATGGATATTTATGAATACATTTGTTCACGTGTGCAGCGATCCGTCGTCTACGATCGCACGATGCCATTGACGAGCAAGATGTAGCTCGTGGTTTATGCGCTCTCATTTCGAATTCAGTCGCACCGTAGATTAAACTGGATTCTAAGCGTGTGCTCATCGAGTATAGTTCAAATATTTATACGTGGGTTTTGGCTGTGTTCGGAAGCTGTGGGCGTGAACTCGGCACTTCGGGGAGTTACACAAGGCCGTTGTAAATTATAAACGGAGGGAGAAAAAGCCACTGTGAAAACATTAATAAAATCTCGTGAGCAAAAAAATCATCGTGGAAAGATAAAAGATAATTCCTGTGCACACACACACACACACACACACACACTGGAAACCCAATGAAAATAACAGCCTCGTTGGGTATGAAGCAGAAATAAAAAGCGACATTGACCGTAGCGCTATTTCCATCAATATTGGATCATCCGTTATGATCCGGATAATTTAAAAAACATAATTTTCTCCGAATGGAAAATTCGGCTGTAAAAATGAAGTATCGGGCTATTCCGGATGATCTGTACTAACTTATGGGGTTATGAAAAAGTCACCGAAGAATTATTCTTCGTAATTTAACATTATTATAAAGACACGAAAATCTGTTTCTTCATCCGCGGTCAAATAATTTCAAATTTGACACATTACGAATCAATAGAAAAAGCAAAATGTCACTCAATTTTCCACACTTCCGTTGCAAGTCCTTCAACGGCAATATTCACGTTCGAAGCGTATTTCTTTACATTAGGTTGTTCAATTGCAAAACCCGATTTCTTGCAGAAAATTTGAAAAAAAATATATGTCGCGCAGAAAAATCTAAAGAATCGATTTAAAAAAAAAAGTGTAGTTTTACCGTATAATTTTTCAGATATTGCGAGTTAAAGTTCCTCCGTCCGAACACATGGTAATCGTCAAACAAAACAAAAAACGGTTCTTTGATTTGGATTTTAAAAAACACAGTGTTAGAGTATCTTCTGAAGAAAAAATTAAAAAATTTTAAAAACATGATTTACCGTCTAGTTTTTGAGAAAAAAATTATTGTAATAAAAATCGTTTGAGAATTTGAGTGGGAGAATTTCAAGAATCGTGACGTGGCAACGCTGTCGCGTCAGACAAGCCATGATTATCACTATACTTTAGGACGCTGCGCTCGTCTCAGACAGTTGCCTGTGTACAGTGTTGCCACCATTGACGCGCTTCTGAGCTTCCGTATGCTCGAAATTTTAGTAAAATATTAAAATAATTAACGATAATTCGAATGATTTTTGGAACATATTTCACAACGAATAATGTTCACACAGGAAGGGGACTGCACCCTATTTTTTATACGGCACTTAGCGATCGAACTACCTTAAACAAGGGCAATGTTTAATTACAAATCTGGTATACGACGCAGCGAATATTCAAACGAGGGTCACCAATATCGAGCTATTCATCGGGACGAAGAATGGAAAATGTTTCATCAATCTCGACAATTTTCATTTTAGGACTTAACAGTGAGTCGAAGTCTCCGTTGCGTTGCTGAGCGATCGTTTTACAAAAGGCATTTCATCCTTTTTCTTCCTCGTCCTTTCTCTTGGTGGATTGAACCTTGGAGAGAGTGCTCGATCCCCGGGATGAGGACAAAGAGTTATTCGCGAGAGAAGAGGCTCACTCTTCGCCGATTTAATCGAACGAAGCGATCGCTTAGTTTTGTCGATTTTCCCAGCACCCGCGCGCGCATGATCGCTCCGCGCTGTCGTCAAAGCCACGATCTCGATGGAGTAATAAAGTCCGAATACAGTTTTGTTGAACGAGAGATGCTAGAGAAGCGCCCCACGACTCAAGCCCTGCAGCTTCACGGGACAGTAAACCACTTTTGCAGGCTGAACCCTGAGCCCACGTGAAGAAGGTTAAGAGGACAAATTTAACTACACGTACAATCTATACATACGAATGTGTATATATATTTAAGCAGCGAGGAGCTTTACTACACTTTGTCCGAGGGAATCGACGATCCAGGTTATAATCGCAGGTGGATCGGAGCACCTATAAGAGGATTACATAGAGGAGCCAACGCACAAAGGGCTTCTTCGAAATTGCCCGATAGTCGAAGGATTGACTTCCCTCGCGACGGCTTCCAGTTTCCAGTAAATACTATCACTCTTTCGACCGATCACCATTCAAAGATGGATCGAATAGAACGAATCCCTCAATTGGATATAAAATGAATTTTCTTTCGAATTACATTCTGAAGTTTATAAACAAGAAATCATTATTCCTTCGACGCAACAAAGTCATAGGAAAATTTCAATAGTGGACATTGGAAATGAAATGAGAAAGAAGAAAATTCTCTTAAAAATTACACTCAAACGCACCCGGAGAGAATTTAATTTGAAAAATTACCGTCCAGTAACAATAGTGCGGTGACGAGCTGCAATTCATCATGTTGTGAGAAAAAAATTTCATTTTACTATAAAAAAAAAATAATAATATTCATTGCCCACAGTTAGGAACTTTTACTGGAGCCTTTAGTCAATTTTGACGTCACGGTGAATTTTACCGCGCTTCACTGTCAAAATTTATATTCACGAACGTTTATGTTACATTGTAGGGATATCTTGTCGCCATATCGGCCTATTTTTCCTCATTGTTTTTATGTGCTCAGCCCTTTGTTGAAGTGTGTAAATGACCGGTTCAGTAAGCTACTAAATTCGGAAACGAGTGATCGATCGACGCACCGTAAAATTCGCTAAACACACCTTAAATTTCACTGTCTGCAATATTTACTATTATAAAACTGAAAATTCCGCAAAATATTGAAAATTTTACAGTGCGTTACTGGAATGAATATTTTTCGTTAACTTGTCCCCGCAGTCAAATATATCCGGTTAATTTTACGGTGAATTTCACGCTAAATATAACCGTTTTATTCGAAGCTTCTTTCAACCATGGAAAAATACCTGCTTTTATTTGTATTGCTTTCTTTACGTGACCAGCTAATTTAGCCTTATTAGGCAAAATTCCTCGAGCAAGAAAAAAAATGGAGCAGTTATAAAAGAATCGGAGTAGTAATTCGGTAACAGCCCTGTTGACACTGCAGGCCAACGTGTGAGAAATATTATGCGAGAGTTTTCATGGGGAAAAAAGGGTGCTTGAAAGACCGGGAGGTGCGGTGGAATTAATTTGCGGAGCTTTTCTGCACTCTGCACAACTCAAGAAGTGTTTTCGCCCGGCTCGTTCAGCCTCGGGCCTTCGGTGCATGCCTCACTCTCGCAATCGACATTCGTTTTCATCATAAAAACCAATTGTTTCATTCGTACGCGCGGGTGCTTAGTGACGAGATTTTTGTGCTTTGACGCCCGGCGGAAAGGGCGGAACAAAAGTCCATCGAGGACTTTAGTGCAGGAGCAGCGCTCTTACCTCGATGAACGAAAAAAGAACCCGACTCGCAACCCTCGATTCTTTTACCTCCCCGATTTTGATATTTTCAAGTGAAACATTTTTAAACTCGCTTTCAACTCTATGAAAAATGTGGCCAAGCAAGCAGAGCCTTGACCCGCTCGCGGAGCTCGAACAAAAGAGTGAAAAATCTTAATTCAGGATTCTACTCGCTGCTGAGAGAGCTCTCGAAAGGCACGTTTTTATAGTTCACAAGTTTCTAAGAGTTCATTGACAAAGAGGCGGGGGCTGCGAGATGAAAATAAAAAATGAATTTGCCAGCGAGAGTTTGTTGAATTCGCTAAACTTCAACTCTTTCGAGTGCAAGCAGGATAGAAGGAAAAGAATGTATAAGGAACGATGTCTAGGAATATCGTTGACAGCCCCACGTACGAAAGCATGTGACGTAACGCAACTCCGCGTTTCTCATCACGCAAACACAAACACTCCCGCACCAGCGCACACATACGTACGAAGGATTTCGATAAAACGTTTTCTCCGGTAAAGCAAACTTTGAATAAAAATTTTGTCGAGCTTTTCGGCTCTTCCGAATCCGATCTCGTACATATCTCTGGGTACACACCGAAAGAGGCCGGAGGTAACGCGTTGAGGATGAAATCGATTGAGAAAGAGGGAGGTGTCCTTACGAGTTTTCTACATTGATGGAAATGATTTTTCCATGGTTTCGAGTATGGCAGCGCGCGTCAGCGGTGTCAGACACACCTCCCTCTCCCTCCCCCACCCTCATTTTTTCTCTTCGACTCCCCTAGCTCAGCGATTTCCGGTTTCGAATCGCGAGTAGAATATGAACGCAGACATCCGCTCTATATCAAAAGCTCGAGATAGAAATCTCATTTCCACCGGTATATCGAATTAAGGAAGAAAAAAACTCAAATTGCTGACCTACTTCCGCTGAATTTTTCCTTTCTCTTCAAGCTTATTGCCCGCGGGTTGATTTTTTTCTTCAAACTCCCTGAAAATCCAATAAAACTTGGCGATTATAGAAAAACGCTATTCTCATACGGATTCGTGATTTTCGGATGATAAATTAGATTTTCGTCTACGCATTCCTCTGCCCTTCTAACTACTCCGTATCGAGTTCTCCTTTTTATATTTATTATCCTATTCACGATGGAAACCTACTTAGCTCGAACGAAGAATAGCCTCAAATTTCGCCTAATACTCAACGGATGTGTACTCTCTAAATGATCCATCATTTTTCACTCCTAACAGTCGGTCACCCACAATCGAGATTGAGACCAGGGGTAGTTGCGTTGTCATGTAAATACGGCTCCCACCGGAACCGAAACGTAACGAAGGATATTTCTTCAGTGCCCATTCGATCCCACTAGCGATCCATCACGTTTTCATTTCACGCTCGATATTCTCACGCGGAAAACCGGAGAATGTTATAAAAAAAAAATAAGATATCCATCTCACGACGTCAGGATTCCCGGAGAAAATGTGCCTAAGATTAGCGATTAAACTTCATTTTCATGTTTGGAAGTCAATGATCCGAAAGTTCAATCGTGCGACGTCGGATCGCCATGAAGATGAAGGATCGTCGAATCCTCACTAGCATCTGTGACGTCTCGTTTCGAGTCTCTCGCGTGTGCTCGAGTCCGAATCTTCGATCCGTAATTTGGCCATTTTTGCAACGATCGCGGACGTATCGAAATGGAAAAATTCACTGTGAAAGAAATAACCGAAAACATCGAAGAGGGTTGAGCTCCTGCCAAAGTTCGAAGATCGACTCAAGTCTGGTCAACTCAACACCAAATTATGCGTGCCCCTTAATCCAACCCTCCCCGAAGCAGGATCCGCAATCCAAAGCATGTCATTGCATCCTCTTGCGGAAGTATTGGTGCGATTTCGGATGAGCGAAAGGAAGGAAAAGGTCGATACTCTCGTGACACACGCGACGGTATCAGAAGTTTCTATATCAGTGAATCAAGGGACGCAAGATTTGGTATCGAGTACACGAAAACTCGCGCCGATTTCGCGCTCGCTCGAATCTCCGAAGAGCTCACTTTCCGATTATGTCCTTTCTTTCTTTATCCTCCTCCATCTTTCCCCTTCGGCTTTCCCCCAGATACTTTACCGTCACAACATATCCGGTTTCTTCGCTGCTTGCGGAACACTCGATCTCTATCCAGGAAAAAATATCATCCGAATACGCTTTCGCCCGGCGTGTGAGCGTGACTGAGTGTTTGCTTGACTGGGAACTCCGCGCGTGCACGAGCGAATGTACTCAAGGGATAGAATTGTACACTCAAAGATTCAAAAGTGTCGAACTCGCTTGATATCGACACCTGTTACCTCGAGCCGCCGTTTCTTCGGGCGACGGTTTCAGCGCGCAGTTCTTTTTCTCTCCCTTCTCCCGACTCATGCTTGTCTCTTTCTCATCAAGAGGATAAAAGAGAGGGATAATATCTTGAGCTAATTTCTTAAGATACGAAAAGGTAGGCAAAGATTCGATTTGTGTTTCAGCATCTTCCAAATTGACATAGCTTTCAAATCGTTGTGGAAAAGTTACAGGACGTGACTCGGGTTCTAAAATTCCTTCGCACCACGCCCGTACGGCTGTTCCATTCTGCGTGACCTTCCAAACGAACCGCCATCCTGGAAACTTGACGTCGATGAAAACGCGTGCGTGCGTTCTGCCTCAATTATATACACCGTGCAATTTTCAACTGTTCAAGCAAACTCTTGCCGATCCAATCTCCTCGATAAACAAATATGTTTGTTCGCTGGCAGCAGAATATATCGGATTACATTTAATTAAAATTATTTGCCCGTTCGTTCAGTCCATCGACGTACAGAGTGTCCGAGAGTTCATGCATTTCTTCAGCCTCCCCAGGCCATATCCGTTAACTCCGATAAAATAATGTTCGTACCTTCACATACGAGTGTTTACGCTCGTTTATATTTGACGTTTTTACGTTATTCTGTGCAGAGAAAAGGCAAGGGGCCACTCACGACCCCGTAATATGCCTTCGAAGCTCGTTGATGATATGGAACGTAAACAGCAGCATTCTCGCGAGCATGCGTCGTGTGCGATACACGAACAAAGTCTCCGAGTATCATTCAAGCCAGGAGAAATGAAATTTGCCCATCGGAATAACGACCGTAAGGTTTTACTGTGAGCCTTGCCGCGCTAAACTCCGTTACGACGCTGACCTCCGCGTCGTAAAATACCCTTTGAACTTTTACGTGCGAGGCTACTTCTTCGGTATCTCGAACCAAGAGGGGGGAGGATGCACCAAGAAAAACGATGCTCCATTGTTTGCTTGTCTTTCGAATGTTCTCGCTGCAGTGTTTGCCAATGGGAGCTTTGATAGCGGATGATTTCCAAGAACATCGAGACTCGATTCCGATCAATTTTTCGCGCTCGATTAGACGCGATCCTGTTCGTCTAAGAGCGTTAAAATTCTTGTAAATTCGTCGAAGCGAAAGAAAGAATCGAACTGCACGTTTTGTTACCTTTCGCAAGCTGAGGATATTTGACGAGTTTTTTAGAATGATTAATTCCTGTAAGCCGCGCAAACCGTTAGATTTCATATATCTTTTATTCTCATAATAAATCCTTGCGAAATGTCAGAATTCAATAGCCCCCATGGTTCACATAAAAACGTGTTATGCCTGGCTTATTGCTCCTCCAGATTGATATCCTCTCCTTGCCCCGCTTATCTTAATGCTTCCCGTCCTTTGTCTTCCATGCGCTACTCTGTCATATTACCGAAATGTTAGAGGAGGGTGGGCGATCGAGCGCGCATGGGTTTTTCCACTTGAAGCGAGCCTCGTTTCGCCGGACGAACGTAGCGGTCCGTTTCGCATTGATGTAGAAAAAAATCGTGCAATTAACGTTGGAAAGATTGCCTCTTTCTTCCATATCGAGTCTTCTTTGCTCAATCGTTTCTCAAAGGTGGTTATCACGAGTTTTGCAAACTTCTACCACGCGCAACGTTGAATCGCAAAAGCGTAACGGAATTTATCAGAAACTACTTTTGCTGCCCGCTCTCACCAATTATGAGCGAAGAAATCTCGCAGATCTTTCTGGGAACGAAATTACCTTTCGATTTTCGTTTGGAACTTAAATCGAATCGAAGGAAAGTTATAAATTCAAAAGATACGAATCTCGTCCGCTGGCGCATATTCGAATATGGAACCCTCATCCATCCTCCTTGAAAATTAGTCGGATCCCAAGTAGAACATCCTGTACATACAAATGTATCACCATCTCGAGATGCTACACATGCTCCCTCACTTTCGCAAAACAATATGTAAGTTTGCATAAGCCCCCCACCCATTTCGTAGATGCATGGTCAAGCTGTTGCTGTACTGCCACACCGCGTACTCTCTTATTTATGAGCCGTGGATTTATCTCGTGGGCGTATGCGGGAGATGAGAATGGCGAGAACGTGAGAATTTATACGAGAAGGGGAAGCGATTCTTGGCTACTTTTTCTTCTCCTTTTCCACTTGGCGTACACTCATAGCAGGCTTTACTTTTCATTCCTATTCTTCGCGAGCATCTATCGGAAGTTCCTTCGATATGAGCTGGAGACGGACACAGAGATGGCAAAAGCAGGCCAGAGGTGCCAATGTCAAGTCGATTGAATGACTGGAGAGCAATGACGATCCGCAGGTGTCGAAAACGATTTGATTGGCAATAGAATGGGCTCGTCGGTGACTCGAGCAATCATCTGGAAGCAAACTTCGTGGGACCATGATCGGTCAGCACTCAAACGAATGGGAAATAATCATGGATGCGGTCGTTTTCCATCAGTTGCGTGCGCCCTGTTACGATCCGGGTGAACGGAACTAGCCTCGAGTTTTGCGGATACGTGTCTCGAATTGGGATGTTTTTTGTCGAACGGACTCGGAGCAGAGGAAAGCTGTTTAGACGGTGTATAAACGAAGAAACGTTTGGTTCGGTCCCTCGCCGATGCGGAATATAGTATATAAGAAAGTTGGTAAAGTCACGAGAGGGAATGAAATTCGGCCAACCACTATTAATTCAAACACCCTCGAGATAGACTTTCCAGTTAAGCCAGTGCCACGTGGGCAACAAAAGGGGAATGGGGAGAAGCCGAGGTGAGAGAGATCGCGAGAGGGGAAGCGAGATGGAAAAATAGTGGGAGAGAGAAGGCTTTCTCGCATGCACGAATAATTGTTAGTAGTAGCGATATATCACGACAGCGGCCAGGTATGTGAGAATAACAGCGTCTACGAGGAGCCCAAGGAAGGATGCTTAATTAAACGTTCGTGTTAATTGCAACGACTTCGCGTCAAGCCTTCCACCCACGTTCTTCTCGCTCTCTCGCTCTCTCCATAAGCACTTTCCATGGCATGTATGTATAGCCACGTATATCTACGAGCCACACTCTTGGCCGGAAGTGTGAGACGAAGCACCGAAGAATTTCACTTGCTCTCGCGATCGTACTTTACCGTCTTCCCTCCTTCAAATTCGCACTGACGTAAATACGTAATATAAACCTACTGTTTCAGATATATTTTCCCGTAAGACGACCTTCTGTTACACCAGCAGCCATTCCCCAAAATGTAACTCCAGCGTAAATCCCCCCGTGAGCTACAACGAAAGCTGTTTCTCAAATGTGAAATTCCCACGAATTTTACTCTCACTAGACTCAAATTAAACTGTCGAAAAAAAAACATTGAACGTGCCATGGCTCTCCATCCTTCTTTCCTCCCCGGCCGTATTTCACACAAATATTCAAATACGATATCAACTGGAGAACAGTTTGTGAAAACAAATGAAAATATCACCCCCTGTCGAGGCTATTTCTCCGCCATCGTCTGCTCCAGCACGACGAATTCTTTTTCGTGGATTAAACTAAAAAAAGATGCCCCGCAGTTCCCATCGAGCTAATCGACAATGGCCGAATTCCCTCGATATTTTTTGGCCTCCATACACGGCAATCGCGCCCGTCTCCAATTATAATACCTGAATAATGAGAAGATAATAATAATAGTACGTGAAAAAGCTTGATCCAAAAAATGTAAATAAGTATTGAGGATGGTTATAAAATGCAGCGCCGTTACATTTATATACAGAGCCCTGAGAGAGAGAGAGAGAGCCGAGACTTTGCATATAAAATGCTTTTCCATCGAACAATGTGCGATCCAGATAGGACACCGTACACCAAGAGAGGAGTATTGCCATCCATAAATATTCGCGTATAGATATTTCGCATGGATCACAATTGCAGATCAATCGCACAGAGTGTGATCGTGAATGCGGCAGAAGGGATCATAAGCTTGTGGTGTAGAGGATCAAGTACCGCTCTCAGATTCACGCCGAGTCCGAATGTCCTCGTGGTAGGTTCCTCTATACGTGTGGATTATGAGAGACCTACGCGGACACAGAGATGCGCGTGCATGCGTGGCATTAACACGACGAAAGCTCGCGATAAATTAGGTTAAACGAGCGGGTACACGAATGTCTATGTGCATAAATGTGTATAGGCGCGCGCGCACACAATAGATTTGGAGAATTGAAAATTGAATCAAATGCTCCGCTAATCTCCGACGCTATTGATCACGTCAAATAGACAAATACCACTCGCGTGTGCAAACTAACATCGAACGAAAGAGAGAAAGTGAGAGGGAGCGGGGCGGGAACGAGAGAGAAACGAGGAGTTGTGGTTGACGCAGTCTCGTACTAATTCTAGGAAAATGTTGCTCTAACGATAAAATGAGTGCTAGTTACAAATTTGTGTACACGGGGATGTATCAGCACGATAACGTAATCATTATCGTGCCTACGTGCGCGTCTCGTTGTTTGTCAAAATGAACGACCTTCCTCATCCGCCTCGTAAATTCGACGGTATGAATTATCCTTCGAATGTGCCAGCTTTGTGTACGCGCAGTTATTAATTTATATACTAGAAATGGAATAATCGATTTTACTCAGCAATTTTCATTTATCAATTTTCACACTCGGCGAATAAAACAGTGCAAAAAAACAGAATCTAACTCAATTAATAATTCTTCGCTGAACACTCTGCTTTTCTAGTACTCGAAACCAATTATTGGGAGACCTTCCGTCAGTCTCTCACTTTAGTGGAGGAAATTTAAGAATTCTGACCCCATAACGAACTCGATATTCTAACCAGATAGTGGAGGCAGGTTCGTTCATTATTTTTCAGATCGAACGAAGATTTCTCCCCAACTGTTATTAACGCTCTTTCCCTCGTTGTATTTGAGAAAGCATAAAATGTTCGTTTTCGTTTTTCACACGTCAACCAATCCTAGAATACTTTTATCGAGTTTCGAGATTCGTATAATGATCTGAGGGTTTGTTATAAAATCGTTCCACGTGTCTGGAATCCTCCTCGTTGCCAGGCCTGGGCTCCTCGATGTGCGTTAGACGCAGAACTCCTTCGAGATCGACGATTCGTGTACCAAATCGCTCGGAGAGCGATCGACCCCACTCTGAACTCGTGAACATAAAAAAGAAAACTGGAAGAATGACGTGCATAAGTATTGTGACTTGTATTTTTCTATTTCTCTGCGCAGTTAATTTTTTAATGGTGAAATGGTGAGTTGATTCATATCGACAGTAAAACGTCGTCTGCCGAGAGAGTTGTTGTGAGAACGCGCGTCGCGGCGAGGTGGCGAACCTTGTAGATATAATTACACGTCTCTTCATTATGATTACGCAGGAAATTCTCGTCTGGCGTATACCTTCGAACATTGTGCTCGACGGGACAATACGAGTTATGGCAAGGGATGAGTACCGAATGTTTTGTTCCTCGAATAGCGAGACGTAGCCTGCATGTTTTGCAAGAAATTCAAGCCCCGACACGACGCAGTTGAGCGGGGTGAGGCGAGTGTGCGAGCGGAGAAAGCCCCTCGCGACCTTATCATCGTCTCAACTCTCAACTCATTTGTCTGTACGTGCCCCTCGTCGTGTTACACACTTCATCTTCCTCCCGGGAGATAAATTCGTCCTCGAATGTATTTCCCACGTGACATCATGAAATTTGTGTACGCGAAAATGAACCGATATCTTTTACGACGTTATTCACGCGATCCGCGAGTTCATAAACTCCTTCTAAAATTCATGTTTCGAGAGTGTGCTATTCGCGAGGAGGAGAGTTTCATTCGGCTATTTTCAAGGGAAATTACGGTTCGCGTGACATTTTTGACAATTAATTGAGTCTTGAGTAGTGACTTGTTGATTTTTGTTCGGCTGTTTTACAGTAGATTCCTCGAACTCGATCCGAAAATTGGGAATCCCTGTAGAAAGTCTCGCACGAAATATGGTTCGAAAAACTCACCACGTGAAAACAATTTATAACGAGACCAGCATAGTATACATAATGTGAACGCGAGGGGCGAGAAGAGAGGTGAAGAATCGTGCACACCGCGCGATAACTTTGAAACTCGCTTTCGCAGCCTGAGCACTGACGAGTTGGTGAACTACGATGCTGGCTTGTCTCGCTCTCTCATAAAAGTTTGGGCTTCAAGTGAATTTCATTTTCACTCGATATCACCGGGGCTGAAAAAATCATTGAAAAAAATACAAAGACTCCTCAATATGTGAAATATTTTCAAAACATTTTTCTTCATTTTTTGGCCCATTGAGAAGTTAAAGAAAATATACGGAATTAAGGGGTCTACCCTGATTAGGCGAGCAAAAAAAAAGATTTTACGAATTTTTTTGACTGGTATAAATTATAAATATGAATATAAAAAGTGTTGGGCTTAAAAAATGCACTCTTAAAATACACAACATTTTTTTTCCATATTTATTTTACTCAGTTTTCATGCAGAAAAATGGGGGAGAAGACAGGTTCAAAAAAAAAGATTGGCGTGCGCTATTGATAAAATCTCTGGAATGGATGATCGAAAAAAAATGGTTTTAGATTCAATGGGTAAATGGCTATAGTCCATATCATACGATTTTTTCGAAAATGACAAAATAGTGGCCACTTTTCCAAAAACTACGAAAAAGCACGTTTTTCGCAAAAAGAAAAAAGCTTCGCTGAAAATTTCAAAATTCGTATGATATGCGCTATAGCTACAGTCATAAAGAACACGTGGTAAAATTTTGGTAAGGATCGATTGAATAGTTTCGGAGATTTTATCAACTAGCCATCCAAAAACGTAATTTTGAAAAAAACGCGTTTAAATAAGACGCGTATTAGAGCGCTCAGGCAGCCAAGTAAACGTCGCTCAAAAGTACACTTGGACTGCTCACATCTTTATAAAATTTCAGTAAGGTACTTTTAAATATGTATACTCTCGAAAAATGCAGTAAAAAAATCGATTTTCTGAAAATTCTAATTAGAGCAGACTCCTTAATAGAATGAGAGATTCATTCTTGAATGACTCCAAAGTTGCAGTGCTTCATTAACATCGACAGACCTTGTAACACTCCTCGATAGACCTTTTTCACATGGTCATGAAAGCAGTTTTTCATCTTTCAAATCGATTCAAAGACTGGGTATCTCGACAGTTTATTCATATTCTTAGTATTTTTACGAGCGGACGATAAGGACTTAAAAAATCGTGACAGTTTTGAGTATCGGTGTGGGGAACGCTAAAAACACAAAATCAAGTATTCTTTGATGTTTCAACATTGTTTTAAAAGCTAAGAATAAGAGGAGCGTTACATCCACAATCAGCTCAGCATTTATTATGGAATAAGTCCGCAGTAGTCTCGCAGGATGATAAAGAAGATGAGAATTCGCACAGAAGGATTAAGAAAGTAAATGAGGAAAATGGGACTGAGAGGAAGAAAATTTGCCTATCTGCCCAGCCTAAAGCGTCGGATGAGCTTTTTCGCAGTGACTTCTCTCACTATCAGGTCCGCTTTTTTCCGTCGACCTTTCATTCGGAATATTCAAATGGCACATTGGCGATACGCCTTGCCACAGTCCTTCCCCTTCTATGAAACCAGCTTCCGTACCTTTTCGCCCTTCGAGCTCGAGTCGCTACCTCGGATTAGCCCCGGTTATTATTCTTCAATTTGGATTAATCTCCCCCGTGCAATTTTCAAAAAACGACAAAAAAGAGTGCTTGATTAGAAACGAGGTCTGTCGAAACTCTGAAAATTTGAGTAATTTTACAAAATAATTGAATTTCCGAAAAGCCTTGAAAATGAGTTTGCTCTGCCTGAAAGTATTGATGCCCGAAAGTCTTGAGCTTCAATTTTTTTCATCGCAACTCTTGACGACCGGAGCAGAAGAGAACATTCATAAAATCAATAGCAATATGCAGCTTCGGTATGCAATATCTGAGGTCTTTTCGCTGCACAATAGAACGGATGCAACATTTTTTCCGAGCCTGGCTAGGCTTGAGCAGCAAATGAAAAAAAAAAAAAAAAAAAAACAAAAGAAAACAAAAAAGCAGCGATTTCCATTTGTATGCGACCGGAAACCCTTTGTCACAGGAATTAAAGCTTGAAAACCTCTGCCAGGCGTTTTCAAGCGCTTTAGCTCCGATTACCGGTTCGTGTCGAGTTGAGAGAACACCGATATACGCGGCTATTTAGATAAAAGGGAGAATCACTATGGATTGCGAATGTATACAGATATTTTCGTATGAAAAATCGATGAAATAGGTGCGCAGCGGTGTCTAGTTAAGGGAAAAAGTGCCATTTCGAAAGTCAGATTTGCATCTTTTTATCACCGGAGGATTCAATTCGCCAACAATGTGGTGGCAAAAAATATCAAGGAAAACAATATATGGCGTTGATTTAAACAAATAGAAGAGATGCGCGCGTAATTGATGGATTGCAATCCACCAATTGCAATCGGGTCACAAACCTCCAACGAATTTACTTACTAAAACGACTAAAAGAATGAAAAATCAATGTCAGAAGCTCGTTGAATTCGTCCGTTTTGCCAGGTGAGCAATATAAATGTTCTCTAAAAAGTGCGGCAGCACAAAAATTGCTGTATTTCCTTACCGAATAATCTGAATACGAAAAAAGAGCGTAGTTAGCCGGGGCCCGAATCCATCACAATTATTTCCAGCAGTTTCCGCTGGACCATGTACGTACCGTGTTTATGAGAGCACCGAGAGGTCTAGCGGTAACGCGAAACAACGACGAAATTCCTCCGGTGACGGACACTCGAAGTAGATCGATGCGGGCAGTCCATTTTTTCTAGCCGTCGCAGTTGCGTATGAATTCCGGGTACAGGAATCAGTGCAGCGGGTGTGGCTGTTTCGTAATTTGTGCAAACTGCAGTTCAAAGTTTTATTTTCCCCGTAACTCGAGAAATTCGTGTTCATTCGTGTAACTTGATTATTGGACAATTACAGCGTGGCGTTCTCGCGATCTCGCGAGGAAATTTTTAGTCCCTCTCCATCTGTGCCAGTTTCTCTTGGTTAATGCGCGGACGATTGTTTGCTTAGGTATTTGCGTTTCATTGTGCTCGTCGAAGGGGGGTAGGTCGATGAAAACACACGCGAGTATTCGCATCTATGGTAGCGGGTTTTTCATACACTCGGTATATATAATATGTATGAATGGGCTCAGAACCCTCCCTCTTCTCCTTTCACTCAGCACTTATAGTTGCTACGGAAAGCGCATGTAATGTTCTCGTTTTTTGCGAAGTAGCATTCTCATCTACGTGATTGCTGTTCCACGAGGTAACCTACAAACCGCGCACACTCCCCCGGCCTCCCCATCCACGGCATCGCCCCGAATCCTCAAATTGGAATTCGAGAAGAACTCAATTACATTAGCGAGAGCACTAATACAAGTTATTGCATGCCTCGGATTCCCCACTACGAAACACCGGAGAGGAAACCAGGGAGCGCAGAGAGGCGAGAGATGCGAGTGATGCTGCCGGGAAGCAGTCCGACGGTTATTCAGATGGTTGAAGCTTCATTAACACTCCGGTAACACTCTGCGCTCCAGAGATTTGCCACCTTGTCAAAATATATCAATTATTTTCCAGTTTCGCTTTTCCAATGATAATGACACGGAGATTAACTGATTGCTCGGTGCAGCTGTCGTGAGAACTTGAAAATTCGTCGGTCGCGAAATTTTTCAGACGCTTTTTTAATCGGAAATCCTTGCTTTTCCATAGGGGGGGACCGGGACTAGTTGGTCAACGAGTCAAGTTGACTAATCTACAATAACATCCAAACTACGGAATGCAAACATAGCCCCGGTTGAGATTCATTGCAACCTCTTTCTCATTTGTGTGTCCCAACGCGTCGGAGCGACACGTCGTTTAGGAACGGTGAAGAATTTTAACAAATCCAGGTACAAAACCAAATTTTTGCGTCAAATTTTTTCCAATTGTTAGAATAATCCTCTACATGAATGTTCATATATTGGGCTATAATTGTGCACAGTATTTTTCTCAATTGTCGCTATGAGTTGCTGGCAGAACGTTTTGTTGTTGCGTTGCCAGTAAAAATATAATATTCTGTGTGTAAAAACTGCAATTCTGATTCTTCTGACGAGGATGAGGATCAAATATTCCTTTTTCTCACACTCGTGAACAAAAATTATCTTTACATTGACATATGTCAACATTTTGTATGCGTTGTTTGAATCATCGAATAAATAATATTGTTAACTATTCGTTTTTATTAATTTCATTAATACGTAGTTGATTCTCAGGTACAAGTAGCACCATGGTTAACCTGCCCCAATGCTAGTGTCAACTTGCCCCGACCGTGGGGTCCGTTGACACAAAAACGCTTCGTCAATAAAACGATTGAATAACTCATTTCATTTTAAACTTAAAAATTCAAATTTTCATCCGAGATTGAGGAAAGTTGCTTCTTTTCAGAACAACCATCTGGTTTTTAAATCGTCTTCAGTTCCTTGTTCACCAGTAATAGATTGAAAAGTTGGCCAACCAGCTCCGGTCTCCCCTACTTTTGAATGTTCAGCTGCGTACACGAATTTCTAGCTGTTCTCCTCTCGAGGTACAGTGCGCGTCAATAGGACGAAAGAAAAACTTCGCGTTCTCGGTCCGTTAGAAGAAATCATTTACCCCGTTACTTTGGTTACGAATGTGCCGGTGCACACTCGGCTTACTCGCCAGGCGTTAAAAAAAATGGCCTAATTAAGGCACACTTACGACTCCTGAATTCTCCCCGGAAAACGACCCTGCTGCTGGAGAAAAAAGCTTGCGCCGTGAGCAGCTTTCCGGAAGAATAGGAACCAGAAAACAGCTCGTCTGGAATAACGCTGGCTGGTAACAACTCCCGTGGAATTGTAGATTCTGAGATATTTTAAGACGCTCGTGAATTACTGTTTGAAACTTCGATGCTCCAACGGTGTCGACAAATATTTAAACTGCGATAACGTCCAAAACGACAAAACCTACGCTCACGTTTCCGGCTAATATTCTTCCGAAATGTTGCTTCTGTGCTTTCGTTTTTAAGGGAGTGACCCGCAGCAGTGATTTGACTTTCAGAGCTTGCGCTCTCGGCTTTTTTAACGCGTAGCTCGATACGTCACCGTCAAACGGTTCTCATCGGATCCATCGATGCGCTCAGGTGCTCGAATTCTTTACAACAAGTGCCCGGCGTGCGAGTACGAACCAGCAACAAAATGGAGGGAGGATAAATACGGTGTAAAAGGAAAAGAGTCAGATCGATTCGCAAGAGCAGGAATGTACGGGTGGAGTCTCGCGTCGAGGGCGATCTCCGGTGGCAAAATTTAATTGGGGACCCGTAATCCGATCCGAATTCTTCGTCAAGTCCCGGAGAGCCGGGGACCGAAAAATACGTTCCGCTCGTTTTCGTCGAGAGCGACAGATAGAACGGATTTTTATACTGTGTTCGTCCGCGTCTGTGCTTTTTCCCTCTTCCTTTTGCCGTTTATTTCCTTTTTCAGAATCCTGACGCTCTTTCAACCCCGCAGTTTTTTTCAGTCAACGTTATACACAGCGAGAAGCTGACGAGGAACGAATTTCAGAGAACTCGCCTCCTGTCTTCTTGCCTCCGGCTTTTCGGTTCGACACATCGCAACCTGCTCCTCGATATTTGCACAGAGACGATTATTTTCATTTCTTTAATGAAAAAAGTTCTGAAAGTTCTCGAGAGAACGCAATACCGGCGGGAGCTCGGGCGATTATGCCCGGCGAGTGTTGGTCAATCGAAACATTTAAAATATAATCAACTCTCCCGCGGAATATTCTCGCATATTAAATGTGAATAAATATTCAAGAGGTTCGCCGTTGCGAGTAATGAATTGGACCGAACGAGTGGAAGTTGAAGCGGAGTACGTTTTAATCGCGAATGGCCAAGTGCATGGAGCCTCCGGATCGTGCATTTCACAAAATTAATGATCGCGATCTTGCTCGTTTTAGAACGCTTCCGATAAATCGAATGTTTGGTCGCGTTGAGTTCAAGGTTTGGGCCGCGTGCACGCCTCGCTGCGTACTCGTCATATACATAAAGTTCTTTTGAAAAGCCACCGAGCGTGGATGACTAGGTCATAGCGTGCTTGGAAAACGTAATCGAGATTGCAGCGGAGACTCTACAGCTTTCTGCCAATTCCCCAGGCTTCGATATATCCGAAGAGAACGCGCGACTAGACAAAGCAACCTGACGTGTACCCCGGCGCGAGGCTGTTTGTGCGAATAAATTTAAAAATAGGAGGAGCGTTTTTTAAAAAACAATCAAAGGAACTGTTCGAGCGGTGCAATTATTCAATTTTTTCCGTACGAATCACCGCTGCGTGAAAACATATATTCGCGTATAAATAAAAATACTCCGTGACTCTCTAATTTGAGCTTCGAAAATCCGCGAGTTTTTGATTCCTGGCTCGAGAAAAGTTCAGAGGTATGTTTTACTGTTTATGGATTTTTGATGGGGCGGTCTGCTCGTACGAGCGATTTAAAAAGACACAACGAGAGATGGGACACGAGCATGGGATTTTCGAGATTTATTAAGGGGCCGAGCCGCTTTCGTGCACAACGACAAAGCAGGCTCGTCGAAACCTTTGGTCCCCGGTACGCGATCATGAATAATGTAATTAAGCACCGAGCTCTCTTGGGATTTTGCAACGAGCTGTACGAGTGCGAAGGAACGAGCGATAAAAGTGGCGCGAAGACCGTATAAAAAAGTAGTCAGCTCGTGGCTGTTTCATATACACACGTTTTTTCCTCGCCGGACGTTTTCCCGACACATACTAGAGGAGCGGGCGTAGAAAGACATTTGGTTGAGGCGCGCGGCGAGGTCGGGAGAACGTCGACGAGAAATTGGGATGCGACAAAGAATGTCATACGTTGCGAACGCCACGATAAAACTTCCGGGCTCGACGTTCCCCATCATGCTCCAGTCGTTTCGCTGTCAAAATAACGTGCATGAAAAATGATCCACGCGGCAAAATGTCGGCGGGCGACGCTTGTAATTTCTTTTCCTCTCAAGAAATTCCACGTTTCGGAGCGCACCTGCCGGGAGGCTCGTCCTTGTTATCAACGTACATTTTCTTCGCGAGCTTCGTGGAGGACTGTCGCGTCATCGAGTAAAGGGGACGATGCACCGACAAAAATTTCACGCATTTAATACATTATTTTACAAAGAGGATCACCGACGACCCTCCATTTTTCCGACATCATCAAACCCTCGCGTTCTCTTTCGCTCACTAAATTCCGGGGTTTTGAATATCTCCGTAAATTTTCTTATATGATATTCCCACGAATTTAGTAACCCTCAACCGTTGGACCGACGCCGAGAAATCTTCATTTATACATCCCCCTCGAATTTTCCTGCCCTCAGGGATTCTCCGTTCGTTTACAGAGAGTACAGACGAGAACGAAAGGCGTACGAGTGACTTCTCGTGTTCTTCGTTCCATCTCGTTTTATCGCGGTTTCTTTGTAAATCCGTAACAAAACGAGTTGAGCCATCAATGCCTGTATATGACGACTGCGAAAGATGGCGGACGGGGCTTCGAGATCTTTTTGGGTTTTATGTAACGACGGAAACGTCACGTACGTCCTCGAGGATGCGAGACTACTAAGCCCTCGATTTTCTCGCCTTTTTCCTTTTTACGTACGATATATTCTATCCGCACCTCTCGTGGACGTCGGAGGAAGAAAAATTTGGAGAGTGGCAAAACACGTAGTGGAACAGAAAGAAGTTAAGACGTGGCTAGAAGTAATTGAAACGGCGCGCTCCGACACAGATACGAGGACGAGTCTTTCCCTTTTCTAGGCGTCAAAAACAAACGATAGTCCGAGTATACATTTCTGTTTCCTCGAAATAACCGAAAAAGTCAAATTCCCGAAATGAATTTCGACGAACCATGCAGCCCGATGCAGCCTTAAAATTAGTGAGCGCGTGGGCTATAAGCAGAATAAAATATCACGATTGGCAGAAGCATGCAAATCTCATCGTTTTCGACCCGGAAAAAATTAGATGAAAGCCATCAGTCCTCGTACGCTTTTCAGGTTCTCAAAGGTAAGAAAAAATGGGCGAGGACAAAACTGAGAGTCGACAAGGGAGCTCGAGACTCTTCTTTGATAAAGTACGCTCCTTGTATTCTGTGTGCGGGGGCAGATTTAATGATGGGACTCGTATCGTGTGTCCGCGGATGTTAAAAATACGCGATACTTTGAATGTATTTCAGAGACGAAAGCCGAGCCCAAACATCGGGTTGGGTTCAACGGTGGGAGTCGAAAAACAAGAACGAAAATTGTAAATATTCTTGTTATTCCAGCATCGTAATGATCCACTATGAAAATGAGTGAATATTTCGATATTCAAACATTTTCCATGCGCCATGCGCGCATGCGAAATGAACCGTACGAAAGAATAAATCACGGAGTATATTTTTCGCGAGTGTTTTTGCAACGACAATTATAACAATAAAAATATCGCGATAAAAGTTCGTTGACAATTTCCCGACTGAGTATTTCAACGTTCCACGAATATCTGGGCTGCTCCGATCGAGGGAATAAATGATTTTAATCTCGATACAAATAAGCGGAGTTTCAAAATAAGTGAGCCCCCCGAAAATACCCGGTTAAATGATAGAGCGCAGATTATATTTTCAGTGGAATAATCGGTGATTTTTCACACAAGAATTTTTCACTGTGGGATTATTTATATGAGAATCCCAGAAGCGGGGGCTTCGTATTTCTCACACACACGAGAATACCACGGCATTGAAAATTACCGCACTCGCATGCGCTCACCAATTGAGGAATCGCGCGACGATGCGGCATCAGCAATCACGCCAGAGACCGCATTATCCCCATGATAATGTGATCCGATAAACACAAAGCAATATAGGAAATGTACGGGTGACGCTTTCTGTCTCTCTCCTACTTGGCTATGCCAGAAATCCCCTAAATTTATTTTCTCCCCACACACACCTCCACTCACACAAACGGTCTTTCCAGCGTGTGCATACACAGTGCGTTGGCAAAGTGTGGAAGAAAAGAGAGACTCGCTTAGGCAATTGGCCAAAAGCTCTGTAGATCCGCTGGCGTATCACTGAACTCAAATCAAATCCACACATAGACTCAGATATTTAAGAACGCTGAAAGCCTGAAGTCCTTGTTTTTTCTCGAATAAAAATGTCGTTGAAAGTGATGGAGTGTCGGATGAAGATGGTTCATCTGCTCTCAATAGGATCCCTCTGGCAACTGCTCTCTTGTAATAACTTCAGGTGTTCAATGATTTTCGACAAAACGAGTACGAAAGATGGGAAAAATCAAGGAATTAATCCTCGATCCGTTATCGGCCGTGTCGAGTGACTACAAAAAATTCCATACTCGGAACCAGGCGCGCAACAATCTTGATGAACGGAATTTATCGGAGCGCATTAATTGACGAATTTTTCGGGCTGCCTGCTGGAGCGTTTGTTGCGTACTCATGATCGTGATAAATGAGAACAAACGTGGCACTCTCGCTCTCCTCGTCTCTCTCGTTTCGTTTGGAGATCCATGCGATCATCTGTGCCGAACACTCGAATATCCCATCGCTGCGAACATTTTACCAACGGCTTTAGCACTCGTGCCCTCCGAACGATAAATCGACCTGCAAACGGTTGTTTTCTTGGCAGCTTTGACCAAATCAAATAGTTGCATCAACATTTTCATATCTCAAGAGCAGGACCAAGGGGTTTCCTCTTTTGTGTTAAAGGCTTGTGGGAAGCACTAAAATGGAGGAACCGAAAAGAAAAACTCGGCCATTTCATCCCCCGAAAAGATTTTCCATCAAGTTTAGCCACTACACTCAACGCCCGCTTATGAAAACGCCTTTTTTCTTAACGTCTTAGTTTCGGAGTGAATGTAACAGATGTTATCTCGTGATGGGATCTAAACGACCGTCTGTTGCGGCTGGAGGAAATCCTGCGAAGAAATCCTACCCTATCATAAGCCTTATCTCGTCGACACCTCTTGAACACACTACGTACAGCCACTATTCCCACGTAAGGGGATTCTCGTTGACGAGAGCCAGGATACGAGCGGATTTATCTCTGAGAAAATGTCAACAAATTCATGTACCCCAAATTCTCATTCCACTAATGACCAATCAATAAATGTTTGATATTATTTGGAATGAATTTGAATAAATTTCGTCTACGAAAGTACAAAAAGGCGTGAACTTTTTCATGCCATACAAAAGTGCAGAACACAAAACAAAGAGCTTTGGAGACGCTGCCAGCCAAACTCCATCGTCGAAAGTAACATTTGTTACATATTCCTGAACGGTTTTTCTCCGCTCAAAAGTAACGAAACATTACGAAGCTGGATTTCAAAAAACTGCTGGGTCGTTTCTAAAGTTATAACAAGCGATTTGGCCGTTGTAATAAAAGCCAGTGACGTACGATGCCTCAATTTTTTGCACCTCGTGCACGAGAAAAAAGTATGAAAACTGATTGAAGAATCCTCAAGGGGTAGAAAAAATAACTCGATTATCCTCGGTGGATTATTCCACCGTGGTACGAGTACGCTACGCCCTACATACCGAATATAATAGAGATTGTACGAGATTCTCCGAATGAGATTGTACAATTTGTATAGAATATCAGGGGCCCGTGCATAACTGTACACAGTAGAATCGATTTCCAATAAGTACAATTTCTTCTTCTCTGCCTCCAGTTTTTCTGTATAACGACGATGTTTACTTTGCTACAAATCTGTGGGAAATATTCACTTGACACGCTTTCGCAACGTTATTCTCGTCAGATCATAATACTTTTTTTTTTTAATTGTATCTCAAAAACGTGAATCGATTCAATAGCAAAATGACCGCGATTAAAAAGTTACGGATCAACGAATGTAAAAAAAGTTCGATTGAACACTCGACAGGAAAACTCAAACTACGTTTGATTTTATAATACTGTTTGTAAATACGTATCATTGTAGATTTTTCAGGAGCTATAAACGTTTTCTCGTCAACTATTCATTTTGTGACGAGTACCGGGGAATTACGGTTTCAATCATCAGTGGGCAGGAGGAAATACCAAAAATTCCATTTGCTTGGAGATAATTTTTTCCACAGGGGAGAAATGATTTTCCAAAATTTCATATTTACACACGGAGAAAAATGTTTTCTAAAACTATCTAGAAACTCTGAATAAATTTGCTGTGTTTTTTTAGTGAGTTTATTGTCCAAGATAAGAACATCGAATTTCAATAAAGGGCAATTTTTCCTGTCATACCGAAAATTTCACGAGCTACATCATAAATATTAATATTCGCAATTTATTCGCAATTTGAAGTTTATAAAATAGTTATCATTTTTCTCAATTTGGTCTGATATTTTCAACGGTAAAGGCGATTCGCACCTCGTTTGCAGTGCTAAGCACAGTCATTTTTATAAAAAATTATTCTCCGTGTAGAAATTTGGAGAATTACTTGCTCTTTGTGGTGGCAACGCAAAGGTCTTTGAACTCAGGAGCAACATGTGCAATTATAGGAATCGATAAGGTATTAATTAAGGATCAAAACATCTCCGAGGGTATAGCTTCATTGGCCAAATTCGTATATTTCTTCTCGAGTCTTTATTTAACTTAGTACTGAGTGGAGTAATTGTTCTCTGATCCTTTTTCTTCGCCGGTGTAATTCTGTGGCTTAATAGTTGAGCGAAACACGATCAGGTCGATCGTTGAGCGTCGTGGGATCCGGGGGTTAGTTCGAACTTTCAAATGAATTTTTCATGCCTTTAGCGAAGGGTAGAGGGCGCTCGGGAGAGGGAGGGAAGAGAAGCTCGAAAAATAGTAGCAGCCTGCAGGTTCGTCCAATTTCCCACACCGCTAGGTGAAACATCCTCAGCACAGTTTTTCCTTCCACATCTATCTGTACAGAAGCGTATGTCGAGATAAAGCTCGTAAAAGTTTTGCGGCGCCACCCCCAACGCACGAACGGAGCACGGGATCTTTCGATCTAGAACAGACCAATTTATTTATTCGTCTCGTTGACTTTTTTCCTCGTCCTTTTTACCTCGGTTAGCAACTAAAAAACGGATATTCTTGTTGCAGTTCAGCTGCCCGAACCGGAGATAATCACCCGTTCGTTCTTCAAAATACTTTCGGATTAGCCTTTTATTAGTTTGTTATCGTACCGCGTACATTGAATTTTCTTTTTTATCATCGTTTATCCATTCGGTTCTTCGCTTCTTGATTCGTTTCCACCGAGTCGGTTGCGCTGCTCCATTGATCCCGGCCAGTGCGCCTGTATTTCTTTACTCGTTTCAATTACAAATTTCGATCGAACATTCATTTTGCCATCATCCGGAGACAACTTTGTCTCGTTCGAGGCGAAGTACGGGAGCAATGCTTCCATGCGTTGCGTAATATGAATTTCGATTGCTTTTATAGCTACAATAAAAATACGCGTGAATGTAAATTCGTCGTAAAAAAAAGGAACTGTACATAGGCCCGATGATATTGATTCGTTTGTTATTTCATGCACGAATATTTACGCGTTGCTCTCATAAATAATCCGACTTTATAGACACTCGAACAAATGAAATATCGTACGAAGGGCAAACACGTGTAGGCAGCCCGTTAAAATGTGCAGTGTGTTATTCACCTTCGAGCCACTTGACGAAGCATGCTCTCAAATATTAATTAATTATGTCAATAAATTACTCTCGGCAAACAAATATGCAAAGTAAATTTGGACGATTTCGAATTCGTCAATATATATGAAGTATCCGGTTGCGAGAAAAATGACGTTTCGTTGTTTCGATGCTTGAGGGAACAAAAAGTTTTTTATTCGTTATTCATCCGATTGATTAAATATTTTTCACTCAGAGGTTTTCCATTTTTTCATTTCTCACGTCCATTTCATTATTTAACTCAACAAACGAGAGAGGAAAAACTGTGTTGAGTGGACTCGTTCATTTATTTATTCTTCTTTTCGAACAAACATTTTTCCTTTCGAAAGTCAATTGCATATATAGATTACGAAAAAATGAAATTCGTCACCCAACTCGAATACATCGCCTGCGTGGTCGGGGGGAAAAAAAAGTAGTAAAGTGTGCATGTGAAAATGGAGTGACACCAAATTGTATAGCATTTGAGGTTTTGAGTTTCGAGTAGGAATAAACTACTGTGTGCTCTTACTATGATTCGCTCAGCACGGAACGTTACAAACTTTTCAAAGGCTCCAATATTTTTCAACTATATCTATATGCGTCTCTAATAAATATCGTATTCCATGCGCTAGATTGTACTGCACGTATTCCACAACGAACAGCATCCGAGTGATAACAAAATTGCAGCTGACTTTGCTATTTCGAGGTGCATGCAATTTTTAACATGCTTGTCCGTGTTCATTTGTATTGGTGGCCGAATGTGTTCGGCTTTGAAGCACTCCGTATCACAAAAATAAAAGTAAAAAAAGGAAAGCAGATTCGATTCAAACCCAGCCCAGTGTGCACCGATTCCAAACATTTTTCGAGGCATTTGCACGGAATCCAACATTTTTATTCTTTCATTATTCGAAAATTTTTCTGCATACTCAAAAGTAATAAAAATACTCAATCTATTTTTTTTTAATTCGACTAGCACGACATCTGGATCACTTACGACTGTGCTTAGGTGCATATTTGCAAATGAAAGATAAGACACGACTGGACTTGAAGGAAACAATTTTAAATGATATTCGAATTGTTATTTGCGAGCATCAAAATGAAAAATGAGCTCCGGATGATGGATATCGATAACAACGTTAAAATTTAATTCGAATTCCACGAATATTGTAATCCATCGTTCGATGTTAATTGCAAGAATCCAGCCAAATTCCTGCACCCCATAATTTCCAATCACATTGTATCGCGTTTCACTCAGTATTTTCGAATTCGCAATAAAATAAATGAGTATGGTATGAACAAAACGGAAGCTCGATAGCAGCGATCGTTCATCCTCTCCATTTGAGTTGGATTAATCGCGTGGCCAATGGTAGATCAAGCGGGTTCGTCCTGGCTCGTAAAAAGGGAAAATATGAAAAAACAAGCAGAGGATCAGAAATAATAACCGTTTAAACATTGATTCGGTACGCGAAGTGCATAAAAATGCGTAAACGAAGGGTTGAATATTCGGTAAAATGTTGAAAAAAGCTACACTTCCGATAACCGGATTTAATAATTCGACGCAAACATGAGAGATGAGAAAAACAGCGCGAGAGAGAAATAAGAAGAAAGTATTTCTACAACACCGGTGGTCTTGGGCGGAGATTTCGCACGGTAATTCGAATGTGACCCGAGAGAAAAGATAAAAAGGTTTCGAATGAAGAAATAAGTGACAAGACAAGTATCGGAGTAGAAAAAAGGGCCCTGGGAGTAGGGTACTTTCTCGAGTTTTTCGTCAGAGCTTTCGCTCGCGTAAAGGTGCGCTTCGAAAGAAAGAGATGGAGCGAGAGAGAGAAAGAGAATTGCGAAAGAGCGTACGATTTTCTTTACAGCCACTATTTCTTGTGGGAGATCTGGGAGTGAGCATTTATGCCGCATGCACTCGCGCTTCCCGCTTCCTTTCGGCCCCCGCTTTCTTCGCCCTGCTCGCTCCACCTTTTTCTGTCTTTGCTCTGTACCCTGTACGTATCACGGTGCGAAAGCGTGGCTGAAGATGGCGAAAGAGCAAAAAAATGGATAGGCGAGTACGTATATACGTGAAGAGGTGCCTGAGCGCGCGGCCTTTCCACTTTCCCACGGTAATTAAATCAATCCTCGCGGCACGGAGCTAGAATGAGCACGCTACCGAAAGCTTTTCTCTTTCTCGTGGCGCGTCTCCTCCTAGAGAAATGCTCTTCACTCGGAGCACGCCCGTTCGCTCGCTCGCTCGTAAAATCGATGGGATCCTTCTTAGTGCAATATATCTAGTTTTCCCGTCGAAAGGAAATGCATCGCTAACGTGCAATGGATCGGTCAGGTACTACGGCTGCGTATAATTAAGTCGTGATACGATAATTTATCGCGGAATATTAATAACTTGATCGTAATATGGCTGAATAGCGTGATCGATGTTGACGTTTCGATCGTCGGCGAGGCTCTTTTGGGAAGCTTTTTGCTGAGGGGAGCTCGCGTCATCGGGCCGAGAAAGTTGTATATTCGAATACAGGTGCAAATAGCGCGCAAGATTTATTTTCAACGAGTGAACGTATACGATTAGGAAGAAAATAGAAAGTTTGAGGGAACCGAAGGAGGTTCACCGCGATGATGACGCAATCGTAATAACAGTAACAATAACAATTCGATTGAAGAGTGGGCGATCTTTCAAAAGTATATTTAGTATTCGCCGAGTCTCGATTCCCCTTCTTTCCCTTTCGCCGCGGCGTAACTCTCCGCAATTTTGCCAGTTATAGCCAGGATCGGTGGATCGTACAAACGTTGAAAACGCCCTCGTTGCGCCGCCGCTGGGAAAACGATGAAAGCGCGATAATCCTCCGTCTTAATTGAATAGCATCGGAGGCTCGGGGCAGGGAGAGGGATGAGAAACAATGATTCAAACGCGCCACAAACTATTCCCCGAAGGTGAGGAGAGCCGGGGAAAGAAGCGCGAGGGAAAGAGCGACAATGAGATGCGGGGCTGCGGAGAGAGTGCGATGAAAACTCGCTCAGACTTGCCACCCCTTTCCATTCTTCGTGCAACTGCACTAGGCCAGGACGATGAGGTTTTCCCCTGCGAAGAATGAGGGCTTCGAAGACAGATAGGAATTTCCGACTCGCGACGAGGAGGATGACACCGTTTGTTTGGTGGCGTCGTAAGAGGGACCGCGACTTCGCCGGATAGATCCGAGTTCGCCGCTGTAGCAGTGCTGATATAATATTTGTGTTCGTTGGAAAGTTGAGTCATTAGTGGAAATTGATCGTGTCGAATGAAACACACCGAAAGGGAGACGCGCTAAGATTACGATTCCGCGGATTGGAATATTAGTTTGGAACTCCCGAGTTACAAAAGTTATTGAAATCGAGTATCTATATGTATACACGCAAGAGAAAAAGGAGCAAAAATGACAATGGAGGAAGATACGAGGGATGAACGAAGCGACTGCGGTATCGTCGACCGCGGTGCTTAAAGAATATTTTTCAAATGGGTTTTTGTCTCTTCAAGGTACGGAGCAAATTACGCGATTGGACGAAACAAATACAAACGCGAATTGTCGAATCGACTAACGACCAAAATAGCCAAAAACTATCAAAATATCCAAGGAATTGACGTATTTAGTGAGTTTGAATTTAAGCTCCTCGAAAAATTAAAAGAGAAAGGATTTCGTCCAAAAAACACACGATTTGGACACCGAAACACGCAGACTACTCCGCTGAAAGAGTGGAGTTCAGGTGGGGAAAAGTGTGAAAGATTCACGAGCCAGTAAATTGTACGATGTAAAGCTCTCGGGTGCGATCGCGCGCATCACGACGCGTTCCCAACGATTTGCAGTCCAACCTGCCTCGTGCATCCTTTTCGCCTCTCCGTCGCTCTCGTTATTCCCCATCCTTCTTACCCTAGGCGTTAATTGCCTGTCAGCTGCGATGTTTTTCCGTTTTATCTGGTTTGCGTACACGCGAGAACGGATACCATGTTCACCTCTTTCGTTCGCTATCTAACGCTCTCTGGTAGACCGGAGCGCTCTTTGAAAATCCGTCCCTCAGCGAGGGTACCTCGAGGGTATGCCTGTATCGCTCGGGTTTGTGTATGCGTTCGGATTCGAATGTGTTGTCAGGACGCGCAGGATCAAAAACGCCCGTGGCCAGGAGCAGCCGCGCGTGTCATTTCGCCTGAAAATAAATCAGCAAAAATCATTCCCCAAAAATAGGAATATCAGATGAAAAGAATATTTCGAAAACGCGTGCGCGCAGTGCGTTAAATTAAGTATGCAAAATGGAAATAATTCCTCGCTCCTGATGCGACTCGGCTACGGAGGAAAAATCTCCAAAATAAAAGTTTGAAACTTTGGAGATTCCCCGTTAGAGCGAGCAGCATGGCGAGACCCTGCCACGACTGTGAATAAGATCTGTCGGAAAACATGTTCATCTGCTCCTCGCCTCAAATGACAATTTGAATGTCGGGTCGTTTTACCCGAGAATCCTTTGTCGATCGATCTTCGAGAAAATCCGTTAAAACTTCCGATGGAACCGGAGACCCGTCTTCTTGGGGGGGGGGGGGGGGGGCAGAAACATTTTTTGTGCTCGTGATTGAACGAGAGTTTTCGTTCCCCCGGACGTGGCGTGAAAAGAAACAAAAGGAGAGGCAAATTTGGCAATTTTATGCGCAAAATTTTCGTGTGTTTAGGTACGCAGGGGAGGAGGAATCAGTGCGTCGAGGCGTAGCTTTTCTACTTAAAATTCCCTTTAAGTTGGGGCCGTAACAGGCGTTCCGACATATACAGGAACATGGGGGAAAACCATGCGTTCATAATTTATCTGTAGCCGAAGGAAAGTCGAACAAGAAAAGATGCTCCATCGTAGGAGCGAGAGAAGAATTTGTAGCAGTCGAAACACAAATGAAGGGGGCGCTGCTCAAAAATGGGTAACGAATTTCTCAGAGCGTGTGTGCGCGTGCGTTTGCAGGCTCTCCTCCAACTCTCGTAGGCTCAAAAATTCTCTAAAGCGAAGAAGGCGAATAAATAATTCGTAGGAGAGTGTGATCCACCCTTCCGCGGTAGTCGCTCCTCCTATTCTCACGTACACGGGAACGCGAAGACATGTATTTGTACTCAGTTCACGTAGTTGTTTTCGGCTTTCATCTCGCTTGGGGAAGCCAACTCTTCGTACCTTTGTTTTCTGATTATTCTTCCTCTTTGTGCCCTCTCCAACGAACTCAGCTCTTACTTATATATTTCTACTCACTCGTCCTCTTTCTTTGGAACAAGCACGAAGCGAGCCCTCCCAGTGCGTTGGTAAAATCTTCTTATACTCCTTCGCGCCCTCCTCTCGAGACTTTTCAATAACATTAGCGGGGCACAAGAACCACCCTTATCAACCCCATTGATTTACATCCCGAGTTCTTGCTGAAAATTATCTCCTCCCACCGCAGTACCTTACGATTCTCTCTCACTTCGAATTAGCCTCCTGTCTCTCACCGCTTTACCTTTGCCCTGTTGTATGGCCTGAGACGGAACGAAGGAACTTCTCTCCAGAACGAATAATGCGCGTCTGTCGTAATAGCTTCTTGTCGTGTGAAAAGAGAGTGACGCAGAGTTTGAAAACATGAGGAAAAAATCAGACTCGTCGCTGACGAGCCGTGAAATATTTTTGGTTTCCTGACTCCATCGTAGTAGAATGTTTCCTCTCCTGTCAAGTGCGCGATCAATTATCAGAATGTCAAATTTCGGAGTTTTGATGGGAAGTTCGATGGGTTTTAAGGGCTTTCGAGGAAATGCCAGATCCTCGTGCGAGAGGAAGGTCCAAAGAGGTGAAATAAATTAGCGCAATCACGCGTCGTTAAGCATAAGGAAACGAGAACGAAATACAATTTGATTTTCAGGCCAGTTTCTTTTTGACCCAACTGTCCATTTTGCCTGACTTCTTTTGCCGGTGTCTATTCGGCCTTAAACATAGCTAATACAACTCTCCGGTCTTGCCTTTGTCCAACGAGTTCTACCGTTGAAGCAACCGCTACTTGTTTTTTTCTTCGTTTTTTTTTTCATGCCTTTTCGTCCGTGCACACCGCAGACGGATCCAAAGAGAATTTCCACTTTCCTCTTCCTCTCGTGTCCCCTTTTACTCATTTACTCACCTCTCTCAGGTTTTCTCGAGCGAAGGAGCGCGTCCATCTGCACGTTTCTTCGAGCTCTCGCTCTTTCAACTCTCGTGATAGAGAAAGAATGAAAAAGAAGGAAAAACGAGGAGGGACCTCAGCTTTTATCAAGCCTCGTACACTCTGCTGCACCGTTGGTAATGCAGTCAATTATTGCATTATGCTCTTCCGTGCAAAATGAGCGCAACTCTTTAAATGCGTGTACGCCTCGATCGTATAGACTGAATTAGTATATTACACTACAAGGGCAGAAAGTTTGATATTCCTGCACTGCGCGTTACAATCGGCGAAACCGAGTTCTTCCGAAATATGCATCTATCGATATAAGATGTTTTGATGGCTGCCCCGACATTTGCTGCACGATCGAAGCGAGTGCTGCTGGTTGGGGGGCCAGGCATCAAAAGAACGAGATTAGCAAAAATAATTTATATAAATATTTGCATTCCTATGAACCTGAAAATAGATCATTATGCCGAACGACTATATTGATTTTATCAGTTTGGTCACTTTATTTTTGGCCTTCGCATTGATTTTATCTGGAAGGATAAACGTATGTTATTCGTTCGGATTTGTAGCAGTATAGTGCTGTTTTGATAATAGTGCTTGGAAATTGTTCGCGACCGATTACGCGAACGCCTACAGCACGACTTAACGGGGTGTAGAAAATTTGTTTAAATAAATAGAATCGGGTTGTTCATTACAACCTTCTAATATTTATTTTAATCTTAAAACTAGTCTTGACAAATCTTAAATATGAAATGGTAGATTAGATAAACTTGTAAAGACTATGGTTAGAGTGACGCGAAGGGAGAAGAATGATTACAAATTCGCGTAGTGTTGCACGATGCGTTGGGTTCGAAGATTCGTGAACTACTAGTTGTTTTAATGGTGGAAAATGAACTCGAAGAAAAATCTAGAAAGGGAAGGAGGGTTACAAAAAATATGGAAAAAAACTTGGAAAAATCAGCTAAATGGTTAGACAAAGATGGACTCTTGTAAGCCGGACCAAATGTCGCGACTTACCGTAGAGAAATGTGTTTTGGCTTCAAAGGTAATGCTTAAATGACAAATTGAAATGGGTAAAAATTATGAAACTTAATAAGATGCTGCGTAGGCGCGATTTTTATGAGGGTCGGTTCGGAAGGATTCTCGGCTCGAGGATTATCGCGCGTACGCTCTAGCATTTTTTCTGACCAGGGCTGGTCAACACGTGTTGAGACCGAACAGAAATAATATGACATTTCCATAACATATTTCCCAATGAATAACATAACCTTATTCGTACGGTTTGCGGATGACTAGACACAACCTTTCAAAAAACACGTAGGCAATATCGATTCAAACGTCAAACGTCAAAAGTCAAAAAAATAATTACGTCAACCCTTTCGAAATGCAGAAATATACTATTTCGTGTATAGGTTCTTCGAATAAATAAAAACGATAGTTTTACGAAACCCCGGTTGGTCCGCAGGAATCAGCGCATTTGCACAAAAGTCTGTGCATGTTTTGCTTCTCGCTTTCCACAGTGCCACGGCCCCATCAAATATTGAACAAATCTCATCTTCCACCATAAATGGCCACGCAGGCCATCAACCAACAGCTAAAGGTTTATACGCCAGCTTCCAGCAGAAGCCTAATTACATAATATACTCGAGTATATAGCCCGGTATACATAACTCCTGGGCGAATTTTTATCGATCGAATCCCGAGTGCACAGAACCTAATCCGATGAAATGCACAGATGCGAAATTTTACGCTCCCACGAAGTTTACGAGAGTACTGATTTATGGGAGCGCACTATTATGCAACGCCCTAGGCTTTCCCAAAGTATTGAACGATCGTGCCAACGAAAATCTGGTTAAACGCGAGGGATCATAAAATAAATGTTACATTTTTCAAAAAAATTTCGCTCCAAATAATCGCGGATGTAGATCATCTGTAATGTTTATGGTGCTCGATATTTTTTTCAAAACTTCGCCATTTTTTTGCAATTTTTGCAAAAATATTAACCATCGTTCAATGACGTTGTTTCAAAATGAAATCTTCTCGTCACTTTCCACCGGATATCAAAGTTACGATCGGAAGTTCATGCTCTTTATCAAATTCCAAAATGACGATCAATTTTTTGAGTTCCCCGCCTGTCGTCGTCGTTGGAAGTACTTTATCAGCATTTCTACCATGGATTTCGAAGAGCGAAAATTCTGTTCCGCATCCCGAAGAAAAATAATGGATTAGAGCAACGAAGCTCTATTGTGTCTCTCAACAAGTCCTGCGACGGTTTATTTACTTTGGTCGTCACAAGTCGTCGACACTTGCACATCGATAAACGAAATCGACGAACGAATTCAGGTCCTGCTTTTCTTCACACCGGAGATTTTCGTGGCCAATTTTACAATGCATTTGTAGAATAAAACTTGAAAAGAATAATGTTCTCGATGAAAAATGATTGGTCTGCCTTCGAATAATCTCTCGACAATGACGTAGTAAAAAAATGAAAATAAAATGGAATGCGAATTAGCACTCGAGGCTTCGTAATCGACGCTATAAATATACGAAAATAAGTACAGCATTGACTTCGTACTTCACTAATAGATTTTTCAGGAAAATGAAATATCGCACCCGTCACAAAAGGTTTAATGTAGTGGAAATGCGAGAGGAAAGACGTTCGCGCTTCAAAGTAGTAGTAGCCTCCGGCTCCAGAGAAACGACATGGTCATGAGTTTTCGATTGGTTTACGTTCAATCGCTTACTAGCAAAGCCTTGTTTGACAGCAATTCCGTTCTTTCTACGAGCTCCGTATTCACCCGGCTGAGAATAAAATTGAATAAAGAATAGCGCCTATTTATGAAAGTTCTTGAGAAGCAATAGAGTCCAGAAAGCACGAATGTTTATTTGCTCATATTTAGTTTATCGTGAAATTTTGCGATTGGACGTAATTCCCCGTTGAATTGAGGTACAGAGAAGATGATGGAAATGAACTTTCCGATCTTGATCTGCATCGGTGCCTCATAATTGCGGTATATGCCTGAGGATTGTTTACAAGAAAATTCTCATAGCTTTGATATCGTCGATGGTACGGGGGAGCAGCGAGTATCGATTAAGCACAATTCAGTGCCCGGAGTTCCCTCCCTTAATGAGATATTCTTATCTCCGATCGTGAATCGTCGAGCTTGCCAAAGTTGAGCGAGTGTTCGATGAACGATTTCGTTAGCGTGTTGGTCAAAGCATCCGAAGGAGTTTTGAGTATCCTCCGAGGAAGAATCCGAAAAATATGTAAATATCATTTCCATAATGGAGACCGCGAGACCTGATTATTCCTGATCAATAGGTAATTCAATTAAGACGCAGTTTATGGTCCACTGATTAAAACTGATAACTCGATTAATCACGGAACACATAAATCAAGCGAACGCCATTAGTCTTTCCTTTAATCGCTCCAAATCTCTCTCGTCCACAGAACGACAAAATTCACGCAAATTCGATCGATTCGAATCGTTTCCATCTCCGGATTCCGTTATATTCCCATTCCATATAGTTTTATATTCCACCGGTTCATACAAAAAGTCGTCGCATCGTGTCCCGCGTTGGACAAAAAAATGTAACCGAATCTGATAAAAACATTCAGTTGTATCGGCTCCACCTCATTCGAGGCGAAATTCTATTTTTTTAAACGAAAGATAAGTCGAAAAAAAAGTGACCGAAAAGCAATAAAACTGCGTGCTTTTTCGTTAATCAATGAACCACAGTCCTATAAATCGAACCCCACGAATTTTTCAAATCCCAAAATGTTTTCGCACCTCGTTCCAATCTCAATTGACTAAATATATCAAAAAATATATGGCTCCGCATCTCACCTGCTTCCGGTTCATCATTTCAAAAACGCCTCAAAAAAACGAGGAATATTTTATACTTTTAATAACCGCTCACATATTTAGTTTCCCGGAGAATTTAAGCAGGTGACGTAACCACTTCGAGACATATCTCGAGATGTTTTTGCCAGGAGGTATTAACAAGATTTTCTTGTCTTTTATAGTCGCGTTATTTTGAGGCATCGGTGAGAAGGGTTTCTGACAGGCTGAATGGCGTTGTACGAGTGTTCGGTGTGCGCAGCGAGCTCTCGTAGTATGTACAATACCAGTTGCAAGATTGAAATCCTGAAACGCAATAAAGCCGTGCATTTTACTTCATTGCACACGAAGAGCGACATTAAAGTACCTTATCGTCGGGACTCGGAAAGTCGCTTTGTCCGTTCGGCTCGGTGTCTCTGCCTTTCCCTTATTCCTCTACGTATTTCCCACAGATATATACCTCGAGGAATAAAAGTGATGGAAGGGAAAGTGTGAATATTGCTTCAAGCATACTTAGGGAGATGGTCGCTTTGATCACGGTGCATTTGTCGCTGGGGGTGATTCGAAGTTATAGATTCAAAAATTATCTTCCGTTGTTGTATCGAAGAAGAAAGATGATGAGAAACGTAACCGATATTCCCGAAAGGGTGATGAGGAGAGGGTGCTTCATGAGGAAACAGAAGGAAAAATTGACTTGTACGCAGAAAAGTGTATGCAATTACGCTTTCCTGCGAAAGATGCGGAGGCTCGTGAGTATTTTTTTCTCATCTTCGTTTCCCCTCCAAGTTTTGTCGAGTAAACGCAAAATGTTGGAACGCTGAGCCGTGCGGCTCGTGGAGGAAAGCCGTTGTCGGCAACCGGAAATGAAAGAAAAATGCAAATGTGTCAAGGGCGTAAAAAATAAATAGTTCATCTCGAAAGAAACGCGATCCGGGCAGCTCTGTAACGAATTTCCGATTGAATATATGTTGATCTTATGCAACCGGAGTGCTCGGGAGTCTTACACAGTTTTATACTGCGAACCCTCGGAGAAAAGCGGATGAGCGTGGGACTGGAAATTCCAGGAGTTCACGTAGCAAATACAAATGGGAAAACAAAAGAAGCTAACAGACGATATAAGATAGTAAAATATTTATTAGCTCCGACTCAACGTCCGACGGGGGGAGAGATAAGCCCGGTTGTTCAAACTTTCGTGAATTCACCATCTCGATCAGGATCTACCGTTTTGCATGGGATCCACCTCTTACCACTGCTCCTTCTTCTCTGTACGCTCTCGCGTTCGAAGAATCTCGGCGAGTCTTACACGGACGTATATAGCTCCTCGAATGCGCCGGTGCTTACGGACTTTGCTGCAGTTTCTTCCATTCACTACTCGCTTCTTCGGCCCGCCCTCTCGCCTCGAGAACTCACGAATTATTTATTCTCAAACCCTTTTTATTCTCTTCTTTTTCCCTCTTTCTCAGCCCATAATCCTCTAAACTTTTCTTCCAAACGCGATCCCGCCTCCACCGCCGCCACTGTCTCGTGCAATAAATAAGTTTTACATACGATTATTTATGCTTATGCATCTTCCATGCCCAGCTGGGCTGCAGCGCAACTATATACACCGCCATTCTCCCATTGCTACTTTACTTTGCTATTCACTTTTGTAACAAGTTTATACTAATTCGCGTCGACGTCGGCGGAATTGCGACCTTCCAAGTCTACTTTGAGCAAAAACTTAGCTAATTTCGTCGAGATCCTCCGGAACATTCGGAGCTGTTTGATGGGCTATTTTTCTAATGATTTTAAACCGCAGTCGCGAGATAACGCTGTCACAGGGAATAGAGTTCGAATAAACGATTAATCGGGTGGAAGGCCGATTAGCGGCCCTAGTCTGTTCGCCTTCCGAGTTCGTCTTCTAGTTTAACGCGGTTAAGCAGCCCCGTCAGAGGGTTGCTGCTTCCGCCTCTGGTACTCTTTTAAGCACCGCGGTATAACTGTAGGCACGATCCCTGGAGCGCTCGGCGAGAGTTAAAACTCTGGAATTTTGCATCCGCAGGCTTCAACGCAGAGGAGCGTTTCGTCGGGAACTAACCGAGTTTTGCCCCGAGAGAAAAGCTCCTACCGTGCGAACGTGAAACTCCAAATTCTCCGCGAATTGCGTACGACCAAGAGCAACGTAAATATCTATATTGAAGCTAGCCACGCGTGTCGGGCTGCGCCGCGTACAGACGAAATTTATTCTCGCTCAAACACGCCGGATAAAAGTAGAACGGGCGCGCACACAAAGTCGGTTACATTTGTGGATTAATGAAAATGTTGCCACGCCACAGAATTTCATACACACCGAGCAATATTTCTGGGTCCCTACGGGTTTTCAAGGTTTCCAGCACCCCGCCTTAGAAGGGAATTGTGCGCGTATTAACAAAGTGCAATCTTACAGGCAGAACGAGCAAGTACTTTCCTCGTGACAAAGCTTGATTACTTGCTCCACGTTTATTTCAACGGGGTCCGTACAGCCTCGCAGTCTAGTTATTCAAACTTTCGAGATCGTCCGGATAGGAAACTCGCCAAGTTCAATCTCGAAGAACGTTTCGAAACTTTAATTATGGCTGTACATTCGTTTTATGTAAGAGAGAAATTCGTATCGGGTTTAACGTTGTTCTGAGATCGAGAGAAAAAGGAAGAAACAACTGAGCCATATGCACTGCGTTAGCGAGGCTAAATTCATGGAGCCCGAAATTGCACCTTCTCTTTCCTACCGTCCGGGAGCTTACTAAACGCCTCCATTTATACAACGCTATACGATTCCTAAACTCCTGCAACGATCGTTTGGTCCACTACGCGCTTGCAAGTTCTCCTCATCGCTCGTTTCACTCTTCGCCGAAAAAAAACGATCTGAGAATATACCGAAATGCCAGAACACGTAGAGGAAACTCTGCAGTATCGGTCTGCATGATACGCGCGTAGAATCCGGCCATCGCCGGCGCAACCTGCTTCCGCAAACTTCTCTCGACTCTTCCTTTCGTTACGCCTTCCCTTGAAAAACATAACTTAGTCAAATGGAGCAAACCAACGATAAAAAAGGGGATGGAGAAAGAAGTGCATCCGTGTGCAATGGCAAGTTGGATGTTTCGTGAAAAAATAACACTTGCTTTTCACCTTCTCAGTGCGCGAACCTTTTTCGTATAACAAGCAATATACGAATTCTCCAATTAAATGGCCCATAGAACAAAGTACAAGAAATGCATGCTCGCGCATACACGAAGATGGGAGAAAGGAAGAGAGACGAAGAGAAGGAAAATCTTCGCAGACTACTCTCGAGGCAAAGAGCCAAGTAAGGTCCTGGCTGTGTATAGCCAACGATCGAGAAAGCTCCGTGGCAGGGTTGCTCCTATCCAGCTTGGAAGGAACGCTTACCCGGCCATTAGACGACCAATTTACATATTCTATTGCCGGGTCTTCGAGCCCCGGCACACTCTACCACCGTCATAGCTGTGAAACCTCCCGGTTCTGTTATTGGTGTAACTTCACCCTTCAAAGTGCCCCTAATATTACACCCGAGCTATTCATGAAACTTCCCGATCGTTTCTATATACCTACGAGCGTTATCCCAACAGGTAACAAGCTTAAAATAGCCTTTTCTCATGCTGGAACCTCAAGAGATCCTCCGCCTTCCAGCTCGCCGGAAACGCTTCGACGATTCTCGTCCTTGACTTGACCTCCGTTTCCACGGTCACAATAACCCATCGACATTTATCTGAAATTCATTTCACTCTCTTCGAGTTGGTTTTTCGTGGAGTTTCGTGCTGACGACTCGACAAGGTTGATTATGTGTCTCGTGAGCTCTTCCCAAACTTCCTCTTTTGGTCAGCAACAATTTCAGGGGAATGGATCAAACATCGTGAACCAAAAAAATGCACGAGAGTTCGAGGAGAAAGCGCTTAAATTGCTTCTCTTTTTATTTGTGTACTTTATCACGAAATGGGGTGATTATCGCAGGGGTGGAATAGTAAATAACCCAAAAACTCATCAAAAGGTGGAGCTGCTCAGAACCGAGTAGACACGTTATTATGGCTTACCGTAGTGAGGTATTTTGAAATCGGTGAAACCTATCAGTTGGCAAGCTTGCGGATACCAAACAGGAAGCTCAAGACATAATTCAGAACTTTATGGGAGGTGGCTCTGCCATCAAATTCTGGATACTTCAGATTGGATCTAAATTCTGTTACCGACGGAACGGAAGACAGAGGAATCGATAATCTGGCCGACATCGTCCGTGGGAATTTCAGGAAAACGTGTTACCCAGCAAAGGTTGTTCCAATTTCTACCGCGCCTGAGGGACGAAACAGTCCCTCATCATCGACCGAAGCTAAGGCTTACGTTCGGTGCTTCATTGATAAAAAAGCTCGCGATTCCGGTTGATCACTGGAGCTTTCAAAATTCGTATGTTTCGTCAGTGCATTTTTTTCGATGTTCGATTGTTTCGAGAGATAAAAAGCCCGAAGGCAAGTCCCGTTATTTGCAGGTCAGCCATGAAATTGTGACGCTTTCACAGCCTGAAATCTAATCGAACACCTGCAAATCTAATCGTGCTCGACCATATTTTTTTGAACATTGAATTCTTTGACGAATATTGCAGACATTGATATCCTCGAGGTGCCATCGATCAAAATTTCTGTTTGACGATATCTTGGAATTATTCGATATTTGCAGTTGGCTTCAGAAAGCACACGATGGTTAATGGTTTTGTTGTTATCCATTTCGGGCACGTTTCCAATCAGTACAAAGGTTTATCTCGGCTGGCTGAATGGAGGAGTTGGAATGCACAACGATAATAAGGGAGTCAGTGGTACAAAATAGAATTTCACAGAAGGCTCACCGGTAATTAACATTTAACAAAGTGAGCACCGAAGATAGCGAATATTTGATGAGCACACGATTGTAGAAAAGAATCTTTTCATTAGTTGCGCGATCGATTTTCATCAATAGTCAGACCCGTTGCTCTGCTCCTCGAGCTGGTTTACTCGACACAAAAGTTGCCGAGGTGCTTTTGCAGCTCGAATTAAAAACTTTCCTCAAAGGAGCCATTCTCAAGTCTGCATGTACACTTCCCGCTGATGCAAATAGAGATCGGGCCAAGGAGCGAGAGCTCACGTTCAACGTAGCCCTGAATAATTGAAAGGAAAACTATCTCGGACTTCTCTTCATTCTGGATGCCTTTGTAAAATTAGTACGAAAAATTTGACTTTTTTTCCAGCCACTCACCAGCTGTACGTAGCTTTTTTTGTACCGCATTCTTACAAGTTACCGAGGGGACTAAAGTAATCTTCAAAAAGCAGTATATTTCCTTACGGACGAAGAATTAAAAACTCTCACAAAGGTAATGGTTTCGTTCGCGGAATCACCGAGGCTGTTGAAAAATTCAGCTCTGGTCCACCTTCCGAGTACATTTTACCTAAAAAGGCTTTCGATCTTTGAAGAGTGGAGCGAGCCAAACGAAGCATTATTGCAAACAGTTTCCACCCAACAAAAATGAGCCTCAGTCACGTTGATCGAGTTCCCAGTGCCGGTAATTCGAGCCCTCCACCATGTGCCATTACTTCCAGTCCCATTCGGGATAAAAATGAGGGTTCGAGTGGCGATATTAATGAGACAGCGGTCATTAACTATTCGGAGAATCATTATATTTGCATAGACGTTTACTCGTACACGTATCGGTGCTGCTGGAACACGCGTGTGCAGTAATTTGTTCTGTGAAGCGAAGGAAGCGATCCGGATCCTATTGGCCTTCCGGTCTGGCGAGCAAGGTACACGTCTCAGTAATATGTACAGAGAGCTACAGCCGAAAAGAGGGTCGAGCAATGCTACCGAAAGTGTGTACGTATTGTCGGCGAAAATGTATGCCGCGAGAGTGTATCGAGTGCTTAAATGAGCAAATGGAAGCTATCGAATGGGCAAAAGTCCGAGCGTTACGCCATTTTGTATCTCAGAGACATAATGTAGTGACCCTTCGTCCGTTGCCACCCCGGACCATGGTGTTTTCGCTCGTTCGCGAAGCTTGAAGAGGGTCGAGGGGGGGAGCTCGGACGCCACCACTTGACACGAGCATGTGGTCAGACAAGTAAAAGCCCATCCTCTCGCTCCACGATCAAACGCTTATATATATAGCCGGAGGCATTTCCCCTTCGTCTCCCTTTCTCGCTCGCTCTCCCGCTCTCTCGTTCACTCCGTCTTCCTCGGCAGCTGAGAGCAGCATCGGTCCGAGGGACGGACACTCCATTTGTAACTCGGATTAAATTCACGTGCTCGGCGGACCAGCTCTGCTTGTAATTTATAGCTTCGTCCTTCTCAGTCAGTTCTAATACGTCTTTCTTTTCTTTCGTTCGCTCCCTTTTTTCTGTCATACTCGTATGTTTATATACTTCATGTGTCGTGCTCCTTTTTTTTTGTGCTCACTGCAATCAAACTGATGTACACTGTGTCACGCTCAACCGTGCAGGGGACTGCGCCTGCACCAAATCTCACTTCGTATTAAATCTGACGTGAAATGAAATTTTACCTTATACCATTTGGAAATATACGTCAGGTAATACGATCGAATTGGACGTCCCATACGCGTCCTACGTTCCCTTGTAATTCGCCGGTTCTAGGATTAATATTTCAATTTAGACTTAGCTTTTCAGTAGATCTCACTCCAGATGCGGAGCGTCGAAACTTCTATTCGCGAATATCTGAGGCGTGCGACCGATCACTAGTTCCGAGCGAGTTTCCAAAGGTTGACATATCTCCCGACGAATTTTTCAAGGAGCGCGTTAACCAGAGTACAAATTTCGTTTTACACGATATTTTGTATTTACGATTGATATACCGATAAGCTGACCGGCGTATGATGTAAAGGAAAAACAATCCCTCGATCTCCTGTTCTCGTTTGACCCAAGAACCTCTCGACCCAACGCAATGAATCTTTCAGAGAGCCCAAAATCCCCGAACGAACTCAGGGCACAGCCAACATCTCCGATACACAATCTTCCACGAATTTATTTTTCTTCTCACGATAAGCACGAGGAAACAGTTATTCTGAAAGGACACAATGCTGTTGCAAGCTCGACAATATTTTGGATTATGCGACTCGAAAGAATACAACTTTTAAGGACACTCATGCACTGTTAAAAAAAAATTCTTTTTCCAAGTAATTCAAATTATTTGAGGGAAATTCATTGGCTACTAAAATATTTTCATTTGGGTTGGATAAAAAAATATTTTACGTCCAATAAATCATTTTTTTGGCAGTTATTGATTAGTCGTTATAATAAAGGTTCTTGAAACTAAATACCGTTATTTAAATTAAACACAGAATTGCTGCCAATAGCAAATAATATATTTTCGTGGTAAATAAATAATATTTTTGGTGGCAATATTATATTTTGATGACATACATGGAAATTACTCATGAGAAATATGCAATATTTTCCATTGGAAACACGCAACGTACTTGAAACAAGTAATTGACTTTTATTCCAGCAATCACATTACTCTTCGGTATAAAAATAAAAAACTTTAATCGAAAAAATTTGTATTCCAGGAAGAAGAAAGAAATTACTTTCTAAATTAAGATTGTACATTTTTTTCATTTCGAACAAAACATACTTTGGCTGCAAAAATTCGAAAGCTCTGTCGAAATTTTTATTTAGTCAGCCGAATTAAATTGACGCATTGTTTGTAGTGAACGTGCAATCTCGTCTATTAACGGTCCATTATTTTTAAGAAATTTATATTTGTTTTCATAAAAATATTAAATTTATGTCAAAAACATATTTACATGGAAACAATAATGAATTACTAGATAATATACAAGTAATTCATTTATTTGCATTAAAAAAAAGTTACTTGTTTGAAAAAAATTTTTTTAACAGTGTGCCGAACACTCGCATATTAATATTGATTCAATAGTATGCTTGCCATGAAATGTTTACCGCGCACGCGGTTACTGACGTTTCTGATGCTGCACCGAAGAAACGTCACTATGACGATATCTGATTCATTATCAACAATAAACCTCGTCTCTGTATACCGATATGATAAACATTACAATGCCGCGCCCGGAATGAATACGAAACGTGGTGTATTATTGAAACGAGAGCTGGTACCTGCCAATCTCATTGTTCCAGACCACTGAACTAATGGTTAATTATAGTCGAAACGCTCTGTGCCACGACAACGTGCATTTGTGTGGCATTGTATAAACCACTGTGAAAATCCTCGGGTTTTGTCTATTCAAAGATATCGAACGAATTCGTCGATACATTAAATTTAAAAACTGTCATCGCTCGTCACACGTTGATGCTCGAAAATGTATTTCTCCGGTTATTCGATGGGTAAGACCAGCAGAACTGGCTGTGAATCAAATGTCTCATTACAAATTCTCGTGTCTATTTTTTGTGTCTCTCGTCCTGCTATTTGGGTCATTCCTTCAATAATCGAATATTTATTTTGTGACCTCGATAACGTAGTAGAATTATTTCGACTAGTGTGAAAATCAACTTTCGAAACCAACGGAGCAATTAATTTTGTTGTGACAGGACAAATAGAAGTTACGCATTCCAAGTGGAAATGAATTTTCTCTAATGTTTGAAAGACCCACATTCCCTATTTATTGTTTAACTCGCATAAATGATAAAAACCGATAAAAACTTTCCAGCTCAACGATCATTTTCGAACGAATCGATACGAAAGATTTTTCCCAAAGCGGTTGTACGCCGACTGGAAAAATTTAGTAGTCGGAAATGGTTAAAAAGTGTTTTAAAAACAGCGACATCGCAGTCGTATTCCATTTCCATGCAAGCAGGAAATAACCACATGCGTTATTATTCAACGGCTCGTAATAACGAGTTGGTAACTGGCTAATGAATAACCAGTGGGAAATTAAACAGCTCGCAAATCGAGTTTCGCGGGGTGTTTGCGCTGTTCGGCTCCAATTGGTGGATGTATGTTGGCTGCATATTCGTATATAAACGTCGCCTCATACCCTTGGCTGCACGTCGAACGAGAGTCCCCGTCGATGACGATGTCCGCTTGAACAAAATTTCCCTGGCAACTCGATCGAACTGCCACCATCAGAGCCCCTTGGGCGTTGTAAACAGCTCATTTATCTCTGTATCGATAAAGAATTTTTCACTGGCTCTTTTGGCCCAGACTATTAATTATTACGACTCGATCGGTGTCGAATTAGTGCGAAACGATGTGGCAATGACGATTGAACATTTTTCATCTCTGTGAGCGAACGATCCGGAGTTTTTTATCGCCAACCTGCCGAATTGAGGGGTGCATTTTTTATTCTTTGTTTTAAGAGTCCCCGAGAGCGATTTAAAAAGCCTGTAATTGAAATTGATCAACGTTTCAAATGGACGATTTTCTCCATTCATATTCGAAAGGCTTTTTCATTTGGGAAAAAAAAGTTTGGCTATTGCGATTCGTGATTCGATGTTCGGTGCTTAAAAGACGCAGCTCCGAACAGCGAAAATTTCCAACGCTCTCTAGGATCAGACTTCCCAACGACGATTCGTATAATTCGCACACTCACGCGAGCTCGTGGGCTCCAGCCAAGCGGCGGCTAATGTTGATCCATTTATATTTACCGGCTGCATAAAAGCAACGCAGAATTACACACAGCAGGAGGAAAAAGTTCCCGGAGAAACCACTACACGGATTACCCGTTGGTATTTGCGAGAACAATGGGAGAACACATTTCCAGAACTAGCCGAGGACCATTCAGGAGGAAAAAGGGCTTGCGGTGCAGACCGCGAATACACACAGTCGAGAAGTTCACGCATTTACCTCTTCGCGTCTTCACAACCCCGCCGGCACAGATATCTCCCCAGCGATAATGACCCTGGACATTCAATGCGGAAGAATGCACCATTTAATAGGGATCAACTGACCAAGTGAATAACAAAACACTGTTCTCTGATGGTGCACGATCAAACGAGAGCCAGAAAATAATTAAATCACTAAGGAAAAGCGAATAGCATCAGTAACTCAAAAAGGTCGGTAATAAGCGAGTAGTAAAAACGAATTTCCGCTAATCAACCTCGTTTTGCGGTAATAAATAAAAATTTGAATTCGTCCGAATGTAGGCTCCCGAGTATTTTTACTTACAGCTTAAAAATAGCCGAGGCTCAAGCTCTAAAAAGTGAGGACAACACGCCGTATGAAAATAATGAGCTCGCGCGTGATTTTTTCTCCAACATACCAAAGCTGCGAAGACACGCGATTGAGTCATTTTTATGCACAAACCGAGACGCTGCGATCAGAAGAACCGAGCACGGAGAAAAATGTTTTATGAAAGGTACAAATCACGTTGACCGTTGAAAATATCAGGCGAAATTGGGAAAAATGTTACCATTTTTCCCAATTTTATAAATTTCAAATTACGAATGTTAATATTTATAATGTAACACAGTGAAATTTCTGGTATCACAGAAAAAAGTGTCCTTTATTGAAATTCGATGTTCTTTTCTTGGACAAAAAGAAACTCACCACCGAAACTTTGCCATGAAGATCAGCAAATTGAACTGTGCAACTTACATTTTTTATAGTGCCCAAAGATCGCAGACGTTTTTCAAAAAAAAATCACCAAATTTATCCAGAATTTCTAGATAGTTTTACAAAACATTTTTCCCCGTGAGGGATGACGCGAAGAGAGACCGTGAGAAGCTGTGTGCCGGAAACAAGTGAAATGTGCTTGTAGCACACGACGAGAAAATAGTTTTTTTTTTTTTTTTTTTTTTTTTCATTCCCAGAGACTCCTTGCGGAATACGACGCGTGTCTGGGCGTTGCTTCCTTGGGAGGGATCTCGTTATTTTCTGCGATATCTGCATGACTGTTGGGTAAGCACGGGTCAGCGCACGTCCCGAGATCTCCAAGAGTCCAAGTCCCTCGGTTCTGTGCGTGTTTATTTCCAGATGCTGGTGCATTTGCGTGTGATCAAAGATGTGTGTGTGTGTGCTCGTATCAAGAGGCAGGGAGAAGGAGGAGAAAGAGAGAGAATGGGTTTCCGGTGTTGCTTCCAGGGTCGATGGAAAGGATGGGGGAGCTTGTGGTACCTCTAGGAAATTACACGTCAGACGTCACCGTGTCAATGAGTCTGCGGCTCGGACAGAAACCAGCCCTTCAGCAACCCTCGCTCCCCTACAGCTGCTTATATCTGTACATCCAATATATATACATTTATCGTGGCTCTGTCCTTCTTTACCTTTTCACCCTGCTTGGCTCTCTGCTCGGCACCGCTGCTCGCTGTCTGCAATTGCACTCTTCTCCTATTCATCGCGACTTCCTTTTTAGCCCTGTGCTGGAACTGCTGTACGAACAAGCCATACAATCACTTGTTATAAATACGCGGAGCGTTGAAATGTAACCACGGTAAGGATCGAGTTCGGTAACTCATGCACAAACATTGATTCGCTGGCTGGAGACGCGGTCTCTTTTACCCATTTCACTGGAAATCGTGAAGTCCGACCGCATTACCAAGCCTTGTATCGAGACACGCTTTGAACCACGTCGAAGCAAACTCATGCACAAACATGCGTGAAAGACCGGGGAAACTTTCGCTCTCCCCATGTAACTGCACGCTCGCTCTATTGATAACGCCCACATATTCAACTCCAGTCGCCGAAGGCCACGAGAACAAGGCTCCCAGACAGGTAAATTAGCAGGGAAAATCGAGGCTGGCAAGAGCCTGATCCTTTTTTACTGGATGTAAAGATCCACGATATGCGGTGGCGAGCTTTGTATGCGGCACGCGGAACGCCACGGGCGCTTTCCCCCGTCGGTGAACGCCGAAGGGATCGTCATTCGGGTATGTGCTGTCTCGTCCAAAACGGTTCGCAACGTCAAATCCAATCGATCGTGATACACAGAACTAAGCGCCATGACGGTACAACTCGACTCATCACTGGCAGCGATGCTCTCATCCAAAATGACAATTTCGACAGTGTAATTATCTCCAGACTTTTCGACACTGACGCGAGACATTATCAGAAATAAGAGAGGCGAAACTGCGAGCCAGCTTCATTGAATCCGGCGATATTACCTATCCGATATAACGGACATTGGAGGAAAGGCAAAAGTTGTATTAACACGCTCGACTCTCCGCCCACGTCTCGCTTCCTCCTCGAAGCTTCATTATGTCCGACTAATGAACCATTAAAGTTTGGATAACTGAATAAACTCGGACGTCAGTTGGAAAAAAGGTTGAAATGAGTTTCCCTCTCTACCGTTAAATAATCCGTGAATAAGACTTCCTTGCAAACCGTTGAATGATTGAAAATATTCTTAGGTCAAGTTCAGATGACATTTCTTTCAATCTTCAATACGCAGCGGCCCAATTATAGTTTCCAAACGAACTTTTATTCGCGCGGTTAAACTGATTGAAATGTTTGCTATTCATTCGGCATGAAGATTTTTCAATTACGCTAATCTGACGTCTTTCCGTTTTTACGGATTTAACATTTTCGCACGACTCTATCGAGAATTCGAATCGAAATATCTCGTCGTTTTGACATTATTACGATTTCGATATTTCTCTTTCAGCATACAGTTCTATCGAGCTGCATACGATTAAACTCGATCGGACCCTCCACCTCCCACTTTCCGAACAAAAGACATAACATTATTTATGAATTAATCCAGTATTTTCTCCAAACGAATGGATAACCAAGGGAAATCATTTTATCCTATATTCTCAGTCCATTCGCTGCTGAGTTCATTGAATATCATCGAGCGCCAGTATTCTATGAAATTCTAATTTTCATTTCATCCCCGTATTAATACATTATTCGAAATCTTTCCATTTCGCATTATGCATATTTACAGATCTAAATATTGTTACGGTTTGCCCCTCTTACATGCCAAATTTATGCTCCCCAAATACAAATGAGTACAAAATAAATGATTTCTTCCACTCCCCTATGAACGAAACTGGCTCTGGATTCTCTGAAAAGTTTCAAAATAACGATACAATATTGATTATTATCAGGATTAATTTGCTGCATGGACACTTTGGTGCGTTTATCCTAAAACGATAATGCTGAGATTCGACTTGAAGGAGGCGAGTAGAGAGCAAGCTTAGGGTAACATTTGGGTCCGAAACTAGGACAATATTCAGTCGGTGGTGAGTGGAATGTACAAGGAAGCTGATGTCGGTGGGACGGAGTTGGAAGTTGTAGTGGACAAGCGAGTGTGCATCTTGTGGTGGGTCGTAGGAGTTTCCGCAGGTGAAATTCAAGCAGGAGATCTTCGGGTCACGATCGTTTATATCCATGTGTATATATACGGATGGGGAACTGGGCCGCTGGCAGCCAATCAATTTCCTGGGTTATAGAGGATCGTGGCGTTGGTAGGAAGAACGTGGAAGCAGGTATAGTCGAAGGCATTGTATCCGAGCTCAATAATGGGAGGTTCCTTCGATGAATGCTTAGGCTCTCCTTGCCTGCGTCAAGGACGCACCGGTATAGCGTTGTTTCCTTAACCCCATGCGAAGAGGCTCGGTTTACGAGGGTCTCAACTGTAGATGAGAAAAGCGATTGGGATTTTGGTTGAGCGATAGCGTTGCGAGGGGGAGAGGGGCACGAGAGTGGGTCCCTGCGAATCGAAGGATGCTCCGGACGATCATTTACCAAGATGGACGGGACTCGCCTGCTTCTCTCAGCGAAATCCCAATATCCTCTTGCTAATGTGCCCTATACTCGCTCCAAAACAGGCTCCTCTTGATGCGACCAATTAAAGCGAGTATGTCGGGGATCACGCGTCACTCTCGGATCTCCCCGCGTGCAGCCTCCATGGTGCTAATGCAATACACTTCTTGAGCGTGGAGCAGCAGAACTAGCAGGTGGCTGTGGGCGAAGCATCTATTGCCTTCGATCTCCCGGATGTACTAAACCTTGTTGCAGTAGCTGATTGAAACGTCGAGCACTTTGACCAGTCATGCCGTTGCAGGGCAACCCAACAATGCTTTTCTATTATCCGGATCGAATTCTTAGGGAAACGTTTCGCCCAACCGGAGTGAGATCATCATCGATCAATTGGACTAAAACTCACAAGATTTATTCAACTCCGCGTGGCTCGCCTGATGGATATTCAACGTTCAGTCAAACTTAAGATCTCACTAATGACAACACAGCCTCGGAGTATGCATCAACTTCAATTGTTCTCGCGCAGATAAAGAGCCACCCCTTTTTCGTGTAGATGTCTCGATCTCCACCTCCGCCCCCGCGAAACGGCCTCAGAAGCCCCAGAGTTCGGGGTGATTAATGACCTGACAGTAGCGGCTGCTGGAGTACAGTTTATTGGAAACACGCGGATGGAAGCCCCGCATCGATGATGCATCGCTGGCTTGTAGTACGAGGCCGAGACTGTATGTATATCATAGTTACTGTTCGCGGGCGTTGCGCTCCTCCCCGCTGGCTCAACTCACCTCGATTATCCTCGGGAAAGCTTGCCTCGGCATCGATACAGTAACTCTTCCAATAATAACCAACCAGGGCATAGAAACCTAACGATAGAAACGTTAATAAGATCAAGCCGGATCGTTAGTGCGTCATTGGCACGCATTCGCTGTGCGCCTCGGGACATCCCGAACGAGCGTAAACATCGCCAAGCTCTCTCCATACGTTCATCCATATTTTGAATGATATCGTCTGCTACCTGGACGGAACAGTTACGTGTACTACTGTTATTCTCAGAGCTATTCGATCGTGGATTTCGATTGCGCCCTCGTTGCCATCTCCAGCCGGCCCGATCGACTGACTAATTGCCTTCTGGTCAACCGAATCGTGTTTTCTCGCTTGATAGATTGAAAACCAACTGGGAATTTATCTGTTCCTAGTTCCTCGGAACTGGGAAAGTGAAAAGTTGTTTAAAAATATGTAAATGCTCGTCGCTCGCCGACGATTCTTACTTTGAAATTGCTCGAAATCGAACGATTTTTTAATTGTCGCTGAATCATATTAAGCAAGTAATTATGGACTCTGAGAGTTGAAGATCTGATCGAAGTTCCGATCGTTTCGAGTATATCGAGAGTATGGATCAGTCGAGTAAGCTCACTCGGCATTTTCGAAATCGAAATTCTTTGACGCGCGGTTTGACCGATTTTTGCCATCGTCCTGCGCAGGCTGACAGAGCCTTCTTTAATCGGTCAAACTGTGTAAGAGAATTTCAATTTCGAAATTTGCAGCTATCTCGCCCGCACTCGCGGTTCGATGCACCGACTGATCCACCCTCTTAAAGGTCTGTGACAATTTTCCGGTCTCTCGTAAGCGGGCACAAGCTTTTTTTACTATTTTTTCAATCGTCGTATCCTCGAGTCCGTGATCGATCAACAATTACGGATGAGTCGCCAATGATTTTGTGCGAACGAGGTGATTTCTCACGCAGACTCGTGGAAAATTTCGCACAGTCGACGTTATTCTGGTAACCATCGGTCGAGAGAAATTCTAATCGAAACTATAGATGAGAGAAACATCGCATCGACGCTATATTAGTTTGATGAAGCGACTCTGAGGCAGGAGCGTCGCTCGCGTTCACCCATCGATACGATATAAATCGTGCTCGTTCGCCCCGACGCGTTGCCCATACGCCAGCGAACAATAGCTATAGATAATATGGACACGGCAGATAGAAAGGGGAACGAGGATAATATAGCTTTCGAGCGTTCACGAACCTTTCACACATATGCACAGGTCATTTCATTCCGAATTGATCGATCGAAGAATTCCATCATTCCAAACTGGTCCACGAGCAATTAACAACTTCACTCTCTGTGCGTTCTTCTTCAAACGCGATATTTTACATTTCATGTGACTCTTCGAAGAGGACAACAGAGACGAAAGGAATTTTCATCAAAATAGGAATTCCTCGTTATTAATACTTGATCAATATTCGAACGACCGAGAATTAAAATGCCACGAAATATATATCCTCCGGGGATAAAAGCACTTTCGGATAAACTCGTGTCGAGTATCTCAGCGATCCGGAACACGAATATCATCATCCCCTCGATGCTCTACTCCAATGAGACACTCGATTCTATGGGGAATAATAATTGTTTTTCAAAAAATTTCGATATTCCTGATGAAATAGCCCGTAGGAAGCGAGACTCTTTCCCTCGCGATTGTTAGAGAACGATCCTACGGCAGGACGTTTATTTATCGAATGCCCATTGGAACAGATATGATTAACGATACAGCGAGAGAGGGAGAGGAGCAAAGTACACGTATACCGAGTGACTCTGAGAGCAGCGGCGTAGCTTCACGGTGGGCAATTACTCGGGCCAATTAAATCTCGAGATGATGCTGGCGTTTGTGGGACACAAGTTTTCCGTGAGGGAGTCTGAGCCATCATCTGCCAAAACCGTAGCAGCCAAATACACTCGCTAGACAAGATAATTAGAGCACGCAAGCGCGAAATAAACCCTCTGCTCTCGTCAAACTTCGAAACCCGTTCAACTTGCCTGTGTATTATCTATATTTATATGTTTTACGTATACACGGGATCCCTCATCTGTGCACGTGCAATCCTTTCTGCGAGCCTGATTAGCATAGATATTGGCAAAATAAAAAAGCCGATTGAATTTTTTTCCACGGCGCTTCTTCATCGAACGAGAATCAAACGCGGCGCCCGAGATTTATCTCAATGCCCAATTCGAACGAGGCACGCCGAAGTACTTCAAATTCTTGTCATCGAATCTTCGGCTCGACACTCTTGGAAGTTCGAATCCACGAGATCCTTGTACAGCTCACCAAAGTCTATGTTGTCTCGTACACATTTTTGTTTATAGATTTATTTCCATACGTATTTTACACTCTTGCGTACGTGTTCGCAGCCAATATGAGTATGGAGCAACCCTCCCGTGTGCCAAGTGTATTTGACAGTTAAGATTATTTACCACGTAACTTGGGCGCAAGCACACACGTCGCTCCACCTTCCTCCACCTCACTCGATCGCGTATCTTCGTGCGCTCTGTAGTTCTGCATTTATTCATGTATTTTCCCGATCATGCGTACAGTCGAAATTCTCTTCTTGTTCGAGGGAAGCCGCTCCGCTTTTTCCCTGATCCGTCATCATCAAACTCTCCGTTTTTCCACCCGTCGCTCGAGGTTCGATATCGAAAAAGCGAAGATTTCAATCGGCTCCGTATACGAGCCGTGCAGCTTGGCGAAATCTGCAGCAAAGCTCTCGCCCATCGCGCGCAGCCATAAAAATAGTCTTTTTTTAAAAACAGCCTGACCGACAGGCTTTGTTCATAACGAAGGGAAAAATTCTGCAATATTTTGAAGTTAACATTCGTACGACTCGAAATTTCGACCAATCGATGGACTTGTCTACTTTCACGGATCACTTTTGCCTCCCGCACATTTGCGGGCTCAACAAAGTTCCTTGATTCAGGGAAAAATGATATTTCACAGAGCGAACGGTCCCGAGCTTATAACTTATCGAAAGTTCAACTATAATCCGAGCATTATTCCGGGTCTGGGCATAGGTGAATTCGAGTTTGGAGTTTTCAGGAACGATCAGTATTCGGTCGTGCAGTAGATTCGCACATACCAGAACTTATATATACGTATACACATTATATGGCAATAGTACATGTGAATTTACGCGGGCATGTGCATGTATTACATCGAGGAATTACATATTATCTATGTATTTATGTTTATATATACATGTACGCGGAAAAGGAAAGCCAGCAGAATCTGCCGGCAATACCGTGTGCGTTTTACCAAGGCAGAAACGAGAAACGTTAACGCCGAGCTAGTAATGCTGACTGAATTTTCTCGTTCGCACTTGGCATACCTTATGCACATACACACCTATTGTACGATACCGTTTTCCCAACTAAAATGTAAATCCGAGGAAAGTTCGCTTTGCCGTGGAAACTCGTATAAAATGAAGCTGATGTTAACGGACGAAAGGCAGAGCCGGGCGGCTTCTCAAACGCAGCTGAATGGCTCACTTTGGCCATTTTTTATTGCTGATATCCGGGGCAATCGTTACGTTGCGTGGAAAGTTGGAGGAACGGAGGGGAAAAAAGCGGACGATAATATTTGACAGTGAAATTCGAGGTTGCCGAGTACACGTTCGGCTTGTTTCGATCACTGCGAAACGAGAATGATTCTGGTGTATAAATACAGCGGTTTTTTGCACAATCGCGATTGAAAATATGAGAAAAGTAAAATCAACATTTCGCGGCAAAAAACGTAAGCCGATATTTAATTTTCAATGCAAAGAGAGAAACGCCGAAAGGATCCACTCGCACGGAAAATTGGATTCGCGTATAAACGTACGGACGAAACTCCTGCTCGGCTCCGAAATTCGATCTTTTTCGAAGTAGGTTAATTGATTGGCGTGTTATAAACGACGAGAGGTGGAAATTAATAATCGAAAGAAAAAGTGCTCGCGATCGCGTCACAAGTATTATTTGTTTTACGAAATAACACACAGACTTCTGTTTGTGCGTATATTTGCGCGAGCTTCGAGCCGGTGGCATAAGCGACATTTTGTACCAGCAACATGTATACGCTGAAATAATAATATTAGCTGTAATATATTGCGAGCGTAGCAAGAAATGACAGAGGTTCCTACGTTTACGCGACTATCCATAGCCATATACACGTGTTTACCGAAGGCTTCGGGATGAAGGATTCCTCTCGCGAATACATACGACCTCGAGTATATACGAAAAGAATATACACGCACGCAGGGTGAATAAACTCAATCCGGACAGAGAAAAATTCAACAATTTCGCTGAGTCCTCTCGTTCGTCTTACGTCTTCCTGCCTGAAAAAGCGAAAGCAGCCTGATAAAAAACAATCGACCTCGAGAACGTCGTCATATTATTTTGCTTCTGCGAATGTAAAAATTCTCGGAAGACTTATAAAAAATCTCGATTACGCAACGAGACGTCGATGGAATTGGATTACGGGAATATCCGTCAGTTGCGCTTTACGCTCAAAACGGTTTTTTCCGGTTTTTATATAAGTTTTTCATTGTTTTCTTAACTTGGTCGAATTATACTCGAAACTCATGTTCGACTGCGAAGAATGAAATTTTTAAGGGTGCTCCGCACATCCATAAACTCAACGAGGTTACAAAGATCTGGTGAAGAATTTTTCGGAGCGTGTTATACGTCCTCGGCGTCGTTAATCACACCAGACCCCATAGTAATTTCCTCTCCGGCCTCCCCCCCCTCGTTTCCTACAACTCTGCTGGTTATACTCCACCTCGCTTTACTACCAAGTTTCATTAGCACCAAGTGTAAAGTCGTGATACCCGAGATTGGCGAGAAATATTACAACGCGAAGGAAAATCGGTGAATGGAGGGATCACGTCGAGCCCCGAGAGTGCAGCGAACCTTCATAAGTTATATGAGCGCGCGGGCTCTTTCGATTTTTCTGATGAAACGAAAACTTGACTATCGCGTTGTTTTCTCCCTCGTTTACCCTGCGTATTACGCAGACCCAGCGGAAATAACTATTCGCAGGCTCAATTATTAACCGGATCGGTCGTTAGCTGCCCTCTAATCACTTTCGTTCCGCGCGAGCGTCACGTCGACCAATTGTCAGTTTCAACTCAGCGAGCTTTCGAATATTAGTGGGCCATCGAATCATTAGTTTAACGAGCTCGCGAATCATCACGCAGCGAAAGTCTTTTGTTATTATGACTCGTCATGCTTGGTGAGCGAGCGTGCATCGTTAACGAGGAGGATTCATTCGCCTCCCGAAGACATTGGATACCGGAAGAGACAAAATTCGTTTCCTGCAACCCAACAAACTGCTAACGCGATCGAACTGAATTGGCTCGGACGACGAATATCTCTTTGGAAAATCCTTACCAACGAAAAATAAAGTTCAGTACGTTTGTCTCGATGCTCCTGCGAGAAGATGGAACGGGTGTTACGTAACTTGTGGATCTCCATGAACGAGGAGACACTCTCCTCAATCGGTCGATCCCCATTAGCCCATTACTCTTCCCCACGCGTTGAGGGGGTCGAAAGGACACTCGTGGGCCAGCTTGCCAAAGAAATTTACGAGTCCGTGAACCGCGAGCGACACCAGAGGGAATAGCTTTGGTGTGCGCTGTGGATCGACCGAGATAGAACGGTTTCTCTGTTTGCGTCGTATCATCTTATACTTTTCTTTTCCGCTCACTTATTCCTCGCGATAATTCTCTCCAGTCGACTGTCCCACACGCCATTTTTTTCCTCTTCCAACTCATTTCTTACCGTCCGCATTTCGTCTCTGTTTACTCTGTTTTTTGTCGCTTCATAAACTCGTAAGTTTGCAGCGTTGCGAATGAAACTCGTGGATCTGACGGCCTAGAACTCCATTCTTCGGAGCTTAAACATTTCGACAATTTTCATCGCTCCCCAAGTTTTCCCTGTTCTCTAACCCTTCTGTTGACAAACTGCTATTCCTGCTTGGGCTTTGTGCACTTGTGCAATAACGGAAAACACGGGTATTTGAGTTTGACATCTTGCTCGAAGAAACTACTCCGCCAAGTCTGCTATTCCCCCGCGAATCTCTCGCCGTACATTATTCAATGAAGCTTCTCCATAGTTTTATTTTCAACGGAACTTTCCACCCCGGATGCACCTGAATTTTTTGTAATTTTATGCAAATACAAATACTTTTAAAGGATGTAAGCTTAGCCGGGGGTTGAGTGTCTTGCTGTGCCTCGTCCTCGAGTGCTCCGGTCGATTTTCGACGGTCGCAAAGAGTAAACGCGTCCACGTGGACTTTATCCCAAATTTGTATCGCTCATTCATCATTTTATTCAACTGTGAATGCTGCAAAAAGTTTTCCATTCAATCGGAATTTCCATTCGAAAGTCGATGCCCTCGCATTTCTCGTAAGCGATGAATTTCAAGTTCAAGCGTTGCATGAATCAGAGAGTATCTGGGCTCCGTTACAGAACCTTTTTGGAACCGAGCTCTCGGCCACTGGGCCTTTCCCTTCTATAATTATTGTACGAAGGTTCAGGTTTAATCAGTTTGAGTATACCGGGATGTAGCCAGGGGCCGCATAATTACGAGCAAATCGAATCACCGCAAGGCGAGTTTCGGTGCACTTGGCCGAATGTGTACTCAGGATCACCCGCGAGATCGGTAAATCCCGGAGCTTCGGGTATGCAAATCAGCGGTCGCACACTTACCTTCGCGTCCGTATGCGAAGGTGAAGTTAGCAGGAGCACATATTCGCACACGTGGGGATGAGTACGCCGAAAGGGTGGATCGGTCAGTGATTTAATCCCTCAAAGAACAAGAACTCACAATCAAATTTTCATCAACACTCCCAAAATCCTCGCCGAAACTTTGCTTCTAGCAACTTACCAATTAACGTGAATTTAACGAATCCACGAAAGCGTATTACATACGAATTTGTCATTTTCGAAGAGTTTCACGAGAGCTTCCGCTCCGTCGTTTCCGGTCCAATGAACGAGCTCCGAGAAACCAGCACGATTGAAGAACCTCGAAAAGAATTGCGATCTGCCAAAGTGGATGATTTAATCGATGAAAAAGAATTCGTTCGAGCGAGTTAGCCGAATGAATTTTAGCTCAGCTGTTAATGAAAGATTGCTCGTTATCCGTCCGCGCGGTACAGCGCAGCTCGGAGTAACAGTTAATTTAAAAGCTCGCGTTATGGTGACTGGGAGTGTTTAATTGGAACAAACGAATGGGGCACAGAGCGCGAGGATCTTTTCGTTCAGGATTTGCATCCGAGGCAAAATTCTGTATCGATTAAGCTTCGCCAAATAACTCAGCAAATCCGAACGGCGGCGGGCACAGATACGTGTATGAGCAATGCGCGCTGCTTGGTGATTGCGGGCATAAATATACGTACAGGTATATACACGTAGGAGACTTGTCTCCCGATCTCGCTCGATATATCGTTTTAACTGGTATACGAGAATTACGTGCCTGTTTACATAATTGGTACGTGGCCGCGGTAATTTGATGGAAAATAAATAGGCCGAGAGCGGAGCGGGAGGTTCGAGAGCTTCGGCGGTGATGGGTGGCAGCGAAACCTGATTGAAACCACACGCGTCGAGAGGACGAGAGTGAGCCGGCAAGGGAGGAGGCTGGGAATCGGTTGAGCTTTCTCTATGAACGCGGCTGGCTCTCTAAACATATACGCAGAGCAGGCTTGTCGCCATTAACGTGGCGAGAGCGCGCGTCGAAAATTGGCAAAATATTCGATTCGTTACTTTCGAGAGCATTATACACAAGTTATTATTATACGCGTATGAGTATAAACTGGTGGGTAACGAGCTCTCCGTTCTGGGGCGTGCAACATTCGAGGGAAATGTCAAGCAAACGTTTCTCCTACAATCAATATTATTCATGAATTCGATTTGACTAATTAATTGCCATGCGACATTTTTCCTCGCTATAACTACCGCCGTTTTTATTATCGTTGTTGCTTCTTCCTGCTCGAGATCGTTACGTCCGCGAAAAGTTAGCCTGGGGCAAGCAATAATGAGCCGAAAAGATTGTTCGACAAAAACTGTCATTCGATAATAGAGACCCCGTTGGAGACGTGCGTTCTCTCGAGATCCTCAAAAATATCTCGACACCGTTTCAGGTCAGGTGAACTCTCAGGGAGAATAAATTCATGGAAATTCTTCGTATCGCACCAGAGTTGAAGGTGATTTCGAAGCTCTTGAGATCGCGCGAAACAGAAGACGCGGTGAAGCGAAAGAAGAATACACAAAACAAATAGATAAAGCGATATAATTATACAAAAGGAGAGAAAGGAGGATGAATGTGCAGGGAAATTCGCTTCGAATAAATAATTACTTGGCTGTACTGGGTCCACACTAGCGTCCCGGAACGTCGAGAAACTCCGTTTCTCTCTTCCTCTTTTCACATCTCCCTTGCCGCCTTGCACTCTCTATTATTTATGATATTAGATTACGGTATATCACTGCCTTCGTAATTAATTGCCAAGCGTGTGCGCCCATCCCGGTTTATTCTGAACGTTAGGGCGCCCCTCGCAGCGCGCCGTTAACTGCGAAATGCTAATGAACAGATTCAGTTGCCACGAGTTACTTTACCGTGAATTCTTGGAATATTGTTGGAATGTTAAATAAATGAGAGCTTCGGACTCTTTCGTATTTCAGCGTGAAAACTTCTTTCGATATACTTTTCTTATTGTGCGCATAACTTATGGACTGAGATGTGCTTATATAAATACGTAAATAGACGAACGAGGACTCTGGACCTTTTCAACTTTTATTGTCTCATTATACGCTCTCGCTAATGTTATTCCTCACGCCCACGATAAATCCTTCCTTCCATAGATTATGTCGAAAAAATAAAAACGAATTTTCCAGAAGCCAGAAACGCATGCACCAGTGCCCGAAAACAAAGTAGATTACTTACGAGACGATTTCGTGTTCGCCTAGAGTCTCTGGAGTTCCCCTTTTTCTCCAGCCGAACGCGTTAGCCCAGATGCTAATTTCATTTGGCAATATTATCAGTAAGAGGAAAGGAAAATGTGAATTTCAATTATCTCAATTATTCTCGAGGCAACAAAGCGTGTCATCGATGCAATCGAGGCCGAACGCATCGGTATTTACATTCGGGAAATTCACTTCAGTTACTTTCGGTATTTTGCTTCCTGTGAGATACGATTAACTGTAATACGATTCGTCGCGAGGCTCCCGAGGCGTTATCCATGTCTCAGATATTCCTGAAAATATTCAAAAGTGCTTGATGTCAGATTAAAGATACGGTGGAATGACGTTGCGTCAATTAGAATTTTACGTCGTTTCGACGAACCCTGAAAATTTGTTAATCAAATAAGAACGAAGAAATGAACGTTGGAGCTGACACCTCGATGAATTTCTGACTGCGTGTTTTATTCGATTTTCTCCATTTGTTTATCCATCTCGAAAGTGTCCTCGTGAAAAAAGCTCAGTTTTTTATCTCTTCGCACACATCAGCTACTTTTTCGTCGAACTTACAACGCTGCGACACGAAAGACACGTGTATATAGAACATCTGATACAGGAGAGCGACAAGAGCCTTGTCGTGGAAATTTTTCTCACAAAAGTTTTGGCAAATTGCGAAAGTTCCGTTTTGTTTTATGACACCACATGGTCTTTTCTCGTGCGCGTTCCCTCTCGAGTTATCCAATAATAAGTGTCCTCGCAGAGGCAGTGTGTTCCGGCCGGACCAGAGTGATCTTACGGGTTGATGACGCTTTTCTGTTTGTCTCTGGGGGTTCTTCACAAACCCATACGGACACACCTCTGGCACTCTGGCTCTTTTTTTCTTTGCCTCTTTGGTGGTATCTCTCCGTTTTTTTTTTTCGTCTCCATTTTATCCTCAACGACATCCCAATCCTGAACAGAGAGATCGACGTTCCCCGCGGTAGGATAGCTCCGGACGTACCGCTTCTATGTACGGACGAAGAAGATGGTGACCGCGTACACAAACACGAGCCGGAGACTCGGTCTTGTCCCGATGAATTTCCTCTCTCGTAACTCATTTCGAAGCCACCCAGTCCCGCTCTCTTATTCTTCTCTATAAGTAGCAGAAAGGACTCCTTTTATAACTTTGGAATCGTCGGGACTTGAGCTCGGTGTCCTCGTATCCGCACGAGAACTTGTTTTATCCTTTTCCTTTGTTTTTCTTCTTCGTTTCGTTTCGTTTCTTTCTCTCCGGCACAGTACTCGTTCGCTGCTTTGTCCACTTGACCAATTCTTCGATCACTTTGCTTCCACATACTTCTCGTTTCATCGGATCCCTCGTAGGAGAAAAAACGACTTTTTGTTTGCATTCCTTCGCCAGATTCGTCGAGGAACTCTCAATTTTAGCGCGCTCCTCGGAATCCATCTTACCTCAAATACTCAACTTCTCATCCTCCGATCCACTTCTCATCCAAACCCCTCTACTTTCCTCCCATTCTCGCTGGCCCCTCACAATCTTCGCGCTGGTTACCTATACGTGCAACGCTCGCACCATCTGCCCTTAATCCTCGCTTCTCTGACCTCCTGCACTTTTAATTAAATAATGTGATTCAGAAACGTGCTCGAAATACCGGGTGATTTGTCTTTTCCTCGTAACTCATCCTTACGTACCTATTTCTTCAGCTTTCTCCGTGTTTCTTTACTCCTTTCGACGCTAATTCACTTCGCCATTTACCCGGCCAAGACCTCTTTCCTATTTTTTCCTCATTTTCACTCCCCGCCGTTATTCCTTTGTGCCTTAACTCGTCGCTGATGCATCTTCCTCTCCTCGCGCGGCATCCATTCATTAAAATATACTCTGTGAAAATTCGGTGAAACGTGAGTGGATTTCGTGGCATTTCATCGCTGCGAGTTCGCCTCAGCTCAGGCAAGAGAATACTTTTGAAAAAAGTCCTCGAGCAACGACAGCTTTTTCACGACTCGACCACTCCTCCTCGTCGCACCTTTCGCCACTCCGAATCATTGCTAAAGCGAAAAATAGCCCGAGCATTTAAATAATATCCTCTCTTTCGTCGCACATGTACTCCCCAGGAAATCGACAATGGCGACATAAACTCCGCGCTCCCAAAGTTCAACGATTCTCCCGACCGCGGCGTTTGTTCATCGAGGGAATTGGAGCGGTGTGGAGCAGGCTATCTCGTCAAATCGATCATGATTTCGCGATATCATCTGGCTCTCCATTATGTACTTCGGACTAGATGAAACAGACAACTCGTTACAAGGGCGTCGTAAACGTGACGACGATACAACGATTTCGCGTTATCTCGAATACACTACCCGACACAATAATGTTACTAACAGCCTATCTATAAATAAATTTATATGTCTTTACGCGCTGTACATAATGCGCACTCAAACTCACCGTATATATGTGAACCATTTTGGGATACAAAAGGTCGAAACGTGTTGCGAGGTACATAAAAGGGGGTGGCCAAGGGGAGGAAGGTCCGAACGTAAAATATTTCAGGAATTATTTTCATTCCATAATGCTTTATTCACTAATGTGCGGTGTTATTGCAGCGCGAGTAAAGAGCAGGTTGATGCTTCGAGTTCGTTTTCTTTAGTCATTTCTCGGACGGTCAGGGTGGCACGAGCTTTTACGTTCGCTCCTCTAGCCCTCGGATTATTACGGGTTCCGTAATGCGATGCGAGTGGATAGTGAAACAAAAAGGAATTTTTGTGCCTTGATGTGATTCCTTCGGAAATTCTAGCAGATTGCACGTCACCGTGTAACAGGAAGATATTAAATTTTCGGGCACGTCCGGAGCTGGCGGGACGAAGCAGGAGTTGAAGGTAATCGAATGTTTTCATTTCGTGTGATCTCAAACGAGTGTGACTTTGTAAAAAATGTAGTGAAAAGAGTGGCTTTTCGAAAGAGACTTAATTGGTTCGAGGGCCGAAAGGATGAGCGCGAGCAGGAATTTTTGTTGAAACAAACTTTTGTTTTAAAAGTTGAAGCAAAAATGTGCTCTCGCAGCCACATTTTTGCTGTACTTCCAGTTCCGCAGCTTGCTAGTTTCGGAATTAATGCAGTCCGAAGGCAGCGAAGCGGAGAAAAAATTTAAAAAGCTGCCATCGATCGGGAGTCCGATGAAAAATCGGCGAATACGAGGCTGTTTATTCCCCCGTGTGGAAAGGAAAAAAATCATAGTCATGAAAAAAAAGGGTCAGGATTGCGTGCTGAAAGTTTCTCGTGGAATTCGCCTGCCACGCTTATTCATCCACGTGCGCGCATCTACGTACGTATAAACATGTGGGATTCTTCGTCGACGAGTGTGCACGATTCGAGCGCATAGAGGGATCGATCCAGCCAATCGTAATCAAGCAACGTTTATTGCCCGTTCGACCGATCGACACCACCCTACTGGCGACCCAATAAAATTTCTTTCACGGGACAGCAACGCTCTTTTCCTTTCCCACAAGCTGTCGAATCTCAATGCTAAAAATACTCAATCCCCGTGCCTTTATTTCGCGAATATGTATTTGCGGGTTCGACACGGCTATCGTAGGATTTTACGCCCCACGGAACGAAAATTCTCGACAACTGAATAATGTTTTATGCCATTCCATTCCACCTTTACGTCCGTATGCGCATCCAATTTTTTCGACTCAGTTATTATGGAAATGGAACTCCAATAATGATGAATAGCAAGCGACATGAAAAACAACCAGCTTTCACAACATGCCGTATGCGCTTGGAGTTGGATTATTGGCAATAATCCACATTGCGATTCAGCGATAATTAGAAGCCTGCGGAAAAAATGAGACGAAGTAAAAAAGCAGCATCTCCGCAACGATTCCCCTTCGCGAAACGTAGCAATATTTATTCACAATTCCAACAAGTCCTGCCACTGCGAACATCAAACGATCGAATTAATCAGATCTGTTGTTCCACCTGCGTGAATAAAGATCTTGATACCAGATTGATTCACTTTTTCCCCTCTCGCTTCATCGTCGTTTCATTTCCGCTCTCGATGTCTTTCCTCCGCGTCACGTCCTCGTCTTTGTGAGCTTCTGCAAGTGATGGAGTGCGCATTCTCTCGCTGGTACTTGATATAGTGAGATGGGACAAAACGAGTGCTGTGCTTCGCGTTCTCTCCGCTTCTTCCCACATCTTGGCTCGCTTTACTCATCTACTTTATACAGCGAAGCATTGATATATAGGTCACAGGCTGTGTACATCGATGTAGAAGGAGTTTAATGTCGACGTTATCAGCTACCGTCGCCGCTGCGGGTATCGAATTGCTTTTGATATTCCATCAAATATTCGGAAATGAGCATTGGAACGAGCACGAACTCTGTTTTGTCGCTCAGTTGCAACGAATTTAGCGGCGACTGTTAGGAAAATCGTCACCGTCGTTCGAAATCGTTTGGCCAATGGAACATTTATTTTTCTCAATACAACTACACGAAAACCGTGTCCCGCGGTACTCCCTGCGGTGGAGCATGATTTAAGGCCACTCAAGTTTGGGAAGAGCGAGCTTTTGTCACCTCGGCGTGGAACGTCCCAAGCGTATTTCGCATTTGTGTATACGACATGTAGCGTCGGATGCATACTTCACGTCGTTCCACCCTCCCCGGCCACGATGGACAGCCGTTTCTTACTACAATATTTCCCACGCTATAATAAACCTCCGGGACCTTTCGTTCGTCATTTTCGCCCCCTCCGATCGTTCATCCTCGTGAATTCGTTCTCGATGTATTCGCGCCGCACCGAGAGAACGTGGGCGAGAGTTTTTTAATGAGAATTCCGAAAGGGCGGGCACTCATTGATGATTCGACGGGAGAACGATGACGAGAGTCGGGGAATAATGAAATCTCGCGTTGTTCGCGATATTCTGATTGAGATATTTCCTGGGCAGTGCGACGCAATGATCAACGTACACAATCGCTTCACCGAGTTCGAGAACAACTTCTCGCTTCGAAGATTATCGGGAAGAAAGTATTTTACAGGAGATGCTCTCGGTAGGGGCGAGCGAGAAGAAGAGAATACAAAATATCGACAGGCCGGGGGATCCCTTCTAGGAAGTATCCTTGATCAAGATTAGAGGTGGACCACAATAGTGCGATTTATCGATCGAGCTGACACTTTGCCTCGGTAGATACCGCACGGCCGTCGCTGCTGGACGCTGCCGGCTCGCCGTTCCCGTCGAACTTTAGAAGTTGTTTCGAATTTCTTCTTTTTGTGTCTTTCGTTTCTGTTTTTTTATCTCCCTTCTTTTTTTTATCCTGCGAAGCTTCGGAAAACGTGCCAGTCCAACGAAGCAAAAGAGGAATACACGAGAGACTCCTCCGGTCATGCTATATCGTGTTATAACAGGGATGAAACTTTCGATCCTTTCACGGAGTCACCGTTCTCCATCTCCCTCCGAGTCTCCGCGGCGGTCCTTCTCCAGCTTGGCGTCTGGTCTCGTTAAAGCCGGATTTACACTAGCTGTAAACTCCTGCTCTTGTGAGCGCTCGAGAATGCAACTCTCGTGAGAGGTTCTTGTCGCTAGAATACGCGTCGGCCAGCCGCGCGATAATCCAGCCACTTCCGGCCTGCTGCTATAACAAGACGTATAGTCGTCGCGCGAACGTGATGTACATCGTAAATCCTAATATTCAGGGGGAAGGAGAAAGGGCCTCATCGGAGGGGATGGCGGAACGCCTCGACGCGTTTAACCTCCCACGTTGGGTAACGAAAAATGTATGAATTTGTTGGATTTCAGATGCGTCAAAATCGCATCGAGCTTCCTCGCAACGACTTCATTTCTCCCCTCCGAATATTCACTTCTGACTCCCCCCCCCCCCCCCCGTCCCGCACCGAATAACGCCCTCACCCATTTCGCCTCGCTCCGTTACAATGCGTTTCGCATGTAACGCACCACGGTGCGGAACATCAGTGCAGTTTGCCGTGACGTTTCTCCACACGCGCGCACCCACGGCTCCGCCGCGCACGAACCCAGCAGACGCGGAGAGATGAGAATTTCCGGTTTACGAGTTCGACACGATGACGGGCGATTAATCGCCGCGAGCGAGCTAGCCTTTATGCTATAATAATTACCGCCGGCCAATTATCGCCTTCCACGCCACCCTTTTCGGCCTCTTCCCCCGCGTTAAACCCGTCTAACAACCATGCACACGTGTGAACACGGATCTCGAAAATATACATGGATAAGAGAAATATAACGTAACGGCGAAACTCCTGGTGGAGCTGGAGCACGCTTCGTATATTCGCATCAACGACCGGACGACGAGGAAACACGAGAAACATCGTTAAAGTAGTTACAGCCATCAAGCCCCTATTTTGACATCCGTATCGTGTGTGCTCTGCGCGCACCAAACCGACCGGATACGCGCACACCTTAACAAAGGATGAAACGCGCCGATTTAAGCCGTCACAAAATAGCGCAGTGATGGACCGCCGAATGTGCGAGTCGACGACGAATATGGTCTGAATTTATACAATAAAATGCTTCTTGACCCAGAAATTATTCGCTCACTCAACATTTTTCCATGTGAATGAGGAAAAACCAAGGAAATGCGATAAACGTTGATAATCGCGGGCGACGCTCGCGCGCTCGTATCGAAATTATATTTGTCGGGGCAGTTCTCTCGTTATTTTCCTTTCGAAATTTGCTGCATTGCCTCTGAATAGCAGGGAAATTGTACATCGATTCACTGCACCAAATATATACGCGTAAATACAGTTTACAGTTGATTTTACAACTGGGGGATGTGTCAACAGCGGCGCTAATGGAGCACGCGGATAAAGTAAAGCGCACTCGATAATTTAGTAACTGTAAAATCCGCGGCGTTGCTGGGCTCCATGAGAAACCTGATACCACAACGGTCATCATGCACTCCGGTTATTAAAAATATCTTCAATATATGATAAAAAGCTACGAAAAAGTAGTAAACTCGAAGCGCCTCGGTGAAAGGGCGAGCGATGAAAATATCGCGTGCTAATCGTCGCGGGTGTTTACCGATTATCGCGTGCTATCGTTTGTTTAATCGAATTCTGTGAGTCAGGCTGTTTGCTGTTTTTCAATTTGAAATTCAAGCGTCACAGGCTACGGAAATGTCGACTGTGGCTCGACGAAGTTTCGGGATTTCCTCGAGTCGGCCTTCCAGTCCAATTTAGTCAGTAGCAATATCGCGTTATCGATACGGGCAGGAAAAGCGAAGAATAAGTAAAATAGGAAATCGAATGAAAAGCGCAAAAAACATATGGAGCCGCCACATTTTTCTTGCAGGGTGGCTCTTCTTTCATTTTTCGAACGTGCCTACCGGCGGCTTCGTACTGCATCGCGCGCAATAAATACAAGAGGGAGGCGAAATGAATGTCGGGGAAAAGGAAGAAAAAAGGCTGCTCGCGAGGAGGACACAAGAAAAATGAAAAATAAGAGAGTTCAAGGAAAAGAAAGAAAAATGGAAGAGGAGCTTGTGGAACAGATTGCAACGTGTTTCCGGCTCACGTAGGACATTCGAATGCGTCGCGATGCATACGCGAGCCGCGTGCGAGACGACCACGACGACGGGAGCAGGCTCGCGAGAGCGAGAAAGAGCAGCAGCACAAAGCACGAGAGGGGCGAGCTTCGGAGGGGATGATTCGGAGCTCGACGAAAGAGCGGGGAGAGAGACGCTCGGGCATAAAGGAGGCTTGTTCGAACGGCGGAGGGGCAGTGAGCGTCGCGACGCCCGTCGAGAATGTGCGCGCTGCTTCGCGGCGTGCCTCCTTTCACGAGTTACCCACGTGGTCACGGAATCTCCAACGATTTTATTTTCTCCGAACATCGTTTTAATAAACTATGGTGAAATCCATCGGAAATTCATTTCTCGATTAAATTACTTTCATTAGCATTGATAATCAAGGTGTCAATGTAGAATGAGCCGCTAAAAATGATCGACGATGTTGCTGGAAGCGAAGACGAGCGACACCGAAGTCGAGTGATTTTAAACTAGACGACGATCGGTCCAACTGGAATTTCATTGGGAAGTTTCTTTCGTAGCAATTTCGAAAGCATTGAAATCGTTCGGCTCGCGAACAGCGAGTCTCGTTTCTTCGAAGATAATCGACTGGAGTCCGACGACATCGACGTTTAAACGTTCCAAGTGAACATCATTAGGAAACATCGAAGTTTTATATCGTATTGAAAAAGTAACGAGTTCTCGAGGGGTTTGACTCTGCTGTCGAAGAAAAAGTTGTTCGAACGGGACGGTTAATCCTCGAGTGTCGATATCTGGGCACCGAAACAAAAAGTAATAGCACTGAAAAAGCTTGATAGCCTCGGAGGAATCGTGATGTTTATGAGAGCAATTAAAGTGACGGAGTTGTGCGACGCGTGGTTGACAAGCACGGGCTTCCGAACGGTCCCAAGAGCTACGCGAATAAATTCTTCATCCCGGAGAGAATGATAAATATCGATGGGGAAAGTTAGAGAAACGAGAGTGCGAAACGAAGACTCTGGAGATTGGTTTCGGCGCGTAAATCGTTATTGACTGAACGCGAGAATAGTACGAGAGAATAAATTTTCGTGAACGAAAAAAGAAGAGAAATATTGAAATATTTATCGAACTCGATAGAGAGTGGAGTGTTAATTGCATGCGAGAAACAATTGACGTCGACAACAACGAATGACTGAATCGAAGTACTCTGAAAACTATAATTAAGGCTTTAAATTATAAAAAAACTTCGTTCGAGCGTCGAGAACTCAGACGAAAGTAATTAACGAGCCCCAACAGCGTTGGTCGTCCTTCCCCGTCAAACAACGATATCAAATAAGTCACTCGAACGAAAAAACGGAATAAAAATGTCCTGCGAAAAAGCGTCCCGGCGATTGAGGTATCTCTTTGCCAAAGCAAAACGTCTCGGTCTGACCGAAGAGGAAGTCGCTGACTTGTCGATCGTCAGAAAAATCGTACCATCGAGATCGAGCAGCACAACGTGGTTCTTCCTCGTCGCTCTCGTCGTGCTTCTCGGTGGTTGCATAGTACTCGCCGTACTGTGCTCGCCGTGCAACACAAGAAATTCCCATCAGGACATCCGCACGAGGATCTGAGAGGAAAAGAAAAGTCCTCAATCCTTGACACGCATCCTGGACAAAAGTATAATTCATGAGTCGTCGCATTCGTCACGGTAATTCCATCCACAATTCATTGCTCCGAAACGGCATTTTTCGGTGCAACTCTTCAAGAGCGTTGTCGGCATTGGGAAAAAAACGCGGAGCTTCGAATGAACTCCGTAATCTAAGAAATTCCCTTAAATTTTCATTTTTATTTAGAAATTTCGAAATACTTGAATAATCGAATAGAAAATTCATCCCGAGTTGTATTCGATCGATTTCCCATGACCGATGTCGCCACTAATCCTCAAACAAACGAGCAGCAGCGCACCAGCTATAATGAATGAAAGTCTTACTCCCACGTGGGCGGAAGGAACGAGGAGTTAAGTGCACAGCAGAGCGCAGATGGCAAGTAGTGCGATCCGGGAATGGTCAGACGGAGGAGGGTCTCGAAGGGATCTCGGCTCTAAATTATTTCTCTCTCCCAGTATTTCCTTTCCTGCAATAAACACACATCTTTGTGCAACGAATAGCAGAAACCTTGATCATCGCAGATTTGTACAAAATTTCGAGAACTTGAATCATTTTTCGATCGATTTTTTGGGCCTAGAATCACACGTATGACAGTTAAATCGTCCATTTCTGTGATCGAAATTGAAGATCCTACGATCTTTGAATATTCATGATGAATTCCATCTTTACTTGCGACGATTGTCGAGTAGAAAAACCCTCGAAATGAGTAGAAATACATTGCATATTTAGCTGGAAGTTTCTAATCAATTTTCTCGAGCAAAAGGGAACTACCTCGCTCGCGTAAGAGATGTCCGCCGATGTTATCCGGAGTTTTGCTGTCGTAAGAAATTTTTTACGAGCGTGCAAAAACCCTATCAGACTGGGAGGAACGAAAGGGAAGAGTGGTTGAAGTTTCGTGTGTGGTCAGACGCCTCTTCCGTGATTGCAATCTCTGATTTTTGAGCTTCTCCGCAGAGTAGCGGACGCACGGTGTTGTTTTCTCCCGTTTTTCTCGGACTTTTCGTAAGGGAATGTGATTGCACGTGGAGTACGAGAGGCGACTTTGTCTTACGAGTTCTGCACCGCTGCTGGACCATCCTGAGTAAACAGACGAATTAGAGATCACGTACTGCTGATTCTTCGCTGTTGCAGTTTAAGGGGAAAACACTGGTACGAGATAGGGTTCGGGAAGGAGTTGGGTTCCGGTACTGATTTGAAATCGAAGCGAATTGTCGAAGAGGTCGATTCTCCGAGGTCGAAAAGCATCGGTGGTACCTTCTCAGAATTCCTGGTGCACTCTAAAAAGACACACGCGCGCGTCCTTTCTCGCTCTGCTCATCGCTCGCCCACAGCTGGCTCAATCTCTCAACTGAGCTTGCGACATTTCCCGTGCCACGAGGGACAGAGTTGATTCTCGGTTCGTTAGACTTCACGAAAGGTAATGACGCGCGAGCGTTCGCTCCCTGCCGGGTGTCCCTTTGCCGCTGAGTTTGCAGCGAGGAAATTGCCTCTTTCTCTTGCCGCCTTTCCTCGTGCGAGCTTGCGCGCTCTCGAGTTCAACCCGCTCTCGGCCATGCCCTTCCGCGCGTTCGCTCTCTCTCTCTCTCTCGTTCCCTCTATCGCCACGCGGTACGTTTGCCCAGCCACTGTTCTCTCCTTTGCCCCTTTAGAAAATTAAATTACGAGAAGACACACCGATTTCAGAGGAGTAAGCAGTGTTAGTCGAACCGTACTCGAGAGCCGACGGAGCGAAAAGTGTCGAATAATTAAAAGATCGAAAACAGAAGAAAAAACGAAAGCTCCATTGTTTTTCTCCGCCTAAATTTCCCATTGCTCGCCGCTCCTCTCAATTCCTTTCTCAACTCGTTCGCGAGCACATTGTTCCCCAAAGAATTCGATTACCGAACTAATTCATTTCCTCCTGCTAATTTCCAACCAATCTCTGTTTATTCTTTTGCTTTCAGTTAACGAGAATTTGGCTGACGGTCGATTGTCTCGTTCGATCGAGAGAGACGAGCGATTCATCACGGAGAACACTTCCATTGGACACGCACTGTATCGTATAAATATATTTGTGTACGTAATCCTGAACGATTGGGCACGAGAGAATGAAGCAATGACAACTGTCGGTATACTTTCGTATGACAGTCCTCCTGCGAAAAAAATCATCAAAATAACGAATTATGACGAAAGAGAATGTCGAATATTTGTAACTACCAATGACTAATCGCTTCGAATCTTCTTTTTATTATTAAACTTGTCACCAACGACAAACAAATGTTTTTTCCAAGCTTTCGACAATCATTTCAATTACCTTCTGCGTTAAACCAAGTGAACGCACGAAGTTGAAGCGTTTGCTCAACGAATCGTTGAGGTCGCATGAAAGGTAAGTGAGAGCTTTTAATACCAAAAGCATTTGCATTTCCACTGAATTTGTCGATAATTATTATCCCGTGATCGTTTGATGAAAAAAAAAATACTGTACGATCTCAATGGCTATGCCCGTACACCGGATTTCATGCGAAAATGGATTATTGATACGAGCTCGGTAGGAATGTACGCGCGTCCGTATCCATTTGCATGAATGGATATGCGAGCTCGTCGTCATTCATAAATATCAAAATATATTTAACATTAAACACTCCCAACGAAACCTTTCGAAGCCTGCGGAACCTTTGATAATGGAGTTATTATTATTCGATCGCGTGTTATCCTGGTGGCGTGCAAACGCAACGCCCGGGAGGAACGAACGTCGAGGCCGTAATGACAATTGGGCTTACACGTTGTTCCCTCGGTGTACGGCAATGCGTCAATCCTTTTCGTAATACACCGACATCGCGATAAGTTTTCTGGCCTCGTGCACACGTGTAAACGCTTCCATTCAGCCCCGCAGGCTATCAAACTGTCAGATAAATACATTCGCTGTACTCACTTCCGTTGATTCGCGAATATAATAATTACGCTTGTTTCAATATGCATGGAAATACGCTCACGATTAATTCCAAATGGATGACAATTGATTTCCGGTAGTAGAAACTTTTGAGACGAAGATAATGGGAGCTCGGAACGGGAGAGAAAATGAAGATTTTAGAATTTTTCGATGGTAAAAACTAGACTGAGAATAAAAATGTCATTGGAACAACGAAATGCGGCATCACGGGGTGCCAATGAAATATATGATCAGCTAAATTATTAATAGAATTAATAAACACTACGATTGAGAATATTTTTATCACAAGAACGTAATAAAATGCTTTAAAAATATCATAAAAGATGAAATTTATACTTCAACTTGACTAGTTAATGATTGAGTCGGTACCGGCGACCTTTGGAATAAACATAACTTGGGGAACATTTTTATTGTGCGAAAGAAAGTTTATATCGGTGCAATACCACCGAGAAAAAGAAATGGTCAATTCGTTAAAAAAAGCGAAGCTACTTTTTAATGAATTTGATGAAATTCCCGCGACTCTCGAATTTGCCCGAAGTTTAATCAGCTGTTACCAGCAGTCCAACGTAATGACTGACATCCGCTTTCGACACGTCAAAAAGTAAAGTTTTTTCATGTTTTCTTTCTTAAAAGCCCCGTAAGGTAATGTTTTCTTGAAAGAAACGGGATCTGTGATAAATTTTCATCGCGCGATATAAACTTTTCCAAAGCTCGAACACTACCGCGTACAATTTTTTCACAATAATTAATATATTATTGTGCGTTCTCCCATAAAATACCGTGTCAAAAACTCAATATTGTGAATGAAATAATTCAAAATTTGAGCCGTAAGAGGAACCGCCCTTATCGTTATCAGGGGACCTTAAACCATCATTTATCGCAAAAAAAGTGGACCTTCGCCGTATTTTATTGAATTTTTGCAACATTGAAATTAAACGAAGAAAATCCTTCCAACAACATCAATTGTTATTGGATAAACAATTCTTTTATTTCACTGTGACGGGGGAAAAATTTTTCAGCGTTTTCTAACCTTATTTGTATCCGATCATCATAACACTCGATAGGACAAAAAGGAAGAGGATCTCAGGGAAGACGAAGCTCGATCGTGAAAAGTGTAATTCGTTACAGAAATGAATTGGGTATCGAGGGTACATCGATGGTAGAAAAATGATGATAGCGTGGGGTAGTTGTAGGAAAAAGCTCATAGAGAACATCGACGGTATACTCAATTTCTCGTCTTTTCATGGAACGATGAACGCGTGTATCGCGAGGCTCTTCACGTGCGAAAGTGCTGCTCCGTATACGTATATAAATACGGATATATTTTCTTACATGGACTGAAAATTTATGTTGGGCCCCTTCCTGACTCGTAAAATCCTGGGAAGAAGTATCGCCTCATATGTGCTACAAGAAGCATATGTAGCACCCGGCTTGCTCTATACTACAGAGGTTTATCGATTTTTAAGAGGACCGCGATAGATACAGATAGCGAAAGAATCGGTACACGGGAGAAAAGCGAAGCTCCGAGGAAATTCGAACTCGCCATTTTCTCCGTAATATTTAATGGCTTCAGCTTACGTTGAAGACCGACAGGAAAATACGTTTTAAAATGGGCGAGATGGAGCGTTTGTTATCCGATGCGGGAGCGGTCATCGCGTGAGAATTTCTCGAAGAGCACAAGCAGCTCTCGTGATCCGAGAGTGTATTTTGTGAGCAGCAACAGTTTCGTCACACCAGAGCAGCAGAGAATAAGAAGAAAAAGATTATTTCGACGACTCCATCGGTCCGCTGCGCGCGTAAACCGAGTACTCGCAATAATCATAACACCGAGACTTATACGATGAACTTTAAGAGGGAACTCCTGGGTGAAAATGTACTCGAATAATTCTCTGAACGACTGCGCGGCATGTAGAAATGTTGCGCTCTCTTCGTCCGCTCCAGTGAAGTTAACGTCAAACGTCCTTATTGAAAGATTTAGGAAGCGCGCGTAATGAGTGACTTTTGGGGAAATTACCTCACGCATTAATTATACGCTGTAACAGGCCGAAGCCGGGGGTGAAGCAAAATCTCGTTAATGATTTAATTTAACTTTTGCTCAGGAGTGTGAAGAGAACAAGAGTGAGCAAAAGAGAGAATATGAGATTGAATACTGCCCGGATACTTTCTCATTCCCTCCCCCCGCCCCGCTCACCATCTCTCTTCCGTTGCTCCCTCGGTAACACAAAGTCTAGGAATTTGTCTAACGAGTTTTGCGCCACCGGAAGTTTGAAAAGGGGCTCGGGGCCAACGAGACGAAAAGGAGGAGAAGAAGAGAGAAAGCCTGCTCCGGAAGGGAAAAGGAGGAAGGCAGGAGAGCCTGGAAGCCTGCTCGGGGAGAAGAGCAACGTACATTATGGCCCAAACGGAATCGCCATCAGCTGTGTTCTCGAACGGCGTGGGGGTAGCGTGGAGAACACGTAATCCACGGAAAATCGCGGCTCTCGCACTGGGGACACTCCGAGACGGGGTTGCCGGCGCGTCGGGCCAGAGAGAACAATCGTAAATTGCCCTCGCCCCTGGCCGCTCGCGCTTCTGCCTGCTGCTTCTAGATTCGCGCTACTTAAGTAATGAGCGTGAAACTTTGCGGCTCCGCTATGTACTGAACGCTTGTACATGTATTTACGTGCACATAAATATGGAGCGTTTCACGTGCAGGGAAACCGGTCCCTGCGGAGGCTTCCCGGTCACGTTTCGAATCAATTAACGATCTTGCATTATTGAAAATCGAAAATTCGGCACGAATCGGTGTCCCTCCGAGTGAAAGCATTCTTGAAGCTCTCCCTTCTCCGTTCTCCCGGGCTCCCGAAGCCCTTATTTGAGCATTTGACCATTAATCTCCCGGTTTCCTCGTCGGCAGAGCGATACACTTTGTTGGACCCATTTTGCTGCACTCACGCAAATTGGAGGCAAGATCGAAAAACAATGCGGGCAAAATGGAGAAAAAAGTTGAAGGTGGAGGGGCGCGGGAGAGAGCGAGGGACAGAGAAAGGAACGGGAATGGGGTGAGAGAGAGAGAGAGAGAGAGCATGGGGAGTAGTTCGCGACGCCTTGGCAGGTTTCAAAACTAGCTGCTGATCGTCCGGTTGCCAAGGCTTTTCTTACAGGAAAACTGGCGGGCCTGGAGCCAGCGGAAGCTGCCATTATCCTCAGTACCAGCGAGAAGATCGATTTCCATTAAGCAATCGGGAGAATCGAGAAGCGACGATCCGAACCAAGTGTTTCCAGCGCGGGAAGGCTTTTCTTCCGTGTGGCATAAACGTCGAAATGAAGAAAAATAACGTCAGCGAAATCGGGAATTTGAAGGCGCTACACTCGCCCCCCCCCCCCCCCCCCCCCCCCGTCGTACGACTCCGATCGCACTAGCCGAAGCGGAAAAGCCCTGCGGACACACTTGAGACCGAGGCACATGAATCGAAAAGAAAAATTGAAGTGGAGTCGAGGCAAGATCGTAAAAATCGAACGAGTCTACGCTCGCGGTATCGCAAATAAATAAAAATAAACATCGCCCGAGCGACACAGAGCTTTCTCCGGCTGTGGCTCCCACTGCGGTCTCGTCTGTGGTCACAGCCTCAAAGATTCTATACTCGCTAGTGCACTAACGCAACCTTTTCCGCAGGTTACACCGCTGCGACGACGTATGAGAGAGAAACCCTCCACGACGGCCAGGTTCACGCAAGAGAGTACGAAACCGAGTGGAGTTCCTGCTACGGGAACGACCCCGCCACGAATCCTGCTCCATTAACTTTTAAGACTGAAAATTCCCCGGGCACGCTGCTATGTACAAATGCAACTTATATGCCTCACATACGTATTACCAATTTATCTATAGATATGGAATATACGTACACGTTCATCCGAGGCTCGTGTTCGTACTAAATTGTACGAGCACGGAATCGTACGTGGATATGTTTTTGTTACCCACACTCGCCAAGCCGAACGCGTCCACCGGAGTCAACTGAAGCCTGATTATTTTATTTTTATTCCGGTACATATGTACTCGGTATATATACTCGACCTGCTTTCCGAGCTTTTCCTCTCTCCCTCTGCCTGCTCTTTTCCTACGTTTTCCTCTCTCGATCCGGACCCTCTTTTTCTATCAAGAAGAAGAAGAAGAAGAAGAAGAAAGTCGAAACGTCCTCGGTATAATAGCAAACTGCAGCTATTCCCCCGAGTCAATGAGTTCTTTCTGAATAGCCACAGCAAAGCCATTGAACCTAACCGTATTCCTTTCGCCACCAAGAGGTCTGATTCATATTGAGCTGTTGCGATTCGCCTTTTCATATTCGAAAAGGCTAAAATGCATTTTGTGTTTTCGAGAAACGCGAATTTTGGCATTAGCGCGATAATCGGCATGATTTTTCAGTTGCTAATTTCCCTCGACGCATCGTTTCAATCGGATTAAAATCGATGGAGATTTGATTAAAGGCGATATCAATTATGCGCGCGAAATCGAAGGTGTGCTAGGGTGATTTATGTGCGCGCTACGCGCCAACTGACGTGCCGCGTCTGTTCTCACTGAAAAACAGCAGCCTCCTTCGCTGTGCTCAACTTCCGCACAACTTTTTCTTCCGCCCTTTCACTCAACGGGGGACGAAAAAGTTCACTCAAACTTTCCTCTGTCGTATATTCCCTCCCGGATAAATTGATGTTCACCAAGTTTATGATGGAACGATAAATATTTATGGGGAATTTAGTCCGATGATAGGGGCTCGCGCTCGAATCTCATAATCGCGTATTGATGACTCATTACAAAGAGCTTATTTTGTTTCCTCGTTAAAGAAAAAAAAGCATCAAGAGCCATTTAAGTAGGAATAAAAACCCTTTTTTCAAATCACGAGCTCCATCACTGTTTCATTTTCATTTCGACACTCCGGTGAAGGTAAGGGGAGGGAAAAAAGCTCGTCGAATCCAACGGAAAAAGTTGAAATCACTTGGACGAGCCGATAAGAATGCTGCTTATCGAGCAAAGCCGCACGAGGCTTGGAAAAGTGATTCGCGTGCTATCGCGCTATTGCCCCGTAGTCCTTCGCACTCGAGAGCGTGTGGGAGGAATGTTGACGCGGAAACGGGAAAAGAAAAAAGCTCAGAGCCGCCCGACATTTGGCAAACTTGTCGTGTTTCTGCTCTCGCCGCGCGCGGTGTACACGTAGAAACGTATGGCGAGAGGCGAGCGGTAGAGGAGAGAAGAAGAGAAAACAGTGAGCGCGAAAAAGTGGAAAAGTCTCGTTTGTTATCCTTTATCCGGATCGATAAATGAGCGGTCATAAATTTACTTCTTCAGCCCCCCAGCCCCGGCCCTGTTCACTCATCCGTTTGCTCTGCATCCTCAAATAACGCAGAAACACACAAACAGTCCATCACACTCTTTCGCAATATCAGTCAAGACATCAATAAATCTCGTGCGCTCTCTGGGCGAGCAAATTTCAAATGAGATTAAACGGAACAGAAAAATGGGCGAGTTTATCACGCGTATGAATGAAAACTTCAGAAATATTATCCACTATTTATCGGAGTTATTGTTCGCCTTTCACTCGATATTATTTTATACGAAATTATTCCAAATTCGCTCCTCGATCCTCACAGATTTGCGACAGCTCGCCGCGCCTCGTTCAAGTTTTCCACAATTGTTCCTTGCCCACGGTGCGTTGAATCACACTCGCCTGATTAAAAATTCTTTATTCTACGAACCGTATTAATCCTGGTTCGTGTTCGCTGCCACCTGTTTCATCGTAGCGACTAGAACAATGCGTTTATAATTGCACACAGCCGATTCTATTATTTTTCATTATTGCGCAGCGTCGGAGACCTTCGCCCAGGAACTTTAGTTCGCTCCGATTCAGCGGTTTCTCAGTGATTCTCTTAGGCGCCATTTTCCGAATGTTGAATGCGTTTAATCACCATTCGCGTCGGATTGAATAGGTGGGAGAACGAGAAACACATCTCGCGCAAAATTAAGCTTTTGCGCGGCGTTCTTATACACGCTTGATTGAGCAGAACATGCCTCATTAATCGGCCTAATGAATCGAACGTATAAACTTCACGCTCTTTCTCCCTCGCCTTTTTTCCCGGGGATCAGAGCTCTCGGAAAAAACTTACAGGGGCTGCTAAATGTTCAAACTTTTTCGCCTACGTTCGTATCCCTTTGTTCGTATTCCCGAGTGGTGTCGTTGCGAAAACTCGCTAAGAAATGTGAATCAATGAGTGCTCTCGCGTTATTCGTTTTCTCGTGTCCGATTTCCACTGGGGAATTAAGAAATTATTTTTTTTCTTACAATCGCCCCTGGCAGGGGGCAAACGAGCAAATTTTTGGGCCGAGAAGAATAACAGCGTTGAATTCGAAAAGACAGAAAAACCCTTTGATCTCGGCGAATATTCGACCATCGAATCCACAAAAAAGTGGACTTTTTTAATTGAAAACTTTAACAATAGCCGACACACGAAACAGTGAGCTCTCTCTCTCTCTCAACTTGGGAAAGCGTTACGGTCTTCGATGTCTCCTCTCAAAAGAAAACTTGTCCATTTTATCGAGTTCGTGGGAAAAGCTTCTCGATCTTCTAGTCTCTTCTGCTTTGGAGCTCGCGCTCTCTCGCTCTTTCTCAATGGCAAACTCGCCCTCGTTATTCGATGAAAATACCTAGATAGGACTCGACGAATTACAGCATGCAAGGACACTTGGTATCTGTGCAAGTTAATAAAGAGCACGATGAGATACAAGAGCGCAAGTTTCTCCGCGCCGTGACAGGAACAATTATACCTTTTGTAATTGGCTTGGGGGCGCGTGGAATAAAGCTCAGTTCTGTTATTTTCATCATCAACTTGACGCTAAGATCCACAGTACGAAAGAAACGAAGATACATTTAAAGGTTTTCACTTGGTTCGGGCGGTCCAAATGACGGGGTAGTTAAAGCACGAGTAGGCGAGGACTAATGAGTAAAGTTTTCGTCATAACAGACACCAAAATCGTTCTTGCGATACCGCATCTTACGACAGAGCAAGGAAGCTCGTTCCATCCCTTCAGAATTATCGCGTTAAGGATAATATCAACATAAATTTATCACGGCAGAACACCGAAACTGCTCGGGCTCATTAATATCAAATGATTAAAAGCATCGCGCGAGTCTCGGCGCAGTGACAATATGAAGTATGAATTCGAAATAACTTTTTTGATGAAATCGAATTTAAATGTGAAATTCAGAAAGTTTCATGAGCGCGCTGTGACGATGAAAATAAATAACGCGACGCGCACTAAAAGCGTCGCTTTTCAATTCTATGGAAAAATCTTACTCGCAGTGAAAGATTCAAATATGATACGCGTACAAGAATTGTGGCGTTGATATAGACCGAGAATGGGAGCTCGCAACTTTTCAGAAAGATATATTTCTCGTGAAAAATTTTTCGCTCGCCAGCGAGAAGCGACGTGAGTTCTGGCACTGATGAGCGTTTTGAGTCCGACTCTATACCACGAAGAAAACATAAAAACTTTCCTAATATAAACTTGGTCTCTGAAAAAATAAAAAAAACTCAAAAAAAACGAGGAAAGCAAAACTGTACAGACCGCGTGTGCGAGTAGTGACTCGGAGTAGATGGATTTTATTCGGGATGTGGTGCGAGCAGACCGAGGGTCAGTTGAATGTGAGACGTGACTCTGACATTGGGGGTAAGTATTTCTCCTCGCGAGGTCCTCCCCATAAAAACACTTTTACAACTGTATCGAATGTCTCGTATCAAAGTCTCATGATGTCTGTATATATATCCATTAAACCGAGCATCATTTCAGGCGGAATAACCTGCTTTTTTTATATTCCAACTGCCCACAGAGAGAATTTCAATCGTTCAAGCGCTACTTGGAATATTTTTTCTCAACGTATCGTCGCGTCCGAAAACTTTTCCCTTCGACAAGAGTCCGTAATAAGCCGCAATTGAAAGGTGCAGCTCCGAGTCCTAATCTGTCGAAGAGAAGCTGAAAAAAAAACTGTGATTACAGCGAGAAATGATTCCGTCAGTGGGCAGCCGGGCACACGCGTGTTTCATGTCGGTAAATGGATCGTGGATCGTCGCGATTAGACTGCCCATATCGCACCTTCCAATCCTTTTTTTCCGCTGCATTTACGGTTTCGACATCAACGCCGGAGTTTATTATTACAGTCCGGTCATAATGCTAGCCCTGAAATTCTCGGAAGCGAATGGCTTTCTTGATTCTCCCAGGATTATGCGTTCCTCACTCGTGTGTTTTTTCTTCGGCTTTGTTTTATTCGTTCATTACGTTTTTATTATTCAGCTGGTCATCGTTTACCGTAGTGCGGTATTGATCGTAGCGACATAAACCTCTCAGTTCATACGTGCCTGCTGCGAGCCGGTGTATAAACGTATCAACGGTCCGAAGGTATGTATATTGCGAGGAGAGAAAGTTGAGACGGAAGATGCGCATGCACGTTGGTACTCAGGGAAGTACGTAAAACCAGACCGCATGTTGAATTGAATTTCGCGTATATGATAGCCTCGCTCTCTGTTTGCATGTGCGTATACATTGTGAGCGCTGCTCCGAAGCGATGTGTGCTCCGGCGAATCCCTTGGCGAACGCCTGTGTACACCTCGACGAGATCGAAAATTTATTAGGAAACTCGGTGCAAATATAAAGGCGAAGTAACAATTAAACATCGGACGGCAACGATGGGGGAGCAGGGACGCGGTGCCAAGAGAGAAGCATCAAATCGTAATGCGCATCCGAGTTCGATAACTCGGGTAATTCGAGTCTCTCGACTAGTCAAGAGGATTTCCCTCCCCCCCTTCGTTACGGCGCGCGGGATCCATTACGGAACTCCACTTCTTTCGATGTCCGTATTATTGTCGATAAAGTAGTTTAATTATTACCGAGAGGCTGGAAAATGGCTGGAAAGTTCGAGCCCGCGGATCGGTGAGTGAAGACGAGCAGGAGACGCGAGAGCTTTTCATCAGATTTATTATCCACAAAGACGTGAGAACGAAAGACACTTTTTCTTCACTTTCATTATCTTCCATTGACCGTTCCACGGCAGAATGTTCTGGTACATTTGAAAATAGGGTTCCTGCGAATTTTCCGCGGCTTTTCATATTCCTCGTACTGTTCTTCCGGAGCCCGCTCACGCCGGAGACTTTTCTTCCTCTCTCTCTCGCCTCTCCACTCCTTCCTGTGGGTCTATCCGTCGGCCGAGTCCTGTCGACCAGCGGCTTATTAGCCCGACACTAATGGACAATTAAAAGTCCGTAACGACTATAAATTTCATCGAAAAAGCCAAGTTCGCTATCCTTTTACGTGTATAACGTTTTCCTCGTCGAGCCAACCGGCCGCCAAGCGAGACACTCGATAACTGCCTAATGGCTAATGAGAACGAAAACGAGCGAGATTAAATTTGCACACGCGTGCTTCCGGGCAACAAAAGTTGGGAAGAATCTTCCTCGAAATTACACCCTGACAACGCGGGTATTTTCATCATCCGTTCATTCCCTTCTCAATTTCCACGAATTAGCGGTTTTATCATGGACTTCATTCATCGAAGCCCCCCGTCAATCCTTTGTTATCAAGATTTCCTGTTTGCCCGTGGAAGCTGTCACGTCTCGTTCAAACGAGCGCACGCAGTGGAGCAGCTTCGAAATTACTAACAATCAATATCCCAGCGGTAATTTATATTTCAATAATGTAGCATTGAGTCCATAGAACCATGGGACAATGCTTGCTGGCATACAATGAAAGATTCTGCTCCTGCAACCGAGCCTTTTTCCTGCGCCGGCATGACGTTCACTAATTTGACGCGAATAGACCGATTAGCCCATGAATGAGCAACAATTTGCCGCCATTACTTTTCGCAATGAGTTCTTCAGTTGAACATAATTCTTGTTGTACAAACAGTCATATCGAGGGCAAAACTCATTTCGGATGAATTACTGGCCAATTAAGAACGAAGTTACGAGTACACTGGTATTGACTAATGAGCTGGCATTAATCCTACACTTTTGTTTTCCGGACCACCGAGTCAGGCTTTCGCTTGTTTATGAAGCATCGTCAATGTTACATTGAGCGAATACTTTTCTAGGGACTGACAAAAATAAAACTTGAGAATCAATCGATAATCGTGGTGAAGTTGCAGTGTTGCTTTTGTAACAAAGCCCGAAGTGTTGGAAACTCGCGTTTAAGGTCAATAAGGAGCCAATGTTTTAGCAGCACCTCCGCGGAGCTAGTACTCATCTCGAAGTTGGAATGCAGCAAACCGAGACGCTTTTGCAAGCTGAGTTGAGCGAGCGCAGATTCAAGGTGAAGTAAGGGCAAGTTTGATAACAAGGAAACCACCAACTAAACAGATGACATCACACACACGACGATAAAAGTAGCAGCGTTGTCATCCGGGAAGAAGGTTTGCAGGGACAATGGCATTATAGAGGAATAATGACTCGAGAAGCTTTCCAGCTGGAAGTAGAAGCGCAAACAGTGGTGGAACGGGATGGAACAGTGAATAGCAACTTCGTTACTGTCTGAGCAGGTAAAGAGTCGCGAACTTGGAGCCACCTGTCTGGCGACTGTTTCTTCGCAAAGCTCTGACGACGTCGAGGAACCTCGGTGCGCTTTGTACCTAATTAAACGCAACAGTTAACCCTTCTTCCCATCTCCTTCCGATTCCAGTCTGAACTCTGACCACATTCGCGTATCGCGGAAAACTTCTCAACGAGCCATGACTACGCAAAGACGAGTTCGAGTGGAAAGCAGACTCTGAGCGCGTTTGCAGTGCTCAAGATCCGCTGTGTTCAAACGCTCGTTCGATGCTGAGCACCTGCAAAAAGACTGGCCAACAACTAGTTCATGAAACACGGCGAACAATAATCCCGGTGACAGTCCCGAGGCTTCGCACAGTCTTATAATCTCGATGAAAACATTCAAACGAGAATACCTGTCGCGACGCAAATTCTTCGCTTGTTCGAGCTTAATATATCGGTTCGTCGATGCCCCCTCGAACGGAATATATGATGTTCTTAGCTTGTTTGCATAAACAGCTTTACAGGAAAGAGGCTCTGAATCCATGTCTCGTGGTTTCCGTACAAAACGAGAGGGTGGCACGAGGTCTGGTGACTCGACTCTACAGGCCACCTCAAAACTCCCATGTCGATAAAATTCCGAAGAAATAAAGCTCCGAATTCGGTCCCAAGGACGCACCTTCGATCGGAGTCTCATGAAATTAAAGTGGCAAAGTCCGAAGTCCAGAGTTTAATTGCCAACCCTGGATTGACGCGTCGAAAAAGCCAAGTCGCTTTTGAAGCTACTTCTAGGCGGGTCTCCGCGTTGAAACCCAGCCAGAGAGGGCGCGAGTGGCCCACACGGATGAAATCTCTTGACGCGAGAGTACCGGAGTTGCCGCGAAGGGTGGATCTCTCGTTGGTAAGCGAGGCGGACAGGGAGACTTCGAGACTTGCCGAACGGAATAAAGGGACGAGTAAGTGAGTGTACACGGTACTTCCACCCTGGCAAGCCTGCGGGCGAGAACGATGCGCGTGAATTCTCGAGGAGGCTATAAAAAGCCGAAGTATACGATAGTGAGGTAATTCAGAAGAGTGAGAGAGAGAGAGAGCGGGGGGAGGAGAGGAAGAAGAAAAGTCCGTTCTCCATCAGAAATTCTTGGTGCGCTCGGCAATCGTTCAAGAATGTCATAAGCGGGTGTTAACTGCCACCACTGCTCCTCCAGAATTTATGTATATAACGTACTTCTTGATAGTCCTCGGAAGGCGCAAGATTCTTCTGCATCGATGCCTGTGCTCTTTATGTCCTCATCGTGAAGACTTTCGGCCCGAGAGAATATCGTGTTTTCTCGATAATTGGGAGCGCATCCTCGTACCGTTATATAACGAACTGTACATTCCCTATTTCGAGCATCAGCCTTCGTTATAATTTTGATGAAGTGACAAACGGAAAGTTATGGGGACGCGAGCTATTTCTTCCAGTAACAATTTTATTTTACTCTCGTTACTTTTTAATTTGCGATCTCTTGATTACGCACTTTGGCCTTGGCCCACACAACTCGCTCATCAATGGGCGATTGAACACTTGCAATCTAACTATGTTGCGTACAAAATGCTCGTGTGAATATTCAGAATAACAATGTAACGGTTAAAGATAACCTATTCATTAAGGATGCTGGCGAATGAGACTGATGCGTCGATCCTTCAAGTCGGAAAGGGAAGCCCGCCGGCAGAAGATTGCGGATGTGATGACCGGATTGAAGAACGTGACGAATTCGAATCTCGATAGTAGAGATAATCCGAATTCGCCACGCCAGAGATTATTCTTTGATGCAAGTAGAGTCTCCGACTCGTAATCAATAGTGCGAGGATTATTTTTGTGCACCTTCCCTCCAGGGGGAAGATCCTGATTGGAGATTACTGACGTTGCTAATGGATGGTCACTCATCGATTCTCTTATCGATATCCGAGTGATCTGCGATATTCATGGATCCCGGTCGTCACTAACTCGTCCTGTCCCCTCTCTCAACGGTGTGCGCAATACCTTTTCCTTTGATCGCACACGTTCCCGAAACACGAATAAATAACATTGCCTCCGACTTTCGACCTTTTGTTCGCCGTGCACGACGAAATTATTGACTGCAAGCGCGCGTTCGCAGGCTCATATTTTCCCTCGTTTTCCCCCCTTTTCGCAAGTCCTACAAGCGAACCTTTTCCACACGGAATCGCAGAAGTAATAATCGACGCAGCTATTTCGAAAAACGTTCAAAAGCGCACGGAAAGGCTTCCGTGACCGGAAGATTATACGGCGGCGAAATACTTCCGAAGGCAAAAGAAGAGAGGGGAGAACGCTCCTGCGTACGGTCTGTCCACGCGGAGATTCCTCCTTTGCCACGTTCTATTCTTCCTGTACAGATATACCCGCTTTCATCTCTCACCTTTCTATCTCTATACATTGAGATATGAAATATATATGGGCAAGGACATTTGTAAGGGCAGCACGAAGAGCAATATTCCACGACACAAAACTCCACGCTCGTCGAGTCTACCTCGCACGAACGAAACTGGCTTCGAATCCCAGGATTCTCCTGTCTAGTGCCCGCACATTGGAGTCGCGACCACGCGCTGGTATTTCCTTATGAGAATGCAGCCCGATATAGACTCCCTCTCGTATTATTTATATGAATATATACATATTATCTGTACGTATGTAGCTCGACATGGACCGCGAGACATGGCCGCACGTATATCTGTGTATTGCGAAGCCATCCGTTTTTCACGCATTCCGCATCCCCGTCCGATCAATATCCAATCTTGACAGTCGTAAAAGTGATTCATTATTTTTTGTCTCGATATTTCTGCTTTACGACTCTTTAATGTTTCCTCCCTTTTTTAAGTGAAAATATCTCTCAACACTTTTCCTGCGAGTTTTTACTAAAATATCAGTTAAAGGGGTGGACTTTGTGCGCGGGATTGTCTTTTGTTAGCGAACGAGGAAACTCGGGACACTGATTCGCGGGGGCTCAACAAATCTGCTGGGATTCTCGATATTTTACATTCTCTTTCGACACGACCGATTGCATCGGGTGGAACATTAGCAACGGATATTTCGAAGACATATATTTGCGGGGGCATTAGGACGTTCTTCGTACGGCGAACATCGTCCGGCTCAAAATAGTAGGAATTGGCCTTTTTATATTTGCTTTCCCGATTTCCGCAAGGCTTCGTCGAGACAACGGTTGTGCTCGGTGCAACGTGAAGAAAACTTAGTTTTTATTTTGGGTTTCGTACTTCTGCGGCTCGATAATGTTTTACACGACGTCGGAAACTCTTTTTCTTTTCCTGTATTTTAACGATAATTCGAGAGCGCATCGTGCCGGGGAGTTTTTCTTTTTTTCTCGTTCGTCAATCCCTCTGTCCAACTTGCACCGCCTCACTTTCTCTCTCCAGTCGCGCAAGCTCTCGCGCACCAATTGACGATTTTTGACTCGAGCGTACGGAACGACGCGGTAATTAAGCTGCCAGGAAAATTCGCAGTGCCGGATTGCTTACTCCAGCCCTTTCGACGCCTCACTTTTCCTCGGCTTTTCGACTCGCCTTATTTCTTTTGCGTTCGGAGCGAGTGTCACACTCGTGCGGAAGAAAGCTCTCGAACGCCAATCCATTCTGGAAACTTATAAAACCGGATAAAAAGAGGCTCGTTGTACGCGAACACTCTCCTCGAGCGGGTGAAGCCACGAATTAATGAATTATCCACGCGATGTGATTAATAAACCGACTCGAGAAAGCGAATAACGGAGCGAACATTTTTTGCATAATTAGTGTGGGAACGCTTCCGGAAAGACAAAGCTAAGAGACGCGCGGAGAGGGGCGAGCCAAAGGAAGCACGAGAATTAGGAAAATACCGGGGAAACACCGGTGGAAGATTAATCGATCCAGTCGTTAATGAGACCGTGGTCGCGGGAGAGACTTGATGAAGCATTCGCTTCACACTTTACGTCGGTCATTCTCTTCCCCGGTTCCACCTGAAAATCCGCTATTTTCGCTTTTGGCTTTGGAACGAATTCTCTTTGAACTTTAATGAGTCAATCCGAATCGTAACGTCTCAGCTTTGAGCCTGCGAACCTCGCTAACGAATCTTTCCAAAGAATCAAATCCTCTCGTACCGGGGAGACCGGGGCAAAATGTCCGACAATAAAGTGTTCCGAACCCACCGAACGATTCCGCACACACACACATCGAAAGATCTTCCGAACACGAACGCGCGATCGAGTCCGTGTATCGGTACCATTCTCATAAATTATTGAACACGAAAATGGACCTTTAATGTTGATTTCGACGTCATGTTATTTTTGACAAACACGTTATTTTGACCAATGTCATTTCGACGTTACGTGTTAGATTGAATCCAACCGAATATCGCAGTTTACCTCTCGACAGTGATCCAAGAAGTGATGAACCACAAATCGACGATAAAACTTGTATCCGTACAATCCCGGAAGTATCGCTTTTTCAAACAATCATTCGCACGTGTTCGAATGCGTTTCGGCATCGAGAACTCTGCTATACGGCAAAAGGAAGCTCGAGCAGGTTATCGGAGATATCCCTCGGCGCAAGATCCATGCACATATACATGCACTCGGGGAACAGCTCCGAGGGATCTTTGACGCGTGGCAGTGACACGTAATTTCCTCGCCCGCAGCAAGACGTTCGTTCGGGGGGTTTGTCCTCGGCGGTGCGGCAGGATAGTTACTACGGGAGAGCTCTTGGCTAAGTCGCGACGAGAGTTTCCGTTCGCATCGTCGGGCAACTCCGACAAGCCTCATGAGACTTTTCGCTCCGGCGTGTGCGACTCGCGCGTCTCGCTGTGTGTATAAAAGTCTATGATTGTGTGAGCGAATATCTGAGAAAGAGATAGTTCCGAGCGCGATTTCTCACGACTCCCTTAACTTTTCTCGTGTGATCGACGTTGCGGGATATGAAGTTGAACGCCTCGTGCTTTTCTCCCGCGACTACACCAGTCTCTGGCGTATATCCTCAACGACTGTTCGACGATTTCATGTTCCTGCAGAGAATCCTTTGCGATCAGTGTCGGGATTCATCACAAATTCGAGCCAATATTGAACGCGCTTGGGAGAAAAAACGAGCGAATGCTGCGCCGACTTTATCCTTAAGTATATTTCTGTCAAAGGTTGAGCCATTTCTAACGAATGAAACCTCCGCAGGAGTCGAATTCCAATTTGTCACTGTGCGAATTAATCTTTCGCTTTGGCATTTCGAATGGAACTTTCGGATTAGCGATATCCTCTTCTCGGCGTACAAGACAAAAGGATCTTATTCTAATTCCAATCAGAAATAATACGAGCAGCGATGGACGTTTGAATTGACCGGCGACCAGGAAATTATATTCACGCGTCCACAAGCAAAGGTCAAAGTTTTCAACTCGCCTTCATAACGTCCAGAGCGACTATTCGATTTTACAATTTCTCCAAAATTCTCTCTTACCCCTGCGGACTCGGACGTATCCAAGCGAATATCCGCTTCACTTAGCTCCACGATTTTAGTGACACAGAGATTGTGCTTACTGGCATATCTTTGAATACATATCGGATTTCCAATCGTACCAAACGTTTAAACCGTGCAATATTCCAGGAATAACATTCTCCGAGAATAACCTATGCACGTCGGATATCAATACAAATTTTCGATTCGATCAATCTTCACTAGACGCTTCTGCAACGAAACAGTTCGAGCGAACCAAAAAAATTGAACTAACGTCGAAAGGGCTAAAGGAAAATAAGAAATTTTCGAATGCTCAATGAACTGCTGACTCGCAGTTTTTCTGGGACTTTGAAATCATCAACGAAATGTTGTAAAATCTCATCAATTAAGGTAGATCACGCCCGAAGGATCGTATTTTATAGTTGACTAAATTGGCCAACTTATTTTTCCGGGAATGAAATTATATACAAGCCATTAATTAATCACTGACCGAACCCGAAATTTTATTCGCTTTAGAGAGCGCAAAGGGAAAACGCAAAGGAAAATGGATCAAGAAAAAAGTGTTAATAAGAAGACAGAAGGCTATAACTGGAATGGACCGAGCCAAGAATAAATAAAATGCTGAAATAAGCGAATGTGAGGTTGCTCATTACCAATTTCGTTCAATCGTTAACGTAATTTATCTTTATTACTATATACTTCATTTTTATTGTGTACTTTTCCATAAACTTGGTAAGAAGCTTTCATTCGTTGTATGGAAAGATAAACGATTTTGTTACGCATAGTCCCTATAGCCCTGTGTATTTTTCTTCATATTTAAAAACGTTTATCTGAATAACCAATAAGACGAATAGTCTTATTGGTCTAACTACCCATTGAAACTCCGTGAAAATTTCAAGACTTTCCCAATAAAATCGTTTCGTGCATGAACTGGCTTGAGTCGCGATCAACGACTGCGAATTCCAATGATATTGGAATATTCTCGATTGTTGTGTATTTGACTCGGATAGACCCGAAATTGTTAATACTTTCGACGAAGGTTTTTTTTTGTTTTTCAATGCCGCACGTTCGAACATGAAACTAGTGAACTTTTCGGTTATTCCATCGACGCGACGAAAAGTGAAAGGTTGTGTTTGTGTGAACGAATGAGAATACATTGGTCGGCAGAGTGAATTTTTTGATAGCAACAAAGCGTCGTAGCGCGTCGTGGTAATTGGGATAATGAAGTAAATCCAGTGTCGCAACGGGCGACGAAGGAAATTCAATAAAAAGTATGAAAAAAGGAGATATGACGAGCGACGAGGAAACCGTAACTCGCGCAGTCCCTGGCAGAGCGACCATTTGTTGGTAGATACCTCGCCATATATCTGTATTCACGGATAACCAAAAGCATCCGCGGGATTTTGGACCTTCCGGAAAACGCGGACCTCGCGGAGTCCGCGCAGAGATAGGGCATGATTGATGAAGGTACTTCATTAATGGATAAAGTGTTGGCTGGATGTGGGCATGTACAGCTATCCCGGGCGAATCCTCTGGCAGTTGTTCTAAGCCTCTCCCTCAAATCCTCTCCCTCAGCCTCGCCCTCTTTCTGTCTTTCGCTTCCTCGTCCCTACCGAGCCAGGACTCTGCAAACTACTGGATTCCGGGCAAACTCGACGAAGCGAATCTCTTGCTGCAGTTCAACTGCACGAGAAAGCAAGTTTTGTATCGACCTTTTGTCCTGAGGAATTTCATCCTCTAAAGCGCTCCTCGCACTATCTTCCTCCTTTCGCAAACGATTCTTCCTTAATCCTACGTGTCTTGGACCATTTGCAACTGTTCCAATGAGCCTTTCTCTCTTTAAACTCAATGCACCACTTTCCAAATGTTTTCGATCCCACGATTATTATTTTTCATCTCACCCTCGTTCCATTTCAAACTCTTCTCTCGACCTACAATTTCAGATGTAGAAAACAGAGTACTCCCCCGTTTTCACGACTTCCTTGCTCAGCCGTACTTTCTCATCAACGTTACGAGAAACAAATCAATCCCCAACCACCGATTCGTTACGTTCGATCATTTCTTTAAGCGTTATGATTCCGGAATATTGTTTCAACAAACTAAACAGAAATGACAGTCACAGAGTAAATACACAATGTGCGAATTGAGTGATCTAAGGATGATCGATCCACCAGGTCGAATCGAAGATTCTGACCTGGAATTTTTATATGATGTAGATGAATATTTTACGTGACGATTAGTTAAATTTTCACTAGATTGACCATCCAGTTATTTTGTAATTAAATTGCAAAGTCGAACATTTTGATCGACCGGAAGTGCCATGAACGCGGTTTTTCTCGCCCAAAATCCAAGATTATTCATCAAACAACCTATTTTCGAATAAATGGGTCATTAAGAATTTGGTAAAAAATAGAAAAATTGTACCTGACCACGTTTTTAACAAAATAATCTTACAATAAAGTTTTCATTTCCGGTTGACAATTGTGAGAAGGACGAAGTAGTATTCAAAAATGTGGGCAACGTCACAACTAACGGATGGTGCCGCCAGCGCTCATAACCTAGCTTTACTTCAAACACCAATACAGGAATTACAATCGCAACATTGCCAAGTGTCTTTTGTTTACAATTCCTATGTGGAGAAAATTATAGAGTCGCTCTAATATGGAGAATACTGCAGAGTCGTTGGCGACATTATGTTTTCAGTTTTTCACGAATTACTCTGCTATGAAATACTTATTTGACGGTAATTGTGCTTCTTAAAATCGATAACACGAGTATTCAACACGGGTAAACGTGAATTAGAACAGCTAAGAGTTAAATAATTTTGGGCTCTTCATTTTCGACTCTGGAGTCATGGCCGATCATCCTTGACAGGTTTCCGATTCTTCGTAATTTTTTATTTTACAGCACAATTCGGAGAGTATTTCGGTTTCATTTTTTTTTTCTACCAATCTCTTTTTCCAATATTTCTAATCAAATCTAAACCAACAAAACGATATTATTTCTCTAGTGAAGTTACCAGATAATAAAAAATATCAATATTATTCAAACAGAACCATTCGATTGTTTCTACGAGAAAATATGCGTAATGCAAATCTTTTTTCAATGCCCGCCGAGCTATTGGTTGTTGGAAAAATGTTTTGAAAAAGGGAAGGAAAGTTGTGGGAGTTTAGTTGCGTGTTGATTTAATTTTTTGGCGAGTGCACTTAACGAGGGAGGCGCATCGACTCAGACCGCAATAAATCGTCAAGCTCTGCCATACCGTGGCGTTATTTTCTGGCTGTTTTTCATGCGAGTGTGTATAACGGATCCGGAAAATCCCTGTGACTGTGGGAGAGCCGAGCACTGAGGTTGGCGAGCTTCAAATGATAGTACCGAAATCTCGACAACGAACGCCCAGCAGCAGCACCAGCTCGATCTCTCTATTTCTCTTCCTCTTCGAGGCACACTAACAGGGAGGCGGGCATAATTTTCGTTACGTGTGCTCCTCGCAATACACACGTAACGTATTTTCCATTTAGGATTCGTCCTGTGCCCGATAATAATGCGATATTGCAGCAATATCGGCAACGGCGAACGCTTCGGTATGGACGATCATGCGAAATCCCACTAAATCCACACCGCGAGCCGCCACCCCGGCCCGCCATCCTCCTCTTATTTCATACCTCCCCCGGCTCTTTCTCTCTTACTCTCGATTCGTATTTCGGGATTTTAATCTACCAGTACCGAATCGTTTTTGCGGTTTGCCGATTTTCACGAATCGACCACCAATAGCTTCTCCCTGAGGGCCGCGGCTCTCTCGGTCGGAGCTCAACCAGAGCCCGCATACTATTTCACCCTGCCGTTGAGCATCGGTGGTCACTCGTGATCCGGATTTCGGTACGTGATGATGGATTTATAGATGTTACGATTGTTTCTGCGTCGTTATCTCTTTCCGCGGTTTCATTCCATAAACTGCTCCCTTCGATTACATCACGTGCATACATTTTTTTCGTCAAGCTAAGGAAACACGTCGATCGATCGCTTTCCATGCACCTCGGTCCAGCCTTGCTTTTCATTTTCTTTGGACATTCGAAAAAACGATTAAGGCCTTAAATACACTTGCAGCGGGCGAAAAAACGTCTTTTCTTGATATTTTTTCGACAAGAAAATAAATGTTTTGTTAAAATACTGTGTACGACGTTCGTTAGCACATGTTTTCGCGTACTTGTACAATTTTTTTCATGGAAAAATTTCTCAAAATGGCTCAACTCCAGCCGTATTTCCAATAACACCTTTTTTGAGCATCAATTGCGGTGGACGTGATAATTAAAATACTATTAGTCCCGTTCATACGAAATTTATACCACTTATTTTTTATAACAATAGATTTGTAAAAATTTTGATTTTAGAAAAAATGGCATCAGTTTTAACGAAAAATTCATTTTTTGAGGTGCTAAATTTGTGGTTTTTTTTTCGTTACAATTTTTTTTTCAACAAAATACGAAATCCCTCGTCCAGGCCCCAGCTATTATTATAATGAATAAGTGGTATAAATTTCGTACGGATCGAATTAATAGTTTTCGTGTCCACCGCAAAGGTATTTTTCAAAAAAGACAGAAGAATATTCTTCAGACATTGTACTTGAAGAATATCTAATAAAAAAGTTTTCGATTTTTCCGCCCATCACAAGTGCCTTAACAAATCGCGTGATTTTAAAGGTTACATTCAAATCTGCACTCCGAATCTGACGTCGTACGAGATCCTCTTTCGTACAAAAATATTCGAACTTGAATATCGAGAAAACTCAAGCAAGTTTCTCTTTCCGTCCGACCATGAGGCTCTCGCTACGAATGCATCGAAGCGCCGTGACAATATCGAACGTCGACGCTGAAAATCGAGATAGAAAATGTTTCTTCGGTTCGAGAAAGAGAAACGCTGAAATTCGAAGCGGAATCAAACTGCTTAAAAGTGCTTGTTAATCTTCGCGGTTTTTCCCCTCAATTTTTATTGGTCCTCTTCCGGTGTCGCTGGGAAGTTGGAATCGATATTCCATCCCATTAGTTACTACAGTCCGACCGTTTAGTAGCTCGTTTTTTCGAGCTTTTCTGCTTTGGAACAAGAGCGAGCCGAGACTTTCTAAACGTCGAGCAAGCACCTGTCCTAGAGTTTATCGGATGGAGTAAAGAACAAAAACGTGGGCGGGTATCGAGTATCCGAAACAATATATAAAGCTCTATCTCGGTGAATCCGCAAAGAGTAAATGTTCGTCGTAAACAAGAGCATCGTTACGCGATCCCTTTTTATTCGTGTGCACTCGCGATGCCAGCGCGAAATAGCTTATATTAACTCACGACGATCCTGCTCAGCCGCATCGAGCTACTTACTTTTTCCCTTCGGGATTTTTTCTCTCTCCTCACTTCGTTAGGACGCGCGTACACCGTGTTTTTTCCTTCGGAGCTCGATCGAGTATAGTGGATGATAAATTTGGTGGGACAGTAGCACGATCGTCTCAAGCCTCTTCGAAGATGGCTCAGAAGATGGCGCGAACGAAGGAAGAAGAGAGGCTTTTCTCGAGCCTAGAACTAAATCACGAGTAATAACCATTCGAGGCTGTAAGCTTTATATACGAGCGAACGAGGAGCGATTCATTCGGTCCCACACAAGCCAGCCACCTCGCGTTCTCCCACTTTCCTCTCTGCCTATGTATGTGTGCACACAAATATATGGGACATTCGACTCTGAGTCGATCTCTGTTTGATCCTCGCTCCTTTCAATTCGTTACGAATCTTATTTCTACTTTGTACGAATGGCTCAGCCTGCGTTACGTTTCCATCCAAACATTTTCTTTCTCAATATTTTTCAACGATCCTAAATTTCGGTGAGTTCCTGCTCTCAGCGAAACGTTACGCATCAGTGAATAATCGACGTGGCAGTTTTTCATTTTTCACCACTCATTTCAGAAGCAAAATATTTTCATTCGGATACGGGCGTCCCGCGAAACTTTTATTCGCTTTCGATTTTTCGCAGCATCGAAATCACGGTGAGATTTCGTGCGACGGTTCCTCGTGCTTCTACTTCGTACAAGCAGCTTGACGAGTCGTCGCAACCGACCACGAATAATTGGCTTCCTTCGCGAAAAATCCACCGCGTATATTCCCTTGCAATGATAATCCGAGACGAGAACGAGAATATTACGTCAAATCTCGAAATCCTCCGACTCTAAAATAAAAGCGTATAAAGTTTCCTGATCTACGAAGCAGCAAAGTACGACCTAGGGAGACTGACAGAATTAGAATTAAACTCGACGCAATCCACAAGAGACGAGAAGAATCAGAAGAAAAGCGCGGGAGATCAAGAGAAACGAGATCTTTGCAAATAAAATCGTTCCCAAGATTCAGTTCGCTTTTCAAAGAGCTCTGAATAATATTCGCAATTGTATCCCACCCGCACAATAAATCATAATTTGTACACGTATACAATAATAACGCACATCGTGATGAATCACTGCCCATTTCAATCGTTCGTAATAGCGCCACGTTGAAAGACGTTTTTCGCTGGAACGTCGACAAAAGCCTGTGGCCTATTTCTATACGTAATGTACTGTGAATTCTATATCGTTTTCTTTGTCGAGGGAGTCGTCGTCGTCGTCGTCGTCGTCGTCGTCGAGAAACAGCAGTGCTTCCGTCTCTTGCAAAAGGTAAAAGCAGGTAGCCAGCATTGCATTAATTTTATACTGCACACACATAAGTATAGGTGAGCATGGAATATAAACAGGGGGAGGGAAGAGCCTTCGCGGTGTTCGGTATAATCGATCACCGGCGCTCAAATCTCGCCCTGCTCGTTCTCAGCCAAATCTTCCCTCTCGCGTGCCAATTTCACGTTCGAATCGATGATTTTTAAACTTATCGATCACTCGAAAACTACACTGGTTGAATTAGCATGTGAAAAAGCTTCGATCCCTTGAGAGGATTGGAAGTTGCTGGGGGAGAAGGAAACATTTTCTGCGTGAGAAAAGCAGCTGAAAACGTGGCAGCGTTTTTCGACGCTCCGCGAACGCTGAACTTCGTTTTTTTTCCCTTATGGGTTATGCATTCCGGAGGCCTCGTTGGATGCTCGTCGCAATATTTAAAGGTGCTTGGCATGCGAAATCGGAAATCGGGGAGGAGAATCCGCCGGGATGTCTGAACATTTCGAATGCTTTTTTTGCGAGCTCTACATTTTCGGAGCAGCCGAAGCAAGCTTGGAGTATTTTGATGCCTCAAAAATCGCAACATTGAAAATAATATTTCGCAGGAGCTTTCCCGTTCTCCGATTACTCCGACGAAATTTTTCGGCTCGACTCCGCGCCTAATGGATTTTTGCACTCCGACATATTTTGTTGCACACAGTTGGACTGTGAAAATGAATATTCTTCGGAGGAGCTGCAATTTTTTCTTGCTAATTGAATCAACCGAAACAAACACCGCGAAACAACGAGCGCGCGTTCGTTTCGGGGATTTTCGTTAAAAATCAGCGTGAAAAGCATCGAGATATTTTTCGGGCTTTTCGCAAGCGAGAGGATAATGAGTCGAAATTTTTCCAAGTTCCAGAGGTGGACAGACCGCGCGCGGTGGAAAGGGGCTAACGCGGGCTCGACCATGCGGCCCCTCGTTACCGTAACTGCGGGACGTGCTGGCAAATAGGGGTGCAACTGTTTTATCGTTGCTGGTACGCCGTGCCGTTATAAATACCCCATACTCCGTACTAAATGCCCTCCTATGGAGCAGCCTGTTCTGGATATGTCATTACAGATACATATTATAAACATTTATATACGATACGCGTCATGTATGGATAATGGTGAGTTAAACATGGGGCGTTCGAAGCGGGCTGCGATTCCGACCTCGTTTTCCACTTGAATTATTTAAACGGATGCTTCTCGAGCCTCTGTTTCATCAATCCGGAATCCGGAAGCGAAAATCAGGGGCCTCGTTCATTGAAAAATGGCGGAGGTTGATTTTTTCGTCAATATTTGAGCGGAGGGTCGAAAATATTGATAAAACCCGAGGGATTGAGAGCTCCGCGCGTCCAGTTGGCGTGGAATATCTGATGTACGAATTTTCTATATAGAATATATACGTAACTTATAACACGAATGTATATAACTTGGTTCACGAGTAAACGGAAGGGGTTGGGTGAAAACGGGCATGTGGATGCCTCGTAGCCGTAACAGCTTGCCTAAATTCCATCTAAATTCAAAACAGGACTGAAATTGCCATCAGCAGGCATGAGCCAGCGCGTCTGCGACCAGCAATCCGCGTGGACCTGCCGTCAACAGCTAGCATCATTCAGGATATTTTTTTTTTTTTATAGTTTCGCTGCCCGGTACCATGCGGGGAATCGAAACTCGAATAATCAGCGATTACGGCACGGAGAACGTGCACTTATGGCCGAAATTTACCGCCGGGTTTCTCGTCCGGGTTATTCCGGAGTGGATCGGAGGCGCATCGACATGGAAAATATCTTGGAGACAGTAACGATTCGCTTTTTTCTGCTCTCATCGTCGTCGAGACTGTTTTTTTTCTCACTTAAAATTCTTTTTCGTTCTGGAATTTCGCGACAAAGTTACGAACAGGTGTACTTAATATTGACACTGACGAGTCTTTTGGCGACAAAGGAAAACGAGCCGAAATCACGACTCGAATAGCCATTAAGCTCGAACGGAACCTCCCGGTCTCACGTGTAAATAATTGCGCCATCGAGAGAATCCAAGCACCTTCGAGGGGATGTATAACTCATTGTCAGACCCGGGACAATCTCGAGAGAGCGAGAGAAACGGATATCTCCGACGATTCAGGACCTGGAGCCATCCGAAGGAAAAGCCACCCTTCGAGAGAGCGCCCGTTACACCCAATGGATATCGTGAGCTCGAGGATAACAGGCCTGCATTAAGCGATGATTAATTTTGTCATCGTGCTGCTTCCTCTCACGGAACTTAATTAAGTATACGTCAAATTTTTTCCCTTAGTTCAGATATTTCGGGTTTTCGTCGTCGTAATATATGAAATTGGTGCAAAAGCAAATAACAGCATTCTCGATCGTGCGAAACAGCTGTTTCGGAATCTGCAAAAACTTGATGCGGAGCACGACAATCGATATTTCTCGTTCCTCACGAAAATGCGATCGCTCGGACGTTTATTAGGATTTGTGGATTGTTGGAAAACTCTCCCGGAAGTGCAGCACCATGAGCGTCCTTCATTTGCAATATTTATCAATTTTTCTCACGAAAATTCGAGTTCGAACATCGTCAAATTTTACTTGGGCAACGATGCATAAAACTGAGCTGTGACGAGACTGTGTTGAGATCCGTGCGATAATTCATGTGGGAACGGAGAAAGCAAAAGATCGTCGACTAATAATCGGGCTTTCGAGTAAAAACAGAATGTGACTTTACACGAGTAAAATTGATTTATCGAAGCAGTGGAAAATGTTTCGACTGGAACTAACCATCGGAGACTTTCCGGTGCGAGATCGATCGAGCCGTCACTTTTTCAACATAAATTTTTTGTTACCTTCCCTCCTTCTCTCGTCTCGCCGATTTTACAACAAGCTGTAAACGTGAATTGTGTTTTTTCATTCTTTTTCCCCCTGACATTGCGTGTACCACGTGTAAAGTTTTACCTCCAACGCAATTTGAGTAGCCACCCGGGCGTGATTCCGTATCTCACAAGCTGACGCTTCATGCTACACGGAATTTCAATTAATCTCGATGTACACGAGGATGAAAAAATTCTCGAAAGAAAACGTGTCCGACAACGCGTACGACGATTTCACCTCGCCACAATTCTCCTTCACTTCTACCCTGACGGTGGTCCGAGATGAAAGTGTGAGAAATTGATGGGCAGAAGGGAATGCGAGTATTTTTTTCATACAGTTGTCACAGAAACGCCATTTTTCCAATCATTCATTCGAGCAATATTTTTTCGGATCCCCAGGATTAGGGACGAGACTATCGTCCTGGAGATCGCGTGATCGATGTGATCGCTCGTTAACCGGAGCTCGTTCGAAAAAGCAAAGTGCATAAGCCTCGTCTGGACGACAAAAAAGGCGCCTCGATCTTTCTCCCTAGAAATCCCTGTTTCTTCGACAGTCTTACAAAACGAAGATAATCCAAGAAGGATGGAATTATCTGTCAATAGGACGAAGTGGATGTGTCAAGTGATCGAGTGAATGTTTATTGAAAAAATGTCTCTTTCGGAATTGCAATTTGAAACTCCAAAATCGTCAAAACCCTTTCTAAAATATTGAATCACTTTTCAAGAATATTTTCCCATCAGACGACCTTCGAAAAGGCAAATATTCTAACGAATAATCATCGTTTTCTGTCATTGGCTCAAATGAACCGAAAAGAATATCAAAATTCATATTTATTACGAAAAATCATGAAACTTCCTCGACGTGGCACAAAAAGGCAGCTTATTTCGTCACTTAATAATTAATGAGTTCGCATGCAAGTCCCGCTTTTCGGATAATAACCAAGAAAAATGAAGTTTCGTGCATTTCAAATCGCCAAATTAAACCATGTTAATTTTCGAATAACATTTCAGGCAAAGAAACTCGTGCAATTCGTCCCGAACACGTAGAATGAAAAAGACAACGAAAATGTGACGCAAAAACGGGCAAAAAGCCCATGAAAAATGAGACAATCTCAAGCAAATAGAAAATCAATAAAACAATTTATGTTCGTCCATTCATAAGCGTTTATTCAATAACTCGGAGTGTATATTGATGTAAGTTACAATGACTCTTGTATATATCCTAATATTCATCATTTTTGTCTCCTAGAGAACTTATAAACTGAAAATATTATCCTAAATATATATATATATATATATATATATACACAATTTATGTATACATATAAAATATTAATGGGTAGATCGGGAGATTTCCGATCGCAATAGATTTGTCGTAATTTACGAGCGATTGAGAGTTCCTTCGTCCTGTCAAATATAATAATACTTGATTGGAGTTCGATCGAAAAAAACAATAAAATCGAACAATTTGTGGGAAAGTTGGAGGAACGAAAATTCGAGGTGCGATATCTCTCATGGAGAATGATTGATTTCTTTTTGAAAAATGAAGAAAGAAGCGAAAAATTGGGATGAAATTTCACCATGTAAAAACGGATGATCTCAATAGAGAAAAGCAACGAATCTGAGTCGTTAATTATTACTAAAACACCATCGAATAATGCATGTATATGTATATTCAATCAATCCGATTCGCCAGCTCGCACGAGTCGATTCTACAATTGAATAATTTTCTTTAAAAGTTGTTTGTAAATTAAAATGGTCAGGTTTGTCTTAAGGTGAATTGGCGAAGTTCAGGGATTCGAAATTCTGCTGTACACACGATTATTATCAATGCCACTGGTGGCTAAGCACGTCATTCGCTAATAAAAAACAGAAAAAAGGTTCAATGATCGGTTGAGAGCGAGTTTTTCGTAAACTCGTCACGAAAATACTATCATCGTTTGTTCTAAGGAAGCACGCGAAAAGTGCGGTCTCGCGAAATGTTTTATAATGTAATATCAGTTCGCAAGAGCGCTGCGAAAGGAAAGTCAATGATGTATAAATAAATAAGAGCAAAGTCGTCGCGAATTGATCGTTTAGTTGTCATCAGGGTCGTCGTCGTCATCGGAAATGTATTTTTTCGTGACCCTCCTCCGTCGACCTCCTCTTCCTTCGCTCTTTCGTCCTTTCATTTTCATTTTCATTCTCACACTCGAATCTCCATCCGAACCGTCTTCGCCGTTACCTGCGGAACCAGTATCTGCTCGGTTATTCAAAAATTATGATTTTTTGTGACTTATTGAAAGAGCTGTGGGAATGCTCGGGAATGAAAAATAATATAAACCTCTCTCATCACCGTCAGAATTAAACCCCTCGGCCTCGAGACGTTCACGAGCGTTCGTGAAGACCGATTGAAGGACGATCGAATCCTCGTGTATCAGCGAGGCCTCTTTGTTGTACGTTTGGGCATTGTTGCACAGTTGCATAAAGTCCTTATCAAGCTCGTCAAAGTCAGCGTACTGTAAAAAATTTGAAGAGTTTTATATTTGAAAGTATCAAGAAGAAAATTGAGAATTTATTCGTAATTTACAGAAACTTACTTTTCCCTCCTCGATTTTCTGCAAAAGCTTGTTTATCGTCAGTGGCTTCTTGATTAATTCGTAATAATCCGGTAGTTCCCGCCTCGAGGGTAACTTCATAAATGGCTCGCTGAGCAATCGACCGTCCGTGCTGTCGGTATAGTTAACGACCACCATGATAAGTTTCTTCATAGCTTTTTTCATTTTCGGATCAACGGAACTTCCGGCACCTCGACGTTTTTTCGGTATCGGCTCGTCATCCTCTTCTCCCTTCTTCCTCTTTTTACGACCTCGTTTCTTCTCTTTGTCCTCTTCTTCCTCTTCCTCGTACTCGACACCGTCCTCGTCGATCGCTTTCAGCCACTCCTTTTCCGTGAGGCTGTCCGAATAATCAACTTCTTTCCTCTGCCTCGAGCCTCTGCCCAAAAATCTATCCTCGTCCTCGTCATACGCCCATCGCTCGACTTCCTCGTCGTCCTTGACGAGCCAATCTGGCAGTTCGTGTTCCTCGAGCAATCTCGATTTTCTGTTAGTTCCAGATTTAGCTTCTTCTCTTCGTCTCTCGAGATCCATTTTCGTGAATATCTCAACCTCTTCCTCGGTTCTCGCCATCATTTTGTTGACGGCTTCATCGTCGGGTACCTCGTTCTCTTCCTCATCCTCGGCATCGTCCTGATGCAAAATAGTCTGCAAAAACTGGTGTCTCTCCGAGCCCGTGGACTTTTGATCGAACATACCAGCTTGAATGATCTTCTCGTCCATGTTAAGCTTGTATCTCGCTGCTGCCAGAATTCTTTCTTCCACGGAGTTTACGGTCATTAACCGGAGCACTCGGACCTCGTTTTTCTGTCCTATTCTATGAGCTCGATCCTGCGCCTGCAAATCTTGATGAGGATTCCAATCGGAATCGAAAATAATGACGGTATCGGCAGCTTGAAGATTGAGACCGAGACCACCGGCTCTCGTGGACAGAAGAAAGAGGAAGTAGTTGGATCCAGGATCGTTGAATTTCTTCAAAAGATCACCTCTGTCCTCGGCTTTCGTCGTACCGTCGAGACGAAGGTACATGAATCCTCTCCAGCTAAGATAATCTTCCATAATGGTCATTAATTGTGTCATTTGACAGAACAACAGTACTCGATGGTTGGTTGCTTTGAGCTTGGGCAGTATACGATCGAGAAGCTCGAATTTACCGGAAGCCCGATAAAGATCGGGGCCTGATACAACAGATGTGCCCCCGGTCCCAACGTGTTCGCAATACTTTTCTTCGATAACTTGAAATATGAAGGGATGATTGCAAAGTTTTCGCAATTGTACTATCGTGTTCATCAGAGCTTTCGCACCACCCTTGCCTTTCTTTCCCTTCTCTGAGCCATCGGTCAGCAAAACACCCTTGCTCTGCATGTGCTTGTACAAAACTTTTTGAAGTCCAGACATATCGCACTTGATAATGTACTCGACTTTGTCAGGCAGCTGCGACTCGACTTCTTTTTTCAAACGACGCAGCAAGAAGGGCCTGAGGACTTTGTGCAAACGGCGAATAATGAGAATAGTTTCTTCCTCGTTGAGCTCGACTTTTTCGCCAGTCGTAGCGAATGGAGCATTGAACCATTGCTCGAAAGTGCTGCACGACTTGAATATCGATGGCAGCAAAAAGTTTAGAAGAGCCCACAGTTCGGGCAATTTGTTCTGCAGCGGTGTACCAGTCAGAAGAAGTCGATGAGGCGCGAGATAATGAGTATTCAATACTTGCGTGAGCTTGCAGTGATGATTCTTCATTCTGTGACCCTCATCAATTATCATGTATTTCCATTGGAGTTTCGCCAAAACGCCTTTGTCCTTGACGATGTATTCGTACGTTGTCAGAAGAACGTTGAACTTCGTTGTACGCATTTGCGCCTGAATCGCCCTTCTCACTATCGGCGAACCCTTGTAGGAAACGACGACGACACTCGGTGCCCATTTCTCAAACTCGAGCACCCAATTCGACAAAGTTCTGCAAGTTCAAACGAATGTCACAAATATCATCCACATTTGTGCTAACAATACCATCATTTAATGTCGCTTGAAAATTCTAACATGAAATTAGAAGATTTTTGTTTCCTTACGAAAGTGGTACGATGATCAAAAATGGTCCATTCACTTTCTTCAACTCCATGAGATAAGTAACAAGGGCAATCGTTTGAATCGTTTTGCCAAGACCCATCTCGTCCGCAAGAATACCGTTCAAATTGTTGTTGAATAAAGACACCAACCATTCGAGACCCTGAAAGAAATCAAAGATTCATCACGGAATATGATTTACGTAAACAAAAATTTTTTTTCCCCCAAGATCAAAAAAACTTACCTTAATTTGATATTCTTTGAGTTTTCCATTGACCATAATGGATGCTTGTTCCGTAACTCTCTCGTGAATAGTGTGAGCAATACTGTAATAGGTCTGTTCCTCTGTTTTGTACTCATCGTCCTCGATTTTCGCTTTTTGTAGGGTTTTCTTCACTTTATCTTCCGCCATATCAGCAGCAAGTTCATCTTTTTCAGCTATTAAAGAAGAATATTTGAAAAATCGCAACACATAGAGAAATATTCATAGATGAAGACGATTTGTCATTATTTTTACCACTGTCGCGATCTTTCTCCTCATTTTCTTCATCGTCGTCCGTGTCACCTTCGCTCCCAGATTCTACAGGTTCCCAGCCAGGATGTGTCTCCAGGAAAGCCGAGAGTTGACTCATGAGCGGAGCGTCTTCGTCGGTCAACGTTTTACCAGTCGCAATCTCGATGACACTCACGCGAACATCGTCGCCGTTTGCACCCTCTTCGCTGTCCTGTGGTCTCTTTTTCTTCTGTCATAGTGAACAATTAGTTTTGTCAAATTTATGTGGTCCAGGATAAATATCTCAGTTTTGACACACGAAGAAACTAGTCAATGCGATCTAAAATTTGTTTTCTGCTGTGTCACAGACCGGATCTTTGAATAAAGAAAAAAAGTAGCTAACCGTTACCTTTTTACGCTTCTGTTCCTCAACTTGTTTTCTTTTCTGTTCCATTTTGTGCTGTTTAACCATTTCCGTGAGATTGCTGATGTACTCGTCGGTTTGTGAGAGTAGGAAAGCCAAACGTTTGTCTTTCTTCTGATCGATGAGCTTCCTGTAACCCTCTTCGTCCTCGGCCATGAGACGACGCATACGCTCTTTCTCGATACGTTCTTGTTCCTTTTTCTGTTCTCTCTCGGCGTTGGCATGATAATTGAGCACCGCTTTGTTAAGACGAGCCAATTTTGCGACGTTGTTACGATGGAATTCTTTGAAATCTTTGCCATGCTGGAGCACCGAGGTGAGGAACTCCTGCGAATCGTAAAACAACAATCGATGTTACTCCAGTTTTGTAAAATGATTGTACTTATTTCCTTAACAGCGAGCCTTCTTGTCAAAGAACTCTGACAAGCGATTGAATAAACTTACCTGATGTTTTTGCCTGCGTTTACGTTCAGCTTCGAGTTTTTGTTGCTTCTCCAATTTCTCCGTAGCTCGAGCTTCTCGTAAACCTTGTCGTTTCGTTCTTTTGTACGCCTTAACATTAACCGCAGTCTCCAGTGTTGTATCTTGGCGAGTGCAAGCGATGATCTATGACGAAAAGAAAGATGCGATGAGCGAACGTTAAAATTTCTTTAAAACAAGAATGTCCAGGTCTAATTTACCTCAGATCGCAATTGGCGTTGGAAATTCAACACTCTGAGCATGCGCAATTCGATTTGTGCTTGAATCCGAAGGTCTTCGGACATGTTGGTCGGAAGGTAGCTCAATTGCTCTTTCCTCAAAGCGATTCGTGCTGCAACTCTGAGAATGAAGAATGAAAATATTGAATTCACTCGGTCGCTCTTGTTTCGTCAATGCCATTTTCGCTATGGCGAGGGAAATTTCATCGCGTAATCCTTCTAAAAAAATCGACTGAATTACCTGTTCTCGCGTTCTTGAAGAATCAAAAGTGGATCCAACCCGACAGGCTTCGCGACGCTTGTTACGCGATTGGTTTTTGGTACAGGTTGTTGCGGCTGATGTTGCTGAGGAGTTTGAGCCCCGAGCCTCGGTGGACCGTTGGGTCCTAACGCATTCGGAACCGGAGTTGGCGGACCCGTCGAAGCCGGGGGTGCTTGTGCCGAATCCACTGGAGGACGCTGTCCCATACCTGAGGGTGAAGGAGGAGGTGCTCCTCCTGTATAAATCCATTTTACGGTTACCAATGAACCCAGGATCATTCTACTCAACTTTTGCACATATATTTACAAAATAACTTTTTACAACTTATTCATGAAAAATTTTAAGTACAGGACAAACTTGGAATAGTTTGAATTTAAGAATCCATCTAATCAAATCATCAAGCATCGATTTAATGTAAAGAATTGCAAGTAACTGGCATGCTACTAAATTACAAACATTTTCATTTTTTTCCGGCTATTTAGAAACTACTTTGTCAATTGATAATTTTATTACACATCTTTGAAGAATGAATCGAAATACAAGTATGGGAGAACGTGCATAGCTTTTGAAATTAAAAAAAAAAAAAATACTACACGTAACTCACGATACTGTTACTGTGAAGACAGATCGTGACTAATTGCACTCTCGGAATAAAAGCTCAGGAAATGTGACAAAAGCAAAAGTAGTCACCTGGATCAAGGAATTGCAGGGCAAGCAACGAATAATACAAATGAAGGAACTTACCTTGAACGGCTAGGGCCAGCTGCTGCGAAAGCGGTTGATTCCTCGCTAATAATCTGTACGCCATGATCTGTACCCTATAAATCACAGTTTCTATTAATTCTACTCTAATGTACTAATTCTACATGAAAAAGGGGAAAAAAACTACAAAAAATACCGTAATTGTTGCAACTGTTGCGAGCTGAAGGCTTGTTTGTCTCCCAAGTTATTGCCTTGTCGAGCTCTGAGAGCGAGAAGTTGTGCATATCGGGGATCTTCCTGGAGTCCTTTTTCTTCCATAGAGTCGATAGCTTTTTGTAGAGCATTGAGATTTTCCTGACCGGGTCCGGAGGCTCCGGGAGAGGTGCCGCCAGGTCCATGTGGTCCGGGTCCAGGTGGGATGATTTGATTGACAGGTCCATTGGGGCCCATTTGTACGGGTCCAGCGGGTCCTACAGAGGGAGGAGGTGCGCCGCTGCTCGCGGGTCCCATAGGAGTCGATCCTCCCGAGTTCATTGGTCCGCCAGGACCACCAGGATTCATTTGTCCAGGTGAATTGATCGGGCCTATAGGTCCGCGTGAATCTGCTTGTAACATTGGGCTGCGACTCTCGTTCGGAGGCATAGATCCACGAATTTCACTCATTTGATTGGATGGGCCGGATCCCGGGCCCATTTGAGCACCGGGGCCGTTTTCCGGACCCATGGACGTTGGTACGCCGCTGCCCATTTGGCTTCTCGGTCCGTTAGCTCCGGCTTGGCTCGCCGGACTATTCATGCTCATCATTCCACCGGGTCCACTCATTCCCATCTGACTTGCCGGGCCTCCCATATTAATCTGTCCCATCTGCGGTCCGTTCGGTCCCATAGGCCCCGGTCCACCGGGACTCATTTGGCCATGGCCGTTGGATCCCATTTGTCCGGCGTTTCCCGGTGGGACCATTTGTCCTGGTCCGTTAAGACCCATTTGATTCGGCGAACCCGGAGGCATTTGATTCGAGTTTATCGCATTTGGACCGCTCGGCCCCATGTGGGACGGACCACTCGGTGGCATCGGACCACCCGGCGAACCACCGGGCCCCATGTGCCCCGGACCGCTCGGAGTCATCGGTCCCGAAGACGGACCCATATGACCAGGCTGACTGGCATTTATGTGTCCCGGGGGAATGCGACCGGGCATGCCCGGTCCCATTTGCGGATTTTGCGGACCTCCCGGTCCCATGTGTGGCCCCGGAGCACCTTGACTCATGTGCGGCGGTCCGTGGCCCGAAGCTCCTTGCCCCGATCCCATGTGTCCCACCGGCCCCTGCCCCATCGAATTCGGTCCGTGCATCTGTCCCGGCATGCCCATTTGCCCATGCCCCATCTGTCCTGGCCCTCCTGGCCCCATTTGCCCCGGACCTCCCGGACCCATTTGCCCAGGACCTCCAGGACCCATTTGCATCGGAACTCCCGGTCCCATATGACCCGGACCACCACCCGGTCCCATTTGTCCTGGACCACCCAGTCCCATTTGATTCGGACCTCCTGGTCCCATAGGGTTTGGCCCCCCGTGGCCCATTTGACCTGGACCACCTGACACTCCTTGGCCAGGCCCTCCCGGACCCATGTGTCCACCTCCCGGCGGCACATTTGGTCCCATCTGACCAGGCATCATTGCATTACCTTGCTGTGACATTGGCCCTGGACCACCTGGACCACCTTGACTCTGGAAAGTAGAATAAACTTGAGTAAAGCTAATTAACTCAAGTAAACTCAAATGAAAGAGTAAAATATAACTAACTTAATCATAGAATTACTTTGTACAAGATGCTCAAAAAATGTTTATCATTTCGTAGCTGCGCAAAATAGCTAATATGGAGTAAATTCGATGATTCGTCGATTGAATGAAATAACTTGGAAAAAATACTTCAGTAAAAGAGAAATGTCTACTGCTTGGAAAATATCAAACCTGTGGTCCCATGTTAGGCGGCATTTGTTGAGGATGTAGAGGGTAGCCCTGTTGTTGTTGCTGAGACGGAGGCACTTGTTGAGATTGAGGGGGCATAGGCGATCCACCGGGATAATCTTGATTGGAGCCGTGATGATGATGTTGGGGTGGGCCCATGGGACTACCCTGAGGATTAGATGTAGAATGCGATGGAGATTGTTGCGGTGGGCCCATAGGACTCTGCGCTTGTGGCAATTGCATAGGCGATGGTTGTGGCGAAGGACTCGCCATGTTCCATAAAGGAAAATTTAGATGCCTTCCCTATCTCCGTTTGCTATTGTGAGAAACAAAATCATTGGTTTTTAACGAATACTCATTTTTTTTTTCGAAATATAAGAAAAGAAGCAAAAAAAACCGATGGGCGTTTCGACGCTATGAGCGACGCCAGTACGGACGAGTGAAAAAAAGTCAAACCCGTATTCGCTCTAAAATAAAAACTATTTCATCCTACACGCTCCTCGATCGCAAATTCTTTCACTATTTTTGAAAAACCCACCGCTCACAAAACAATCACAAAATCAATCACGATGGAACACTAAAATTTCGGAGCAATGGCTCGAGTAATGCTCCGAAGGATTAGATTCACTCGATGAAAACACAACTTTTCTTAAATACTCCGGTCATATTCAAAATGTATTTGTTTACCGTTTCGTTCCTTAATCGTGGATATTTACAGGCAAATTTACGAGGAACTTCTACACTTTTTTAATTCACTGTAAATACATTAAAATCATTTAGAAGCTCGGCTTCACCGCAAAGGCGAACACACGACGCCAACGTCCATTGCTGCTCGCTCCAACTGCTTTGGGTTTGGATTTGGACTACGTAGTACAGCGTTTTACCGTTCGTCACGTCGTTGCCCTCCAATTATGTACGCTATAACCTCCCGTGCTAAAAAAACGAACTACCAAACATGGCGCCGAATGTGTGAATAACCTCGTTCGTAATTATATGCTATATATGTTGAAGATGCGAGTGTGTCACTAGAAAATCTTTAGCCTTCTAATAAATTTTCAATCTTAATAATTATATTTTCATCAAGTCGATAACATAGAATATTTTAAGTTCGAAATGTTTTTCATTGAGTCGCTCATTTAGGTTAGGATTACAATGGTTTTTGACAGAAAGAGATCCGCTCGACTCTTCGTTTCTCCTTTTTTTTCCATGGTATCATTTTGTATTCAACGCCCTGTATCTTGACAACTAAACTATTTAATTCAGCATTTGCAATACATCGGAAGGAACCATAGAAATTTTGAGATTGACAGTCACAAAAAAAATAATATAACACGTCGCAGTTATAAATTTCGCGGTAGTGCTAATTATTGTGGTTAGTAGCGACCGTAATTTGAGTGCTTTCAGTCTTGCACTTGATTTGCTTTCCGAAATGAATGACCAGCTGATTGACCTCGTTAGGGAATTCCCATGAAACTTAAATACAGTGCACATGAAGAACAGAAAGTTAAATACTAGGGAAATTAAATAGTTTTACGAATTGGTTTCCTTTTTGACTCCTATGGGCTTCTTTCACACAGATTTTTGTTTTTAGTGTTTTTTTTATTTTTATTAAACTAATATTCGATAAGCGTCAATTTTAATCCAACAATTACCGACAAAAACTCGATGACTCGCACTCAAAAATGAATTAATAATCCAAAATAATTAATAAACCAAGTCCACGCAGGTTGTAATATGACGACCGTTGAACGTAAAAAATGGAAGGTAAATTCTTGGCGTCAGTGATTTTTCAGGTCTATTTCCATGAGGTACGACGAAAATTTCCTGTTGGACAAATCGCTGCAACGTTGGTAGTGTTGAGCCATAGGATATCTCTAATTTCATTGGTCGATAATTATGATTACCTGTGGAAATAATGCAATTTGATTGGATAATTAGAAATATTTGTCCAGTATAGATAATTCGCAGAGCCATTGAAATACGCGTAATTGCAAGGAAACTTGACAATGTAAATGAGAACCGAAGCAACGTAGTGGATGGATATTGAGGATAGAATTGCTACAGCAGCCATTGACTCATCAAAACAGGAACGAACGCGTCCGTATGTGTCTCTCATTTCTCCCACCAGTCCACCATAGAATATAGAATGGACGTAATGTGAAATGTACACCAATGATATATGATATACGTAATTGAATATTTTCTAATCACCAAACATCGAAAATCGGAAAAGAAAAACAAATCAATGTTATTTAAAAAGCCGCGGTGAAATATCGATTTTCAGGATCGTATAATGGGGGACGAAGATATCATTTGTTTATCATCCGACGACGAAACAGTCCCTGTGCAATCTTCCGTAAAGGTAAAAAATTTACATGTTTTACGATGTATTTATACTGTCGGGAATGTTTCGCCTAAATGTCATTTCAGCGGGAAATGTTTCTCACAACTGTGCATGATCAAATATTTTTCGTCAAATTCATGACTCAAATGAATTTTCAACGTGCATACTAGAAATGATAATTTGAACAATTATTTTCATAGAAATCAGAGCCTGTCAAACCGGATTTGGCAACAGTAGTGCATCAACCTGAAAGTCTTAAGAGAAAGTCCCATGTTCCAACTGAACAAAAACTGGGTCAGATTAAAAAGCCAAGAGTGTCTTGCAACGGTCTTGGACCAGGAACTTCCATTCCCTCGCCTGAGAAACCCACCCAGAGAGTTTTGGAGTTGTCCTCTAAAGTAGAACCAAACAAAACCACTAAAAAATTAAACATCAATGGAATTCTATTTTCAAGAACCACCGTTGATCCAAGAGTTTTCCAGAACGAGAAAAGTGAATCTAAAAATAACAGCAATACAGTAATATCTTCCAACAATGCCAAACTGATGGTCAAGAATCCAGTATCCATAAACTCTCAATTTAACCAATCATCCAACGCTCGGCTGTTGGTGAACACTAGTTCCAATAATGAACTCAATGCGTCAAAAACTTTGGAAGATAAGAAAAAAGCAGAAAAAACTATTGAAAATTCTGAAAATAGAACAAAACATTCTGGTACCGCATGGGCAAAAGATGGATCAACCAATTTTTCAGATGTACGTGTCAAACGAATGGAAAATTCATCGAATGTTTTGGTCTCAAAAGTTCAAGAGGAAAAGTCGTCAGCTGCATTAAATTTACCAGTATTGCATCATCAATCAAGGGACAACGAAAGAGTGAAGACCCATCCCATAAATGACACACCAAAATCGATTTATGCAGAGTCAAACAGTTGTAGAAAATCAAGTGAAAAATTGAGGCATTCTGTAGAAGCGAAGTCTATGAAAACGTTCGGGAACCAAAAAACTTCCAGCTCTACAACCTCATCAGATAATGAAGTCATTGAGATATCTGAATCACCAATCAAGAGGATCAATGAAATCAACAGCATCAGACTCAATTCAAAACCTGAGGAATCAAGTTTGTTGGTTGAATCCTCAAAAATAACGAACAGAAACAATCAACAAAGTCCCAAAGGCCAGAATTCTCATAGTTTCATAAACACAAATACTTCGAAAGATGAAAATAAAGAGCTTCTGAGCACTGGACAAAAGATCAGCGATTCAAAATTCGATAGTTCCAAAATGGATGAGAGTTCCCGAAAAGAAGCTCCATCGAATGAATCAATATCCAGAGAAATCAACGTTTTGCCAACACAAGATGCTACCAATGTCAAAAAAAGGATAACATTGAAAAGAGTAACTCCGTTTCATCTACCAAATTCAAGGGGGAACGATTCTAATACGAAAAATAGTTCGGTAAGAAACAATGATTTGCCAAAGTCGATCGAACCTTTTGAGCCGGTGGCAGGTTGTTCCAAAACACCAGACACTGAGTATTTCTGTGCACCTAAAAAAAAAATGCACAAACCCACATCCGATGCATCTTTCGTGACAACGCTTGGAATCCCATCAGAGAATAAGGAGCCTGATGAAAAACTGGAAACTTCTGAGCAGGAACACCAGGAAAATGCCATCAAACCACATTTGATCATGAAAACGAAAGAACCCGCATCGATAGAACAGGATACATTCGCGACGTTTCTCAGTTTCTGTCTCCAGGTCGAGCGGAGTCCAGAAATGGAGAAAATAGTAGCCAAGTTGAAGCGCCATTACGATCAACTGAACCCAGCTTATTCGAGGTCTCGGATATTCAGCGATTTTTTGAACAGTAAACGCGAAAAAATTCTGGAAAAGGGAAGAATTTATTATTACATAGGTCAGGTCGCTGACGAGATGAAATTCCGACGAAAACAAGCCAAAACCTCAACGACGATGGAAAAAAAAGCGGTTGAACATGAGCAAACCAATGGAAATGCTGAGTCTTCGAAAGAGATGAATGATGATTGTAGTGATCAGCACGAATCTCGACGACTTCGACGAAAAATGAAAACCATTGAAATGGCTATGAAAAAGTGTGCCAAACAAATACAGCGTCTGGAAATTGCAGAAGTTAATTTGGATGACGACAATGACAGTAACTATATTAAACTCGAACGTTACAAGAGTAAAATGGTCGAGTTGTACGATAAATTGTGCGAGTACACCAATGAACACCCCGATGCTGGACGAGTCTACTTGCGGCCTAAACATTTCAGAGTTACACAAATTCCATCGATCAATCAAGCTATCAATAGTTTTATCAATTCAAAATTGTGCAATCGCAAAAAAGCTATGAGCTGCAAATCATTCATTAATGGCCTCATTTTCCCCGATTACCTTGATATCCTGGAGTGCGTTGGTAAAGTTAACGATGATCAGAATCTTGGTTTGGACAAAAAACGACAACAACAATTGGGTAATTTTCATTTTCAAATTATAAAACTCCATAACAGCTTTCAGAATAAGGTAATTCGACGGTAAAATGTAAAATTGACCACGTGAATGGATGAAAAATTACTTTGTCTGAAAAACTATTCTATTCGAATTTGCATTACTTGAATTGTGTTAACGAAATGAAAATTTCAGCTAAGGAGGCTTTCACAACGCTGGGGAAACATTTGCAGCAAGCCCGCCAAAACGATTACTTGGAAACATTTTGCGAGAAAATTGAAGATTCGAAAGATCCGGCCACGGCAGATCCAGTTTTGACGAAAAAATTGTTGGAGAACCAGAAAATCGCCGAGAAAAATACTGCCGAGATCTTCGAGGAGTATGTGCGAAGACAGGAAGCGAGAAATGCGGGGGATCAAGAAAATTCTAACACCGAGTCTGAACACGACGACGATGTCGAAGAGGAGGAGGAGGAGGAAGAAGAAGAAGAAGAAGAAGAAGGTGATGATGATAACGACGATGATGAACTAAAGTCCAACAGTGATGTCAGTGATGCAGAGTTTCCTGACCACGGGGATGTGGAAAGTTGTGGTGAGAACGAGAAGGAGAAAAACTCGAAAGGGGCCTTGAACACGTTACCTGAATCGCAAAATAAACAGAAGTCACTGCAGGAAGACATCGACAATAGAGCACCATTGATTGAGGTTGAAAATGTCATTCACGAAATCAATGTCCTCGAGAACAGTAAGATACCAGTCCAGGAATTAGAAAAAATTCCAAACCGAACGAAGGAAACTTCACTCGACAAGGAACCAAAGGAAGTCGAAGGTATGGGTATCCACATTTTCTTACACGTTTCCCTGGATCGAAGTAAATGCTTGTCTGCAGAAAATGCTCGGTGCTTCAAATATCAGTTGTAAAAAAAAGGCTGCAACATTTTTGTAACATTTCCAAATAATTAAAAAAGGATTTTTTGTTTCATCTCAATCTAAAAAAACTAGCTCCCCAGTTTTGATTATTGATCATTGAAATCAAATTTATAAAATATTCTTGCTGATTTGCGTATGCATATGTTTGCAGTGAATCATGATGAGGACATTTACGAGGAAGTGATCGAGATCTTAGAGACTACACACAAAGTTCAAAACCGAAACATAGAAATAAACAAAGACTGCAGCACGGAGGATCCTAAAAAGGGAGAGGAGAGGTCAAGAAAACCCTCTTGTCTTTCAGCGAGTGAAGGAAAAACTGTTGATACAAGGCCGGAGAAAAGCGACGATATATCGAAATTAACGAATGAGGCGAAGAAACTATCGAACGGAGACAATGGAACAAAAACACCGGAAATGGAAGGTTTGTTTTCTCAATTTTTTCCTTGAAAATAAAAAAAAATACCTACTGGGAAGTGGAAAGAAAAATTCAATGAAATGGTTACATCACTTTCGTGCTTTGCGATATTGAATATCGAAAGTACCAAAAAATTCTTTTATTCGTGGGTCCATATTTGTACGCGCGTGTGTGCCTCTGTCTGAATTTAGCTTAATTAGTACAGAAGCAAAAAAAAGAAGACTCGCCAAATATCAGGATCTTCTTCAGCGACAAACCCCGAAGGTTTTTATTCCGCTTTTTGCCAAAATGTAAAAGAGGAGAAGAAAGGAAGGAATTGATGGCGAGAGGCGGATGAGATGGATGAGAAAGTAATCGCTAGAGAAACTGCGAAATGATCTTTCTAATGTTTATAGTAAATCATGCCGAAGCTGATACCAAAGAAGAAGAAGAAGAAGAAGTGGTCGAGCCTGTGATCGAGCAACCAAAAGTATTGAGGATACGATCGTTTGCAAAACCACCTTCTTCCTGGGCGAGTAGTCAACAAGCGAACGAGGACGAGGCAGCGCCGGTTTTAGGATCAGCAATCAGCGATACAAGCACTGAAACGATCGACTTGCTTGACGAGGAGTCGGAAACTCTCACCGAGAGTACATCGGCAGTGCAAAATTCTCCAAGGATCGTGAAAAATGATTTCACCGGTATAAACGCCCAGATTCCGAGGACGGAAAAGTTTGTCGTAAAAGTAAGTCGTACAATAGGAGAGCATCCTACAAGCGTAAGAAAGAATCAATCAAGCATAATTATACGATCACCGAACAAATCAGCCTCGAATCAGCTACCGGAAATAACGAAATTGACTCCCAATGAAGAGTTTGCAATGCAAAAGAATATCGCAATAGCGTCAAACATCCGGTCATCTCCCAGCAATAGCGAAATGTTCCGAAACCACATCAAGCACGGTCCAACAGATCAGAATTCCATCGCGGTAGCACCGAATTCTAAACGTTATCCCGGAACGACGGCGCAACCCACCCAAAATCGTCCTCAGCAAAAATCACCGTTTCGAAAAAGCGCAGTGACAGCGCCAGCTCTCAAAGTGCATATCGTCGGTGGACAATTATCAGACAACCATCCCCAGCAAATATTGGTGCGAAAGCACATTAAGATAGCGCCAAGTACGAAAACGCCTTGCGGGAAGAGTCAAGTTTACCGACAACACAATTCATCGGTGCAAAAACCGATCGCGATAGCACCGAGTATGAAAATATTGCCTGGAAATGATGGCCGACTATCAGTAAATTGTCTTCAGCAAAGTTCTTCAGTACAGAAAGAATCCGCGTCAGCATCAGTAGCCCCCCGAAAAAGTCAAATCTACCAGAATCGTTCCCTGCCAAATTTATTGGTGCAAAGGTATGTCCCGCCGGTCCGAAATGTCAGAACAAATTCCGGAAAAAACCAGTCTTTCCAAAATCGCTTTAACGTTAACTCATCAGTGCAGAAGAACGTTGCGATAGTGCGAAACCCGAAAGCATCTCTCTGCAAAATCCAATCGTCCCAAAATCGGCACCACCAAAATTCATCGGTGCAGAAATATCCGACGATATTGCGAAATCAAAAAACTTTTCTCGGAAAAAGCCAATCGTTTCAAAACCGCTTTCATGAGAATTCGTCAACACTGAAGCAGACCGCGCCAGTAGCGGTTCCGAAAGCGAGTACTGGGAATAGCCCATCATCCCCAAATGTGTCGCGACAGACAATACTCAGTTCACCGGTGACTACAAAAGTGAAGACTAAAAATTGTCCGCACGCTATCCAATTGCGTCATGAGTTGTCAACTCTCCGTCAAGTGTCCTCGTTGAACAATCCTCAAAGTATTGCTACTAAAGTTCCGAATTTTCCAAATAATATGCAAACCGTACCAATTGAAAAGTTGAAATCTGTTAAACTGGCCAACAATAATGATCAAACGAAAATCAGTAGGAATAATCTCTTCGAGGCAAACAACAATAATAAAAATAATCAACCGAGAGCCAGCAACAAGATTATTTTAATGAAAGCCAATAATAGTAATAATAATAATAATAATAATAATAATAATAATAATAATAAAAATAATAAGTCGACAGCAATCATGGCCCAAAATTTGAGAGCGTTGAAACCAGAATCGTCCATAAATACGACGAATCCGATGCGGCCTGATTCGCAGCCTCTCCAGCAGTGTCGACTGCAACAAAAGCCCATTAAATCTCCGCCGATAGTAAAATTGCGAGTTTCACCTAATTCACAAATTCTACATTCTGTTCAACAGCAATTAAAGAACGTATCAAAGGCGACGATTCGTCCGCTGGGAGTTCCCTCGATACAGGCGCAAGGGATAACATTGAAAAATCCACGATTAATAAAATTGCCTGGAAATTCAACGGTGGCCGCTGCTGGTGCTCGTTCGATCGACCCTCCTCAAGTTCAAAACGCGTTGCAAGCATCACCACGATTGCCGAATTCTTCGAACATTCTGAAAACTGCCCAAGCCATCAACTGGCAGCCTGTACAACAAAAAACAAACTGTGCATTGAAGCCACACGCGAGTAACAACTCACCACTCACTTATCAACAGCAACAAAACCTCAAACATGCGGGAGAGAAATACTTATGGATGCTGTACAACAACAACAACAACCGCCGAACAAATGATTAGCTTAGCTTTTCGTTAATATTAGCTTAGATTATAAACCAAGAAAAGGCGAGCAAAACTAAGAGTGAGAGTGAACAAGGTGGAGCGTAATGAGCGAAATACTTGATTATTTTTATCAAAAGTTTGAGTTTATTGTTTAACCTTCACACAAATATATGTGCATATATATGAGTATATGTGTATATATTTCTTGAAAATATTTATAATTATATATATATATGTATGAAAATATCAGAAAATCTATTAAAAAAATGTAGGTTAAAAACTATATCGCGACAAAGATGCACTATTGACGTGGTAAAGAAATGAAACGAGAAAACTCCAATCAACGTTTATATCGGTTGAAAGTTAAGAGTCAGTGCTCGAGGATCATTTGTAATATCATTTTCGTTAAAACGAAATCTTTATCACCGAGATTCTCGACAATTTCAAAATGATCGATGCTGTTGCGAAGTAACTTAAATTCCACGTTGTCCACGAATTCAATAAGTTTCTGAAAAATTCAAGAATAAACGAAAAAAAGTGACAATCGAATCGCTACACACACGTTACGATGTTGGATTTAATGTTTTCTACGAATTTTTTATACCTGAGCGTAATCTCGCGATTGTTGCACAAATTTTGGTGGGTCACATTCGCCCACTGTCACAAGAACTTTTATATCCCTAATGGGCTCGTACCTCGAAGTCTCCAGGGATCCGAAGCTCAAACTTTCAATCTCGTTTCTGAAATTGACGTGACTCGTGGATCTTTCGCTTTCTTTTTATTTGTTATTTCTTAGGAAATTAAAGAGCGCGTTATGGCTCGAAAAAATCGGAATATGTTGAATCATTGATGCGAAACACGGTGCTCAAAATTCGATAGATATTTACGGAAAATTCATCAGCGATAAACTGAATGAAAGAAAACCTTGATTCCGTCAGGATTTTAAGGAAGCCAAGCATCGACCGACGTTGCTTTTGCTTGGAGTAACTATTTATTCGTGCGAGTTCTCAGGCGAACACCACAAATGCGTGAAAAAATAACAGGAACGAATGTTAAGGGGTGGATTTTGAGAGTGGGAGTACAACTCACCTGCTGAGTTTGAGAGCTTCGTTGTAACTTGTTCTGAGCAAAGGCTCAAGCTTGTAAATACCAGAGATTAAAACGATGCCCTTTATAAGTTTCAGAGAAGCGTTCCTCTTGATAGAATTGAGCCATTCGGTGTCGTGAAGCAAACTCGCTGCCATATGGGCCCCGGCGCTATGCCCAGCGATCCAAACGCATCTTCAACATTTCCATGAATAATCAGATTCGAGATGAAAAAAAAAAAACGAGTTTTCAAATCATCATTTCGTGGCCGAGAATCTGAGGAATGACTGAACCGTTTATATTGAGAGTTTCGAGCCGATCTTTCCAAGCAAGAAAAGAAGATCGGAAAATAAAACCCCAAAGCGACGTCGCTGCTTTGAATTTCTTGCGGAAACGAAAAAATTAGTATTTTCGTATAATTTTAGCGAAGCGATGGAAATTCCTTTTTCGCCCAATCATGAAAACAAATTTTCGCCCATGAACATCGCACAAGATTACTGCGATTCATCGCGTCCACAAAATTTCTCCATTTTTTTATTTACCAAAATATTTCAAAGCGAAGACAAAAAGGTGAGAAAAAAATGCCAAAACTCATCCATCGAATTCTCAGCTACGATTCGAATCACGAGCGTTCCCGTTCGAGAATCACATTCAATTTGTAAGAGAATTTTAACAAAAAACATGATCTCGTCTGATGAGAAACGTGATTACGATTGTACAGTGAATTTTTTCTTATCGCTTACTTAGATCCTAAGTCGCAAGCCTGCTTTAGAATTTTTTCCACAGCACTTTTAATTTCGGAAATGATCTCGGTCAAGGTCACTACAAAAACGAATGGCGGCTTCTAGATAACTGTTTTTTTTTTCCTATTTAAGATGATTAAACAAAGAGAATTTTACACTAAAATGTGTGTCAAGTCCAACGTATATTTTATTATATTACGAGAAAATAACGAAAAATCCTGTGATCGTTTACTAAAAAAAAAAAAAATCGGATTATTTTTATTTCAATGTAAAATTTTGCAAAGAAAATATTTTGAAGTTATATTCAATTCTCGTTGTCATTTTTTCATCATATTTGATTTTAAAAAAAAAAACCAAAAAATATCAACCTGTTGGACACAGACTGTATCCAACATTGTAAGCTTTAATTCCTTTCGAAACGAAGCTCTCAACGTGGAAACTAGCGAGCTCTTTACTCAATTCCTGCCAATATCCACCGTGTATGAACACGAGAATTGGGGCATCTGGAAAATCAAATGGAACCTTAATTTTTTGTTCATTAAATGTATACGAGAATTAAAAAAAAAAAACAAAAAAAAACATTTATACAAAGATCGGAATAAACGTAAAAGTTGTATTAAACTTGTATTCCTCGACTGTTTTTTTACCATTTGGCAAATTTGTTCCATACACGTCGTACTTCGCTCGGTCTCCGATCCCGTACGGAATGTCCAGCTCGCAACTCAATGTCGATCGAATTTTGTTTGTAACTGAATCAATATTATTTATTGATGAAAAAAAATCCTTCAAAGCGAATAGTTTTTTTTTGGCATCACTATTTAAATATTTCCAACAATGAGTTCTTTTTTTAGAATTAAGAATATTTTGAACATTGGAATTTATACCTTTTTCACCGAGTTGAGAAAAAAGCTCGAGAACTTTCGGGCCAGAAACTCTTTTGCACCATGCACTTGGTGAGTACATTTTCTCATATTCCTAAATCACGGATTGCGTCAATGGGACTTTGGCTCCTGGTACTGTATTATTAAAAGATTGGAGAAACGAAATTTTACGACTTACCGGGTCGATCGACATCCTGGAGTGTTATGGAGTCTTCAAATTTTATTCTTTAAATGCACGGTTCGTCTGTCAGGAGCCGAATGTTTTTGAACGGTAAAAAATATCGATAATTTCCTTGAGTCCCTGCCCGATGAACACTGGATGATGCCGAAACATACGTTTCGATAAGAATCTCGTGAATGGCGGAAGGGACGGTGAGTAAATGGACTTTCTAGATCTTTTACACTAAACTTGTTCGACCGAAGCAAATGGTTTTTTAATTATTACAATTTCAATCGTGGTTCAGACACTTTTTCTTCAAATTATATTCGGAAGTTGCAGCGCAGTCTAATGCCCGTTTTCTCCAACGTTAATCTGAGTTCAAACTCGGTTCATCCTATCTCGAAACTATATAAAAAAAATTGAACCGAGTTTGAACCGCGTCGGAGAAAACGGCCATAATACCAGAGAACATAGATTTACATGGAACAACAGGGCCCATGTTAGCTTTTGGCATGGAAAATGTAGTTCCACATGGCCCGTTGTTCCATGTAAATCTATGTTCTCTGATAATACATCGCCGTAGCACATATATGCTAAGCGCCTCAACGAGTAAAATATATTCCTTATTTTTTATCCAGGCAAGACCTTCAAGCATATTTCAACAAGAAGCCCAAAACTACTTTGTACTTACCAAAACGAATATTAAAATTATACTGAAAGGAATATATAACAATTAATATTTATACTTAAAAATAAAATAATCATACGAAACGTTCCAGATGACCAGCGTATATATACTGATGGGTACGAGATGCTACGATGTATGTACCGCAACGAAAGTGTACGAGCATACGCCGCCGTACCCGTACAGTGGCAATATGTGTTACTGCTGCAGTACGGTACGGCGTACCATTACAGTACCAGTACGGAGTAGCATCCGCCATTTCTGGTACTTGTTTCACAGAAAAGACCGTACGGTACTAGAACGGCGTACTAAATGGTATTTCGTATCCCTGCGTATAAATGTTATATTCAGAGAAAAGATCGGCGAGCTTGGGCCAGCAGACGACAGGGCTGTCAATGTACTTGTCCCGAGACTCTACCGAGTCTCTTTTGATATAGTAAAATAGCTACATATATATATTTGATAAGAATCTAATCTGCATCGAATTTCATTTCTTTTTTCTAATATTTAATAGTTTTAATATAATTATCAAGATTATGACTAAAGATTTTCATTTTATCATCCTCCCTTCTCTCAGTGTTTCTCAAATTCAGACGAAAAAGTTCTCGTGGTGTTCAGCTCAGTCAGTCAGTCAGCTGCTATATAGAATTGACGTTGTTTGGGTGTCATGCGCGCAAACAGGGCGGCCATGCTTCACGTCAGTAAACAAAACGGTCGACGGTCATTGTTTTGGCAACGAGAGCCACAAAATTAATGTAATGTCACGTAGATCTTTTTCTTTCGTTATTTAAAAAAAAATTATTCCGAGAATGCTCCGGTCTCATTCAACGAAAAGGTGAGAATATCGCAACAGGGTTACTCTCTTTTCCCCGTCTCGCAAGTTATATACCGTTCTAATACGCGGTCATCGAGAACGCGCTAAATTATTAATCCCGGTGTCCGCCTGTACGTGTTCCGGATATAGAAAATAGGAGCAACAAAAATTGTCGATAATCGCATATTCAACGTCGATGGCGACTCTCAAAGGCATTTTTCCTAATCCTAGTAAGTCTTAATCTGCAAATAAATTTTAAATTTAATTTTTTCATAGAATTGTAAATTTCTTCACTTTCTAATAACAAATCAAAATTTTCTACTTTTTGAGGTAATTCTTTCGCCACAATATTTTTCTGCTAAATTCTAAGGTTCTTTCTAATAGTATAAAAATGGTATTTTCAGAACCAACACGAAGGAAAAATTTCATTCACGAAAATGTTAAAAACTTGAGACGCATGGAACAATTTTTTCATTCTAAAGAAGTTGACGAACTTCAAAAGCTGCAATTACAAAAAAAACCACTGGATAAATATCAAAATGTAGCATCAAGGATAAACACTAGTATTCGAAGTAGAAAACATTCCCTGGGGAAGCCGATGCTTCGACATTCGGATAAAAATCTTGCGGAAGAAGACTGTTATGTGGAAAGAAAAATTAGTGCTCCTATTGAGAGTAAAAACTCTGACCAAAAGAAAATTCATAGGACATCTGCAAAGTTGAATTCACCGGATAAATCAAAGAAGAACCAAAGTTTCAAGGATGATAAAGAAAGCAATGTCAAAAGATCGTCTCCTCATCCAAACTTGTGTCAAGAAGAGTCCTATTATTTGGAAAATCAGGAAAAAGATTATATCAAATACAGGAATCAGGGAATTCAAACAGTGAGCACAGAAGATATTAAAACATTATACAAGGAAGGAGCGATAAGGTATTTGAACAGCATTCAAATTTCAATCTCAAACATTTAATACATATTTTTGAATCACGCAGAGCCATTTATCGTTGAAGGTCATGAGCAAATAGAATTTCACTTTCTAAACAATGAAACGCAATTGAATTGAAAAAGTTAATTAAAAAATGTTGTGCATTAAAAGTTCCAGACTGAGAGAATTCAAACATTTCAGATATCCATCGAGCAGGAGTTCAAAGAATGTTGTTCCGATGTCAACCCGAAATACTGAAAGGTCAGAGCCAAGGGAGTGTTCTTTGTCGCCATCAGATAGAGGGGACATATCACCCACGAGTCCCCACAAGCAAAACTGTGATCCATTGGACTTGTCATCAGTAAATGATGATCAAAGCGATCAAGTGAAATCCAACAGACAAAAAAATTCAGTGGCTAGTAAATTAGCTGCGCAGCTCAACAACGGTGTTTTACCATCGAATTATCGTCGGGGAGTCGTTCCAAAGTATGGACATAAATCATTCATTGGTCTCCGTCGATATTCTAAAACTCCAAGCAAAAATCAAGCAGATATTCGATGATTTTCTATGACGACCGATATCGATCTTACGTTCTTGCGAAAGTGATATCAATCGATTTAGCAATACGAAAAAAATGTTCATACCAGTTTTTTATACAGATATATTCGCGAAAGGAAGGAAGCACAGCAACTAAAAGAAGAGAAGATGAAAGCTGCGGCAATCCATCCCGATTGTCCGGAAGGGCACGTGCCTTTGCCGGACGAAGAACGGCAAGAGACATTACGAATGCTGAAGAAACGTAAGTCATATAATTTAGGAAATAAGCCAACGTTTCAATAACTCTTTTACACAAGTTTCTTCGGTGACGAATATTGTTGAAAAAACAACTCAATTTTGTCGTCTGTTTACAGACCATCAAGAGTACGTCACTGAGTTGAACATGATGCCAATAAAAACGGACACTTTGAGATCGCAGAGGCGAAAAATGGAAATAGAAAAGCAATTGACAAAATTAGAAGAAGGCATCAAAGTTTTTTCACGACCAAAAGTTTACGTGAAAGTAAATGCGTAGACAAAGTGTGCTTTCCAGATAAAAAAGTTTAACCAAAATCTGTTGCATAATTACGGGTAAAAATGCCTCGTGCCTTATCGATTAAGAGCTTTACAACGAATCTCGGTATGATTAATTTGTTTTTGTGTTTGTCCGTCGTTAAAATATTCTCCGTGTTAGCGGAATGTATTGTAAATAATTATACATCTAGTCTTTTAACGTATAAAAACAGGTACAAAGTTCGATGTCAAGATTTCAAAGTACAAAGGATAAATAAAGGTCTATTATTTTCCTCTCAAATCAATCGTTCTTCGATTTATAGATTCATCTCTGTCATCTGTATTTTACAATAAATCTAACTATAGTACACAATAAATTAATTTTATTTTTGTGACCTTGCAAGATCAATCAGAATTTAGATTTTTGTCAATATTCAAGGTTTTTACACTTTGATCAATCGTATGTACGAATGCTGATGGATCAAAACGCACTTTTCCTAAATTGTAGAATACTTCCTCATTGTCGAACCATTTTTTTGCGTTGAATTCTCTGAAGAATATTTTTATTTCACGATCCGCTGACTCGAGCGAATCTGTTGAAATAATAAAACAAAAGATGTTGCACACTAGCTTTAATTGAACTCACGTTTTTTTCCTGTAGTTTGACAAACATATTTGTTTCTATTCAAGAATATACATTTTGAAAATAAAACACTCAAAAGCAGAGTAGATTTTTTTTCAAGTACCTGAACCATGCGTAGCGTTTCTTGTATCAGACAACCCGTAGATTGCTCTGATAGTATTAGGAGCTGTATATTGAGCTTGATAAACTTTAGTGGGGCCCATGAGTTCTCGCCATTTCCTAATGGCATTGTTGCCAGCTAAAATATGAATATCGGAAGGTCCGCTACACATGAAAGTCAGCAGACGATTGAAGAAAAATTTTTCTCTATGATCGGAATAAAAAAGATCAGCTTCTTCGGGCGTAATAACAGTTCTTTTCGATCTGACAACTTTGAAATCATTGTCGATTATCAAATCGCGAATTTTCTGAAAAAAATTAATTGTATAGTGAACTGAGCGAAAAACGAAGGAAAATTTATCGAAATTTTTGATGGGTATTATAATTAAACTACAAAATGTCAGTCAATTTCGGTTGAATTTTGTTGACAGTAAAAGTTCAAAGAACCAAGAATGCAGGATTAATTTTGTAAAAACTAAAAATTTATTTGAAAAACTTCGAATAGATGAGTACGACATTTTTCGAGGTTAAGCACTCACCTGCAATGCGAACGGTGACTTCACGACGTGAGGTTTTAGTATAGCGAGTGTCAGTTGCAACGAATTTTTCGACTTCATCTCTGAAGCAAGTCCAAATTAAACTAATAAATTTGGCAAGTTTCTTTGATCGCGTGATCCTGTCATGTTTTACTTATAGATTTTTTGTTTCATTCTTTCGTTACGAATTGTCAGTGTCGCGTGGCTCGATGTTCAGTTATATATATATATATATATTTCTTATTACGCGCGCGTTTCCCTCTATATTTTTGTTGGGAAATCTTTTATACCGATTGAGCTCTCTGTATTTATATATATATATATATAACATTTTTTTCAAGGATTTTCAGTTAAAGTGAAATTTCGTTTATCAAGAATTTAGTATTTCTAGAGGAAAAAAGTTCGAAGCTCTTACAATTTGGCTTTTTGTAAAAAAAAGCTATTGGATCGTAACAATAAAAATAATAATTATCATATCATTATAAATTTATTGCAAATTCATAATTGTTCAAAAAACAGGGGTTAAAGTATTTGTAATCGAATGTACAGTGACTATGCAGGCAACGAACTGCATTTTATTACTCCCAATAATAGTTTTTCTACAATATACTCATAAAAATTTAATTGGCTGGCTCGAAAGTGTAGTGCACCACTCCTTTTTTCGGTATCTGTTTCTCCATCTGTTTAAATAAGGAAAATTCTCAATTATCTGTCAATTGATCTTTCTTTCTTATCTGAATATGACGATTGGATATTATTCAATCAATAGAAGTACATACAGTGTGAATTAAAAATCAATTTAGAGTTTTTGGTAAACCAATAATTTTTTTTGTTCTTTGAATTCAGTGCAACAAGTTGTTCGAAGATTTGATTACAATTTCTTAAGGAATTCCTCATTTCAGGACAAAGTCAGTGAACATTTTTATCTCTGTATAAAATTGAATTATTTATGTTGAAAAAAGTGAAATGGCAAAGTAATCGCTTTTCAGAGGAAAATTATAATTTCTATGAAAATAGTAGAGAATTATAAACACTTACAATTGGATGATGATATTCGTAGGGCAGATTGAATAGAATAGCGAAGAATATTACCACTCCTAGAAACATGCTGAGTTGTGTCCTAAATGGCACTGGATGTTCAATTCCACAATCAGCACGATCCAATCCCATCAAGTTATCACTAATGTGTATCTATATATAAACGAAGCAGCATCGTGTCATGAATGAATGTCATTTTTTGTGAATAGACATTATTGGGAATACATTTCTGTGTATATTTAATAACCATGGAATATTTTTATTTAGTAGCTTTTAAACAAGAACATTTCATTTATCCTTTCAAGGTCAGAAGTGTCGGCAAGAATATATTTAAGATGTCTCGAGTGCAAAGAGTCTTAAATATTCATGAATGCTTAAGAGAAACAAAATAACTGAAGTTCAAATGAAGTATGATAAATTTACGGGTTCATTGAAATTTCTCCTGTGTGCTGGAATATCCCATGGATAGTTAGGATCGCGCGCTGCTGCTCCAATGAGTGGAAGTTTTGGATAATCGCCATAACCATTTCCATCATTTGGATACGGCTCATATTCCTCCGGGCTCAATCCATACTTTTCAGCTGCTTTCCTCCTTTGTTCCTCGGTTTTCGGGTATGGACCGGGTTTCCAGTGGTCAGTTAGGATAATTTCTACGAAACGCAACCACAAAACAAAACCATTAAAACTGGTTCAAAACATTAGAAATCATTTCGTTATACTTATGTAATTAACCTAAAAAATATGAGAGAAAAGTAACCGCGAATTAGGCTCTTCTCTTCATGTTGATAAATGCTCTGTTTAATTATAACATTAAAACACTGATCACAACTCACTTGATCGCACAATGTTGTATAAATATCCTGTGTTTTTAGAAGAAAATGGAGTTAAAACCCTGCGAAATTTCATGAGCGACGCCATTTCTTCTTGTCGTTTATCCGACGGATCCAACGTTTCCGACAACGTACTGACATGCAAAATCAATATATAAACGCGCACGTTTTTTATTAAGACCAGAAATAATATATAAAGTTATACGTTTGATTGAGTAAAATGTAACAAATAAGAATTTCTAAATTTTGAAAAATACAATGTTCGTTTATATACGTCTGCACAGTTAATAATGTAGAAACGTTAACTTATTTTTAGATTTGTCCGATTAGAAGAAAATATGTTAAGAAATCGTATGAAATCTGATATCTTAATAAAAGTTAGAGGATGAAACATAATTGTTGAATTATAAACGAATACAGATTAGATTCTTATTGAGTACTAAGTATGATATGAATCTTCTCGGACTGGAATCGAGTTTTAAATTTCCCGCTATTTTTGAGAAAGTTTTTTTTCTTTGAGACTGGAGCGATCCAATTTTATTGATATTTGGTGATGCTATATATGATAAATAATGGATACACTATAATTGATTATTCGATGAAAATGATGACAATAATAAAATTTTGTTATTACATTTTATGCTAGTATTTTGCAGAGTAGATATGCAGCAGCATCATTCGCAGTTGGCAACTTTTTGTTATTAAAATATAATTCTGCTCCGATTCACGCGAATCATGTTTCGCATTACGTCACAACAATCGTTTATCAATCGTGAAACGTTATAATTTTTCTTCGTATATAGTTTTGATTGAACGATCGTGTTCCCATACAACATTAAATACACATATGTTGGCAACACGAGAGACAATAAGGCACAATGAAAATATGTTAGTGCGGCTACGGAGTAAAATGGCCGTTGGCGTGTGTTATTCGTCGGTGCGCTCTTCGTGTCCATGTCTTTAACGGTGTTTTCCTCCAATAAATATTATTGAATAAGTGTGCACGTGAATTTCCACGGTGTTATCAACATTGTGAGAAAAACGGTAAGTATTATATCTCAAAAGTTCCCTCGCGATTTCTCAGTGCAATCTATCTCTTCAACGCGTGTATACGTGTTATTTTTTTTCACATACGTCGTTCGAGCTATTTCTTTCGAAAAATCACCGAAGACCGTCTGAAATTCTGGAATTTCTAAAAATCTCAACCACGTGTATTATATCAACGTTCAATGTGCACAGATTTGACTTCAAAACTGTTTTAATCTCGCGCTCTTTCGCATCGAATAGTGCAAAGGTTCCCAGAAGTGCTGTTTACTTTGGATGTTTTGGTTATGAGTTACCCTCGAGCACCATTCAAAAGCCCTCCAATTGTGCAAAATTCGCAACATTTATCGTTTTTTCAATTCTAAGGAGGCGATAACGGAATAAATCGGATCGAAAGGGGTTGAGCATGGCTAGTCCTTCGCCTCAGTCGTCTCCGATGCCTCCCCCGCAAGCTCCCAGTCCGCTGGGACCGCCGCAACAGTCACCGTCTTCAGCCTCCAACCCGCAAGGCAGTCCCATGGGTCCGCCTGGACATCACGCTCACAGCCCAACGCAGGTTTATGCCGGAGGGCCGCCGCCTCAGGGCGGCCCTCCCATGTCTCAACCGCAACAACAATCGATACCCTCTCAACAACAAGGTTATCCTCCGCATTCGCAACAAATGCCGCCCAACATCGGACCACAGGTTAGATTGTTAATATTTATTGATCAATCTTTACTGAAGCATTGATTTTGAACTTGTTTTAAGCGATATCAAATTTTATTTCAAACTCCAGAATTTCTGCCAAAACTGTATTGTAAAATGCTGGTTTGGGCAATGGTGATCCACGATTTAGATTCGTCGCTGCTCGATAGTTACGATTCGGGTGTTGAGTCCGAAGCGAAGATTCGAGCGACGCTCGTTGAGATTTTTGTCCGGGCAGGAAGAGGCCGAAGTTTGCAATGTTGGAGTCCAACGAAATGAACGAAAAAACCATTTGTGATACACCAATCTTTGATTCCACGATGTATCGGTGCAGGTTGAAAAACTACAAATTGCAAATTCGGTAGGAAACGAAAGTGGAGAATTAGTGGAATTATTGGAGGATTTTTTGACATCATTTCGTCGGACTCCAACGTTGCGAACTTCGGCGTCATTGACTAGCTGGGTTTTCCAAGCTTTTCTTACTCTCCGCCCTCTCTGAGCTCGCAATGAAATTTTTACTTTCAACTTCATTTCTCCAACGAAGTTTAGCTGACAGAAGTAATTAAAAATGATGGAAGAGATTGCAGTTTCAGAGATTCGTTGTGCGTAGAAAATGTATAAGTCGTTGGCTGTCGATGTTTCATATTTCAGCAGAGTGGAAAAAAGTGAATTTCAATTCAAGTCGTTTTTAATGTCAGAGCTCTGTCGGCAGAAAAATTTTTCACCGAATGTTCAGGTCGAGTATCCAATTTTTGAGTTTTTCTCTCAGCTTCAATTTTTTATTTTCTTTCAATACATTTAGTCTGTTCTTCGGTCTCCTGAGTATCGATAAAAAAATATACTCAAAACGAGTGTTTTTCAGCTCTTCCGGCAACGACTGTACACTGCAAAAAACTACGAATATTTGAAAGAAATATTTATTCACTAACAAAAAAGCAATCAACAGTTTCTAGTGAGATTAACATTGATGGGTTTGGTGTCAGCTTCGTTGAAAAGTTCAACCAATTGACAGGCCAATTTACGATTGCAAGCGGCGATCACACGTGGCTTCATCAGGTCTAACTCTCCACCTAAAAAATAAGTTTTAAAAACGCTAGCACATGAAATTCCATTGAAATTTCCAACTGGGTCAATGCGAATGTGAGTCTGGTTTACCAGCAGTGTCAATAACGATTCCGCCAGCTTCTTCAATGATTAATTGTGCTGCAGCGACGTCCCAAGCCTCTATACTTTCCACGTGATAAGCTTCCACTGCTCCCATGGCGACGTAGCACAACGTTAACGCGGCTGTTCCCAGCGATCTTATTCTACAATAAAAACATTAATGAACAAACGTTTATCAATATAAAACATACGTGAATCGATCCCGAGTAAAACGTATCGAAAAAATCGTAGTTTTCAAAACTTAGTACGATTCATTCGAAATGAAAAAACTTTCCTACTCATTTGGAGTCATTCAAAAATTTTATTTTAATCGACTTTTCTTTTTTCTCCCAACTTTAAATTTGTAAATAAAAATGAAAAGTTTCTACGGCTGCTCCAGTTTTTGTAGGCTTTCTCTAGAGAAATAAAGAGGAAATTTTTTTGAGAATAAAGTACCCGTGAGTTTGATGGATGAGAGCATCCATTCGTCTGTAAATGTGAGCTCGATACGGATCCTCTTTGGCGATCCATGGTTCCATTGCAACGAGTGAGAGAGACAGATCTGAAAGAGAGAACGAGCGTCTGAGTACCAAAAGTCTACGAAGCATGACGACTTTTCAATGCAGCCTTGATAAGTTGCAGCTGTTGAATGTAATGTTTAATAAACGCAATTGAAAAAAGCCTTGAGGCGTTGAAGCCCGTTGTGCGTTGGAACGACACGAAAATTTGTTTTTACTTTCGATCTCGTCACTTTCAGTGGCTTCACAAAATTTCACTTTTCTTTCCAATTTTTTCTCACGTCTTCTCCTCGAACTCGAGCAAAAAAAGCAGCACAAAAATGTGAAAAACCCGGCAAAAAACGAGTTCGAAATTGGCTGATTGAAAAAAAATTCCACATTTTTCGTCTTTTTATTACTCCTTCATAGTCGTTTTTCACGCACCCTGAACACTCGACGTTTTGATCGGTTTGCCATTGAGAAAAGCGCCTTTTCCTCTTCGAGCGGTGAAAAATTGGTTCATCATCGGATTGTAGATGATACCGATCTCGGCCCTTTTCTTTATCAAAAGAGCGACCGAGACGCAAACCTGAGGAAAGCGGTGCACGAAGTTGGTCGTTCCGTCGATCGGATCTATTATCCATGTTGGGTCGTTCGTTAAATTGGGTGTGAGGCCATTTGCGGCCGCGCTTTCCTCGCCGATAAACCTGCGGGCGATTCGAAGTAGAAATTTTTTCATTAGCGGAGTTTTTTTTTAAATTTGTCAAAAAATGCAATTTCAGTGAATGGAGAAAAACAAAATTGCGCCATTTCAACTGAAAATTCCGGTGCGACTGGAGGCAAAAATCGAGCCGTTTGCTGCAAACGATCATAAAAATCGTCGTAATTTTCAGACGCGATGATAAGTCTGATTTATCGCAGTCTCTCGTCTCTCCTGATAAGCATTTGCGAAAATGGTTCGTCAGTTGAGAAGAGTGAAGAGCCCTCGATTTATGGAGGAGACGAATAAATGAGTTTTTACAGGAAATTCATCGGGTTCGTTCGGTCAACGAATGTCATAATGACGCGGTTATCGTCGACCGACGAGTTTGGCTTTCGAGACAAATATGCTCCCCCCCGCTCCCTTTCACTCCGCGAAAATTCGACAAGTTTTTGTTTACGACGCGCTCGAAACGTCCCTCGTCGTCGAAGAGCAATGGAAAGTTATTTCATTTCTCGATGCTCGCGTACAGAAATTCCTCGATCTTTTTATAGGCAGTTTGATTTTCGTGCCCTCGCCAAAGACCCTTCGGTTTTGATGATCCGAGGACGGCGGGCCTCCGAAATGAAATTTCGTTGCAAGCGTCGATGCGCGTTACTAAAACTCACTTGTGATTAGGAAATTTGTTCGCCAGGCTGGTGACCAGTGTGTTTTCGACCTTTCGATCGTACTCGGTGACCATGTCATAGTCGATGGTTTTCGTTTCGGTGACTTTGTCCTTATCGATGGCCTCGGCAATCACCTTAAAACAGAAATAAAAACGTTCGTTCGGGTTCCGTTTTGGCGACGTCGCCGATCGAGTCAGGAACGAAAATTTATAAAAAAACTCGTTCGGAAGTCGATGGTTTTTCAAAGCGTTCAACCTTCTTCTATTTATTATCTTCGTTCGAAAATGCGGCGACCTTCGAGCGCACTCGCACACACGTTCACTCGACTCTCTAAATCCTGTCGCTTACCTTACCGGCTTCGAGAACGAGAATTTCGATCACTTTGTAGCACTCGTCCAAGTTTTCCTGGCCGCTCATTTTTCTCCCGCTCCTTCTCGCCTGCTGGCCTCACCTCGCGAGTCGTTTATTTATCACCCAAAACAACGGTCGCTCCGGTTCTCTCGGTCTCGGGGGCCCAAGCGCCGGTTATTTCGGCTCGATAATTGTGACAATACCGTAGTAGCGACGGGTATCGCGGAACCAGGCCGTTTTAAATCGCGTGTCACTACCGACTGCGAGTTGAGACCTCTCGCACAACCATTTTTTAGACCGTTCACACAAGGCGCACGAGAGTGAGGGTATTTCTGTGGCGGTGGCCAAGTTTTTTCCCTCTTTTCGTCTCAATCGATCGCGAGTGATTCATCGATTACAAAATCACTTTTATATTGTTGCTGGTGAGAGTTTACAGCCGCTTCTCGCGATGCATCGAATCGTCGCCGAAGTTTGTGCGGGTTTGCCAAAGTTTGCTGGCCCGAGCGGATCACTCGTCGTCGGCGCATTATTTTGGGTCTCACTTTTCGTCGAATTATCTCTCGAATGTGTTTTCTGGAGGCAAAACTTTGCTGCAGCTGACAAAACTCAAAAGCCCATTACAGAAACTGAATAATTCCTCAATTCAATTGTAGCAGATCGAAACATGCCCGTTGCCTTTCAGTTAATTCCAAGAAATTCGCTGCGAAATATTTCATTACACGAGACACGAGTGGCGTTAACGCGTTCCCGCGAAAACGATGCTTGATTCGGTGTTTATTCGCGTTAAATGCGACGCCCGGCGAGAACTCATTCGTGACTGTTATTAAACGAGTCTCTCGGTGACCCTCGGGCTAATGATTTCGTGCGGTAACGATGATAATTCGAAAAATGTACACGCGCGATCAACTCGTCGAAAGAACACTCTTAATTGACTCTCGTAACGCGATAGCATCAACGCGCGGAGGCGCGAGAACCACGTGCTTTTCTCACACGTCACATCTTTTTAGGAAGATTTTATCTCTGACGTAGGGAGCGACTCCCAACTTTTTAATCTCGGATCAATCTCTCGTGGCTCGATCGACTGAGATTTTGGACGTTTCGTTATACACGGACGCACTTCCGAAAAAATCATTTTTCTGCTTTTCATTGAGAAAGACGTTGGAATTGGGTCGAGGACTCTTAGCTAATCGCCATTATCGGTGTAACTGTTAATAATTATGATGAACGAAACGGCATTAAACGACGTCAACGACTCGAGGAATAAAAAAAAGGTGTGATTGAACGATTTTCCCGAGTGACACTGTCGGAGCGACGCTTTTTTGCTCTCGAACACAGGGACGAGAAACTTTGACGAATTTTTATGTTTGAAGAGAGACGTAGATTTTCGAACGAAGTTTGCACGTTGGAGTTGAAGGAAATGATGCAAAAAAATCTTGCAATGATTCCAGTAATTCTCCAATTTCGTTTCCTGCCGAATTTACAAAATTTGTAGTTTTTCAATCTACACCGCGATACTTCGTGGAATAAAAAATTGGCGAACCACAAATGTTTTTTCCTTCATTTCGTTGGACTCGAACGCTGCAAACTTCGCGTCGTGAAATTGATTTGTTTCACAAAAATACATCGAATTACGAAGATTCGTACTTGAGCAATTGATGCGTCGGAAAAACCACGAAAAATCCGTTTTTTTGTGCTGGCAACGTCCGTTCGTGGAAGAAAAATCGTATTCGTTGAAGGAAGAACAAAAACGGAGCCTCTTGACGTCGAAACTCGCGGCATTTACTTCGTTTCGTCGTTCGGTTCTCGAATTTTTATTAAAATATCCTGGAAAATGATGACTTTCCATGAATTTCCAGGTAGAGCGCGTCGAGAGGATTTCGGGAATGAAAAATATTCACTTCGGGAATCCCGGATCGCCGATTGCTCGTAGCGCTCACTCTTCATTTTCCTCATAAAAATGCCTGTGCGTGCACAACGAGATTTGCATCTCCGCGGTGGCGTGGCGTCACGCGATGCTCGCGCTCCGACGGATTTAGCAACCTGTCGCACCGAGATTGAGAATCTCCGAATGAGCTTCGCGACACTGAATTAGAGTCGGAAAAATAAAAATGATAATGACAGTTTTCTGTCCGCGGGACTTTGCCTTATCAGGAGTTAATTCGTGTCGCTTTGCAATCTCACTTCGCCGGAGTACATTTTGTTGCCGCACATTTTTCTTTCCCTTCTCATCTGCCTCGTTTTACAAACGCGTTGAACGATCGAGGAAGATCGAGGAAAATTCATGCAATTTCGTCTCCCAATATTCGGAGGCCGAAACGTTGAATCGTTCGATCGAATAAAACGCGACGATTAACGAAAAATTCTATATTTTTTTCAACCAAAATCATCGTTTTACACCGCAAAGTTAAAAAAGACGACGCTGAAGTCCGCAACGTTGGAGTCCAACGAAACGAAGAAAAAAAGCATTTGCAATTGACCAATTTTTTATTTCACGAGGGATCGGTGCAGCTTGAAAAACAACGAATTGAAAATTCGGCAGGAAACGAAATTGAAGAGCTACTGGAATTATTGGAGGGACTCGAACGTTGCAAACTTCAGGGTCGTTAAAAAGGGAATTAAAAATGTTGAAGAAAACGATGAAAGCGTGGACCGAAGGACTATTTTCCTCGCAGCTCGACTCTCCTGTCAGCTTCCCCGAGGATTCTGACGAGCTCCCTGGCGATTTTTTCATTGCAAGCACCAATCGCCCTCGGTTTCATCAGATCGACTTTGTTACCTGATCGGAAGGAAGGAAATGCGCGGGATTAAAATTCCTCGTCAAAGCACTCCAGTCGGCTTTTAATTCGCAAATAATTTGTGAGTGTTAACCTGTCACACGGTCTACTACGACGCCTCCAGCTTCCGATATGATCAGGGACGCTGCCGCAATGTCCCAGGTCGAGATTGCTGGCCCCTCGATGGGATAACCTTCGACGACTCCCAGGGCCACGTAACACAAAGTTATGGCAGCGACACCGAGCGTTCGTATTCTTGCGAAAGAAAGTGTATGAGAATTAAAGAAAATTAGCGAAAAGTAGCGATCGATAAAAATCGTTCAAAAAGGAGGATTAAAATGTAGAAAAATAATGAGAATAAAAGTGAGAGCATTCGAGTTGAAAATTTTATCAGCCGTAGGAGGGGAACGAACGTGCATAAACGGCCATTAAAATTCATTGAATTCGTAGATAAACGATAAATATCAACCCGAAGCTGTCAACTCGTATAACGAACGACATCTGAATAAAAAAAGTTGTGCAAATAGATCAAATAATCCTTTGATGAAAAGCAATAAAAATTCTGTCATTTTTAATAAGTTTAATGGAAATCGATGGAATTAATAAACGCAATGAAATTCATGACATTCGCATAGCGAAACGAGAACGACTGTTTCAATGCTATTCCTCTCGTACCCTTGAGCTTCTTTGGCGATCGCATGAATTCTTTCCATCATTTTCTCCCTCAAACTGTCGACCTTAATGAAACCGGGTTCCAGGCAGATGAGAGCTTTCGACATGTCTGTAACGAGATTTTGGCATCACTTGTTTGGAAACAAAACATTCGGTGTCGAAATCCTTTCGAGGAAAGTCCCATTTTTTTTGTCAATTTCTGTTTTCTCGTTTTTTTCCTCTCCAAAATTAATCGCAGCTCGAAAAAAAGCTTGCTCAGGTTCGCTTGGAATTGTTTCGATTTACCTTGAATTTTGGATGTTTGGATCGGTCGCCCATTGAGAAATGCACCGCGTCCCTTCCTCGCCGTGAACAGCTGTTCGAGTATGGGATTGTACACGATTCCTATGCGCATTTCTTTGTTTATCGCGAGACCAATTACGACGCAGGTGTGCGGGAAACCGTGAATGAAATTGGTCGTGCCATCGATCGGGTCTATTATCCAGGTTGGATCGTCCGTTAATTCTGGCAGATTTGCGCCCGTCGATTCTTCGCCGATGAACCTGTCGATTGGTTCCTTTGCAATTCTTGTTTTCTCCAGCACTTCGGGAAATTGTAAGTCACAAAAAATTGGCAGACTCTTACGAACCTGTGATTGGGAAACTTTTTTTTCAACTTCCCGACGATCACGTCCTCGATCTTACGGTCGTATTGGGTCACGAGATCCCAGTTGCCCAATTTTTCGTCAATCGTTTTACTGTCGGTGATGGCGCTTCTCAAAATCTTGAAAAAATCATCAATTAGCGGCTCCCGAAACGATTTTTCTCTAGTTATTATTATCACAGTTTTCGACACTTTTGTTTATTCCAAATCGATCATTCGGCGAAACGTAAACTCGCAAATCTGAAGCTCAACGGGAGGAGAAAAAATGCGCAGTATTCAACAGTAACTGGAAAAAAGCAGCGTTTTCCTCACGAATCAAGAAAGACCCAAGATTTGTTATACCTGAGCAGCTTCCAGCGTAAGTTTCATCGCGAAATCATAGTAAACGTTTTCCTCCTTTTCGCTCATTTTCACTAAAGTTTTTATTTATCGATCGAATCAATAATCGTGGTGCGTATCGAAGGAATGTCTGTCCTCGTCGGTGATCTCCAATTTGAACTGACGTTTTTCTTGTAGGAGCACAAAGTTTTGTCCGAAGAACGAGTACGAAGCATCACGTGAATCAAGTCCGAGCTCGTACGATCCATTCGCGATTTACATTCTCCCACGAAGGTTTTCGATCACCGTGACTCAAACCACTTCCATCAACAATGTCTCCACCCTCTCTCTCTCTCTCTCTCTCTCTCTGTATTCTATGTGATTCGAGCTACACTCATTTTTTTCCTTCTAATCAAGGACTCAACTGGAAAGTCCGCCTTTTCCGATCCTACCTATCACGCATTTCGTGTACAAATGACTATGCAATCAAACGACTTGACAAGCCCTGATAAGACGTTTACGATGATGCCATTACAAGCGTCGAGCTTTTCTGCAGCCTCCGGCGTCAGCCGAGTTGTCTCAATTAACTTCATTGCGTTTTTTAGCGGATCACAATCTTCGGGAAACTAAACTTTCTGATGCTTTGATTCGACGCTCGTTTTCGAGGGAACAATTTTTGTAAAGGAAACCAATTTTAGAGAATTTTTAAATATTTTTATTATTCTTTTGATAAAACTCCATCGGTTGGTACAACTGGACTAATTTATTCGCAGCAAAAGACATTTTCCAACGATTTTCTTCAAACCAAACTGGTCGATAGGCATAATTCGAAGAATCACATTTTTGCGGACGAAAATTCGCAAAACTTCGAGTGCAAAATGATTAATTTTATGAAAACTTGGAAAATAAACTGGAGTGTGAACACCCACAACGCTTATTGCAATCGATGGTCGTTGCGAATGGTTATGAGTTATCGGTAACGGTAATTAGTTTTTTCTCTCAAACAAATGATCCGTAACGTATAATTTAGTCATCGCTAAACTCGGTACGCAGCACGGAACAATTGAGATATATTATTTCAATGAGAACTAGAAAATGGTGACGGAGGTGAGATAAATTGTTCTCTGAATGCAACTCAAACATTGAAACTCGTCTGCAAAGTTGAACGACAGTAAATTTGACTTTATTATTCGAACACAAATTCAATATTTGCGACGAAGATCTGGCAGCTCCGTTTATACCGGCATGAAACCTCGTTTTTTTTTTATTTTTATTTTATCTTTTGTAACTCTCGTGTTCACTGGTGCTTTTCAAACGGTGATTTTTTTCCACATTTTAATGCATCGTAATACAGCCACGAGTCGAAGGTATCTCGGATCACAAATGATCGCGATACGATGGAAAATTCTTGAACGCTTTATACGCAGTTTTGCTGAATATTCATGGATATCTATATAATAATTAAGGCTTTTTTTTTAAGATTGAGGTAATCACCGAGGTATTATTAGAGGCGGATTAACTCGAACAGATACTAAAATGAACGCTGAAACGAATGTGCTCGGTTTTCAACACTCCGTTTTCTGTGCAATGAAAATTTGAGCTCACTCGAAATGGAACGATCGAATGACAAATTTAGGTCGTCCGAAGCTTCCGTTTTGAGGAAAAATTACGATTTTCATGGCACGTTGAATGACTGAAAACTTTTGAGCCAATTTCATCGTTAGAATTCTAAAAGACGAGCGTTTTTTCTTGTAACGTAAAATCGACGACGAAGAAAATCTTTTTCTCGGTTTCCTTTCTTGTTCAATCACGAAGGAAGCATTTTTTGAAATGGAGCAGAAGAAAAATGTCTCATTTTTACATAAATTGAGTTTTTTCTACCTACGATAATGACATAGTTCTGAATCACGTCTTCGCGAAGTGGAAAAATCTTCAATCGATGAAACTCCGAATGCACTTCGGTTGGACCAGTTTTCAGAGTAGCTTCGTCGAGCTCGGAACTCTCGTTAAGCGTTTACGTTGAGTTATAAGATCCGTGTCAACGACCATTTTCGATATATCTCTCGCAAGCTTTTCCGTCGCAGCAGCGATCGTTTTTGGATTCATCAAATCGTGAGGACCTCCTGAAATCGCCGAAATAATTCGTAACGATAAATTTATCAAAAGCTCGCTTTTACCATGCGGTTCCTGTACGCTCCCCCGACTCCGATCGTTCTTTTTACCTTTTGGGTCGATTACCACTCCTCCAGCTTCTTCCACTAATAAAGCTCCTGCAGCGACGTCCCATGGTCCCACGTGGTCGAGATGCAAGGCGTCGAGAGTTCCACGAGCAACGTAAGCCAATCCCAAAGCAGCAGAACCGAAACTTCTGATGCTAAAATCAAGCACGTTCGACGTCAAATGCGGATTACTTATTTCTCCTTGAACAATGTTCCTTCTTGTAAAATTCTTCGTTTCACACACCTAATTTCATGAGAGAAAAAAAATATTTTGAGGACGACTTACGACGTGCCTCCAAGGACTTGATAAAAACCGAATGTTCAAAAAAACTTTCATCGCGCATCAAGATAACTCAATGTCACAATTCCATCGTTGAAACTGTCCAAGTGTAGCAAGTATGCAAGCGCGTCGACCCTCCATTGGGTTGAGTCCGGATTGTCGCAACCCGACATTTCCTTGACAGTTATATGTGCTCGTATTTTTCGTTGACTGTACTTTTCGCACAGAACCGCTCGTACTGGACGACGAAAATCTTTGAAACGTGCGTCAACTTTCCAAATGTATCAGCTGCCCGCTTCGTCAGCTCTCAAGTTTATCGACAAATTTCTAATCGAATCATTTTCTTTATGATTTTGTCATTTAATAATGCCACGAGCAAATATTCATGGCAACCATAATAGTCTTTTGAAATGATAATTCTTCACTGCGTAGCGATAAGCATTCTAACATCATAACTTATTAGCTTCCTGAAACGATCTGAAAAAAGATCCATCTCATTATTCTCGGTATATATTTATTTAGGGTGTATAAAAAAAGTTTCTATTTTTCCAAAGAATAGCCTTCAGGAAGAAGATTGAAGGCTCTGTGGGGAAAAAAGAAACATTTTTTTAATACACATCATTTTTGATACATCATCATTTCAAAAGACTATTATGATTGTCATGAATATTTGCTTGTAGCATTATTAAATGACAAAATCATAAAGGAAATGATTCGATTAGAAATTCGTCGATAAACTAGAGAGCCGACGCAACGGGCAGCTGGCACATGTGGAAAGTTGACACGTTTCATTAAAGAGCGCAAAGGGAAATGGATCGAGAAAATGTATTAATAAAAAGACAGAAGGCTGTGACAGGAATGGGCCGAGCCAAGAAGAAACAAAATGCCGAAATAAGCAAATGTGAGGTTATACGAGTGCTCATTAACAATTTCGTTCAATCTTTAACGTAATAAAACAATCGTCTCGAATTTGTTCCCAAATTATACACTTCATTGTTATTGTGTACTTTTTCATAAACTTCGTAAGAACCGTTCATTCGTAATATGGAAAGATAAACGATTTTTAACTCATAGTCCTTATTCCCACGTGTATTTTTCTTCATATTTAAACACCTTTATTCAATAAGGCGAATCCTTTAAAATTTGATATATGTGTGTCAGTCGAGTATCCGTTTAAACTCTGTGTAAATTTCAAGACTTGCTTAAGAAAATCGTTTCGTGGATGAACAACCTCAAACGATCGGCTCATTCGATGTGTTAAATCGAAGAAATTCATTTATAAATTACCCTTGAGTGGAGCAAACGAAAGCTTCGAATCTCGCGACTGCAATGTCCCGATTTTTGCCAGATTGTCGAATCCCCATCGGCTCGATGTATACGAGCGATTTGTTCAATTCTGTGAGCAGCATGAAATGAAAAAATGATAGATAAGCAGTTGATAAACTCTTCTGAAGTGTGCTGTCCTCGACAAATGTTAAAAATCAATCGTTTCGTCGCGTAGTTATATACTTGCCAGTGATTTTCGAGGTGTTCATGCGTTTCCCATTGAGAAATGCCCCTTCGCCCCTGATCGCTGTGAACATTTCGTTGCTGGATGGATTGTAAATCAAGCCAAGCACGAGTCTCTTCTTCACTGTCAATCCCATCGAAATGCAACACTGCGAGAACCCGTGAACGAAGTTTGTCGTACCGTCGATCGGGTCGATCAACCAGGTTGGCGAGTCCGTCAATGCTGACATTTCGTTCGCAGCTGCGGTCGATTCTTCCGCTATGAATCTGGCCGACATTAAAAATTATCGCGTCAATTTCCTTTCATAGTTTCCATGCACCAATTTATTTATTTCCTTTAACTTTTTCGAATCCGAAATATCTAAAAAGTCGTTGCATTCACGCGTTTCGTCGAGATGAAAATCTTTAGAAGATTTCAAACTTCGTACTTGTGTTCAGGGAATTTGGATGAGAGTCCCTCGATGAGCAAAGCCTCGATTGCCCGGTCGTACTCGGTCACGAGGTCATAATCGCTGCTCTTTGTGTCGACTCTCTTCCCCAGGGCGAGGGCGGATTCGAAGATCTTTATGAATAAAAAATAAAGTGTGTTAACATTGATAATTTGCTTAGAATTGTGGAAAATAAATCGCCCGCGTTACTGAAATTCTTCCGACAGATCAATGCGAATTTGACATTTTCCGAAATTACCTCGCCGCATTCCAGAGCAAGTTTCTTGGCAACCTCTAGATAATTATGAATTTCTTCGGATCCAGCCATTATTACGTTGTTGGAACAATTCCACGACGCTACTGAACTTGACGAGCTGTGTGTACCGCGCGATTAGTTCTTATCAAAAAAATCAGTGATAAAACTCGTCGACGTCCTCGGGATAGAAAAACTTGAGAAAATGTTGGAGCGCTGAACGAGATAGTCGTAACCTGTCAGCGCTCAAGCATCTCTCAATTTCTCTATCTTTTGTTTTTCACCCGTGCAAGAATATTCAATTGACGATGTAGAACGTTTTCTATTGGGAATAAAGAAAATTTGTTTTTTTACTCAACGAATGAAGATCAGGAAACTTGATTTTCTTTTCCTGCCAAAATGCGAGTGTTTCTTCACGAAATGAAATGAATTTTTACAAATGCGACAAAAAATAGGGGAATCGAGACCGGAAGTTGGGCGTGCGTACGTTTATTGTTTTACACGATGTTTTTTCAAGTTTGAATATCGTTAAATTACTCCGGTCATTATCGCTGAATCTCGTACTTTAAAAAGTAGGAAAAACGCGTAGTCAACGTCCCAAACTCACAGAAATTAGAATAGTAGCCGCGATAATAACAAAATTCATTTAAATCTCTGCACTTATCGTAATTGAATGTTACAAAAATACTTAATTCTTTGGAGGAACATGACCGACTGTCATCGAAAGTGTTACTGAGACATTGAAACCGTTGACAAAGTCGTTTCGCGAGTCTCGTGTCACGTGCACACCTTTTAAAACAATTAACATCCTTAACTTATCTCAGCACTTCTTTTAGCTTTGTTGTCTTCAACAAAGATTCGCCGCTCGTTGTAAGCGTCGTCTATTTTATATTTAGCTCCACCACGTTTTTACCTCATATTCGTTTTTTCTGCTTTACGAATATTTCCGGTGATAAAAATAATGAATTCTTTCATCGTTCCGATTGATTTGGAAGACGAAAGGTGCTAATTCGTCGTCCCTCTTTTGCGAAGCGTCTTGGCGTCCGCTGTTTTGATCAGTTTCACTAAATCATGACCCAATTTTCCATTTCCAACTGCCAGAGTCTTCGGCTCCATCAGATCGAACTCTCCGCCTATTGAGACCAAAAACAGATCCGTTTTCTCAGTTAATTTGATCGAAAGCAAGAATTTTGAAGTGCCCAACCAGCTTCGAATTCGTGATTCATTGGGCACTCGTTCATTCGATTATTCGAGACTGCTCACCTCGAGTATCGACCACATTTCCTCCAGCTTCTCGTATTATGAGAGTCCCAGCAGCCACGTCCCATGGCATGAGGTTGTCGGAGTGATAAGCCTCGGCTGCTCCCATCGCCACGTAGCACAGCGTCAGTGCAGCAGATCCGAGGGTCCTTATCCCATGGGCGACTGACACGAATGCTTCCAATCTCCCTAGGACGATGTCCCTGATCGATTCGATCGTCGCGTACGAAGCCTCGATGCAGATCAGGGAATTCCTCACGTCTGTTGATCAGTTTTATTCTTCAGTCGAATCTCAACACGATTTTCTTATAATTTTAATCACTTTCGAAATCTTGTTAATAGAAAGTTTATTTGGCGACTTGAATTTCCATTCGCGTAGAAAAGATTCGTATCCAGTTTTCGTTCGAACTAACTATTGAGATTCGAATTTTCACACTCAGTTGACAAAAACACATTCTTCGAGGGCTTTTGCTCGGACTCGTTATTGTAAAGGATTTTTTGAAACTGGGGCTTGATGAACAATTGGCTGAATTCATTTTAAGCTCACCAACGACGTCAGAGCTTCTGATGGGTTTCCCATTGAGGAAAGCTCCCTGGCCACGCCTCGCTGTGAACATTTGCTCCAACAACGGATTGTACACTATTCCAATTTCCAATTGCTTATTTACGACGAGAGCTATCGAAATGCAGGTGTGGGGGAAGGAGTGCACGAAATTGGTCGTACCGTCGATCGGATCGATGATCCACGTCGGCGCGTCGGTCAATGCTGGCAAATGTTTCGAACTCGAAACCGTTTCTTCTCCGATGAATCTTGGTTATAGAAGAAAATTCGAATGATTCCTATTGCTTTTTAAAATTCACGAAAAATAATTTTTTTCGTCAAAACATTTTCGATCAAGGTAACTACTGGACTGCATGCTAGTCAAATGAGTGCTAAATTTTAAAAACACTTTCAGACCAAGCTCAACGTACCGATTAAATGTATTGTTAGTGAATTTGTATTGCAGCATGTCTTATTAACGTGTAAAAATATTTTAAATGATAGTTTTGAAAAACCGTCAACTGATAAATGCAAATCTTCACGATGACACATTTTCACTGGTATTTTTCAAATAATTATCTGCACTTTTTGACCGCCTTTATTGCATACCGCGTCTTATTATTGTACCTTAACTGATCCTCTACAAATTCACCATATATGAAATGCACCTAATTGTTCATTAATCGAAAAAACCTTTTCATTAATAGTTTCTTCGAATTAAATTAAATTAAATACAATTTAATTCATTTTTTTATTCAAGTAATTGAAAAAATTGAATTAATTAATTTAATTGAATTAAATTCTTTGAAAAATACGAGTGAAAATGGCTAATCATGGAAATTTGCATTTATCATTTGATGCTTTTATGTAAAACTATTGTTTTTAATATTTTTTCACGTTAAAAAAGCATGCTTTGATGTTTTTCATTGTTTTGAAAATTTAGTACTCACTTATTGACTAGCACGCAGTACAACGGTTAGCTCAAAACTACTAAAATAAATATTCCGACATTTTGACAATTCCACGACGTACTCACTTGTGATTAGGAAATTCCTTGGCGAGACCAGCAATGAGAACTTGCTCGACTTTTCTGTCGTACTGGGTGACCAGGTCCCAATCGCCGGCTTTGGTCTCGACGTTTTTCATTCCTCGGAACGCTTCGCGTATAATCTTCGAAAGAAAAAACGCGATTGTTTTCAGTGATATCAGTTGACTTTCGATAGTTGGAGTTGCCAAGGTGGTGAATTTGAATGTTTTATAAATCTCGGAGTTTGTTTGACGGAGATTAAAACAACGACGACAACGTGCTCGAGCATAAAAATCTCAAACTCGCGATTACAAAAAATCCGTTAACATTGCCACGTTACAGTGGTTCGTTTCTCAGTTTTGAATTTTCCTTCGACTCAACGAGGCGTGCGAGGAATGTGTCGTACCAAAAACTAAATTCAAACGTGCATGGCTCAGCGCACGACCTTGATTCGGTGTCGTCGATATTTGAAAAAAAATTTACCTTCGCCGATTCGATGGTAAGATTCATCACGAAATCGTAACAGCGATCGAGTTCCTTTCGGCCAGCCATGTTTCGGCAACGAATCACCCGAATTTATAAACTTTGTCGACGAAAGCGTTCGCGAAGTTGTTCGAGTGCGTCAACGAGCGGAGAATCCGTATGGCTCCAACCGGGAACGTTTGCCGCGCGAAAATTGGCTCCTGTTGGACAAAGCGGTCTATTTATTAGGTCAAAGCCGAGCGAGTCTCGTATCCCCTCTCCTCAGGGAGGCGCGAAAAATCGTAGGCTATCTCCCGGGATCGCAAAGAATTCAATTTCTCCGATAATTTTCAACAAATATATTTCTGTGAGATGAATCAAGTGAATTTATGAACTCGAGGACATCGCGGTCATCTGCGTCTCGCGCTAGCTCCCATTCGTCGGCTCATCTAACGATTTTTTCCCGATCCCGTGTGCTTGGAACAATACAAATGATCCATTGATCCCTCGCCGAAGCATCGCGATTAGGGATTAGCTCATAGCCCTCGATAAGGAAGTGAACGCGTTGCAAAAAGGTAACCGCAGGTGTGGAATTATTCACGTGATCTCCGTGTGGTGCTCGGACAGACTGCACGCTTTGTTTACAAGCGCTGACTATGTTCCGTGCTTTCGTACATGCTCCCTGTTGCGTGCAGATCTGACTCAGTCAGCGTCACGTTTCCTGTGCATGCAAACATTCCGACTGCGATACTACGAGACACGAGTTTTCATTGATGAATCAAACGTCACCTTTGAACTTGATGCGGAGGATGAAAAAACTCATTATAACGTTGAATATATAAGTTAAAAAAAAACGGGATGTGAAAACGTCCAAAAATGTTAGGATTTCAGCTCTCAACGGTTTGCAGCCTCCGGTCCGCTGGTCAGGAGGTCGGCGAAGGTCGCAGCACGAAATCCGGAAGCATCGATGTCAAAATTGCTAGACGGTCGTAAATTCATAGAGGCTCGAACAATGTGACTGATAAGAGTGCGCTTTATGACGTACGATTTATAGCGTTGGGGAGATAAGAAGTGATAAATATCCAGAATAATTTTTCGATCTATTTTATTCGCGCGTAGTCTTTATTTACGAGGGTTCAATCCGCTAATTTATATAATTCTTCGTTGATAATGAACAATCGTCGAGTTCAATGCGAGTAAGTTGTAATAATTGCGAGGAAAAATAAGATGCAGGAGTTGACCTCGGTCGTGTTTGATTATTTTCAGGGTCAGGGCGGTCCCGGCGGCCCGATCGGTCCAGGGCCTGGACAGCAGGCTGGAAATTCCATGGGAGCCGGACAAATGGGTCATGGGACTCCGAGCCAAATGGGGCCAGGGGGGCCGAGTCCGATGGGCATCGGTGGGCCCGGGCACATGGGACCCGGAGGCTCCATACAAATGGGTCCGAGTCAGTTGGGGCCAGGGGGACTCGGACAAATGGGTATACCTGGACAAATGCTCGGTGGCCCGGGCGCAATGGGGCCCGGAGTTCAAGGCGGCCATTTGGGACCCGGACAAGGGCCTCCGGGCCACGGCGGAGCATCGGTCGGACACCAGGCTTCGCCGCACATGGTCCAAAGCGGCCCGGGGCAACACATGGGACCTCAGAATCCTCAGATGGGAACACACATCGGAGTAGCTCCGAATTCCGGACACATCAACGCCGGTCAACCCGGACACATGGGCCCGATGTCACAGAGCGCCGCTGCTCACATGGGGAGCCCCATGGGCCTCACCGTTCCTGGCCAAATGGGCCCGGCGAGTAATTCCGGGCCGATGGGACCCAACGGTAATCCTGGTGAGAATATTATTTGGAAATGTAGGCTCTGAATGTTGCGACGCTGATCAATGATTTTGTCAGGTCACGGCCAAAGTCCGAACGGTCCGGGGCAGATGAGCATGAGCGGAGGAGCAGCGAGTCAACTGGGAATGAGCGGACCGGGTGGCCAAATGAGTCCGAGCGGTCCAGGTGTCCAGATGCCTCCGAATGCTCCTGGGAGCCAAATGGGTCCAATGGGTCCAATGAGCAATCCAGGGGGACAAGTGGGTCCGAGTGGGCCTGGAAACCAGATTGGACAAGCGGCCTCGATGGGCTCGGGAGGTCCGATAGGCTCCGGGGGAAGTCCGAGTTCCCACATGCCGTTGGGAAGTGGACCGGGCAGCCAAATGGGCGAGAGTCGCGTTCCGATGGGCCCGAGTGAGGCCCGAGGTCCGATGGGCCCGGCGAATACACCCGGACAAATCGCGAGCTCCGGTCCCGGCGTACAGATCAGCTCTGGTGGGCCGACGCAGCAAATGGGACCGGGGACCGGCGCAGGACTGCCCACCGGACCCGTCACTCAAATGAGTCAAACGGGATCCGCCGGAAGCGTGAGTGTTTCGTCCGCTGGTACGGGACAAGAAAATCTTAACGCTCTCCAAAAGGCCATCGACTCGATGGAGGAAAAAGGACTTCAGGAAGACCCGCGTTACTCCCAACTCCTCGCTCTGAGGGCTCGCCAGGGCAACATGGGCGAAAAACAAACTTTCAGCTCTCAGCAACTTCAACAGCTACGGTAATCTATATCGGGAGAGATTAAATCTATGACGAATTGACACATCTTGACACATTTTCGTCCAACCGCTGACTAGCTGCACCAATTTGTCTTTTAGAATTTTTTTGCAAAAATGTTTCATACCCTCAGGTGCGAAGTTTGACGAGAATGTGTAACACAGTAATTCCGACGGATTGCGGCATCCTCCGTGAACTTGCCGCATCGAATAATCGTTCTTTTTTTCTTTATACATTGAAATTCTTTGTCGTTCTGTAGCGTGCAAATAATGGCGTACAGATTGCTAGCGCGCAATCAACCGCTCTCGCAACAATTAGCGCTCGCAGTTCAAGGTAAGAATTTAACTTGATTGCATTGATTTATCGCTTCTCGAACCCGCAATTGCCTTTGCTCCAGGTGACTACTCTCATTTTTGTTACAACTTCTGTTTACTCTTCCGTTCAAGCATGCCAAAGTAACGAGAAAACTTAATAGACCTTTGTTTTTCGTCGGAGCGATACTCTGCCATGGAATTTCGCAGCAAATAAAGAATCCAGGTCTTTCGTCCTTGAAATTGTTTGCGATGAACTCGGCCATGCAAACGCGATTATCTTTCGTATTGTTTCTCTTTCCTGCATTTGAATGAAAAAATAATAACGAATCTAGAAATGTGCTTTTAAAAGTTTTCCTCAACTCGTTTTCGTTCTGAATCAGTGAATAAAACTTGCGCATGCTCGTTCTCAACTCGTTAGCATTTGGTCGTTTCGTTATCGCTTCTAATCTGCTGCTCGGAATGTTCTTCGTATAGAAAAATGTTCGCCTGTGATTCGCCTGCCTCGTCGTATTGAAATGTGCAAAAGTAGAGTAGAGTGATCCTGGGTTGAATCGTAATCGAAAGAGGAATTTATACAGGTGGAGCTCCACCACCACCACCTCCCCCTCCCCCGCCTCCCCCACCGCCTCCTCCTTCAGGTATGGGACAGCGTACGACCGATCCGATTCAAACGACCCCGGGTCCGGTGGGTCCGCAGATTACTGGTCCCAACGCTCTCGGGCCTTCCGGCCCACCGAGGCCTGGTGCCCAGACGCCGCAGCATCAACAGCTCCAGCAGCCTGGACCAAAGACCAATCGGGTTACGAGTGTCGTGAAACCAGCTGGATTGGATCCGTTGCTTATTCTTCAAGAACGTGAAAACAGGCAAGTTTGGAAAATTTTGAATTTCAATGCACCTCAGATTCGGATTTTCATGTGAATTCCAGAGATTTCATAGCTGTTTATTATATTTTTCAGACTCACCGCGAGAATAGCTTCAAGGATGGAGCAACTGAGCAACCTTCCGACCAATATGCCCGAAGATCTTCGTCTTCAAGCTCAAATAGAATTGCGAATGCTCAGGGTACTAAATTTCCAGCGACAGCTACGATCGGAGGTAAGGAAAAACTTGGAGGATACGACTGTGAATTATAAATCGATGGGATCGATGAAAAACGATTATTTTTCGGCGTAGATAATCGCTTGCACTCGTAAAGATACAACACTGGAGACTGCGGTTAATGTTAAGGCGTACAAAAGAACGAAACGACAAGGTTTGCGAGAAGCTCGAGCTACGGAGAAATTGGAGAAGCAACAAAAACTCGAAGCTGAACGTAAACGCAGGCAAAAACATCAGGCAAGTTTATTCAATCGCTTGTCAGAGTTCTTTGACAAGAAGGCTCGCTATTAAGGAAATAAGTACAATCATTTTACAAAACTGGAGTAACATCGATTGTTGTTTTACGATTCGCAGGAGTTCCTCACCTCGGTGCTCCAGCATGGCAAAGATTTCAAAGAATTCCATCGTAACAACGTCGCAAAATTGGCTCGTCTTAACAAAGCGGTGCTCAATTATCATGCCAACGCCGAGAGGGAACAGAAAAAGGAACAAGAACGTATCGAGAAAGAGCGTATGCGTCGTCTCATGGCCGAGGACGAAGAGGGTTACAGGAAGCTCATCGATCAGAAGAAAGACAAACGTTTGGCTTTCCTACTCTCACAAACCGATGAGTATATCAGCAATCTCACGGAAATGGTCAAACAGCACAAAATGGAACAAAAAAGAAAACAAGTTGAGGACGAGAAAAGGAAGAAGGTATCGGTTAGCTATTTTTTGTTCTCCATCAAGATTCAACTAAAAGGGAATGTTGGGACGAATCACTTCCTCATAATTAACGTGCAACTTGAAAACTTACCAACTTTTCTTCTCATATGCGAACGAATTTTTCGAAACCTCGTTATGGTTTTGTCAAGTTCTGATCGATAATTGACATTTTGAGACTTTTTACTCAAGCCAAGATAATCAAAGATGGTTTGTGGGCGAAGAAGAAGAGGTTGCAGGTTGGTGAAAATGGTGAAGAGACTGCTAATGGCGAAGACAGGCGCGTCGGTGTTATCGAGGTTGCGACTGGACGCACGTTGACCGGCGACGAAGCACCTCTCACGAGTCAACTCGCAGCTTTCCTCGAATCACATCCGGGCTGGGAAACGATAGATTCTGATAGCGAGGACGACGAAGAAGACGAAGAAGAAAGTGAAGAAAAAGTAAATGGTACGATCGCGAAACGAACGAGTAAAAATAATAGTTTTAATTTTTTTTTTAATTTCTTGACAAAAAAAATTATTTCGTTGATAATAGCTGAAGAGAAAGCTACCAGCGATATGGAGGAGGAGAAAGCTAAGAAAACCCTTCACAAAGCTAAAGTCGAAGACGACGAATACAAAACAGAAGAACAAACTTATTACAGCATTGCTCATACTGTTCACGAAAGCGTTACGGAACAGGCCAGTATTATGGTCAATGGCATCCTTAAGGAATATCAGATCAAGGTAAAATTAAATCGGAACATCTGTTAATCGTTGTAACTGAAGTCTCATTGTTTTTCAACAATTCTTCCGATAATTGCAGGGTCTGGAGTGGCTAGTGTCGTTGTTCAACAACAATCTGAATGGAATTCTCGCCGACGAGATGGGTCTCGGCAAAACGATTCAAACGATAGCTCTCGTTACATATCTCATGGAACAGAAAAAAGTTAACGGACCTTTCCTAATAATCGTGCCTCTTTCGTAAGTTTTGTCATGACGACGATGTCAGATTGAAATTAAGATGAATTTACTGCAACCACTTTGAAGTAGCGTATTCGTTCTAGAATTAAAAGCATTCTTTCTTTCTCACCAGAACTTTGTCGAATTGGGTACTGGAATTCGAGAAGTGGGCACCCAGCGTTGTAGTAGTTTCTTACAAAGGTTCGCCAGCAGGCAGAAGAGCGATTCAGTCGCAAATGCGTGCGACGAAATTTAACGTTCTTTTGACTACTTACGAATACGTCATAAAAGACAAATCGGTCTTGGCGAAGCTGCAGTGGAAATATATGATAATCGACGAAGGTCACAGAATGAAGAACCATCACTGCAAACTCACGCAAGTTTTGAACACTCATTATCTCGCGCCTCATCGACTTCTCCTGACCGGTACACCTCTTCAGAACAAATTGCCCGAACTGTGGGCTCTTTTAAACTTTTTACTGCCATCGATATTCAAGTCGTGCAGCACTTTCGAGCAATGGTTCAATGCTCCATTCGCTACGACTGGCGAAAAAGTCGAGCTCAACGAGGAAGAAACTATTCTCATTATTCGCCGTTTGCACAAAGTCCTCAGGCCCTTCTTGCTGCGTCGTTTGAAAAAAGAAGTCGAGTCGCAGCTGCCTGACAAAGTCGAGTACATTATCAAGTGCGACATGTCTGGACTCCAAAAAGTTTTGTACAAGCACATGCAAAGCAAGGGTGTCTTGCTAACCGACGGCTCGGAAAAAGGAAAACAGGGCAAGGGTGGTGCGAAAGCTCTGATGAACACTATAGTACAATTGCGAAAGCTTTGTAATCATCCATTCATGTTTCAAGTAATCGAAGAAAAGTACTGCGAGCACATTGGCAAACCGGGCAGCGGCGTAGTATCGGGCCCTGACCTTTATCGGGCTTCTGGAAAATTCGAACTGCTCGATCGCATCTTACCTAAGCTCAAAGCGACCAATCATCGAGTATTGCTCTTCTGTCAAATGACACAATTGATGACAATTATGGAAGATTATTTGGGCTGGCGAGGATTCATGTATCTTCGTTTGGACGGTACAACAAAAGCGGAAGATCGTGGTGATCTTCTGAAAAAATTCAATGATCCCGGATCCGAATATTTCCTTTTTCTGTTGTCCACCCGAGCCGGTGGTCTCGGTCTTAATCTCCAGGCTGCCGATACCGTCATTATTTTTGATTCCGATTGGAATCCCCATCAGGATTTGCAGGCGCAGGACCGAGCTCACAGAATAGGACAGAAAAACGAGGTCCGAGTGCTCCGATTAATGACCGTTAATTCCGTAGAAGAAAGAATTTTAGCGGCAGCGAGATACAAGCTCAATATGGACGAGAAAGTTATTCAAGCTGGTATGTTCGATCAAAAGTCAACGGGATCGGAAAGACAACAGTTTTTGCAGAGTATTTTGCATCAGGACGATGCCGAGGATGAGGAAGAGAACGAGGTACCCGACGATGAAACTGTCAATCAGATGATCGCGAGAAGCGAAGGCGAATTCGAAATTTTTCAGAAATTGGACCTGGAAAGGCGAAGAGAAGAAGCCAAATCAGGATCCAACAGAAAATCTCGGCTGCTCGAAGAAACTGAATTGCCAGATTGGCTGGTTAAGGACGATGACGAGGTTGAACGGTGGACTTACGAGGAGGATGAAGATCGGTTTTTGGGCAGAGGTTCGAGGCAACGAAAAGAAGTCGATTACTCGGATAGTCTTACTGAAAAAGAATGGATGAAGGCGATCGACGATGACGGTGTGGAGTTCGAGGAAGAAGAAGATGACGACAAAAAGAAAAAAAGAGGCCGAAAACGAAGAAAGAAGGGCGAAGAGGACGATGAACCTACACCGAAAAAACGTCGTGGTATCGGTTCGTCCATTGACCCGAAAGTGAAACGAGCCATGAAAAAACTTATCATGGT